>NC_085841.1:122095433-124495433 GCF_035594765.1 Anolis carolinensis | reverse complement strand
TGTACGATAAGATTAGGTAATATCTGATCATGTAGGAATGAAATTGACATATCAGGAGAAGGAAACTAAAAACCGACATCTATTATTAATAGTTGAGGGCTGGGTAAAAAAGTCTGGACAGTCTGTAAAATATGTTTTTATATATATTAAGGGTATGAACCTTTTAATGATTTTAAGTAACTCCTCAACAGCTGTGCCAAAGCATCTGTTTGCTTTACAATTGCATTTTATTTGGACATCAAGACTTGACTTCAGCTGTTTCTGCCACTCCACTTGAACTATTTTTGTTTGGTTTTTCTTCAGAATGAACTAAGCTTTGAAAAAGGCACAGCCACTCATTTGAAAATTTTATGTTGTTGATCTTGATCCTCAGAATGACGTTCATGTTTTTTCCTTAAAAATATTATAAGAATAATGTATTAAGATAATTATAATCCTCTGGATCTTATCTTTCGGAATGAATAGATGATTATAAGGACTTATAAAAGTGAAAGTCAATTCAAGTAGAGTGATCCGTCCTTAACACTGAAGATATTGGAATATTAAATACTGGAGGCATGAACATTAACATTTGAAGAGCTAGCCTGGCTATCAGTGCTCAGCACCTCCTATCCATATTCCTTGGTGGATTTTGTTTGTGGTAGAGATCCTAAGATTGATCTGTCATGGGGTACTCTTGGCTAAATTTCTTCATAAAAAGTTTGCCATTGCCTTTCTCTACAGATTTTTTTATTGTGTCAGAAGTGACTTGAGAACATACTACAAGTCACTTCTGGTGTGAGAGAATTGGCCGTCTACAGAGACGTTGCCCAGGGGACACCCAGATGTGTTACCATCCTGCTGGGTGGCTTCTCTCATGTCCCCGCAAGGTAGAGCTGACAGGTGGGAGCTCACCCCATATCACGGATTAGAAACGGCAACCTTCAGGTTAGCAACCCAACCTTCAGGTCAGCAGTCACTGCAGCTTGGCAGCTGAGAGAGTGTAATTTTTCCCAGGTCACCAGTGACACTATATGGCCAAGTGGGCATTTGAATCTTGATATCCAGAGTTCTGATCCAACACTAAAACAACTATGCTTTGGCCTTGGTATTTCTATCAACAATGTATTCCTGCATGCTGAGAGCAATAAGGCCACAGTTTTACCGCTTCTCCCATCAGTGTGGACATACGTTCTACCCTTTAACATTGCTGTGAGCACTTCCCAGGTTGTATTAATAAGATGGAAATATCATTTAAATATGGTATTGAGAATATTTTTTTCACATTTTTACATGGTTTCCCCACAAACATGGGGACGTCTTTCAAACTCTTGTAGTGATTTCTGTACAATTTTGGTTTATTTCTTTCTCAAGTAGAATATTTGTGGGAATTGACAATCCTTTCTTTCTCTCTTCATTATGAAGTACACCTAAAAGAGAGGAGATAAATTATTTCCCCATGCTACTAATGCCCTATATGTGAGCCTGATTTTTTTCTTTCTCTGATAATTTGGAAATGGCAGTAATAACCCTGAGAACATGCAAAAATAAAAACAGAACTTACATCCAAGATAACAACAGATGAATATTTAACTATGCATGAATTGTTACCAACACCTGTTCAGAAGCAGAGAAGTGCTGTGTGTGTTTATCATTTCTGGACAAAAACAACAGACTCATTTTTCACAGAAAGCACAACAGCAGAGGTGTTGTTGTAAAGAAAGATGTACAATATGTGTTTCGCAAGTCACTGAAGATACAAAGATAAATCCAGCTTTATCATTGCTATCCTATCCAATACCTGGAAAGACAAATTCATTTTAACAATTGCATGTAGATTTATTAAGTCCCTTGCTGTAGTAAGAACACAAAGTTATGGGAGATACATATGGTGGACATGCACACCAGGGGCCCATATCCAGTCATGCATTGCTAGGAAATATAGACTACCCATCACTGCTGAGCTGTACATCTCTCTTCACAGTTTGTGCTTATGGCAGCAACAATAATGGAACAGTGCTGCACCTGTTTCATCTGAATCCCCCTTCTTTTTATTGCTAACCTATTTTTGTAGTTGATGGTTAATTTCTGTTAGATTTTATTTTATTATTTCCTTGGCTGTTGTAAGCTACCTGAGCACTAATAAAAGAGTAGAAATATACAGTATACTTAGTTTTAATAAGTGAATAAAATGTGTCATCTAAAGTGTTAGTTATTCAGTTTTTTTTTAATCAAAATCATCATTTCTTCTGTGATTTGTTAAACTCGGGTTTGTTTTCTTTATTCACATACCATTAAACATTCTCTGTTTTACACTTCCTTTGGAGGGGGTCTATCACCTGCTGGATTGGCAGCATTGTGAATACATTTGACCACTACTTCATAGCAGCCACTGTTTTATTTTCCCAGTTTGTTATCACATGTCATCGTCCACTCAGAAATTCCTAGAATCCAAAATATTCTGAGAATTAAAAATGGTGTCTTCCAGATAGCAGTTGAAAGAATTCAAACTGATATGAATGAGATACGAAAGGAGGGAGGGTGTCACCTCCATTTGTTTTGGAGTTAATGCTGAAAATTTGTTCCTTTCAGTTTACTGTTTCAGTAGTTATGAAATGTATAAACACTTTAAGTAAAGGGTAAGGTAGCCATTAAGGCACCGTAATTAGATAGAACATTTGGGAAGGCTGTGTTCAAAAGATAGGGAGCATCATTAATGTTGCTGCTTATTTATGTATTACTAAACCAGAGCCTGGGAAATATTTTAAACTAAATTTCACAAAATTCCTTAGCCAGTATGGCCAATAATCAGTTCTGGAGTTTTATCCCTCTCACAAAAAAATTAAAACAAAACACCATTTCCAAGGTTTGTGCAAAGCTGTCATTTCTTTTGTGTTCAGACTAGTTCCTTAAGTATATGAAGGATTTGTTTACATGAGCCCAATATCCCACAGAGGCTATGAAGTCACTGCTAGGGTGCTTCCAGACAAAGCTAAAACCTGTGCACAAACAGGTTAAAATAATCTGCTTCCATGCAGGTTCTAGTGCCAACCCAAACCCTGGGCTTTCAGTAGGGGGAGAGTAGCTACATGCCATTTTGAGTTCAATCAGGAGGGCATGAAGCCACCCCAAAGCCCCCCATTTGGGCCAGCAGCACAGCCCTCTCCCTACATTCCTCCTGGTATGAGAAAATGATGGATCAGGAGGGGGAAGGGGAAAACCCAACTCCTAACATGCCATTTTCTCATGCCAGGAGGATTGTAGGGGGAGGACTGTGCTGCTGACAAGCCCCTCTGATAAGTTTTGAGGTCTACATGGGGGAACTGGAGGGGAGGGGAGGGGAGCCCAAAGAAGCAGGATGGCTGTGGGGACTGACACCTGACCGAGCACTTCAACAAACCTGGGCCTTTCAATAGGGCCTGGGTTTGCTGAGGTGTTTAATTAATGCAGAGTAAACTGGTAACAGCGAAGGTAACGGTGCTCCATGCAGTCATGCCGGCCACATGATCTTGGAGGTGTCTATGGACAACACCGGTTCTTCGGCTTAGAAATGGAGATGAGCACCAACCCCCAGAGTTGGTCACGACTGGACTTAACATCAGGAGAAAACCTTTACCTAAACTGGTAAAACCTGGTTTCTTCCACATTGATTCGCTTTTACCAGAAGTGTTGTTTGGACGCCTACAGTAAAAGCAAGACAGGCCTCTCATTAAAGCCCTATCTGGAAGAGACCTTATATGTCTACATATTTCCAGCTCTTATTGCAGAGTAAACTATGGGAAACTGGTTTAGCCCCACATTAAGGAAGGTTCGGAATACACAACCGACTCTGATGGAGAGTGGTCCACTGTCTGCGTGGACCACCCCCACCCCACCCCGCCCTCCCTTTCCCTGCACTTGTCAGCACAGGGAAAAGGGATGAATCAGGACCATGTTGTTCCCGTCATTACTGCTGAATGGCTGCAGAGTTGCAGAGGGTGCTCCCGACCATGCCAGGAACCCTGTACTGATATATCCGCCGAGGCACCTGTGTGACCACAAAGGAGGGTGGACCACTTTGTGACTATCTGACAGTGCCAAGGAAGGGAAACTTTTGGACCAGCTGGACCATGTAGACTCTGCCCTGCTATTGCAAGTTGGATATGGGGTGTGAGGCAGCTTATGGGGCCAATATTGAGTATTAATGTTCCAGAGTGGCCATGGATTAAGCAGCCAGTGTAGACAACCCCTAGGAAGTTCTTGCAAAGAGGGACACCCTGGAGCAGGACAACATACTGCCAAGTGTCCCATGTTACTTCAACTTATCAAAGCACAAATGTTTGCAGGCCAAGGGTTTCCTTTCTCCTTCATGAAAGTAAGTAATTTTGACTGTGGATTTATGGAAGCCTTCAGTACTTTGCAATTGACAAGTTAATGTATAATTTTGTGGCAAAAGATTGCTTGTTCTACAGGAGAAGGAACTAAGGAGGAAAGTGCTGGGAAATGTTTTTTTAGAGTGAAGCCAGACTAGAATTTTGGCAGAATGCAGACATTATTATGTGTATGTGATCAATACACTCCTTGAAAATGAGACTGCAAGTATTAACTTGCAATACTTCATTGTCATTCTGAAAATGGCAAAAGTAGTTTGTTTGGGGTTTTTTTTTTAAAAAAAAAATCAGATTGCGGGGATTGATTTTGGTTTGTAGCAGCAAATATACAGGTTCAAGTCATCTAGTGAAAGGGGGAAATCCAACTTATATAAAATCAATGAAGTATTCTAGAAAAGAACTTGCCTCTAGTGTGTCTGTTTGAAAGTGGACTATTGATTTTCCAGTGTTTAATGATGGTATATGTAACAACATGCGAAAATAAAAATTGAAACAAAATGTAAAAGGAAGGATGGCATTTTGGCCTCAGCAAGCGCTACAGATCTAAGAGTTGTTGGTGATGTGTGTGGCATTTGAGAAAGGAAGATTAATTTATTTCTAAATGAAAAGTTAGAATGAAAACTGTTGTTTTCTTGCTGAGAAAGGCATGTCACTCACCCAGTATAAATTCCACCCCAGTCAATGGAATTTTCTTCCCAAGTAAGTATTAATAGTATTTTGGTCTGAAAAGTATACAATCTATCAGCCAGATATTTAACTGCTAAAACTAATTTCCCTGACAGTAAAATCTAATCAGATTTGGGTATCTGTGCTAATAGATGTTAGGAATAACATTATTTCATTGTCCAGACAGCCAATTTCCTTATCATGCCCAAAGCAAGACATCCTTGCATTTTTCTTCCAGCAGAACTATGCCAGAACTTCTAAATTTCAGTGATCACCAATGGCAACTCATGTCACTCTGCCTTGACCCACATACTCCCCATTGAATTATTGGTGCGGTTCTCCCTACTAACAAAGAAGTAATGCCATTAATCCTGGAAACTGAATTTTGAAACTCTTAAACCTAGGAATCCTGCTGTCTTCCAAATGGGAGTTAATAAGCGGAAGAAAGGGGGGGGGGGTGTGCAGAGGATGAAACAAGATAGCAAAAAGGAAAGAGAAGTGTTTTGTTGAAATTGATGAGCAATAGTGTTTTCTAAATTTGTAGAGCAGCCTCACTGGCAAGGGGGTAAGGAGTTTAATGAGAGACTGTGTTTTTCGTTTTCATCTGGTAAAGGTTCACGTGCAACCATTTAACTCAAACTAAAATGGGGATTTAATGTAAACTTAATAGTTAGTCTCCCCTGTTCCAAGTAAATGTAATGAAATTAGATTTTCAAACTCATTAGCAATTAAATGTAGTGTCTCTTTTCTGTCAACTTTCTTAAACTAACTTTTGGGTTCACCTTTGGGCTCAAGTGCTTTCTCCAAAGGAAAGTTGAAGAAGAGGTTAGGTATCAGATCTCCTACCTCAACATTTCCCACACCAGATTGCTCCCCACTGTTATAGCATCTCTTAGAAATAGTCAATAATTAGGTTCAGTTAATAAAGTAGCCCCATTTTACACCTCAATTTCTGTGTCTGGTCTCCTTATTTCTTGAATTGGTCATCAATTGAATTAGATTTTTAAACTCACTTGCAATTAACTAAATGTGTTGGCCTGTTTCTATCAGCTTTCCTATCCCTGAACAAATCATTAGGAATGGGGAAGGACATACACACTGCTTGTGCTTTGTAGAGGAAGGTTTGGATAAAAATGCAGTAAAGTAGTCTATGTGAAAAAGTATTCACTAGGACTAACAGTGTTAGCAGATGTGGAATGAAACAAAAGGAAGTGTAGTTCAGACTTTAAAGAGTGTGTTGTTGACACTGTTATTATCACTAACTGCGCAACATCTCTAACAAAAGCAGTAGTTTGCTGGAGCCGCCATGATAATAAAATGCAGTCTGTGAAGCAATGTCAATTGTCAACTGCTGATGAGAAAAGATTGGTTCTTCACTTACCTTTAAAAAGAAAACACAATAGCTAGTGTGCCATCGCGCCTGGGGCTGTAAACTCTTAGTGAAAGAGGCATGGACGTGACATCTTTCCCCAGGGGATTGCTTCTTGCCCTCCTTTAGGGAAACTGGAACTCCCAAGGACCAAAACACTGTAGTTAACTCAAAAACTGGGTTTATTGTTCACAAAGGGGGTAAAAGAAAATATACATTACAGTCTGATTGTTTAAGTCCGTGGAGCCTTCCAGATCCCTCTTTCTCTGGCTGTGAATGCCGGAGCAAACTCAGCCTCAGTCCAATGACCTATATCTGAAGACAAGAGTCTTCCTCTGTTGCCAAAGGACTGATGCGAAGGCGCTTGAGACTCCTCAACGTTGTTCAGGTTGGCCCTGAACATGAAGTGTGAGTCCCAAGGGTAAGAACCTCAGAATTGGTGCTGAGAGGTAACTTTTGAAGGGCTTTTTGAGCCAAGCCTCTCTTTCACGTCCATCCGATAGAGAACTTGCTGATGGAATGAAAAGGAGGAAACACAGTCCTATTCCAGGAAGAGGTGGAGCCAAACAGTTTTGCTGAGTGAGCAATATAACAGGTACAAACAACATTGATTGACAGATATAAATAACCAATCCAACTACATTTACAGGGTAAAGGCAAAATCAGGCATGATACAACAATTCAAATCTTGAAACTTATAGTTTGACATATAGATGGCGCCACTCGCGCCGTCACAGCTAGTTTCTCTGTCTTGTAAGATCTCAAAAGTTTTTCAGCGTAGAGGAAAACATCAAATGGAAAATCAAACTTCATATGTGATTAAACATTGATCCTATTGCACAAACAGTTTCTTCTTTTATGTTTTTCTGACTAGTACTTATTGGAACTGATTCTGTTTCCCTTTTCAGAACTCTTTTTGGCCCTTCTTAAATATTTCAGTTCTATTTTCTTTTCAATATTTGTTCTAACTTGCTTCAAATCTATGCTTCCAGTAATTCTGGAAGCACTCTGGTTCAATCAACATGAAGGCAACCAGGGAATGCCTCCAAGCTGGAGAGCTTTCATACCAGATATCTGTCTGCAAACCAGAACAAAGGCCTAAAGGCCCGTGTCTTCAGCTCTGTCTTCTAATTTGTTAAATTCCAACATCTGGAGGGGAAATGACAGAGCTGTTACTGTTGTCTGGACCCAATTTATATGGAGCTGCAGCCATGAAAACACAAGGCTAATTATAGAATTTGGGCTTGGAAGTGACCCTAAATGCCGTGAAGTCCATCCGCTCACCATAATCAGATCTCAGACTTTGCTTCTCTAATCTAATTTTTTTATTTGTTGATCTTATTGTATCCTTTCCTTTGCAACACATCATACAGCAAATACCACTGTAATATTCAGTTAGCAGTATTTCTAGTCAACAGTACATGGAATTGGGGCTGGACCCCAGAAACTGTTCAATGCATGCCTCCCAGATGTTCCGTTGAGGCAAATCAGAAATATTTACACGCAACCCCACCATGTGCCTTTAGATCTACTCACTGCTGGAATATAAACCACAAAATACTTATAAAATTGAAATTTGGCCCCTAGGTCAAAAGGTCTTTTCCCTGCTGCACAGCATGCAGATTGGCTGGCACTTGTGACAGTCATTCAGTAATCCACCCTCAATCCAGAAATGGCTTTTTTCAAAGAAAGGATTTTTATCTATAAATAAATATAAGAAGCATTTAACTAGTATAATATTTCTCTTATAATAAACATAAATATCCTTCATTATTGTAATAAATTTGACTATTTGACTACATAAATCATTTACATATAAGTACTGAGTTTGAATAATGACTTCCATTTGCCTGAACTGATTTTTTTAAAAATCAGAATCTGTGTGTCTGGATTCACAATAGGGAGAAGGGCGATAACTAATTCCATCATAATGAGAGGTACATCTAAAATTAGGATTTATCTAAAGTTTCACCTAGGATAAAGTTTGGGGTACATCGAGTGAATGATCACAAAGTCAAGATATCTGCAAAATGTACCTTTGGCTTTTTAAGTAGTGGTTACAGTCACAATACCTCTTTGTTGTCATGCTGCCACATTGTTTTGTTATAGATATGGGGAAACTTTCCAGTTTTTTTTTGTACTCCAGCTCTTATTAAACCAGTTCACCTTGCCAATAATCACACATAGTGAGAGTTGGTATTCCACTGATATATAGAGAATCACAGGTTTGCCATAGTCCTTAGAGACAGAAGCACAGTACAGCAGGATGGAAATAGTCTAAGGCAATGGTTCTCAACCTGTGGGTCCCCAGATGTTTTGGCCTTCAACTTCCAGAAATCCTAACAGCTGGTAAACTGGCTAGGATTTCTGGGAGTTGTTGGCCAAAACACTTGGGGACCCACAGGTTGAGAACCACTGACCTAAGGCCATGGAAGAGAGTGGGGTTTGCCTTTCAGGTTATAGTGTTTGTTGTGAGATGCTGTACCTCTCATTATGAGGGAAACACTTGTTTGAACTAATAGCCAGGTCCCCATAGGCTAGCACTTTCATAAAAAAGAAGTTTGGTTAGTAAATTTCCTAATTTCTCTGGAGCTTGATGATATTGCAGTTTTTGGTCTAAGTTCATCTATTGTATGGACCACAGCAGTGACCTGCTCCCCCATGACAGATTCCAATTACAATTAGTTATTATCCCCCACCCGTCACCATACTTTCCCCCTTGTATCTCATGTCTTATTTAGACTGTAAACCTGAGCCTAGAGAATGGCGTTACTGGATTTGGATGCTGCTCTGGGAGCCTTTTTTGATGAACAGGGAATAAATAACTTCAGATAAGGAAATAATAGATACTTCTAAACTTTGTAGTTCTGAGTTGTAGATGGAAGAGCATCTCCATGAAAGGTTGTAGAGTGACTGCCCTCCTTCAAGCATAAATGGAAAGTCTGGAGGTCCAGATTTGCAGAAAGACAAAGTTAAAAACAATACTACTGAAAACTACTTCTGATTTGGGAGGAGACCTGTGAAGCAATGGAACAGTAAAGATATATGGAAACAGAACAGCAAAAATAATCTTGGTGTCTCTTATAGATTGGCATTTCTATGGCATATATGGACACCTATGTGCATGCCTCTCTATAAATATTCTTAATTTTCTGAGGCCCAACTCAGTCTATATAATTATAAAAAGAAAATGAATAGAGCAGATCCAAGGCAGGATTCAGATTATGTCAAGATGGGTTGTTGTATGTTTTTCGGGCTGTATGGCCATGTTCCAGAAGTATTCTCTCCTGACGTTTTACCCACATCTATGGCAGGCATCCTCAGAGGTTGAGGTATGGAGAAACTGTTCTCCATATCTCAGCCTCTGAGGATGCCTACCATAGATGTGGGCAAAACGTCAGGAGAGAATACTTCTGGAACATGGCCACACAGCCCGAAAAACATATAACGACCTTGTGATCCCGGCCATGAAAGCCTTCGACAATACATATGTCAAGATGCTACCAACTGTATAACAACAGATGCAGATATATTTTGCCATCCAAATGCAAGTGATTTTGAATCACAATGATAAATATGACCAAATCACAAGTTTGATATATGGCAAACCAAACTGATAGTGTTACAATATGTTGGAACCCTCATTGATCCAGGCAGTTCATATTCTTTTCATAACAGTTTAGTAATTGGTCTTGATTTAACACAGCTTTTCTGCTTCCGCCTGTCTGTCTTTTTTCATTCCTGCCTTTTGAACAGCACTTGAAGAGAAGTCTGGAAGAGTTGAGCATCTTACTGACAAATGTTCAGAGCGGATAAATCATAGGACCATAGGAATCATAGGAACCACAATGGGAAAAGAGAAAGAAAGGCAAAGAAGATCATTTCTTTGAGAAAGCTGATGGTTTAAGTCACCCATTATTGAGGACTGTTTATGGCAATGTTGGAATGCAATAGGAAATTATAAAAAGGCACCGTACTCTTAAAAGGGATGAATGGTAGCATGGAAAAGAAAATGCTGGTTTGTTTTGCAGTGTTGAAGAAATAAAGACTTCAAGAGAAGAGTATTCCCAGAAGATGTGCGGCTTTTACTAACCTTTCCCTTGTTCTTTGTTCCCTGTCTTTTCTTTCTGTCTCCCTTTCATTTTCTGATTTTTGTAATCCTTCTCCAAGCACATTGATGTTATTTAATTTTGGTTGCTAAATGATGCTTGTCAGATGGCCCCAAATGGTGCTTTAAATCCACAATATCAGTTTGAATGCTTCAGGTAGTTAGCAATGCAGTCAGCCCTCTTCATTCAGTCATTAGGGATAAGGGACTTCTGTGAAAGTGCAAACCCACAAATAAGGAAATTGTTATTTTTTTACCTGAGAGAATACCTCTCTAGGACTTTCTAGGTCTTCCACCACAACACTATGGTCAGCCTCTGCTCAAAAATGGAGGTGTCCTCTCCAGAAATCTCTAGGTCCTGATTGGAGGAAGTAAACTATAGAGCGACACTGGAAGACCCAGGAATTAGAATCATAGAATCATAGAGTTGGAAGAGACCTCGTGTGCCATCCAGTCCAACCCCCTGCCAAGAAGCAGGAAGATTGCATTCAAAGCACCCCCGACAGATGGCCATCCAGCCTCTATTTAAAAGCCTCCAAAGAAGGAGCCTCCACCATTCCGAGAGAAAACATTTTAAATCAAATCTGCAAAAATCGAAACTGCAAATGAGGAGGGACAGGTGAACTTTAGATTATATAAAGGAAGAACTGGTATTTAGTGAAGTTCTACAGTTGGGTTTGCCATAAGTCTGAAAAACCTAAAAGGCCCATAAAAACAATAGCATGTAAAGGAAAGTTGCCTTGCCATCTAGGAAAATGTACGCTGCTGGCTGCCTGGATTTAAGAATTCAGAGTATATTGCAAAATGATGCCAATCCAACACTCTGGATAGAATTCTAGCTGATGTATCTTCTAATCAGCTATGGAGTTGGGAAGTAGCAATTGTTAAAAAGGTTATGTGTAAGTAAGGGCTTTTCCCAGTAATAATGGTCTGAACTACACTATACCACATTTAAAACTTAATTCATATGTTCATGCATTTTGCCATGTAACAATAAGTTCTCATAATTACGGGAGACAATATAACCTCACTAAATAGTGGGATATCATATGATTTGAGTAATGTTCTGTGCTGTGCTTTTTGCTCTTGCCTTATGTTTTGCTGCAGCTATTAAGGCAGTAGTGAAGGATATGTTTTCTATTATAACTTAAACTATGCATTATTTTCCATCAAAAATTGGTTACTTGTCTACTTGCAATGTCAATCCAAAGTGAGAGTTATTGGCTATATCAATGTAACACTGGAAGAACCTTTGAAATGTACATATGAATACATGCCTTCATATTATTTACCTAATTCTTGGGAATTAATGCTTCGTGGTAATGAAGCCTTTTGGTGAGCTAAAAGATTTGCACTGCAGTACTTGAACATATACCTAATTCCATAGACAACTTTTTTACAATTCAAACACTGTGGCATAGAGATTGAAACTTCACAGGAATGTCAATGGGATTTTCTGAATTATACACAAAAGCTGAGATGTAGGAGGAACACTAATAATGCAATTAAAGTCCATGTCTTCAACCCATGTGCTCTTGGTTGGGAATTCAAGCTCCTTTTGATGGTACAGCAATTGAACCAATGTAGGGCAGGCAGAAACTATCCCAGTATTTTTAAAAGCCATAAAAATTCGGGGTGTATGTATATGTGTGTGTGTGTGTACACACATACATATACATATACATATACATATATACACACACGCTGAATTTTTAAGGCTTTTTATATATACATACACACACATGCACAGCGGGTGGTCCAGGACATATGTGGTTATTCTGAAAGAGTTTGTTGCTTGTGAGATTTGTCTTTATTGTTCTACATCTAGATAAATCACTTTTATCCCAGAAAGTAAAAAAAAAAAATCTTCTTTTTTCCTAGGGTGAAATGGGAGATAGAGGAGAGAAAGGATCAGATGGAACACCTGGGACATATGTAAGTTGATCAATTACTATCCTCTGTTGTTTATATTGTAATTACTCATTGTAAGAAACTGGAAATAGTAATTGTTATGTGTCGCACATTCCTATTTGGGTAATGAATGTATAATTCAGTTTCATTTTTAAAAGCAATATAATAAATAGGATTGATGTTATTTATACCAGCTTCTAGTTATTTTCAAAAGTTTCTGTCTGCAGAAATGTTTTTGATTCACCAGAGGCTACTGCCAATTGAAAAGTGGAAGCTGTTTTCAACAATTTTACCATCAAAGCCCTCTGTGACTCCTAAAAAAACCAGTCAAGAGCTGCAATATATTATGCATATTTCTATTGCTACCACCATTGTGTTTCTGGTTTAGGGGATGTCTAATTGTTGTTACCATTCCTAGCTTCTTTGAAAAGATCTGTTTTGAAGGGTGTGCCTGAAATGCTATTTTAATATAAGATATAAACAGGAAGTTATTTTGAGGAATGTGTCAAAACATTCCCAGGAGCTATTTATGTGTTTCAGTATATAATATCACTTTGTGTTGTGGATCATTGTAATTCCAATGAGATTGACTGATGCAGAAGCAAAACAAAAAAGATAAATACATGGAAGTTTGAATGCAAGGAAAAAAGATGCTTCAAATTACAAATTATGTGCTGTGAAATGTTATATGCAGTGTGGAAACTAACAGTACCCATGAGCAGCTCACATCATGCACTTCCTCTTCACCCCATTTGATTTTGCTCTTTGTTTCCCATTTCTTACTCCCGAGAAACTTTTCGCATAACTAGTAAACACCATTACCAGCAATGGAGATAGGGAGAAGGTACAGGGAGGTCTCATTTTGTGGAGAGGGAACCATTTGGGATTTAAAAAGTGAGGTCATGGATAATGGATAATGGGAGGTTGTGACAAAAAAAGAGAAAACTCCAAAAACATCAGTTTGGGTCAAATTTCATCCAGATTCCAATTATTTGCATCAAATTTCCCCAGAGATATAGAAAGTAGATCCTAGTAACCTGAGAATAATATGACAGGTTTAGGAAAACTAAAACCTAGTTTTCGACATATTTCAATATACGACTGTTAGGTACAGGGAAGCAATTATATTAATTCCCTGTTTTGGTGTATTTTAATGAGGAAAACTTTATTTCCATACCTGTACTGTATTCCCAACTGCTGCACTAAATACATCTTTCATACTTTGAACCAAAATATAAAATGCAACATTTAGCCTTTTTTCATCTCCTTGTACAGTGGTGAGATGTAATAGCTAAGACTCTAATGCTTAGTTAGAAGCCAAAATGTTGCTGATTCTCTGGCAGTTGTTCTTGCCTTAACAAAGGCCTTCAGCAGGCGCAACAGTAGTAGTTTAGCTTAAACCAAAATTCCAAATGTCTAAAGCGTCTGCACAACTGCAGTCCTTATTCTGTAGAAGCCTACCTCCTGGATGATGGGAGAAGGGGACCTGTCCATTTTGAATAAGCACTGAGATATCCAGAATAGTACGCTACCAAAGCCCATAAAAATCCAACACAAGTTCTTCTGCTTTAATGTGATCGGCTCCTGGTAGTGGACACCACACCTAGCATCAAGTTCCAGCAACAGAGCAAAAGCTTGTCCATTAAACTCTTGTCCCCAGTGCTGCAAATCTGCGGAAGTGTTTCTGGCAAAAGCCAGTTTTAGGACCTCATCACATGGAGGTCCTTAAGCTGGAGGACAGCAGGCTAATCCATCAGGGAGCAGGTCAAATCTCTTGGGCAGCAGGGGGAAACTGTCATTAAGCTTATCACCCCTTTCCCCATTATACAGAGAAACCGTTGCTGACTAGCTTTCCCCTACGCTGTCCCAGCTTAGTTAATAGCCACCCATGTTCTCGGGGCTCCATCCTATGACACTTTCAGGACAGATCCCCACTGGAAGTACTGCGTCATGTGATGGACTCCGACAGGCTTCATCCTGTCTCTGTCCTGGCAATGTCGTAGGACCGGTCAAAAGCCCCATGTGATGAGGTCCCTAAGTGATGAAACAAGGGACCTTGTCACATTGGAATATAATCAGTTTATATCAGTATGTGTCCTCTATTTTTTATGGCTGGATGTGTACTGTAGTCAGAGGGGATGCATACTGACCCCATCACACCCAATCATTACAATTTGAAAATGCTATGCTTTGATTCATCATGCCACAGAAAACTAGCTCCTCCCAATCTATTTGAATGCCTCTCTGCATCACTATTTTATCCCCCTCCCCCATATTATGTAGTGATATAATCTAGAAGTCTTGAACTACCGTTCTCGTGAGATTTATAATTTAGCAAATCCCATGTGCAATTACTACATTTCTGCAATGTTTTGTAGATGAATTCCAACTGAATAAATGGGGCATACATCATGTGACAGGACGCATTTAGAATCATCTTCAAAGAGTCTCAGAAATAGAGTATATCCCAATGATATAAGATCAAAGGATAGCTAAAATCCATTTTCAACCAGAGGGGAAGAAGTATTATTAATTGACAGAGAGTAACAAACAACCACAGATAGGACTGAGGGCCTCTGAAGGGTCCTCACTCATTTAGCAAATTAAGTATTCTTTTGGCATGTCTACACTGGCAAAAAGTCCTAGACCCATTCACATGCTGGTTGTTCCCAAGATGCACAGCACTTTCCAATAAGCATTGTAGTTTTATTTATTTATTTATATTTTTGTGTTCTTCAAACCATCTTTGTCCTGTTTTAGTTTGCTGGAGACTCTGGAATATCCTGGGGATTTGTACCAACCTGGACAGTGGGACTGGGTCTGATTTAGCCTCATTTGCTGTCCAGATGGGACACTGCTGCCATCACCTTTACCCTGTGCTTTATGAGTTCAGATCCCCCTTCCTTCTTGCTGGTCGCATGGGCACCTCATTTGGACAGCATCAGATATGCTTCTATGACCAGCATAGGGGAATTCAGAAGGGGAGTTCAGCAGATAGGATGACCAAGAATTCAGATGGTACTCCATGGCTTAGGTGCAGTGATTTGGAGAAGGTGAAAAGATGTGCTTCCAGGCCATCTAGACCAGTGGTTCTCAACCTGTGGGTCCCCAGGTGTTTTGGCTCACAACTCCTAGAAATCCCAGCCAGTTTACTAGCTGTTAGGATTTCTGGGAGTTGAAGGCCGAAATATCTGAGGACCCACAGGTTGAGAACCACTGCGTAGAGACATGATCTATGAAAAACATGTATCTCTATATAAACAACCATAACAAGCCATAAAGTATACTCAGTCTCATGGTACATAAAGTGGAAGGAGAAGAGTATTATCCAAATAGACCCATAACTTAATGAGGTATTTCAATGGCTTTTATCAGTGGGAAAGGTTATTTCTCAGATTTGCACAATTGTTACTAATGTGCTCCCAAGGCTCAGAACAAAATACTGTAGAGTCTCGCTTATCCAACTTTCACTTAGCCAATGTTCTGGATTATCCAACGCACCTGGATCCACCCAGATCCACAGCTCTTTCTCTAGGCAGCAAGGACTGAACGTTTATTGGGTCATCAAGTTCAGTGGTTCCGAACCTGTGCATCCCCAGGTGTTTTGGCCAACAACTCCCAGAAATCCCAGCCAGTTTATCCGCTGTTAGGATTTTTGGGAGTTGAAGGCCAAAACATCTGGGGACCCACAGGTTCAGAACCACTGATCTAGACCATGTCCTTAGCTTCAGAACAAATGTTCTGGATCCAGGCCTGCTTTTAGGCAGATTTACATTGGGCTAAACTGCTTGACATAAATGAGCCCGTAGCAAGAAAGCAAGGAAGTCCTAAGCAACAACATTCTGTAAATCCTTTGAAATGTGTGTACTTTATGGTTTGGATTTGTTTTGTGGTTTTATATATATAATATGTTAAAAGGCTGGTGTGCTTTTTTTCTTAAAGAATAGAAAATTAAATCAGAGGATTGATTTCTATGGTAAAATAAATGGTTCCACATATTTTCTAAATTTATTTTTTAGCCAGTACTGCTTGCAGTCCATAGCAATTTAACTAACCGAAACATCAATTCAAAATTACAACATTATAATTTGCATTTATACTGTTTCATCCATTGACATTAACAAACTATAGAAAATCCTTTCCTTCAGTTTAGTTCTCCACTTGTTCTGTCTTATTTTGACAGAGCAAAGGTTACATCAGACTTAACTCTTCTGTTGCTGGCAAACATAATAAAGGCTATATCAAGCTGAATCAGAAGTATTCACAACTGCTACCATTAAATCCAAAGTGCATATTTAGAAGCTCATATAGCTCTCAATGATGCTTTTTCCAGATGGCAAATTAATAGGGTTTTTTTTTGGCAGGAAGTTAAATTACACAAATATAAGTATTTTGAACACTTGCTGATTTGATGTTTCTGTGCCCATCGTAGCACAGATGTTGCTTATACTTCTAATGCCAAATGTCTCTCTCCTGTTACTGAAAACCAGGCAATAATACAGTAGAGTCTCACTTATCCAAGCTAAACGGGCCTGCAGAAGCTTGGATAAGCAAATATCTTGGATAATAAGGAGGGATTAAGGAAAAGCCCATTAAACATCAAATTAGGTTATGATTTTACAAATTAAGCACCAAAACATCATGTTATACAACAAATTTGACAGAAAACGTAGTTCAATACGCAGTAATGTTATGTTGTAATTACTGTATTTCACGATATATTGAAAACATTGACTATAAAAATGGCTTGGATTATCCAGAGGCTTGGATAAGCGAGGCTTGGATAAGTGAGACTCTACTGTATTAGGAAACCCTGAGGTGGGGAAGGGATGATTTATGGTTGTAAATTCACTTTCTCATATGGAAAGTCATATATTTTTGGATGATGGTGGTAATGCTCATTAGGTATATCCATTTATTTATTGTATAGATTTTTGTTGTTCTGAAATACTTTACCAAGAAATAGCAATTTTGCCTAGTTATATAAATTAATGCCACAAATAACAATATCCTTTTGGTTTTAAAAAACCCGATAATAAGTATTAGTGTGTATAATCTTTACATTTGCCAGCTGGATCCTGAGCATGAGATACAAGATTTTGTGATGGAATGGAATGGATTTCATAATAAAATACGCTATCTTGTTGAAATTCTCTGAGATTTATGAAACTCCATCTCCTCTAAATAACTGAATACATATTGTGTACGTTGAGAGCTTTATTAAGAAGTAATGTGTAAGAAGTATTATCATCATCATAATCCATATCTCACTTTATCTCTCTTAAAAGACACTCAAGCTGACTCTACATTTTATAGTTAATGCAGTTTGACACCACTTTAACTCAATGCTATGGACTCATGAGAGTTGTAGTTTGGTGAGGCAATGGCACTCTTGGCAGTGGAGACTGAAGACCTTGTAAAAGTACAATTACCATGATTCCACAGCACTGAGTAATGGCAGTTAACCTGGTGTCAAACTGTTCTACAATGTAGATACACTCTCAGTAAGATGAAAGGAGACCACGTTAGTCTAACTCATTTGATCTATTGATTAATGGGGTATATCATATACCACACAACCTCTGAGGATGCCTGTCATAGATGTGGGTGAAACATCAGTAGAGAATACTTCTGGAACATGACCATACAGCCCGAAAAACACACAACGGCCCTGTGATTCCGGCCATGAAAGCCTTCAACGACTACTCGAAGGGTCACTTTCGATTCATACAATTATAGCACTTCATAGAATCATAGAATCATAGAATAGTAGAGTTGGAAGAGACCTCATGGACCATCCAGTCCAACCCCCTGCCAAGAAGCAGGAAATCGCATTCAAAGCACCCCCGACAGATGGCCATCCAGCCTCTGCTTAAAAGCCTCCAAAGAAGGAGCCTCCACCACAGTCCGGGGGAGAGAGTTCCACTGGCGAACAGCCCTCACAGTGAGGAAGTTCTTCCTGATGTTCAGGTGGAATCTCCTTTCCTGTAGTTTGAAGCCATTGTTCCGCGTCCTAGTCTGCAGGGCAGCAGAAAACAAGCTTGCTCCCTCCTCCCTATGACTTCCCCTCACATATTTGTACATGGCTATCATTTTCTCCTCTTAGCCTTCTCTTCTGCAGGCTAAACATGCCCAGTTCGTTAAGCTGCTCCTCATAGGGCTTGTTCTCCAGACCTTTGATCATTTTAGTTGCCCTCCTCTGGACACATTCCAGCTTGTCAACATCTCCCTTCAACTGCGGTAACAAGAATTGGACACAGTATTCCAGGTGTGGTCTGACCAAGGCAGAATAGAGGGGGAGCATGACTTCCCTGGATCTAGACGCTATACCCCTATTGATGCAGGCCAAAATCACATTGGCTTTCTTAGCAGCCGCATCACATTGCTGGCTCATGTTTAACTTGTTGTCCACAAGGACTCCAAGATCTTTTTCACATGTACTGCTGTCTAGCCAGGCGTCCCCCATTCTGTATCTTTGCATTCCATTTTTTCTGCTGAAGTGAAGTATCTTGCATTTATCCCTGTTCAACTTCATTTTGTTAGTTTCGGCCCATCTCTCTAGTCTGTTAAGATCGTTTTGAATTCTGCTCCTTTCTTCTGGAGTGTTGGCTATCCCTCCCAGTTTGGTGTCATCTGCAAACTTGATGATCGTGCCTTCTAACCCTTCGTCTGAGTCATTAATAAAGATGTTAAACAGAACCGGACCCAGGACGGAACCCTGCGGCACTCCACTCGTGACTTCATTTTACTAGTTTGTTTGCCAGAAGGTTGTGAGGGACTTTGCCGAAGGCCTTACTGAAATCTAGGTATGCTATTTTCACGGCATTCCCTGTATCGACCCAACTTGTAACTCTATCGAAAAAAGAGATCAGATTAGTCTAGCTTTTTTTTTTTTGGTAAGTCCGTGTTGACTATTAGCAATGACTGCATTTGTTTCTAAGTGTTTGCAGACCACTTCCTTAATGATCTTTTCCAGAATCTTGCCTGGTATTGACATGAGGCCGGCCGGCCGGTAATTGTTTGGGTCGTTCTTTTTTCCCTTCTTGAAGATAGGGACCACATTTGCCCTCCTCCAATCTTCTGGGACTACTCCTGTTCTCCAAGAACTCTCGAAGATAATTGCCAGTGGTTCTGAAATAACCTCAGCTTGTTCCTTCAATACTCTTGGATGAGGCTGATCTGGCCCTGGGGACTTGAATTCATTTAGAGCGGCCAGGTGTTCCTAGACAACTTGTTTCCCTATTTGGGGTTGGATTTCCCCGAATCCTTGGTCCATTTCATGTTGCTGAGGTTTAGATGGCTTTCTTTTTGTGAGAAGACTGAGGCAAAGAAGGCATTAAGTAGTTTTGTCTTTTCCCTGTCCTCTGTCACCATCACCCCATCTTCTCCTCGCAGAGGCCCTATCGCCTCCTTGTTCTTCCTTTTTCTACCAACGTAAGCAAAAAAGCCTTTTTTTGTTGTTTTTAATGTCCCTGGCAAGCCTGAGCTCATTTTGCGCTTTAGCTTTGCGAACATTTTCCCTACAGGGGTTGGCTATATGTTTGAATTCTTCTTTGGTGATTTCTCCCCTTTTCCACTTCTTGTGCATGTCTCTTTTGAATCTTAGCCCAGTTAGAAGTTCTTTGGACATCCATTCTGGCTTCTTCACACTTGTCATATTTTTTTGCTTTGTTGGCACTGTTTGCATTTGCGCCTTGAGTATTTTTGACATATAAAGCTACTCCCCCTCCTCTCCCCTTTGTTCTATTTCTGTGAAAGAGGTTATAGCCCTCAATAGCTACAGTCCAGCGATGGGAGTCATCCCACCAGGTTTCAGTGATGCCTATGACGTCGTACATGTGGTGCTGTGCTAAAAGTTGGAGTTCATCTTGCTTATTTCCTATGCTCTGTGCATTAGTGTAAAGGCATGTAATCCCCTGTGACCTTCCCCCGAGCTGTTTATTTGGGATTATTGTGCTGTCGGTACTTGGTCCTTGGTGTGTTTGTGCAGCCCTCCATTTAGCCTTTTGGTGGTTCTCTTTGGTCGTGGGTAATATAGTGTTCGCCAGGCTGTTGTTCCCCTCCCCCAGTGGATCTAGTTTAAAGTGCGCCTGATGAGGTTTGTGAGTCTGTGTGCAAAAAAATCTTTTCCTACTTGTGTGAGATGCACCCCATCACTTGCCAGTAGGCCATCCTCCTGGAAGAGTAGGCCATGGTCAAGGAAGCCAAAATGCTCCTCTTGACACCATTTTCTGAGCCAGTTATTGACCTGTACTATTTTTCTGGCCCTTGTAGAGCCGTGTCCTACAACAGGGAGGAGGGATGAAAAGATCACATGTACATTACACAGTTTTAGCTTTTTTCCAAGGGCTCAAAAATCATTTGTGATCTTTTGAAAAGTATGCCTAGCGGTATCATTGGTTCCTACATGAATCAACATAAAGGGGGGAGGGTGATGGGGCTTTAGGAGCCTGCTGGGCCTCTGAGTGATACTACTCGATACTACTTGAACTGGCATGAAAGTATTTTAGTTTGGTGAGAAACTAGACCCCTCTATCTAAGAATTCTAAATGTCTTGACAAAATTACAGATTCTAGGATTATGTAAGATGATGGAACCAAGTCACTTACAGTAATATCCAACTGTTTTAACACTGTGAAAGTGCGTTAAAGTCTGGAAGGGACCACAGGGCTTATTTCCATTTATTTCCATAAGATGTCTCCCTGAAACAAAGAATAAATTACATAAGAGAAAAGTTATATAACTCACAGTTAAGCTTTCAGTGTGGCAGAATTCTCACATGTGATTAATTTCTATCAAGTAATCCATATAACCGGTTACAGCACTTTTCTGCTATTTCATTGCTCTGGTTGCAACTTAAAAGATGGCTTTGAAACTTTATTTTTGATGGTTTATACATGTAAAGAACCAGTATGTTTCTTATCACTGTTACATTATCACAATCTCTCTCTTGGTAGGGTTTGAAAGGAGACCCGGGTGATCATGGAATGCCTGGTACAAAGGGAGAAAAGGTATTTATATAGGGATAAGTACAGTCAAATAACTAAATTTTAAAGGTTTCCCAAAAGAGCAAGTCTGTTAGATAAATTAAACAGTAAAACAGTAAAACAATAACATGAATATAACTGCCTTGTTCAAGTCCTTGATGCAGTTATTTATATCTCTCCCTTTGTTGCTCATTTGTTCTGCAAGATCTAAGTAACTATCACCCTGGGTATTACCGTGGTGGCGATTTTTGGATTTTTGAAAATGCAAATAAATTCTTAAATAAAAACAAAACACCATATATACAAAAATCCAAATTAATTTATTCCTATTATTCCCACACCCTTCTTGACAACTGAGCAAATGCATAGCAGTTTTGAATGGGACATGATAAATGTACACCTGTGCCTCCCCTATCTATTCACATTACGAGTCTGGTTCACCTCCAGTGGTTTACATTTGGAAATGGGCCACAAACTTAAATGAATCTTGTAGCTACTTGTGTTTTGTATAGTAATAGGATGTCCCTCTGCCTCTCACATTGCTCAATATTTTACCCTCATGGTAAAATATTTCATTTTGGTCTCTGTGATAATGTCTATGCAGATAGCTGGATGCTTTGCTCACTAACTGCACTTAAATTCACCAAAAAAAAAACTTATGCCACAAGATTTTGGACCAAATTCATGCAGATTTACATATTCTAATGTCCTTATGTCTATTTGTTTATGAAGACCTAAGCTTCCTAAAGTACTGGACATCTTTATTAAAAATGATTTTTGATGTTTGACACAATAAAATGTGTGATTTTTTTTTAAAAAAACCCTTATTTTATAGGGTGACATGGGACCACCAGGACCAGCTGCACTTAGTGTAAGTACACTACTCAGGAATAAGCAAGGAATAACTGCATGAATGGTTTGGTTGCTTTTCCTGTTTATTTAATTCTTTAATGGTATATTGTTGTTCTTAGCAGTCTTCAATTCCGCACTGACTTAAGGTGAACCAATGAATTAAAATCACTCTATCATCCACAGCCCTAAGACTTAAGATCTTAGCTTTCCTGATTGAGTCTATCCATCTTTAATGCACTCTTCATCTTTTCATACTACCTTCTAACTTTTAAAGCATTATAGACTTTTCTAATGAGTCATGTCTTCTCATAACATGGCCAACATGGCCTAATAAATTATCATTTGAGGAGTTTGTACGGACTTTCTTTACAACAAAATACATTCCTAGCTTGTGACATGATTAACCTTGACATAGTGAAGGGGAAATTGGACACTCTGCATTTACTCATCCAACTGTCTTTTAAATGTCTGCTGTCTTCTCACTGTGTGAAATAAGGTCATTGAAAGCATGCAAAAAGTAATACCAAGAAAACCAAGCCAAAAAAATACCAGTGAAAAATTCAGGATAAGAGCACCTTTATATTTAAGAATAATATAAATCACATCCACTTTCTATTTGCATACAGAGGACTGCTGGGAATATGTTTTAATAGCATTTACTTTCAAGAAGAGCTATTTCAAACTGACATGAAAGTGTCATGTAATGCTATTTGTGTAATATGTTTTCCTATTAAAAGTGTTAATTCAAAAATGAATTTTAATCCTCTCAGATTATTTCCATGCTATTAAAAGTATTGAATAAAGACAGGACATACATTGTTTTGAAAGCCATGATATTCTTAATGAGTATCACTAGGGCCATCCAGTGACTGAGCGGCAGGGATGACAGCATTATCCTCACAGTTTTGTCAAGGTGTTGAATTAAGGCGAAAGAAGTCAGGGACTTTTCTCTGAAATGACACAGTTGGCTAAGCTCCTCTCTACTTTCTGGCATCCTGGGCTTAAGCCTTCGCATGTCATGTCACAAGAGTGACAGGTGAAGGAAGGTGGTACAGTGATCTCTCTTGTAAAGTATATGAGAACTATTCCTCTTGACACTTGATCCACAGCTTCTAGTTCCCAAGGAGGAAAACGAGTGTCCGTCTCTCTACGTTCCTGTGGGCCAATCCCTTTGGGGACTTATGAGTTATAAAATACGCATCCAGCTGGCACCAAATGTTTATACAGAAGCCAAGGGTTAAGTCTGTCACAAGCAGAAGCTCCTAAGATGTGCTTACTAAACAGATACTTGGAATGCTAGCTCTAGTCAAATGAAGTGTCGGATAACACGCTCAATGCAAAGGAAATAGAATGAGAAGGTTTGGTCTCTCAGACCTAGGCACATTTTGTAGTCACTGGAATATATAAATTCAATAAACAAATGAGCTAGGCTGGAATATCAAAGAGTTGGTAGCATTTATCACCCAACTCAGCTCCACTTCCCAGCTGTAGAACAGAGGAGGGTCCCTGTTTCTCAAGGTGCATCTACACTGTAGAATGAATACAGCTTGGCACCATTTGCTCTGTGCTGTCAAATCAGGGAATTGTAGCTTTACTCTGTCACCAAACTACAAATCCCAGGATTCCATAGCATTGAGCCATGGCAGTTAAAGTGCTGTTAAACTGCATTGCTTCTTCAGTGTAGATGCACCCTGAGTCTCTGGACTCAGTTATACCACTGGGACAAGAGCCAAGATCTGCCCGCCCTCCTTTCCTGGGAGTACCTGATTGGAGACACATCTACACTGACTCATCATCCCAAAGTAGGGACCAATCAACTTTGTGGTGACTGCACAACACATTGAGCTGATTTTAGTTAACCTTGCCTTGAAGTGTGTCAACAAAATTCTACTTGAGAATCACTCTTCACTTGGAGTGACATTGGTCAGGGTGCTAGGAAGACTGGTGAAGGGAAGGGGGAAAGGAGCAGGTGATTCCTCCTCTCCCCCCTCCCTTTGCCGCATCACTGTGGCACCCTAGCTGATATCATTCCAAGTGGCAAGTGATGGATACTAGCCATATTGTGCCCACTGGTTTCCACTATGACAAGAATGGGAAGAGAACAGTCAGAACTCTTTCCTGTCACTCAGGTCGTTGGTGGTCAAAACCATCCCAAGGCGAATCCTGAATTTGAAATTCCAGATTGGCCCTGGGATAAAGGGTCAGTGCTAAGTGCCCTGTGGTATTAGAGAAAACCCTTCTGTGCCCCACTGATTTAATCGGGCACTAAACATTTTTGCACTTTGAACCCAGTTTGCAGCAAATGAAGTATGGTGACGAAGCAGGAAAGTGGGAGGAGGATTGACAAAGTTGGACATTTCTAAAGGAGTTGGGGAAATGGTATGGCAGAGAATAAATACCAAACTGAGACATTTGAGGGATATGTCACTGACTGCAGCACAAAGCCAGTCTCCAACAATGGAATTGACACATGTGCACAGCAGGAATCCTTTTTTGAGAGCTGCTTTAAAGCCCCAGCTGCTTTAGTATTGTTTTGTATGTGGCATGTTTACAATACATCATACAGTTCTAATACAACATAATAATAAACAAAAACAGATTTGTGGGCTATATTCTTTTTGCTTTAAGAAGTGGACTTGCATCTCCATGACTGCTTTGTCAGCTGGGGAATCCCCACGATAATAGAATTTTTTTTAAAAAAAAAACCTCTCTATTTTCTTTTGTGTCGCTCTATGTGCCAGATGTTTTTGATTCCATTTTACTTTTCCAGAACCATGCTTCCATGAAACTTTGCTTTGGATGTTTGGGAGACCATTTCAAATAGAGAAACTGAAGAAATTGTTCAATTGTTCAATCAGTTTTTGATATATTTAAATAATTTTGTCCTTTTAAGTTTTAAATTGTTTACACTGATAATATGATAATGTGAAGGATAAAACATTTGAATTAATTAATCAATCCCTTCAATGAAGATAACGAACTTTTTTGCATGAAATGGCAACCCAAGCCAATGTATCTTGAAAAAGTGTAAGATATTATTGGTTTAAAAGATTTAACTAGAACAATTTTGTTCTACAATCTGATTGATATTGTCAAGACAACACTTATTAAAAACAAAATCTAGATTTAGCAAGTTCTCAGTTTAGAACTGTGATCGTAATCAAGTTTAAACTGGACATGAACTTCAGTGTATTCTAAAAGACTTCATTCTGAATCCATGGTTTAAGGATCAAGGATGAAGAATATAGAGCTTGTTAACACAATGCCTCAGTCCTTAAGGTATCATCTTCACTCAGTTTAGTATTTTCCATCTGTTTTAAATATTTAAGATATATTCATTAGACTGGCTTTACTGCCCACAATTTTCATTCTCCAGGTGGGTGGTTCCTAGTGTTGCCAGGCAAAAGAAATTCTGTGTTTATTTCATCTTTTCTTCCTTAATGGATTTTCTGTAGTGGGAAGATGAAAGAAAGAGTGGAGAAAAATAGAATGGTTACAGGTGAAAAATGTTTTTCATCTAGTCTTACCCTTCCATGCAATTCTGTGAATTAGGCACCAATAAGAGCCTTTCGTTCCCTTGAAGCGCTTTTCGTTTCAGTTGTCATCTTCCATCAAAGTATCCTTGGAAAAACAAATTTGCTGATAATTTCCGGTCTATGAAAGAAAGTTATAATTTTACACATACACTGCAAGACATGGGGAGGGGAGACTAAATTGCAAAAAAATGATTTTATTTAATTTGGTTTGTCTTTATTCATATACAAGACATAATAATAGAATAACAGTTTAACCATGTCAGCAGAAAAGGGATTTGGGGTTTTTAATCTTATCTAATTTTATTTGCATGCAGTGGGAGTCTCCTGTCAAGGTAAAGCTGTCTAGAGAACCAAATATATGGCTGTCATATTAGACTATTTTTATCTCTTCTATGCAGTAATGCAGGAAAGCTCAAAAGATTTATGTTTTGGCCTTTGAAGATTGATGCTTTGTTTTAGTTTTGTTTTCTGCTTATCTATTTTTTTAAAGCAAGGCCTTCATCTTTTACTATTGACACAGATTATTTGTGTTTTTAATTAGAAAAATGATGTAAAATACTCTCCTGGTCCCTTCTGTAATGTCATGTCACTACCACAGTGAATGGTGTATATTATCATCCCTCCACATTTTTGGATTTAATTTTTGCACCACAGTCAATTAAATAGTATAGGTTGGAAACAGATCTTTTTGCTATTTAAAAATTCTAACATGACACATGAAGACCCCAGAGCCGTAGTGGGTTATACCGCTGAGCTGCTGAACTTGCTGACCGAAAGGTTGGCGGTTCAAATCTGGGGAGTAGGGTGAGCTCCTGCTGTTAGCCCCAGCTTCTGCCAACCTAGCAGTTCAAAAACATGCAAATGAGAATAGATCAATAGATACCGCTCTGGTGGGAAGGTAACGGTGCTCCATGCAGTCATGTCAGCCATATGACCTTGGAGATGTCTATGGACAACAGCGGCTCTTTGGCTTAGAAATGGAGATGACCACCAACCCCCAGAGTTGGACACAACTAGACTTAATGTCAACCTTTATCTATAACATGAAACATTTAAAAATATGACAATGAAAAAGTTAAATCACAATTAAGCATGCCATCGTATTAAAACAACATTAATTTTATGAAGTATAATATCATAAAGTTTTATGACATTCAAATTCCTTCCAGAAAGCATATTCAGCACACAGTTTTCCTTGTTCGTGTGAGCAGCACGGGATTGAACCTTTAACATTTCTGACCCACCAGTCTTTGAAATTATAGCCTCTCTACTTACCTTTCCCCACACTGAAACATCCCCCACCAAAATCACAAGTGAATATGAGGCAATAAATAGATATTGGGAAAGGAAAGGTTACGATTAAAATTCCTGAGAGAGGTTCTGCTCGCTTTTCAAGGAGTACAGGGCAACCATTATGCAATGATATTAACAAGAAATGTTACAGCTCTGAACCATTTATATTTACAGGGCATGCCAGGAATAGAAGGTCCTCAAGGCCCTCCTGGAAATGAAGGTCAGAGGGTAAGTACATGAATAGTTGGCGCAGCAGCTTACCTCAACATACTTCTTCTGAACAAGAAATTTGCCTCTCTGCAAGCTCTTGGTTAACCGAACATTGCTTGCAAAAGTTTGTTTTGAATCAGTTGGGTTTTCTAATGTGCATTAATTTCTAGCTACTCTTTCAATTTACAAGTTGAGGCCCTTGTCAGAATTAAGAGTCATGCTTCCCCTTATGCAAAGGGAAAGTCATAAGCCCAAACAGTCATACCACTGCCCATTAAAAAAACGATTGAGGTTTATATCCTCCAGAAAGGTATGTTGATGTACTTCTTTCTTGCATATCTCTAAGATATGGTCCATGTACCTAGTACGCTCATCTCGAATCCACATCTGCACATGAAACACTTTTTGGGGTAATTTATTCCGCAGACATGAAAGGTGGGATGTAGCATCTTCCCAACAGAATCCATCCACATTTTATATATATGCTTGTTAGAATCTTGGAAAGGAAATCCCATATACATGTCTGAGAAATGTATGTACAGAGGAGATAATGGTCACGGGAAAGGGTTGAAGGATTCATCTATCTATACTGTAGTATTAATGCAGTTTGACACCACTTTAACTCCCATAACTCAGTGCTATGGAACCATGGAGATTGTAGTTTGGTGCAGCACCAGTATCGTTTGGCAGAGCAGTCTAAAGATATTGGAGAAATACAGCCATTTTGATATATGAGCAAATGGGATATGTAAAATTCTGCCCAAGACTACTACTTTGTAACTGAATGTACATTCAGATTAGAGCTGTTAATCTCTGAGGTGACTGAAGTACACACATATAACCTCTGCTTAGATCCCACTCAAATGCACACATATTTTATTTGGAAGAATATTTTGATATATGGAAATATATTAAAAGAAGCAACACCTCATGTGCTTTCTATGATGCTCAAAGCATATGTGATTGATACTTATGAATGTATTCTTCATTTCTAACAGAAGGAAATAGTTCACACTTTCCTTACTTTCTGGAAAGAAGCATTGTCATCTGTGTTCACAAGAACTATAGGTTTATGTCACAGTTATGGTTTACCCTAGTCTGAGCAGGGACATCAATAATGATGGAATTGTAGAAGTGACATCAAGGATGCTGTCTCAAAAACATATGAACAGTTTCATCTTAGAAACTATCCAAATGCTCAGGGTTTTTTGTAAACTACAGGGCCTTCAAATTATACTTCTACTGTATCTTTAGTATGAAAAGCTACTTGTCTAATGGGGGAAAGTATTAAACTTTTTTCTCCTCTTATTATTGTCCATTTGTGTCTCTGTTAATGAGGAATATAGGAAGTTGTCTTATTCCATTACTTCAGCCAGTCCAGTACTTTTGGTCCAATCCTGTTCTGCTCTGGATATTAGCAGTCCGTATGGTTTCAGATTCTCTTTCTGGTCTCACCTTGAAAATCTGCTTCCATTTTGAAAATCAAGGATTTTTCTGGTTCCAATTTGAAAATCCAAGTATTGGGCCAGGGATCTTTGGTGCATACAGCATGTTTGCTATCAATGAGTCATGGCCCCCTTTCATGAGCCATAATTCTTTCTTTATAGCTATACACAAAAATGTAATAAAGCAAATATTTTAACTCAAATTCAATATCACATCCTAAGGAGATTTGATAAAACTGTTGACTCTACTTTGAAAAACCTTTCAATAAGGGGAGCTAGTAACTGTATTTTTCTATGATCTTCTGTTTTTATATCTCAAGGAATGAATGCAATATGCATAGAAGGGTTTTATGAAGCGATTGAAAAGTAATTGATGTCCGAATTTTCTCTTTCATTTGGTAACAGGCATCTTACATCTGGTGCATAGTTTAAGCCTTGCACTTGAATGAGTGTGTGTTTCAAAACTGGAAATGAATTAATAAAAAAGATGGGAAATGACGTATTGCTTTGTAGGATCAGTATACAAGCACCTTGACTACATTATAAAGAACAGGGTGTATTGACTTGACATGATGCATTGTTTCATTGCAAATAGTCCACCTGAGGTCTCTCTTTTGTTAGCATCCTTGTTTATAAAAAAAAATTCCCATCTAGATGTCAAAGGTGACAAAAAGGAGGTGAATATTTCTCTATAACGTCCAAGTTTAAAGTTAAGAGCACTGCGTATCTTCTTTTAAGCACTGACTAAACAATTCATTTTATTATTGTTACCCTGATTTTTGGCTAGTTGATTCCTTTAGCAAAGTGCATTTGGTCCTGAGCTTATAGATGTTAACATAGAAACAAGTGCTCAAAGTTACAACATGTAGAATATAAACTGGTACTGTTTTTGAAGATTACATAATTGAATATGCCCACACATTGTATAATGGAAAGTGTTGCCTTTTTTTAACTTTTAAAAGGTATATACTGTACTGGGAATTGGCAGCTGGAGGCCCATTAGACTTATCCAGAGCCAAAGAACTTCATGTTTTCATAGCCGAGAGTGGCTTAACTACAAAGAAGAATTTGCCCAAATATCACTGTTGTTCTTTACTTGGAAGAAGGCTAAAAATATCCTTAGGCTTCATCTAAGGGCTAAAGTAAATGTGACACTAAAGATCCATGGGCAAATTTCCTGTTGTTTCCATATTTCCTTTCTCCAAAGCAGCTGCAAGGAGTGAAAGAGGCCAATTAAATGAGGACCATAAAATTAAAGACCCACATGAATGGTCTAAATCACTCTCAGAAGGACTTGTATGTATTCTCTAATGGGGAAAATAAAAGCTTGTGGGGAGAGAAAGGAAAATACTGGAAAAATAGTTTAGAATAGGGTTGGTTGGCAATCTTTTTGGATCTAGGGACCCAGTTCCAAATTAGGAAAGGTCTTAGGGGTTGCATTCCAGATATGTGGAGGAGGAGACCCAAGGACAGAGTCGGTTGGTAGAGCCAAATTCAGGTTAGTTTGGTTAGGTATAGTTTTTAATAATTTACATAAACCATAGGCTTTGACTTTGAAAGCAAACCTCATGAGAGAGAAGTTATTGCATCCAAACACATTAATACCATTAAGGTATTTCAAAATTTGATTACAGGACAGTGTTATCTATGCCGCCAAGACCATGCTTATCTCTAGTCATTGATCACAGATAAGACAAGCCTTCCCTGTGCCACGCTAGAGGCAGAAGAGGTGAGGAAGAAGCTCACAAGTTAGGTAGGAAACCACATGAGGTGCACCAAGGATTTCCTTCTCTCTGGATTGGATGGAGATATTAAATCTGTCCCCAGATTCAATCCAAAATGTGTGTAGGAGGAAAGGATAACCTTTTTGAAAGAAGGAAGTAGGCGCATTAGAAACATGTGGATCCCTCCACATGTTTTCTGGTTTGGCCTTCTCATATGAGAATCACTGACGAGATCAAAGCAATCATGCTGTCTATTTAATGCTCTATCAGTACAAAAGGGGGCCCCTGGTGGCACATAGTGTTAAAGCGCTGAGCTGCTGAACTTGCGGACCAAAAGGTGCCAGGTTCAAATCCCAGGAGCGGAATGAGTGCCCGCTGTTAGCCCCAGCTCCTGCCAACCTAGCAGTTTGAAAACATGCAAATGTGAGTAGATCAATAGGTACCGCTCCGGCGGGAAGGTAACGGCGCTCCATGCAGTCATGCTGGTCACATGACCTTGGAGGTGTCTATGGACAACACTGACTCTTTGGCTTAGAAATGGAAATGAGCACCAACGCCCAGAGTTGGTCACGACTGGACTTAACGTCAAGGGAATCCTTTACCTACACCTTTACCTATCAGTACAAAATCAGGCTACAGTTAAGGCACAGAAAGGGAGACTATTGTTCTTTTTGCAGTGCCTTTATAATGAGAAAAACAATAGTAAGTCAACTCAGGATTTGGAAAGGTACTGTTTTAGTTTGCCTAAAAATGGTGCCCCCTCATTCCAGCATTAGTCCTACCTGTTAGTACATTTAAATGTGGCTTCATGTCTAATTATCATTATTTTCAATGTTGAACCAAGTTAGTGTCTGCACTCCCTTCATTTTTGTTATGCTTTTCCAAGTAATTAATTCCCAACTCCCCATTTAGAGGTAATTTCATGAAAAATGAACATGACAGCCCATTTAGAGGCAGTAATGGAACAAGTCCTTCTTTCCATTTTTAGTGCAAACGAAACCACATGAAAGAACGTTCAGATTAATTTGAACTCCAAGCCATGTGAAAGCATTATTGCATGGACCTTCAAACCACATTAGAGCTGTTCGGATTCATTTAGACACAGCTGAAATGAAGTTCAAAATGTACCAGCCCAAATCAAGTAGAAAAGATTTAAACATTTTTCCCAAGTATTAGTGCTGCTGGAAGAGAAAGTGGTGGGAGTTTTGGGTTGTTGTTGCTCTTTTACTGAATCCATGTAATAAGACCCAGCTGATAATAATAGCAAAAAACACTTCCTCTTGCTTTGGCACACAGTTCTTCCTGACTTCTCTCCCCTTTTATGTTTCCTTTAAGTTACATTTGAGGAGCATGGAGGTGTGTTAAGAGTACAATCAGATGTAGGAGAAAGGACCAGCAAACTTAGATGATCTGAACTGCACAATTTGAAATATTTTCTGGACATGTCACCACTGATTTTTAAAATTAAAAATAGCACTACTCTACTACAGCTACCTCTCTTCCTCCTTCTCCTCCTAGCATGAGCTATTAGCTACATATAATATTCATCATAACTTTATGCATAAGAGGTATTGGTGTTGAATATGGTGAATCAGCCAGTATTATATATGCTTCTTACAGAACTAGGGATTATAGACATTTCCTCTGCTTCCAAAAAAACAGGGATGAGTGTGGCTTTTTCTTAAAAAGCCAAAACAGTACCCTAGTCACTAAATGTAAGTACAGTATCAGCAAAATTGGGAGAATCCCAATGCTTGTAGAATTCCCATTCTTAAAAAATGGGGGGGGGGGGGCAGTGTGTGAGGTTGAGATCCAAACAGGTCAATAAGTATGCTCATTGGTTGCAGAATTATGGTTGTTTGAGCAAAACAGATAATCATATGAAATGAGGAGCATCATAGAAGTGGTATTGGGTGAAGGCTGGGGGCCTTCAGATATGGCATATCATTACTTTTCTTGGCCAGAAAAAGTGGGTCTGGGGAATTGCAAGGAGTTGAGAATGACAAGAAAAAAGCTTTGGGGGATGACATGCAGCCATGTTTATCCTGTGCCTTATATAAGGATTGGTATCCCGTGTAGAAAAAGTTCCCTTACCGTAATGTATTTTCTAAAGCTCAAGTCTTAACATAATTGGATGTTAACATTCTCCTCCATATTTAAAAGAAATTGCTAAGTACTGAGGTGTGATCATCTTGGCCTCTTGAGATGCCCACTTGTTCTGTGTAATAACACAGGGGAAAAGAATAATTTGGATAAAACATCTGTATTACATGTAACAATGTTCATGTTACAGAGAAGAAAGGGTACCTACTATTTTTCAAAATGAATTTTCGTATTGGCTCAATAATCAGCTAAAGATGTGGAACAGTTATTTCCTCTGAGAAATCTTCAAAAGCTTTCTCTCTCTCTTTCACTTTCTCCCTCTTGATTTTGAAGAAAGTTGAGGGGAAAAGCTAATAACATATTAAAATTGTTCCAGGAATCTACTACTTCAGCAAGCATGAGCAAACGATTCTTTACATCAGTGGTTGTTAATCTGTGATTCCCCAGGGACCCTTTCAACTTTACAGTTATAGTGCTATGAGTCCACTTTAACTGCCTTGGGTTTGCTCAGTAGAATTGACAATTTACAGTACAGTATTTGAAATTCCTAGCCAGAGAACTCTATTGTCACTGACCAAACTACAACACAAACAGATACACATAAAGTAAATACATACATGGATTCTATAGGAAACTGCAACTGTGGTTATTAAAGTGGAATCATGTTGCTATAAATGTGTGGTATGAAGGGGCCCCAAGTGTAATTGGACTACAACTGCCAGAAACCTTAATCATTTTTCATACTGGACAGAGCTTGTGAAAACAACCTCAGGGAATTCATAGTAAAGAGACATTATTCCCAAAAATACCACTGTACTCCCCCCAACAGTAACTGCTTGACCACAACTACAACTTGATTTACTAGGGTATCTAATCATAGGTAAATCTAAGAACATTCAGTTACATGTATTTCCTTCACCCTTCCAGATTTTTTAGTGATGAATATTAGGCTTGGGCCTGGATCAGTTTGACCTAAAATGATATGTAATATTCAGTGGTCCGTTTCATGTAATCCCCGAAAACAGAACAAAGAGGAGGGAAATGAAAATTTGAGTAAAATGGATCAAGAGAGACAGATTTATCTGCTACTAGAGAGGTTGGAGTTACGTCTGCATTATACCTGAGGCAGGGGTCTGCTGCCGGGCTCCTGGAGAAGATCCTGCAACATCTTTTCTCCCTCCCTGGCAGTGGAAAAATTCCTTAGGCTCCTCCTCCAGAGAGATTCCTGCTGGAAATTTGCTTTTCCAGCAGCACTTGCATGAGGCGGGCATTGAAAAGTCTCTGAGTTCCTCTCGAAGCATGATGGGGGTTGAAGTTTTTCTCTGTGTGTGTTTCTCAGCTGATTGGCTGAGAATGGACACAACTAGTGACTACAATTCCCAGAATCCTTTCCTGAGGTTTGTTTTATTTTTTTAAATGTTATAGTAAAAACTTAAAATAATTCTTTAAAAATTAGTAGATTGGTGAATTGTTCTGAATCTTAGCAGGCCTACAGTTGTAAGTGGATCTAAAATTGAGATAGGTTTCATGCAGATAGACCTTAAAATGACAGAGAATTGAGCTGAAAATAGACCCCAAAACAGCATGCCTTTTGTTCGAATTACACAAACCTAATAAATATGCAGAAATATTTTAACAGTAACTGGGCACATGGAGTTACTAGAGTGGCTTGCAAGTGTGCCTATGGACCTCATGAGATGCAGGGTTCCCTCCATTTCTATGCATCCTAAAGATGGAGTCCTACAGAAAGAATCATTTCATGGTACTCCATCTTTAAAGTGTATAGAAATTGTAAGATTGTTCTCCCTGCACATAGAAACAGGTATTTTAAGGTAGAATGGGAATGGTTGTTAAATTCTCTATTTCGTTTTAAAATGGGATGCCATAGAACACCATTCTAAGAAGACGATTCCCCCTTCTCTCTCCCCCCCCCCCACCCTCCCATTGTGGAATGAAGTCCTATGTCTCTTCCTTGGTTTAAACCTGCATATGTTGCAAATGAACACCTAAAGTTTGAACACTTTCATTAGATGTTATATTCCTTTTGTAGACAGTGAAGTTCCTCTTCTCATCTGAAATGTGAAATTATACACTCTGAAATGTTACAATCCGGGAACAGAAACTAGCTTGTATTTCTAGATTTGACCCTGATGGCAGCGCTGGGCCATGGGCAGTCACCAGGAATGAGTCAGGAACATGAAACATGGATTAATGATTAAAGCACAGATTGAATCAGAGGTTAAAAAAGAAGGCAGGACCAGAAAAGTACAAGGCACATCAAAACCTTTTTGTTCAAGGGAAGTATCACTGACTCACAAAGCCCACTTGAACTCTAAGGTACCCTGGAGCTCACCATCCTAAGAAATAATTCATCTAGAATTCTGCTTCTTAAACTTTGAGTCCCAACTCCAAATGGAGTCTCCTTATCTCAATGTTGGGTTCATGAAAATTTTTGCAATGCCACCCATTTACACAGATCTGTTAGCAACATGTTCACAGTGGATTATGCAGAATATGCTTCACTGGTAATTTATGCAGATAAAAATCAGCCTGTTTAGCAAGCTTTGCAGATACTGATTTGTTATTAGCAAATGTTTGATCTTTATAGCTATTTCATATACCTATATACCGTGGTCATGTCAACATTTCTTGGGTAGGACAATTTCTTGCAAGTGGAAAAAGTTTTAAAAGCCCTGATCTAGAGTAGGGATATAATCTTTCATGAATTTCAGTCCTGTTGAAATGAATCAAGAAAATCCTCAAAACTGTACAGATGCCAAAGACTATTTGCACTTCAAGACTTTTCTGTGTAACAAATCCAAACCCAAATGAGGCATTTCTTGTGAAGAGAAGCCCTTAACTGTGAAGATTCTTAATGCAGAGGAATTCTCTTCATTTGAGCTCCTAACACTCAGGAATCTCCCTTTTTGACTACTGGTTGTATAGTTTTGAATATTCTTTCCAACCCTTCTCTGAAAAGTCTCACCTGAAAATCTGTAGTGTCATGGCAGCAATCCCTAACATGAGACACACCGTCCAAGTCTCAACACACAGGACTCAGTTCATCTTTCCATTGGAGAGAGAGTTTAGGAGCACTAGGAACACTTCCTCATGTTTAGGAACTTGTAGTATTCAGTCGCTTGTGTTTCCAAATGTGTTGCCCATATGTAAACATTTTAGTGTGAGACAAAAAGCAGCAGTATCAATAGGAAACTGCAGAAAGGTCCATTTAACATCTGGATGCATATTTTGAATGTTATGGAATATATTAAAAGGATCTTCATTCCCCGGGTAAGTCTTTGATTCATTGTTCATGTAGATTAGTATCTTTCCAGGCCTAGTTAATTTATCTTAGATTGAAGTGATGTGGTGTGAGAGCTATAAGAGACCTGCTTGCCATTCTGATAACAAATACATTACCTCTATCCAACTACCTTTGCTGTCTTTGAGTACATCTACACTGTAGAATTAATGCAGTTTGACACCACTTAAACTCTCATGGCTCAATGCTAGGGAATCCTAGACTTTGTAGTTTGGTGAGGAACCAGTACTCTTTGGCAGAGAATGCTGAAGACCTTGCAAAACTACAGCTCTTATGAATCCAAAGCATTGAGCCTTTGCATTTAATTTGGTGTCAAACTGTATTGATGCTACACTGTAGATGCACTCTTAAGACTTCATCCTGGGATAAGTAAAATGAAGTAGGGTTGTTGTATGTCTTTCGGGCTGTGTGGCCAGAAGCATTCTCTCCTGACGTTTTGCCCACATCTATGGCAGGCATCCTCAGAGGTTGTGAGGTATGGATCCATACCTCACAACCTCTGAGGATGCCTGCCATAGATGTGGGTGAAACATCAGGAGAGAATGCTTCTGGAACATGGCCACACAGCCCGAAAGACATACAACAACCCTGTGATCCCAGCCATGAAAGCCTTCGACAACACATCAAAATGAAGTAAATAGTTGGTTTTCCCTTAAGCTTCGCCACGCTCCATTTTGAAATTGAATGAAAGATTTTCCCACCCCATCACACCTAATCCTTTTCTTCTCTTTCTTTAAGATTTATCAGTTTGATTTGCCATCACACAGGGAGGTATGTCTCCTCTCACTGTCTCCTCCTCTGTCATTTGCCCTCAAATCCAGACCTGAATTAAGGCATCAGTTTTAAGAAACCATTTTTTCGGGGATCTTTCCCCTAATATCCTTCAACTAGACCTGAGTTAAGGCATCAGACCTAAGAAACTACTTTTTCTGGAGTCCTAATAGCCTTCAGAAATGGGAATCATATAGCCTACTGGACTGCAACTGCCACCAGTACTAGATACTACAGCCAATGGCAACGAATGCTAGGAAATGTAATCCAACAAGATTAAAAGAGTTGCTCTATTTCTACCATTGAACTTGCTGTCCAGCTATAATGAAGTAAGATATTTATGTCCTAATTTGTGGTATTCAAATCATAAATGGTTTTACATATCCTGCATTAAGAATAGATGCTATCTGAAACAGATTAATATTGATGAACTTAGAAATATTTTTGTGTTCCTGTCTGTTACTTAGAATACTTTAGGTTTAGAGTGACACTTTAAATGCATTCAGTCTAAACCAGGCATGTCCAAAGTTCAGCCCGTGGACCAACTGCGGCCCTTGTTCAAATTTCCATTGGCCCCCAGCCTCTGTCATAAAATCAATAACATTTGGCCTGCCAGCACTGTTGACCACAGTATAAAATGTATGTGTACAAAAAAAAACCTATTTTATATTTCACCAGAAGATGACACTCAAGCCAACTAACAACTCACCACCTCCCTTTTTCTCTCTCTTCCTCAACTATCCATCCAACCATGTCACTCTCTTTCTTTCCCTTGCATATGCTCCCTCAGCCACCCTCGCTTGTGTGCTGTGGCAGCACCTCGAAAAGCTGTTCCCAATTCACTCCCTTGTTCACTCATTCACAGCTCCACCTTCTACACTACGTGCATGAGTATGTCCAGTTCCGGCAGGTATTGCTTCTAAAAAGCCCATAATTCCTGCATAATTTTGCATGGTCTATAAGACAGCGTTCAGTGCAGTGGTGCAAAGGAAGGGAATATAGTAATCTTGCATTCCGCTTCCTGTCAGTGCATCCTAGGGACTTGGGGCTCTCTCTCTCTTTTTTTTTTTTTTGGCAGATGTTTCTACATAGACTGGGCCGTTCCTTTGTGGTGTTCAGTGTCATGTGAAGTTGAAAAGTTAAGAACCTTCCTTGGATGGATCTTTAATATTAGGATAGAATGTTTTTTTGTTTGTTTGCTTGATGGACAATCAGGTATAGGCACTGTGCCCTTTTGGGCATCTGAACTTTGCTTGCAGGGTTGTAGCATCTGGAAGAACTTTCTTAAGGATTTGCAATGTTTTTTCTGGGGTTCCCAAACCCCATCACAGGATGGGATGTTTAGCCAGGGCCTTTATACTGCAGTGCCTTCATCACAATATTTTGTTTATGGTGCTCCATGTGGCTGGAGAGGACAACGAGATTGCTGATGCTCTCTGATTATAGCTCTTCGGACAATTGGCTTATTCTATGATTGGTGATAATATAATATGGGTAACCTTGGTAGAGACAGGTTAAGAAATTTTATTGCTTGAGGCAGAACTGCAAATAGCACCTTCTCTCCACCTATACTAAGGTATATAATGTCATGGCCAAAGCCTACCAAGTTGTTTTGGTGCATAAGACAGAAAATCCTTGAAATATCAGTCCCCATTCCTGGCAGTCAAAATGCAAGCAATAATCATTCTTTTTAAAAGCTTAATATTTTCCTGTCCTTTTACAATTCCAAAAATCAGCTGCCTGAGGCATCTGTCTCGCTTTGTTAATGCATTTCCTGTGTTGTCTTCTCTCCTGTATTTAGTATAAAAAGCACCAAATTAGGTGGGAGGAGACAGAGAAATCAAAGCTTTATCTTATGCTGCCTGTATAATCTGAACACCCGGGTAGTATGGAAATCACCTCTAAGTGATATTGGAATACAGATTTCTAAAGAATTGTGGAAAAAGGCTTTATTCTATTATACTTAGACACTTATTCAACATAACTTCAGTTCATGATAACAGCATTTTTAGCACTAAGTGAGAAAAATTCACAATGGATTTTTTTTGGTCTGATGGCAATTGTTCAACACAAAACCCCAGACACTGTAATCTATGCATTTTTATGTTTTATCGTTTAAAACAAGCATGTCCTCACTCCAGTCAAACAGAGCAATTCGGCAGGCATGGATAAAGGCATGTTACCCTGTTTGAAAAACTGAAATCCTGTCTACTACCAATTTGGTAATTAATTTGTTTCCTCTCCCAGACTAATTATTAGTGGAAGGTCAGCACCAGCTCTTGACACACTATACACAGAACATCTGCTTACACACATGGCTCCCCACAGAGAAATGAATACATCATACACTGGGGAGGTAAAACCCCATTTTTAACTACAGTAGAGTCTCACTTATTCAAGCCTCGCTTATCCAAGCCTCTGGATTATCCAAGCCATTTTTGTAGTCAATATTTTCAATATATCATGATATTTTGATGCTAAATTCATAAATACAGTAATTACAACATAACATTACTGCGTATTGAACTACTTTTTCTGTCAAATTTGTTGTAAAACATGATATTTTGGTGCTTAATTTGTAAAATCATAACCTAATTTGATGTTTAATAGGCTTTTCATTAATCCCTCCTTATTATCCAAGATATTCGCTTATCCAAGCTTCTGCCGGCCCGTTTAGCTTGGATAAGTGAGACTCTACTGTACTATGATTTTTTTTTCATAAGGGGCAGCATAGAAATATAAATAAAAAGGTAAGGCAGACTGCAATATGTGCACGTCTATAGTGGAAAAGTTATAAAAACATCTGCCATAGATGTGGGCAAGATGTCAGGAGAGAATGCTTCTAGAACATGGCCATACAGCCTGGAAAACTCAAGCAACCCTGCTGCTGTTGCTTAGTTGTTTAGTCATCTCCGACTCTTTGTGACCTCATGGACCAGTCCATGCCAGAGCTCCCTGTCGGCCGTCACCACCCCCTGTCCCTTCAAGGTCAAGCCAGTCACTTCAAGGATACCGTCCATCCATCTTGCCCTTGGTCGGTCTCTCTTCCTTTCTCCTTCCATTTTCCCCAGCATCATGATCTTTTACAAGCTTTCCTGTCTCCTCATGATGTGGCCAAAATACTTCAGCTTTGCCTCTAATATCCTTCCCTCCAGTGAGCAGCCGGGCATTATTTCCTGGAGGATGGACTGGTTGGATCTTCTTGCAGTCCAAGGCACTCTCAGGATTTTCCTCCAGCACCAGAGTTCAAAAGCGTCTATCTTCCTTCACTCAGCCTTCCTTATGGTCCAGCTCTCGCATCCATAGGTTACTATGGGGAATACCATTGCTTTGACTATGCGGACTTTTGTTGCCAGTGTGATGTCTCTGCTTTTCACTATTTTGTCCAGGTTGGCCATTGCTCTCCTCCCAAGAAGTAAACGTCTTCTGATTTCCTGGCTGCAGTCTGCATCTGCAGTGATCTTCGTGCCTAGAAATATAAAGTCTGTCACTGCCTCCACGTTTTCTTCTTCTATTTGCCAGTTATCAATAGGTTTAGTTGCCATGATCTAGGTTTTCTTGACATTTAACTGCAACCCAGCTCTTGCACTTTCTTCTTTCATCTTGGTGATAAGGCTCCTCAGCTCTTCCTCACTTTCGGCTATCAGAGTGGTATCATCTGCATACCTAAGGTTGTTAATGTTTCTTCCAGCAATTTTAATTCCAGCCTTGGATTCCTCAAGCCCTGCCTGTCGCATGATGTGTTCTGCGTACAAGTTGAATAGGAGAGGGTGATAGTATACAGCCCTGCCGTACTCCTTTCCCAATCTTGAACCAGTCTGTTGTTCCGTGATCTGTTCTTACTGTGGCTACTTGGTCTTTATACAGATTTCTCAGGAGACAGACAAGGTGACTTGGTACCCCCATACCACCAAGAACATGCAATAGTTTACTATGATCCACACAGTCGAAGGCTTTAGAATAGTCAATAAAGCAGAAGTAGATGTTTTTCTGAAACTCCCTGGCTTCCTCCCTTATCCAGCGAATATTGGCAATTTGGTCTCTGGTTCCTCTGCCTTTTCTGAACCCAGCTTGGACATCTGGCAACTCTCGCTCCATGCCTTGCAGGATCTTGAGCATTACCTTACTGGCATGGGAAATAAGTGCCACTGTACGGAAGTTTGGGCATTCTTTAGCGTTTCCCTTTTTTGGTATGGGGATATAAATTGATTTTTTCCAATCTGATGGCCAATCTTGTGTTTTCCATATTTGCTGGCATATGGCATGCATCACTTTGATAGCATCACCTTCCAAGATTTTAAACAGCTCAGCTGGGATCCCGTCGTCTCCTGCTGCCTTGTTGTTAGCAATGCTTCTTAAGGCCCATTCAACCTCACTCCTCAGGATGTCTGGTTCTAATTCACTCACCACACCATCAAAGCTATCCTCTATATTATTATCCTTCCTATACAGATCTTCTGTATATTCTCGCCACCTATTCTTGATCTCTTCAGCTTCTGTTAGGTCCCTGCCATCTTTGTTTTGGATCATGCCCATTTTTGCCTGAAATTTGCCTCCGATGTTTCTGATTTTCTGGAAGAGATCTCTTGTCCTTCCTATCCTATTGTCTTCTTCCACTTCCATGCATTGCTTGTTCAAAAATAGTTCCTTGTCTCTCCTGGCTAACCTCTGGAATTGTGCATTTAATTGGGCATATCTCCCCCTATCACTGTTTCCTTTCGCCTTTCTTCTTTCTTGGGCTAATTCCAGTGTCTCAACAGACAACCATCTTGCCTTCTTGGTTTTCTTTTTCTTTGGGACATACTTTGTTGCCGCTTCCTGAACAATGTTGTGAACTTCTGTCCATAGTTCTTCTGGGACTCTATTTATTAAATCTAGTCCCTGAAATCTATTCTTCACCTCCACTGCATAATCACTAGGAATGTTTGTTAGGTCATATCTAATTGGTCTGTGTATTTTCCCCATTCTCTTTAGTTTGATTCTGAATTTTGCAATAAGAAGTTCATGATCTGAACTACAGTCTGCTCCAGGTCTTGTTTTCACCAACTGGATGGATGTCCACCACCTTTGGCTGCAAAGTCAATCTGATTTCGGTGTTGACCATCTGGTGAAGTCCATGTGTAAAGCTATCTTTTAGGTTGTTGGAAGAGAGTGTTTGTTATGCACAGAGAGTTTTCCTGGCAAAATTCTATCAGCCTACGTCCTGCTTCATTTTGTTGTCCCAGACCATGCTTGCCTGTGATCCCGGTTATCATTTGACTGCTCACCTTAGCATTCCAATCTCCTGTAATGAGAATAATGTCTCTTTTTGGTGTGTTATCCACTAAGTGCTGCAGATCCTCGTAGAACTTATCTAATTCTGCTTCTTCAGCAGCTGTGGTTGGGGCATATATTTGGATCACTGTGATGTTAAATGGCTTGCCTTGAACTCGAATTGAGATCATTCTATCATTTTTTTGGGTTGTATCCAATCACTGATTTCACAACTTTATTATTAACTAAAGGCTACTCCATTTCTTCAGTGTTCCTCTTGTCCTCAGTAGTAGATCTGGTGGTCATCTTTTGTGAAGTGACCCATTCCAGTCCATTTCAGTTCACTGACTCCCAGAAAGTCTATCTTTAATCTTGACATCTCACCGATAACCACATCCAGTTTGCCCTGGCTCATAGATCTTACATTCCAGGTTCCTATAGTGTGTTGATCTCTAGAACATCGGATTTGTCCTTCACCTCCAGCACCGTCGGCCGTTAGCCTTCTGGCTTTGAGCTAACTGCGTCATCACATCTGGGGCTACTTGGACTAGTCCTTTGCTCCTCTCCAGTAGCATTTTGACCATCTTCCAACCTGGGGGTCCTATCTTCTGACGGTATACCGACATTTCTCTGGTTGTACTGATCCATGTAGTTTTCATGGCAAGAATACTGGGGTGGGTTGCCATTACCTTCCCCGGGGATCGTGCTTGGTCTGACCTCTCTGCCATGACCTTCCTGTCTTGGGTGGCCCTGCATGGTATAGCTCATGGCTTCATCGAGGGACCCAAGCCCCAGCACCATGTCAAGGTAACAATCCAAGCTGGGGTAACAAAGTTCATGAGCAGCTAAATTTGAAAGACTGTTCACCACTGCACTCAAAGTTGTACCCCAATCTGGATAATTTCCAGCTTATCTGGTTCATGTAGATGGGCCCACTGTCACTACATTAGTTTGTCATTTCTTTCAAGATGACACAAAAATTATGTTTTCTCCTGGATGCATTTCCTCTCAATGTGCAGTTTTAGACATTATTTTGATCAAGACCTGCATTCTTTCTAAATCTCATATGTTTGCAAGTATCTTTAATTGGAGAACACAGCTCAGAAAACTGTTGAAATATGATTGCATTTGAATTACAGGCAGAACCCAAATTACTCGCTTTCTGTCCCAGTTATGATGGGATTTTTAAAAATGTGGTTTGTTGAGGAAACAAGGATTAGAGATAAAGCTTTAGTTGAAACACCTTTTCCTCATGAAAACTCTTCCCAGAGTGAATTTCTCTTCCTAGGGGTAGTTTTCTTTTACTTCCTGTTGTCTCACCCCTATTCTTAACTATGAGTTGTTTGTAAGTCAGATGCGTGTAACTCAGGACTGCCTGTATTGGTTGGAAAATACAACTTGAATGAATTTCTCTCTATTTAGCTTTTTTTCCATTGTTGCTATCTACTAGGTGAATTAGTACAAAGTGTAGTAAAAGTTGAAGCATATGTTTTCCAAATAATATATCAATTGATAGTACAAATAATTTATCCTGATTTGTGAATTCAGCTATAGGTATATTATTTAGTATTGCAAAATGAAATAGAACTAATTGACTTTTAAAAAACTATAATTGATCTTCCAATATAGTATATCTGATATGAAACAAAAAAGAAACCCTGTTAAAAGTGATCAGCTAAACTGAAGTTAACAGATACCACACGCTTGCAATTAAATGATATCAGGAAACATATGGCTGCAAAGAAAATATTAATCTACTATTTTTCAGTCTTGGAACCAAGGTTTAGCTGGTTGGGATTCTTAGCAGGTGACAGATGACCTAAGTACCGCAGATCAATAAGTAGGAAGCACATAATTCAGTTCACTTATGACATAACTGAAAATCAGGCTAGAAAATGGGCACAGTACATTGGCAAATCTATTACACATAACCTGTTTTCTATGACTTACTGTGACAATTATATTGTAGTTCTAGACAGGTCTGTGCAAGTTAAGTAATTTATCTGGCCTGGTTATATTCTGATAAAAGTTCAGTCTCAATGCTCCTATCCCTCCACCATGCCAACCAAAACAAGTGCTAATAATAATAATGGTGTCATAATGGTGAAGCAAATTTGCTTTTCTGCTTTGAAATATATGTTAGCTTTCTGAATTCTGAAATGATTTAGTCCAGTTTGAACAGATTTTGACCAGCTCCAGAATGAATCAGATTATTCCAATTCCATTCTTGCATAGAGTGGTACAATCCAAAGCATTATGGACAAATCTGGAGATCCAGATATCGAACATAAGCAGTATGTGGCCATAATTCATGTTGTGAAGCAAAACACAAGTATTATATTTCTCAATTCAAACTAAATTTTTATTAGATCCCCTTCTTAATTAGATATGATTTAAAGAATTGTTGTTGTTGTTGTTGTGATGATGGTGGTAATGATTATATCGGACTGGGGCATCTCCACTGTGGTTGTCCAAATCTATCTGGTATTTCTTTGGTTCTGAACTAAGCTAGGTACCCAAAGCTCAGCCCTAATATATTTTGATATATCTTGTTCAATGCTTCCCATTATTTTAGGTCTAAAGTCCAGTGGTCTATGGTGCAGTCTCCAAGTTCCTATCATTAGTTTGAGGAGCAATATCAACCTCCCCCCCCCCCCCAGTAGTCACTTCACATCCCCTTCCCCAAAGTGGGTTACTGGCTTTGCATGCCCCAGACTGGCATGAAGTATCAGAACACTGATACACATAATTAATTATGCATTCCTTCATAGCAGGGGTTGGGACTAGCTGGCTTTTGTGGTTCTCTTTCTATTCAAAGGATCCCTGATAGATCTACTATAGTCAGCGGCAGACACACGTTTGGCCAACACACATTTTGATGTCTCAAATGTTAGACCTGTTTCTGGGTATATTTGACCTATCAGTTCCAAAAATGGTACCAGCTCTAGTTTTTGCAATACAGAACTTATGCCACATGCCAGTCTTCATTTGCTCACCCAAAGAAAATAATGGTAACCATATCTAAGAAACTAGAGCTGATTTAGTCCATCCAGTGCAATTTTCTAAATTAGCACCCCAAATAACACCGGAAATAGGCCTAAAAACAAAGACACCAAGATCATTTTGTTTTTGTTGTCAGGCTGTGTTAATCAATTTAATTCCCTTTAGTTCAGTATCAAGCCCATACCATAGCCAATGTTATATTAATTCAAGTTGATTTGGGTACATTTACAGTGGATTTACACAGTGGGATAATAATTACTCAAGTAAGAGCAAAGGGATTTTATTAAGAATGAGTGGTAAAGAATTGTAATGAATTTAGTTATGCCTAATGATGATTTTTTGCAATTTGAATTTTGTCAATTTTTGTTCACATGCACACACACAGCTAATTTTATGTAAAAAAAAATTAAAACACAAAATGAAACAACAGATGTGGACACTGAGCAATGAAACCTGGACTTGGCATTGTTGCATTTTTTCCAGTCTTTTTGAATAGATATAGTATTATTTACAGATTAAATGAAACAGGTTTTAAAAAAATCAGGCTATGAAAATGTCCTAGGTCTACAGGAGCATTTGTAACTCAAAGTCATTGTAAAATATTCCACATTAATCAAATATGAGAGCCAGAAAACAGATGTTCATATGTGGGGTACGTTCTGAGTAGCTATGAGACCTCCCAGTTTGAGGGGTAAAAACAACCCAAGACAAATGCAGTAGATTTGTTGGAACCATTTTGAACTGGCCATTTTTCTCTGCTTAAAAGAAAATGTGCACGGAGGGTGGTGCAAACAGTGTCCCAAACTTTCAGCTACATGCCATGTACAAGGTCACTCTTCAGTTAACCTTGTAAGTCTAGTTCTCTGTGAAATCCACAACAAAGTGTGACTGGGAGACTAAACGTCCTGTCAACTGGGATAAAGGTTAAAATACTCGCAACACCCCATAGCAGGTCTCCAAGGTGACAGAGTTCATAAGAGATGCAGTGTTTGATAGCACATGCTGAATCCAGGCAGTGTTTCAGGATAATCAGGCAGGCAGTACAGCCCTCAAAGTAGAAACAAGAGTGGCCAGAGATAGGAAAGCCTTTCAGAGGAAATGGAGACTGAAAAGAGAGTGCTCATTTCACATATCATTTTTATCACTGGCACTGAAAAAAAAAACTATTGTTGGCCCTATTTGCAGAAATAAATGATTTGGAAGGATTTGTTAGGTCTTAAGAGATTATTAGAGTTGAATAGTAAGAATTTATTATATGTGATTCTACTCAATCTGCCTTGACAGCATTTAAATTGAAGCAATTTTTTAAAAAAAAATTGCATTATGCACAGTCACATAATATAATCTTTTTTTTTTCAAACAGAGCAAACAAGAAACTCCCCAGGCCTTGCATATTAACAATACTTCCATTGATCCTGATTCCTTGGGGGGTGGGGACCAGGGTGGGGGGGTTCCATCAAGGTCGTGTGGGGGAGGGGAAGGTGCGGCCACCAGATTCCCAGGGAGAAGCGCAACAGGGTTCTTGCAACCCTGGAGAAGTATAGGTGTGGTGGCGTCCTTGGCAGCCCCTCCGAGCTGAAGGTCTTGCTGATTAACACCAGATCCATCAATGGTAAATCATCAACCATTCAAGATTTAATCCTGGATTAGCGGACAGATCTGGCATGCATCACCAAGACCTGGTTGGATGAGCTGCGTGGGGTAAGTCTTACCCAGCTTTGTCCTCTGGGTTTTGGGGTGCATCAGCAGGCCAGGCCTGGAGGGCGGGGAGGTGGGGTTGCAGTGGTCTTCCAGCAGTCCATCGCCCTGGTCAGATGTGCCGTCCCACAATCTGCTGGATTTGAGTGTGTCCACTTTAAGGTGGGAACCCGGGACAGTTTGAGGATTCTGCTGGTGTACTGTCCACCCCGCGACACAACAGTCTCCCTGTCTGAGCTAGCAGAAGTGGTCTCTAGCATGGTGTTGGGTTCCCAGCAACTGATAGTGCTGGATGACTTCAACATCCATGCTGAGGCCACCTTAACAGGTGCAGCTCAAGAGTTCATGGCCGCCATGACGACCATGGGACTGTCCCAAGTAATATCAGGTCCCACTCATCAAGCTGGACATACACTCGATCTAATTTTTGGTGCGAGTGACGGTTTGGTCGGTGTGGAAGAGCAAATTATTCTTCCATTGTCATGGTCCGACCATTATCTGATTAGTTTAAAACTCACAGTGACCTCAAACCTCCACGGGGTGGGGGACCCATTAAGATGGTCTGCCCCAGGAGGCTTATGAATCCTGATGGATTCCTGAGGTCTCTTGGGGATTTGCCTGCCATGGAGGCCGACAATCCTGTCAATGCCTTGGTCAATTGCTATAATAGCGAGATGACCAGGGCAATAGACACAATAGCCCCTGAATGTCCCCTCTCATTGCGTGGAGTCATCCCAGCCCCCTGGTTTATCAGGGACTGGCAGAGATGAAACGCGTGAGAGGTAGACTAGAGTGCCGCTGGCGGACATCTCGTGATGTCTCTGACCGAGCATGGTCTAGAGCCGCTATTAAGGCCTATTCTGTGGTGTTGCAGGCAGCCAGGAAGGCTTTCTCGACTGCCTGCATAACATCTGCAACTAATAGACCTTCAGAGTTATTTTGGGTCGTCGGGGAGCTCCTCCACCCTCCCGAGGTTGGAGGGGCACCCGAGGACTTGGCAACTAGGTGTAGCGAGTTCGCTCACCATTTTGCAAACAAAGTCGCTCAGATTCGTACTGACATGGACGCTGGCCTTGATGCAATATCAGAGCAGGTAACTGAGGCATCTGTCTGTCCGAGTTTGTGGGATTCGTTTCAGCTTGTGCAACCTGATGACATGGACAAGATCCTTGGAGTGGTGAGGGCGACCACCTGTGCACTTGATCCTTGCCCTTCCTGGCTTTTAAAACAGGCCAGCGGTGGGTTAGTAGATTGGTTTGTGAGAATAATTAATGCCTCTTTGGAACAGGGCAAATTTCCATCTTGCCTTAAACATTCCATAGTAAGGCCAGTTCTGGAGAAGGCTTCTTTAGATTCCACCATTTTAAGTAAATACAGACCAATCTCTAACCTCCCCTTTTTGGGCAAGGTCCTGGAGTGGGTGGATGCCTCTCAGCTCTCAGGGATTCTTGGAAGATACTGATTTTCTGGACCAATCGCAGTCTGGCTTCAGACCTGGGTACAGTACCCAGACGGCTTTGGTCACCTTGGTGGATGACCTCTGCAGAGAATTGGACAGGGGGAGTGTGACCCTGCTGGTTCTCTTGGACATCTCAGTGGCTTTCGATACCATCAACCATGGTATCCTTCTGGGACAACTCTCTAGATTGGGCCTTGGGGGCACAGCTTTGCTCTGGTTCCAGTCCTTTCTTGAGGGTCATTCCCAGGTGTTGAAGCTGGGGGACACCTGCTCAGACCCCTGACCATTGACCTGTTGGGTCCCGCAAGGTTCTATTCTGCCCCCATGCTTTTCAACATCTACATGAAACCGCTGGGTGAGGTCATCCGGAGTTTTGGAGTTCGGTGTCATTTCTATGCAGATGACACTCAACTCTACTACTCTCTTCCACCTAAATCCAAGGAAGCCCCTCGGATACTGGACCAGTGTCTGGCCGCTGTGTTGGTCTGGATGAGGGCGAACAAGCTGAAATTTAATCCTGACAAGACAGAGGTCCTCCAGGTCAGTCGTACGTCTGATCGGGGCATAGGGTGGCTACCTGTGCTTGACGGGGTTGCACTCCCCCTGAAGGTGCAGGTCCGCAGCTTGGGGGTCCTCCTGGACTCAGTGCTGACATTTGATGCTCAGGTGTCGGCGGTGACTGGGAGGGCCTTCACACAATTAAAACTTGTGCGCCAACTGCGGCCGTACCTCGAGAAGTCAGATCTGGCCATGGTGGTCCATGACTTAGTTACCTCTAGACTGGATTATTGCAATGCTCTCTACATGCGGCTGCCCTTGAAGATGGCCCGGAAATGGCAATTAGTCCAGCGTTTGACAGCCAGGCTTCTAATTGGAGCAAATTACAGGGCGCGTTCAACCCCCCTGTTCAAGGAGCTCCATTGGCTACCGTTTATTTTCCGAGCCCAATTCAAGGTGCAGGTGATCACCTACAAAGCCCTAAACGGGTTGGGACGCACCTACCTTCGTGACTGCATTTCCCCCTATGAACCTGCATGGTCTCTTCATTCGTTGGGGGAGGACCTCCTCTCGCTCCCACCACTCTCACAGTAGCGGTTGGTGGGGACGAGGGAGAGGGCCTTCTCCATCGTGGCCCCTCGGCTCTGGAACTCTCTCCCCAGGGAGATCAGGCAGGCCCCTACTCTCCTTACTTTCTGGAAGAGCCTGAAAACCTGGCTCTTCCAACAGGTCTTTGGTGATTGACTTCCATAGCAAAGGATTGACCTGTTGCCCATTTTTATTCTTACTTCACTTTATTCCTTTAGCCGGCCATAGTCTCCTTTGTTTATGCCTTCCCCCAGCACTTTAATGGTACAATGGTTTTGTATCGTTCTCTCCCCAACTGTATCTGACACTACTAGCACTTTTATGGCCCAGTTCTTTTTAGGAGCCAACCCAGGATTTTATCAAGCATGTTTGTTTTATGTTACCTCATTTGTTTTGACTTGCTTTATTGTTGATTGATTTGTTTTATTGCTGTGTTTGATATTGTCTGTTTTGCCTGGGCTTGGCCCCATGTAAGCCACCCCAAGTCCCCTCGGGGAGATGGGGCGGGGTATAAAAATAAAATTATTATTATTTATTATTATTATATTATTTCTCCCCAAACATGATTTTCAGTGCTAATGTGGGAACACTTGTTCTTGGGTTCACAGAAACAGTAAATTAATAGATGAGTAGTTTTTAACTGTTCAACATAAACATCTCTCCATAGTTCCAGGTGTGATTGTAGAGGAGGTGAAAACCCATCACTGACATCCGTGTTCTTAGCATGCAGGACCCTATGGGATCAGATCTGGCTAGGAAATATTATTTTTCCTGTTAATAAATTTTGCTGTTAGGATTTCTGGGAATTGAAAGCCAAAAACATCTGGGGACCCCAGGTTGAGAACCACTGCTTTAGATAAATGACTGTCGTCATTATGTGTATTGGTTCCTCTACTTATTTTCATTTCTATGTTTTTATATCCAGGGACGCCGAGGCAAGCCAGGAGCCCCTGGAAAAGCAGGACCACCAGGGCCACCTGTGAGTATTCACCGTGAATGGCATAAAACTAATTCCAATCTATAACTTGTAGATGGTCAAAGGTTAGCTTTAAACCAACATGGAAAATCCTTTATTGTGTGTGTGTGTATAAATGAAGTGATCTTATAAAATACTAGCTGTGCCCGGCCACGCGTTGCTGTGGCGATGGAGGTATGGGAAATAAAGTATTGAGGAATTGGTGGTAGTTAAGGTAAAGGGTAAAGGTTTTCTCCTGACATTAAGTCCAGTTGTGTCCGACTGCACACTGAAGTGGATTATATGGCAGTGTGGAGTAAAGATAATCCAGTTCAAAGCAGATAATATAAGATTATAAATGGGTTATATAGCTGTGTGGAAGGGCCTTGAGTCTACACTGCCATATAATCCAGTTCAAATCTGATAATCTGTATTTTATAGGCAGTGGGGAAGTGGCCTAAGTGAGGCCTAACTCTGCCTGTCCCCTGGGCTGCATGGGTTGCTAGGAGACCAAGTGGGTGGAGCTTATCCTTTTAACTGGCAGCAACTGGATAAAAACAATTATTCCTCTCCCTCTAATTAGGACTTTATTTTTCTTTTCTTTTTGTTGTATGAACGTAGAGGCATGGATGAGAGGTTGTGCTGCCAAGTTTAGTGTTTCTGGGATGTGTAGTTTTGTTGTTTTGTCCTAGGCCGAAATTTTATTACTTTTCTATATATATAAAAGAGTGATGGCATCACGGCAACCCACAAAACAACAAAAGTACAGGCCCCCCAACCTCGAAATTTGACAACACAACCCATCACCCATGCCTCAGGGTTGATACAACAAAAAGAAAAGAAAAATAAAGTCCTAATTAGAGGGAGAGCAATAATTGTTTTTATCCAATTGCTGCCAGTTTAGAGGGCTAATCTCTGCCCACTTCGTTGCCTAGCAACCAAGGGACAGTCAGGTTTCAGTTAGGGGACAGGCAAATTTAGGCCTCACTTAGGCTTCTTCCACAGATTATCTAATTTGCACTGGATTATATGGCAGTGTAGACTCAAGGCCCTTCCACACAGCTATATAACCCATTTATAATCTTATATTATCTGCTTTGCACTGGATTATCCTGACTCCACGCTGCCATATAATCCACTTCAGTGTGCATTTTATACAGCTGTGAAGAAGGAGCCTCATATAATCCAGTTCTAAGCAGATAATATAAGATTATCAATATACAGTAGACTCTCACTTATCCAACATAAACAGGCCGGCAGGATAAGTAAATATATTGGATAATAAGAAGGGATTCAGGAAAAGCTGATTAAACATCTAATTAGGTAATCATTATACAAATTAAGCACCAAAACATCATATTATACAACAAATTTGACAGAAAAGGTAGTTCCACGCGCAGTAATGCTATGTAGTAATTACAGTACAGTCTCACTTATCCAACACTCGCTTATCCAACATTCTGGATTATCCAACGCATTTTTGTAGTCAATGTTTTCAATATATCATGATATTTTGGCGCTAAATTCATAAATACAGTAATTACTACATAGCATTACTGCGTATTGAACTACTTTTCTGCTAAATTTGTTGTCTAACATGATGTTTTGGTGTTTCATTTGTAAAATCATAACCTAATTTGATATTTAATAGGCTTTTCCTTAATGCCTCCTTATTATCCAACATATTCGCTTATCCAATATTCTGCCAGCCCGTTTATGTTGGATAAGTGAGACTCTACTATACTGTATTTACAAATTTACCACAATGAATTTAAAACACTGACTACAAAAACATTGATTATGAAAAGGCAGACTGCGTTGGATAATCCAGAACATTGTATAAGTGAATGTTGGATAAGTGAGATTCTACTTTAATATGAAATAATTACTGGGATAGAATAATGCAGAACAATATAATCTCTAAAACCAGGACAGTAAATAAACAGGGGAATTCCACACAGGAAACAATCTGGGCCAGCTAACACCTCCCAACAAAGTATTCCCATCATCAAAGTCTGGCAAATCCTCTGTTTTCTCAGGGCCACAGACAGTAGAAGCACATAAAATATCGCAAACAACACCACTCTGAAAACAAGGGAAATTCCAGACAGGAAACAATCAGGGCCAGCTAACACCTCCCAACAAAAAATTCACTCAGGGAGGAAACAGCCAGGCTTTAAAGCTGCAAGGCCATTACATCCTAATCATTTTTCCTAATTGCAGCATTCATACTTGCCTCCAACAGACAAAAAAAACCAATCAGAAATATTGTATATTCACAACCTTTAGGAAACAATATCCCCTGATGGCGCAGCGTGTTAAAGCGCTGAGCTGCTGAACTTCTGGACCGAAAGGCTGCAGGTTTGAATTGGGGGAGCGGAGAGAGCCCCCACTGTTAGCCCCAGCTTCTGCCAACCCAGAAGTTCAAAAACATTCAAATGTGAGTGCATCAATAGGTACTGCTCCGGCGGGAAGGTAACGCCGCTCCATGCAGTCATCCCACATGACCTTGGTGGAGTCTACGGACAACGCCGGCTTTTCGGCTTAGAAATGGAGATGAGCACCAACCCCCAGAATCAGACATGACTGGGCTTAATGTCAGGGGAAAACGTTTACCCTTTACCTTAACTACCACCAGACTTCGCCACAGCAACGCGTGGCCGGGCATAGCTAGTATATATATATATAAATAGAAAGAATGAGATACTTATAAGAGGCGTGGGGTCAGAGATGAAGGAACATAACTTCTGAAACTCTAGTGCAAACAGAAGAAACTAGTTAGCATTTCAAAGAGCAGATTGTGTACATTATCCGAGGGATATGGCTAATTCAGTTTACCAAACACGATGATGCTGTGTGTTTAAGATGGATAATTTCTGTCTCAGTGGGACAATTTCAAAGATGAAGGGCTGCAGGATGAGCCTGCCAATTGTCTGAATGGTGGAGAGGATTATACCCAGTGCTGGAAAGAGCATTCAGCTGTAGATCAAATGAGTTTGCTGAAGAATGAAAGAAGATTAAGGCATCCATAAAGTGTATGAAACGGATTGTAAAAAAGCATCTTTGCAGGGTTTTTTATTCAGATCTGAGCTTTTTGAGGTTGCTAGATAGGTTTAGTGTTGCAATCTTGAGCTTCTCCATATATTTGGCTGTTCGTATAACTGCCAATGTTGTTTTTGAATAGTAACATTTTTGCGGGATCCTGTTCACCACATGTACCATATCTCACTGATTTTAAGATGCCATCAGTTGTAAGATACACACTATTTTCAGTACCACAACAGAAAAAAATCTTTACATATAGTAGTTCATCAACTCTAAGATGCAGTTTTTCCTCATATAAACATCTAAAAAAAGCAGGGGCTTCTTAAAATCACAGATATATATATATACACACACAGTATTTTGATTCTGTAATTTCTGAAAGTACGCAAACTGAGAAATCTACCAAGGGCTGCATATATACTTTTTCAGTATACACATAATCATAGTTAGCAAAATATGATTTGTTGTTCGTTTGTTTTTTAAAAAACAACAGGATTTATAAGTATTCTTTTGTAAATATTTTATTTGTAGATTTTTGTTGTTGTTATACAAAGTAATGGACCAAGTCACTTGACAGTTTAACTGGATTTCAATATTCAGATATTAAATTGTAAGACTATTGTCTTTATAGAAGTGGTACAGCAGCCACACATGGAAAGGTCTCCATAAGAAATAACAGATCTGTTCTTTCTCCCTACCATGCACTGATGTGCATGGTATTTATTTATTGTGTCAGAAGCAAATTAATATAAATACAGTTATAATGTACTTTAAAAACACACAATGTTAAAAACTTGACATTATACTAGCTTTCCTTTGACCAGAAGCTGGCCACTTGGAGTGCCTCTGGTGTTGCTATTAGACGGTCCTCCATGTGGTAGAGCTCAGGCTGCATTGCAATAAGTGGTCTGTGGTTTGCTCTTCTCCACATTTGCATGTTGTGAATCCCACTTTGTAGCCCCATTTCTGCATCTCCTGGTGCCAGAGCCCAGTCTGTTCAGTGCCTTCCAAGTCACCTTAGTCTTCTGTGTGCCCAGGGTGGAGTCTCTCATCTGGTATCAGCCATGGATTGAGGTTCTGGGTTTTAACCTGCCACTTTTGGACTCTTGCTTGCTGAAGTGTTCCTGCAAGTATCTCTGTGACCCAAAGAACTCACATGAACTAGCATATTGGACCAAGCAAAAAAGGATGCTGTAATCTCTTATCCTGTGTAATGAGGTGATGATAATGTACACACTGGAAGCCAGGGTTCAAATCCTCACTCGGCTGTAGAACCCCAATGGGTCACCTTGGGCAAGTCATACTTTCTTGGTCTCAGAGAACAGCAAAGATAATCCTCTTCCAAAATATGTTTGCTAAGTAAACCTTGCTGTTGTTTCACTTCAAAATCTCTATAATTGAAAATTATTTGAAGACACACAGCAACACTATCTGCATTCTTCTTTTTTTCCTTACCCATTTTATTTTGTCTATAGTGTATTTCCTTTAAAGCTTCAATGATTCTTGACTATCACAATTTTTGCAGCCAGAATACTGGTGCACATAGCAAAACAAAAACAGGAACTATAGCTCTGGGGGGAAAGGTGAATAAATTGGAATCCACAGTGTTGTGGCTTACCTACAGACAAAAAGAATAATACATCTCAGGAAAGGAAAACGAAGATAGTGACCCAAACAGAGTCTCATTTGTCACCTGTAAAAACAGGAGGGTAAAAGTTCTATGTGACACACACATATTGAGACTCATCTAAGAATACAGTCATAATTTAAAGGGGGAAAACTCACAGCTGACAACCAAAAATGAAGCAGAATGGAATGAACACAATGATATAGAAATAATCTTAAGCATCATCCACATGTATACGAAGTATACTAAATATATATTTATATGTGTTTTATGAATGTTTTAAATGTAAATTAATTTTTAAACTGAATATGAATGTTACTATGATTTCTATATATGTGTTTTATGCTGTAAGCTGGCCTGAATCCCCTGTTGGGTGAGAAGGGTGGGGTAGAAATACTGTAATAAATAAATTAAAAAGCTTGAAATTAGTGAATTCTGAGATATTTAACTGACCCCATGGGATTCAAACATTTTCCAGGGGATAAAATTGTCCCATATGCATTTATATTAGTGATTCTCAACCTGTGGGTCCCCAAATGTTTTGGTCTTCAACTCCCAGAAACCCTAACAGCTGGTAAACTGGCTGGGATTTCTGGGAGCTGTAGGCCAAAACACCTGGAGTCCCACAGGTTCAGATCCACTGTTTCATATAGAATGAAGGGAAATCCATCATACTGGAACAACCAAAGCTACCCCCCCCCCCCGACACACACACACATGATCACATGAGGTAAATCATTTGTTCTGAGGTACTGATAGACTTCTTCTTCACTCCAAAATTGTAACCAAGGTAACCCCTGTGCCCTAAGATTGTTTCTCCTTGGAGCATTCTCACCAACTTCTCTGCATCATATCTCACCCACAAAATGCCAATGCAATGGATCCCATTGTACTCCAGTAGAAAAATGTACCAGATTTGTTGTTGGAGGGTTTTTTTTTTGGGGGGGGGGGGGTTGTCCCAGCTGGTTTTTGCCTTTCTGGAAAAACTGTACATAGCAGGTTGTTCAAACTCAGCAACATTGCTCAGATCTCTTTAAGCGACAATCCTGTAAACAATATAGTCTAGATCTGTATCAGTGTTGCAACAGAACATTACTTTGAGACACTAAAATGTCCTGTCTGGTAGGATGAAAATAAAAAAATGAAAGCAGAATATGAAAATATTCTAAGCTGAGTCAATGTCATTTGAAACAACTGGTACCAGTTTTACCGCATTTTCTATTTCCTTCACCCAATTATGTCACTATATGTCTGTCTCATCCCGCTGTCTGTGACAGCCTTTTTTCCTCGTGTGCTATAAAGGCTGTAAGACATGTGATTGCCTCCGTGTAGTGAGAAAGTACTTAAAAAGAAACAGGAACACATGCTCAACTTCCAGAGATGATACACATAACCATGCTATAGACTTGTGCTCTTCAGGCTACCTGATCCAGGGGAGCAGCAATTAAACTTTTCTATTGTTTCAGTTACTCGTTCCATATTTGTGCCGATTAGATTAATCTGTTCTTCTCTTTGGTGGAAACCCTTCAAAAACTATGAGATTATAGTTTGAGGACCAGCATTTTCAGTATCACTGCTACTAAGGATGCATACACTATTTTCTCATCCTTGCTTTCTGTCTCTCCTAGCACAAATGGACTAATAGTAATCTCTTTGTGCAAGATGAGTAATCATCATGCTTTTTGTTACCTTTTCCTTTGGAAAAAGGGAGGTTGCAACCATTACATGAGGTGTGTGGAGACAATTTTGTCTAGGACATTCCCTCTCTTACTTTTGAGGAAGCAGGAGGGAGAAAGGAGAGCCCCAGACACAGTTTTTAAAAAGAAATACAAGTGGAGCCAGCTGGGTCTGGGACTTTCCCTCTCTTAGTTTTAAGGAGGGGGAAGGGAGAGACCCAGACACAACCAGCTCTAATGTACACAAAGAAAGGAAAAATACTGATTTGGGGAATCAAAAAAGGGGTGTAACTATTATGTGGTGGGGACTCTTATGCAGTGAATTATGGTATGGTAATAGCTAGGTTTTAGCTGAACATAACACAAGAGTTACTAATTACAAAAACCTGGATGTTAGATTACGAGGAAATAAGGACAGTAGTACGACCATTATATACATTCTCACTTCTCCAGATTTACTTGATAAAGTCCATGTACATTGAGGTACATCAGCAATTATTTGCATATTTAGATTTCCCTGGCAGGATACATGGTAGGGCTGAATGACTCCATGAGCATGAGTGAGAAATCATTAGGTATTAATTGTTCTGTCTATAAACTTAATTAGGTGAATCTGTCCAGCTGGTCCATATGGATCAGTTTCTCTTGCCACAGCCAGGTATTCCGCAAAGTGAGAAAGATGAGATGACACCAGCTAGTATTTAAACCACTAGTATGAAGTTCTCATGTGGGAACATCATAAAGCAAAATGCAAAAAGTATGTGGAATTGGCAGTGGTGCAGCACCCTAAACATTAGAAGGAGAGGTTTGGACTACTGAAAAATAATTACATTAGATACATAAGGCAAAGATACCTATCAACAAAGTATTGAGGAAACACCACCAGTGTTGTTAGAAAGAAATTCGGACAAGAATGAAAGTTGGTCATGGTCAGTCATCAGTAATTGACTATTTCCACTCCTCAACACTCACTTCTTGCAATGGTAATCCTTTCCATTTGTGGCTGAGGAGATTCAGACCCATGTTACTAGCTCCATGTAATAATGTCCTATATATCCCTCCTGCTCACTCCTGATGGTTGCTTGAAGACTCATTGAGTGATGACTGACTCCCAAAGCCATAAGATCAATTAGGGTCTTCCCACTGGTTCAACAGGTAGTTTTCATTGCCACTTCCTTTGCAAACTGTATGTTGATCTTGCTAAATTTAACTAATACAGAATGCTTTCAATAATATTTAATGTCTAATATATGGGAAATTAAATAAACCCATTGTAATTGTTCCATATTTGCATATGAAAGAAATTAAGTATAAACATCTCCAAATTATGTCCTGCTTTGATGAAAAATGTTTTAGGATCAATAATTGCTCATGCTTGTATTTAATATCATGTGAAAATCAGTTTTTGTTTTCATCTCCTTTCATCTCACATTATCCCTTGAGCAAATAATATTCTCAATTACTTAGGCTACCTTCTACATGTTGGATGATTTTATAGGAAAATTTGGTATCTGGAATTTTGTTTCAGGTTGGCCTAGCTGATCTTCTACTTATTTTCAAACTCAGATACATGTTCAAGTGGTTTTGCTAGTTGTCACAGAAAACCTTTGTTGTGAAAACATTTTGAAATAAGTGGGTATTGCATTACTTTGAAAAGAAAAAAAAGGCACTTCACCAAACTGAAAACAATGTAAATCAACATAATATTTCATGAGCAAATATAGCAAATTACAAAGGGGTTAGAGTTTGTAGGTAAGGAGGAGTGAAATAGCAGGTGAAACTTTCATAAGTTTGGCACAGTTATGCTATATATATATATATATATATATATATATATATATATATATATATATATATATATCCCTGACCTTGCTTCTATTGTCTTTCATCTCTTACTTAGAATATAGGGCATGTAGAATACAAGTATAAGAGCCACATTAAAAACACTGATTTGCGCATATGCATTTGCTATGGATGGGTCAGAGCATCTTGTTGCAAGTGAGAAAAAAGGTCAAAGCATGTTTTTGTATATAGGGTTGGAAGAACAGTCATGTTTATGAACAGTGCAGCCAGCCTGCACAATCTTCCAAAAGCAATAAACATGATTTTGATCAAAACTACATTATGTTGCAGAAATGTTGTATACATGTGTAACAAATCAAAAACCTATTTCAAACTGCAAAAATTGCAGGAAATTTGTGTGCTGTATTTTATAATATACCCCAGGTCACCTCTTACTCGCCAAGTTCCCACTGGGACTTTTGCAGCTCCAGGCTCCGACTGTGGCAAATATTAAATTATTTCAGAGCCGCTTCCATGTCAAAGAGCATGTGGCTTCATGCTCCACTTGATTGTGTGTGCATGTGCTTTCAAGTCGCCTGTCAATTTATGGTGACCCCATGAATTTCATAGGGTTTTCATAGATAAGGAATCCTGAGGGGTAGTTTTAGCTCATAACAAATCAGTGCTTTAATAAAGGGAGCAAGTAACCTGGACTTATGCTATGATGCCTAGGCTAAGAGTATTCTTCCCACTGGATAAAGTGTATATCCTGCAAAAGTATTTAATTACTTACTTTACTTAGGCAATCCCTCATAGGCTGAGGATGATGGTCCTCCAGTTGTGGGATCTTGGGGGTGGGCCCATAGGTGGCTGAAGAGACCTATTCTTGATCCGCATGTTCTCCCACATGAGGACATTGGTTTCCAGGTGGAAGGCGGTCTCGGTCAGGGTTGGCTTGACGCTCCTTCCTCTTGTCATGTTTCTCCCTTAAGCCCTCCATTTGTGCCTCTTCGAACTTTGCAACACTGCTGGTCACAGCTGACCTCCAATTAGAGCACTTCCCAGTTCTCAGTGTCTATGCCACAGTTTTTAAGGTTGGCTTTAAGCCCATCTTTAAATCTCTTTTCCTGCCCACCAACATTACGTTTTCTATTCTTGAGCCAGGAGTAGAGTAGCTGCTTTGGGAGACGGTGATCGGGCATTCGGACAACATGGCCAGTCCAGCGGAGTTGATGGCGTAGGAGTATCGCTTCAGTGCTGGTGGTCTTTGCTTCTTCCAGCACGCTGACATTTGTCCGCCTGTCTTCCCACGAGATTTGCAGGATTTTTCTGAGGCAACGCTGATGGAAACTCTCCAGGAGTTGATTGTGCCGTCTGTAGACCGTCCACGTTTCGCAGGCTTAAAGCAGGGTTTGGAGGACAATGGCTTTATTAACAAGCACCTTGATATCTCTACGGATGTCCTGATCCTCACACACACTCTGCTTCATTCGGAAAAATGCTGCACTCGCAGAGCTCAAGCAGTGTTGTATTTCAGTGTCAAAGTTAACTTTTGTGGAGGGGTGGCTGCCAAGGTAGTGGAAATGGTCAACGTTACACCATTAAGCTGTATTCCTGGCATTGTCGAGGGGTTAGCTCATGCCTGTTGGAAGAGCACTTTGGTTTTCTCGATGTTCAATGAGAGGCCGAGCTTCTTGTATGCTTCTGCAAAGATGTTTAGAGTGGCTTGTAGGTCTTCTTCTGGATGCGCACAGACAATGCTGTCATCAGCATATTGGAGTTGTATAATAGATGTTGTGGTGACCTTGGTTTTGGCTTTCAGTCTGCTGAGATTAAATAGCTTGCCATCTGTCTGATAGATGATTTCCACTCTGGTGGGAAGCTTCCCATCAACAAGGTGAAGTATCATAGTGATGAAGATGGAAAATAAGGTAGGGGCAATAACACACCCCTGCTTGACACCTGATTCCTCCTTAAATGGGTCACTTTGGGAGCCGTTGCTGTCCAAGACTTTTGCCATTATGTCATCAAGGAGGAGCCGAAGGATGTTCACAAATTTGTCAGAGCACCCGATTTTTTGGAGGATGGTCCAGAGAGCACTGCGATTCACTGTGTCAAATGCCTTTGCAAGGTCAATGAATGCCATGTACAGAGGTTGATTTTGTTCCCTGCATTTTTCTTGGAGCTGTCGTGCAGTGAAGATCATGTCCACTGTTCCTCTGGAGAGGCGGAAACCATTCTGGGATTCTGGGAGGGTGTCTTCTGAGACAGGAAAAAGGCGGTTTGTAAGGATTCTTGTGAGGATTTTCCCAGCGGAGGTTAGAAGGGAGATACCGCAATAGTTTCCGCAGTCTGTTATATCCCCTTTCTTGAAAAGGGTGATGATGGTGGCATCCTTGAAGTCTGCTGGGATTTTCTCGGTCACCCACCCACACTTTTTCAATGAGCTGGTGGAGTTGTTGTATTAGCTCAGGTCCACCCACTTTGAAGATTTCAGCAGGGATCCCATCAGGTCTGCTGGCTTTGTTATTTTTTGTTGTTGTTGGCTGATGGTATTGCTGACTTCTTCCAAACTATTAATATTAATAGTACTGGAAAAATATACATCAGATAACACAAAAAATACTACAAATTAAGTTCCCATTAAAACCCAAAATGTATCTACTAGGTATAACAAGCCGGAAATTGAAGGAAAACGAAGATAAAATGTTTTTCTTAATGAGTACGGCTGCAAGACTAGTTCTAGCCAAAGTTTGGAAACAAAAAAATGTACCCACTACAGATGAATAATTATAAAATTGCTAGATTTAATACAAATGGACATTCTAACACAGAAATTAAGTGACGGAAAAAGAAGACTGACTGGACAAGCTTCAGAGATTTTATTCAAAAAAAGTGGAAATATACATTCATAATAAACCTATCTGACGCATGAAGACAAAAATTTCTTGAGAGTCAACTGGAAAAGAAAATGAATAAAAACCAAACAAAACTCCTTAAGAGGACAATGGGAAGTCTCTCTCTCTCTCTCTATATATATATATATATATATATAATATTGTTTCTTTTTTCTTTTTTGTTTTTGTTTTCCTTTTTTTTATTGTGTTTAATATATATATACTTTTTCCTCCTTATTTTTTTCCTTCTCCTGTACCTTCCTCGTGTCTTTTCACCTACTTTCCCCTCCCCACCTCTCTGCACTATTCCTACCAATTTTGTTTTCCTTGCTTTTGCTGTATTAACACTTATAAACCAATAAAAAATTAAAAACAAACTAGGCAGTGCTGCAAGCGCATCCCTGGTTTGTTGTTGCGGGATTTGTGAAAGGGCCTCTTCAGCCACATTGGAACTGCAATTCAGAAGGTTCTGGTAGTGCTCTTTCCAACATAGTGCATTGGCACCTCTTGGACTATGTAATTACACGTGCCAGAGACAGCCGCGATGTGCTTCTCACAAGAGCCATGACAGGTGCTGATGACTGCTGGACAGACCACAGGTTAATCCCATCCACGATGGCCATCAAGATTGCCCCCAAACGCAGACTCCAAGGAAGAAAAACAAGGCGTAAAATAACACCCAAGCCCTTCAAGAGCCCTCCAAACGAGCCCTTCTCCAAACAACACTCAAGGATCCATAGAACACCCTGAAAACGTTGAGGAACACTGGAACAAACTGAAGATTTCCATCATCTCAGCCTGTGAAGAAACCATTGGATATCAAACTAAGAAACATCAAGACTGGTTTGACGATAATGACAAAGAGATCCAACAGTTAATTGATAACAAAAGGAAAGCCTTCCAAACATGGCAGAAAGACACCAGCTGTGCTGCCAAGAAAAAGACCTATGCTAGTGCAAAAGCTGAGGTCCAAAGAAGGACCAGAGAACTCAAGAACATCTGGTGGATAAAAAAGGCTGAAGAAATCCAACACTTTGCAGGCACCCATGATGTTCAGGGATTTTTCAAAGCCACAAAGATCATCTACGGACCAAGAAACCATGGCATACAGCCTCTACGCTCATCAGCTGGAACCAAGCTTCTGAAGGACAAAACATCAAAAGTATTTAATATTGTGTTAAGAATATAAAATGCTTCTGTGAAAATCATTTTTTCTCTTACAACTTTATCTTTTTGCTTGGATTGGGTAAAATTTTATCCTGAATAAGAAGTTTGATTCACTTCTTGTGGAAAATTCTTGGAATCTCATCTTACGTTCTTTTAGAACATAGACTCATTATTTCACTAGGAAGAATTTCATCAGTATTCAGTTCAGTGTGTGGTCATTCAGGCTGAAAATTATCACAAGAGCTTATTTTTAAATGGAACAGCAGCTCCCTCTAGTGATTTTCTGTTCACATTCTTCTTGAAACAGTATTTAAATTATCTGTACAGCTTGTACAGTACTATCATGAAATCAGAAACAAAGAAGGAATTCAGATAGACGATCTTAAAACATAATTATCTGCATTGTTCTTACGTATTGTTTCATATTTGTACCATGTCATCCAACTTCATAACCACGTTCAGTCTCACTTTGAGGAAAAGGCAAGATATAAATTAAAATAAATAAACAAACAAACAAACAAATAAAATTTATAATGAAAGGATTAGCAGATTACCTTTCCCAAATTTTCCACTTGTTTCTATGATGTACCTATCAGTGATTAAAACTCTCCATCAATTGCTTCTTTTTAATAGGTTTTATTGCAGACATGTCAACATTCGAAAGCAACTCTATATCTTGTGCTTTGTCATTTGAAGTCTGCTTTCAATGTTGTGCTTGCTGAAGAACCATGAAATACTTTCATTCATCATCGTCACAGGATATGTGCTGTCATATCCTGTATGGAACACTGAAAACCAATCAAAAAGATGTGGAGGAAATAGAAATGGCCAGTATACTGCTAAGTCTTCTTAAAGAGCCTGAAATGGTGAAAGGGAGCTGAGGAGGGCCTGGGAAGAGAACACAGTAGAGTCACTCAGCCAAGACTTGCCATCCAGAACTGTGGAAAGAAGGAAGACATGGAAAGTGATCTCTGCCTTCCAAAGTTTTCCAGAATGAAAATATTTCTGGTAATAATGAGTACAAAGGTTAGATTGATCACACATAATGTGAACTGAAAATAAGGAAGTGTGAACAATGCATACAACCCATTTTCAGCAACACCACAGTTTTTTGATATATACTCCACCAAAGAGATAATTACTTTCACCTCTCAGCATGTCACTGTCTGAATGTCCTTTCAGTTTCAGTCCAGTTACATCATTAGCCACAGCATTACTTATAGTTGTTCTCTACTGTATTCCAGTAGCTTGTTGAGTTCCCTCAGATCTGGGAATATCATTTTCTGGCACTATCTCTTGTTATCAATTTTGGATGGACTCATCATATAGTCTTCATGGTAGAAGATACTCAAAGGGAGTTTACTGTGCCTCCTTTTGCAGAGTACTAACAAGGGTTAGCTATGGTTCCACTGTTGTTGTCTATGAGAAATCCAACTCTAGTGTCACCTTCCACTACTGCTGCATCTCAGGGCCCCTTCCACACAACCCTATATCCCAGAATATCAAGGCAGAAAGGCATATTATCTGCTTAGAACTGGAAATTATGGCAGTGTGGACTTAGATAACCCAGTTCAAAGCAGATATTGTGAGTTATTCTGCCTTGATATTCTGGGATATAGGGCTATGTGGAAGGGGCCTCGGTGGCTATTTGGCACATTTAGTCTTGCTCTACATCAGCAGCCTGCCTAACATAGGAGAGCCTACCAGCAGCATAGTCTCTTGTCTCACAGGAGCACATGATCTCACCACCACAGAAAGATAACACCATGGTGGGGAAAGAGATATTAAGGTGTTATAACCTTGTGGGACCACACCAAAGAGTCAATCCTCTTGAACCTGATGTGATTGGCATTTTGATGGGGAAAAAACAAAGGCACAGGAGCTTCATCACTGTAGTGACTATGAACATTCTTGCAGTAACGGGTAAATTTGCTGTTTAAGGGCATCTGTGTGTCCTGTCTCCCCAGTGATTTGTGTGAATGAGACTGACTGATTTTAATAACCATTTAATCTCTGGATACATAACCCTTTGATATGGAGGGCCAACTGTATCTTACCTGCCTTTTTTCATACAGAGGCTTTGGAAACAAGAGGGACAAACCCTGAAGAACCCTTTTCTGGGGCCCTGCCACACAGCCATATTACCCAGAATATCAAGGCAAATAATCCACAATATCTGCTTTGAACTGGGGCCCCTTCCTCACAGCTGAATAAAATCCCACATTATCTGCTTTGAACTGGAATATATGGCAGTGTGAACTCAGATAACCCAGCTCAAAGAAGATATTCTGGGTTATGACTGTGTGGAGGGACCTTGGATTATCTGTGTCCACATTGCCATATATTCCAGTTTAATGTGGATTTTATCCCACTATGTGGAAGGGGCCCTAAAGTTCCTCCGTTTGACCAACAACACTGCCACACTAGAGCGTCAATTTCTTCACAGCCTTCTACCTACCTTCCAAAGTCCTTTGCCCCATCACATTCAGGAGAGGAGGAAAAAAGCGTGATGTTCCCAACTATAGATTAGAAAGCATGATTACAAAAGAGTTTGATTCTACAGAGATCTAGACTAAAATTTCATAGTGAAGGAAAGGCACATCTCTATTGTGGAAAAGTACTCGTTTAGTTTTACTTATTTTAAAGTTTTATATAGGACTTTTTGTGGTTATCATTGCTGTGAAATGGATGTCTTAAGTATATTTCTGTACAATTATTACCAAGCAGAAATATTTCTCCATATTTTTCAATGTGAGTTACTGTAATAGACATTTGTGTGACAACTGAAATTCCATTATTCTTTCAAACATAGACTGAGGGCCCTTCCACACAGTCATATAACCCATAATATCAAGGCAGATAATCCACAATATCTGCTTTGAACTGGGTTATCTGAGAGGGGGAAAGAAGAGGAGGAGAAAGAGCTGCCACTGCCACCTAGTTATGGAATCTACATTTCTTTAGTTTGGATTATGATAAATAGATGGCATGTTGCTTTTAGAGTGCTTTGGTACTCTGAACAAATTTGCCCAAAAGTGACTTATTTTGTATAGCTCCATCACAAAGAAGATGTCTGAACAGGAGCATGATTGACACATTTCTTTTTGGGGTGCATTACAGAGATGCTTTTTACAAAACAAGGATGACAATAAATGGCATGTTTATCTTTCACCTGGATTGGATTATATAACTATACTGTTTGAGTTTTCTGTTTTAAAAATGTAATGTTTTAAAGAAGCATAGCGAGCAGTTGTGCTGTGTTTCTTTTTGTCAGCAGGGATCTTGATGGTGCTTGCCCATTCACTGCACTCCTTTGAAACAGATGGAGCTTGCAGGAAAATGTTTTAGTGTCAAAATACAAATCATACTCCTTTGTTGTTTCATATTTGCCTCATATATATAGTTTTGTTAAGATTCTTTGCAACATGATTAACAAGCCACGCCACTTTTAGGGAATGTATCTTCAAAACAGCTATTTGAATGTAATGGGTGAAGTGAAATCGTTGTATCACTGCCATCTGTAATCTGAAAGACTTTAGGATAAGGGATACTCACCCTGTACAGAAGTGTTTAATTTTGACATCTGGATCTAGTAATCTGCCACTCCAGTTAATCCTGTTTGGAACGTATCGCTTAGACATTTTGAGAGTGGAAGGCTCTCTCAGGATGGCTCTCTTAGGACATTCATCTATAGAAATTTATTATTTTTGCTGAGGATTGTTTATAGTTCCTTGACAGTCCACTTGTTTCCTCCGATCATTTGTCAGTTCTCTTAATCTGTAAATTTGCATACCACATACTTTGAATGTTCTGCAATCAGTCAATGGCTTGAAGAGCTATTGTCAGTCAAAAGAACACCAAGCCAGATGGACTTGAGTTGAGGCATGTGACAGCTATGTAAATGTTTAATATTGTTGACAACATAAAGTTTGAAAACCTGCCTTGAAAAAGTCATATACATTGGCTGTCTTTGTAAAACTATTAATGTTGTATAAAAAACATGAAAAAGGCTTTAGGAAGTATTTTGTGAAAATACGATGGATGATCACCTTGTACACAAACTTACCTTCATATATTATAATTCTGTAAATGCACTTTCAAAGGTTACAAGAAATGAGTAATGTCTAGTAACTTAATGTGGTTAAAAATGTAATGATTAAAATACATTTATCACAGTATCAAATTTAACTGTTTATATTTTCACCATTCAAGGGTCCTCCAGGTGTTCCAGGATTTCACGATTCCTTTAAAGGCCCATATTATCAGGTATGGACACTTAATTCTCATGAGAAAGGATTGAAGATATTTTATCTATAGTTGGACAGTTTCACCAGCCTCCAAATGTTTGCATTTCTTTTGCATTACTGTATTGAACAGGAGGGCTGACAAAAATAGTAAATGGGCAGTGTAGGGCCTTGGTGGGAAACATGATGCAATCCTGAGGGATTATCATCCAAAAACAGATCAGCAGGTTAAAACAGAAAGCATTTTGGCTCTAGGGTTCCTAATAATGATCTAGACAGTTCTTGGGTCTGCGTATTATTTCCTTTGGGTCTGAGACGATCTTAGGGTACCTTTGGAGCTCAAGATTGTCTTGGCAGCCAGGGTGATTTATTCTGAACCCACTTGGACTTAGTTTCTTCCTACTAAAACCAGCCTGGTTGTCCTCATTCTGCCCTCATGAGTTTAATTTGATAATTTCCATTTCATTCTAATTCTTATTTGGTAAATTCTCTGTCTCTGTGATTGCAAGTCAACATAACCTACTAGTCAAGTTCCAAAGAGTTGATATATCAATTCAACCTTCCTCCTTTGTGCAAAAAATATGGTAAATAAGGCACTTCTATTGTAATCTTGATGAATGACACAATTCCATTTTGTTGAAATACCATACTTGTTTTGCTATGTGCACTACACCTCTTCAAAAAAGCCATTCTTTTTGTGTTCATTACACACATTTGCACATATGCAAACTTGTGTGCTATTGGTGCATTCAGTAACCGATTCCAGTTTTTGTTATGCACATCTTGATAGGTTATAAATTTTACAGTTTCAAAATCTTGTTCCACTAGTCTTGAATTATTTGAAGGACTCCTTTCAAGATGTTCTCTAATCCATTATGTGTATGAAAAACTAATTAAAGTGGACGTCCTTCTGCTCTTTATTGTGTACAGTTTGCTTCCTATAATCACTCTTGGTAGACTTGGCATCAGTTTTAGTAGCTTCTTAATTCCACATAATTTAAGATTAACTATGTGGCAGGTGACATGAACCACAGTGGAGGTCCTCAGGGTTTGATATGTATCTGTCTGCAAGATTCATATTTCTTGCTCCCATGAGACTCTACAAATTCCTAGCTCCTATCGTGTTTCCCAGTTAATATCTTCTGGCAAAATGTGAGCCAGCTGTTTTGCCTGCAAGAAATTAATCATCTTTTAAATCCTCTTACAGTATACCAACACACTTCTCCTTTCAGCTGTCCAGTGAAAACTGTGTAATGACTTATTCTCAAGCAAGAAACTTGCAAGAAAACAAGTGCTAAGTTTAGTTTTTCAGATGATGGCTCACTAGTCTAAATTTCAGATTTAAATAGTTAGACTCTCTGGAACCAGAGTTTCAGCTTGCAACAGGGCTGATTCTTCAAGTCCTATAATGGAATAAGTAAATTCAAATCTATATACTGTGTTAGGAGAGTTCTGAAACGCTATTTGCTTTTTTAAAGATATTAAGGAACCCTTAAAAGAAATACACTTCTCTTATCACTATTTTACTTTTTATGTCATTTATCTTAATTGCCGGATATCTGTTTACAATAAAACATGTATATGTGTGTATGAGGGGGGGAAACCCTTATTTTTCACAGATAAAAGCTCAGATTCCATTATTTTTGAATTCCACAAATTTATTTAAAATGAATGTGATAGAAATTAAGATAATCCGTTTAAATTACTGTAAGTTAGAGCTCTGACTTTTTGTTTTGTTTTGTTTATGGTTGGCTCTCCCTGCCCTGCCTTAGCAATGTTTTTTGTTAGACAGGAGAAGACCAAATCTTAAAGGGATGCAGACTCACTTCCACTATTTATTTAACATATTATTTTTTTACAAGGTAACTGGGTAAAGGAAGAACCTATGTATGTGATCTAAAGGGCTAATTTTACTAAACATACCAAACTGGTTGCAGGAAGTAGTAATAAAACAGTTTAGTAAAATTAGCCCTTTAGATCACATACATAGGTTCTTCCTTTACCCAGTTACCTTGTAATTTGAAGCACACATCTTTACCATTGTTACTTTGAATATGTACACACAGATCATTTTCTCTTCTATATGCAAACTCAGTTGGTGATAAAGGGAGCCAGTGAACTGGAACATTTCCATTAGAATACATTTCCAATATTTAAACTTTATATATATTCTGAAAATGTTATCTCCCCTTCCCGCTCCTAATTCAATTTTATCCATCTGGTGATATTTCAATTGTGAACTTAATGAGGAACTAGAATGTGCAGTGTTATGAAAATACACTCATAATCAATGCTGTGTGTTGAACAGCTTGGAAAAAGAACTTCAAAATGCTTGGTAGCGTTTTAGGTGAGTAATTATGTTTACAGCTTTCTGGTCTGTTCATTTAAAAACAATAAAAGAACCAGACTCAGATATGCTAAAGTGAGACATATTCCTAATATGAAGGCCAGACTTTTCAAAGAAGTAGAGAGGGAAGAAGCACAAGCAAGTCACAGTGGGTCCTATTCAGTTGTGTGCCTCTTCCAGAAGAAGGTAACGGTGTTGATGGGATGGAGTCCCCCTCTTTCCAGCAGCCTCCTGTTCAAATCTTCTCCAGAAGAGTGGAACACCCTCTGTAACTGATCTGAATGAAGCAGAAGGGAGAAGAGGAATGAAGCATTGCATTGAGCAAATTGAAGTCTCTTCACATGTTAAGTGGAATCAATAATTCCTACTAGTTCCGTTATAAAATAATCTCTTTAGTTTTCACATCCTGAAGTTCACAAACCAGGCTCCTGTGAAGCCTGGGTGGTAGGTGGCCACCAGAGACACTCCAGAAGCTTCGTATTTTTCCTCTTTTCATCCTTCAAGTTGAAAGTGTATACAGCTCAAGAGATCTGGGCTGTTCTCATTGCCTTCCCTTCAATTTCTCCATCTTGTCTTCCTTTGCTTTTCTCTCAACCTGAGGCAGATCAGGACAGGTGAAACCAGAGCAGTCTATTGGAGCCTCTTCTTGTGGCTGTTCTCTCATTCTCCTCTTCAGCATGAAGTCCCTTTGATTCTTTGCCTGTCTAAACCCATTTGCTTGAACTCTCTGTGTCAGAGCAATAATATAACAGTAATCACAAACGTGTCTTTTATCCTCCCTGCTTAAAGTTCATATGGAATCAAGTATTGCTATTTTTATGCAGAATAGCAAACAACAAAAGTTGAGGACATGTTTTAGACTTTCATACAAGGAATTCAGTTTCAAGTTGCTGAAACTCATTGGGTGACCTTGAGCCAATCAATCTCCCTGCTTCATGTACCCCAGAGGGTTGCTGTGGGGATGAAATGAAAAGTGGGAGAGCCTTAACTGGTGCTTTGAGCTTACTGGAGGCAACAAACCACAATAACAGACTATAACTGTAAAAAAGCAAATGAGAATGTCATGTACAACAATAGGTTTTCCAGATCAGGACTATCCTAGGACCTGAGATTTCTGAGCCAGAATGTGAGACCAAAGGATTACTTAATGTGTTATCAGTTTACTTAATTATTAATCATAAGCTGCACTTCTACAGAGTATTCAATTAAAATGAGAAAACACTAAGTCTAAGTTAATGAAACAAATATAGATGTACACAGTTTTCAAGAAAGTGGTCTAGTCCTGAGATTTCTCTGTGTTGCCCTGACAACTAGAGAAGACCTGCAGGCTCCATATAACATTCTGAAAAACATTGGTGTAAAAGCTGAATATAAATATAAGCAATAAAAATGATACCCCCAGAGGATCATCTCTAGGTCTCAGTGGCTGGGATGCTCCTGACTTGGCATTTCCTATATATCACTATAGGAAAAAAAGTGAAAAGTAACCATAGTGACAGTGTGTTTCATTATCTGTCAAGATAACAAATGAGTGACAAATGAAGGTCAAATTTGTTTTTCTCAAAAGAGTCATCATGAAGAAAAGGCCTCAAAAGGTGAAAAGGTAAGTAGTGACCTTTGGCAAGGGATTTGGCGATAGCACAGATAGTTGGTTTCATGTGACTAGTTGGAATTAAACATGACTTACATTTCCTGACTCAAATCTTTAAAATGAGTTTAAATAAAAGGGACACAACTATGGAAGAATATATTTCATGGTTTCATGCTTATTATTTTAACTGTATTTTAATTAACATGGTCCTGAAAGGTGTGACAACTTGTGCAGTGTGGATCCATTGCATGCAACACAGCTGAAACTCAAGTAGAAGAATGCTGAAAAGAATGAAATTTCCATGAAATTGCCCTCCTGGAAACTTTGGAGAAGTTTGCAGGGCAAATACCAGTAGTTGCACTGCCAGTCACACATATGAGATTGAGCTTCCCCTCTTACATTTAGGATACATGAGCAAGTCTCTTGAGAAATACAGAAACTCAGAAGAGGCTTCTAGCAGTCTACTCAGTAGCAACATGGCATGAATTAAAAGTTGCTTCACACATATGATATGAGTAAATGAATTCAGTTGGCATGTGTGTTGAAACTGAGATGCATAGCTCAAGAAAGGCACCATTTGAGTTATACCATTGATCACATGATCTTGGCACATTTGAAAGCATGGTTACTCAAAACTAGGTCCCAATTCAATGGGTCTTATCTCTATTAAAGTAGTCACCAATAAATTCAAGTATTGATTTGATTTCCTATTGATGGAACACTTCTGTGTCCTGAATTCCTCTCCTGAAATACTGAAATTGTAAAATACTGACACACTCAGGTAAATGTTATCATATTGCTTAAGTATATTCTGCATTCTACATCTGTAGTTTATGCATGGATATAGTAATTCAGAATTCTTTATCTGCTGATGCTTTGGATTATAACATTTTGTTCTGTACTCTCTTACTTTTTATAAAGCCAACATCATGTTTAAATGTGCCTTGACTATTAGTTCCTACCTTAACATGCCAGTTAGTTGCTGCATTTTCCACATGCCAGCACTCCATTTAAAATATCTACAGAAAAATTAAGATTTCTTACACTCTCATAGGGGGAGACTTCTGAGAAAGGAGAAAAGGGGGACCCAGTAAGTATATTGGAAGCCTGTCATTATGGTCTTAATCTTTTGTATTTTTGAATTTTCTCTCTCTGTTGATTACTTTACATACATCTGAAGAAATCCAGACATAAGTCTCACTTAGTGCACTTTGATCAGCCCATCCTTATGTTTTTATTGACGTGTTTTAACTTTGTCTTATTAATGGTTTGATTTTAATCGTATGTTTTACTTTTTCATTTGTGCGTTTTTGGTATTTGATGTTTTTGTATGTATACTCTTTTGCATTTGTAAGCTGCCCTGAGTCCCTGCGGGGAGATAGAGGCGGGGTACAAGAATAAAATTGTTGTTGTTGTTGTTGTTGTTGTTGTTGTTGTTGTTATATCTGTACATAAAATACAAATTTCAGATCATGAGCAGTATATTGCTTGTATGCTAGGTGACTGATTGAAAGCAGGGAAACAAATGGTCTTCCAATTATTGCTGGATAACAGCATAGTTTTGCAATCCAACAATATATGGAGGGCTACATATTCCCCATTCCAAATTGCAGTGAACAGTATGAAAGAATATAGTTCAAATAGTCTTCTTTCTGAGAGAAACTACCTGTAGCAGGTTCTATCTGCATTGTATTTTAGTATATAGATGACTGGCAAATACTACATCCACCCATTTCTATCTGGGAGATTTGTGTGTGTGTCAGGAGCGACTTGAGAAACTGCAAGTCACTTCTGGTGTGAGAGAATTGGCCAAATACAAGGACGTTACCCAGGGGGTGCCTGGATGTTTGATGTTTTACTATCCTGTGGGAGGCTTCTCTCATGTCCACGCATGGGGAGCTAGAGTTGACAGATGGGAACTCACCCTGCTCCCCAGATTTGAACCGCCAACCTTTCAGTCAGCAGTTCAGCTGGCACAAGGATTTAACCCATTGCGCCACCAGGGGGCTCCTAACTGGGAGATCTCAGAGCAGAACAGGGATCTTTCTTCCACTACAGCATGCAACCCACCAAAAATATGATCCAAACTAGGTCCATTCTGACAGCTTTAGAACCATGGGCATTTGATTTTAAGTCCTTGGCAAGGAGTGGCCAAGTTTCAGCTAGTGAACTGAATACAAGTAGAGAAAGCTATCATCACTGAAGGACATTTGTCATTGATCATATTACTTTCGGTGAAGTCAGGGAGAGTTGTACCCAGTGCTAGTGAAGAGGCTTTGTGCTAGTGAAGAGCACTTCCCCTCATATAGGGTAAGGCATGAGATTTTGCCCCCTTGTACCTTCCTGCTCCAGTACTTCATGCCTTATTTGCTAAACTTCCGGAACATTCCTTGACTATAGTAGATAACCAATAGAGTAGCAAACATTGAGTTCCCTGTCTTACACATTTCAACATGCCTTCTACTAGTTCAAGGTCGCCAGTGGAAACAACAGAATGCAAATATCACCAATGTTTGCTATTACTGTAAAAACATTGTGTACTGACAAGACTTCAAAATTTAATTGAGTACTTGTATTACAATGCCTTCTTGACAAGATTAAAGTGAACTTTTCTCTGATATATCAGCTATCTGCTGTACACTTTTTTTAATCTCTAAAGATGCAAGCTTATCTCACTTTTTTTGAAAATATTTATTTAGGGTGCACCAGGAGAGTCTGGTCCTGCTGGGCCTATTGGTAGTCCAGGACCTCAGGTATGTTATTAAATTGTATTTTATCAGTGTCATTGGGTTTATGAGTTGTCTTTATCAGTACAATAGTAGATTACTATACTTTTTAAAAACTTTATTTATATCCTACTTTTCTTCCTAAATGGGATCTAAAGCAGCTCATAACATTTCAAAAAACAATACAATCAACCACATATATAACAATAACATATAAAACCAAGATTACAATATTTTTTCAATTCTTTTATTAACTGTTGAAGTGTTGAGGATATATATGATTTTGTATTCTAGTAGTCACTCATTGCATACAATCTTAAATGTATATGCAATTTCCTAAAAGCTTTCTTCAAAGGTTCTTCTGCTTCTTAACATTCATTGTGGTCACAGTTGCATATGATATAAATGACATTCAGTCCTTTAGATAGCAAACATCCAGGGTAATTAACTGACATTTAAACAATTTTAAATACATTCAAAATACATAAAAATGAATGCAACAAACACAAGCAGATTTGCAGCAGAAATATTACACTAAACACAAACCATTAAATTAAAACCACATCTCATGTTGAAAGGAATGTATAAATGAAAAGATACGTTGTCTAGTTCTAGACAGAGATTTCTTCTTATCGCTGTTCAAATGAATCCCCATTAAAATGAATACAGAGAGAAAGAGAGAGAGATGCAGGTGTTGTTGTTTTCAAACTCATTTGGTCCTAATGTCATTATAGGGATCCCCAGGGCAAGCTGGTCCCAGGGGACCACCAGGAGAAGTTGTAAGTATTCGAATGTTTTACTGCACCTTGTAAACATAACTGGAGTGAAATATTATCCAGTGAAATAATGTTATGAGAACTGTTGATGTACTCTTTTTATTTGGAGTTTGAGAAGAGCTGTGATTGATGTGCACCCACAGGATTTAGAGGCACTCTTACTAGCTTTATTTCTGCTCCTCTGAGTTATTTACTATGTGTTCTATTATTTCTATAGCCAACTTATGCTATCTATACAAAAAGGATAACAAATAACACCTCAGTCATGGAGAAACCTCTATAACAGATGATGGAAATAAAATGATATTGACATATAACAATGGCTGCATTCAAAGATTATGGTAAACCATGGATTAATGTTATGAGAGTAAATTTTGCCCAGCCTGTCTTACAAATTTCCTCTTCCCCTTTCATTCTCTCATGCTTCTATTTTAGATTAACCTCAGTTTAGTTTGTCATCTAAGCTATTAGTGAAGTCAGTCTTCAAGATTTGGAGGGGGGAGTTCATAAATTATGTCTGGAAATTAGCTCGCTTTCATTAAACATAGGTAAGATTATCTACTTCTTTGTTCAGATGACATGGCAGGGTGTCGTTAATTAAACCAAAAATGAGCACAAGTGGGATAGAACAAGCAGGAGGAGGTGATACCTGTTCTTACAACATTAAATTGAAGTTTAACATAAGATCCCCAAACAGACCTTGCTCTATTTGTCAAAATTTCTAAATGTATTTTAAGAACATAAGAAATAAACCTCTTAGAATTGTTTCCCATAAGAGATTGTATATGTAAATAAAGGCAACCAAGTATAAAAGTACAACCATACTTTATGCATTATGAAAAATGAACATGCATAACAAGCCCAACATTCCCTTGAAGTAAGAGGCCAATCCTTTCCTTCTTTTTTTTTGTAATAAAATATCTATTTTACATATGGCATGGATTATTTTACCCAAGTATAATAATACCTTGGAAACTGTAGTCCCCCCCCCCCCCCAAAAAAAAAATTGTGTGTGCAATGCCTGTTTTGCAGTCTGTGAATTTAGTTTTATGTATCTGAATCACTGGCAAAGAAGACAAAAAAACTACAACTCCCAATATTCCAATGCATTGAGCCATAGCAACTTGTATCAAACTGCATTAATCCTACAATGAGGATGCAAACTTGGTTGCAAAATACTGTAAACATGACAAAATACTGTTAACTTGATTTCGTAGGTGAAGGAAGAATTGGCCGTTCTAATAGGTAACAACCTGCTGTTTGATTCTCCCAACACAAAATGTAAGATCATGGACCTTTGTCCTGAAGAAGGGGCAAATCAGCTCTGTGGTGGCTGCATAACACATGGAGTTGATTCAGGTTCATGCAGACTAAGGCCAATTGATGTGAATTTCCCTAAGAATCTGGAGCAAATAGCAACTTTGATCCCATGAAATCATTTGCACTCCTTTCTATTACAGGCGCCAAGCAATGAACACCACCCTTTCACTGCAAAGGGTGAGGTAAAGGGGTTGTCCAGTGATGCCAAATTGATTCTGGTGCTGCTCCATTTTGTGAATACCATCAAACAAAAAGCTGTCTTGGCAGTTGGTTATGCAAACTATAGCATCCCACTCCAGATCAGCATCTCTATTTTTGACCCATGTAGATGTGTGCTTGGTTGCAGGGGGATTTCCATATATATTACCATTTACAAATTAATTGGTTTCTGTTTCAGAACATTTTTTATTTTTAAAAAAATAGAACAGCACCAGATTCAAAGGAAAATATGATTGTATGAAACATCTTCAGAAGAGACCACAGGATATGCAAAAGAATATCAACAGCACCTCCAACATCCAGTTTCCTATGTAGATGCCAGTCTTTTCATCTGTAGTTTATGAAAGCAGAAGTTTCATTCCCCCCCCCCCCCCACACACACACACACAAAAAGATGAAATGAGGCATTTCGTGTATTGTCTAATGGAGAGGAAGAAGTTGTTTTTCCCTTATGAATTCATGTGTAATGTCTGGCATGATTGCAAGAAATACTCTTTTCTGACAAGCTCTGCCATTTGCTTTAAAATATATTTCAGAAACTTAAAGAAGAGATATATCACACGTTCTTGAATAAAATTGATTTCAAATATCAGAAGGGATAAAAAAATAGGAATTGATTCTAGAGTTCTCTTGTCCATATCATATTGTAAACTTGATAGTGTAGAACTCTAGCTAAAATGCCTTATTTGTTTAGATGGATTCCAAATTATTTTATCTTCATGGAAACTGTCAGAAAGGAAGGAGAACGCTGGTCGTTAAAGTGACACCTGGAATGTTGGAAACAACATTGTTCAGGCAAAGCTGGCGAGGAAAATTGAGCATCGTAAATATCTTAGATCATTTTGAGTCCTTCTTTTGAACATATAAAATTTTTTAAAAGGCTATTTTGTGTCATGGAGAAATAATTCCCAATTAAATAATTCTATAGTTAGCTGTAAAAAATCCCGAAGAACTTGTTACCAATCTTTTAAATAATACAACTGAACTATGCAAATTGAGAGCCAGACAACCATAAGGGAAACCCTTTGAATCTTTCATGATTCAGCTCTGTAAAGAGTTGTGTGCTTTGCTTGAAACTTGAAAATATTACTTTTGGACTGCAAGTCCTAGAATTTCCATTGGTCATGTTGGCTGGGGATTCTGGGAGCTGTAATCCAAAAGTAATTTTTCTAAGCTTTGTCTTTTCTGGAAAACTTTGCCTAAGACATGTACAAGAATACAGTCCTGATAAAGCTTTGGGCCAGGATCATTCAGCAGAGATTACCTTACCAGGGCAGAGCTACATTGCTACCCGGATGTGTAACTGAATTGTGATAATGCATAATGTTATAGTTACAAAACGGCCATAACTGATTATATTATATGAAGTCCATGATGCTAAGGATTTCTTTTTCATTAACTAGGGATTACCAGGAGGACATGGAATACCCGGAAAACCAGGGATTAAAGGAGAAAAGGTAAGCTTGGTAATATTGATTAAGTACATTCATGTTTATACCTCAAAATACTTTGAATATCAGATCTTTGACCACTTCAATTGTTTTTTTTTTTCCTGTTACATCTTGTTTGCTATTAGAGTCTCACTTATCCAACATAAATGGGCCGGCAGAATGTTGGATGCGCGAATATGTTGGATAATAAGGAAGGATTAAGGAAAAGCTTATTAAACATCAAATTAGATTATGATTTTACAAATTAAGCACCAAAACATCATGTTATAAAACAAATTTGACAGAAAAAGTAGTTCAGTACGCAGTAATGCTATGTAGTAATTACTGTATTTAAGAATTTAGTACCAAAATATCACAATGTATTGAAAACATTGACTACAAAAATGCATTGGATAATCCAGAACGTTGGATAAGCGAGTGATGGATAAGTGAGACTCTACTGTATATGCCTGTTTAGTAGCAAATTACTGTATAGCATTGGATATTCTAACCTTTCCAAGTAGACAGTAAATACAAGTTGAATGTCAGTTATTACCTCAAATAAGTAGCATTCATTCTGCTTTAAAAAAGTAAAGAAAGAGTTTGTAGAGGTGGAAAAGATCAAACATTTTTTCTGTACTATTAGAGAATTCGTTCTTGCCATCCTGTAGAGTCAAACCTTTAGTCTTGATTAGACTAAATTACATTCTGGTAAGTAGAAAAGATCCTGTTGGCTCAAGAGGAACATATGGGGGATAGCATAGTGAATTGGATGAGAAGAGCAAAGTTACGAATACACAACTGGGAAGAAATTGGTTTCCCTTGTCTGTTTATGCAATGGGAGTCCTGATGATTGTGAAAGTAAAGATATAACAATTCAAACAGTATATCAGTTAGCTAAACCGCCTTTCTTCCCATAGAGACTCAAGGTGGCTCACAATTAAATGACACAGCCCAATACATTTAAAAACAGAAAATACCTGTACAATTAAAATTACATTTCAAATATCCTCCCCAACTTCCCCCACAATCTCCCAATGCTTCTCTTGTTCCATGAAATTAACATTCTTTTTCTTTATCTCTCTAGGGAGACGCTGGTGGGATCATAGGTCCTCCTGGGCTTCAAGGTTCCAAAGGTGACACAGGACCTCCAGGACCAAGTTTTCCAGGAAGACCAGTAGGTACCATAGGACTGAAATTACAAACGGTACCATGAGCTCAATGAAACAAACACCTGCCTCAAAGCCACACCACCTCACAATGAATTCTTCAATAGATGAACCCAGATAATTTAGAGAAGTTATGTTTGGAGAACTATGTCATAGCAATAAAAAACCAAACTGTGCATCTAAAACAGAGAATTCCAGATCAATCATAATATCATAAGCTGGAAAGTGTCCAGAGGAGGGCGACTCTAATGATTAAGGGTCTGGAGAACAAGCCCTTTGAGGAGCAGCTTAAAGAGCTGGGCATGTTTAGCCTGCAGAGGTGAAGGCTGAGAGGAGACATGATATGTACAAATATGTGAGGGGAAGTCATAGGGAGGAGGGAGCAAGCTTGTTTTCTGCTGCCCTGCAGACTAGGACACGGAACAATGGCTTCAAACTACAGGAAAGGAGATTCCACCTGAACATCAGGAAGAATTTCCTAACTTTGAGAGCTGTTCGGCAGTGGAACTCTCTGCCCCTGAGTGTGGTGGAGGCTCCTTCTTTGGAGGCTTTTGAGCAGAAGCTGGATGTCCATCTGTCGGGGGTGCTTTGAATGAGATTTTCCTGCTTCTTGCAGGGGGTTGGACTGGATGGCCCATGAGGTCTCTTCCAACTCTACGATTCTATGATTTCTGCTCTGCTTCCCTTATCTGAAGTTCCATCATTCCCTTTGTGACTTCTCTTTTCCCTAGACCACGGGTGTCAAACTCTTTTACCCAGTTTAGGTCCCCTGATATTATTGAACAACAACTCCCATCACTTCTGATTATTCTCCACCATTTTTGTGTGTGTCAGGAAAGACTTGAGAAATGCAAGTTGTGTCTGGTGTGAGAGAACTGGCCATCTGCAAGAACGTTGCCCAGGGGATGCCTGGATGTTTTGATGTTTTATCAGCCTGTGGGAGGCTTTCCTCATGTCCCCGCATGAGGAGCTAGAGCTGACAGACGGGAGCTCACCCTGCTCCCCAGATTCAAACAGCTGACCTTTTGGTCAGCAGTCCTGCTGGCACAAGGGTTTAACCCATTATGCCACCAGGGGCTCCATTCTCTACCATGAGGACTGGGAATGACTGGAATTGCAACTCAACAGCACTTGTGGTTCTGAGGTTGAGGAAAAGTTAAAGAACATTCTTAAGCTAGACATCATACCCACAAACCTTGCATCTAAATTCAAACCTCACTATCCTGACTAAACAGAACAAACTGTCACCTCTCAGCCCTTACTGTATCACAACTTCCATCAGCTTTAGTCATGATGTGTAATGATGAGGAGTACAGGAGTTGTGGTCCAGCATCTGGAGGGCCTTATAAAATGACATGGATTTGGGCCTCACAGGCCTTGAGTTTGAGGCATCTGTCCTAAACTGATTATAAATGATTCTGTTGATTTTACTTCTGAAACTACAGGAAGAGCGCATAAATGACATGGTAAAATGACGTCTTTGTTGATTTCATCTTTACAGCAGTGGAACTTGGGATTGAATTAATAGTGTGGGTTGGTTGGTTATAATTCTAGAATTCTATAAAAACATTGAGAACCCAAACATTAAAACGGTTGCCCCTTTTCATTCCCATTTGCTTTTGTTTGGTGTAGGGACCTGCAGGCACACCTGGGTCAATAGGTCCACGAGGACCCAAGGTAGGGATAAACGTATGCAATTGCTGTTTCTATATTCAATTATGAGTGCTATGAAAGGTTTTCAAAGAAAGACGTGTTCCTTCATCAGGGTGAAAGAGGTCTTCCTGGGGTGCAAGGGCCTCCTGGAGAAACAGGTCCAGCAGGAAATGGAACCCAAGGTCCTCCTGTAAGTACAGAATCCACTCTATGTGATTTCATGCTGGCTGTTGCTATAAATTTTTTAGTCAATCATAATTACTCAGATATGTGAGTCTTGATAGCAATTCTCCATTTTCTGTATAGTTGTTTGATTCATCATTCTTTACTACTGTATAATTGTCCCCAAAGTTGACGTGTTTCTATGACCTTATTCTAGTTATCTGGAGCAGGAAAGGCACTCCCCTCCCCACGCTCACAGACACGATCTTTCTGTACCTTCATTCTAAATTACAAATTGTGTTAACCATGCAGCATATAGAAAAGACAATCTTTCTTTTTTGTTCCTGTTTTTAATACCACCTTTACTACTCTAATTTGGGCTCACTGTACAGACATTTTTTTTCTTATTTAAGCCCAGAAATAGCACATGAACATGTGAATTTTGTGTCTCATGGTCACAAATTTAATTGGGACCATGCCATACTTCATAAATATAAAAATGTTAAAATCCACATTCAAGATACAGATGCAGTTGAATCTTCAAAGACTTATATGACCTGCATTTTGGTTTTAATTTTAGGGTTGTTAAGGGAATATTTTTTTTTAAAGTGGGCACTTTGCCTTGCTACCTAAAAAACAAAATAGAAACAGAAAAACAAAGAGCACAACAAGACTACATAGGTCTTTCCAGATGGTAACTGAAATGGGCACAAACACACACATACACAAACTTTATGGCCATCCCCATGTCAAAGCTGAAAGTGACCTCTAGTTCATCTTATTTTCTCTGGTATTTAAATGATTCCCTATTTTTTTAAATAATGGTAGATTTAGTAAAGTTTCACTCTCTTCTTTATTGTTTTATGTTTAAGACACTTTTAATTGTTATCGTCGTTTTAGTATTTAAAATTGTATTTTACCATACATCAGTCATTTGGGGTTTTAAATGAATAAAGATCAAACCAGTAAATATTATCTTTAAAAGAATATTACCCTAAAATTCTAGAAGCTTGGTATTTTCCTTTCCCTCTTTCCCCACCATAATAGGCTAAGGGAAAGCTTGTAAGGCAAGTGTGTACTGTAGACAATGTACGTTGGTTGCACATTTTCCTCTGTTTTGTCCTCCTTTTTCACTTATGAATGTGCTCATGGTGCATTGAATAATGGTTGCAGCACTAGGTTAACAAAAAGCCTTGCAATTCTACTTTAAAACCCATTATTACATCAAAATTGTGGCATTCTGGACCCTTGAAGTCTATAATTAAGTAATAACTAAGGGTGGCCCCATTGGGTTTAGAGAGAGCAGTGCAGCAACTCACTATTACACATTGATCACCGTGCCACCATTTCCTTTATTTTATTTTATTTTTTTGCTAATTCATCATCAACATGATTCTTGCCTTAGCTCTCACAAGTACAATGCAATTTATTGTCTGAATGATTTGTGTTAATCTACTGTTTGATTGTCTTAAGCTTACAATAGTTTGCAATATATCATAAAGTTACTTGTCTTCAGTTTTTAACAATTTGGTGTAATCCCTTTACTGGTGCTATAAATGCTCAATGTATAAACCAAAGCAAAGTTAAACAAACAGATTTGAGATAGTTTTCTTACCATGACAACAATGCAGCCATGGCTTGTAGAGCCTTGTGATTAACACATGATACCTGGGAAATGTTCTCCTTCCCACACAATTCCCACATGGTAATTTCTCTTACGAAGTGTCACTGATATACTGTTTCACCCCTAACCCCCACCATTCAACATTTTGTGTCTTTAACACTACAATAAGGGGAGATGGTCAAACTATTAATTCCAAAGGATCCGATTTTAGAGAAGAGCGATAAGTCTTCTCTTATCCTAGCTGTGTTATTTTTCACATCAGATGTCATGGTAAATATTGGGAAAGAAGAATAATAAACACAGTATTGCAATTACAGCACTCTTATGTACTTATGATTTGAAGCCACCTATCTGATTTTCTCCTATTTGTTCCAACGAAAAGATCTTGGGATAAACTGAAGTGGATGAACGGCTATGAATGAACAATCACATTTTAAAATAAGGCTAGAGATTTTATTTATTTAAGACCTTTTTAAAAAAATATTGTTTAGAAATGTTCAACAATTTATCACTGTTCTATTGGCATTTTCTAAAATGCAATATAGTTGTTCTGTAATTCTAAGGTTTGCAGGTGGTTTTATAAAAAGAAGAATTGAATTGTGGTGACCCTATGGCTGTTGTTGGGTTTTCTTTCTGGATATCATATGGTTTTCTTAGGGAAAGGACTACTCAGAAGTGGTTTGCCAGTTCCATCCTTTAAAACACATCCTACTCTAGAGAAAAAAAACATAATGTTTTCACCTCCAGCTAAATTTTAACTTACACTTAAGAATAACATATCTTTAAATCAGTTTCATGTAAGGTTACATTGACCAAGTACATCTTGCAGAGTTTCACAGCCTGAGATTTGTGATAAAATTGTAGGGCTTTATCCTGCTGCTGTAACACTGTGATTCAGTATATGTGACTTAAGTTTTAGTGCTATGTATGTTTAAAGCTGTTTTATTTCTCTCTCTTACGCCTCCTTTTTTCTGTCGTAGGGTCTTAGAGGGCCTCCTGGTGCACCAGGGTTCCCGGTAAGATACATATTTGGGAATTTGGATGAATGTGTTTTCATCTAGTTACCAAGCAGTGATTTCATGGTGTCTGATACTTCAACTTGTTTCTGACTCAGGGTCCAAGGGGACCACCTGGATTACCAGGTACTCCAGGAACCCCGGGCCTTGATGTAAGTATGTATTTGGCAGATATTGTGCTAGTAGTTCCCACAAAAATAAGAATATGAAGTAAAGCATTTTTAATCCATGTATAGGGCATTCCAGGACATGATGGAAAGCCAGGACTCCCAGGACCTCCAGGGGACCCAGTATGTATATAAAACATGAATTTACTGTGTGTTGTACTTGAGATGAATGCTGAAAATTTACCAAAAGAACCACAAAGGGGTGTGTGTGTGCAAATAGTTTCACGAAGTAAGCCTTAATAAAAGAAATTATACTGATAGAGTCTCAATAAAGTCAGTTACTTGTTCTTGAAACAGCCTAAGTCACCTCTAGACAACCTCCCCTAATAGAGGCTGTTACATAGAAATAATATAAATGCTGATGGCCCTTGTAGATCTCTTGAAAGGAACCACAAACAGTGAGAGGAGGTGCAATGCTGAATGTCACATTTCCTCACACAAATTAGTTCTGGCCTAGAGCTGCCCTTTGTAGTATTTTCAGCTGATACTATATAAAGAAATGTCATGGTTTTTGAAGTTTAGGTGAAATTTAAAATTTTACAGTGGATCCTATGAATGTTTTTTGCAAGGTGATTGTGTTTCATCATTGTTCTTGTTGTGTTCCTTCAAATTGATCACAGGTTTTCCAAGGCTAAGAGTGTTTTATTTGCCTAAAATAACCCAGTCAGTTTTCATGCTGAGCAGGGATCTGAAGTCTGTTCTCCAGAGCTGTAGTCCAACACTCAAACCACTATGCTATACTGGCTCTCTGGGATTCATTGTTTCTACATATCACTTACAGGTGATTGTGAAATGGAGGGCACAGTTGTATGCATATTCTTGTGATGGCCTTCACTTTTGTGTGAATAATTGGCCATTGTGTGAACAGAACTTTTGGTATGTTCCTGTATAGATCTTTGTGTTCTTTATTTTTATATGACATTAAAACTTGGAAAAATATAAGTTTCAGGCTTCGTATTCAGTTACTGTCAAAGTAGCATTTTTTAACAAAGTAAGTTGTTACCTTTCCCATTTATCAACTGCTTTTCAAGAAATACACCTTTTTTAAAAAAAAACACACACACACACAGTTACTGGCCTGAGATGTGAAATACATTCTCCTCACATCTTGTTGCCTCCTTCAAACCCACAACAGTACAAGCCACCACTCCAACCATGTGATATTCCTTTTTTTATTACAGGTTGCTCTTCCTCTTCTTGGTGACATGGGCGCTTTGTTAAAGGTAATTGAATTTTTTTTCTAGCCACTGATCTTCTATTTGATATAATTGGGAGTTTTCTTCAGGTCACATTTTGATGGACTACTTTTTGGTGGGTTGGTTGCAGCCCACCATCTGACAGTACATGTATTGTTGGTATTTGGCCAGTCCTGTTTCTCTGCCCCTAACCTGCAAATGGCAAAAATATTAGTACCTATAGAATTAGCAATATCTATAGATTCTGCATAGATCTGTTGATTCTAATTGCAATGAGTCAGGTCTGTATTTAAGATTTATTATTTAATGTGAAAAATCAGGAATGCAGAAAGCTCTCACATAGATGCGTTCTAAGTTCCACTTGAGAAACCAGTGCCATGGATTTGCTTTATCATTCATGTTTGCTTAATTCCATCAAGGTAGTACTTTGTCATGTGTTCCTTTCAACCAAAGAAGCCCAAAAGAATCCCATTTTGATGTTATAAAAATAAACACATACGGAGGAAGTGTGCTAACCTCATGCATTCAGGGATGCCTCAATCATTCTCATTACACAGAAGGCAACCCTTTGAAGATGTGAGATTCCTCCATGTGACAATGATCCAGACACTTCAAAACATAGAATCATAGAGTTGGAAGAGATCTCATGGGCCATCCAGTCCAACCCCCTAACAAGAAGCAGGAAAATCACATTCAAAGTGCATGGGTGAATGAGTGTCCTGAAGCACAATGAGAGTTTTCATACAATTGGGAGGGGGGGGGGGAATACTGTAGTATTCATAAAGTCACTTTCCCGAATTATGGAAGTGGCAGCATCCTCCCAATTTTCCTGTTCCAATGTTGATAAGACAACATTTTCTATTCAGGGAGGAACAGCCTGAGACTGGCATGACAAGGGAATCTGCCATTAATCTTTGCCTATATCCCAACCCCCTGGGAATAGAGCTGGAACTCAGGTCATTCCCCCTTGCCACTGATTTTAGTGAAAGGGAGAATACCTTGGGGGGGGGGGGGGGCGGAGAGAAATCCTAAGGATTTATTAGAGAATGGAAGGGTTTGGGCTTCAATGTACATTTTGGGGGTGATATCCTGCTGATATTGGGACCATGGTAGCTGAGTATTGCTCTACCCACTATTACCCTCCTTGTCAGAATTCCTCACTGTTGTTAGAAACAAAGCTTTAAAACTCCTAATCTCCTTCCTGTCAGCCAACTTGCTGTGTTAGAATTACATTAAAAAAACCTGAACATGTGCTTAGATTAAATGAGTTTGGATATAAATAAATAACTTATCTACCTATTTGCTTTCATAGAAGGGTCACACCTAACTGAGCTTTTTTACCTGATGTTACATGACTTATTCTTTTTTTTTTTCAAATAATTGATTATTGCGGTGGTGATTCCTTTACAGGTTGATTAACTTATGTAAGAAATATCTACTAATTGGAAGAAAAACTCATGTGTAATCAACTCAATTGCAATCTTAGTGCTTTAATGAATTGTCTGAATTCACTTATTCCTACAAAAACAGAAAACATTCATATTCTAATCTTTCAGTGTTCAAAGTGTGAGTTTCTTTCATCTAATATTTCTTGGTATTCTAATTACTATGACTTTTTATATTTGTATAGAATGTCTGTGCCAAATATTAGACTAGGGCTCCAGACTGAAGAAGTGTTAAAGAGCAAAAAATACAAACAATAATGATAATGCCGGTAATGATTATTAGGTCTACTATTTTTTTCTATCCCGCCTTTCCCTCAATATTGAGATCAAGGCAGCTTACAAAATATTAAAATCAGAACAGAGTACAAATGTGCAGAAATATAAAATACAAAATTTATTTTTAAAAGAATTAAACAGTCTATAAAATCAAAACCATTACAATTTTATTAAAAGATACAATGATTTTATAAAAAAGAACACAACCGATTGTCATCAGTTCCTGAAAACTTGCTTGAATAGAAAAGTTTTACTAACTATCCTATCCCGCCACCCTACCCTCCAGGAGAGGTATCTTAAATCTGGAAGAATAAACATAGAATAAATATAGAATAAACACTAAGAAGGCCCTCTCCCATATATATAGTGGAAATTAGAGAATGACCTTATCTGAAGATTTTAGAGCTTGCTTGGTCAGGGGCTTACATATATAGAGATATAATCCTTCAAATATCTTGAACCAAAAAGAGCAGTCTTCTCTAGCAGGAATGACTGAGATGCCAGAAATATATGGTGGGTTTCTAGGAATGATTGTCCAGTGATATATTTTTCACTACTACTATTTAATTTGAAAAAGTTTATTTGTTATCATTAGGGTGATGCTGGTCCAAGAGGTCCTCCAGGAATCCCAGGCAGAGAAGGGCCCAAGGTGAGTTCCTTAAGTGAGAACACGACAAAGCTCCTTGATTTGGAAGCATAGTTACTTGTATGTGTTTTCAGATTAATTTGTTATTTGTCTTATACTGCGGTACTGCAACTGTAATTTCTTAATACTCTGCTCTTCTGGCAGAAGTTGGCCTGGATACCAGTAACTAAAGCCCTACAAACAAAATACACAGGGAATAAGTAGTAACTTGCAAAATGACACTGTTGAAGTAATTAGATATTACTGTTTCATACTGAACAGAAAGTGTTCAACAGATCAGAAGCCAAATGAAGGAAGCTTCTAATTAAAATGACAGTTGCAGAGAAGAACGGAACTTCTTGTGGTAAACATTGCAGGTCATATTTTCCCATGAGGATGAGCTTTGCTATATGCCTCTCTATATTAAGACACATCTATATTAAGACATATCCTTTTAATTTTGTTTTCAGTAAAGCACTTTCTCAGCAACACTAAAGGACTGCAGTGCTGCAGCTACCAGTCTCTTGCATTATGTTACTCTTAATTACATTCTCATTAGTATATCCATATTCCATAGTATCATTATGTTGTCAATTCTGAATTAAAATTCCATTCTTCTTCTAATGAATATTGTAGCTATAGAAATAATAGGAACAATAATACAGTAATATTTTTTCACATGTCAACTAAATTGTGAGCAAAATAGTTTTCTCAAGTTTCTATATGGGCTTGTTTACAAGTGTATGCAATTTTTTTAACTTTTGTAGTTTCAAAACTTCAAGTGCATTCAGTGGGATGTGCTCCTACATAGATATGTATAGAACATAGCCTTTATTGTTCAAAGTGTATAAATGAAATAAAGTCATCACTTGACGGCATTAGCTCTAAAAGGTGTCAAGTGATGACTCTAAGGCTGGATTTACACTGCCATATAATCCAATTATTTGGCAGCGTAGACTCATATAATCTAGTTCAATGCTTCTAATTGGATTCTGAAACTAAATTATATGGCAATGTAGATCCTGCCTAAATATTCCCTGCCTTCTTCCTTTAATGTGGTGGTTCCCAAACTTGTGTCCTCCAATGTTGTTTTACTGAAGTTCCCAAAATCCTTCACCACCAGTTGAAGTGGCTGGTACTTCTGAGAACTGAAGTCTAGCAATATCTGGGGTCCAAGTTTGGGAACCTCTGCTTTAGCACTGTGTGGCTTGCAAATGGTTAAGCTCATAAAATCATTATTTAATATAGACAGTATGACAATTCCAGATCTTCTTTCTTTCACCTAGGGGAATAAAGGTGAACGTGGATTTCCTGGACTTCCTGGAGAGAAAGGTGATGAGGTAAAATCCGCTTCTATTTTATTATGAATTGTTTTCCATGTATTAAAATATTATTCCCTCACTCCCCCGTGCCTCTGAAACAGTGGTTCTCAACCTTCCTAATGCTGTGACTCTTTAATATAGTTCCTCATGTTGTGGTGACTCCCAACATAAAATTATTTTCGTTGCTACTTCATAACTGTAATTTTTCTACTGTTATGAATTGTAATGTAAATATCTGGTATGCAGGATGTATTTTCATTCACTGGACCAAATTTGGCACAAATACCCAATACGCCCAAATTTAAATACTGATGCCAGGAAGTCCTGATGGGGTTGTGGGGGGGGGGGGGGCGACTGATTTTGCCATTTGGGAGTTGAGTTGCTGGGATTTATAGTTAACCTACAATCAAAGAGCGCTCTGAAATCCACCAAAGATGGAATTGAACCAAACTTGGTACACAGAACTCCACAGACCAACAGAAAATACTGAAAGGGCATTGACCTTGAGTTTGGGAGTTGTAGTTCACCTACTCCAGAGAGCAATGAGGGATCTGGACTAAACTAGGCACAAATACTCAGTATGCCCAAATGTGAACACTGGTGGAGTTTAGGGAAAATAGACAGTGACATTTGGGAGTTGTAGTTGCTAGGATTTACAGTTCACCTACAATCAAAGAGCCCCTTAAACCCCACCAACAATAGAATTGGCCCAAAAGACAGGTGGAGAAATTTTCAGCCTTCTCTTCCAAAGGGATGGTCTGTGTTTTCTGATGGTCTTTGGCAACCCCTCTGATGCTCCCTTGTGCCCCCCCGGGGGGGGGGGGTCCTGACCTCCACGTTAAGAAACACTTCTCTAAAAGGTTGTGTGGATGGATTACAAGAAAATTGCATCCAAACGAAAAATGCCTGGACCACTGGAGAGACATATTTTATTGTATGAAGCATGTGTAAGTAAGAATTTGGTAGTATTTTTTATTTTTACAATGAACTAGACAATGCCATTATATGCTGAGGACAAATGTTAAGTAGAGCTCTGATGAATATTTGAATGAAAGAGTGTCAACAATATCAATTTCTGTAGGTTATATTTCAGGAGAAAGGAAATGGCAAAACCACCCGTGAGTAGTCACTGATCAAGAAAACCCTATGAAATTTATGGGGTCACAGTAAATCAACAGGCAACCTGAAGGCACACACACACACACACACACACACCCTGGTGCCTTGTGGTGAGTTTTCATGGATGTATTGTTTTGGTTTGTACTGCTTTGCCGTGCAAGTTTGTTGAGTCTTTTTTGCACTGCTATAGATGTAGCAACAGCAGCAGAAATTCTAAAAAAAACTGACTTTGAACAGCTCTTAACAGTACCTTGCTGCTAAGAACCGAGAAGCAACAGAACAAACTCTAATAAAAAGGGCAGTTTGTAATTGGCACTTAGTCTTTTAAGAGACTCTAGAGTAAGTTCATTCTCGGGAAAACTTTTTAGTGCTTCAGTAGGGTGCCATACTGACACATTTATTAGTTACTAAGCAAGAGTCGTACTCTTTTCCTTAGGCAAGCCAGCATTTCCCAGTGGCTTTTACATTTTAGCAGTAGCTCTAGGTTACCCGCCATAAGTGGGCAAATTAATGGTACTTCTAGGAGAGTGCACTGCAAATAGTTTCATTAACAAGTTTGAAAGGAAGTTTAAAAGCAACAGAAAAGAAAGGACTGAACTTCATGCCAGAATCATGATGACTGATTTCATTGGACTTTGGAGAAAACCCATCAGAGGTGCTCATGGGGAGAATTATCTCCAAAAGTTGTCTTTTCTATAAATTGTTTCCTTTCCATTTTATTGTTTTAAAACTAGCACAAGAGCTGTCTAATTCAATAAGCAAAGAGATTCTTTATATTAGAATAAGTGTTGCAATTATACCATTAGGCTGACACAAAACAGTGTCTCCTGTGCCAAAATTTAGTTATATACTAAGGCTTCTCTAATTTTTTTTTCTACAAACAGGCGCACACAGTGCCCATGTGCATTTTATGCACAAGCTTCAGAGAAGCAGTACAAACCAAAACAATACATCCATGAAAACTCACCACAAGGCACCAGGGTGTGGGTGTGTGTGAGTGTGTGTGTGTGTGCCTTCAGGTTGCCTGTTGATTTACTGTGACCCTATAAATTTCATAGGGTTTTCTTGATCAGTGACTACTCACGGGTGGTTTTGCCATTTCCTTTCTCCTGAAATATAACCTACAGAAATTGATATTTGTTGACACTCTTTCATTCAAATATTCATCAGAGCTCTACTTAACTTCTAAGATTAGATAAGATCTAGTGTCTTTTAGTCCAGGATGTTGTTGTTTATTAGTTCAGTCGCTTCCAACTTTTTGTGACCTCATGGACCAGCCCACGCCAGAGCTCCCAGTTGACCATCGCTGCCCCCAATTCCTTTAAGGTCAAGCCAGTCACTTCAAGGATACCATCCATCCTTCTTGGCCTTGGTTGGCTCCTCTTCCTTTTTCCTTCCATTTTCCCCAGCATACATCCCAGAAAACACTAAAATACACTGGAACACAGTAGGCAAAAACGGGGCATAATGACACTATATTTTGGTTTTGTGGAAGCTTGTCAAACATAGTTTTCCCCAAAGACTCCTTGTTGTTGATGTTTAGTATTCTCAATTAGAGATTCCCAGACCCACCTCATAGCAATAACATTTAATATTTCTCTGAGGAAAGAAAAGACTGTCCAACTAGCCTGTTCTTTTATTCTTCTTTGCATGTGAGAGAAGCAATTAATTATATTAAATAGTGCAGTTATTAGATTCATCTTTGTGATGAATCTAGACACAGCTATTTATATCAATGATAACAAATGTATTCATGGAGAAGAACAGATAGCCAAATGAATTTCCAGGACAAAAAATAGTTTTCTATTCACCAAGTCGAAGGGAAGTAGACTCTAGCTCATTACATCTTGTACCATATACCCATGCTAATTTTTTCTTTTAAATTCGTTTTAAAGAAAGAACCCATAAATAGATTCAAAGTAATGTTCTGGTTAGATGCAAGCAGAGAGAGAGAAATTAATGATCCTCCATTGTTAGAAAAATCTGATGATGAATAGAAAGTGGAAGTCAGCATAAGTAAATGTAATGCACGTTAATTTTATTTGTTGAAAGATCTAAAATGTCATCAAAATAACAAAGAAAATATTAGTTATAATGAAGCATGTTATATCAAAGCACTCATAAGCCTTATGTTGAGATTAATTGCAATTGTCAGATACAATTTTTTAAAAGGAAACATACTCTAAGAATTGTTGTTTTTAACCCAGTCAAGTAGGCTTTGATTTTGGATGGCGCCATGAATGAGAGGTCTCCAAATCACGCTATCATCATCAGCCCTGTTCTTGTCTTGCAGGCTCTTATTACTGTAGTTTGCCACCTCTGTGATCTCTACTTGTGATGGAGAAAAATTTAAAGTTGAAGTGCTTCTCTGAACATGTTAACATGGAACATAACAGTGCAAACATAACCAAGGGAGAAAGCCGCCTTGAGTCCCCTTGGGTGAGAAAGGCAGGGTAAAAATGTTGTAAATAAATAAATAAAGGGAAGAGAGACTACTGATATAAATATTTGAAGTGATGCATGTATTCTTTCAGGGTGAGTGCATTATCTAATGCATCATACTGAATAAATCCAAGAAATCAAAGAATGCATTCAAACAGTAGGTAAGAATAGTAACATCTGTTTTCAAAGTCTGAATCTAATAGCTACTCTCAACTAAGGTAGACTAAACTGCTGAGCTGTAAACCAGCATTTGTGTCAGGCTGTTATTAATAGGATGTCTTGGAGGTCTCTCATTCATAAGGTTGCCATTAACTGGGGGCATATAACAAGTTCTTTTATCTCCACTAATTCAATTGAACTACTCAAGCTGGCACAAGTGACTGGATTATGTGTTCTTTATCTGACTCTGTTAGCTGAGCATGTATAATTTTATTCTCATCCATGCTCAATTTCTTTCAGGGTCTTCAAGGTATTCCAGGACTTCCTGGTATTGCAGGACCTGCAGGACCTTCTGTAAGTATGTGATGATATCCTCATCTCCATCAACACAGGAAGGGCCCTTCCATGCAGCCATTGAACCCAGAATGTCAAGGCAGATAATCCACAATATCTGCTTTAAACTGGAATGTCTGAGTCCACACTGCCATATAATTCAGTTCAATATGGATTTTATATAGCTGTGTGGAAGAGCCCTAAGTTGCTTATGGTTTTAGATCAGAGATCCCAATGTTGTTGGAATTTTCACTCCCAGCAGCTCTGGCCTCCATAGCCAGAACTGAAGAATGGTGGGACTTGCTATTCATGAACATCTAGATGCCTTGCTTTTCATTTATCTTTGTTGAAAATACAGATCACTGAAATAGAATTCTGGCAAAATAAGTAGCAATTGCTCAGCAGAGACGTTCCCAGCAGGCTTGGTGGAATGCTACTCTCTCCCAGCACTTTCTCATGATTTTGAAGGAAATAAACTAAATATTCTTAAATATACTAATATTGTTGAAGTTTGAACTAGCAGAGACAAACGAAGAAGTGATGTCCATGAAGAAATATTTCCAAGATGGTAATCAACATTACAGATTAGCTTTTCCTGCATTAAACAACATAAAGGAATCATATAATTGAGGAAAAGGCATTTCTCGCAGATGGTTTCATGGACTATGATCCATTATATCAGATACATCTCAGTTTTTCCAAAGGGGTTAAAGGATTTTTCAATCAATTGATTTATCTACATTATGGGCTGTGACTAGCACTATAAAGAAGAGTGCACACAGTACAGTTAATTAAAATGAATAGACAAGACAATAAAAATACGTTACACTTCCTGGTATGAGATAGTATTGGCTTGTACACAGGCTTGTCGGCACTGTAAGAATTCTGTATTTTCATCTGAGAGAAGGAAAGAAACATAAAAAGAATCTGAATGTCCTTGCAGTTGGATTAAGGCAGATCCATTAAAGGTTTCTTAATGTTGTGGTATAAAAGGCAATAGAGAGGAACACTTTTCACCGATTTGACTTCCCCTGAGTCAGAAGGATACAAGCACTCAGAAAAGGGAATTTTCCAAACTCTTCCCTCCAGAACAGCTGAAAGGAGACAATTCAATCATGCTAGAATTTCTTTCCCCATTAATGAGCTAGTCATGTGAATATTCATGAATGCAGTAGAATAAAGACTCAGTGTAATAATAAAGTCTAATGCACAACCTTTGTGCACAACCATTGACATTAAAAAGCCTTGGTCATATCAGGAGGTGTTGATTCCAAGCTGGGGTGCAGTGGAGGGCATAAATGTAAATGTAACTTTCACCCACCATATTTTTAAAATGTTTTGCACATTATAGTCATGTGAGTAGAATGTAGCAGTTATCTCAGAAGTATATTGGTAAACAACACATACAAAACCCACACTCCCCATATGACACTATATCAACCTGGGTAAGCAGATCCCTGCCACAATGAAAACAACTTCACCAGTTGGTAAAGCATTCCACTGTACCAGTAAAATCACAGGGAAGGTCTGATCTTCGAAACAACACTGCCTCCATCATCTTGGGACACAGACAAGATGAAACTGCTCTTCTTATGAATGAGCAGGCTTATATTGTAAAAATTGACCTCCTAAATGAAACCACTTTAGGGCATCCAAGATAATTGTCAACATTTTACATTATGGCCCAAACAAACTGCCCAGCAGAGCAGGTGCTGCAGGGTGAATATAATATGATCCCAGGGACAAACACCCACCAGCATCCTTGCTGCCACATTCTGGACCAGCTGAAATTTCCTTCCAAAGTAGCTCCCTGCAGAGAGCATCGCAGCAATCCAAACAAGATGTAACTCAAGCATGTGTTACCTCTGATCATGTTTTTATTGATACTGTTATTTTTACTTTGTTTTTATGCTTTACATTGTAATCTAATCAGTAATGTAATCTTTTGGCTGTATTCCAATTTGTGTGATACATAATGCATCATATCCATTTTAAATCAACCACTTGATAAGTATTAGGCAAAAAAACAAATTTGGTTAAAATAATCTTCAAAGGGGTCAGTTTTTAAAAACCGAATCACACATTTTGACTTTCTTTTTAGGGGGCATCAGGGAGACCTGGCCACCCAGGGTCACCTGGGACAAAAGGTGAAAAGGTATGTTACTCTGTTGTTTGGTATGGTTTCACACCAAAATCTTTTTTTTATTCTTTGTTTACTAGACTACTTTTATTTCAGTGATAGCTCAGTGGAATCAGTAGAGCCTTTAATTTTGTGGAGGTCAAATGATAAAGTTTTGAAAATTGGGAGGTTTCAGTTCAAGAGTGTTAATTCAAGCTGCACACGTGAATACGAACTGTATTTTGATATCATTTGGAAGAAACACATACCGGGCTGCGGCGCAGGTGGGAGAGCAAGCCAGCTGCAATTAACTGCAATGAATCACTCTGACCAGGAGGTCATGAGTTCGAGGCCCGCTCGGAGCCTATGTTTGTTTGTCTTTGTTCTATGTTAAAAGGCATTGAATGTTTGCCTATATGTGTAATGTGATCCGCCCTGAGTCCCCTTCGGGGTGAGAAGGGCGGAATATAAATGGTGTAAATAAAAATAAATAATAAATAAATATATACTTGAGTATAAGCTAAGTTTCTCGGTCCTTTTTAGGGCTGAAAAAGCCCCCCTCGGCTTATATTCGTGTGAGGGGCCTGGTTTGGCCTATATTTGGGTCAGCTTATACTTGAGTATATAGGTCAGGGGTCCCCAAACTAAGGCCCGGGGGCCGGATGCGGCCCATCAAAGCTATTTATCCGGCCCCCATGGCACAAGGGCAGAAGTGGGTTGGGCTAAATGACTCAAAGGGTCTCTTCTTCTCTTACAACCCTTATTATTATTATTATTATTATTATTATTATTATTATTATTATTATTTTATTAACATTGAGGCTGGGTGGCCATCTGTCAGGGATGCTTTGCTTGTGCTTTTGGTCCACAAAGGCAGAAGGGGGTTGGACTAAATGGCCCAAGGGGTCTCTTCCAACCCTCTCTATTATTATTATTATTATTATTATTATTATTATTATTATTATTAACATTGAGGCTGGGTGGCCATCTGTCAGGGGTGCTTTGCTTGTGCTTTCGGTGCACAAAAGCAGAAGGGGATTGGACTCAATGGCCCAACAGGTCTCTTCCAACCCTCTTTATTATTATTATTATTATTACCATCAACACAACGACGTTGTATGACACAGCAAACAAGATAAATATGCTGGATTTCGTTTCACAAAACCACAAGTCGAACACTTCCCAAGTGTCTGGGACTGTGTGATGTATTTTCTGATGATGTGTGCAGATCCCAGAAGGGTGGCCTTTTGCAGTTGGCAGATGGTGATTTTGTCAATGCCTATTGTTTCCAAATGCCGGCTGAGATCTTTTGGCACGGCACCCAGTGTGCCCATCACCACCGGGACCACCTGCACTGGTTTCTGCCAGAGTCTTTGAAGTTCAATCTTGAGGTCCTGATAGCGGCTGAGTTTTTCCTGTTGTTTTTCATCTATGCGACTGTCACCTGGGATGGCAACATCAATGATCCAAACCTTGTTCTTTTCCACAACTGTGATGTCTGGTGTGTTGTGTTCCAGAACTTTGTCAGTCTGGATTTGGAAGTCCCACAGTATCTTTGCGTGCTCATTTTCCAAGACTTTTGCAGGTTTGTGATCCTACCAGTTCTTTGCTGCTGGGAGGTGGTACTTGAGGCATAAGTTCCAATGAATTATTTGGGCCACATAGTTGTGTCTCTGTTTGTAGTCTGTCTGTGCGATTTATTATTATTATTATTATTATTATTATTATTATTATTATTATTATTATTATTATTAACATTGAGGCTGGGTGGCCATCTGTCAGGGCTGCTTTGCTTGTGCTTTTGGTGCACAGAGGTAGAAGGGGGTTGGACTAAATGGCCCAAAGGGTCTCTTCCAACCCTCTTTATTATTATTATTATTATTATTATTATTATTATTATTATTATCATTGAGGCTGGGTGGCCATCTGTCAGGGGTGCTTTGCTTGTGCTTTTGGTGCCAGAGGCAGAAGGATGTTGGACTCAATGGTGCAAGGGGTCTCTTCCCACCCTCTTTATTATTATTATTATTATTATTATTATTATTATTATTATTATTATTAACATTGAGGCTGGGTGGCCATCTGTCAGGGATGCTTTGCTTGTGCTTTTGGTGCACAGAGGCAGAAGGGGGTTGGACTAAATGGCCCAAAGGGTCTCTTCCAACCCTCTTTGTTATTATTATTATTGTTATTATTATTATTATTATTATTATTATTATTAATTATTATTGCTTGGTGGCCGACTATAGCCCGGCCCTCCAATGGTCTGAAGGATCGTGAACTGGCCCCCTGTTTTACAAGTTTGGGGACCCCTGATATAGGTAATCAGAATTAGACAGTCTTATTGAAGTCTTATTATTATCTTAAATTACAGTTTTATGTAAATATTCAAAAACATCATACCTACTGATGCCTCAATTAATGTAATTTTATTGGTATCTATTTTTATTTTTATTTTTGAAAATTACCAGTATCTGCTGCATTTCCCACCCTTGTCTTACACTTGAGTCAATAAGTTTTCCCAGTGTTTTGTGTTAATATTAGGTGCCTCGGCTTATATTCAGGTTGGCTTATACTCGAGTATATATGGTATATTTTCACCAGTTACTAACCTGATTGTGAAGGCTGTAAATCTATACTAAGTGGCTTCAGTTATATCTTTTTACATTCTGTAGGTTCATGAAATCAAATGCAGACCAAGACTGATGCCAGTATAGTTATGTAGCAGAAAACTAGTTAAGTTTTATCAGACAATTGGTGATGAGAGCTTCAGTCATCCTGTGCAGTTGCCTGTATTGTGTCCATTCTTCATTGGATATTATTTTAGATGAAATAATAGTGTCACATACATTACGAACAAGAAGACTTCCAGAAGCTTTGCTGAAAATGTGTTGAGTTCATATGATTTAGTAGTTGGCTCCCCTTTTCAAATCCCATTTGAGTTTATGCTTTCCAGCCTTCTTTTGTGGCACATGCTAGGGACACCAGCCTCAGAAAACATGGCTTCTATCCTTTGCCTGTTCCAAAGAGATAATCTGAGTAACGTTTCCTTCCACACCTATATTATTCAGCAGTCTGCTTGCTAAAAGTGTATAGCCTCAAGCACCATACTTTATAACACTTAAAGCATTGGATCAACAAGTTGCAAAAGCTGAAAGTGACTCCTTGAATAGGTATATTTTGATGTCAGCAGCACCCCCTAGGCTCCCACAACTTGTCTTATGTTTAGGATTCAGTGTTTAAGGCAAAAGAAATGCTCAGCCTCCACAAGCTGTTTCATATTATAGATAAATCACCATCAGCACTGCTTGTTTTTCTGAAAAGTAATGAACCTTCTGTTTTTGTCTGGTACACTGAAAAGACAATTTTGTCAGCATGAATTGATGGTGGCTATTCTTTTAAAAAAATTAAAATGTTATCTTCAGTAGGGTATTCCTGTCTTTTCCCAGTCTTATTAGTCTTTGTAATAACCTGTCAGGCAAATTCTGTGTTCCACTGTGAAGCAGTCACTGATAGTACCTCATAGCATGCGCTGAGCAATGTCATTGTGAACCCTGTCCCTTGAAGCTGATGAAAAACGGAAAGAAAGGGAATGGGAGTAATTTAGAACCCTTAGGTCCATGAGCTTGTCAATTTGCAGGAAGAATTTGTCCTTTAAGCATTGCAATACATTGCAGAAAAATATCACCAGGCACTGTGATTTCTATGAGAACCTGTCTTCTATTTTTTTAAAAAAATAAAACATCTATTTCAACTGTGTAATTTGACCAAGAAAATTTTATTAAGCCCATGACATGCTAGTTTTCCGGCTGCTTTAAAATGTGTTTCTTCTTCCTTCTTCCCAGCTTTGTTCTCAGCTTACTTCAAATGCTGCAATCTCCGTTCAAATACAAAAGTAGTTTGTACTCAAGAAGCTCAGCTACAGAATAGAAGTGGAGGAGAATGCTATTCTATGTGAAGTCAGGGAAAGGTGTGCTAGCTAGTGTATTCTTTCTTATTAGTTGCCGTTAAGATGGAATGGTGTTGTCACACTGAGTTTACAAGTCCTCTGTGTATGTAGTCAATGTGATCACATAAGACTGCACACAATCTGCACTGACGTTTTATTGTTCTTAATGTGATGCAGGGAAACCAGGGTGTTCCTGGGAAGCCTGGATCTCCTGGCCCACCAGTAAGTACAATGTATGATATTTCCAATCTGAGCAGGAGTGGGGAGGGGAGGCAGGAGGCCCAAGCATATTTGGAAGCGTGTCCCACTGATTTCAATGGAAGGGTTTTTAAGCTGAGGAAGCATATTTATACTTTTAAAGTGCAATCAATTTATTGAAGCCTGGAAGTCTGTATAGAGCAGAATTCAGAAAAATTTAACATTTCTAATAATTTGGCCTACTGTTGTACAATCACATTTTAATTGACCATGGTGGTTAAAGCTGATAGGACTAGAAGGCAAAAGGTTCTGGAAGGCAATGGTTTCTCACATAGGAAAGGCTGTTTTCATGCTGAGATACTAGGTTGGCATTGTGTGTGCATTTATAGTTTGTATGACATTAGAGGTAAGGTAAAGGTAAAGGTTTCCCCTGACGTTAAGTCCAGTCATGTCTGACTCTGGGGGTTGGTGCTCATCTCCATTTCTAAGCCGAAGAGCCAGCGTTGTCCGTAGACACCTCCAAGTAGAGTACCAAATTTTTTTGTTTCTTGACTGTCAGTGTTATTTCTTCTTTCTTTGCCTCATTCACATTTTCAGGGTGTGCCGTACAATGAACGAAATGGCATGAGCAGCCTCTATAAACTGCAGGTATTTATTTAATCATCTATTAGCCAAAACTCTATGGTTTACAATCATTCTGCATGAATTCAAATGCAGCGCTTTCCTCACTACAGGGGGGTACCAATGCTGCAACTTATGCTGGTCCACCTGGCCCTCCTGTAAGTATTGCACTATTATACTATTTTAACTACACTTATTCTTCATCCTAACAGAGTGGCTGGACCCAAAAAGGCATACCTTTGTCTAAAATCAATAGGCGTTGAAAGTAATGTCTACCTTGGCCTATAGATTTCAGTGGTGCTTGAAAATGGCTAACTTTCGTAGAATCCTACTAGCAGTCTATGTAAATTGAGAACTATTCATTTTACATTTTTTATAAAGTAAAAGTATTTGACCACTCAGGGATAAGACATGTATTTTCCATGGAGAGGTTGACAATTTCAATTCTTACAATTTTCAAGTAGAGTTGGAAAAACTGACTCCAGATAATTGATGGACCTGTTGTCTGTGATGATAGTACTGAGCTAAATGGACTAACAGTCTGATTCAGCAAAAGGCAATTTCCCATATATCTAGGCTATAGAAGACTTATTCCCCAACCCAGTGATCCATTATGGGGCCAGGATATCAAGGTGTGCCAAACAGTCTCTTACCTACACATGATTCACATTCATTTCATTGGAAGGGAATATGTAAAAACATAAAGTACTCTGCGTGGAACTCCTATTCATGAACATCAACACAATTAAGTAGACTTAGGAAATATGATCAGCCTATTTATGACTCAACAAAAAATTGTCATGTGAATCAATCTTTTTTTCTTTTTTACAATAGAGTTTTTTTGTTTTGGTTTTTTTGTTTGTTTGTTTGTTTTTTGTTATTTTCCCTTATAAGTTCAATTGTGTCCTGGAATAATGAAATAAACCAAAATACCCTTCCAGGTGCTATGATACAAAACAAAGTTGGGTTTTCATCTGGTTTCAAATAGATTTCATTGTCCTTATTGTGTTTTATATTGTTGGAGTGTTTTATATCCTCGGAAGCCATCCTGAGTCCCTTTGGGGAGATAGGGCGGGTTATAAATAAAGCATTATTATTTGATAAACAACACGATTAGTACACAGCAAACAAGATCACTATGGTGACTGTTGTATTGGATCACACATTGGACATTTCCCAAATGTCTAGGACTGTGTTATGTATCGGCAAATAATGCACACACAAATTATTATTATTATTATTATTATTATTATTATTATTATTATTATTATCCTACTGTATACTGGAGATGAGCTGCTTAATTGTTTGGTACTGTTCTGTCTCCCAGGGGTTTGACTTTACAAGTTGCCCATAGTTGTAGGAATAGCACCTGTTTGGATTTCTTCCAGGGCTGTTGCAGATTCTGCAGCAACCTGATAGTTAGCCAGAGTTTGTAGCCAGTTTGCAAAGCCTTGCTGCTATAGGCCTGCAAAGTATCTTTTTGTTCTGGAGACCGCCTCTTTTCCTGGGGAAAAAGGCTCCATTTTGAGAAGCCTTTTGCCTTCTAGACAGAAGAGAAAAGAACTCGGATGTGCTTGTGTGGTCAGGCCAGGACAGCTCAGACAAGCCATAGTAAGTACTGACCTACCTTTGAAACTGGTGCTGAGCGTGGATAGGGAAAGACATGCTCTTTTTAAAATAGTAACTCAGCACTGGGGGAGAGAATATCTCAGGATTTCTCTGCCATTGGAAGAAGCTCCAACTACTTCGTCTCCACAGCTGCATGGTATCCGGTAGACTCCTGCAGAGGAGAGAGGATCCCTCTTGTCTTTCGCTGACCGTAGTATTTGTTGGATTTTCTTTGTGGATCTGTAGATAGTTTGTAGGTTGTGCTTTTTCATCAGTTTGCCTATGCGGTCAGTGGTTCCCTTGATGTATGGTAAGAACACCTTTCCTCTGGGTGGATCTTTGTCTTGACTCTCATGGCTTGTCTTGGCCTTACAGCTCTTCTGATGTCTGTGGTGGAGTATCCACTGGCCTGTAGAGCTCCAAATTGCGAAGGTGTCATTTACATATCTGAACCAAACAGTTGGCTTTTTTGGTGCTGTTTCTAGGGCTTGTTTTTCAAAGTGTTCCATATAGAAATTTGCTACTACTGGGCTGAAAGAGCTCCCCATGGCCACTCCATCTTTCTGTTCATAAAATCCATTGTCCCACTGAAAGTAGCTAGTGGTGAGGCAATGGTGAAACAGGGCTGTGATGTCTTCTGGGAAGTTTTGTTTGATTAGTGTGAGGGTGTCAGCTACCGGGACCTTGGTAAATAGGGACACCACATCGAAGCTGATCAGGATGTCCTTGGTGCTTAGCTTGAGGTTGCTGATCTTGGATCTTGAGGATGCTGAAGTGTGTTGAGTCCTTGATATAGTGCGCAGTGAGCCCAATATGGGTTTGTAGCTGTGTAGCCAGAAATTTTGCCAGGTTGTAAGTCTGTGATCCAATGGCACTTACAATGGGTCTGAGTGGGATGGAGTCCTTGTGGATTTTTGGGAGTCCGTAAAGCCTGGGTGGGAGGGCTTCTGTGATTAATCAACCTGGACACAGTATATTATTTGAGATCACAGAAATACTTGACCACTCCAACAGTTATCATGTCAGACTACACAGAGAAGCCATTGAAATTCACAACCATGTGGACAACTTCAACAGAAAGGAGGAAACCATGAAAATGAACAAAATCTGGCTACCAGTATTAAAAAGCTCAAAAATCAGAACAGTAAATAAGAAGCAACACTCTGAGACATGGGAACTAGGGGCAGTTAACAAAGAATGCCCCCAGGCAGAAAGAAGCTAGATGTATCCATTCAATGCAAATTAGGGTGATTAACTGGAACATTTAAGCTGGCTTCCAACTGACAAGAGTTCTTCCCTCACCCTGGACTTCCCACAGATATATATAAACAGTCCTTGCTTAGTTTTTCCATACCTCACAACCTCTGAGGATGCCTGCCATAGATGTGGGCAAAACGTCAGGAAACTTCTGAAACATGGCCACACAGCCCGAAAGACATACAACAACCCTGTGATCCTGGCCATGAAAGCCTTCAACAACACATAAAATCTTGTTTGATTGTTCAACTTGAAGTGACTCTGGTTACTGGGATTCCTGAGCTTCAAAGTAAGGCTCCCGCAGTTCACCTGGGTAAAGAAAGAAGCACATCTTAGTTTACTATAGATGCCCGGGTGTGACGGTACAATTCTGCTTTTATTTCATGTACATATTTGGTCCAGTATATTTCAGACAACTTGCTAGACTTCTAATGAGATCTAGGTCTGGAAAATGGCCAGATGGAAGGGGTTGTCAGGGGGCTCTTCAGTGTTTATCACCTGAAATTTCAGCCAGAAATCTAAGTAGGATGAAGATGAAACTGAGTTGTATGCATTCTTATTTTCAACATTCTTTAATGGATGATAGTATTATCTTCCAATTTGGGGCTGCACAGTGTTAGGATCTTTACTTTAAATCCAGAAAATTGTCTAAAATGCCTGATGTATGCGTGAGCATGTGTATAAAACATTATATTTATTATTTTGTTTATATTAATTTATATTTAAATTAATGAAATAATAAAATGACTAAATGAATAGATGGATGGGTGAATGGATGAATTTTTGCACTTTGTCTTTCAGGGCCCAAAAGGTGACACTGGAGCAACGGTAGGTAACTGATTAAAATGTCTCTCAACATTTGGTAGCATGGGAGGATGATCCTTCATCAAATATTATTTCAGCTTGCTTTTATTTCAGAATCATTTTCCAAGTCAAAAGAAACAATAGATATAGGTATAGATATGACTCAAAGTGACACTGTTTCCTTTTACTGGTTTAGTAAAGATTGTGTTTATTTATGTAACAATATGCAATAATACTCTGTATTTAAATAATGTGCCTCAAAGTCTTGATGTATACAAGTCTGAGCAAGGTAGGGGATAAGAGACCTGGTTACTGAATGTTCCCTATCAACTTTAAAATAAACAGAAATATAGAAAATTAGTATGTGAGAGAACAGTGAAGTTTAGGATGCTGTTCTTTGGGGCGGGGCGTTGACATCAGGTTTTATATGTGGATTAAGGTGTTTATATATCTCAGAACATCTATATGTAGGCCACCAACACCTACTGTTCTATACTCTGTAATAAAAATCAATTGACAAGTTTACTTCTGTAGATTTCTGTTACTGGATTGAAATCAGGTGATAAATGACCTTGATAAGATATACTTATCAAATGATTTATTCATCCCTAACCAGAGATGTAAATCAAAACTGGAATGTTTATTCACAGAATAAGCACATTCTGAAGCTTGAATCAGTTACTTAGGTCAGTAAACCCATCAATTGCTCAAAACAAAAAAAGCCATCTCCAAGTAAACAACATACTTAACAATATGTGAAATGTTCCAAAATTAAGTGCTTAACCTCATTGAAAGTATAAATCTTTTCTGCAATCATCTTTTTCTTTACAAGGGGGAATCGGGCCCAATGGGGCTTCCAGGACTAGAAGGACTTCAAGGAGAAAAGGTAGGATTCTAATAATAAAACTGGCAGGTCTTCTCCGACAGTTTTGAATACATTATTTACTAAATTTGGACACTCATTTGACAATATAATTTGACATTATGTGTTAGATTGGCTCAACTGTATTTTCTTAATGAAGTGCCATATTATTGGAAACAACACTAGTTAGTGTTCCAGCTGTATAACACAATTTAATTTTAGGAAAATGTACACCTGAATACACAGAATCATTTTGTAGCTGCTGAAATATGCTTGTTGTGTTTGTTTGTGCCTGGGGCATTTGGGGGAAGAAAGGAGGGCACATCTCTTTGCCCACACACACAGCAACTGTGATGTTCTAGAAATGTTGGCTGCTGTTTCTCTGCAAAAATGGTGATATAGCAGCTTATGACAGGCATCTCTTTATGCGCCAGACTGCAGGTTTACAGCTCAAGAGTATCTGTATGACAAATGGCAGCTTCTGCATCGGTGCAATAGTGAATTTGTTTCAGCTTTGAACTTTAAATGCACTATCAAGAGGCCAATCTTTTTGTGGAATGGAATCAGTCCCTGAGATGGTACTTTTAGAGTTCAGACTAAAATTCAAAATGGATTTACCAGCTCCATGCCATGAAAGTCACTAGCTGCCACTATTAAGGCAGAAACATAAACCCAAATATATTGTTTATTTTTGTTGCTGTTGTTAAAAGAAGAAAATGTTATCTGGAGCCTTTTACCCATCATCCTGACCAAACTTAGTCTCTATGTTCTCTGCCATCATAATGCAGTTTGAACTGGATAATATAGTCAATGTAGACTCATATAATGCAGACTGAACTGCATTCAATTAGATTATATGAGTCTACAGTGTCATATAATACAATTCTATATGCATTATAATGGCAGTGTACATGGGGCCTAAACGTCCTCCAGCATTCTTTCCAAATCTGTAAGATTGTATTCTCTTAGGGCACATCTACAGCTACTAAAAAAGAAAACTGGTGTAAAGGGCCCCAGGGCTGGGATCATCCATGAAGTCCTTTAGCCATTCATAGGGCTCGCTAGTCCACGAGCTCATGGAGTCCCTACCACTGCCTTAAGACCAGCAAACAGCTCTCTCTCAGAGACTTGCTGGCGATGTCACATTTCAAGCCACCTATCTTACTGCTCAAAATAACATAATAACATTACCAGAAATGCTAGGTCCTTCAGTGTTGACCACAGAGTAATAATGTACTAGGTGTACCTAGAGATAACATTTTAATCAAATCCATGAATAATAAAATCTGCAGAAGTCAAATGTGGAGGACCGACTGACCGAAAAACACAGAGGAAGCACAGTGTGTGAGTGGGATTTATTTGGTCAAATACTCACGAAGCTTTAGCTTCTTGGAGCTTCTCAATTTCTTTGTCAAAACTTTGACCTTGACAGATTGCTAATGAAATATTAACAATGCAGTTTCTCTTTCTTAGGGAGACCAAGGTCCAGCAGGTCCTCCAGGGGTCCCAGGAATACCTGTAAGTATACTGCTAAAGATGCAACTTAGATACAACCTCTTGTGCTGGGAGAAATTGTGTTCTCGTACATAGCATATTAGTGTAAAATTAATATCCCCATCTCTCCTGGGGGCTGAAACAGAATTGCTTTCTACTATTACCTTTCCTGAGTTGCTCTTACCTTATATTAGCTAAAGGTGGCCAGTACCTGCTGCCAAAACAGGTTTGTTTCTTTTTAGAAAAACTGCAAATAACATCATAAACCTGCTGGGTAAATTCTGCCAGATATATTTTGTATGCCTACACTGAGCTTCTTCCAACTTTCTCCTCCACCCAAGTAAAATACTTATTTAAACAAAAAATCCATCTTTATTTGAATTGGTGGAAATTGTACTCACTGGTTTAAAATAATATATTGCATTCTTCACTGTAGTCCATTTAAGAAAAGCATTTCCAGCTATTTGACTACAGCATGTGCCATTAATTTTTGGAGGTTTTGTAATTCCCATTCTCCCTGAATGTTTTGCATCCTTGAATCTGGTGATGCTGAGGATATCTTCTGCTGTTTAGCTGCTAATTGTGTAACTCCCCAAGGCAGAAATTTCTGAACTTGCACCCTCTGATATTTTTCCAATAGAACTTCCAATGGAAAAAGATAGGCATGCTACAAGGAAATAGTGATATCTCCATTACTATGCAGATTGCAAAATTACCCAGGGCTTCTAGAAAATTAAGAGCCAGGCACCAAAGTTTAGCAGACTATAGAGAATAATCTCTCGTCTTTTAAACCTTTTTTGTATCTATTAGGATGGGATGGGAGGCGTACTGTAATTTTTATGCTAAAAGAGAATGTTTTATTATGATTTTTTCTTATAGTAAGTTAAATCTTTTAAGGTATGGCTTTTGAGTGATAAATATAAATGAGACAATAAGATGCCCTTGTATCTTCTACAAATTTAATATATTCTGTATAAGTTCCAAATATTACATTGTGATGGCTCGAGGCTATAAACAATAAAGTTACAGATACAGCTAGAAAATCACTACATTTGGGTGTTTAAAGCAGATAGCTCACCCGCGAGAAACAATGTCTTAAATCTTAGAAGTGCAACAATGTTTAGCACCAAAGAGGAGAGAATGCCCCAGGGAGGACAGTGGTAATAAAGTTAGATAATAAGGTTAGAGTGGCCCACAATGTTCTCCCTTCTTTTCTAACCCTCTGTGATGTAAACTGATACTTTTAGAGATGCTATCTTCTTTTTCCACCTCTGTTCTTCTCCTTTGTCCACTCTGGAGTCTTCCAAATACCATGCAGCTGTAGACAAGTCTATATAGGGACCACCAAACACAATGCTCAAACACGAATAAACAAAATCTGGCTATCAGTATTAAAAATACTGATACAGTATTAAAAATACTGATAGACTTTGAAGCTGCAAGGCCATTCAATGCTAATCCAGTGGCCAGTTATAACATTCACATTTGCCTCAAGTAGACAAGAGTTCTTTCTCTCACCCTGGACATTGCACAGATAAACCCCACTTGCCTAGTTTCCAACAGACCTCACAACCTCTGAGGAGGCCTGCCATAGATGTGGGCAAAACGTCAGGAGAGAATGCTTTTGGAACATGGCCATACAGCCCGTAAAATTCACAGCAATCCAGTGATTCTGGGCATGAAAACCTTCGACAACATATTGCCTTACTTTGTTTTGCTCTCCAGACCATTGGTGTCTTTGTTTTTTATTGACAAGAACTCTGTTGCAGACATTCTCTATCATTGATCTTCAGCTAGATATTCAGCTTGATATTCTGAGTCAAGACATGATACCTTCTGCTCTGCACCACTCAGTACTTATTCCTCAAAACATCACCCAGGCCTTCCTGCACAAGAGTCCCCCCCCCCCCCACCATGTAACCACCTCCTTCTCCCGTTCTAGCAGATCAAGTTTTCCTCAACTATCCTGGCTTCCAATCCCCATTTCTCCAGCCCTCTCCTGTTCATAGGTCTTACATAGGTGTTTCCACCTAAAAGTACAACATCTTTCCCTGACCACTTCTTACAAAATAATTAACCAGTCTGACCAGAACTTATTAACGTTTTTAACAGTTTTACTGCTTAGATACCAGATATCTCCCTGTGCCAGAAAAATAACAGCAGGTACTCCCAACACTTCAATGCACTTGCATGTTAATTCAAGAAGGAGAAGTAGCCACATTAATAATAATAATAATAATAATAATAATAATAATAATAATAATAATAACAACAACAACAATAATAATAACAACAACAATAATAATGGTGCCGTGCCAAAAGATCTCAGCCGGCATTTGGAAACAATAGACATTGACAAAATTACGATCTGCCAACTGCAAAAGGCCACCCTACTGGGATCTGCGCGCATCATCCGAAAATACAGCACACAGTCCTAGACGCTTGGGAAGTGTTCGACTTGTGATTTTGTGATATGAAATCCAGCATATCTATCTTGTTTGCTGTGTCATAATAAAATAATAATAATAATAAAACTTTATTTATATACTACCCTATCTCCCAGAAGGGACTCAGGGCGGTTTACAACAAAGATACAGACATACAATACACAATAATATAAAAACACATTATTACACAAAAATAAAATTTACATTAAAATAACAAGCAGTAAAATCACAGCAGCTTCCAATTGGTGTTTGTCTCCAACTTGAGCAGAGGTGTCAAACCTGTAGCTCTCCAGATGTTTCAGACTCCAACTCTTAGAAGCCCTAACCAGCTTGTCCAATAGCATGGAATTCTGGGAGCCAAAGTCCAAAATACCTGGTGGGCCACAAGTTTGACACCACTGAGCTACAGCCTGGCTCTTTGTCATATGACTTAATCTTTCAATGCTCATTTGGGGAGAAGGAGTGTCCCTTGGAAACAACGCACAATGGGAAGAGTAACTTGCATCTGTGTTGGTTGGAAATGCAGCAGAGCAGTGCCAGTGGAGTATTCCACCCTGGAGAAACAGTATAAAATCTTGATCTCTAACAAACAGTAATTTGGGGCAAACTTTATGATATCTACTACTTCTTTCACCTGCCATCTTTCTCAAAAGAGGAGTTGAAGGAGGTAAAGCATCTCATTGTCCCTTACATTAAACACAACTAGCTTTCTGTTAAACATATGTTCTGAATGTGATCTTTTTCATGCAGTGAATGGGGAAATATGCAGACACCTGCTTTTGAAAAGTATTAGAATTTGAAGCACTCATAACAGAAATCCATTTAAGGACACTGACTAATATATTTTTAGAAGCTAGCTCCAAAATATTAGCAGCCTTCTTAATCCATTTCTTTTAATGTCTCACAAAGAACAAAAGTTAAATTTGCTAACTTCACTAAAAAAAATGCATGCACTGAAAAATGAATCCCATTTTGGTAATCCGTGCAGCTAGACTGATAGTTTGAAACAATGTTTATTTATAAGAATAATCTATGATCTCAACCATTGATAATCAATGATAAAGCTGCTACTTAGATGAATCACAATAGCATACATCAAAGTTCTTAAATAATGAGCGTTCTTTCTGAATGGCAAATATTTAATGCTTCTTATCTTCCATGTCAAGAATTTTATGAAAGAAACCTTACACATATTGTAATTTCTCTTTGACAACATTCCTACCTTGTTCCTTGATCATTTCAACACTGATGTAGATATTAGTCTTATTGACTACCTACTGCCTTCCTTTCAACAGTGCTTCTCAACCTGTGGGTCCCCAGGTGTTTTGGCCTAAAACTTCCAGAAATCCCAGCCAGTTTACCAGCTGTTAGGATTTCTGGGAGTTGAAACCCAAAACATCTGGGGACCCAAAGGCTGAGAACCACTGAACTATGACGAAGCCCTTGGTGGTGCAGTGGGTTCAAGCCTTGTGGCTTGAAGGTTGGGTTGCTGACCTGAAGGTTGCCAGTTCAAGTCCAACCCGGAGAGAGTGCGGATGAGCCCCCTCTATCAGCTCCAGCTCCATGTGGGGACATGAGAGAAGCCTCCCACAAGGATGGTATAAACATCAAAACATCCAGGCATCCCCTGGGAAACGTCCTTGCAGACGGTCAATTCTCTCACACCAGAAGCGACTTGCAGTTTCTCAAGTCACTCCTGACACGAAAAAAAACCTGAACTATGACAACAATTGCTTCCCAATTAATTGTGATATAGACTCAGCAGTTTCTACATTCAAGCCATGACCATGTTAAACACACACCTGAGTCAAACCATTTGTCTATCTATGCAGTTGTCAACTTCAGTCCTCATCTAAAGCATACCTCCAAGATTTCAGAAGAAGCCAAGAGCCAATACTTCCCAACCCTAACTGGAAATGACAGGAATTGAACCTGGGACTTTCTGCATGCAAAGCATGTGTTCCATCATAAACATTTGGCATTTTTTCTTGATTTCTGCAGGGTAAGCATGGTTCACCGGGGCCAGCAGGAATGCCTGGAGAACCAGTAAGTGTCACTTCATTTCAGTACTCTTTTGCAATATTTGCTTTCTGATTTCTCTTACCCACTAAAAATACTACTGTCATCTTACTTTTAGGGTGAAAGAGGTCCTATTGGAGATATTGGCTTTCCTGGACCAGAAGGACCATCAGGCATACAAGTAAGTTTTTTAACCTGTAATGGCTGATACATCTAATTTTCTCTTTTAATGGATGTTACTATGATCAGTGTTTGAATACACATACCCCCTTGCAAATTATGTATTTTTGATTACCTCCCTATGTGACTTTTTAGCTGGCATATCCCCAGGGATTTTATAATCCTGATTTATAATGGAAAAATCATTTTAATGGAACAAAAGATATCTCTTCCTGTAATGTCATAGGTGTTTTGTTTTTGTTTTGATTTTTGTAATAAAAGGATCATTGTTATTTTTCTAGGGCATAAATGGAAAGGATGGATTGCCTGGTCCCCAGGTAGGAAGGTAGCAGCACATTGTACAATGTGTAAATTAAAATTCTGCTTGTGGACATGGTGGGAGAGTGATAGCTGAAATAAATCTGGGAATATGTTTGTGTTCTTAAGAGAGCATGCCCTTGCGGGGAGGGAAATGTCGAAACTGTAATACATGTACTTTTTATTTGTACAATTTACAAAGATGATAGATTAAGGTTAATATCACCTCTACTCACTAAATGGCCAGGAAGAAACCTAAATTGGTACTGCAGTTATTTACTGTCTGACTTTGACAAAAGGATAACGGAGCAGGTGGCTAAATTTCTCTTTTCAGCGGCAAAAAGCCGTAAGTGCTTCATGAAAAATCTGTAAGTGTTGAGAGTATAACAAAGAGTATCTAGGGGACGGTTTACTAATCGGCAATCAGTTTTTGTTTTAGATTATAAAGATAGTCAAATAGCCAATAGAGATTGTAACCATAAGCCAAATGCAATGTCATAAATTACTCAAATGCTGTATTCCATCATTGTACTGTAACTTGATCCTAGCCAATGGTTTGTTGACCGAAATAAAGGCTACTGACTGACTGAGAAAGTTTTTTTCTTTCTCCCCAAGGGTTTACAGGGTAAAGCAGGTGACAGAGGCCCTAAAGGAGAAAGAGTAAGTTATACTTCTACCTAAATGTCTCCTTATATTATACAATTATTATAACAGTTGTCTAGAAAAACCTGTTGAAAACATTATTATTATTATTATTATTATTATTGACACAACGACGTTGTATGACACAGCAAACAAGATAGATATGCTGGGTTTCGTTTCACAAAATCACAAGTCGAACACTTCCCAAGTGTCTAGGACTGTGTGATGTATTTTCGGATGATGCGTGCAGATCCCAGCAGAGTGGCTTTTTGCAGTTGGCAGATCGTAATTTTGTCAATGCCTATTGTTTCCAAATGCCGGCTGAGATCTTTCGGCACGGCACCCAGTGTGCCCATCACCACCGGGACCACCTGCACTGGTTTCTGCCAGAGTCTTTGCAGTTCAATCTTGAGGTCCTGATAGCGGCTGAGTTTTTCCTGTTGTTTTTCGACAATGCGACTGTCACCTGGGATGGCAACATCAATGATCCAAACCTTGTTCTTTTCCACAACTGTGATGTCTGGTGTGTTGTGTTCCAGAACTTTGTCAGTCTGGATTCGGAAGTCCCACAGTATCTTTGCGTGCTCATTTTCCAATACTTTTGCAGGTTTGTGATCCCACCAGTTCTTTGCTGCTGGCAGGTGGTACTTGAGGCATAAGTTCCAATGAATCATTTGGGCCACATAGTTGTGCCTCTGTTTGTAGTCTGTCTGTGCAATTTTCTTACAGCAGCTGAGGATATGATCAATGGTTTCATCGGTTTCCTTGCACAGTCTGCATTTTGGGTCATCAGCTGATTTTTCGAACTTGGCCTTAATTGCATTTGTCCTGATGGCTTGCTCTTGGGCTGCAAGGATCAGGCCTTCTGTCTCCTTCTTCAGGGTCCCATTTGTGAGCCAGAGCCAGGTCTTCTCCTTATCAGCTTTTCCTTCAATTTTGTCAAGGAACTTTCCATGCAATGTTTTGTTGTGCCAGTTGTCAGCTCTAGTTTGTAGTGTGGTTTTCTTGTACTGGTTTTTTGTCTGCTGTGCTTTGAGGAGTTTCTGATTTTTGACTTCAATCAAAGCAGGTTCTTCACTTTGCTTTACATATTCTGCCAGGGCATGTTCTTCTTCTTTGACTGCTTGTTTGACTTGTAAGAGTCCTCTGCCCCCTGATCTTCTAGGCAGATAGAGCCGGTCAACATCGCTGCGGGGGTGCAGGGAATGATGGATGGTCATGAGTTTTCTTGTTTTTCTGTCCAAATTGTCCAGTTCCATCTGTGTCCAATTTATGATGCCAGCAGTATATCTTATGACAGGTATGGCCCAGGTGTTTATGGCCTTGATGGTGTTGCCTCCATTGAGCTTGCTTTTGAGAATTTTTCTGACCCTTTGTGTGTATTCTTTGCTGACCACAGTTTTCACATGTTCATGCTTGATGTTGTCCAGCTGTAATATGCCCAGATATTTATAGGCCTCTGGCTGGTGACACTTTATTGTTTGGCCATTAGGCATATTTATGCCCTCACTTTCAATGATTTTTCCCTTCTTCAATGCCACTGTCGAACATTTGTCCAAACCAAACTCCATGCTGATATCAGTGCTAAAAATTCGGACAGTGTTGGTCAGAGACTGAATTTCAGTTTCTGTTTTCCCATATAGCTTCAGGTCATCCATGTTCATCAAATGTGAAATTTTGTGAGAATTCTTAGATGTTTGGTAGCCGAGATTTGTTTTTTGTAAGATTGTTGACAGAGGGATCATGGCAATAATGAAAAGCAGAGGGGACAATGAATCTCCCTGGAAAATTCCTCTTCTGATGTTGACAAGTCCATAGCTTTCATTTCCAACAAACAGTTCAGTTTTCCAGGGCTCCATCATGTTTTCAATGAAGGTGCCAACATTTTTACTAATCCCGATGGCGTCCAGGCACTTGATGATCCAGCTGTGTGGGAGTGAGTCAAAGGCCTTTTTGTAGTCAATCCACGTCATGTGAAGATTAGCTTTTCGGCTCTTACAGTTCTCCAGAATCATTTTGTCAATCAATAACTGGTCTTTTGTGCCCCTGCTTTTCCGTTTGTTGCCTTTCTGTTCATCTGGCAAGATGTTTTTTTCTTCAAGATAGTCTTGAATTCTGTCAGCTATGATGCCAGTCAGTAGTTTAAACATAGTGGGCAGACACGTTATTGGCCTGTAGTTTCCTGGTGCTGCTCCTTTTGTTGGATCCTTTTGTATCAGGTATGTTCTTCCAGTTGTTAGCCATTCACTGATACTTCCTTTCTGCAGCATCTCATTGAATTGTTGGGCCATTTTTCCATGTAAACTAATCAGATGTTTGAGCCAAAATCCATGAAGTTGATCACTACCAGGCGATGTCCAGTTCTTGACTTTTTGCACTCGTTTGCTGATCATTTCAGTTGTTATTTCCATCAGTTCCATTTTGTTCTGTGAGAATTTTCCTTCAAACTCCTTTATCCACCCAGCGTTTTTGTTGTAGTTTTTATTATTATTATTATTATTTATACCATTCCATCTTCTCAAGAGGACAGGGCAGTTTCCAACAAGTATACAAAAACTGTCAATTGTCAGAGACATCAAACAAAAACTGAAACAGTAAACAAATAAAACAACATCATTAAAACAGAACTAAAACAATTATATTAAAATAGACACAGATGCAAATCTAATAAGATATAATCCATCAGGAATCAAGTACCCGTGATCAGGGCTTTGAGGTAGAGATAAAGGACTTGGATGAAGGAACAGGGAAAGTATATTTGAATTTTCAGGTAACCATAATTTGAAAGATATATTTATACCTTCAAAAACAAAACCAGCCTTAAGGCTGACCTTAAAAAATTTGAAAACTGACCAAAACAAATTATTTTCAACAGAGATAAACATGAAAATTCTACTTTTAGATAAGAAGCATTAGAAGCACTGCTATCACAGAGGTGACACTTGTCAACAGTATCGGAAAGAATCTTGAAGCCTTATTAGACTAGAAGCTAAATCTAAGTTGACAATATAATGGAGTGGCAAAGAAGAACTGTGCAATTCGAGAGGATGCAGCCTAGAATTGAGAAGGAATCCTGTTGGGCAATTACGAATGAGTAACTTAGAGTTATACACTTGTGACTGTTTCACATTCATGATCCCTACAAAGCCCCGAATTTAGGAAATACATAGAGATCATGGAAGCCACTCAATTTCCATTTATCAAGCAGCAGCCACATCAGTTGGGGTCTGTTCCACTGGCATCACTAGGGCTGGTGTCTCCTAAAGCAATAATCCATGGATCCATGGGCCTCCTCCTGTACCAGACCATACTACAATTTTGTAGTTAAAATACTAGAAAATTTGACAAAATCAGGAACTACAGTATTTCAAGAACCAACAATGAAAACAACAGTTTGCACTTTTAGTGTATGCTGACAAAACCATGTGATTCAAAGCATCATTGTAACTGGGTAATATGGACAGTTTGGAACACATACACATTATTAGAAGGTTCAGAAAGTAAATTAGAACAGAACTTTAGTCTTGTAGCTATATTGATACACGTATGTAAGCTAGGCTGATGAAAAATATTTTAAAATACAGGGATATTTTTAAAATAAAAGCATTGAATTTCTGCTGAAACACTACACATGATTTTTAATATAGACAAGTCATTTTGGAGTCACCCCTCTGAGTGTACCACCTAATGTACCCTGCACCTTCTGGGCTCTTCTTGTGGTGCCACAGGTCTGTTCCTCTGTCACTCAAAAAGCAACTCGGACCTGGATTCTGCCTGTCGCACTCACAGGAAGGGTTAGCTGTTTTCCAATTAATAAGAAACAGATCCCCATCTATTGCAGAAGCTGTTCCCCAGTCAGTGGGCATTGGGTGAATCAGGATGAAACTATGACTATGGTACTTCGACTTTTGTAACTCCGTAACATGATTCTGGCCATAATATTCAAACCATAGGAAGCAATAGTACCACTTTTATGCTGCTTTAGTCAGATCTCATTTGAAGTATTATCTCCAGCAGAAAATGACACAATCTTGTTTTCTGATGCTCCAAAGGGTATTATCCAAACAAATTACCAGCAAGCAGAAACCAACCAAACTTTGTTTCATGAAGGAAACTATTCAGTAGTAAAACAGACTCCAGCAGAGGTGATTAGATTTTCATTAATTGGCTTTAAAAAAAAACAAGGTTTGGAGGATTACCTGCCAAAAATGCTTTCCCTATGGATATCCTGCATTGATTTTGGTTTGCACTTGTCATCCCTTCCAGTGCTATAGTATTATGACTGTGTGATTTTATTGCTAATGTATCATAGTAGCAAGAGTATGTGTCTTGCAGAGTATTTGTAGAATTTGCTATAATATTACTAGCTATGTATAAATAATTCTCATATATCTCTGCTGAATGTAAATAATTTTTAGTGTTTTACTGAATATAAACAATTTGTTAATGATTTGGAGAAGTTAATGGATAAACTTCGAGGGTCATATTGCTGATGTTTAGCTTTTCTCTCTTCCTACTTAATAATGGCTATTTAAACTCTAGTCAGGATTCCATCGTGGATTCAATTAAGTCCAGAGTTTCATCATAACTGAAAATTTAATTATGGTTCATAGCAAATGTTAAGCCAGTGGAAATCAAAGAGATTTAAAGGTCAAATTCATTGACACGAGGGGCTTCAGTCTTTGCCTGTAATCCCTAGCTTTCTCTCTGCAAACATTTCACTGAATCATTGTGAAGCAGTAATTTTAGCAGGTTCTCTTTCCTCCCTGCTTTGACTTCAGAGATACTTTCAGGCAAGTGTTCAATTGTTGCACCTTGAAAAAGAATTATGATAAGAGGAACCAGAAAACAAAATGTTGTATATATAACATTTCCATGTTTCCCAATCACAGTGCTGCACAGAGGCTTTTGGCTGATAGCATCATGAATGATGCAACTGGAAGCAGCCAGCTCTTTAATCCAGTTCTTTTTTCATATTTCCTTTCACTAAACAATATAATACTATTGTGAGGCAAGGCTTTCAGAGGCATTTTTCTCATCCATGAAAAGTACAAGTTTATATTCAAACATATTTAGTTCAAACCTAGCAGAAAGCATTGTCTTCTAGGTTTAGGATGTAGTTCCTTGCATTAAACAAATGAGCATGTAAGCCATTCTTAGTGAAATCTTTGCTATTTGATTTTTCATTTTCCCCAAGAAATGAAATGTTTTCAATGAAATGTTTTCAATCCTATCTTTAAAAAAAAGAATACAATTCAGATCTTATGAATCACCACCTTCTCAAACCATCTACATTCTTATCCTTTCTCCTTCCTCACTTTCTCCCTTCCTTCCTTCCATATTTCCATTCCATTCATTTATAAGTAAAATTTAAAATACAGTGACATTCAGTATTCACAGAAATTTGGTTCCAGCACCCTCATGGATACTAGAATCCATGGATGCTTAGGTTTGGTTGTATATACAATGGCATAGTGAAATGGCATCCCTAATATAAAATGGTGTGCATCTGAAATGAGTGGCAGAAAGAGCCTGATAATCTGTGAAATGATGAGAAGTTACAACAGGGCAAGCTTACACATCAGCAAAAATTCAAATTTGCTTTTTGATTTTTTCTCTCTCGAAGTATTTATTTATTATTTCATATCAAAAGCATTGCATAAATTAGTATGAAACTGATAAAAATAGAAGGAGCACAAGTGGCTAAATATCTTTTGACCAAAAACGGGCAACAATGATCGCATTGTCTGTAGCCTCAAACAATTCTTCCTCTGTAGATGAGGCAGGACACTGCAGACATGCATACAGATGCAGAGTTGATCATTCTGCTCTACAGTCACACAAGGTGGAGGATTTTTTAGGTAGTGCCATTTTGCCAGGTTGTCTTTTGATCTGCCCACTCCACTTCTGAGTTTGTTCAAGTATTTATAAGCAGTGGCTAGTTAAATTTGTGGGTGCAGAACCCATTGATATAGAGAACCAACTGCAGTTGTTAAACAAAATGATTTTTACTGATCAGCCAATTGGTCTTATCAAAAGATACAACATACAGTACACATCCAGCCCAGGTAAAATTATAAATATACAAGTACATAGATAAAAAGGGGGTGGCCAATGTGTAACCGAATTACCTTAATCTTAGGTATATATATCAGACGACCATGTCCCCGTGATACCAGTCTGATCTCCTTTTAAATGCTTGGAACAAAGAAAGGGCAATTTTTGTTGTTACCACAGGATTATATCCAGCTAGTAAAAATGTGGTTTTGGCTGCTGTATTCCAGCTTGTTTTATTACAAATAAAAGGCCATATATGTTGTTTTATTTTCTTTCTTTTTTTGTACAAACAGCACTTATGTAATATGTGGTTCAGATTTTCAACTTTGGGGGCGCCACAGATACAGAGTCTTTCTTTGGGTGGGATATTATTGAATCTACCATGTCTCTTCATAGACTCCATTTGTTCAAATCTGGCCCTTGTAAAAGTGATTCTTAAGTGCCTTGGCATATCAGCTTTTAAGTAAAGCGCCCGCTGGAAATTTTTACCTAAAATGGCCTAACCACTTCAGGGAGCCTGTATTTGACAGATTGGCTATATCCTTCTGTGCTTTAATGTCTAAAATCCTTTAAGATACTATACTAACAACTGCAGTTGTTGTTTTTGATTACTGTTCAGCTAAAGCATCAGAGCTTGTCATAATAATCTCTGAACCATTCCTTTCTACATTATCCAGCAGTTTAATATAGTAGTTGTCAATGCTGTGTTTACTGAGCTTGCAACAGATCTGGGTCAAACAAGTTGTTGTTAGAGAATGTTCTCTTTATTTTGAACAGGGAGATCAAGGTATACCAGGAGACAAGGGTCCTCAAGGAGAAAGAGGAAAACCTGGCCCATCAGGAGACAAAGGGGACGTAGGACCGATGGGACCTCAAGGGAACAAAGGCCACCCAGGATCACCAGGTCACAAGGGCTCTCCAGGTTCACCGGGAGTCCCAGGCTTACCGGTAAGGCTGATTGGCTCTTGAAGAACCATGGTGAAGACTTTCCCTCCATTAAGTACAAGTAAATTGAGCAGATTTTACTGTCATTTCATTTTTTCCCCCTGTATAGTGAATAATATTTATAAATATTTGTGTTGTTACAAAATTCTGTAATGATGCACTGAAAAAATTGCCTGTAACACATGTGCTTGCCTTTTTATCTTTTAAAAAATACTTTTATATCTTCAACAGGCAGATTCAGCTTTATTTGAAGAAATGAAAAAATACATCAGACAAGAGGTTCTTCGAGTTTTTGAAGGTGAGGAGAACAAACAACAGAATGTAACTCTTTCTACTTCCATTGTAAACAATTGCTTTCATTTTTTATTTTATGTCCTCATAATGTGTGAAAAAAATCACTCAAATTGCCTATACATTGAATAACAAACAAAGGTAAAGGTTCTCTAACATCTTTCTAATAGTGAAACTACTATCTTCATTAGTGTTCTGTAGATTACTCTGAAATTATTGTTATCTACAGGAACTATGCTCATTTTAAATGAAAAGGAACATAAAATACCAATATGAGGCATGTGCTCAATACAGAGGAACAACTAGACCAGGGGGCCTTTCACACCACACAAATATAGCACTTCTGATTCAGAAATTATAGCATACTTCAACCGCCATGGCCCTATTCTGTGGAGTCCTGGTTTATATGATGATGATGATGATGATGATGATGATGATGATGATGATGATGATGATGATGATGATGATGCACTAGAGCTCTCTGGCTGAAAAATCAAGATGTCTCTCCCTATATGTGGACGGGAGACACCAACAAATACCAGATGCTGTAAGATATATCTCAGAGGCAAAACCACTTTGTGGATCTTGCTTAAGAAAACTTGTAGGGTGGTCATAAGTCGAGAGGCAACCTGAAGGTACATACACCCATCCTGCTAATCTCAAGGTTCCAGAGGAGGATATTTAAATTGGAGTCACAGCACTCTAGCTATATGGTATGATTTAGGGGGGGTGGGGGTGACTTTGTATTTTGTGTTATGGGGCAATATAGCAGATTTTGGGATGGGGGGCTTTAATAAAGACTGCCAGTACTACAATTATTGTTCATCCTGCTTACTTACTCGCATCATGTTCATTTACTGACTTCATGCACAAAATAATTGCTTGCATCATAGAAAAGAAAGGAAAATAGACTACGTATGTGTCTGAATGCATACACTGAATAGAGCAAGGAGCAGAACTTGATTAATATCAAGGCACAACTCCAGGTAATGTGTATGGGGACCGATTTGAACACTAAATGACTAATGCAGTATAAAAGCCCAGATTTTGGACCAAGGGCATTACTTGTCTTTGAGTATACAAAGGCATCCAGTAAATTCACACTTACTTACCTTTCTTTCTTTCTTTCTTTCTTTCTTTCTTTCTTTCTTTCTTTCTTTCTTTCTTTCTTTCTTTCTTTCTTATGACTATAGAGAGGATGGGTCACTTTATGTCCCAGCTCAAGTTGCCTGCTGCCATGCTAGCTTCCCAAACACATGGAAAACCAGGTCTTCCAGGAAAAGATGGCCTCCCTGGACCACCTGGAGAACCTGGACCTCCAGGTAGGTCTTTTGGACACATACCTTCATATGTATTTCCTTTAAAGTTCTCAAACTTCTTCAGAGTTGAGTGAAGCTACACTTGTAGCTCTCTAACTTTTAAATCCATACTAGTATTTTCCAGACTAGACAAATATATTAACACTTAGTAGATGTGTGTTTTTGTATATTAAAAACTTCTAATCAATGCATAATAATCCTAATAATTGATAACATTAGAACACTGCTAGACACCTTTCCTGATAATTGATAACATTAGAACACTGCTACACACCTTTCCTGAATCTTTCAACACTGCAAACATAGGGTTTAAATTCAGTGCCATTAAAGCAGTGAGAGTATCTGTTAGTGGAAATATGGAAACTATAGTTTAGTAAAATTTTATAAAACTTACATTTTCAGTAGTCACTCTTTCAGTGAATCTAATTATTGCCATACAGTATGTGCTTATAATTAGATTTGTGCTATATCTGGTATATGTTCATCCATAATTTACACATAGCAGTGCATTGATTAATGAAATAAGTGTGATTTTTGTATAAAAAAAATGTGGTTCAGTTCTGTGCCTCATTCAGATGCCAAAAGATCAGGCTTTTTCAATGTTTTCTTGTATGTTTCTTTAAGAGAGATCAAGTTGCCATTAAGAGGCAGAATAGTTAGATCACATGCATACAAATATTATTAGGGTAGTAATAATGAACCATATATGAAAATAGGTAGTTCTTAATTATTATCTTTTGTTAGTTTGGTCTGCTCTGGAGTCAGAGCAAGTCAGACTGGAATGAAGAACGTGAAAACAAAGCTCGAAGAAGTGCGGAACACAAAGCTGTGAGGAGAAGAATAAAGGCTATAGAGACTGATAAGAGCAAATCCTTGACTGAAGGTTGAAAAGTGTGCTGGGCTCAGAATGAGAAGAAACAGAATGAAAGGATCAAGGAGAGTGTTTAAAGGGGACTAGAATTTTTTTAAAATTTTAATGCAAGTGGCATGCTCATCATCTGAATATATCACTTTGTTGTAAATGGTCAATTTGAATGTCTCTGTCAGAGTGTTTAATGAGGATGCTCACAGTGGTTCATTTTAAAATGTATGGAAGAAAATGGAAGAAGCCAAGTTATAATGTGAATTCCTTCGCAATGGCATTTTTTGCCAAAGGGAAGGCTGGGAATGGTGCTTCTTGGGAAGCCCCAGGGGCGGGGAATATAATAAAGCTGCTTTTTGTGTTTTAGTTGTAAGGATACTTTACACCCCTCCCTGAACCTTCAGGATGATACCAGTTTTACTTTGACAGAAAAATGTGGACTTTAAAATTATACTAGGTGATGTGAAATAGATGCGCCTTTATAATAAGTATTCCAGATTTAAAGCTAAAGCTGCAATTGAGCTTTTTGTTGAATTCATTTGGATACATTTCTAAGCAAAGGATCAGGCTGTTAGATCCATTTCCCAGAAAGAAAGAAATGTTTCTTCATTCTTCAGATATGAAGGATTAGTTAATTCTTTACTTTCCTCAGTTTCCTAGTATTTTTGCAATCCTCCTTATACATCATGAATTTATCAACTGATTTGTGTTGTTGAAAGTATTGATATAGTCCAGGAAGTTATAGATAAAGATATCCACATGTTTCATCAACACATTTAACCATCAAAGCTTGACATTTTCCAAAACTATTCCAAAAAGCAAATATTGCTTTTGCCATTTTATATAAGGAACACTATTTTACTATACTACTGCATTTAATGGTTCTTTGGTATCCACGAATATTGCTATCCATGAGGGATTCTGGCCCCAAACTCTAGTGGACACGAGAGTTTCCACTCTTATGATTTTAATTTAAATATATCAAAGAATCTTGAGATGGCTTTTTAAAATTATACATTTCATAAAAGCTGAAGGTTTCATTCCCTCAGATGCTGCATATGTTTGGCAAGGCAACCTCTAGCCTATGAAAGTCTTGTGCCACAATAAATCTTCTAGCCTTTACATTATTGCAACAAGTGTGCTGCTTTTTCACCACTAACAATCAAGCTAATGCCACATGTAAGCTAGAAGTATGATCCTGTGTATTTGAGAAACCCATGGGAAAGTTATAAGGTATATATAGATATAGATATAGATATTGCATTAGAGTATATGCAGGTTCACCAGATATCCATGAAACTCTACCACATGAGCCAAGCAGATTTAAATATCATTACTTTTAGTTGAACTGGTCCCCATGGTTATATTCTAGGAAAAGAGCTGAAATAGTCTTATAAAGGAGATCCTCTTACAAAGTCAGATATCTGCAAGAGCAACATCAACCCAGGTGATCAATGGGTTGACAGATGTTGCAGCCAGATTGCCCTCACATCCATATCTGCAAGAGCAGCATCTTTTGTGTTGCAATCTTTTGGCTGCCATGGGATGGGAACAAATACTCAGAACCTTAGCCCCACATAGATATGTACACACAAATTCAGCATTAACTGCACTGGATTGCTCTGAGTTTTTCGGGTTGTATGGCCATGTTCCAAAAGGATTATCTCCTGACGTCTCCTGCTTCTGGAACATGGCCATACAGCCTAGAAAACTCACAGCAACCCAGTGATTCCGGCCATGGAAGCCTTTGACAACACATTAACTGCTAAAATTGGTGGATATTCTTGGACATGGCAAAGTAGGCAGAATTCATTCGAAGTGTGATTTATTTTGGAATTTGTTGTCTTGGTTACTTAAAATAACACCATCAGAGACTCCCTAGAATGGCAATGCAAGCGATTTCATCTATGTTTGCACCCACCAGCATTTCATACAAAACAATAACATCATTACAGTATGGCACACACTATACCATTAAGTAACCACTGTGTCTGAGATCTTTTATTAGGGAGAAGGAAATGAGAAATTGCTTTCTTTGAAGATTGTCTACAGAGTTTATTATTTTGAAATTAAAAAATTGTGCAAGATAAGAACCAGTTTTGAATGTAGCTATGTATTGGTACCACTATGCCCTGATTGTAACACAGAAAGCATTGAAAGTGACTGTGCTTGTTAAACTTGTGGCATAGTTATGGAACAGAGAGCTTTGTATGGTTTGAGAAATTAATGGAGATCTGTAAAAGCTTGGTACAGTAGAGTCTCACTTATCCAACATTTACTTATCCAATGTTCTGGATTATCCAACGCATTTTTGTAGTCAATGTTTTCAATACATCATGATATTTTGGTGCTAAATTTGTAAATACAGTAATTACTACATAGCATTACTGCGTATTGAACTACTTTTTCTGTCAAATTTGTTGTATAACATGATGTTTTGGTGCTTAATTTGTAAAATCATAACCTAATTTGATGTTTAATAGACTTTTCCTTGATCCCTCCTAATTATCCAATATATTTGCTTATCCAACGTTCTGTCGGCCCGTTTATGTTGGATAAGTGAGAATCTACTGTATGTAGTAAAAACAAATGTGAGCACTTAAAGGAACAGTAAGTACCTATGTGTGGCCAAAATCCCACTAGTATGTGGTCTCTACCTCTGTTGCTACACTTGACTAAGAATTATATTCTCATCAAGAACATATTTGAGGGTTACAGTATTTTGTTACCCTTCTCATTGGCAATCTGAATAGTAACACATTTCAGAGATAGACTTTTAACATACTAACTTCCCTTGTTTGGTGAGACTAATTTAAAAAAATATTTAAATTGGGATAGCTCTGTTACGTTTACAAATAAACATTTTGGCCAGAGAAAGCAGAGCTTCCATATTTCCATTAATAGTGTAAAGACAACATTAGTTTTCTCAGCCCTTGGTTTAATTTACATTCATCCATTAGTACACCATACTGGGGGTGATGGGTGGCAGAAACAGACAATACTTGCCTGGTTCCACAAAGCATAGGAGATAATAATAGCATAATAACAACAACAACAACAACAACAACAACAATACATTTATTATCTGACTCTCCTTGCAGCTCGAGGCGAGAAACAACAGATTTGGAACAGAGAGATAAAACACAAAATTATTAAAATACATATAACAGCAAACCCATAAGACCACACCAATAAAATGCAGGTTAAAATTCACAATTTTAAATTGACTGGGTAGGCCTGCTAGAAGAGGTACATCTTCAGTTGCATCTTGAATTCTGACAACCGATTTAGCTCTTCCCACAGTCTTGGTGCAGCCAATGAGAAGGTCCTCTGGGTGATGGTTGTAAGCCAATTTCACTTTTATGTTGTACAAAACTTTTTTTCGGAAAAGTTCTGAACCTCCCAGAGAAATACATCTTAATTATGCTTGTTAGGTTTTAAAACCGTTTAAGGAAACTGAACCATGGTGAACTATGTCACATTAATGGCATCACATTACGTCAGTAATCACTCAGAGATGTTTGAAACAGCCTGGCTCTATTTATGTTTCTTCAGAAGGACTAAAAACATTTCATTCAATTTTCTTCCTAAGTGGAGAAAAGGAGAATTTTTGCTATTTAATGGGCTAAATATCCCACAAATTTTCTTGCAGTTGATGAGATAGATAGCTTTGTATGTCAGTCGACACTTGATTGTTAGATCAGATGTTTCCATCTGAGGGATAGCTTCTTAATTACTTTCTTAACCACAAATGCATAATTCAGTAAAATATCCTGGCCTTCCCTTCCCTCCCCCCAACAAAACAACAACCTTAACAAGTTTCATGAAGCAATGGCAGTATTTTCATCCAGTAATCAGGGCTCCAGGAAGTGAGACTAGAATTGCAATAAGTGTCTTGCTTCTGAATGTGGTAGAAGGATCTTGGGCTGGATCTACACGGCCATATATCTCAGGATCTGATCCCAGATTAGCTGCTCTGAAGTGGATTATATGAGTCTCCACTGCCATATACTCTGGGATAAGAAGATAATCTGGGATCAGATCCTGGGATATAGGGCAGTATAGAAGCAGCCTTGGAAACATCATTCTTCTGTACCCAGATCACTAGTTAACCAGTCCTTCATCACTTGGTGTGGCTGTTGGCTTGCTTTCTTGCTTTCTTCTTCTTCTTCTTCTTCTTCTTCTTTTTTTGAAATGTTAAGCATATACTGGTGAGAAAGACACATTCTACAGTACACAGAGAGACTTACTTCTAGGTAAATATGCATATACTTGTGCTGTAACTCGGCAGTTAAAAATTACAGATTAACAAATTAGGAATTTGAAGTATGCAATAGGAAGTATAATAAACATAAAGTAGGAAGTAGGAGAAAAGTCTCTTTTGTATGCCATCTTTTACAGCACAAGTAGTTGTTGGCTTTAAAAGTAGTTTAGGAGCACATTTATGATAGTAGGAATAGTGCCATGACTATATAATATTCCTAAATATGGAGCAATTGTGTATCCATCACTGTAGGTTGCAGCTCCTTAAATGCAATTTGGAATGGCCCCATCCCATCATTTTGCGCTAGATTCCCACAGAAGATAAATATGAAGTATACCTCAATGATCTGCACATCCATAAGAGAATAGTATTTTTGAAGATACGTTTGAGTGGCCTGAACCATAAAAATATTCTGAGCATACGATTTGTTCAGTATAAAACTTCATTCTACCCACACCTAATTGTCTGAAATGAATTACCATCACAGCTAGGAATGAGCCAATATAGCAGTGGTTCTCAACCTGTGGGCCCACAGACGTTTTGGCCTTCAACTCCCAGAAATCACAACAACTGGTAAACTGGCTGGGATTTCTGGGAGTTGTAGGCCAAAACACCTGGGGACCCACAGGTTGAGAACCACTGCAATACAGGGTCCTGGACAAGTTGAGCTTCTCTAGTTATTAGAAAAGATGTAATCTTTTGATATATTCTAAGAGAAAGGAGGGAAGCATATGATCTTCCACATGTTGGACTAAAACTCCCAGCATCCCTCAACATTCTGCAGGCTGGCTAGGGCTCGTGGATCCTGCAGTACAACAAAAACTAGAGAGCTGCATAATCCCCACCTTTGCACTAAGATAATAGAAATAGGGGGAAATGTAATCAATAGAGAACATACTCGGTTAAAAATACAAAACAATGTAAACCAGATTACAGCAAATCTGGAATGGACAATTGGCAGGGGAAGAAAGTCTTTGCTTCACATTGATGAGGGGCAGTGGGGGAATTCACCAGCCTCCGTGGTGAATCAGCGGGACAGTAGGACAATCCCATCGCCCCACGCCCCGCCTCACCTGCAGCGATGCTTCCCCATCACATGTGGGGAAGCATCACTGCACAGCTTCCTCCCCTTCCTATAGAACATGGGAAGCCTCCCATGCTCCTGGCACAGCATCATAGGACACTTGTGCCACAGTTCATCTATGGAGCCCCACCAGAAGTGTGTGCATTGAGTGATGTGATGAGCTGCATTGGGCTCTGTAAATGAAATGTTCTGCAAGTGTCGTGCGACACTTGTGAAGACCTGTGTGATGAAGTGGTATGTGTCAGGAGATAAAGGACACTCACACAGAGACATAGTAGGCCTCATTAATGATCTTTATTGCAAACATATTTGTTTTATACATGGATTTCTGGAAGAGTCTGACTACTGAAGCTATTTCCTTTATCTCCAAGTCCCACTTTTAAGCTTTCACAGATATAACTATGACTGTTGTGGGAATTTTCTCCATAGTGTGTCACATTCAAATATGCAAATACTCTTTGATCATCTGAGCAAAATCCTAATTCCACCTAAATTTCTAAGCTGCTTCCAGAACTAAAATATTTTAAGAAAATGATTCAGGTTAGGCATTGCTATAATACTGCAACACTACCTGCACAATACATCCTCTCGTAGTTATTCAATAAAGGTGCTAAAATAAAATATCGTTTTTTAAATAATACATTTTAATAACTGGTTTTATAAGTCGAACATGTTTTACAATTGTATAAAGCTTTCTTTTTACACCATAGTTTTCAGGATGGACATAAAATTTCACTCAGGTAGACTGTGAAGTTAAACTCCAGAAGTTTAATCATTATTAAAATATACCTCATGTAAAATCTAGTGTATTATTGATGGAGATCTGTTTTGGATTGTTCTTGAATGATGTTTTTATGCCATACTTAAATATCTTTTTTCTTACTGTATCAATTCTGTAAAATAAAGCAGAAGTTTTAGAAAGTGATTGGCGAAATGTTTTATTAAATGTTTGCGGCATTATTGTTATTCTACAGAGCACTCAACATTTATATGCCTATGACTCCATTGTACCTGAGCATTGTGTATACCATTTATATCCATAAAATATGAACAGGCAGACCTTTGCATTATTAACTATCTTCATTGACTCGTATTTCAATAATGTCCACAATTTTTCAGACAATATTGATCCATTTTTATCTGATTTTTTCATTCTGTACATATTGTTTTAAATAGAAATGCTTAAAGTGATGTAGTATGTGCATTGTGTTATTTTTAATGGATTACTCATATAGAAATTCAACAGATACATGTCTTCTAGGGTTATTCCCTCTTTTTTTCAAGATAAAATGTCTAGTGTAACAGGGCTTATATTTTGTAAAACAGATCTTTATTGTAAAATTACAGAAACTGAGATGGTTTAACCAATGAGAAACACAAAAGGTGTCCTGATGATGGAGCACAGAGAGTAGCAATTGAAACAAGTTGCACTATCTTTCTGGATTACTTTTTTATAACAGTAATGAACCATGGTCATTGAAGGCCCACAGGAAAATAATTCATATTTCTGTTCAAGAAGACACAGATTTCACAACTAACTTATGAAGATAATGGTTTTTGTTTCCTTTTACAAGTTCAGTTTCAATGCTTGCTCGCTTGTTCATTTATTTGTTAATATCTATGTATGTTCTGTTGTGCCATGCATGCTCCCCTTGCATGTGTGTGTTTTACCTGTCTGAGCTTCCGTTTACCCTCGCTCTAAGTCATTTGAGGTAGAAATAGTGGGACACAACAGTAGGTGGAGCAAATAATGCTGTAATACTTAAGGTGACTGCATAATTGACACATAACTTGACCAAGTTGTTGTTCAGTCATAGATCTGTAGGCACTTGTGCTCCATTTCTGTTATTAGGTGATGAAGACAGTAGAAGTAGATCTCATTTCTCCTTTTGTGCTTGCTAAGCAAACACTACAAAACACTACATTATCTGCACCAGAGAGTTGTTGAACCACATCACCCATCATCCAATATCCAGATGCTGTTGAACTGCATCTCCCAGTATCCATTACCATTATCTGTGGTATGTGCTGCTTATATCAGAAAGGCTACACTCTGCCCACCTTGTTCTGTAGTCATTTTAGGTAAATCATGTTTAATCAAAGCTGGTTCTTTTAATTGCTTCTCTCCATCTGGCATTTGGAGCTAGCTGCTATACGAATGCCTCTAGTGCCCTCTTTGATCAGGTATAACTCAAACAAGATTACATGTTTGCTGATATTTAATATCAACAGCACATATTTCTTTACATTTAATCTGAAGTATGATGTTTAATTTGACCTTCAGTTCGAATTTGAGGAATAGCGTGAAGATAAACTAAAAGCAATTAACACAGCCTTAAAATTTTTGACACTAAAAAAAGATAGAGATAGATAGAACACAATTTTTTTTTTGCTGTGATAGGGTTGTTGCTGAATGATTCACTTCCAGTCTACCATTGAAGATCAGAGGGCTGATGTCATTAGGCTTAAAGAAGATCCAGTGAAATCATTGTAGCTTACATTTATTATGATTCACTTGGCTTATTGATTGAGTAGTTTTGTTCTGGATTCCACCTAAGTCATGGAATGCAGGCAGTAGGAAAGGCTCGATGTGAAGTTCTCTCAACTGCCTGCTGAAGCAAGCCTCATCATTTCCCAATAGTATTAAAGGGTTTGTCTTTTACAAAGATTTTCCAAACTGCTTTGAAGCTGCACAGACCTTCAGAATGACATATCACTCTTTTCCTTGCTGGGCAATGGCTGATAATTTTAGATCATTTAGATTGATTTAGCTTATTTTAAAATATTCCACCAAAAAGCCTATTAGTAGATCTCTAGTGGATTCTGTAAAATAAATAGTGCCTTCTGCAAACATCTTGTGGGAATACGGAAATGCAGAGCTACTTTACATAGTATCTCCTTATTTCACTGCAGCTGGATGAAAGAAATATGTTTTGTAGAAAATCTGTATTATGGTACTATCTTTATAATGCCAAGTAAAAGGCACAGAAAGAAGTACAGGCTGAAGCATGAGGTTTTTAGACAAATGGATCTAATTTACTTATGTTTTAATTTTTATAATGTATTTTAATGATGTATTTTTATAGTTTTAATTGATTATATGTACTGTTTTTTGTTTTATTATTATGTTCTTGGCATTAAATGTTGCCAACTGTGTAAGCCGCCCTGAGTCCCCCCGGGTGAGAAGGGCGGGGTATAAATTCTGGAAATAAATAAATAAATAAATAAATAAGTACCTGCTACAGAGCCAAAATAGCTATCTTATTTTTTCAGATTTCAGTTCCTCTTATTCAGGTGCGTATATGTGATGAGTCATGGGCCATGTAGTCCCGTTTCTGGCACTGTTGTGCCAGATGAGGAGGAGAACTTGGGTTTTTCGCCGTTTCAGTCAGAATTGGAACTTTCCCAGCCAAATTTGGAAACCTTGCACCTGCAAGAGATTTGTCTTCCAGAAGTCTGTCAAACAAGCCCTGAGCCTAAATCTCCTACGTTTTCTCGCCATGATTTTTGTAAACAACAGAGAGGAGTCGATCAGGCGTCTCGCAGGAGTGCTAGGATAGCTGCTAAGCATTCAGCTGATTAAGCCTGCTTCCCATGGGAAAGTTTAGGGAGTCATGCATCTGGACTCAGAAAATAGCTTTCGTTTCGGGTTCTCCAGAGAACTGCTCTTGGGCGGGAAAACGGGACCCTATTTAGGTGTTTTACCCACAAAGGGATCTTGCGGAGTCAATTCGTCAGCAACCGGAGTAGCGTGTGTGGACAGCTACTCCGCTTCCAAGCCTCCGTTCCTGTCGCCAAGCCTTCGTTCCCAGCTTTGTTTACTCCACGAATCCTGCCTTGCTTTCTAAGACTCAGCCTCGTCTTGTTTCCCGGATTTTACCAAGAAATTACCACGGATCTTGCTCTTGTTCCTTGTTTCCTTGTTGCCTTGAATCAAGCCTCGTTTTTCCAAGAATCAAGTTACTTCCTAGCCTCGCTCAAGTTTCATGAACTAAAAGACCTTGTCATCTCCCCTCACTTTGCCTGGCAAAGTGAGTGTTTCGGTTATTGGATTACAACTTTGGACCTTAATATTTCATATTGGACATTGTTTCTTTGGACTAATTTTGACCTTTCCTGAAAGGTCTATTTCTGGACTATTTCATACACTTGCTTTTATTAACTTTATATATTCCTTCAATAAAGATATTAGTTAGATTCTGGCCTCTGTGTATGGTTATTGGTGCTCTGCAGCCTGGGTCGTGACAGTTTGACTCCGCCACCCTAAGCACCAATTAACCTAGGCCAGTATGTCTACCGGAACCGTGCCGGGTGGCCAGCCACTTAGCTACACCATCGACAAGGACGAAGTGGACCGCATCCGTGACAAGCTCAATGCGCAGGATGGGGAAATAAGGGGTTTGAAGGAGCGCGGAATCCGTCTCCCGGCCATGGCGTTGCCAACCAAGTTTTCTGGAGAAGCTTCTAAGGTTCATGTTTTCCGTCGCCAATGCCAGGCTTATCTAGAGGCCCGTGCTGCCGAGTTTCCCCAAGAAGACATCAAGGTGGCGTGGATTTACAGTCTCTTGGACGGGCCAGCGGCCAACTGGGCGACGGCACTGTTCGACCAAGTCTCCCCACATCTAAGATCAGCGCAACATTTCTTGGACCACCTTAAGGCGACCTGGGGAATCGAGGACAATTTGGAGGCAGCCGGCCACAAACTCCGGCGCCTCTCCCAAGGGGACAGACCCTTGTCCCAGTACATAGCCGAGTTCCGAGTGCTGGCCCACAACACCGGCTGGAACGATGTAGCCCTCAGAGGACAATTTCGGGAGGGTCTCAACATTGAGATGCTGGAAGAAATCTCCAAGGTGGATCCTCCCCACTCTCTTGAAGCACTCATTGATCAATGTTTACGAGCTGAAGTCATGCTTGCCAACAGAAAACAATGGGTCCGAGGCCAGAGCGGTAGAGCTGGGGTGAAACCTCCCGCTCCCACCGGCGTCCAGCCGCGTCCAGTATGGAGACCCCCGCCACCAGCCCCATACCCCAGAGGGAGCGAGGAGGTGCCGATGCAGTTGGGCAATGTGCGTCCCAGATTAGATGCCGCCGAGAAGGCCCGCCGCCAACGCCTAAATCTCTGTTGGTACTGCGGAAACGGGGGCCACTTCGCCAGAGAGTGCCCAGCCAAAGGGAAGCCCGCCGCCCGTCTGGCGGCGGCGTCCTCCACGGAGACGAAGACGTCTGAGGCGGCTGGCGCACAGCCGGCGGGGGAAGCCAGCGACCGGGCGTAGAGAGGCTCGCCAACCCGGTCAAAAAACCCACTCAAGAGCCGCCAACCGGGGTCCTATTTCTTCTAGTGGTCACCTTGTGGTCAGCAAAAAAAGGGCCCGTCATGGTCCATGCTGTCACGACCCAGGCGGCAGAGGCACCAATAACCATACACAGAGGCCAGAATCTAACTAATATCTTTATTGAAGGAATATATAAAGTTAATAAAAACAAGTATAGAAAATAGTCCAGAATTAGACCCTTCAGGAAAGGTCAGAATTAGTCCAAAAAAGCAATGTCCAATAAGAAATATTAAGGTCCAAAGTTGTAATCCAATAACCGAAACACTCACTTTGCCAAGCAAAGTGAGGGGAGATGACAAGGTCCTTAGTCCATAAAACTTGAGCGTGGCTAGGAAATAACTTGATACTTGAAACAAGGCTTGAACGTGGAACAAGGTAACTAAGAACAAGAACAAGGTCCGTGGAATAACTTGGTAAAATCCGTGAAACAAGGCAAGGATTAGTCCTGGGAAACAAGGCAAGGTCCGTAGGTAAACAAAGGCTGGGAAGCAAGGCGAAGGCTGGATAGCAAGGCAAGGCTTGAGCTGAAGCGAGGCTTGAATCGGAGCGCGCTGTCCAGACACAACTCGCTCCGTAGGCTGACGAATTGACTCCGCGAAGTTGCTACGCGGGCAAAACACCTATATAGAGTCCAACTTTCTCACCAAAGCGGTTCTCTGGGAATCAGAAACGAAAGCTAAACTCTGAGACCAGATGTTAAACTCCTTAAAGATTCTCACGAGAACCAATGTTAATTGGCAACATTCTTAGCTGCTATCCTCGCACTCCTGCGCGAAGCTGAATCCAAACTTCTCTGTTGTTTACAAAACTCCCGGCGCAAGAACACGGGAGAAGTAGGCTCTGGGGTTGTTTGACATACTTCTGGGGCACAACTTTCTTGCAGGTGCAAGGTTTCCAGATCTGCCTGGGAAAGATCTGGCTGAGAGGAATCCAGTTCAGACTGGGAAGGTAAAAAACCCAAGTTTTCATCTTCATCAGGGATTACAATGTCCTGAGCAGGACTACAAGGCCCATGGTTCATCACACTATCCCCCTCCTCAGGGCCCCTCCCAAACTGGGGTCCTCTCCCCGAGGCGCGAGGTCGCGGTTTGGTGGGATAGGTCAGATGGAAGCGACGGGTTAGATCAGGAGCATGGACTGTGGAGGCGTCTTCCCAAGAGCGTTCCTCAGGCCCAAAACCCACCCAGTCAATGAGATATTGTAGGCGGCGGCGATGAAAGCGAGAATCCAAAATGTCCTCAACCTCGAACTCCTCCTCCCCATTCATCAAAACAGGAGGGGGGGCCGGTTGGTCTGTATCAGGACGCACACCATCCGCCGGAAGGAGCAGGGAACGGTGAAACACTGGGTGAATGCGCATTGAACGCGGAAGTTGGAGTTTGAAAGTCACGGGGTTTAATTGCGCCACCACTGGATAGGGGCCAATGAAGCGGGCATCTAACTTCCGGCATGGGCGGTGGGAGGGCAGAAAGCGAGTGGACAGGAAAACCCGATCTCCTACCTTGATTTCGGGGCCCGGCTGGCGGTGTTTGTCAGCGTGGCGTTTATAGTCCTCCTTGGCTTGGTCCAGTTGCTGGAGCAAAAGTTGTTGCACCGCTGTGAGTTCCTGCAGCCAATCCTCTGCTGCGGGAACTTCTGAAGTTTCAATGACAGGGGGAAAGAAACGTGGATGGAAACCGTAGTTTGCAAAGAACGGCGTTTCTTTTGTAGAAGCTTGAACTCCATTATTGTAGGCAAACTCAGACAGTGGTAACAGAGAAGCCCAATTGTCCTGTTGGTAGTTTACATAACAGCGAAGATACTGCTCCAAAGTGGCATTGGTGCGCTCCGTTTGCCCATCTGTTTGGGGATGATGAGCTGAAGATAAGCGAGAGTCTATGCCCAGTAGTTTTTGTAGTGCCTTCCAAAAACGAGAGGTGAATTGAGATCCACGGTCTGTGACTAAACTCTTGGGCAATCCATGTAGTCTGAAAACATGCTGAAGAAATAGATCCGCAGTTTCTTTGGCCGTGGGGAGGCCTTCGCAGGGAATGAAATGGGCTAGCTTGGTGAATAGGTCCACCACCACTAAGATCGTGGTGAATCCACAGGAAGGTGGTAGGTCAGTGATGAAATCCGCGGAAATTATTTCCCATGGGCGAGATGGTGTAGGAAGGGGGTGCAAAAGCCCTGAGGGCTTCTCCCTTCGTATCTTGGAGCGCTGGCATACTGGGCAGGTGTTGACATATTTTTCCACATCCTTGCGGATCTTGGGCCACCAAAAATCTCTTAGGATCAAATGCATGGTTTTAAATAGTCCGAAGTGTCCTGCTGGTTTGCAGTCATGACACAGACGAAGCGCTTTTTCCCTGCCCGGTCCGGGTGGGATATAAACATGATTTCTATAGCAGAGCAGCCCATCTTTAAGCGAAAAGGGAAAATGCAGACCTTGGCGAAGTTGGTCCTGCGCCCAGGCATCTGCTTGCTGACTAGCCCTGATTTCTTGAGCACAGATGGGTCCTGGAGTAGGGGAAGTTGAACCAATGGGACTGGATTTGGTGTTCCCCACTGTGAGCGTGGCAAAGTTCTCAGGTTGTAGCAGTTGGGATTCAAAGGTCTCCTTGCGTCCTGCAGCGTATTCCGGTTTACGTGACAGGGCGTCTGCTTGTTTGGTTTGAGCTGGGGTCACATAATGAATCTGGAAGTTGAAACGTTCAAAGAATAAAGCCCAACGTTGCTGCCTCTGATTTAGTTTGCGGGCAGTTCTTAGATGTTCTAGATTACGATGATCAGTGTGGACTTCAATGGGGAATTTGGCCCCTTCTAGCCAATGTCTCCAAGTTTCAAAGGCTGCCTTTATGGCCAGTAGTTCTTTTTCCCAAATGGTGTAATTCCTCTCTGGTGTGGTTAGTTGACGAGAATAAAAGGCACAGGGGTGGAGGTGATCTCCCACCGGTTGTAAGAGTACAGCCCCAATTGCCACATCAGAGGCGTCCGCTTGCACCACAAAAGGGGTTCCAGGATTTGGGTGCTGTAGAATTGGCTGGGAGGTGAATAGTTTCTTCAGTTGCTGGAACCCTTTCTCTGCTTGATCAGTCCAGCGGAAAGGCTGTTTTCCACGGATGCAGCTAGTGATGGGGTCGGACCAGCGGGCAAAATCTGGAATGAACTTGCGGTAGTAGTTCGCGAACCCCAAGAAACGCTGCACCTCTTTCTTGTTAGTTGGCGCCCGCCATTCCAATACTGCTGAAACTTTGGCTGGATCCATGGAAAGCCCTAGAGGCGAGATGCGGTAGCCAAGGAAATCTACCTCTTGTAGATCAAAAGCGCATTTTTCTAGCTTGGCATAAAGTCCATGATCCCGCAGTCGTTGCAACACCATTTTGACGTGGTTCTCATGTTCTGATTGTGATCTGGAAAACACCAAAAAATCGTCCAGGTAGATTATCAAGAATCTGTCTAGATAGTCCTGAAAAATATCGTTGACAAAATGCTGGAACGTTGCGGGAGCTCCGCATAAACCGAAATTCATAACTCGGGACTCGAATAATCCGAATTTAGTCTGGAAGGCGGTCTTCCACTCGTCCCCTTCTCTGATGCGAACTAGATTATAAGCCCCCCGAAGATCCAGCTTGGTGTAGACCTTGGCTCCTCGAAGTCGGTCCAGTAGATCCGAGATTAAGGGCAGGGGATAGCTGTTCCGCTTGGTGATATTGTTCAATGCTCTGTAGTCCACCACCAAGCGTAATTCCCCTGACTTCTTCTTCACAAACATCACTGGGGAGGCGGCTGGGGATTGAGAGGGTCTGATGAACCCCTTGCGAAGGTTTGTCTCTAAGAATTCCCTGAGAGCTTCTTGCTCTGGTTCAGTCAGGGAGTAGAGATGCCCTCGCGGGATCGGGGCCCCCTCCACCAAGTCAATGGCACAGTCATAAGGTCTATGTGGGGGTAATTTTTCGGCTTCTTTCTCATTGAATACATCCCAATACTCGGAGTACTTCTTTGGCAAGGTGATGATGGGCTCGGAGTCTGTGGCATGGCATACCTTGGCTACGAGGCAATGGTTTTGGCAGTACGGTGAAGCAAACTGCAGTTCTCTGTTGGACCAGGAGATGTTAGGGTCGTGGAGTGTCAGCCATGGAATTCCCAAAATCACAGGGAAATGGGGAACCTCGGTAACAAAGAAGGAAATCTCTTCCATATGTTCCCTTATCCACATCCTGGTGGGTTCCGACCACTGGCTTACGGGGCCCGTCTTGAGGGGACGGCCGTCTATGGCTTGCACCACACGGGCATTCTTGAAATCATGATATTGTAATCCCAGAGAGTCGGCATACTCTCTATCGATGAAATTGTTGGTAGCTCCAGAGTCTATCATGGCGTGGATCATGACGGGTCCCCTTTTTGCTGACCATAATGTGACCACGAGAAGGAACAGGACCCCGGTTGGCGGCTCTTGGATGGATTTTTTGACCGGGTTGGCGAGCCTCTCTACACCCGGTCGTTGGCTTCCCCCGCCGGCTGTGTGCCAGTCGGCTCAGACGCCTTCGATTCCGTGGAGGACGCCGCCGCAAGACGGGCGGCAGGCTTCCCTTTGGCTGGGCACTCTCTGGCGAAGTGGCCCCCGTTCCCGCAGTACCAGCAGAGGTTCAAGCGTTGACGACGGGCCTTCTCGGCGGCATCTAGTCTGGGACGCACATTGCCCAACTGCATCGGCACCTCCTCGCCTCCTCTGGGGTATGGGGTTGGCGGCGGGGGTCTCCACACCGGACGTGGCTGAACACTGGCGGGAGCGGGGGGTTTTGCCCCGGCTCTACCGCCCTGGCCTCGAACCCATTGTTTCCTGTTGGCAATCATGACTTCAGCCCGTAAACATTGATCAATGAGTGCCTCGAGGGTCTGGGGAGGATCCACCTTGGAGATTTCTTCCAGCATTTCAATGTTGAGACCCTCCCGAAATTGTCCTCTGAGGGCTACATCGTTCCAGCCGGTGTTGTGGGCCAGCACGCGGAACTCGGCTATGTACTGAGACATGGGTCTGTCTCCTTGAAGGAGGCGCCGGAGTTTGTGACCGGCTGCCTCCAAATTGTCCTCGATTCCCCAGGTCTCCTTAAGGTGATCCAAGAAGCGTTGTGCTGAACTTAGGTGGGGGGAGGCTTGATCAAACAGGGCCGTCGCCCAGCTAGCCGCTGGTCCGTCTAGAAGACTGTAGACCCACGCCACCTTGATGTCTTCTTGGGGAAACTCGGCATCACGGGCCTCTAGATAAGCTTGACATTGGCGGCGGAAAACATGAACCTTAGCAGCTTCTCCAGAAAACTTGGTAGGCAACGCCATGGCCGGGAGGCGAACTCCGCGCTCCCTCAACCCTTTTATTTCTCCATCCTGCGCGTTGAGTCTGTCACGGATGCGGTCCACTTCGTCCTTGCTGATGGTGTAGCTGAGCGGCTGTCCAGCCGGCGCGGCTCCGGTAGACATCCTGGCCTCGGTTAGTTGGTGCTTATGGGTGGCGGAGTCAAACTGTCACGACCCAGGCGGCAGAGGCACCAATAACCATACACAGAGGCCAGAATCTAACTAATATCTTTATTGAAGGAATATATAAAGTTAATAAAAACAAGTATAGAAAATAGTCCAGAATTAGACCCTTCAGGAAAGGTCAGAATTAGTCCAAAAAAGCAATGTCCAATAAGAAATATTAAGGTCCAAAGTTGTAATCCAATAACCGAAACACTCACTTTGCCAAGCAAAGTGAGGGGAGATGACAAGGTCCTTAGTCCATAAAACTTGAGCGTGGCTAGGAAATAACTTGATACTTGAAACAAGGCTTGAACGTGGAACAAGGTAACTAAGAACAAGAACAAGGTCCGTGGAATAACTTGGTAAAATCCGTGAAACAAGGCAAGGATTAGTCCTGGGAAACAAGGCAAGGTCCGTAGGTAAACAAAGGCTGGGAAGCAAGGCGAAGGCTGGATAGCAAGGCAAGGCTTGAGCTGAAGCGAGGCTTGAATCGGAGCGCGCTGTCCAGACACAACTCGCTCCGTAGGCTGACGAATTGACTCCGCGAAGTTGCTACGCGGGCAAAACACCTATATAGAGTCCAACTTTCTCACCAAAGCGGTTCTCTGGGAATCAGAAACGAAAGCTAAACTCTGAGACCAGATGTTAAACTCCTTAAAGATTCTCACGAGAACCAATGTTAATTGGCAACATTCTTAGCTGCTATCCTCGCACTCCTGCGCGAAGCTGAATCCAAACTTCTCTGTTGTTTACAAAACTCCCGGCGCAAGAACACGGGAGAAGTAGGCTCTGGGGTTGTTTGACATACTTCTGGGGCACAACTTTCTTGCAGGTGCAAGGTTTCCAGATCTGCCTGGGAAAGATCTGGCTGAGAGGAATCCAGTTCAGACTGGGAAGGTAAAAAACCCAAGTTTTCATCTTCATCAGGGATTACAATGTCCTGAGCAGGACTACAAGGCCCATGGTTCATCACACATGCCATGATAGACTCAGGAGCCACAAACAATTTCATTGATAGAGAGTATGCCGACTCTCTGGGATTACAATATCATGACTTCAAGAACGCCCGTGTGGTGCAAGCCATCGATGGCCGCCCCCTCAAGACGGGTCCCGTAAGCCAGTGGTCGGAACCCACCAGAATGTGGATAAGGGAACATATGGAAGAGATTTCCTTCTTTGTTACCGAGGTTCCCCATTTCCCTGTGATTTTGGGAATTCCATGGCTGACACTTCACGACCCAAGCATCTCCTGGTCCAACAGAGAACTGCAGTTTGCTTCTAAATATTGCCAAAACCATTGCCTTGTAGCCAAGGTCTGCCATGCCACAGACACTGAACCCATTATCACCTTGCCCAAGAAGTACTCAGAATATTGGGATGTATTCAATGAAAAAGAAGCCGAGAGATTAGCCCCACATAGACCTTATGACTGTGCCATTGACTTGGTGGAGGGGGCCCCGATCCCGCGAGGACATCTCTACTCCCTGACTGAACCGGAGCAAGAAGCTCTCAGGGAGTTCATAGAGTCAAACCTTCGCAAGGGATTCATCAGACCCTCTCAATCCCCAGCCGCTTCCCCAGTGATGTTTGTGAAAAAGAAGTCAGGGGACTTACGCTTGGTGGTGGACTATAGAGCATTGAACAATATCACTAAGCGGAACAGCTATCCCCTGCCCTTGATCTCGGACCTACTAGACCGACTTCGAGGAGCCAAGGTCTACACCAAGCTGGATCTTCGGGGGGCTTATAATCTAGTTCGCATCAGAGAAGGGGACGAGTGGAAGACCGCCTTCCAGACTAAATTCGGATTATTCGAGTCCCGAGTTATGAATTATGGTTTATGTGGAGCTCCCGCAACGTTCCAGCATTTTGTCAATGACATCTTTCAGGATTATCTAGATCGGTTCTTGATCATCTACCTGGATGATTTTTTGGTGTTTTCTAGATCACAATCAGAACATGAGAACCACGTCAGAATGGTGTTACAACGATTGCGGGATCATGGACTTTATGCCAAGCTGGAAAAATGCGCTTTTGATCTACAAGAGGTAGATTTCCTGGGGTACCGCGTCTCGCCACTAGGGCTCTCCATGGACCCGGCAAAGGTTTCAGCAGTATTGGAATGGCGGGCGCCAACCAACAAGAAAGAGGTGCAACGATTCTTGGGGTTCGCGAACTACTACCGCAAGTTCATTCCAGACTTTGCCCGCTGGTCTGACCCAATCACCAGCTGCATCCGTGGGAAACAGCCTTTCCGCTGGACAGATCAAGCAGAGAAAGGGTTCCAGCAACTAAAGAAATTATTCACGTCCCAGCCAATCCTTCAGCATCCAGATCCTGAAACCCCTTTTGTCGTGCAGGCGGACGCCTCCGATGTGGCAATTGGGGCTGTACTCCTACAACCAGTGGGAGATCATCTTCATCCTTGTGCCTTTTATTCCCGTCAATTGACCGCACCAGAGAGAAATTACACCATTTGGGAAAAGGAACTATTGGCCATAAAGGCAGCCTTTGAAACTTGGAGACATTGGTTAGAAGGGGCCAAATTTCCCATTGAAGTCCATACTGATCATCGGAATCTAGAGCATCTAAGAACTGCCCGCAAGCTAAATCAGAGGCAACAACGCTGGGCTTTATTCTTTGAACGTTTTAACTTCCAAATTCATTATGTAACCCCAGCCCAGACCAAGCAAGCAGATGCTCTGTCGCGGAAACCGGAATACGCTGCAGGGCGCAAGGAGACCTTGGAGTCCCAGCTGCTACAACCCGAGAACTTTGCCACGCTCACAGTGGGAAACACCAAATCCACTCCCATTGAATCAACTCCCTCTACTCCAGGGCCCCTTTGTGCTCAGGAAATCAGGGCTAGTCAGCAAGCAGATGCCTGGGCACAGGACCAACTTCGCCAAGGACTACATTTTCCCTTTTCGCTTAAGGATGGGCTACTTTGCTATAGAAATCATGTTTACATCCCCCCAGGACCGGGCAGGGAAAAAGCACTTCGTCTGTGTCATGACTGCAAGCCAGCAGGGCATTTCGGACTATTTAAAACCATGCATTTGATCCTAAGAGATTTCTGGTGGCCCAAGATCCGCAAGGATGTGGAAAAATATGTCAACACCTGCCCAGTATGTCAGCGCTCCAAAACAAGAAGGGAAAAGCCCTCAGGGCTTCTGCATCCCCTCCCTACCCCATCCCACCCATGGGAAATAATCTCTGCGGATTTTATCACTGATCTACCACCTTCCTGTGGATTCACCACGATCCTAGTGGTGGTGGACCTTTTCACCAAGTTAGCCCATTTCATTCCCTGTGATGGCCTTCCCACGGCCAAAGAGACTGCAGATCTATTCCTCCAACATGTTTTCAGATTGCATGGATTGCCCAAGAGTTTGGTCACAGACCGTGGGTCCCAATTCACCTCTCGTTTCTGGAAAGCACTACAAAAACTATTGGGCATAGACTCTCGTTTATCTTCGGCTCATCATCCCCAAACAGATGGGCAAACTGAGCGCACCAATGCCACTTTGGAACAATACCTTCGCTGTTATGTGAACTACCAGCAGGACAATTGGGCTTCCCTGTTATCGCTGTCAGAGTTTGCCTACAACAATGGGGTCCAGGCTTCTACTAAAGAAACCCCGTTCTTTGCAAACTACGGCTTCCATCCACGTTTCTTTCCCCCTGTCATTGAAACCTCAGAAGTTCCCGCAGCAGAGGACTGGCTGCAGGAACTCACAGCGGTGCAACAACTCTTGCTCCAGCAACTAGACCAAGCCAAGGAGGACTATAAACGTCACGCGGACAAACATCGCCAGCCGGGCCCCGAAATCAAGGTAGGAGACCGGGTTCTTCTGTCCACTCGCTTTTTGCCCTCCCATCGCCCTTGCCGGAAGTTAGATGCCCGTTTCATTGGTCCCTATCCAGTGGTGGCGCAACTTAACCCCGTGACTTTCAAACTCCAACTTCCACGCTCTATGCGCATTCATCCAGTGTTCCATCGCTCCCTGCTCCTTCCGGCGGATGGTGTGCGCCCTGATACAGACCGGCCGCCCCCCCCTCCTGTTTTGATGGATGGGGAGGAGGAGTTTGAGGTTCAGGACATTTTGGATTCTCGCTTTCACCGCCGCCGCCTACAATATCTCATTGACTGGGTGGGTTTTGGCCCCGAGGAACGCTCTTGGGAAGACGCTTCCACAGTCCATGCCCCCGATTTAACCCGCCGCTTCCATCAGACCTATCCCGCCAAGCCGCGGCCTCGCGCCTCGGGGAGAGAGTCCCAGTTTGAGAGGGGGCTTGAGGAGGGGGATAGTGTGATGAGTCATGGGCCATGTAGTCCCGTTTCTGGCACTGTTGTGCCAGATGAGGAGGAGAACTTGGGTTTTTCGCCGTTTCAGTCAGAATTGGAACTTTCCCAGCCAAATTTGGAAACCTTGCACCTGCAAGAGATTTGTCTTCCAGAAGTCTGTCAAACAAGCCCTGAGCCTAAATCTCCTACGTTTTCTCGCCATGATTTTTGTAAACAACAGAGAGGAGTCGATCAGGCGTCTCGCAGGAGTGCTAGGATAGCTGCTAAGCATTCAGCTGATTAAGCCTGCTTCCCATGGGAAAGTTTAGGGAGTCATGCATCTGGACTCAGAAAATAGCTTTCGTTTCGGGTTCTCCAGAGAACTGCTCTTGGGCGGGAAAACGGGACCCTATTTAGGTGTTTTACCCACAAAGGGATCTTGCGGAGTCAATTCGTCAGCAACCGGAGTAGCGTGTGTGGACAGCTACTCCGCTTCCAAGCCTCCGTTCCTGTCGCCAAGCCTTCGTTCCCAGCTTTGTTTACTCCACGAATCCTGCCTTGCTTTCTAAGACTCAGCCTCGTCTTGTTTCCCGGATTTTACCAAGAAATTACCACGGATCTTGCTCTTGTTCCTTGTTTCCTTGTTGCCTTGAATCAAGCCTCGTTTTTCCAAGAATCAAGTTACTTCCTAGCCTCGCTCAAGTTTCATGGACTAAAAGACCTTGTCATCTCCCCTCACTTTGCCTGGCAAAGTGAGTGTTTCGGTTATTGGATTACAACTTTGGACCTTAATATTTCATATTGGACATTGTTTCTTTGGACTAATTTTGACCTTTCCTGAAAGGTCTATTTCTGGACTATTTCATACACTTGCTTTTATTAACTTTATATATTCCTTCAATAAAGATATTAGTTAGATTCTGGCCTCTGTGTATGGTTATTGGTGCTCTGCAGCCTGGGTCGTGACAGTATATTCAACGACTTTCACAGGTGGAACTCATTTGCCTATGAAGTTCCCATAGGGGATTCTTAGGGAGGACCAAACGAGTTTGATCTGTTTGCTTTCTCCGGTATTGTGGAGCTGAAGTGCTGTCTTTGAGGTTCTTGGAAGCAACCATGTCTACCTTCCTCATACATATCTCTGGCATGTAGCAGCATCTCCATAGCTATGTCTCTCATGCTACCCACCACCACCTTTTAAGTGACACAATCAACATGGTAATGCCCATGTCATTGGAGAACAGTAGGAGCAGTAGAGATGTTTTCACACAGTGAAAGGCATCTGTAGGGACTTCAAGAGGTTGGTAGGAGACCCTTGCAGATGACATCCTTCCAGCACATCCAGCTACAGAAGCTAATCCTCCTGCTCTCCAACAACATAGAAATGGTTGTGTTGGGGGGCATGGACTATGTTGCTTAAAATGTGGGTCTTGCATGGATTTTGGTCATTTCATAATTAACAAATCCTCCTCAAAAGGGGGGAATTATGATACCATAAAATGGAATTACACTAAGAATATAACCTCTTCTATGTAGTAAAAACCTTCTGTTTCAATGAGAGTTCTGCTTCAATAATCCAAAGCAGAAGGATGTTGTGCTGATTCTAAGCTTTTCCCATCTTTAATTGTGAAAAGTCTGAAAAGTTTTAGAAAATGCAGGGCTCCCATTGGCACCATGGGATTTTATTACATAGTTCCTCTCCATTACAGAGAAGCCCTCTACACTAGTTTCAGGATTAGCATTCAATTCATCACACATTGAGGAAGCTCTTGCTTGGTAAGTAAGGGTACGTAATGTGGACCCCGTATAGAGAAACCATGCATTTTTCAGCAACCTCCTCATAATGACTATCTGGTTCTGCATGAACTAGTACACTGAGTAGAGGGATTTGAACCTGTGTCTCATGTTCCATCAAAGCATGATTCTTATCCCCGTAAGATCCTATTAAAACAACTCCTGGATCTCTCCTTTTCCATCTAAAATTAAATTTCAGCTTGTTTCTACCTATTTTTCAGGTTGCAATTTATTTTCTAATATATTAAGCATTCATTTTTTTATTCTATTGTACACTTCCTTAAGGTTTATGCAATTGCCAATCAATCTTACTTTTAAGCTGGTTTAAGAGTGTTAAAGTGTAAGGGGTATATCATTTAATGCATGATTTAATCCTTAAATAAGAATTTCTAATCCATTCTAGTGATTAGAAATACAAAACAGAGGTGGGCAAATCAAATAAACTGGGAGAATAAAGATTTAACAAAGTGCCCATAGTCACAGAATGTGTTCACATGGGCTAGGAGTTTTCTGGTTTCTTTTAATCATCCAAGAAAAGTATATAAATCATTCTTTGAAGTTTCTAGGATCTGGATTAAAAGGCTTCTATTTTCTCAACTATTACATATTGGGAAAGAGATTACACAAAAACAGTTTCAGGGCACTCTTATTCTTTTTCTTCTTTTAACCCTCTCTAGGCTACAGAGGACAGAAAGGTGAAAGAGGTGAGCCTGGAATTGGCCTGCCAGGTGATCCTGGGCCACCTGGTATTTCAGGTAAAACTACCAATTCACGCTTCTCCTGATAAATCAACCAATGAGCTACAGCTGGGTTGGGCAGCAGGAAAGGGTCCAGGGCCTATTTTCTACCCCAGGGATCCTTGGACATCCACATGGATTGCCAAAAAAGGCCCTGAATGTCAACTTTTTGGTTTGAAAAGCAGATATTTGATATTAAATCGTATGTTTCTGTGGTCTCATTTCCATTGATGATTTAATGTGGCTCCAAGCTGACAGAATGGGTGCCACCAATGTGTGTTGCAGTGCAGATAAAAATGTGTACAGTGCGTCAAAGAAAGTTGCAATGTCCTAGCTAAGCCTTTAATGTGCTGCAACAGATCCCAGTACATCCTATATCTCAGGGTAAAATTGATACCGCAAAATGTGGAGTATATTGTAGATCCCTACCCTTGCTTTGTAGGATTTGACATGAGAGGGCGAGATAGCTGGCAAAAAATGACCCAAAGGGTTAGCTGGCTAATGGGGCTAATCGATTCCCTAGGAGGATGTAGTTAATTACCTCCACTCCTGCCACTTTTTCTCCCCCCCCCCCATCTCCTATGCCTCTCACCTGCTTGCTCAGCTCTCCAGGGTGGGGGGGGGGCACACCCACAGAACTGTTTGATGTCAGGTTCCATGGTTAATATAATAATTTTCCTAGATTCAAACCGTTTCTATGCCTGTCAGTTTAATCACCTGCACAGTGAAACAAGTTCCTTCCAAATAGGTTCCATGCTGCATTATAGTGTCAGTGGAGACATGCCCTAACTACTCTGAAACCGCCAAATTTATTCTGATCTCAAATGCAGCCAGCCCTCCACATTCGCTGGGGTTAGGGACACAGGACCCTGTGAAAGTACAAAAAAAGCAAATAATGTTGTCGGTTTATTTGTTTTTTTTTACCTGAGAGTGCACCACTTGGGAGTTTCAAGGTTTTCCTTGAGGAAGTTGGCCACAGTGGAAGAGCTAGATATTCCTAGAGATAACATTTTAATAAAATCTGCAAAAGTCAAAACTGCAAATGCAGAGGGATGACTCAGAAGGCCGATTGCTAAGGAGTGCCAGATGCTTTGGACTATATTCAGTGAAAGGCAGTGACCAATCACTTCTGCAGATACCTTCCCTAAGAACATCCTCGGTCACCATAATTCAACAGAATATTAAAATGCATATATTTTAGTAACTATATTGGGGGGAAGGGATGTAATACGTAGAAAAGCTTAATTGCAACTCCTAAGGGCATCTGAAAAAGTCAGTCCGTAGAGCTCTGGAGGTAGGAAGGAATCAGCTGATGGACACAGTTCTGTACTTCCTTAACTCCTAAGTTACAGAACAATCGGGAAGAAAGGAACAATCTCTGAATAGGATTCCAACCTCAAATTAGTTTCCATTTAGTACATAAATATAAACCCCTCTTTTTAGTTGGACTACCAAGCTAGAAGCCTAGTGTTAATTTTTTGCTGCTAATTATGAGCATATTATTATTATTGTTGTTGTTGTTATTTGCTCAGTCCCTGGTATGCCAGGCCCCCCGGGACAACACGGACCGCCTGGGCCATCAGGACGGTGCAACCCAGCAGACTGCTCGTCTCCTGTCTCGCAAACACAGCCACGGACAACTGGGAAATGAACATCTTCTCTGAAGATATTTTGATTGCTGACTCCCTGGGCCTTTTCCTCATTCCTCCTCCTGCTCTCCCCACCTAATCATGAATTTAAGCTTTAAAATATTTGGTGCATTTTTGTCCATATGCGTTATACTGTTCATAGACATTTTACAGAGAATCTCAGTAGAATAATTCTTTTCCAGAATTAAGCCAATGCTGAGATGTTGTTTATTTTTAGTTCATTCCATATGTTTTTATTTTTAGGCTACTTTTTAAGACTTTGGTGTTGTTGTTTTTCTTGCATCATGATGGCCTATTGATCGATTAATGGTTTATAATTTATTGCTTCGAAAAAGAAAACTTACTGAATGACAGTTTCCTGCTTTTTTACTCCTGGATTTCTAGTAAATACTATAATTGTATTTGTTCCCCTTTTCCCATTTCCTATACCCTTCCCAGTTTTTGCCCTCTTTTGTGAAAATATTTTGGGATCTTTTAATTCAACATATCACCCTAAGAAATGAGCTGTCAAAATTGTAAGCTGGGTATTAGCTGATGCTTTTATTTGTGCTTAACGGTACTCCATGAAGTCATGCCGGCCACATGACCTTGGAGGTGTCTATGGACAATGCCGGCTTTTCGGCTTAGAAATGGAGATGAGCACCAACCCCCCCAGAGTCAGATATGACTGGACTTAACGTCAGGGCAAACCTTTACTTTTTAAAGTGCCTGAGCCACTGAGATTTCCCATACTCCCTTTGCCCTTGTGCAGTCTTGGCAAGAAAATTATTAAATAGAGCCACTCTTCTCAAAACATTTTTTATGGGAAGCTGAAACAAAAAACAAAAAGGACCTTTTGGGCAGATCTCCCATTAAGGAGAAAATACAGACAGAATGTACTGTACAGCCAACTTTTTTTCACACTATTTATATGAGCTAAACTGGATCTATTGAGCCAGGGAAACTTGCTTAGTCAACACTTAAATATGCTTTACTAAGCTTGCTATAATTGAAAATTAAAAGTTGAATTCAGCTCAGTGTTTTATCCTTAGAGGAGGAATAATGATACATTAATCCAATCTCATCCATTTGGGATTTCCTCCAGATGTATTGACTGCACAATTCACATCACCCACAGCAGTCGTGCCAACAATTGCTGGAGAGGTAGAGTTATCATTTATGACCTCATCAGACAAGCGAATTTACCCATCATATGCTGCGTCACCTCCCCTTATGACATGGAGTCCTTCACACACGACGTAAAGGGACTTCCCACCAGGCTCTATGCTGAAAAGGGAGATGAAGCAGTACAGGCTGCCACCACGGCAACACAGGAGCCTTCGCATGTTGTCTTCCCTACAATGGGAAAAAGCTGGGCAGTGACACTTCCCCCATGGGATGAGGAGGAAGGTAAGGCAGGCGATTGGGGGTGTGGCGCTCTGGCTTATGATAAGGTCCCTAGTACATCAGGAGGACGGCAGATTGAGAAAACCTAAACTAATCTAATAAAAACCTAAGAGTTTATATCTTATTGCAATATGTGAAGGTGAAATTCTTTAAAAGCTATATTGGGTGGCTGTACAGGTCATTTCTGATTGAAGGAAAGTGTCTACCTTAGTGTGCATTTCATCAGAAATATTTGCTTTTGTTCCCCTCCTCAGTTAAAATCAGAAGATGAAGTTCAAACTCTAATAACAGCCAAGCTTAAACATATTGACTAGAGTTAAGTTTCAAAGCCCAAGCACATTCACACAATCTGGCCTGGACATGAAACTTTTTTGTTTGAAAAATTCAGTGACTGGGGCACTTTGACATTTCATTTCCCTTGGGGATAAAATGATCATACGCAGTAAAGAGAAAGAGAAGTATTGAGCAGAGATATTGCATTTGTAAAAGGTAAATTGTGCCAGCTAGGACTAACAGAGAAAAAAAGATTGATTAAAATAGAAATCATTGCAGGAGATCATCTTGCTGTCCTCCACTGTCCCTGGGATCAATGTAGCTGCCAAAACTGCTTTGAAATTATATGGACCCGTATGCTTTAGTGAAAAAAGAAACATCTCATCTTTACACTGGCGATTTTGCTGCGTCCTTCTCCTCCCTCTTCTCCCCACCCTCCTGTTCCTTTTTGTTCTTATTTTGCCATTTTCCTCCAAATCAGGACTGAATGCAGTTTGCAAAATAAAATAGATATATATAGATAAAACTAAAAATCATACAAAGAAATAGCATTGAAATGTAAACTGACAAAATATAAAGACAACTTAAAACATACCATTCAAATAACTTTAAAAGGTTAGAATTAAAAGCAGTTTTATTAGAACTTCATTGCTGATTACAAATAACTGGAATCAAGTGATTTCAACTTGAGAATTTGTTTCAATATTATTTAATTTAGAATTCTGAATTTGTTGTAGGCATTGTTATAAGACAGTGATTTATTTTAATTAGGAACTATAAAAATGTTCTAGTTTGGAAAATTATAAGTTAAAAATGATAAGATATCTTTTGGTGCTGTGTGTATATTTTGGATTGTAGCCAATTGAACTTTACCTTTGGTAAGGTACCTGACATCATTATGTACAGGTTATTTCCTTTGAAGTATTCAAAAAGTACATTTTTATATTTTGGGTGAAAATAGTTGTAAGTCATATCATTTTTTATTTTTACTTGTGTCTTAGTACGCAGGTTTTATGAGGAAAATATTTTCAATATTTTGAAATCTTTAAGTGATGTAGGGGCTGTTTTGAATTGATTTGATCCAAATGTTTGCAGAAGACATTATACAAGAGTACAGGCCTGAGAATGGCTTTTATTTTGAGATGCTGTGCCACAATTTTGCACAAAATTGTGCCATGGCTCGTCCTGATGCAATGCATATCTTATAACTTTGTGAAAGAGTTTGTACAAGCGCAGGGTACAATGTCCTGCAAAAATAGAATCACATCCTTAGAATTGCATCCTTTCTTTTTTATTGCTTTTGAAATGATGTATTTTTTTATTTTATTGTTGTTACACAAGTCTATTTTCTTATTATATCTAAATACAATCAGGGAAAATTGTATATTCTTTTAACTGAGGCCACATGATGACTTGAAACATGCACTCTTTATTCCCCTTTTTATTTAATGTGTGCTGAGGAGTACCAGGGTGAAACTTTAGTTTATTTAAACTCTTTTAGTAAAGAATTGAAAAGTTTATATCTTTATTTTCCTCTTATAATTGCTTTGGTCACCAATTCTATGTGAATTCTGTACAACATAGCCTCTCTTCTGAAACAATTTCACTGGAATGAAAGGTACAATCAGTAACCAAAACAGAATGAAACACAGGCAAACTTATCCCACCTGTGGTATCTGTGGAGATCATTTTATTCATTTTGATCTACCTGATTGGAAGTGAAAACGGTTCTGGCATTAGGGAGATATCTTAGATAGGACTCCCTCATGTGCAAACATTGTCAAATTGTTGTTTGCTCTGAACATGAGGTCTTCCAGTGATGAAAATCTTTTCCTCTCCCTCTTCAGCCACTGATCATCTGTTTCTAAGAGAGGAGATGCTACTATTTTGTAGTAAGATCGGGATGAATTAATTAGTGCAGTCTTGAAGGCTTTGCCTTTGTGGTGTAGATTCTCCTCACACTACCTTGAGCATTAAGGGTGGAATATCAGGAAGAGTCCTGTTGGTGACATACATTAGTGTTATACCAATGTAGGGAATGTTAGGGGCATTGTGAAAGGAGATATTAACACCTCTTGTTCAATACTCTTTCCCCCAAAAAGGAGCTTCCTGTCACTCCCCTGTAGTCATTTAGTGGCCAGGGAAGGGTAGAGTGTGACCAGGCAGCATCTAGTGGCAAATTGACAGCCATGAGTAGGGAGATGTTGAGTGTACATAAAGCCTATTTGCCAGGGATCCAAGAAAGTGATATCTGCTTTCTTTTCGTGGCTGTCTGATCACAATGGGACATCATCCAAAAACCTCCTGACCACCTTCATGGAGTCATTATCCAATAATAGAGAGTTGGGGACAGACGGGAGAGCCTCACAGAACTGTGCAAACAAACCATTATGTTCTGCCCATGTGGTGTAGGCTTTTGTCCTATTTGTCATGTTATGTGAAAGCCCATTGGCCTGGGAACCATGTTTTCTGTCGGTAGCAACAATCTAATGGTATAATTATGTCCCTCTGAGACACCCTACTAGGTAATGCAAATAAAGGAACAAGGCACGAGATACAACCTAATCCTAATCCTTTGAATTAGATCTATCACTAAAATTCAGAAAGAAATCAGGCTAATGGGAAATAGGTGTTGGTAATGAATTGCATGAAGGACATTGATTCTTGAAGTCCCACATTTTTAAAATTTGTGCTTCAAATGTATTTGCTCCAAAGGATTGTTGTGTGTTTTCCGAGCTATTTGCTCCAAACTTCATACCATTTTCTTATCTATATGTATTTATGCTTGCTCATCTTGGCTGTTGGCCATTACTCAAGTTTGGAAGTTGCAGGTTAGTGTAAGGCCTTTCATAACTTCTGGTTCACGTTTACACTGTTTTATCGCTTTGTACTTACTACAGTAGTATTGTTTAGAGAAGCAACTGTCAAATATTTTTTTCTACCAGTATCATCGTTCATAAAATACAATGTGATATCATCCATATATTCCCGCAAGTCATCATTATAGTTAGAGTAGAAGCCCATGGAAATGAAAGTGACTTGCTAATCACAATCAACTAAAATCCCGTTGTATTTAAATTGGGCTTTTCTAGGTACTACACTCAGATTTCACCCAGATTGTTTAAGATTAACTCAATATTTTCTTTAATGAACAGTGTATACAGATTTTCTTTTTGGTTTGTCTACAAAAACCATTTAGCTACTGTAGTAAATGTCATGATCTTGCAAAGCTCTCTGAGCTTTGTGCTGTACCTTCTTTAGTCCACCTGGTGGCATGAAGCACACTTTTGTTTGTGCGCATGGTTTAATAGTGGTTGAATTCCACAAATGTATATAAGGCAGGAAACAGTGCACTATAGAGAAATTAACCTTGTACCGAGTTTCCAGTTTTGTCCTTAGATTTAATATATTTTTCTTTCATTTTTTCTTGTCTTAAATTTTACAATATATTTTGTAATAACTTAGGGAACAATTCAGGCAAGGTGTGTTAAGTCCCATTGTTTCCAGCTGGAGATGTTTGAGCACATGCTTGCTTATGTCTCCTATTGGAATTTATGGGACCTGACAGTGTTGGACTTTGGTTGGATCATTCTCGTTGTGTTGCTTTATCTTCCAGAATAAATGTGACCCAGTCACAAGTTATATAATGTAGCTTGTATACAATGTAGCATATAGGTGAAGTAATAAAGCCATGGGCCTGATCTAAGCCTCCCTGTGCACATGGTTTTGTGCAAACAGGAGGGAAACTTCATAGGGAATCTACTGAGCCTTTTTCCTTCCAACCCTGTACCCCATTTCTTTATGGTTGCAGTAAGTCTATTTCGTTCGGACATTAACAAAAATGTTTGTAAATGATGTGAAAGTTGTATCCTATTTATCTTTGATATTAACATTTAAATATCAATATTTTTGTATAAAATTGCTTTTAGGGTTCTTATAAGCCTGAGTGTAGCAAATTTGACCCCCCCCCCCCTTGTCTTAAATCTTTTGTTTCTATTTTACTGTTATATGTAATTTTTTTTAATATAATCTTTTCTGGGTAGGCAACACTATTTTTTACAACCAATAACTATTAACAGAACTTTTGGTTTTTCAAATTAGTTGGAAAGCAGTCAAATAAAATCTAAGTTGCAAGGAAAGATGCTATATTTAAAAAGACCAAATAAGTGTAGAGAATTTACAAGAAGAATTACTATGAAGCCTAAAGTCTAACAGAAGGAAGTGTAGTTCATTTACCTGAATGGATTTATCCACACTTTATCTCTGTTCTGGTTTGTTATTAGGTTCACTTTTGTTTGATCAAAAGTGTTTGCTGATTTTTTTTCTTTGTAGATAGTTAGCAAAAGTTGATGATCCCTTATTTTATTGTGAAATTTCATTTCTGAATAACTACTCATCCAAATCTGTCCATAAGGTTCTGCTTTCTTCATACCCACAAATGCCAAATTCAGTTGTTTGCACAAACTGAGCAGAATTTTATCTACTTGGTTCCTTTGGTCTTAAATACATTTTGAATTCAATTGAATTTATCCTGATAATATCAGGTCTGTTTTATGTAAATTCATCACTATGCATATTGTTATATTTTACTTTAAAACAATAGATTGGTGGATTTTCTAGGATTTTAACAAATTCTGATGGAATTTAATGCATTCTGATGAAATTAGCAATTCTTGTGTTAAGATTCGGTAAAGCAATTTTTATTCTCTTGTCAGATTATTTTATTATTTATATGCTATTGCTATGGTTACAATAAAAGTAAAGTGATGGAAGCATGATTTTAAGGTTGCCTATCTTGATTTTTAACATGACATCCTGTTCATGAATTACTGTGGGTATATCTGATTCATGCCATTGCAATACACTTTCAAGGTTCTTGTATTGGTTGCCAAGTTCCTCCAAACCTACCTCTTAAGTTATGCAGGGCCTGCTCCAATGCAGCCATCATAGGGTTCCATGAAAAATCTTTAAAACTGAATTTTAAATAAAACCATATAAAGTCAACTATTGATTGTCTCTAATGCAAAGGAAGGGGGAGTGCAGGCTATCTCCAAATACACTCTCCAACACATTGACCGTAATAAAGTGAACTTTAACTCGAACTACTCACCAACAGAAGTTGCCTTATCATAACCCAACATCTCAGACTGGTGTGACCTCTCAAATGAAAGTGCATGGATGTTTCAAGAAAGTTCCTCATGCACATGCTACAGCACTCCTGGTTTTTATATCAGTATCCAGAAGATTGTCTTCTAAATACTAGTGTGCACTACTCCTTTAATTCATTTCATTTTAAGAAAAATAAAATGTGTAAGTATATTTAAAATATGTTCACTTTATTTCCAAACCTACTATAGTACACAAAACATTCTATCAATAGGAGTAGATGCAAAGGGAAGAACTTTGTGGGTTCACAATGCTTAGTAAGAACCAGGGATAGAGTTAGGGTTCTGCAGAAAAAATGTCATCTGAAGGGTTCTATGACCTAAAAAGGTTTGGGAATCTAAGGAATCCAATGAATAGGAATTGGATTGTGAGGAATTTCGCATCCCAGATGACCCCCTCCCTGAAACTGGTGGCAGAAGCAACTGCTGGAGTTTGTATAGGCAACTGCCTCTGGATGCAGGTGGTTGATTAATACTCTATTTAACTAGAGGTTCCTATGCAGTTTTTTCAGTTTCTTCATCAGACATCACAGCGGGGGTGTCTGCCACATCTTGCTGAATTTGGTAGCTCCTTATGGGAGCAGAGGTATCTTGTAGAGCCTTCAATGATTGTAAGAAAACTAGTTTGCATGTCTCATATAACCAAATCTTGATTTTTCAAAAAGGCTCACAATTTTCCGAGATGGCTTTACTAGGAGAGCTGGAAATAGTAGGAAGTATTATTCCACCACCGGTAGCAACTAATTAAAGCTGCTCTCCTCAAAGTATTCCTGATTTTACTAAAATGAAGAATACTAAGAACCCCATGTGAGCAGATTACACTATGTAACACAATTTTTGTTCCTGGGTTATACATGTAATTTTCTTATTGGTTCAATCATAAAAACATGGAAAAGTTTATTAAACTTTGTTTTTGCAGGACATCCTGCAGCACATTTTGCTATTGTTTTTCAATGAATATTTCATAGAGTCTCAACCAATTCAGCATAGATTGTGGCAGCCACAAAAATGAAGTTTCTGGAATAACAACTACTTTCAAAGTAAGTACCACACAATTAAATAGTAAATAACACTTTCAAACCAGAAACAGATTGTTTTTTCAAGTTTTGTTACATAGTGTTATATACTGATTTCAGGCAAATGGCCACAGTTTAGAACTGTTGAAGCTAATACATTAAACAGTACATGAATCAGAAACCCCCGTGTATAAATTTTATTTTACATGTTATACACTAAGTAAGAGACTGTTTCGTTCAGCTAACAGACTTTGTAGCTTTTCAGAGAACAAAAAAATCAGTGGTATAACTCTTGTAGATTCAGTTCCAAGATGAAAACTTAGAATTTAAATTTGAAAGCCATCAATAGTTTATTGACCAGATACACCAATCAGTTTGTGAGATTGAAACACCACCAAGACAATTGACTGCTGAGTCTGAAATAACTTTCTCATTAATTTTTGAGGTTATCACAGCATGAAAAGAGACCCTGTGGGGTTTTATAAGCATCAGTATTAGACAATAAACAAGCGGACATTTCTGGAACAGAACTTGCTTGTCAACAGGCTAAAATTACATACAAACATCCAAAGTGAGGCTAAAAATACCAAAAAAATAGAATAACGCATATTGGAGTATCCATCTTTAGGCTCATATATCTAGGCCAAATTGTTACCCCATATGCTACACAAAGATTCAGGTACACTGTTTCATGGGGCAGGCTAAGGGGCAGGAGAAGAGGCATAGTGCCTTATATAAGAATGAAATCCTGCAAACCACTTATCTTCCAAATTGGCTGTAGCTGCCATCAGTCTATTATATCTGCTCTGTTATTATCTGCCATTAGTCATGGTAATTAATTGGTTGGAATGTGAACAGCTGTACAGACTTCTCAACATTTGCATAATTTACAGTATAAACCCACCCCCTATAGTAGTTGCCAATATGACTCTATTGTATTCTTAGGCCAAAGGTCTTTCGTTTCAATAGTGCAAAATCTGGGGTAATATTGCAGGAGTAGTGGTCTGGGTGTTGGACTACAACTCTGTGAACCAGGTTCAGTTCTCTGATCAGTCATGGAAACCCAGTGGGTGACCTTGGGCACGTCACTCCATCAGCCTCAGAGGAAAACAAAGGCAAAACCCTCTCTGAACAAATCTTGCCAAGGAACTGTATAACAAGTTCACCATAGGAGTGCTATAAATCGGAAATTATTTGAAGGCACACAACAACATAAAATAGGAGTTGTCGTTTTGGTCTTTCCCTCACTGTCTCAAATTTAAAAAGAATCCAAATTTTGAGGAAGGGTTAGAGATCTGCTAGAAGGAGTAAGGCCAGTTACTCGAAAAACTACATTTTCCAGAACTACAGGGCCTAGACTAAGAGCAACATAGAGCAGGGAAAGAGGTGATGTTGAAGATAAGGCCACTTTTATTTTTGCCTTGCCAGTGTGACAAATCAAAGCATATATATGTGTGTGTAAAATAATTTTACAGACAAATTCATACAATGCACTTTTGTTTCATTAAGAACTAAAAAATCTAACCAAAAATCAAATTGAATCTTTCAAGAAAGGAAGTCTAGTACACTCCTTGCTTTTGTTTTTATTTACCAACAGACCAAAAAAGCAAAGGGTTAAAAAATGTTATTTATTTCAATTTTTATACAACCAGAGACATGATGCAAGATCTTTAAAAATAAATAAACTCCTCTATAAATCTTAGATGTTTCCAAAGATTGAAATTCCCTTACCAGTGGCTTTTTGACTTCTTTGTTTGATTTTAGGCAGATGAGCACAAGGTAGAGCTGATGAAGCTAGCACATTAAACAGAATTCACTTCATGGTGGAACAGAAACCCACTCAGGTATAAAGTTTATTTTACGTCTTATATTACCAGGTGTTCCTACATTCACTCAGGCTTCTCATCCTGTTTTTATGTAGCAGCTGTTTCTATATGTTTTAAATCACACTGACAAGAGAGAACAGCTAACTTTTAGCATCTAAGCTGAAAAAAGACAAATACAATTTATTTTACAAATGATGTTAAACAACATAACCGAATGATGTAATTCTCTTGGAGGCTGTGTTACAGTACAATATGAAGAGGGGAAAGTTTAGGGTTAGTCTTTTTGGAATGAGTCATTTTTTAAAAAAATAGGCAGCTGCCTTTCACCACAATAAGAAAAGGCCATCTGGTATTATTTTATAAGCACCATTAAAGAAGATAAATCTGATTGTCACATCTTGTTTGTTCAAACTGGAGAATGAGACAACCAGTGTGTTTTAAGTCTGTCAAGTCTTTGATAGGATTCTCTGTGTTGTTACTGAAGGCATCTCCTCTGCTCATTTCTCTCTGTTGCCAGATGTGTGTGCAGACAATAGGTTGTTTCCAGTAACTTCCTAACTGTTGGCATGTCTTACGGGCCTTTCATGTTCTTGCCCTCTCTCAGTCCGGCTTGCATGGTGCAGGCCGCTGGCTCACAATAACCGGTGGGACCTGGGGGGCCAGGGGGACCTGGAACGCCAGGTAGACCAGCTGTCCCAGGGGGGCCCCGGTCACCATCCCGTCCATCCGTGCCATAGCTGGGCTTCCCCGGTTCTCCTGCAGAGACAGACAGGACACAGAGCACGTAAGTATTCAGCAAAGGCATCTATCATATATATTCATGCTTAAGTTGACCACATGTATAGGTTGAGGGCAGATTTTGGAACCAAAATTATGGATTTTGATAGGACCCGTGGATAAGTCGAAGGGGAAAGCACCAATGCCGCTCAAGGGGAGGGCCAGCTGACTTGACTGCCATAATATCGCCACCCAGGTCTTGAAAGAGATCAGAAGACACCGCGAAGAGACTAGAGTAAATCAGAGCTTCTTTTAGATTCTCCTAGAACAGACTAAGCTTTTGCCTTTGTCACCCAGGGAAGGGCATGGTTCCTTTAAAAAAAAAGTTAAGAACTAATACTCACATTAACCTATAGATAAGTTGACCCAAAGTTTTTGGGTTGATTTTTCAGCTAAAATTTCTAAACCTATGCATTACTACATAGGGAATATTCATTATTCTTCAGAGCTGAAGTAAGATGAACCTACACAATAAAAAGCTGATCCTATGAACTCAGTATTTTTGAGGGTCATGTTTTCCCTTCTCTGCGTAAATGAATGAACAATTCAACAGAAAGGAGGAAACCATGAAAATGAACAAAATCTGGTTACCAGTATTAAAAAAAAACCACCAGAATCAAGACAGTAAATAATGAACTCCAGATAACGAACAATCACGTTAACACCTCCCAAACACTTAGCACCTTCCAAACAGAGGATGCCTCCAGGCAACAAAGATCAGGCTACTTCTAGATACCCTCACTGATGGACTTTTCAAACTTCATGGCTATTCAAATACTAATTCAAGCTAACTAATTACAACATTCACACTTGCTTTAAACAGATACAGGTTCTTTCTTCCACTCTGGACATTCCACAGGTATATATACACTCCACTTGCCTCACTGCCAACAGAACCTCTGAGGATGCTTGCCAAAGATGCAGGCAAAATGTTAGGAGATAATCCTGCTGGAACACAGCCATATAGCCCAAAAAACGCACAGCAACTCAGTGATTCTGACCATGAAAGCCTTTGACAATAAAGTTGACATGAATATAGGAAGCTGCCTCAATCTAGGTCAAACCACTGGTCCATTGCATTCAGAACTGACCTAGTGCAAAATATTACAAAAACCATTCACTTCCATAGCTGACCTGGATATAAGAGATATGTAACTAGAAGCCCAAGAGAAGGGGCACCAATGCTCTCTCTTGCATATTGGTTTTGACAACAAACAATTAGGACTGGAATATCCCTAGTTGTTTATGCTTTAAATGATGCATATCTACTATTGCAGTGACTCTGTTGGTTACTTTTTGCTTTGATTGAAAGCACATCTTCCTCTAAGTCCTTGAGCAAAATGGTTCCCTAGCTCAGCCAATGTTGCAGACTGAATTGGAAACTGATGCAAGTCACATACTGTGCTATAAATGTATGAGCCTTTCCTACATAAAGATGCTTTTTAAGGTAGGAAACTGCCTCAACTCAACTGGTTCAGCACTGCCTATTCTGAATTATATAAAACTGAAGAAAGGGTGACAGATTGAAAATGGATATCCAAGAAATACAGATATCTATAACAAATACCAAATAACAAAACAACAAGTTGTCAACTGTTTCCACCTGGAAACCAATGTCCTCACTGCTGGAGAACATGTGGCTCAAGAATAGGTCTCCTCAGCCACCTGCGGACCCACCCCCAAGACCCCACAACAGGAGGACCATCATCCTCGGCCTATGAGGGATCGCCTAAGTAAGTAAATAAGTAAGTGTTATACAGTACTTAAACATATGAGTCAATTTAATAAAGAAATGAGTCGCTAAACAAAGATATATAATGGTACAATACCCAATAATGCAGTTTTTGTATTCAATCCTACATGTAGTATTTTGAAAATAAGTCCTGTTGGTACTACACGTACGAGTGAATACAAAAACTCTGATCATATGAGTAATCTCTGTTAGAAAAAAACTGCATTATTGGATATTGTACCATTATATAACTTTGTTTAGCTACTCATTTCTTGATTAAATTCACTCATATGTTTAAGTACTGTATAAAACTATTGTGTATAACAGTTGAACCCACAATTTTAGACACTAAAATTAATATTTAGAACAGATGAGTAACAGCCAGGGTTTGGAGAACTGCAATGGCTCCCCAGTGGGATCTTGTAAGGAAGGCAGCAGTCCCCACACTCTTCTCCTGATTTTTATTTATTTCTGTTTAAAAATGGAAATATAAATGGAAATAAAAAAAGGTATCCAGAATCTCATTTGGCAGTTTCATGCATAACCTAGAGTTAAGCACTTATGACTATTATGTGTTCACGGTTCCTATGTACAATCTATTTTAGTGTTATATAGGCACTATGAAATTCCTCTCCAGTCTCTTGTTACAGCAGCAGCCACTCCGAGCAACTGGAATCTCTTCTCCTGTTGACTGAGAATCAGTCGCCTGAAGGAGTCATCCAACACCTTGCACAACTCTCCTCTAGTGTATTTTTGTGAAGAACAAATAAATTTGTGGATAGGGCACTTAGGACCTCAAGACCAGCATGTGACCCAAGGATCAAACTCTGTATCACAGTGTTGTCGAAGGCTTTCATGGCCGGGATCACAGGGTTGTTGTATGTCTTTCGTGCTGTGTGGCCATGTTCCAGAAGTATTCTCTCCTGATGTTTTGCCCACATCTATGGCAGGCATCCTCAGAGGTTGTGAGGTATGGATAAACTAAGGCCAAGAACAAGCCATGAGAGTCAAGACAAAGATCCACCCAGAGGAAAGGTGTTCTTACCATACATCAAGGGAACCACTGACCGCATAGGCAAACTGATGAAGAAGCACAACCTACAAACTATCTACAGACCCACAAAGAAAATCCAACAAATGCTATGGTCAGCGAAGGACAAGAGGGATCCTCTCTCCTCTGCAGGAGTCTACCATGCCATGCAGCTGTGGACAAGTATACATAGGGACCACCAAACGCAGCACCCAAACAAGAGTCAGAGAACATGAAAGGCACTGCAGACTAATTCAACCAGAGAAATCAGCCATAGCAGAGCACTTGATGAACCAGCCTGGACACAGTATATTATTTGAGAACACAGAAATGCTGGACCATTCCGACAACTATCATGTCAGACTACACAGAGAGGCCATTGAGATCCACAAGCATGTGGACAACTTCAACAGAAAGGAAGAAACCATGAAAATGAACAAAATCTGGCTACCAGTATTAAAAAAACTCTAAAATCAAAACAGTAGATGGGAACCAACACTCTGAGGGCAAAGGACAGCTAATGACTCAACAAAGGATGCCCCCAGGCAAGAGACAAAACCTTTCCAATGCTAATTAGGGTGATTAACTGAAACATTAATGCTGGCTTCCCAGTGGCAAAGGACTCTTGCCATACCCTGGACTCTACACAGATATATATTCTTTCCTTTCCTTACTTAGTTTATCCATACCTCACAACCTCTGAGGATGCCTGCCATCCTCAGAGGAGAGAATACTTCTGGAACATGGCCACACAGCCCGAAAGACATACAACAACCCTCTGTATCACAGCTTTGAAAGTTTCAGACCAACTTTAAATATGGCAAATTATGTGTATCACATGCAACCACTAGAGGGCACTTGTGCTGCATTTATAAGACAAGACTGCAGTATCACAAATATTTACAGTAGCAATAAATGTCTATGCTATTGTGTTTTGTATTTGTGTCTTTCATTTTGTTGATTGATTTTGTATTGTATTTGACTGTATTTTAACATGTTGGAAGCTGCTTTGTGTCCCTTTGTGGGAGAAGAGCGGGATATAAATAAAGGTTTATCATTATTAGTATTATTGACACAAAGACATAGTATGACACAGCAAACGAGATCTATATGCTGGATTTCATATTACAAAATCAAGTCGAACACTTCCCAAGTGTTTAGGACTGTGCGATGTATTTCCGGATGATGCACACAGATCCCAGTAGGGTGGCCCTTTGCAGTTGACAGATCACAATTTTGTTAATGTGTATTGTTTCCAAATGCCGGCTAAGATCTTTTGGCATGGCACCCAGTGCGCCAATCACCACCAGGACCACCTGTACTGCTCAAGGAAAGGAGAAAGTCTTATGAGAGGGAATTCACCATATGTTATTATTGCAACTGTTGAAGAAAGTGAGAAACAACATTGTAACCACTAAGCTCTGTGCCTGAATAAACTTGTTATTGTTCTTTCAACATCCATGCCTCTGTCACATATATTCTAAACTAAGTTACGCTACCATCTAAAGTGAAGAAGAAGAAAGGAAAAAAAGTAAAAAGTCTCCTCCCTGAGTCTTTGGTGGTTGTGCATTGCTGAAATAGGAGGCACCTCCTTGTCAATTGGGGCCGCCACGTTACAAATTGGTGGCAGCAGGTGGATATAAAGATTCCCCCTGCCTGAAAGAATTTTAGTCGTTCTTAGTCCTTTACAAATTGGTGGCAGTCGTTATAAATTCTTCGCAGCCCTCAATGACTAGGAGCTGCATGCTGCTGCTGCCCCAGGCATTTATGCTTGTCCATACAAACTTCTTGTACCTGGATCCTGTCAAAAGATCCTGTGTTTTCCTGGGTTGATAACATTTTACTCCCACCTTGGCTCTATTCATAATATGCAGTGAGTCGGCATTACTGTCTCTGAGATTCCTCTATTTTTGCCATGCCAGCCGAGACACAGATAATGGGGACTCTCAGAGACACATTCTCCTTCAATCATGGAAGAGATTGGTTAGGCCCTGCAGGGAGCTCCTCAGCATCAATGTATGGAAAGGAGACCCTGTTTGGGTCTTGACCATTCTTATGCATTTTCTTGTATGGATTCTGGACTCGCAAGTTGACTTCTTGTTAATAAGTAGATCTTCCCTGCCCTTACATTTTTGAAGATACAGAGGGAGAGTAAAGAAAAATATGGATAAACTCATGGAGCCACTAGTCAGATCTGCAAACAGAGCAAACAGGCTTAAAATGAAGGCACCGCTTCAATTCACAAGGCTCACAGACTGAAGCTTTACAAAAGAAAAAAGAAGGAACTAGAGGAAAAACACGTTCAAAAATCAGCAAAACTTGACATTTTCTATTTGTGAAACATTCAGTTTCTAGTAGCCACCTACATTTCCAGGATTGTTGTTACATGTAAGTCGTTTTACTTTCATTTTTCCAGGCACAACTGTAAATGGACTTGTTAGAGACTCTCTTATGTCTACAGCATTTACCTGGGAGTCCTGTTGTTCCAGGCAAGCCTTTGGGTCCTCGACCTGGGAGTCCTCTCTCCCCCTTTTCACCTATGTCACCTAAAACAGTTCAAGAGAACATTATTTTGTTATTACTTAAAATACACACACACACACACACACACACAATGCCTTTTATTCAATCTAGGATTTTGGGGCTGAGTACAACCAACTGCTTGACTTCCGGTGTGGGAATATGGCGATGAGACGGATCCTCTGAAGCTCTGCTAGAGGATCAGCATTCCCGTTGGTTGGGTAGAGCGGACGCTCCCTCTCCCCTGGCGGACTGAAGCGGGGAGACTGCGCAACCCACGGGGAACCCGATGGCCCATAAAGGAACCCCTCCATCAAGGGGGGGATCCTAAAAGGGTCCGGGACAACCCCCACAGGGTACGGCGAACCTCGGGAGGAGGCGAACCGACTGCCGGACAGGCAGACGGAACACTCATCGCCACCACATCACCACAAGAAGAGAAATTAAAAAAAGGAAGAGGTATAAAAGCAAGAAAGAAAGAAGGTCGCTTCGGTAGGAGGGTAAGAGTACTTCATTCACTCATACTACTATCAATTGAACTAATTGAATAATATAGAACTCAGACAGAGAGAGACAACAGGGGACCTAATGACCTGGAAAAATAAAATAAAATAAAAGGAATACAACACTTGCTTGCCAAAGAACCCAGGCGCAAGAGAACTGATGTAACATATAATTAGAGCAAAATCTGTTTTAATAGAATTGTACTAAAGTTGCATTGGATTCTTAAGACTGAAGATGGCGACTATAAAGGACTGACCTTGGAAACGCTGGCGAGATTAAGACAATAGTGAATCGGCAGGATCGAACAGAGGGAGAGGCGTGAACGAGCTCCAGAGGAGGAGAGACCTTGGAGGGGGAGAGGAAGAACTCTCGCGAGAGAGGGCACTGACGCGCCAACACGCAGCCAAGGGGGAAAAAAAAAAACCAAACAGAGAGGAGAAGAGGAAGGGGGGGAAAGCAACGTGAGAGGACACAGGAAGAAAAAAGAAGAAGGAAGGCAGCACGCGAGAAGAGAAGGGAAGCCGGAAACATCCCCATATAGGTGAGCTCCGGAAATTGGAGGGTAAAACAAAAAATAAGAGAAAAAGTAAAGACAAAAGAAGGAAGAAGTGAAACTGTAAACAGTACATAAAAACTGCAAAAAGTTCATTCATTCTGCAAACCTGGAACAGAATGTCCCTTAGCTCTGCTGCTAGAACTCGAGTAGATTGCAGCATATTATAATCTCTTCAACTGTTCACCAGCATTTATTGTTTAAGTAAATAGTTTATAAAGCAGAATCTGTGAGACTTCATACAGAGGTATACTATATTATATAGATATACGGGGGGAAAATAAAAATAAAACCCCGTATCCGGGGAAATACCACAACGTCATAATATACCAAATATCAAATATTAGTCACCTTACACTGTTTCCTTACGCCTTAGATACGCGCAGACCTTAGTGGAACTAAAATAACGCTAAGAGTACACACTGTGGATATTATAAGGAAAATGGCTTATGAATTAAGAAGCGAGAAGGAAATAAAGGACCTGAGGGTCACGCAGAAAAGAGAATCATTCTCGGAAGAATCGCAAGTTAAAGAGATGACTGAGATGATTCTCAAAGAACTTCATAGGATGCAAGAGAAGCAAGATGCCTACCAAAAACTGGCTCAAGAGCAGATGTTAGACTTTAAGAAAGAAATCAAAAATGAATTGAAAGGAATGAAACAAGAAATAGGAAGTATAAGTCAAGAACTAAAAGAATTAAAAAGCGATAAAGTAGAACTCAGAAAATCACACGAAAAACTGCAAAGAGAAGTACAAATATTAGAAGGAAAAACTAATAAAATCGAAACAAAACAAGAACTGATGGAAATGAAAGAAATGGAATACCAACTGAGACTATGAAACATCTACGAAGAATCAAGAGAAAATATAAGAAGTGTGGTAGTAGAGATTATGGCCAACCTTACCCAATGCCCAATAGAGGAGATAGAAAACAGAATAGACAGAGTTTACAGAATCAACACAAACTACGCAAAAAGAAACAAGACACCACGAGATGTAATAGTGAACTTCACAAAGAAAATCTATAAAGATGAAATATTGAAACTGAATAATGAAAATTACGTCAAATTTAAAGAGAAAAAGGTGGTAATACTGAGAGAATTCCCCCTGGACACCATAAATAGAAGAAGAAAATACTTCTTCCTAGTAGAGGAATTGAAAAGACATAATATATTAGGCTCTGCGCATGCCTGGGTAAGAGGAAGCAGCTCTGTTCCTGACTCTCCGGAGATACAAATGAAATAAAGTCCAGAGCCGGAGATAAGTATTAATTTAGCAGTCAGCTAATGGATAATTATTTGTGGGAGACCCCTGCAGACAACAAACTTTCTCTACAGTAAAATAATTGGGGGAAAGAGACTTTATTAAGTAAGATAAGCAAGACTCAAACCGGGAAGACGGCCAAAAATGGCGTCCAAACGGGAACTACAAAATATTCAACAAATGATTACAGAGCTGTCGGAAACCTTGAATCCAAAAGTTGACATGCTGCTGAAACAAATGAAGACCATACAACAAGATAATAAATTAATTAAAAAAAAACTTAAACAGACTGAGAAAAGAACGCACCAAAACCAGAACGAAATTGCAGCTTTAAGATATAAAGTGGCTGAGCTATCAGATAGACAAAGAAGAAAAAACTTGAGACTGTCCGGTTTCCCAGAAGAAATTTCTGCAGAGAATTTACAAGTGGAAATAATATTATGGCTTCAAGGTTTAAACATGGAAATAGTGCAAACTCAAATTGAAAGAGTTCACAGAACCTTTCACCATGCAAAAAGGGGAGGCGTAAGAGATATCATAATGGCCTTCACCACAGAAAGTAAACGAGATGAAGTGTTTAAACTCCTTAAAGCAAACAGAGACTTAACATATAAAGGGAAAAAAATAATTCCAAAACACGACCTGTCTCCGGAATCTCTGAAGATAAAAGCTCTTTTAAAAACGTATGCAGACAGACTGACTGCTCACGGGATAAAGTTTTCCTGGGTGTTACCAATGGCTATTCTGGTTTACAAAGACAAGGAAAAATATACTGCAAGAACACCAGAACAAGCTCACTCAATGCTGGATAAATTGGGCCTTCCGCTGACATCAGAAACAAAAGACTCTACAGAGAAAAAAGGAGAAGAAAGTGAGTCAGAGGAAGGTGACGAAGATGAAGATTAGTGGATTAACAAGACCATTAAAATGAACAAGGACTACAACATCATAATAAGTAGGGACTCTACCTTAGAATCTCTTTGGAAGATGGATGCAGGATTGAATGGACATTATGTTTAAGCTTATGTACAACAAAACTAATATGTATGGCGGGTAGAGGGTTGAAAGCAGGCATATAATGGGCAAAAACAGTGAAGTAACTGTATGGCCTGGGATAGTAATAACAAAGAATGAATAGGAGAGGGAACAGGGGGCGCAGTGCCGCAAGAAATCTCAAATGAAAGGAAAGATTCATTTCCTTAAAATAACATTTGAGAAGGGGGGAGGGGTAACCACAGTAATAAGGGAAGGGAACATTGCAGATGAGGAGCCACAAATATACATAGATAATGGGTGACAAGTTAAAAATGTGTTTTTTAAATACAAACGGGTTGGCTTCAGACCTCAAGCGGTCAAGAATAATACAACTAGCAAAGAAATCGTATTGCAATGTGCTTTGTTTACAGGAAACCCACAAACATCAGAAAGATAACAAACAATTAATAAATATTCCAGGTTGGAGCGTGATAGCTGAAGCGAGAGGTACGAATAAAGCTAGAGGGGTAGCGATTATAATGAAAAACTCATTGAAACTGGAAATATTAGAAACAATAATAGATAAGGAAGGGAGGTACATAGTACTAATATGCAAAATAAATGGCAAGAAATATACAATAGGAAATGTATATGGCCCAAATAAAGGACAAAAGAAATATTTTAGAAAGTGGTTTAGGAAAGTACAGGAAATTTATCAGGGGGAGCTAATAATTGGAGGGGATTTTAATATGGACCTTAGAAAAAACAAAGACCTTGTAAAAAAATGGAAAATGGAGGACATATTTGAAGCAAATCTCATAAAACAAAAGCCAACATACTTCTCACAAAGTCATAAATCTTTTTCGTGGATAGATTATATATTAATAAAAAATACTAATAGGTCTAGAATTTTAAATATGGAAACACAACCGATCTGGATTTCAGATCATGCACCTATTATAGTGGAGTTAAGGATAGAGGAGCCTGATGAAACGGAGGCAATAAAAACTTGGAGATATAAACATTTTATAATTAAGACAGAAAAACTTAAGAATGAACTATCAGAAGAAATAAAAAATTACTTCAAAGAGAATAGGGGTTCAGCAAGTACAGAAACAGTCTGGGACACAGCAAAAGCAGTAATTAGGGGTTACTGTATAGCAAAAGAAGTGGCAGTAAAGAAACAGCAAGATAGAGAAAGGAAAAGGGTGTTTAGAGAAATAGAGGAAACACAAAAATTACTACAAAATAAATACCAAGTGCAGGTGAAAGTAAAGTTGGAAAATTTAAAGAAACAGTTAGAAGAAATTGATAATTTGGATTTATGGAAAAAAGATATATTTATTAAAAATAATTTCCAAAGACAAAATACGAATACAACGAAAAAACTGGCTAACTATTTGAAGAACATGAAAGAGAAAGGAAGAGTCATTCAGTTAAAAAATAAATATAATAAAAAAGTAAACTCGACCAAGGAAATAAGGGAGGAATTTGTAGACTTCTATCAGGAATTGTATAAAAAACAAATACATGGAGAATTTGATGAAAAAATACAGAAAATAATAGATAGAGAAGACAATAGGAAACTAGGAACAGAAATATCGTATCAAGAAATAGAACAGGTTATCGACACACTGAAAAATAGAAAATCTCCGGGAGGGGATGGATACACTGCAGAATTTTACAAAGAAATGAAAGAAATAATAATTCCAGAATTGAAGATTCTATTTAATAACATAATGAAGGGAGGGAAAATCCCTGACACATGGAGAGAATCAGAGATAATAACAGTAAGAAAAAGTGGGAAAGATCCAGAAGATCCCAATTCATACAGACCCATTAGCCTCCTAAATCAGGATTATAAAATATTCACGAAAATATTAGTAAATAGAATAGAAGAGATTATATCCAAAATAGTAAAGGAAGATCAATATGGTTTTATAAAAGGCAGGAATATTGCGCACCTATAAGAAATGTATTAAACATCCTTAATCATAACAAAAAAAGAAAGTTTGCACTATTAAAGTTAGACATTTATAAAGCCTTTGATTCACTAAACCACAAATATCTGTTACAACTAATGGGTAATTATGGATTTGACATTTCATTTATTAAAATAGTAAAAGAGTTATATAGTAATTCAAGAGCAAGAATAAGAGTAAATGAAGGCTTAACAAAATATTTCAAAACAGAAAGAGGTGTAAAACAAGGTTGTCCTCTGTCTCCGCTCCTATTTGCATTAGCAATGGAACCTCTAGCAGATAGAATAAGAAACAACGGCAGGATAAAGGGATATCAAATTAGGAACGAAGAGGTGAAGATAAATCTTTATGCGGACGATATTTTACTAATAATGGAAAACCCAGCAGAAGCTATTCATGAAATACAAATAATATTAAAAGATTTTGAAAGGTATTCAGGATTGAAAGTGAATATGAGCAAATCAGAAATGATGATATACAATATGGGGAAAAAGGAGCAGAAGGAGCTGCAGACAAAAATGGGAGACATAAAAATAATAAGAAATAAAATAAAATATTTAGGGATAACCATTACAAAAGAAATAACTAAGTTAAAAGCAGCCAATTATGGGGCAATATGGAAAAAAATCCAGGAAAAATTAAAAGCCTGGGGAGATAAACAATTAAGTATCCCACGAAAAATATTAGCACTAAAAATGTGCATAATACCCAAATTACTTTACCTGTTCCAAACCCTATCAATAAAAATAGACTATAGACAAATAAAAGAATGGGATAATACCTTGAGAGAATGGATATATGGAAAAAAGAGAAACAGAATAATGAAAAAGATTCAATATACCCCAAGAAGATTACTTGGATGGGGATTTCCAAACCTACAAAACTATTATGAGGCCTTTCAACTAAGATCTTTACTAGAAATAAGTTTAAAGGGAGAAGATAAATGGATAAAAGTAGAGAACGAAATAAATGAAGGGCGGGGAAAATATGGGCTATATACTAGAGATATTAAAGAAATAAAAGAAAAACTAACAGGTCCAAGAAAGATTGAGTTTGAATGTTGGCAAAAATGGCAAAAACTATGGGCAAATAAAATTTCTGGAAAGACCCCAATTAAGAGCATGGGACTCCCTGAAAGGTTGGTAAATACCTTAGAAGAAAAAGGATTAAGGAGGGTAAAAGATATGTGGAAACAAGATGGAGGGATAATTAACTGGCTAGACCTTTTGGAAAAAGGGGGGAAAGAATATTGGTTAAAATTAAGAGGGATCTGGGAAAAAGTAAAAAAAGAGGGTGCACAGCCCACTGAAGAACTGAAGGTAGATAAATTGCTAAATGCAAGAGAAAAAACAAGTAAAGGAACAGTGGCAAAAATATACAATTTAATGGTAGAAGATAAGGAATTTATGATCCGAGCAATACGTAACAAATGGAATGGGGTTAAAATATTAAGCACACAAGAAGTAGACGAAATAATTAGGAACATAAATAAAATAAAAACAGAAAAATATAATGAATTAGAAAAAAAGATGGTATTAAGATGGTATAGAACTCCGGAACAACTGTCTTATATGATAAAAGGGAAGAATTCAAAGTGCTGGCATTGTAATAAAGAAAAGGGCACTTATTCACATATGTGGTGGGAGTGTTCTGAATTAAAAAAATTTTGGCTAATGATACAAGGGAAAATCCAGGACTTATTACAGATAACAATACAAATTAATAATGATTTGTTACTTTGGGGAGTGCTGGATCATCCAAGTATAAAAACTGAGTGCCAAGAGTTATTGAAAGTAACAATAAGAGCAGCACATGCTGTGATTGCTAGAGGATGGAGAGACAAATCGAAATGGACGTTAAATAATTGGAATGATTATTTGTATGATCAAGTGTTGTTAGATATTACAGGAATTATGACTAACCAAGTAACAAGAATGAATAAACAAAAGGACATTACAAACAGATGGAAAGACTACTTCAACTGGGTGAAAAATGGAGGAGCCAACGATTACATTAAAGAAAAAATACAAAGACTTTACCTGTGGCTGGATCTGCAAGATTAATATAAACATACTGTGGTTGAGGAGGGAGGGTCTGGGTGGTAGGGAGGGAAAAAATATTGGAAAAAAGGGAAGCAGTATTGTTATGAATTATGAATTATGAATGTAAAACCCAATAAAAATGTTTTAAAAAAAAAGACATAATATTAGATTTCGGTGGGAAAAAACAGAGGGTTTGATGACTACATACAAAGGAGAGAAATATTGGATTACAACAGAGGAGAAGGCACAACATTTTTACAAACGGATTAAAAAGGAGATGGAGGAAGAGGAGGAGACAGATCAGGATGAGAGGAAAACCCGGACGGAAAATTACAATAAAAAAAGACAGGAAATAGACGGAAAAAAACAACTAAGAAATGAACAGCCAATAGGAGAAGACAAATCAGAAGAAGAGGGAGAGGTAGAAGAAGTTACTGACGAGAACTCAATCAACCCCTCAGAGGAGGAAGGGAAGGATCTAAATGAAAAAGAAGAAGAATGAGTATGAGTAGAAAGTTAAAATTGTATAGCAACAACGTAAACGGACTGAACGCACCCCAGAAGCGGAATAAAATATTTAGTAGGCTCAACAAATTGGATTATGATATAATCTCTTTACAAGAAGTACATATAAAACAATCCCAGGCTAAATTTTTATTACAACAAAAATTAGGACAAGAATTCTACTCCCTGGATGCGCAGGAAAAAAAGAGGGGTGGTCACATACATTAAATCTAAAATTCCCGCTGAATTAAGTTTTAAGGATAACGAGGGTAGAATATTAGGGGTCGCAATAAAGTTAGAAAATTTAAAAATATTAGTGTGTAATATTTACGCACCAAATGAGTCAAAAACAACATTTGTGAAAAAACTTAAAGAATTATTAACAGATAAGGAATTCGATGGGATAATACTAATGGGAGACTTCAACTGAACAGACAAGGAAAAAAGGAAAAATAAGGGAACATTATCTAAAGAATTTAAGAAATTTAAGGAGGAATATAATCTGGTAGATATATGGAGGTTACAACACGAAAAGGAGAGGGATTATACTTTTTTTTCAGCAAGACATAAAAGTTGGTCCCGAATCGACATGTTTTGGATATCAAAATCACTAAGCCCTAAAGTAACGAAAACAAAGATTTTATCTATGATAGATACAGACCACAGCCCGATAGAATTGATATTAAACCAAAAAAGGGGGAAATGGAAATGGAGATTAGACGGAAATCTCCTAAAAAAGAAAGAGGATATCGAGAAAAATAAGAAGTTAATAGCAGAATACTTTACGATTAATAACAATCAGGAAACATCACCAATGATAGTATGGGAAGCGAGTAAGGCCACTATGAGGGGTTATTTTATACAACAAAGTGCCCAAAAAAAGAGAAAAAAACAGGAACAATTAAAGCAGATATTGGAAGAAATAACGGAAACTGAGAACAAATTAAAAAAGAACGCTAAGAATAATAAACTTCTTCAAGAATTAATAATAAGACAAAAAAATAGAGAACACTTAGAATTAGAACAGAGAGCAAAACAACTAAAGTATATAAAACAGGATTTCTTTGAAAATGCAAATAAGCTGGGCCGGTGGCTTTCAAGGAAACTGAGGAAAAAAAGGGAATCAACATATATAAATAGAATAAAAATTGGAGAGAAGTATTATTTTACAGAGAAAGAAATTGCAAATCAATTCTTTAAATTCTATAGTAAATTATACGAGAAGGATAAGATCCCAGAAGAAAACATTACAAGTTACTTGGGGAAACTAAAACTAGAAAGAATAACAACCGAGGAAAGGGAAGTATTAAATAAAGAAATTTCAAGAAAAGAAATAAAAGATGCGATTAAAAAATTAGATGGATCCAAAGCCCCAGGACCGGATGGACTATCTGCAATATACTATAAGACATTTGAAAATGAATTAATACCACATCTCCAAATCATAATGAATATAATAAGAAATGAAAGGAAAATGCCAGATTCTTGGAAGGAAGCCTCAATCACGGTAATACACAAAGAAAATACGGATCAAGAAGAGATTAAGAATTATAGGCCCATTTCCTTGCTAAACATAGATTATAAAATTTTCTCTAATATATTGGCTGAGAGATTAAAAAATTTCCTAGTTAACTGGATAAAAGAGGATCAAGTAGGATTTCTTCCTAACAGACACATTAAGGACAACATCCGCATAGTTTTAGACCTAATAGAATATTACGAAACAAATAGCCAAAGAGAAGTATTATTTCTAGCTATAGACGCTGAGAAGGCATTCGACAGGGTGAATTGGAATTTTTTCAAATTTCTAGCTCAAGAATTAGACATGGGGTATTATTTTCAAAATTTATTAGAAGCAATTTATCAAAATCAGACAGCAAAAATTATAGTAAACGGAATAGAAACAGAACCAATCAAAATTCAAAAAGGGACAAGACAGGGCTGTCCGTTGTCACTGTTAATATTCATAATGTCATTAGAAATATTACTTAATAAAATTAGAGAAAATAAAGAATTACAGGGTGCAGAGATACAAGGTGTCAATTATAAAATAAGAGCCTATGCAGATAATTTGATTTGTTTTATAGAGGAACCGTTAAAGAAAGGAGGGAAATGGATTGAGACCATTAAAGAATGTGGGGAAGTGGCTGGCTTCAAAATGAACATAAACAAAACTAAAGCCTTAGCGAAAAATATACAAAAGAAAAAACAAGACAGCATAATAGAGCAATTAGGTATACAGATAACTTCTAAAATCAAATACCTGGGGATAGACATCACACCAAAAAATATCCAACTACTGAAAAATAATTATGAGAAAATATGGAAGGGGATAAAAAAAGAATTAGAAACTTGGAGAAACCTAAAAATTTCACTATTGGGAAGAATTTCAACTGTCAAAATGAATATACTTCCAAAGATGATATTCTTGTTTCAGTGTCTCCCAATCTTAAGGAATCAGAAAAATTTTATCAATTGGAACAGAGACATAAGTAAATTTATATGGAATGGGAAGAAGCCCCGCATTAAAATAAAAAATTTGACAGATGAGAAGAGTAGAGGAGGCCTGGCACTACCCAACCTGAAACTCTATTATGAAGCAACCAACCTGTTATGGATTAGAGATTGGATACAAATAAAAAATAGAAAAATATTGAATCTAGAAGGTTTTGACTTGAGGATTGGGTGGCATGCATACCTATGGTATGACAGAACCAAATTAGAGAAAAACTTTTGTAATCATATAATTAGATCAGCATTAATAAAAACCTGGCAAAAATACAAAACCAGAATGTATAATAAAACCCCAGGATGGTTATCACCCTTAGAAGCATCACAAAGGAGGCTATTGGGATGGTCAAGTTGGCCAAAATATGAGGAACTAATAAAGAAACAGGATTCAGAGCATATATTAAAAACACAACAAGAGATAAAAATAAAGTATCCAAACATATCATGGCTACAGTATGGCCAACTTAAGGAACTCTTTAAAAAAGACAAAACTATGGGTTTTATGGAAAATAATAATAGATGGGATAGAATCTTTAATACAGAAAGAAAAACAATATCGAAAATATATAAAATACTACTGGAATGGGATACGGAAACTGAAATAATTAAAGATTGCATGATTAAATGGGCGAGAAATATTGGGAGATCGATACAATTGGAAGAATGGGAGGCATGCTGGGGTAGGAAATTAAAACTTACATATTCATATGACTTAAAGGAAAACTGGACGAAGATGTTCTACAGATGGCATATAACACCCAAAAGATTAGGACTACTAAACAAAAGTATGAGCTCAAAATGCTGGAAATGTAGAGAGGAAGAGGGTTCATACTTCCACATTTGGTGGACATGTAAAAGAGCAAAAGAATCCATGAGAGTACACAAATCATTTTGGATAAAAAGTTTAACAAAACACCTGAAATATACCTATTAGGCATTTCAACACCCCCCCCCCCCAGGCTCAAATGAAGAAAAGATAATAACATACTTAACAACGGCAGCTAGAATTATATATGGGAGATTTTGGAGACAAAAAGAAATTCCTAATAAAATAGATTGGCTAACTAAAATTTTAGAAATAAAAAATATGGACAGATTAACCTTTTTAATGTCTAAACAACAGGGAAAACCAAGAAAAGAAACAAATTGGCAACAAGTGGAGAACTACATAAATAAGAAGGAGAAAGGAAAAACGAATAAAAAAGAGGCCATACATTCAGATATACACACACACAAAAGGAAAAAGATTGGATGAAGAAGGAGAAAGAAGTACGAACAGAAGACCAACCCCACCGGATGACCTGGAAGTCCTATTTTAATTAATTTCTTTTCCTTTCTTTTCTTTTTTTTCTTCTTTTTCTTTTCCTCCATCCCTGTCTTCCCCCTATCTGCCCCTTCACTTTTACCCCTATTTTTCTCTTTTTATTCTTTATTTTCCCCAATGCTATTTTATCATATATATGGAAACTTCTAATAAAGATTTATATTTTTTTGAAATACAACCAACTGCTTCACAGAATAAATACATCAGCAGAGCAGCAGGGGGAAATCCTTAAAGCAGCTAACTTTACAAGAGGTTAAAATGCCTATGTAAATAATGGCATTGAAGTCTTTTCATAGACAGATAGAAATGCCTTTATTTAACCTCTTGTAAAGGATGGGTACCAGAAGGAGAATCATGTTAGGGATGCCATTTGCTAAGGCAAAAGTAGAGACCTGCTGTAAAATTACAAAAATTCAAACATTTTACATTCCATATAGGTGCACAAACTTGTGGGGCCATCTGTAGTTACCCAATGTTGTCCTGCCTAGAGCATCGTTATTGAGAAAGCCCTTTCCTGGGTTATTAAACAGTCAGCATGCATTTAATCAGATGAATGGTATTATCGTATGAGTATAAAGCATGAGCAAAACAAATAGGAAAAAACCAGCAGCAGCATCACTATCATAATCACCATCATCATCATTATCTCAATGCACCACTGTACATGGTGCCTTACATCCCAGTCTATTTAAAGTTTTAAAAGGTGAGTACCAACACCTTGAAGTGAGTCCAAGAAAACTCAACAGGAAACTAGTAGATTTTCCCTAATATTGATGCAATAGGCAGAAATGTGATAGGCAGAAATCTGCCAAAATTGCTTTTTGCACCAACTGAAGCTTCCAAATAAACTTCAAGGGCATGTGTGGCATGGTACAGTAATCCAGCAAGGAGGCTACCAGAGCATAGACTAATATGACCAGACCATTCCTGTGTTGACAGAACCACAGCTGGCTCACCAATGAAAGCTGGTGACAAGGCTGGGTATAAAAATATCACTGCACGAAAGGGAAGAGTGGGGCTAACCTTGGAAAATGATCTGAAGCTTCAGCAAGTCTAATTTGTGCCAACCAGATGGTGTCAGATTTGTATTTCAGAGATCATTCAAGCACCAGATCTGCAAGACCTGCACTAGCGTCCAATTTGCTTCTGAGCTCAACCCAAGGCCCAACTCAAGAAAGTTGGACTGGCCTTATCTCTTCAGCAGGCAGTCAAAACAATGCTGTTCCATATGACAAACAATGTTTAAAAGTGCTGTTTTAACATTTTTCAAAACTGGAAAACTGTTTTAAGAGTTTTTAAAGACTATTGTAACGTATTTAAAGACGTTTTTATTTCTGTATTGTTCTAAATGTTTAGCAAATCACCTTGGGAGCCCTTGTAAGTTGGGAGGTGACACAGAAATACAACAGATAGAGAAACATTGAAACCAGACAGATAGATACATATCCAGGTCCCCAGGTCCCAAAACCATCTATCTGCAGTGCTTCCATCTTCCTTGTGTTCAGATTTTGCTTACTGGCTCTCATCCAGCCCATTTCCACATCCAGGCACCAGTTCAGCAGTATGTATAAAAGAAACATTATGTACTGAGTAATTTAAAATCTTGGTTGGTACCATGAATGATCTATAACTCAGGTAATAGACAGTAATTCAAATCAGTGTATATCTCCTTTAAGGGCAATTCCATCAGTTGGCATTTTTATCCAGTCGTATCTGTATACTTTCCCCCAGTGACCATAATTATAGACAAATAAATTTCCATTTATAATAACTGCTTCTCTATAGTTGCTTATCCAAATGTGAAGGCATGTGACCATGCAAATTATCCAAAGATGAAAGAAAATTGTGAACTGATAGACATCTATCTTCCAGGCACAGCCTTTCTAGAACTAGCTTTCGATATACCATTGATCTTTCTGCCTCCATATTTGCTTTCTCTATCACATCACTGCACAGAGTAAATCATTTATTTTCTATCATCTTGGTAGAAAGTAAATCTGACTACTGCTCACTATCTGTTAAGCATGATATATAGGCTTTTGACAGCAACAGAAATAGCTAAGTAGTAATACATGAGTCACACTTGTTCTGAAACAGTGACTTGACAGACCACCAACACTGCAGTGACCCGATACAGAGAAAGCACATTCAGCTAGCCCAGACAGAGTATTTTCTGTCTAAATTTTGGAAATACTGGCCTAAATTTATAGCTATAGTAGACCCACTTAATAAATGGGATTTACTTATGTGTTGACTCTCCAGTCAATGATTGATTCAATGGGCTTCAGGCCACTGTTGTCTTTGTGGAAAATGAAACCGAGGCTTCTGTGCTACTCCCGGTGCCTCTTCCCACCTTAGTTCCTAGTGTTTTGTGGAAGATTGTCCCAATTGAATCTGGGTACATTCCTTGGAGGTGATTTCCTAGCTCCGTGAGAATCTTTTTCCTGCAGTTTGATTTGGAGACCTGCCCAGAGTGAGACAGAATAGCCATTGGCAGTAATCCTGCTGCTAACAACATCATTTTGTGATACTGCAAAGGCATAACTCTTTTATGCCAGATCCTAATGTAAGTTGGCTTTAAGTAAAGTTTTGACTGCTGCTGTGCCGGGGTTTTTTTGTAGCTTTGAATTGCAGATCTGAGACTTTACATTTTTTTCCTTTCTGCAAGTGAATTAGCTGCTACTGGCATGCCAACCTTTCTCATATTGCTCTCCCATCTACTATTGCCCCACATTTTGGCATATTGCACTTTGAAATGCTGATTATTATGTACCAAAGTAATGTCAGAGAGCATGCTATTTCTGTCTAAGAAAATACTTGCTTCCTTGGTCATCATTCTTCCACTTTTCTTCTCATCAATACAAGAACCAGCTCATCTAAATACTGTACTCACATTCAAACAGATCTATCCTCATATGGAATCAGACTGTTCAGACTGGGACTAGGTATTACTCTCGGTAGTACCATAGCTCCAGTCACTTTAGAAAAGTTTACAATTGTGTGTTGAATAGCACTTATCGAAGATCTCAATGCAATTTGCAAAAGCACTGAAACAAGTTACACAATGTAAAACAATAAAATAATAAATAAACTAAAATATATTAAACTGCAGTAATAAGTTAAAACAGATTTGAAAGATTGAAAATGTCATGTTATACTCTAAAATGCTATTTATTAATCACTTCATACATCCAAATGCAAACATGCAAATGATTACAGCCTGAATTTCTTACCTTTGGGGCCTTTCAGTCCAATCTCACCAGGTGGCCCCTTGAGGCCAGGCAGACCTCGAGAGCCCATTTGGCCTGGGAAACCATTTTCTCCCGGGGAACCAGCCGGACCAGGGGGACCAGGGTGGCCTGGGAGACCTGGGGCACCAAATTCTGGCCTCCGAAGGCTGGCAGCCAATTGAGCCAGTTGTTCTATGAAACAAAAAAAAATAATAATAAAGAAATAGTAAACCACAGGTTTTGTTGTTGTGTGCCTTCAAGTCATTTCTTACACCTGGTAACTCTATTGTAATTTTTCTTGAAAGATTTGTTTTTAAAGGGTTTCCTTTTGTTTCTCTCTACAGCTGAGAGAGTGTGATTTGCTTGAGGTCTCCCTTTTAGTTCCCACTGCTGAGTGAGGATTTGAACCCTGGTCCTCAGAGTTGCAATTCAACACTCAAACCATTACATCACACAGGTTCTCAGGTTTATTCTAAATTATAATTAATATTCAATTATAGGTAAAGGTAAAGGTTTCCCCCTGACGTTAAGTCCAGTCATGTCTGACTCTGGGGGTTTGTGCTCATCTCAATTTCTAAGCTGAAGTGCTAGCGTTGTCCGTAGACACCTCCAAGGTCATGTGGCTGGCATGACTACATGGAGCGCTGTTACCTTCCCGCCAGAGCGGTACCTATTGATCTACTCACATTGGCATGTTTTCGAACTGTTAGGTTGGCAGGAGCTGGAGCTAACAGCGGCCGCTCACGCCGTTCCCGGGGTTTGAACCTGGGACCTTTCGGTCTCCAGCTCAGTGCTTTAATGCACTTCACCACCAGGGCTCCTTATTCAATTATAAAGCTATTAAAAACTAACTGAATGAGTTTCTTTAAAAAAATCATCATTCTCCTTCTTCTCACAACTTCCAATGCATTTTCTAGGTAATCATGAGAACTAAGACACATATTCGTCTTTTTAATAGAAAAAAAAATCTTAAAATTTTTAAAATATGTGTTTCTTATTATGAGATTCAATGAACTTCAGAGGTTCCAAACACTGAATTTGATGTTGCCATCGCCATGTCCTAATTTATAGATTTCCCACAAATTGTGTGTAGAACATTACCATGATGGGAGGTAAGAAGGTGGCAACAATTTGCATGCATTTGTTACCAGCATCCATGTAAAAACCAAGAAACAATTAATGGTTATACTGGTACAGAATTGCTTATGCAACTATAGGCTGAGTGTTTCTTATCTGAAATCCTTGGGATCAGGTTTTTTGTTTTTTTTGGATTTCAGGGTTTTTTTTTTCAGATTTTGAAATATCGGTATTTGCATATACATAATGAATAAGGAATTAGAGGAAGTGGGCTAGTCATATGACCTGCATCCACTGATTTTATCCTCAAGGACTGTCAGCATATTTTGCCCTTTTAGAAAAGTAGCTGGTCAGAGGGACAAACCCTATGAGTCTTTTTATTCCCTCTGGATTGGATACAGGTGGTGGTCAATGTTTGCCCTTGTGGCCATTTCCAGGCATACACAGAGTGGTCAGGTGGGAGGCAGGCAGCCACAAAAATGCCTGGGACATATGCTTTTTAGGGTTGTGTAAGTAGGTTCTTCCCCATCCCTTCTCTCTCTCCTTCCCCCCCTCCCCAATCAGGATTCCTTAGGGAAAACCTTAGCGGGTGTTGAACACATGACTAGCCCCCTTTCCCCAAAGGCAGAGGTGGGAAAAGTGTTGGTTTTTGAAGTATTTCAGATCTCTGGATAAGGAAAACTCAATCTTTTAACTTAAAAAAAGGTTTTGTGAGAATATAACAGATGCACCCTGTTATTTGTGAAATTTTCACATTCTTCTTGTTATTTATTGAGATCAGGAACCCATGCACATGACGGAATTATAAAATTATTGCACTTTAACTGCCAGGGTTCTGTCCAATGGAATCCCGAGCTCGGCAATTCAGGGTGAAATATTTTAAATTCTAAGTCCTAGAGTGTTGCATAGGAGCCCTCGATGGTGCAGCATGTTAAAGTGCTGAGCTGCTGAACTTGTGGACCAAAAGGTCGCAGGTTTGAATCCAGGGAGCAGATTGAGCACCTGCTGTTAGCCCCAACTTCTGCCAACCTAGCAGTTCGAAAACATGCAAATGTGAGTAGATCAATAAGTACTACTCCAGTGAGAAGTTAACAGCAGTCCATGCAGTTAACTTAGCCAGCCACATGACCTTGGAGGTGTCTACAGACAATGCCGGCTCTTCAGCTTAGAAATGGAGATGAGCACCAACCCCCAGAGTCAGACACAATTGGACTTAATGTCAGGGGAAAACCGTTACCTAACCTTACCAGAGTGTTCCAGGTCCACTAGTCCCAAGATCAGAATTATAATGATTTAATTTGTTGTGTCAAAAGACCCCAGGAATATGCAACATGCTTTCCTCTTTCCTTTGGTAATTGGAGAGCTACAGATACATCCCTTTAAGTGCTATATTCCTCATGCCTCAAAAGACCGGACAGTTACAATTAATCATCCAATGAACGCTATTCCTACAGAACACAGGAAACTATGGAACACATAATACAATTTGATGATGACTTGAGGCCACAGTGGCTGCAAAACCGCCCACTTCCAATACAGTGTCCGCAAAACCACCTATTTCCAATACACACTAAAACTTGTATCTAAGGGTATATAACATATTTAAGAAGTTGCAGGAAAGTCTTGAGTTCAGCCAAAAAATGTGCTTCAGCAGGTGTAGATCCAGGGTGAAACTGGCTCTGTAAAATGCATTGTAGGCCCCCGCCCCAGCTGAAGCACAGTAAAGAATCCCCAACAGAGACTGCCAAAGATAACACATTAAAGGCATGGCTAGGCAGCAGAGGCTAACCAACTCCCTGGAAGGGTTAAGGGATTACATCTGCTGCTAACTGCTACTTTCCTTTATTTACTCCATAAGGCTCTGGTGTCCTATACACAGGTCTATCCCCAAAGTTTGGGGGGGGGGGAGCTGAAAAGATGCTTGAAGCCAGGTTCTGTGTTCAATGTAATCACCTTCCTGGCTTCAAACCAGTTTCAGGCATGGCAATCTGATCACCCACACAGTGAAATTGGTTCCACCCAAACCTGTGTAGAAGCATCCTACTTCATCTAGCTCAGTATTATTACACTGACTGGCAATGGCCCTCCAGGCTTTCAGACAGCAGTCGTACCAGGAGATTTCGGAAACTGAACCAGGGACCTTTTGCATTTAAAACATGTGGCCTATTCACAACCTACAGTACTTCTTTATGGGAGTATTTTAAAGTGATAAAGGGAGATGGGAACATTGATTTTGATAGTGAAGGTAAATCTGAAGTCAAAACAATGACTTTGCATCCCATGGGACAGTTTACAAAACAGCATTCGCATTCAAAAGACCTCAGAAAAAATCAGACAGTGTAATAAAACTACTTAAACTCCTGAAAGGCAACAGCATTACATCCCACAGGATTTCTGCAGCAGCCATCAGCAGAATATATGTATATTGTCCACAACACATTCCAAGCTAGGAATATAATGAACTATACAACAAGAATAATATCATTGCTACTAAAATGTTAATGGGCAACATTATTCTCACTGGCTGCTTACCAACAATGCTTGGAATATTTTTATTTTAGGCTTGGAACAGTGAGCATGAGGTCTTCTGGGAGTTACAATCCTAACAAGTCACTTTCTTGAGTGCTGATTTTATCTTATGATTTATTCTTCTGCTGTAGGGCTGTGTCCTGGTCTTTAGTCCTGGTCTTTGAATGTCAGTATTTGACAAAACCATAGTTTGATCCTAAACATTTATAACCGTTAAGCACAAACATTTCCAATCTCCTTCTAAACCCTTACAAGAGCTGCTTTACAAAGTGCATTGGACATGATCCTAAATGTACCAAAATAATTTATGTGTATTCATCATACTTCTGTTAACTAAAATAATTTTGAAAACGGTACTTCTCTCATTCAAGAAAGCACAATGTTCCTATGTACTGAATGTCACAGATAAACCATCTGAGAATCTTTGCAGTGGCGCAATGGGTTAAACCCTTGTGCCAGCTGAACTGCTGACCTGAAGTTTGGGTTGCTGATCTGAAGGTTGTCGGTTCGAATTTGCAAGATGAGGTAAGCTCTTGTCTGTCAGCTCTAGCTTGCAAGGACATGAGAGAAGTCTCCCAACAAGACATCCGGGTGTCCCCTGGGCACACCAGAAGCGACTTGAAGTATATTCTCAAGTCACTTCTGACACAAATTTAAAAATCTTTGGGTTTCTTCCTTAGATTACTGAACTTGAAAAATCCATCTAGCCCACTGTTGTCTATAACTGGCAATGGCTCTTAAGGGTTTCACAGTCTGGAGTTGTCTCAACTCCATCTGGAAATGCTGGTGACTCAACATGGGACCTTTTGTGTCCACACTATGTGTATTACCATTTGGCTATGACTTGTCCCTACTAAGTGAATCTTCAGATCACAAGCCAAGGCTACGTCTAGAAAGCCTTCAAACAGTAAAACTTTAGCTTTGTGATTTTCAAAGTGAATGTTCACATTTAAAAATGAAAATCTGTAGAATTTCCATTTACCTTGCATTACTCTCATGCAAACCTGCTTAATGTGAGCATCAGTTGGCTCTCTGCCCTGAAACAAATAAATTATTTAAACAATTCAATCAATCTTTCATTGCATTATTAATAACATCCTGAATATGACATTTTCTTCCGTTCAATGTAGAATCTCCAGGACTGTTGCAATAGTTTGAATTCTTCATAGCATGTATCAGAATTAAAGATTGAAATGGCCATTGTTACTATTTCGGATAAGGCAAACAAAGGAAGATTTGAAGAATATAATAAGACCTACTAAATTTAATAAGTAATGAGTTCCAAGTATGTTAGTTTTGAATAAAACTGCAAGTGTAGATTTACTGAATCAATTAACATTTTAGTTAATTTCAAAGTTATTATCAAAGGGCAATTTTAGAAAGATTCTTTTTCAGATTTTATATATTTGCATTATTAACTCTAAAGTTGAACACAAAGGAACAGAAAATACAAAAAAAATAAGCAATAAACACTGTCCTGAATCCATCAAAGCTTTTAAAAATGTTTTGTTTTATGCACTATAATAAGTAATAAGAAAGATTTTTTAAAGTACCATTTCAAGGGCCATGCATCCACACTGTAGGATTAATGCTATTTGACACCACTTTAACTGCCGTGGCTCATGTGGGAGTTGAGGTTCTACAAGATTTTAAACCTTCTCTGCCAAATAGTTTAGGTGCTTCACTAAACAACAACTCCCATGATTCCACAGCATTGAGCCATGGCAGTAAAGTGGTGCCAAACTGTATTAGTTCTACAGTGTAGATCAGTGGTTCTCCACCTGTGGGTCCCCAGATGTTTTGGCCTTCAATCCTAACAGCTGGTAAACTGGGTTGTTGTATGTTTTCCGGGCTGTATGGCCATGTTCTATGAGTATTCTCTCCTGACGTTTCACCCACATCTATGGCAGGCATCCTCAGAGATTATGAGGTATGGGGAAACTAAGCTGGTAAACTGGCAGGGATTTCTGGGAGTTGTAAGCCAAAACATCTGGGGACCCACAGGTTGAGAACCACTGGTGTTGATGCATCCAGGGACACAGGAAATGAAAATTTCCAACCCATATCCATCTGCAATTTTTACATGGGCTATGCTATCTAGGGCAAATGTTTTGCGACAGTACTTTCTCCCTCCCATCACAAATCCCAGGGCCTTTTATGCCACATGAAATCTGGTTTTGAATGGTTTTTGGGCTTCCCTGGAGCCAATGTTGGGGGTGCACAAAGGCCTACGCTACAAAGGGAGGGTAAGTCCCTGCCAATTTCTCTGGATCCCTTATTCCACCACCAGCGGCTCTGCTCAACTGTACTGGGTTTTAAAATAATCTTGGGATTGGTTTGTTGTTTATTGGGTATGTTTAGATGGAAAGAAACAGGAAGAACATAACCATTCCAGCATCACAGAATTCATGGGTTCACTCGTCCTTTCACAACCATAGGGACATGAATCTAGTCCTGTAGTGACATAGCCCATTGCCTCACTTTCTTTTCTATAAAGGTTTCTATGCTTGGCAAGGAGAAGATTTGTCAACAGACCCATATATGAGAATCAGAAGGCCACTGCAGATGGGCCCAATTTATACTTTTATATTCATAGTGCTGTTATTCCTCTTTAATGGCCATGATTCTGCCTGATGAAATTTTGGAATTTGGAGTTAAAGAAAGGTATTTAAAATCCTAATAAAGTGGAATGGAGTGTTGCAATTGTGTAGTGTGAATGGACCCAGTCGGAGCAATATGCTCTTGGCTGACATGGAAGGGGGACTCTGCTGTGGTCCCCTAGTTATGAAATGTTCTCCCCTCTTAACTTGATGGTAGCACAATAAATCTCCAATTTTATTTCCAGTACCTTAATCAACCTTGCCATGCACAAATACCAGTATTTGGATAAAGGAACTACTACTTACAGCTGGACCCTGGCTCCCAGGCAAACCAGGAGCTCCTTGTTGACCTTGTAAACCACGAGGACCAGGTGGGCCCCGCAATCCTTCCATACCAGGCAAACCTCGACTTCCTTCAGGCCCACGTGACCCAGGTTCACCAGGATTCCCAACCTTACAATGGGAAAAAGTAAAACATATTTACTTGAGGTATGACAGAACAAGCTACTCTTCCAATATTGATCTAGGTCTCTCAGCTATAGTAATAGTGTGTTGCAGAAAAACACTCAGGTTTTCTTATTTTCTGCTATGCCGTTCAGAACTGGACACAGTTCTCCAAGTGAGATCTACACGAGACCAATGCAGATCAATACTTACATCTGTATGAACACTGTATTTCTGTTCGTACAATCTAGAATTGCTTTCCCCACATGTTAAATCAGGTTTAGGTGGAGGCCAACCAAGATCCATAAACTTTCTCATGTGTACTGCTGCTAACCCAAATGTCACCCATTTTATATTTGTGCATGTAATTTTTTCTGCCAAAACATAGAACTTCAGAATTATTCCTGTTGAAAATTATTTTGATTTAGTTTAGTTCTTTAATCACCTTTAATCCTAATTTTGTATTCTAAGCTATTAAATATTCCTCCTAATCATCTTCAAATTTGTAGAGCATCCCTTCTATTGTAAGCAGTTACAAATCTACTCAACGGTTGTAATACCTCACATTTCACCAGTTTGTTCATAGGGGGAGCCCTGTCATAAGCCTTCTTGAAATGAAGACATAATATATCAATAGTGTTCCCCTGATCTACCAACATTGCAGCTGTATCAAAAGAAGAGATAAGATTAGCCTATAATGACTTGCTTTTGAGGAACCCAGAGAAAATCTTAAACATTGTGTTCTCACACATTTAATATTTGAGGATCTGTTCTAGAGACTTTTATTATTGATGCCAAATTGACCTGAAATTGTCCAGGTCGTCTTTTTCCCTATTTCTGATGAGGACTACATGTGCTCTTTTCCAGTCAGCACAATCTTCCTTTGTTCTCCAAGAACCTGCCCAATATTGTAAAGCAAAAATCTCACTTAAATCACATCACTCTAGATACAGTTCATCTGGCCATGAAGGTATACATAAATTCATTTAAAGCAGATAGGTGTTTCCACACCACTTCTTTTATTAATATTGAAACCCAAACTCCCCTCCCCCTTCCCAGATTACATAATATGCCCTACTCTGCATTACTTATTTCATTTTTGCTAGGCTGGGAACTGTTCTAGAAATCAAAACAAAGTAAAAGTTTATCAGTTCTACATTGTCTTTCAACCTTATCACATAGGGCAATTGAAGCATCCTAGGAGACTTCTGTCCCAGTTTGCCCATGGAACCCATGCCATCCATCAAACGACATATGGCGACTTTCGGTGGGGCTCTGTGAGCAAAATGGGGTGGCAGCATGGGGGGATGCTGCCCACGGCAACACACAAGCCACCCTATATTCCAGAAAGAAGAACGGGGCTTGGGCAGAGCAGCAATGCTTCCCCAGGTGGGATGGGGAAGTGTCAGCTGGTGGCTGGGGCACCGGGATTGCCCTGCGGCCACCTCGCTACTGCCACGATACACCACGGAGGCTGGCGAATGATGGAGCTGAACCTCATCCATGTGATTAGGTCCTTTGTCACCTATTGACCTTTCACCGCTATTTCCAGTTGGTGGACCAACTGCTTCCTTGTTTATTAAAACATTGCTTGATCTTCCTTTTGCTCTGTTTACTATTTTGGTTTTTCTTACAAGCCTGACCCTATACTGAGTTTTGCCCTCCTGACAGCTCTCAACAGATATAGTGTTCCCTCACTTATCGCGGGGGTTACGTTCCAGGACCATCCGCAATAAGTGAAAATCCGCGAAGTAGGCACACTATATTTATTCTATGTGTGGAGGAGAGCAAACCACAGACCACTTACTACAATGCAGTCTGTACTTTATTTTAGCAGTTACAATATACAGTACACTGGCAGAGAAGAAGAATGGAAGCTAAATAACCCTTTTTTATTTCCAACCCTTCCCTACCCTCCCCCATCTCCCTTTATTTCTCCCTTTCCCCCTTCCAAAACCCTTTGCACACTGCAAAAACCCATGAAACAGCAAAAATACCACGATAAATGTGTACATTAATATTAATTGAAAATTCGCAAAACAGCGAGGGAGTGAAAAGTGAACCACGAAGTAGCGAGGGAACACTGGATTGGCTTTAAAAATATATCTTTCCTTGGTGATGTGCCTCTCTTTCCATTTTCTATACATGTTGCCTTTTAAATCCCAACTCGTTCAAAAGTTCCTTATGCAGCTGACTTGGTTGCTGTTAAGGAAACTATAGAAGTGGTAGCTGATAACCCCATACTCAATCAAGCCAGTGGCTCATTTGCTCAGTCAGAGTATTCAGTTGCGGGCAAAAAAAAAGGGAGACAGAGGCTGGATCTACACTGCTATATATTCCAGTTGCAGAATGCAGATTAATGGCATTGAACTGGATTATATGAGCCTACACTGCCATTTAATCCATTTTTGAGGAGGTCTTATGCCCTTAACCACAGCAAATGTATAATTATAGCTAGGTGGATATAATGGCAGCCAAAAGGAGTGATGTGTTTTCTGCTAAAATCACCACTGCAACACTTCCTGCCTCACATCCAGATGAGAACTTTTCACAGAGAGAGGAACCCTATGGTCACATCCTCTATTTTTCATGCGGGCTTTGATTTTGCTTATCTTTGATTGAGGATGCTACTTTCTTTTCTCAGAGGACCATATGTATGCATTTCAGTAAGTAAACAAGCTACTGCATAGCAAGTGGCATTTTGTTTTCCCTCCTCCCCGCAGACACTTCCGAGGTGATCTATTGCTTAAGAAATACAAGTCCCTCAAGCAATTCTATACTTTTTGCCTTTGCACAAATCCGATGAATATATTAAATATTTAAAAACAGCTTAAATGCGAAGAAGGCCATAAACTACAAGAGCTTTTAAGCTCCTGTTTTTGTATTCTATAAATATAAAAGCAAAGGAAATAAATATTAGATAAGATAGAAATTGGCAATACAAGAGTTTGCAAACTGCTGCCTTGAAACCACTAGGGCAAAAACTAATCACAACTATTTCTCTTCTCTGTGCAACAGAACACAGTGGGGCCCATTGTTTCTAGCCATGGCACTTTTATTGCTCATAGATAGATAGATAGATAGATAGATAGATAGATAGATAGATAGATAGATAGATAGATAGATTCATTTTAAATAGTAAAAAAGCTGGATTTTTAAAATGAAAAATGTAGAAATTGAATATGTTAACAATTGACTTTCATTTGCAAATCTTCCTAGTATTCTACATCTCTTTCTGGAATGGCATTTCTGACATTCTATGAGACTTTGTCAGCATTTTATAGGTTTGCTGACTTCATTTTCATAGAAGTCAGGGCAGGGCACATTAACACAATTATTGTGTAATAAAACTGTTCAAAGAGCACTTATGTTAAAAGTGTACATAGCTTACCAGCTCATAAATTTGTCAATTACAAACCAATCTATAACTTGAAGCAAACCTATGTTTTATCAATGATTTACTGGGCCTGTCAGCAGTATGTACTGTATAAAATAAAAAGCAAAACTGGGCTGTACTGTATACAAGAAACAGCAATACTAGAAGGAATCTTCTTCTCCCCCCCCCCCCAATAATATTGCTATCTAAATGATACTTTTATACTTATTTTTACTTAGGGCAGTTTTAGAAAATCGGCATCCTGTAGTGTTTTGAATGTCAGAGTAGAAGATTAGGGTTTGAATTCTCATTCAGCTATGAAAACCTACTAGGAGATGTTTTTTTTTTTAAAAAAAAATATTTTTATTGAGAATAACATTTTACAAATTTGCATTTTAAAGAAATATCCCCATAACCATAAAAAGAAAGAGAAGAGGGGAAAAAGAGAAGAAAGAAGAAAGAAAGGAGGAGAGGAGAAGAGATAGATACAAAGGAAAGAGGAAAAATAAAGAAAAAAAGGAATAATAATAATGATGATGATAATGATAATGATAAAAATAAAAAGAAGAAAAAAGTGAAAAATGAAGAATAAAAAATAAAGAGTTTATCCCTGTTGAACTTCATTTTATTAGTTTCGGCCCATCTCTCTAGTCTGTTAAGATTGTTTTGAATTCTGCTCCTGTCTTCTGGAGTGTTGGCTATCCCTCCCAGTTTGGTGTCATCTGCAAATTTGATGATGGTGCCTTCTAACCCTTTGTCTAAGTCATTAATAAAGATGTTAAAGAGAACTGGGCCCAGGACGGAGCCCTGCGGCACTCCACTCGTGACTTCTTTCCAAGATGAAGACTACACATTGGTGAGCACCCTTTGGGTTTGTTCGCTTAGCCAATTACAGATCCACCTAACCACATATTTATAGGTTGGAAGATACTTGGCTTAGCAGCAGTACATCTGAAAAGGACTTTGGGATCATTTTGATCATAAATTGAACATGATCCAGAAATGTGATGCTTCAGCAAAGAAACAAGTAATATTTTCACAAGCTTACATTCAGAGAATGTAGTCAGAACTCATCAAGAGTACTGCATTAAATTCAGGCCTCACATTTGAAGGAGGATATCGAGAAGTTGCAGTTGGCTCAGAGAAAGGCAAGAATGATAAGATATATGGAGAACAAAAACATATAAAAGACTGAAGGAGTTGGGCATGTTCAGCCAGGTGAAGGGAAGACTAAGAGGTGATATGATAGCACTCTCTAAATATCTCAAAAACTCTCTAAGAGGAGGGTGCAGGTTTGTTCTCTGTTGGCCAAGAGAGCAGAAGCAGGTCTTACGTTTTAAATTAAAGGAGAGAAGGCTTTGATTGAAGGTTAAAAAGAGCCTCTTGACAGTTGGAGCTGTTTCACAATGGAGCAAATTAGATAGAGAGGTGGCAAGGGTGTCTTTCTCTGAACATCTTCAGAAAGAGGCTAGACAGCTACCTCCTTCAAATGTTCTAGCCGGTGTACCTGTATTGATTAGTTGGTTGAACTCAGCTGATAGGCCTCTTCCAACTAAATGCTTCTATGACATATGATCATCCAAATATAACTATTATCAATCCTTGCCTTATTATGTATAAAAGCTATACATACTGCAACTCTGTCTACTTTCAAAAAGAAAAATGAAGTACCAGTGGATTCAAGCAACACACTAGTTTAAAGCAGGCATGCACAACATAAGCCCCTCAGGCCACATGTTGCCCTTGTCCCCAAAGGATTTCAATGGCTCACAATAGCATGCCTTGGGCAACAACATCACAGACAACATCAACATCACCTCTGCCCTCAGGATGGGACCAAGAGCAGGTGCCCTTGGTGCCCAGACCTTGGTGCCCAGACCCCGCCGCCGCCTCTCCCATGCCTGCAGACAGGGTTCCTCTCCAGCTCCTATGATACCATGCTCCATACCCATGTTATGGGTAGAATAGGAACATGTTTCTTTGCTTTCCATGGCAAACCCAACTGTTCATTCTTGCCATGCCTTCAATTTATATTACCAAAAAAAATTGTAACAAATGAATAATTTCTCGGCAATACAAACTGCTGATGCCAAAGTTCCCAATATGGCTCATGATGTAAAAGGATACCAGTCTGTACCAGGTCATCAACCTTTACTTTCAAGTAAGGAAGATTAACTACTAGCTGCTTCTTTGAAGAATTTTAATCTATAGTAGGTTGCATTTTGCATGCAGTTTCATGGAGCAATTTTACACATGTCTACATAGAAATAAGCCAGCAAATACTCCCATGACTGTGTTGATAAAATGAAAGCTGATCCTATGTGAGCTGCATAAAAGATGCTCAGCCCAGTACATAACTCATATAAAAATTCAGTTCACAGAGCCGGCTCTACTAATCTGTTGTGAAGTCTCCATTCCCTTCCTTCACTAACTCATTAATTTACCTCTCTCATCACCCATACCCGCAAACCTTCCATTCTCCACACACCAGGAGGTCACATTTCTCACTGTGAAAACCCCTCTAGTAATCTGCGGCGCTAAAATAAAAACGATGAATGATGGATCACGTTTGCTCTAACTTCCTTGCTTGGGGAACTGAATATTTAAACTCCATTTGTGAAGCCAAACATCCCCTCTCCCATCACCCCCCAGTTTAAAATTTTCTACTGATTTATTATACTTTTGATTTTCTATAACAATGCAGTTCATCATACTTACAGATCCTTTAGGGCCTGGTAAACCCATGTCACCCTATGAAAACAAGATGAATTATGTCAGCATGGTAATGTTGCATGTGCCGTTTCAAATGTAATGACTTTTCATTATTCTCTAAATGTTTGCACATTATAGTACTATTAGGGGAAAGAAGACCTCTCAAAGATAAGCTTAAAGAACAAATATGTCCAAGGATGGGAAGTTGCACTCACTAAGTCAAAATCATACTTAGACTGTAAGAGATTTTGTGTGTGAAAAAAAATATCGTAGAAGTGCTGCTCTCTGTAGAACAGGGTGGGGAAAATACAGACTATAACCATTTATGTGGTCCTTTCCAAGGCTCTGAAATACAGAGACACAAATACTTTTTTTCAAGAGGAAAAGTATGCTGCCTGGAGATTTTGCCACTGTTCAACAAAGTCAACAATGTAAAAACTGTCAAAAACTACCATATATACTTGTATGTAAGTCGACGTCATGTATAAATTGAAGATAGGTTGCAAATTATGGATTTTGAAATGATGCATTATAAGGAGAAAGAAGGCATCAACGCCCCCTCAGGGAGCCAGTTGCCCCTGGGTACTATTGCAATTTTCCCATCCAGATATTCAAAAAGGCCAAAAGCAGTACATTGAGAGAGAAAGTAGAAGAAGTCAGTGCTTATTTTAGGTTCTCCCAGGAACGACTAAGCCAGGGGTTCTCAACCTGGGGTCTCCAGGTGTTTTTGGCCTACAACTCCCAAAAATCCCAGCCAGTTTACCAGCTGTTATGATTTCTGGGAGTTGAAGGCCAAAATATCTAGGGACCCACAGGTTGAGAACCACTGAACTAAACTCTCACCTTTCACCACTTTGCTCAGAAGAGGGGATGTGCTTCTTTAAATATAATAATTAAGGTACAGTGATCACATTGACCTGTGGATAAGTTGACCCAGTTTATTTGGGTTGATTTTTGGATTAAAATGTCTAGACCTACACAAGAATATACAGAATAATTGAAAAGCCAGAAATTGAAGCTGGAAGCAGAGCCCCCATCTCTTCAAAGAGCTATCTTCAAAGCCAAAATGAGATTGTGATGTCCATTGCAAATGCATAGGTGTTAAAATATCCTCTTGTCACATTTGTCCACCTCGGAATATAGTTAAACATTTATAAGCTATATTCAAGATGAATCTCTACAGCATTCACATGCCATGCCATTGAACATATTGTGATATGAATATGTGCATATACTATTAAATTGTAGTTTGTTAGGACAAATCATACATTGAATCCATAGTTTGCTGCTAACTTACAGACTGGTTCATATACCATAGCTTGCAACATCTAAACTGTGTTCTATTTTTCTTGCTGCTCAGTCTGAAATGGAAACACCCTCTTGTCAAAAAGGTCTTGACAAAAGGAGCAGGAAAGAAACAAACTACAACTGTCGGCTTCACAATTTGTGAAACAAGAAACCAGCTAGTGCAAGCCATGATTGATGAATAGTTTTTGTGCTCTTATTCAACATTTTCCATAATAAATAACATCGTAAAAGCTAAAGTAAACATTTCACATTAAAATAACTCATATACACTATCAGTTACAATGTTTTGAGTGAAATTTTCAAGTGGGAAAGGCTTGTGATTACAAATATGTGACACAAACTTGACAAGTACCATGGCATTCCCATCACCCCGTTAACACAAAACCTAATGAACAACTCTTGACATAGGAACGGTTTCACACATTTTCTGATAACATATCCTGTAATGTTATACCACACAAAAACACAAAGTTAGCAGAAGTCTGCCCATAGGCTTTTCCACTGTGAAACTGGTCAGTGCATTGCTTCACTAGTGTACAGGAACACAGTCCTCTGAGGACTCACTTTTATGTCGTGACAGAAGCAGCATTTTCAAACCAGCCAACAAATCAAGCAAACAAGTGAGATGCTGACTTAAAATTATGCAGCATTTGAAACCATTTCTCCCTAATTAGCAATCTGCTGCTGCATATAGCTACAGCGGTAATGATTATTGTCAGCCTCTGATGTGGTACAGCAGCATCATATTGCTAGAAGCAGAAAGAGATGAGGACAGAAATGTGTAGTTTTTATGAGAATTCACAAGCCTTACAAATTCTAAAAGAATTAGCATAATTCTATGAAGACTAGTTCAAATCAGTTTAAAATGAGAACATCTGTGTTCTATGTATTCAGTTCCTACAGATCAGTAAAAGATATGAACCACATTTTAAAATCTTATCTGACATTTAGTAAAATTGCCCAAACATCTCCTTTTCACTCATGCTAAATGCAAACCATTCGTACCCAAATCTTCCATGACCCATGTTCCATGTTAAATGGAAAAATAGTTTGTTGATTTTAAATTTGATTGTAATCTTACAAGTTCGCCTTTTCGTCCAGCTTCTCCTTCTCCACCAGCAGCACCCTATTTAGCAAGAAGACACATATTACATAGAGGTATCAAACATTTCACTGAATTTTGACAATGTTGGACAACTAAAAGTTTATGTGACTAAATATACACACCTGATCTCCTTTAGGACCTGGTTCACCAACTGAACCCTGGGTGCAAATTGAAAATATCGTATGTATAAAAACAAAACATCAAGGAACATAGAACAGTAGAACTGCTCAAATAACTGAATAGCAAGTGACAAGTCTTCATTCAGAAAAGAAGCAATACATGGGCTGAAAAGAAAAGATGTTTGTCCTTCCATATCCTAAAGCACTGATTACATTTCAGTTTATTTGAAACCTAATCAGTACTCCAAGATCTGAAAGAGATCATCTGTTATTTTTAGCCTGTGTATTACTTGCTTTCTAAACTAATTAATCAATCTCTTTGAAATATTCAATGGAAGCACATGCAGAATTTCTTCTCCTAGATTCATATCCTTACTAGTATATCTTCTAATGCAGCTTATATGAGAACATCATCTCCATTCAATTCAAGGGAGCAGGCAATTTCAACTGTTGAGTTCCTTTGTGAATCTGGGACTGTTTTCTCTGTGTTGCGATGCCATCAGGAGGCTCTTATAGGGTAAATGGAAGCTTGGCACAGTTAGGAATCCCTGCAGAGACTAACCAGTTTGAATGTGCCTAAACATCCTAAAGACACTAAATCCTGTACAATCCCAGAAGTTAAACAGGGTCAACCCTGGTTAGTATTTGGATGTGAGACCACCAATGAATCCCATGTGCTGTAGAATATATTTTAAAGCAGTAGATACCAACCTTTGGTCCTCCAGGTGTTCTGGACTTCAAATCCCACAATTCCTAACAGCTGGTAAACTGGATTGGATTTCTGGGAATTGATGTCCAAAAACACCTGAAAGACCAAAGGTTGGAAACCATTGTTTTAGTGCAGTAGTTCTCCAGTTGTGGGTCTCCAGATGTTTTGGCCTTCAACTTCCAGAAATCCTAACAGCTGGTAAAGTGGCTGGGATTTCTGGGAGTTGTAGGCCAAAACCCCTGGGGACCCACAGGTTGAGAACCACTGGGAAATCCACTTCACAGTCCTCCTTGCCTAAGAAAGTCTGCAAAATTCATGGGGTCACTACAACTTGACTGGCAACTTGAAGACACATACACACAATGATAACACACAGCATAACATAGAAGTTATTGATTTTCTTCTAGCTAGCTGTAAAATGGCTTCACTGTGATGGGTTTTGAGTATTTCTTTAGAAAATATTGAAAATACAATTTTAACCAAAAAAAAGTATAGAAATACAAAGCAATAAAACTTAAGAGAGATTGAAAAATGCCTTGATACCCGAGAAGATCCGTATTCAATTCAGAGAAGCTTATGGCTGTTAGTAAACCTAGCATCTGTTATTGATTCTGCTATCCTTGGTTTAGATCTGATAGATAACCAGACTATTTCAATTTGCATCGCTGCCATAATGAATTACCAACTTCAACTTCAATTTAAAAAGTAGTGCAGACAAAGGTAGTGCTATGCAAGAAATAAAACTGGAGATCAATGCAATATTAAGATGGCAAGAATGGTTTCCTGCGGTCTAGCTACCATTACAGATTACCTTTTCAAACTTCAACCTACTGCCTAGAAGGAAAATCATGAAATCTTCAACTACAAACCATTTGGAGATCTTCCACAAAAGATTACACAGAACAAATAACTCAGTCTGATGTCTTTTTATAGTGCCAACACCATAATCTACAGCAGCAAAGGTGAGACTAACAGCAGAGGTAGGGAAAGGATAAAAAAAAGGCTTCCATGATAATAGTGTGAAGAGAAGGTTGCAGGCTTGGGGTCACCTATTTCCCAGATTTTTGGCAGTCCACAGAAACAAGACAATACAGAAGACCATCTTAGAAAATCATATTTGCCACAGGATATGCAATTGACCAGACCAGTCCTCCTGTACTGTTGTGGCACAATTGAAACCAGCATCTTGGGAAGGAGGTAAAACCTAGGTGGCAACATTTTTTCTATCCCTGACACGTTCCTTTCCCTATGTATGAACAAAGAAAGTGACACCACCACCAAAGTAACAGATTATTATGCAAGTGTAGTGTCACAACATATCACAGACATAGTTGCTTGGGATCCTAGAAAAGGTTAAAGGTATTTAACCCACATTCCAAGGGTAGGCATTTCGGTCCTATGAAGCTGCACCATTGGTTACATTGTCATGGGACAGATCTACACTGACCATTTATCCCAGAACCAATCCTGCATGGCAAATACTTGATCAACCCCAAGATGGTTTGGGTAGACCCCCCCCCCCTCAATCCATTGCAGAGGTGAGGGAATCCTAACTATTCAGGAGCACTAAGCCCAATTCAATGCCAACAGACAGCCACCTTTATATCCCCTCCAATTTTGCTTGGGCATGGGTCATGCCACTTGCTCAAAATCTTGAGAGACATCGGCCCTGTCTTTGACCCCCTCCCTTTTCTCTCTCTCGCTCTCTCTTTATATATATCATGCTGCTGGTACTAAGAGGAGTGTTATGTCAAAGTCTTTTGGAGTCCTTTGTGTGTATACTAGTTCAGCACTGCTCAATCTATACTTATTATATCTCTTGGTTTTCACACACAACAGTACACCTGCTGAGCAGCAAGAAGTCATAAATAAGAGGGCTAAACAACAACAGAAGCAAACCAAATACAAATATTCAGCACATCATACAACATGGAAGCTTGGCTTGGCTTTTCATCACACTGTAAGAAATTCAGGCAGTATTTGCTGAAAAAGGCAGATGTCTTTCTCATCCTCATGTCTCAGTAGTGATGGTGGAAATAGATGGAGGAGGATATGAAGGCTGAATGGATGCTGACTGAACAGATTTGATCCTTGGCATAAACTATATCCAGAGCCTATCTATTTCACAGAGATGAATTGTTTTTATGCCAGCTGAAATGCATTGTGCTTCCTTCAGCGAATCCTGGCAACTATAATTTGGACACTGAGAATTCTTTTTAAAATCCTTAACCCAATTCTTGCAAGTACATTCCTATAATTCCTAGGGGAGGTAGTCATTACTGAGCCAACTTGACCCTGATTTGTAGGCATGCAGTCAGAAGCAAATGCTATATATAATTCATGCCATTTCAACTCCTATTGAATATGTAAATGACTCAAGTGTTATAGTTGTGCCTTATAATTGGGGTTGGGATGTTTTGCACAGCCATATCGGCAGCATTCTTAACCAGCACTATAGCCTTCCAACTGAAGATGAACAACTGTAGTGGTACTCTTCCATCAACACAGTTGCTTTAGTAAGCAGAACTGGTAATGGGTTAATTTCTCCCTCCCTTTTACTGGATCCTGACCACTCTGGAAACTTGCTTTGAAAGACTGGAAAACCCGCAGGGTGCTTCTGTACTATGGTCAGTCGCTAACACAACGCAGAATGTCCAAATGTCATACCAAAATGAAAGAAAAACAACTGTGTCTGTATAGCACAATGGCTGACAGGCCTGCTGCCCTCTTGGCTTATTGGGTGGTCATACTTTGTCAAAGCAAAAGGTGGAAGTCAACCACCTGGTAAAATCTTCCAAGCATTATTAAAAAAGGAAAAGAGTGCCAGCATTTGGACCGCCATAGCAATAACTTCCCCCAGCTATGTGGCATCTTGAGTCTTATACAACAATTTTTACCACAAGCACTTCCTGCTTCCACATTTAAGATACTGTGTGTGTAAACGTATGTACAGTAGAGTCTCACTTATCCAACATAAACGGGCCGGCAGAACATTGGATAAGTGAATATGTTGGATAATAAGGAGAGATTAAGAAAAAGCCTATTAAACATCAAAACAAGTTATGATTTTACAAATTAAGCACAAAAACATCATGTTATACAACAAATTTGACAGAAAAAGTAGTTCATTACACATTAATGCTATGTAGTAATTACTGTATTTACAAATTTAGCACCAAAATATCACAATGCATCGAAAACATTGACTACAAAAATGCATTGGATAATACAGAACGTTGGATAAGTGAGCATTGGATAAGTAAGACTCTACTGTTTTTTTATTTGTCTGGCTGTGTCACAAAGGCTGTTGCCAGGTGCAATGGCCCTCTATGATGTCATTGGGCTAGGAGGGTGACATATGTATGAAGGGAAGAGAGGAAGAAAGGAAAGAGTCGCAAAAGCCATGTGTCCATTGTGAGGTAGGCCCTCTCAGAGCTGAAGAAGGGAGAAATGGAAGTGAAAGGGAGAGAGGAGGAGAGAGAGAGAGAGAAGAAAAAAGAAGGGAAAGAAGGGAAAGAAAGGAAAGAAGAAAGAAGGATAGAAGGGAGAGGGCATAAAGAAAAAGAAGGGATGAAAAATAAAGAAAGGGAACTGATATGAATGGAGGGGGGAAGAGAAAGAAAGGATGAAAGTAGAAGCAGCCGTCCCTCCAATACCTGGGCAATTCCAGGTATATTTGTTTGTTATCCAATACATTTAAGTGAATGAACATGTTGGAGTTCAGCCTGAGCTGGAGATTGGGCCCATTCAGCCAGTAATTGTCCCTGCACTTGCTTTCCCAGAGGACTCTGGTTTTGGGCCTGACCCTGAGCTACAACCAGCTTTGCCAAAGTCTGTTCCAGTGGATTCTGGGACCAGAGACGGAATGGTTGCAAGCAGGCATTCTGAACCACATTCTTCTCCGCTGTCAAGGCCAGTTCACCAGCTGCCAAATGGACATTCTAGTTTAGAGGAGGATTATGTATTTGACAGAAAGGAGGTGATCACTCACAGAAGAAGGGAGCGCAAATGTTTACAAAGGAGTAAACGACTGCTTTTGAAGCATGCTAATGAGTAGTTTTCTCATGAGAGAAAAGGTTTTCCCATGGAAGGAAGACCCCGGGTTTTCCTTAAATGCCTGCTCCTTTCTCTGCACGGCAGAGGTGTCAACTTTGCAATTCAAGAGAGAAAGATCTTTGCTCCGAGTTCTTGTATGCCTTGCAGCCATGGATTTTGATTCAAGTTCCTGCCTTGTTTCTGCCTTTGAATCAAGTTGAATACTCCTGTGACTTTGCCATGTGGATTTCCAAAACCTTGGATTATATTGGAGATTGATCCTGCATTCTAGCCTTGTTTCCTGTGGTTTCCAGATTGTTTCATGCCTAGGAATTGAATCCTATTTGGACTATTCTTGATACTTCTCATGGGACTAAGTTCAAGTTCTGGTTTGGACTATAACATTTGAATGACTTTCATGGACTCTTGCTTATAGACTTTCAAGTACACTGCTCTTGTGGATTCAGCCCATTCTATTGACTCTGAACTTTATTTGCTTGTGCTTGCTTATAATCTTCAATAAACAGCTTGATTACTTATATTCTGGACTCCAGTGTGGTTTCAAGGTGCCTATGCAGCCTAGGGGTGCAACAGAACAGTACTTAAAACATATGATTTAGTGGGCCAAGAGCAGGTTGTCATTAACATGGAAGGAGCAAACATTAATGACTTGAAGAACTGTGTGAAATAAAAATATACTTTATATAGATATTGTTGGAAAAAGGCATATTATCTATTATTATTATTGACACAACGACGTTATGACACAGCAAACAGGATAGATATGCTGGATTTCGTTTCACAAAACCACAAGTCGAACACTTCCCAAGTCTAGGACTGTGTGATGTATTTTCGGATGATGCGTGCAGATCCCAGTAGGATGGCCTTTTGCAGTTGGCAGATCGTAATTTTGTCAATGTCTATTGTTTCCAAATGCCGGCTGAGATCTTTTGGCACGGCACCCAGTGTGCCCATCACCACCGGGACCACCTGCACTGGTTTCTGCCAGAGTCTTTGAAGTTCAATCTTGAGGTCCTGATAGCGGCTGAGTTTTTCCTGTTGTTTTTCATCAATGCGACTGTCACCTGGGATGGCAACATCAATGATCCAAACCTTGTTCTTTTCTACAACTGTGATGTCTGGTGTGTTGTGTTCCAGAACTTTGTCAGTCTGGATTCGGAAGTCCCACAGTATCTTTGCGTGTTCATTTTCCACAACCTTTCAGGTTTGTGATCCCACCAGTTCTTTACTGCAGGGAGGTGGTACTTGAGGCATAAGTTCCAATGAATCATTTGGGCCACAGAGTTGTGCCTCTGTTTGTAGTCTGTGCAATTTTCTTACAGCAGCTGAGGATATGATCAATGGTTTCGTCGGTTTCCTTGCACAGTCTGCATTTTGGGTCATCAGCTGATTTTTCGATCTTGGCCTTGATTGCATTTGTTCTGATGGCTTGCTCCTGGGCTGCAAGGATCAGGCCTTCTGTCTCCTTCTTCAGGGTCCCATTCGTGAGCCAGAGCCAGGTCTTCTCCTTATCAGCATTTCCTTCAATTTTGTCAAGGAACTTTCCATGCAGTGTTTTGTTGTGCCAGCTGTCAGCTCTAGTTTGTAGTGTGGCTTTCTTGTACTGGTTTTTTTTTCTGCTGTGCTTTGAGGAGTTTCTGATTTTTGACTTCAATCAAAGCAGGTTCTTCACTTTGCTTTACATATTCTGCCAGGGCATGTTCTTCTTCTTTGACTGCTTGTTTTACTTGCAAGAGTCCTCTGCCCCCTGATCTTCTAGGCAGATAGAGCCGGTCAACATCACTGCGAGGGTGCAGTGAATGATGAATGGTCATGAGTTTTCTTGTTTTTCTGTCCAAATTGTCCAGTTCCATCTGTGTCCAGTTTATGATGCCAGCAGTATATCTTATGACAGGTATGGCCCAGGTGTTTATGGCCTTGATGGTGTTGCCTCCATTGAGCTTGCTTTTGAGAATTTTTCTGACCCTTTGTGTGTATTCTTTGCTGACCACAGTTTTCACATGTTCATGCTTGATGTTGTCCAGTTGCAATATGCCCAGATATTTATAGGCCTCTGGCTGGTGACACCTTATTTTTTGGCCATTGGGCATATTTATGCCCTCACTTTCAATGATTTTTCCCATCTTAACAGCATCCACCCAAACATCCAATTCACCATGGAAAAAGAAAAGGAAGGAAAACTGCCATTTCTAGATGTTCTGGTCATCCGCAAACCCAATCAACAATTGGGCCACACAGTTTACAGGAAACCTACACACACAGATAGATACCTTCATAAAAACTCCAACCATCACCCAAGTCAAAAAAGGAGCACAATCAAAGCCCTGACAGACCGTGCACAAAGAATCTGCGAACCTCACCTCCTCCAAGGTGAACTCAACCACCTAAACTGGGCTCTACAGGCCAATGGATACTCCACCACAGACATCAGAAGAGCTGCAAGGCCAAGAACAAGCCATGAGAGTCAAGACAAAGATCCACCCAGAGGAAAGGTGTTCTTACCATACATCAAGGGAACTACTGACCGCATAGGGAAGCTGATGAAGAAGCACAACCTACAAACTATCTACAGACCCACAAAGAAAATCCAACAAATGCTACGGTCAGCGAAGGACAAGAGGGATCCTCTCTCTTCTGCAGGAGTCTACCGGATACCATGCAGCTGTGGACAAGTCTACATAGGGAGCACCAAACGCAGTGCCCAAACAAGAGTCAAAGAACATGAAAGGCACTGCAGACTAATTCAACCAGAGAAATCAGCCATAGCAGAGCATTTGATGAACCAGCCTGGACACAGAATACTATTTGAGAACACAAAAATGCTGGACCATTCTAACAACTATCATGTCAGACTACACAGAGAAGCCATTGAAATCCACAAGCATGTGGACAACTTCAACAGAAAGGAAGAAACCATGAAAATGAACAAAATCTGGCTACCAGTATTAAAAAACTCAAAAATCAGAACAGTAAATAAAAAGCAATACTCTGAAAACAGAGGATTTCCAGACATGAATCAACCAAGGGCAGTTAACGACTCTAAACAAAGGATGCCCCAGAGGCAGGAAGAAGACAGCAGATAAGCTTTTCAATGCTAATTAAAGTGATTAACTACACAACATTCACACTGACCTCTCTCACCCTAGACTTTTCACAGATATATATTAACCTCTTCGCTTAGTTTTCTCCATACCTCACAACCTCTGAGGATGCCTGCCATAAATGTGGGCGAAACGTCAGGAGAGAATACTTCTGGAACATGGCCACACAGCCCGAAAGACATACAACAACCCTGATTTTTCCCTTCTTCAATGCCACTGTCGAACATTTGTCCAAACCAAACTCCATGTTGATATCAGTGCTAAAAATTCGGACAGTGTTGGTCAGAGACTGGATTTCAGTTTCCGTTTTCCCATACAGCTTCAGGTCATCCATGTACATCAGATGCGAAATTTTGTGAGAATTCTTAGATGTTTGATAGCCGAGATTTGTTTTTTGTAAGATTGTTGACAGAGGGATCATGGCAATAATGAAAAGCAGAGGGGACAATGAATCTCCCTGGAAAATTCCTCTTCTGATGTTGACAAGTCCATAGCTTTCATTTCCAACAAACAGTTCAGTTTTCCAGTGCTCCATCCTGTTTTCAATGAAGGTGCCAACGTTTTTACTAATCCCGATGGCGTCCAGGCACTTGATGATCCAGCTGTGTGGGAGTGAGTCAAAGGTCTTTTTGTAGTCAATCCACGTCATGTGAAGATTAGCTTTTCGGCTCTTACAGTTCTCCAGAATCATTTTGTCAATCAATAACTGGTCTTTTGTGCCCCTGCTTTTCCGTTTGTTGCCTTTCTGTTCATCTGGCAAGATGTTTTTTTCTTCAAGATAGTCTTGAATTCTGTCAGCTATGATGCCAGTCAGTAGTTTAAACATAGTGGGCAGACACATTATTGGCCTGTAGTTTCCTGGTGCTGCTCCTTTTGCTGGATCCTTTTGTATCAGGTATGTTCTTCCAGTTGTTAGCCATTCACTGATACTTCCTTTCTGCAGCATCTCATTGAATTGTTGGGCCATTTTTCCATGTAAACTAATCAGATGTTTGAGCCAAAATCCATGAAATTGATCACTACCAGGCGATGTCCAGTTCTTGACTTTTTGCACTCGTTTGCTGATCATTTCAGTTGTTATTTCCATCTGTTCCATTTTGTTCTGTGAGAATTTTCCTTCGAACTCCTTTATCCACCCAGCGTTTTTGTTGTAGTTTTTATTATTTTCCCAAAGTTCTTTCCAGAACTTTGTTGTTGCAGTTTTCTCTGGCTTTATGGTTACTGTGTCTGTTGTTTGGTTCAGGCTCTGGTAGAACCGCCTTTGGTCTGATTGAAACAGTTGATTTTGTCTGTACTGGATGATTCTGGCTTCATATCTTTCAATTTTTCTGGCTGTTGCTGTAATTTGTTCTTTCACAATTTCCAAAGTTTCTTCAATTTTAATTATTATTATTATTATTAGTAGTAGTAGTAGTAGTAGTAGTATTTTCTCACAACAGAATTCATTATTCAGCTCACAGACCATGCAAAAATTATGTTTTTTCCTGATAAGCAAAGCCTTATACCAAGTGTCATGAAACACTATCATATAAATTTTAGTAAACATTTGGTGTTGTGAATGCAAAAGAAACAAAGATTTCCTTACAAAGACCCACCCAGAAGCTGATGAAGAAACGCAACCTACAAACTATCTACAGACCCACTAAGAAAATCCAACAAATGCTATGTTCAGTGAAGGACAAGAGGGATCCTCTGACTTCTGCCAGACTATACCGTATACCATGCAGCTGTGGACAAGTCTACATAGGGACCACCAAATGCAGCATTGCCCAAACATGAATCAAGGAACATGAAAGGTACTGCAGACTAACTCATCCAGAGACGTCAGCCATAGCACAGCACTTGATGAACCAACCTGGACACAGCATATTATTTGAGAACACAGAAATGCTGGACCACTCCAACAACTATCATGTCAGACTACACTGAGAAGCCATTGAAATCCACAAGCATGTAGACAATTTCAACAGAAAGGAGGTAGCCATGAAAATGAACAAAATCTGGCTACCAGTATTTTTAAAAAACCTCTAAAATCAGAACAGTAAATAAGGAACAACAGAGGAAAACAGAGGAATTCCAGACATGAATTCATCAGGTGAAGCTAACACCTCCGAACAAAGGATTCCCCCAGGCAGAAAGAAGCCAGGACATGAAGCTGGCAAGGCCATTAATCTAATCAAGGTGATTAATTACAACATTCACACTGGCCTCCAACAGACAAGAGTTCCTTCTCCCACTCTGGACCTTCCACAGATATATAAACATTCCTTGCTAGGTTTTAACAATATACTGTACCTCACAACCTCTGAGGCTGTGTGCCATAAATGTGGGCAAAACGTCATGAGAGAATGCTTCTGGAACATGGCCATACAGCCTGGAAAACTCACAACAACCCTGTGATTCCGGCCATGAAAGCCTTCGAAAACACATTTCCTAAAATGTTTCTGTTTCCTTCACCTTGGCTAACAAAAACTGTGTCCTCATGATTTTTCCTGATATAAACCATTTCAAATATAGAATGAGCATCCCGTACCCAGAATTACAAAAACCATAATACCCCAAAATACAAAATCTAAAATAGTCTGAAGTACTTTGCCAACACAAATAAAGCAAAGCCATCAGATGAATGCTGCTGGTAAGAGAATCAAATATCTCTCCAGGATAGATCAAACAAAAAATTTTAAGCAAGTGAGAGTGAAGGCTGGATTATCAAGTATCCTTAGACCTAGATCCTTCCAAGAGTCACTTATTAAGCATTCTAACTTTGAGAGCAGTCATCTAAAATGATCTGGGCATGCATGGGGGAAATGTGTTTTGTCTGAAAGCGAGTGGCATAAGTAGAGAAGAGACCTCTGTGATAGGTTAAGAAAAACAGAATTGTGTCCACACAGAAATAACAATGAAAAACTCTATTAATAAACCAAATTGTAGCAATGTGCATAAACATTATTGAAGAGAAAGGAACGAGGTCTAAAAGATTCACATGAGACTATTATTTGTTCAAATACGATGGATAGAGAGAAAATGAAATGATACCCTTTTTAGAGCGGAGAGTTAAAGCAGACATCTAGCTATTTTTATTAGATGCAGAGAAATGGAAAAGGCAGCGAGGTTATTGTGTGTAATTTTCTTCTGCAGGATCCCTAAAAGCTATATAACCAATAAGAAATTCTCTCATTGTCTATATATATGTATATCCCCTAAAATTTCTTTCTGCCACCCATCTTTACTGAAAAGCTCATAACACGTAATTTGCAGTATAAGTGTTATAAGCTTTTGTAGTAAAGAAAGAAGGCTGGCAGAAATATTTTTAAGGGAAATTTTTTTTTAAAGCATGTGAAAAAAAACCTTATGGATTGCATATCTTTTAGAGACCTTACATTAGAAAAATATACACAATAATTCTTTTTTGGTTAATTTTCATTTTTCTCCTTTAGGTATATTCAACAATGTGGTGTAAAGGATTTTTTTTTAAACCTTCCCTTCATGAAAAAAATATCAGAGTACTTCCTCTTGAAAAATGGCACCCTTACCCTGTCACCACTTGGGCCAGGCAATCCCGGAGGCCCAGGCAAACCTGGGAGGCCAATGTCACCATCAGCACCCTAGGAGGAAAAAATCAAACATGGCATGATATTAGGATTATTATTTTTTATTTAAAAGAGAATAGTTGATAAAGACAACCAATTGCTAAGATACATGTTACATCTTGCACATAAAGAATAACCAGAAGACAGTATGGTGCAGTAGTCTGAATGTTGGACAAGGATTATGGGAAATAGATCATATCATCACTTGGCTATGTAAACCAAGTTAATAAAATATTGCGTATCTATGGCTGAAAGAGTATGATAATCATGCTCACTCAGCCTTAGTTCTGTAATATTTTATTAATTGCATTCTCAAAATAAAGCAATAAGCAATTTTAAATTTTTCTTTCTCCTGTGTGAAAATTTTCACATTTCAGGACTTTCAGCATAAAATTTGAACATAGTATTTTTGTGTAGGAAACAACATTTTCTGTAAAGTAAACAGCGTTTTCTATGCAAAAAAATAGCTTTTGTATAAAAATATTATGCAAAAAATACTGTTTGTCACAAAACTGCATTTTCTAGACATCTAATCCACCTTTTAAAACATGTGGGTTTCTACAGAGGGAAGAGATGTGAGCATTCCTCATTCCTTCCTAACAGGGAGCTCTTTCAGGCCCCAAATATTAAGACTTCCTTTCTATCAGAGTTCATGCAAATGATGTGGAATTCATTTCAAAGAAGGTATTTGTGTTCATTAGGTATTAACATTACGTCTCTGCTAGTAAAAAAAAAAAAGATCTGGCTTTTTAGCATTCCTTCTCTTATTTTTGTAAATTAACAACACAGTTGACAGCTAACATCATTATCTTAAGGCAATATACAGAGATGCTCCCCCTCTCTTAACATTAATGCCTAAAAATGACATGCTCCCAAAGGAGTTCTATGGAATTCAAATAACAAAACGTGATTTTAGTAGAGGAACAAGATGAAATGAGGGAAGCCAACAATGACCCTATTCATGCTTCCATCTTTAGTTTCCTGCATAAATGAATACGCTGCTACTCATCAGGAGAGAAGCTAGAAGCTATTGGAAAAACAAACATATAAGCTGAGTGGAAACCAACATTGGCTACTTACCATTTTACCTGGAGGACCTGAAGGACCAGCCAGACCTGGTTCACCTCTACCACCCTTTTAAGGAAGAAAAAGACATGGTTAAAGCATAGGAACATTTTTTCCTGAAAACAGTGTTAACTGATGTTTAATTTTATTTATTTATTAAAGTTGATTTTAACGTTCTTCTAATAGGAAAACAAAAGCAAAAGGCCCAGTAATAACCACAAACACCAAATCCTGAATTGAAGTACACAATTTTAAAAGCCATTTAACAGTGAAGTTCTATGTGAGTTTACTCAGGGATAGGTTGTATTGTGGGGGGTTTTGGGGTGGAGACAACTCTTGTCCTAGTCTTTTTTTAATATTTTTACTGCAGTATCCATTCTGATTAATGACTGAGCAAAGGTATGAGGAATATTGAATTATTTAAATGTCTTCACCATTTAAATTAAAGTTATGTAATGTTTAGCTGTACATCTGTCATAGGACTTTGAATGATTACTGAAGAAATTCAAATAAAGTTTTTGCTATTTTCCACTAGTAATAATAATAATAATAATATTAATATAATAAAACTTTATTTATACCCCGCCACCATCTCCCCAACGGGGACTCGGGGCGGCTTACATGGGGCCATGCCCAGAACAATACAATATAAACAGCATATAAAAGAACAACACATCACAACACAGTGAACAATACAATAAATAATAATATCCATTACAATACAAATCAAGGAAACAATGAAAACAAGGGCGGACCACATGAACATTAAGTTAAAACTCGGGGTGAGAAAGACATAAGAATATGGTGTCATCTGCATATTCTAAAGTACTGATATTGCTTCATCTGATTTTCATGCCCCCTTTTTTGAGTCTAATAATCAGCCTTTATATATAATATTTTCACTGTACAAGTTAAACAGACAGGGGTGATGAAGTGCAGCCTTGCCTGACCCCACATGGCAATTGCATTTCTGTTTATTCTGACTTGATCATAGCCTCATGTCTGAAGTACAGATTATGCATCAGTGCAATCACATATTGTAACACATCAATCTCTTCTTTTTTATGATGACCTGCACAATCAAAGGCTTTCCTATACTATGTAAAGCACAGACTGATTTTCCACCATTATCCAATGTATGTATGCAATATGATCCTGATGCCTCTTCCTTTCCTGAACCCAGCTTGGACAACTGGCAAACAAAGTCTATCATACTTTGGCCATATCATGAAAAGAAATGATTCCCTAGAATGCTTGGGAAAGTAGATGGCAGTAGGAAAAGAGGAAGACTGCATTTCAGATGGACAAAATCAATCAAGAAAGCCTATGAGTTTGAAGGACTGAGCAGAGCTGTTGAGGATAGGATGACTACAAGGTCTCTCATTCATAGGATTTCCAGAGGTCACTGATTTGAAAGAGATTAACAATAAAAATATTGTAAATGCCTTCGTTGTAGAATTTTGAGCATCACCGTGCTTGTATGGGAGATTAATGCAATCCTAAAGTTACTGCAATCCCACTGTCCCTATTCTTGGGCAGCAGAAGGTATATAGAGCATTTCCAATTGTGGGCCATTGTTTTGTTCTCCATATTCATTGACAAATTTTACTTATAACTACAGTAAATTCTGTCTTTTAAAATAGGCATTTAAAATAGGTCTTCACGTATGAGTGTGCAATTGTATTATTGTACTCATGTGAGCTTAACTGAACTGGTTAATTTTAAAATTTTGTATGCTATTGTATATTGTGCATGATTAATTGTATGATACTGGATCGATCGTGGGATGGCTTATGGATCAAAACTCCTTCTCCTGGGAAGTCATAAAATGAGGTTCAAATCACACATTTGTTCTTGCAAAGGTAAATTTATTATATAACAAACCTGTATACCTGGTGTTGCCAAGGTATCACTGGGACTGCTATATGACTACTTTTACCCTTTTACAGTTCTGAGAAGGTCTACCTGGCAACACTCTGGCAACAGTGGGCAGGCAATCTGTGTCTCTTTGTTTCCTTCCTCCATTTCCCTCATACACCTTCTCCCCTTCTCCTTCCTTCCTTCCTTCCTTCCTTCCTTCCTTCCTTCCTTCCTCTTTTTTTCTCTCTTCCCTTCCTTCATCCTTTTTTCTTTCCTTCCTCCAAACCTTTTCCTGTTTCTTTCTCTTCTATTTCCCTTCCTTTCCTTCCTTTCTTTCCTTCCCTTCCTGTTTCTGCCTTCTCCAGCTCTGAGAGGACTTACCTCACAAGGTCTCCATGGCAACATGCCTCTCTTTGTGGGCCTTTCCTTTTCACCCACCCACCCCCTTTCCCCTCATACGCATTGCACTTTTCTTTCCCGGTGACATCCACTTATCCTAGCAACAGCCAATCCAGTGATATCATAGAAGGACATTTCCCCAAGCAACAACCGTTATGGTACAAACAGACAGGCAAACATACATACTTTAACATAGAGATAGATAGATAGATAGATAGATAGATAGATAGATAGATAGATGAATTTTGCATCTTATCTGCAATGTGATAACAGCTAGTGTGAAATACTACTTTTGAAAGATTTGTTGTAACATATATGTAAATCCTGATGTCTTGTTATTTGATTTCTACTACATCAAAAATGAATCTGTGAACTAAATCAGATTTTATGAATGTTGGCAAATTTTGAAATGCCTCAGGATGTGTGTTCACCATACCATCTAGGCAGGAGGGTTTTCCTCTTGTTCATTATGGGAAGAAAAAGAACCTCAAATACACCATTCAAGCTCATTGAAACATAAATATAAAGGCCAAATACAACACTGTACTTTAGCATCAAAAAACATTAAGGGGAACTATACTTTGCCTCCCCCGATTGAGGTTTTCTCAGACTTCCAGAGCAGCTTTTTAAGACTGCAAAGCAGGAGGGAGGCTAGGGACCTCATCACATTGGGAAAATTCCCTATTGTAGAACATTTCACCAATGCACCCAGCATGGAGCCCACTGAATCTCTACACATGACGCACAGCTGTTTCTGGTGGGGCTCTGTGCTGGCTGTGTCGGCAAAGTGTTCTATGGCAGGGAATTCTGAATACGGGAGACTACCTGTGTTCAGATTATAAATGCTGGGGATGGTGCAGGAGTATGGCAGAAAGTTATGCTTTCTGGTATGTGATAGGCAAGTGTGTGATGCAGGCAATGTGGAGCGTTGGGCAATGGATTTGCCCTGCTGCCCCACGATTTGACCTGCTGCCCTATGTATCCCCCCACTGTCCCAAGACAGTATCAAGAACCTCCATATGATGAAGTCCTAGGTGTAGAAAGGGTGGATCACCAATGCTGGTGGAAGCAATAGGAACAAGCACTTGTTAACCATCAGATTTTGGTCATCTTTTCCCTAGTTCTTTTTCCTAGTTCTTTCACTGGCATCTTTTGAATTGGCTATCTTTCCCATTCTTGTCCTCTTTCTGGGTACAATTAAACATGCATTTGTTTTTATTAGAGATTTCCAATATATTCAAAATCAAAGAATAGCATTTGACTGATGTAGAACTGTGTTGGGTCTATTCCACAGTCAAGTGTCATGCTAGTGCAATTACAGTGTTTAGTTTCCAATTGTAGCACCCTGATTTGTGATGTTGCACTGGTTCAAGTGTCAGTCATATGTATATTCTTTTTCCCTTCCCTTCCTTGAATGGCACATCATATAATTAGCCTGACAAAACTATTGCAATGAGGCTACATCACATTAATTTGCCATTTCTGTAAAAGAAACACATCCAGATAAACTCTCCAGCCCTTTGCATTTGTTCCTGGAGTAAAGAGAAAGCCCTTTGTAATTGTCTATTTTTATCTGAAATAGGACTGGGCTCAGCCTTACATCAGCTTACTTATAAGAGAAAATATCCCATTTAAGTAACATTTTATTTCTAAGTCAGCATAGTTGAGACTGAAATGTTTCTTTAGAAACAAACATATTGTCCACATTCTTCATGGAAAGTATGATTAAATAGAAATGTAAAAGGGTTTCAAGTTCCATCAAGTTATACAAAGCATGAAAAATATTTATTACAGTTGAAAAAATATAGTTTTTTTCCCAGTATGGCACCTAGCTAGGAGGAGGAGGAAGCTGCAGTCTAAAAAAGGAACATTTCTAGCTTCAAATGAGATGACTAGCTGGTTATTTGTTGCTGGATCAACAGGCAATATCAGAGGAGGGAATCAGAGTTTAATCTGAACAACCAGTTTCCAGCATTTACAGACAAGGTCTCTAAGAATTAAAACCGTCTGGCAACCTGTTTTCTATGGACTGCTGATTTTATAACTCTCTACTTGCCTTTATAGGATTAAAAGCATAGTTTAGAAGATTATCTTGCATTTTCCTGTTAGGAAACTACTCTGTAATTTAATTAATCACCAGAATGTCCAAAAAGATAAATGCCGACTTAATGAAGAAAGGGAAGGGGAGGAAGAGCAATTATGTCAAAATAGATCATGCACATACAAACCCTCCAAGAATTGCTTCAAATAAACTAAAACATACCTGAAGAAATATTGAGCTACTAGAGTATATATCTGGCATTGCCTGGGCATCGGGGGAGGGGGTGCTGCCCACCTGCTTTCTCCCTTTTCCAGCTCCAAGAATGCCTCCTTCACAATGCCTTTATGACAACACTCTGGCAATGGTGGGAAGGCTCTCTTTGTGGCTCTTTCTTTTCTTCCTCCATTTCCCTCATGAACTTTCTCCCTCTCCTCTTTCTTTCTTTCTTTCTTTCTTTCTTTCTTTCTTTCTTTCTTCCCCTACTTTCTCTCATGCATCTCCCTCCCCGCTTTTCCTCCCTTCTTTCTTTTTTCTCCCCTATCTTAACCTCCTCCAGGTTAAGATTGATCCCTCAATTCTGTGGATTCTCCAGAAAGTAACAGGAATTGCAAGAGAGAAAACAGGAGATCATGAGCTCATGAGAATCACATTATCATTTGTCAGGCTGTAGTTCAAGGATGGGCTATATACCATCTCTTTTCTTCTCCTTCCAGATTATGAAGAATTATGCTTGTGTGGTTTTTGAATCCACAGGACTGAAATTGAGCTCAATCCATGTGCCTTTGTAGCATGATTCTGTACAGTGAATCTTTCCTCAGCTGATTCAACAAAGAGAAAGGGAAAGTTGTAGAAAATTAAAGCCATCATATCTTCTATTTCATCCTTTACTGACTGCCTAAAAACTGAGTTGTGACAATGACTTCACAGTGGACTCACGCCATATGACATGCTGATGTCACAATTCCAGAGTTGTCACAAGCTGACAACTGGGATCTCATTTTTTGTGCTCAGCAATATGAAGATATTATAATTAGTATACACAGTACAGCTTTTCTCAAATTCCTGAACTGAAAAAAGAAGTTGTTGCTTGGGTGAAGAACATAAGTAGTTATTTTTCTTCACTTGACTAAAATTTAAAGTAGTTTCCAAATAGCACAGTATATTTTGCCATATTGAGAGGAGAAGCTATTATTTTCTAAAAAGGAAACCTTGGTCAACAATGTTGTTATTTCTATTTTTTTTTTCTAGTATACTATGCAGAATGTAGCCAGGAAATCAGAAGACGTTTACTTCTTGGGAGGAGAGCAATGGCCAAACTTGACAAAATAGTGAAGAGCAGAGACATCACACTGGCAACGAAGGTCCGCAAAGTCAAAGCAATGGTATTCCCCATAGTAACCTATGGATGCAAGAGCTGGACCATAAGGAAGGCTGAGCGAAGGAAGATAGATGCTTTTGAACTTTGGTGCTGGAGGAAAATCCTGAGAGTGCCTTGGACTGCAAGAAGATCCAACCAGTCCATCCTCCAGGAAATAATGCCCGGCTGCTCACTGGAGGGAAGGATATTAGAGGCAAAGCTGAAGTATTTTGGCCACATCATGAGGAGACAGGAAAGCTTGGAAAAGATCATGATGCTGGGGAAAATGGAAGGAAAAAGGAAGAGAGGCCGACTAAGGGCAAGATGGATGGATGGTATCCTTGAAGTGGCTGGCTCAACCTTGAAGGAACTGGGGGCGGTGACGGCCGACAGGGAGCTCTGGCATGGACTGGTCCATGAGGTCACAAAGAATCAGAGATGACTAAACGACTGAGCAGCAGCAGCAGATTTTATCTACTAAAACCTTTAGGTTAAGAGTGCTTGTGAAGAATAGATTTGAAATTTCTATAACCAGATAATATCACAAGAAAACTAGATAATTTCAGAAAGCAGCCTATAGTCTCTCTAATTAGGTCTTGGTTTATCTGGTCATCTAATAATGGCTCTCTTTTATTCTATTTCTTTATTTTATACTGTTGGAGTTAACAAAGAATCTTGCTACTTTCAGATTACAAATATACAAAAATACTATATAAATATTTATAGTTAGGTACAAGAAGTGTCTAGGAAGTAAACCAGGAAGTAAAGTAGAAGTCTTCCTATTCTGAGAGAAGTATGCCCCCACCAGCACAAAAGAGCTCAGGAAAGGACAAAGGTATGATACAGTCACATATCTGATCCAGCTTAAAAATCAGAGGGGCATTTTTCTAGATGATGTGTGTGTGTGTGTGTGTGTCTTTTTAAAAATTGAAGAAAGCTTGATTTCTTAGAAACAGCTTGGACGGGGCTGTACTTCTCCTCTCCCAATTTAAGGAGATGCAAATGTGCAAACAGGCATATCAACTGGTTCATCCCATAGCAGTGCAGAAGCGATTCAGCCCTGGCTCATCAATAAAACAAAGCAAAATATGACACTGTGTGAAAAAGTGTTTAGATTTCCCAGTCTATTTCTTATGGGTCTCAAGAATTGTGTTCAATTCATCACACAGTGTGAGCCTCCCTTATCAAAATGCTTGGAACCAAAGGACATTTGGAGGAGGGGGAATTTTATTTTTTTATTTTTTGAAATACCTATATTGGCATATACATAGTAAATGAAGGATGGGATGAAAGGGGGCTAGTCACACGTCTACCACCTTTTGAGTTTTTTCCTCAAGATAAAAGCTTTCCCTCAGCTGTCAGGACATATTGTCTTCTTTTAGAAAAGTAGCCAGGAATGGAGGGGAAAACCTTTCCCCAGCCAGTCACAAGTGTTTTGCATTTTCTCTAGGCAGCAGACAATGGGATCATAGAGAACTTGCCCTTGTGGCAAGCACTGAATTGTGTAAATGAGGTTCTTCTGCCTTCTCCCTCTTCTCTTTCCCTTCTCAGGACTCTTTGAGGAAAAATGGGTGCTGGATGTGTAATTAACCCCCTTTTCCCAAAGGCAGAAGTGGGCACTGGCTACAAAAAAAGTTTGAAGGTTGGGAGTATTTCAGAATTCCAGCTACAATAGACTTAATCTGTATGAAGTTCTATAAGGTTTTGAGATTTGTGTTACAATAAGCCTACCCTCCAAACATGTATAATTTACACACCACTGAAAGAAACTGCTACAGAAGTATACCTAATGAACAAGTAACACAAATACTGCTTGATGACACATAGTTTTCTCCACCCATGGCTCATATCTGAAAATAACTGAGTGAACAACTGAGCAGATCAACAAAGAAACTTACAGGGGGACCTCTGGGTCCAATTGGTCCTTGTTCTCCCTGAGGCCCTCGTTCTCCCTAGAGGCAGGATTAAAAGAACAAAACATGCTCAAAAACTTGTTCCTGCACAAAAATATAAACATATTGGCTTTTCTAAAAAGCAAATTCAGATAGAAATTATCTTACAGGTTTACCCGAATTCCCCATCAAGCCAGGTATCCCGGGAGGACCTGCATTGCCCTGTTGGAGAGAAATGAGTTCATCAAAATAAAACAAGTATCAATACAGAATTCCAACAAGAATAGTCCTAAACCAACTCCCTGAATTCCCTAGGCTGCACATCAATAACAGAAAAAAATATTTTTCTCTAGCTCTGAAAAGCTGCCTTTTCTCTCTGTTTAAAAAATACATTGAGAAAGTGCAATGTGTCCATAGGAAGGTAATGAAGTTAGTGAAAATTCTAGAAACCAAGCCCCATGAAGAAGGGTTGAAGAAGGTGGCCATGTTTAGCCTGAGAGATGTCATGAGAGTGGTATGAGGCTACAAGAAAACAACTTGATGAATTGCTCTACTGATCTCTTTAGAGGTGGAATGCAGAATTCAAAATTGTCTGGAAAATGTTTACCTTTTCACCAGTAACACCTTTTACTCCAGGAGTACCAGGTAATCCCTAAATAGATAAACATAATTTGTAGATACTTGAAATTTGATAATGTTTTACATTTTAGAGTTTTACATTTTATAGAAAATTTTAAAGTTTCCCATATAAAAATGCATTAACAAGCCAAAGAATCCAAAATCATTACATTAGGAGCACAATTAAACATTACCTTCAAACATATATGGAGAAATTGTGTACCAACATGTTAGAATTGAATAATGCTGTTAATGCCCCCCATCTTAAAGATCCAAGTCCCTAAGGATTTCTTTGGTCTTGAAATGTACAATCTCATATTTCTTGCCATTACAGAAAATGTAGGCTCACTCAGTGACCATACAGCTTCAGCTTAAACTGAAAATGTAGTTACATTTTACATTTTAAATGCAAGAAATACTTACTGGCTGGCCCTGAAGTCCTACATCACCTGGAGGGCCTGGTTTTCCTGGTTCACCCTGAAAGAAAATGTTTGCATTAATCAAATAAAAATCATTATTATACAATCTCTTTATTAGGAAAAAAAACCCAGCATGGGCATAGTTAATATAAAAGGGGGAGAGAGGTAAATAAAATTTGAATGTATATGGTTTGCTTGTTCAAGAGAGGGGACCATGTGTGCTTCCAGATATCACTAATTTATAGACCATCACCAAAAGGATATTTTCATCAGCTGCCCCAAGACTGTGGAATGACCTGCCGGAAGAGCTTCGACAGCAAAATCAAAACTCAACTGAAGACCTATCTCTTCTGGCAGGCCTACCCAGTCAATTTTAACTTGTGAATTTTAATCTGAAATTCATCTGTTAATTTTAACCTGCATTTTAACTATGCACACCTTGTTATATGTTGACTAATCTGGGTTTACTTTTTGTCATGTCAGGAGTGACTTGAGAAACTGGAAGTCGCTTCTGGTGTTAGAAAACTGGCTGTCTGCAAGGACATTGCCGAGGGACACCCAGGTGTTTTGATGTTTTTTACCTTCCTTGTGGGAGGCTTCTTTCATGTCCTCGCATGGAGCTGGAGCTGACAGAGCAGTGGTTCTCAACCTGGTGCCCCCAGATGTTGTTGGCCTACAACTCCCAGAAATCCCAACCAGTTTACCAGCTGTTAGTATTTCTGGGAATTGAAGGCCAAAAACATCTGGGGACCCCAGGTTGAGAACCACTGTGCTAGAGGGAGCTCATCCGCCCTCTCCCCGGGTTGGATTAAAACCGGTAACCTTCAGGTCAGCAACCCAACCAAGTCATCAGTCCTGCTGGCACAAGGGTTTAATCCACTGCGCCACCGGTGGCTCCATCTGGGTTGACTAATCCATGGGTTAATGTTGGTACTATAGATTAACTCTTATCACAAAAGAGTCTGCGTAGAGTGTCAAAATGGAAGACTGCATCCCTGGATAATCTACAAGAAGCACTGCCTCCTTGACTTTCTCTGCCATGACACCACTTCTACCATTTTTGAATGCCTAAGCAAGAAATTGTGGCAGTGGCCAGGGGTAGATGGTCCTCTGAGGTGTCATTGTTGTTTCCTCCGCTCCATAGAACGACCTTAGATCTATTCATAGATCATATCAAAATTCACAATTTTGGCCTAATCCTGATACTGACTTATACATGAAGGTGGTTTATGCCTGAATATATAAGGAAATCTGAATGAATATGATGTACACCTGCTTAGATCCCAAGATGATCATGAGATGCTCTTCAGTAGTACCCCTTATGATGTGAAGCAACTGTCTGTCAAGCAGAGGATCTTTTCAGCTGCCAGAACTCTAAGAATCATCAGACCAACATGACAACTGGATGTTACCGCTGGGAGTTCCTGGAAGTTATGGTCAAAATAACATTTTCCAGGCTCTCCCTCTGTTTTCAGGCTGTTTGTGGTGTTAATTTTATTATAGATAACAGGAGGCGAGTCCACTGGGAGAGCTAGCACACAGAAGAAAGAAGCAGATTTGGATGGGAGAAGCCAAGGGTGGATAACTTTGGTGAGGTTAGGTACAACTAGTGTCATTCTCACTTTTAGATGGCTCAGGAATTGTTGCTGTATTTGAATATGGAGGTTCTATTCTCTAACATGGCTACTGATAAATGAAAGGCCACGTGTCTAATATGTATTCCTCTAAGACACAGAGAATGTTAATTTAGAAAAACATAAATTAAATTTTTATGTACCTTTGATCCTGGCATGGCAGGGATCCCATCACGACCACTGACACCAGGTAAACCCTTGAAAAAGAAATTACACTTTGGTATTCTGTAAATCATATTTATGTTGGAACCACTCTTTTCTAATACTGCAAGGCAACTCAACCTGACAGCAGTATAAACTACAATAATTATTCATGATAATAACAATCATCTTGCTATACATACATGTTCTCCTTTAGGTCCAGGAAGCCCAGTAATTCCTCTATCACCTTGTGGACCCTAAAAAAGAAAGTGGAAAGAAGCACAATGAGTTGTGGATGCACATCAGGTGAAGCAAGGCACATGTGCCTTCACAAATAACCTGAGCCAGCCTATAAGAATTAAATTAATTTATTCCCATTTTATTTCCGAGGAAGGGGGAATTCTATTGGTTAGTCACATCTAGAGTAGATACACATCCATTATTGAATGATAAATCAACACGTCATTGTTGTTATATGTCTCCAAGTCATTTGTAAGCCGCTCCAAGTCCCTTTTTGGGAGATGAGGTGGGAAATAAATAAATTGTTGTTGTTGTTGTTGTTGTTGTTGTCATTGTTGTTATTATTATTATTATTATTATTATTATTATTATTATTATTATTATTGTTATTATTGACTTATGGTGACCCTAAGGCAAACCAATCACAGACTTTTTAAAACTAACTTGTCCAAAGATACCCACTGGCCTTTATAGTTGAGTGCAGATCCCAAGCCTATTCTCCAGAGCGATAGTCCAACACGCAAACACTATACCACCCTGGCTCCATAAGTCAACACCCACTGAATTAGTCAACACATAGCCAAATCCAATTCAATCAATGTATATACTCTAGTTTGAGCCATGATGCAATATATGCTATAATCCTTAATTAAATTATTTAGGAGTGATCTCCACTGAATACAGTTGGGTTTGCTTCCTTGTAAATATGCATAGTCTTGGAGAAGTAATTTCATAGTACTGATTATACATAATTGCTTGTTTAACTATTAGAAAGTAACTCACTATCTCCCCTTTCGGGCCCATCTCACCCAGGGTACCTCTTTGTCCTTGATCACCCTGCAGAAAAACAGAAGCATGAATTAGCAAATCTCAAACATGATTCATTGTAACTATTAATGTTATGCGAGTGATTACTAAAGTTAAAGTAAAATCTTAGATTACATATCATGAAATCAGTTTCAAATTAGGAGCCAATATGACTACTGTATAGATAAAAGGCCCATCTACATGGGACACTTTTCATTGGTGCTGATCCAGAGTGGGGTACCACCACCCTCCTTCCCCTTCTCATCCTCGGCTTTATGGTGATTGCTGAGTGTGAAACTGCTAGTGGTCATTTCTCATCACATCCACTGACACTGAGTGGAGCAACAGAGCAATGTGCGGGAGGGGAGGAGAGAGGAAGCACTTCCTCCTTTCTGCCCTCCCTTCTCCAATCGCTCTGTCACTCCGGACAGCTTCAGTAGGTGTGATGAGCAACAACTACCAGCAATTTCGCATCTAGTGGTCACTACTAAGGTCGAAAGGATGGAGGTAAGTGCCATCCCCTATTCTCAGGCTATCCAAGCCCAGGTAAAGTGGGATGGCCATGTGAACAACCAAAGCAATTCCTAAAAGAACTGGCTAAATTATTCATTCCACCACAAAGTGCAACTTTTTAAAATGTAGGATAAGGTCACATTAAGTGACCTTGGCAGTTGTTAGGGAGAGTGGGGTCTATGCATCATGTGGATGCCCCACCTCATTTGGTCCATTTAGATGGGCCCGAAGTGGAATTAATTGGAGAGAGAGAAAAATATATAATGACCCTTGGTATCTATTGATGTTTGGTTCCAAGACTTTCCATGAATACCAAAAGTCTTACTACATATAATGGCATAATAAAATTGTGTCCCTTGCATAAAATGGCAAAACAAAACTTTGCTTTTTGGAATTTTAGGGAATATTTTCAAACCATAGATGGTTTAATTAATGAATACAGGACCTGTGGGTATCAAAGGCAGACTGTGCAAGCTTTTTCAGGAAGAAATATAAAATGTATGCACACAATTATTAAGTTTCCAAACCACCACAAAAATGATCACAAAACACACATTAAACACAAAAATACAATTAAATACATTAAATAAAAGACAAACATCAAATAAGGTAAAGTATGTTTAAAAATGTAAGATGTTTTATGTGCACATCAGCTTCAGTCAACAACTGTGGGAGGAATTACTAAATTTATAACAAGAAACATCCCACTTTTGTTAAAAATTGAAATGGGCACCTGGCCAGAGCAACCAGCCTTATGTGCATAGTAGTGAGTCCTACACTGAAGTTAATAGCACACTAAGGCATCTTGTTGAGAAAAAGATAAACTTACAGGAGCTCCAGGAAGACCTTGTGGACCAGAATCTCCATCCAAACCCCGAGCACCCTGAAATGAAGGGGACAGATCAGAGAAGGACATAAGATTGAAAATCATACAACAATACACCAATAGTATTTTATGTTTTCATTTTATGTTTGTATTTTTGCATTATACTGTAAAAAAAATCAAAAAGTGCATCTATTAACTCTCACTGAAGGCAAATAAATAAGACAGCAGCTGCATAGCTCCATTCCTCTACATTTGATGAAAATTGCCTGACAGTTGCTCTGGATTATTTGTGATACATTTTCCTCTCCCAAACTTGGCTTTTCAGATTCTCCATAATTACGTGATATAATCACATAGAGATTTGCTACAATGACAATCTTTCTTTACTGGTAGTGCCATATGCTAGATTAAAAAATTTATCAGTGCAACCTACGAACCCACTAGAGAAAAGTGATAATAATCACACTGCGAAAGTAAAGTTTGCCAAAAGTCTCAGTATTAAAAGTATTAATATCTTTGCCTTGTTTTGGAATTGCAAGGATGAAAAAGAGTTGAAATTAATATATTATGCAAAACATTCCCTATGGAACACTGTCATTCAACATTTAAGCCTTCATTACTGAGCAGCAACACATCAGTTCCTCTAAATATATTTAATTACTAAGCACTGCTATCTTTAACTAATTCCCTATGGCCTGAACATAGCACTCAAGTGCGTACTTCGGCACAATCTCAGTAAACTGAACCAAAGCATTGTATTTTGTAGAATTTATGTGAACATTTTTCACAGATGAGCACATTACGAGAAAAAGAAAAAAAGAAGCAGTACTGCTGTGAAGAGAAAATGTGTGGTTATTAAGTTGTACTTCAGAGAAAGCCTATACACTTTTAATCTGATGGAGCTGCATTAATAAATGGTAAAAATAACAGCAAATAGCAATATCTATGAGCTTAAAAATAAGCGTGTTGGTTACAATAATAGTGTTTCATTCTGGATCAATAAAAAGAGTTAAGATGAACCCACTGAAGAAGATTGCTTGAAAATATGAAAGATTGTACTGCCCTTAATTCAGGCAATAAAGGACCATACAGTAGCAGAAAACAAGGGTTATACAATTTTATTTTCTAACATTAAAAACTAACTTGCTCATTACACTATATCTCTTTAGTATTTTGCTATCAAGGCAACAAAAGGTAGAATGGGAGAGTCTTTATCTTTTTGGTAATTTGTAAAACAGCCTTATTTTGTGCTGTAGAAATTTATCAAGAATACAGATATATGTCATGGAGCCAAATCCCAGGGCTGAATTTCCAAGCCCTGAATCTGGCTTCATAACATAACATAAATAACCCTGCAAGCACCTGGCGGGAGAAGATAAAATGAGCCTGGGAACTCAGGGTTGAAAGTATAAACAATTATAATTGATATAGTGTGGGAATGGTAGTAATGTGATCCAGAGGGTGGGATTTGATGATGATATTTGCGTGTGGTATTACGTTGCATCAGAAGTGATAAAATTGAATGTATGTAAACATTAGGTCATTCTCGACTTTTCCAAAGTCATGTATTCTTCAATAAAGATTGGATTTGAGAGCAGCTATCTTTGATCTGCGTTCAGACTGGTCCTTTGAAGTGAGCCTGACATTTAAGTCGAGAATCCCGTTCTCACCCTCCTGCGGAATTCGCAGTGAAGTGATAATGAGTGAAGAAGGAGATCAAAGGCCAAATGGAGCAGGGAGGCCTTCGCAAGGGGCCCGGCCGAAGAGAGAAGAGACGCTGCAAGCCATAGCTTCCTCTACGGGGTACCCCAGGCCGAACGGCGTGACCCAGAGGATTCCCAGGGGAGGAAGAGGCGTCTCTGCGGCTGCAGAAACAAGTTGGGGATCTGGAGGAAGTATGCCGGAGACCGTGGCCCTGCGGTTATCCATCCTGGAAACTAATTTATCCAGGCTGTCGGAAACCGTGGGGAGGTTGGTGCCACTATTGGAAGAGAATCTCCAAAAGGAGCCCATCCGATATGGCGCCGAGAGAGAGCCAAGTAAAGAAGGAGATTGGAGCCAGAGGGGCCAGCGAGCATCAACGCAGAGTCCCGTGGCGGCAAGGGACGAGGGAGATGAGGAATACTGGCAGGAGCTGGAGTTCCGAGACAGAATGGCACGCGAAGTGGAGCGCCAGCGAGCTCTGGGAACTCTGAGGCCGCCATCTCCAACAGAGCTCCCAACCCCCCGAATGGGCGTCGGGGTGGAAAGACCACTGGGGCCAGGGATCGGGTCCAGTGGATTTGCAGACGAAGGCGGAGAGGAGCGGGAGATCCAGGAAGAGGAGGAGGATGTGCCGTACGACGAGGAAAGGCGAGATGCGGGGGCTACAGCGAGGCCAGTATGCGGATGGGTGGAAGGGCCGACAGCGGCGGCAGAATTTCGGGAGCCGCGCAGAATGACCACCGGAGTGGGGCGCGGCGTGTTCCAAGGGGCCGCCCGAGGAAACCCGATGCAACCCTTCCCCATGCCTCCCAGACAGCATCCACGGGCCGCAGAATGGATGCCAAGAAGGGAAGATCTCAAACTAGAATACGGAGGGGAATCAGATGAACTGAACTTTTTTCTAATTAGCATCAGAGGATACATGGAAGACAATGCACACACATTCCCCTCCGAAGCAAGCAGGGTTCGAGCCATCGGCAACACACTAAAGCGAGGAGCAGCCAGCTGGTATGTGCAACTACATGCCAGACGCGACCCATGCCTGAGGTCAGTGCCCCGCTTCCTCGCCGCACTGGAAAACCGGTTCAGAGACCGGCTAGAGCAATTGAGGGCTCGAGACCAGCTGAAAGGAATAAAGCAGAGGGACAAAACGGTGCCCGAGTACGCAGAGGAATTCCTCCACCTCGCGGAAAGGGTACCAGAGTGGTCTGAAGTGACCAAAGTGGAATTATTTAAAGAGGGACTACGCCCCGAGATTTTCAGCTGGGCAGCGCACAGAGATGACCCCGAAACGCTCCAGGGATGGATTCAACTAGCGGGGCACGTTGAATCCACCCTAGCCCAAGTAAAGCGCTTCAGGAGCAGCGGCGGCCAGCAAAGACCGGTGGCGAGAGGTCGAGGAGAAACGAGGAAGCAGGAAAGACCCGGAGGGAGGCCGGGGATTCCCTCCAGAGGAGACGACAACAAACCTAAACCGGGATGCTTTGTATGTGGGAAGACGGGCCATCGAGCAGCAGAATGCTGGGCCCGGAAGGGGGAGCCGCCAAAACCCCCAAAGCCCAAGCCAGCAACCGGGAGGCGTGCGGAAGAGGAGGTGCAAGCCCCAGAATCTTCAGAAAAACTGGTGAGTCGGGACAAACGCATGATAGTAGTGCCAATCTGCCTCTCGGGGCTAGAGAATCGGGCCACCTGCAAGGCATTTGTGGATTGTGGTTGTTCTAGAAACATTATAACTCCGGAATTAGCAGGAGCGCTGAAATGTCAGCAGATGGCGCTTGACTCCCCAATTGCATTTTCGCAGCTAGATGGATCAGTCGCTGCTGGGGAAGTATCTACAAAGGAAATACGGGGGGTCCCATGTAAAATAGGCAAATGGGAAGGAAGAATATCCTTTGTGATAGCCCCTATTGCCACATACCACGTAATATTAGGGATACCATGGCTCGAACAGGCAAATCCTGAAGTAGATTGGAGAGGAAAGAGCCTAGCATTTAAAGAACAGCAGACGCAATGGGAGATAAGCAAAATTGCAGAAGAAGAGGACGAGGGAGATGAAGCAGATGAGATAGACCCACAGCTATTGCCACCTGAATACAGAGACTTTGTGGATGTTTTCAATCAGAAAGAGGCCAGTAAATTACCTCCCAAAAGGAATATAGAAGTAGAAATTGAAATAACCCCAGGAGCAAACTTACCAAAACCAAAAGTGTATCCCATGTCTGTGCAGGAGAAGGAGGAATTGAGGAAATATATTGATAAAAACCTGGCGCGAGGCTTCATTAAGCCATCCAATTCGCCTCTCGGGGCCCCAGTGTTATTTAGGAGAAAGAAAGACAACTCCCTAAGATTGTGCATTGATTATCGAAATTTAAATGCAATTACTAAGGACAATAAATACCCTATGCCCTTAGTAAAGGATTTAATTACCGTATTGAAGAAAGGGAGCATATTTACCAAACTGGATTTAATTGAAGCATATCATAAATTAAGAATTAAACCGGAGGATACTTGGAAAACTGCATTTTCCTGCGCATTCGGCCATTTTGAATATAAAATTTTACCTTTCGGATTAAAAAATGGAGGCGGTTGCTTTATGCAGCTTATAAATGAAATACTACACCCATTGTTGTACAGAGGGGTATTCATATTTCTTGATGATATCTTGATTGTGAGCGAAGATAAGGAAAAGCACGTAAAATTGGTCCGGGAAGTTTTGCAGAGACTAAGAGAAGCAAAGCTGTACGCAAAACTGTCCAAATGTGAATTTAATAAAACTCAAATTGACTTTCTGGGGTATCGGATATCTCCAGAAGGGTTAGCTATGGATCCAGCTAAAGTATCAGATGTGAAAGAATGGGGAGTGCCTCAAACAAGGAGGCAATTGCAATCATTTCTGGGGTTTGCAAATTTTTATAGATCCTTCATAAAAGGCTTCGCGCAAATAACCGCACCCCTTACTGAACTTTTAAAAACAAAAGGGAAAGGGGAGACAGCAAAAGTAAAAGCTCCTGGCGCCAAACTGGGTTGGACGCCAGAATGCCAAAAGGCATTTGAAATCCTAAAAGAATGCTTCACAGAAGGACCCATCCTAAAACACCCCGATATCAGGAGCCCTTTCATAATCCATTGCGATGCCTCAGACTGTGCGTACGGGGCAGTACTATTGCAAAAAGATCAAAATGGGAACTTAAAACCCTGCGGATATTTGTCCCGGAAGTTCAGCGAAACTGAAAAATGTTGGCCAATATGGGAAAAAGAGGCATTAGCCATATTAAAAGCCTTAGAATGCTGGCGACACTTCCTCGAAGGAAGCGGAATCCCATTTGAAATTTGGTCTGACCATAAGAACCTCCAGTATTTAAAGTCTCCTCGAAAATTGTCCCCCAAACAAATTAGATGGGCGCAATACTTCAGCAGGTTCGATTTCCAATTAAAGTTTTTTCAAGGGAAGCAGAATGTCTTGGCAGATGCTCTTTCACGCATGCCTCAACACGGAGGCATAACCACAGCAAAAGAGGGAACAATATTCTCTGATAAACAATGGGGCTTAGCTGTCAGGACAAGAGCGCAAACCCAAAAGGAGAACACTGCTATTGTTGAACTCGACGGGGAAGATAATTGGGGAAACGAACTGAAACAGTCTTATGATGGAGATCAGTGGCTCGCATCCAACGCAGAAAAGGGGGAGCAGAAGGGGGGATTTTGGTTTGTGAACAAGAAACTGTATATCCCAGCAACATTAAGGATTAAGATTTTGCATCGTTTTCACAATAACCAGAGCGCTGGTCATACAGGAATTACAAAAACAACCAAGGCAATAGCAAAACATTGCTGGTGGCCAGGGATGAGGAAGGACATAAAGAATCATGTTGTTCAATGTGATGATTGTGCCAGAAATAAATCGAGAGGAGGGAAGCCAATGGGATTATTACAAACAGTAGCAGAACCTACCAGACCTTGGGAATGTGTAGCTATGGACTTTGTGGGGGAACTACCGGTTAGCAAAGGACATCGTTATATTTGGACAGTATTAGACCTGTTTTCTAAACAGGCCCACTTTATAGCACTGACGAAACTACCATCAGCCGAGAAACTAGCTGAATTGTACATAAACCACATTTACAAACTGCATGGATGTCCCAGTAGAGTGGTCAGTGACAGAGGAGTACAATTCACAGCAAAATTTTGGGAAAAATTCTTGGAAATGCTAGGAGCAGAAAGGAGTCTAAGTTCTGCTTTTCACCCCATGACAAACGGGGCGGTAGAACGTACTCAGCAGACACTTGGGCAGTTCCTTCGAATGTACTCTAACATGAGACAAAATGACTGGTCTAGGTGGTTGGCTTTTGCAGAACTAGCTTTTAATTCGACTATACATTCAGCAACAAATAAAACCCCCTTTGAAGTGGTTTACGGGTATGAAATACAGCCTTTGCCCCAGTTGCCAAGATGGACAGAGAATGAGGAAACAGAGGCAGGGAAATGGAAAACGCAAATGCTAGAATGCTGGAGTCAAGTGACTGCATCCTTAAAGGAAGCACACAAAAAGTATAAAGCGTTCGCAGACAGAAAGAGGGTGGAAGGCGATAAACTGGATAAAGGAGATCTAGTGTGGTTAAGTACCCAAAACATCAAATTGGGGCTACCTTCGAGAAAATTGGGCCCCAAATATATTGGACCATTCAGAATACAGGGTGTTATCAATGAAGTAACTTTCCAGTTGACATTGCCAAAAAGTTTAGGGAAAATACACCCAGTATTCCATCGCAGCTTGCTGAAAAAATACATGGGGACTTTGGACAAAATGGACACATAGAGTTATTGTTTGATTTGTTTCAGGATTATGATGAAAGAAGAACCGAAGAGGAGGACGAAGAAAACGAGGGCGCCATGTCATGGAGCCAAATCCCAGGGCTGAATTTCCAAGCCCTGAATCTGGCTTCATAACATAACATAAATAACCCTGCAAGCACCTGGCGGGAGAAGATAAAATGAGCCTGGGAACTCAGGGTTGAAAGTATAAACAATTATAATTGATATAGTGTGGGAATGGTAGTAATGTGATCCAGAGGGTGGGATTTGATGATGATATTTGCGTGTGGTATTACGTTGCATCAGAAGTGATAAAATTGAATGTATGTAAACATTAGGTCATTCTCGACTTTTCCAAAGTCATGTATTCTTCAATAAAGATTGGATTTGAGAGCAGCTATCTTTGATCTGCGTTCAGACTGGTCCTTTGAAGTGAGCCTGACAGATATACATTAATACATTTATTATTTTACTCTATTATGATTGCTATGATTACATTTATTATTTTACTATATTAATATTGTTATTACATGTATTATTTTTCTTTATTCTTTATTATTGTTATGATTACATTTATTATTTTACTCTATTATTATCACTATTGTTATTATTACATTTATTATGTTACTCCATTATTATTATTATTATTATTATTATTATTATTATTATTATTATTATTATTGGGTTGCTGTGAGTTTTCCAGGCTGAATGGCCATGTCCCAGAAGCATTCCTTCCTGACGTTATTATTATTGTTATTACATTTATTATTTTACTATATTTATTATTATTATTACATTTATTATTTTACTCTATTATTATTGGAAGGATACGTAAGCACATTTACATTGAAGAAGGGTAGAATAATGATTTAATCAGAGTTGGACAGTCTTATTTTAGATTACAGGTTTATGTAAATATTCAAAAACATTTAACCTTCTGATGCGTCAATTAATGTAATTTTATTTGTACCTATTTTTATTTTTATTTTTGGAATTTACCAGTAGCTGCTGCATTTCCCACCCTTGTCTTATACTCGAGTTAATAAGTTCTCCCAGTTTCCTGTGGTAAAATTAGGTGCCTCGACTTATATTTGGGTTGGCTTATACTCGTGTATATACGGTATATTACATCCTAAACTGTAATAGTCATAGAGATTATATTCTATTTTTGACTGATTACCAGTTGCTGTATCTGCCAACTAGAGTGTGTGAAGATGTACAAAAATACATTTCTATTCTGAATTAAACTTGGAATTTTTGATAGCATCCATTTATTCTAGACTCTCATTTGTTAATTTGTTCAGTGGGCAAGCAGAGGTTGAAATAGATGGGATGGGAGCAAGAGATTTCCTCCTTCTTGACCTCCTTCTGTTTTATCTTTGAATAAATCACTGTGGTTATGATCAGGCTAAGATAGAACATATAAAAACATATACTTGACTCCTGACTGTGGAAAAATTATATTTTTGCATCCCAAATCATGGAGTTGGGCTTGTATTCCCTAGAGCTTCTCACATCTTTTTTAAAATCATACTTATTGAAGTTTTACAAAAAGAATAACTAAAATCGAGGGGGAAGGAGGGAGGGAGATAGTAGGTAGGGTATGGTAGGTGACGTGATGGAGTAAAGAAAATTGAGGTATGATGGAGGGTAAAATCAAGAAAAAGAAAAAAGAAAAGAAAAAAAGAAAAATGGTTTGTTGACCTTCTCACATCTAAACTGCTGGCTGATGAGGTTCATTTGGCTAGCCTTTTGCTTTCATTTGTATATCTCCATTTTGCAATAAATCTGCTGTTGCTGTCTCCTTATTTTTCATTTATTCCTATCCTGCATTGTTTCTGAACATCCTAAACTGAGTTTAATGTATGAAAGGTTGAGATAAAAATCCCCAGAACAGTTAAATAAAATGTTGGCTATTATCTTAATACGGCTATGCTTCACAGCTGTGCATTCACCCATGAAATCTCTTCAAAACCAAACAACACAAAATATTTTTAGTGAGAAAAAAATGTCATTACTCTTACTTACTTTATCGCCTTTGGATCCCATTATGCCGGTTATACCTCTTAACCCATGAGAGCCCTGAAATGAAAAATTGTAAGGATGTAATTTTAATCTCTTGCTTTATAAAGTATAACAAGTTTCTTGTTCCCAGAAAACTAGATTCTAATAATAGTTTACTATTAATAAAATCCATATTAATAAGTCCATAATTAGTGAACATTTTGGGTTACAAAAAAGTTATTCAAGCAGACGTCCGCTTATGCAAGCAGATCCTTTCTCATTTGCCCCCGGCAGACTTCCCTTCCCACATAATATCCCCTAGGGATTTTTTTAGTCCTCTGGAGCAGATAAGGGACAGAGAAGCCATACTCCTAAGTATGTCATTCAATGAATTGATTGATTGATTGTTATTTGTATCCCACTTTATTTCTCTCATGGAAACTCAAGAAAGGAGGGAATTGGGGGGGGGGGGAGAGAAGGTATTAGGGGAGGGAAAGTGAAAGAAGGGATAAAAGCAGGAGTGTAGCGGCCCCTCCGACACCAAAGCAGCAACAGATATATATGCCAGTGTCTATATCTATGTCTATATCTATATCTATGTCAAAGTACATTTTTATATTTGTTTGTCTATTTGTGCCCCGAAGCCTGTTGCTAGGTAAAGTGTCCCTCTGTGATCTCACTGGATTGGCTGCTGCTTAGTGAAAGATTGGCTATTGCTAGGTGAAGTGGCCTTCTGGGGAAAAAAGGTGACATGTATATGAAGGAAAGGGAGGAAGGAAGGAAAGAGTCACAAAGAGAGCCATGTTGTCATAGAGACATTGTGTGGGAGACCCTCTCAGAGATGGAGAAGGGAAGAAGGGGAGGGAGGGAAGGAGGGAAGCGAAGGGAAGGGAAGGAAAAGACCACATGGGGAGCTAGAGCTGACAGACGGGAGCTCACCCCACTCCCCAGATTTAAACAGCTGACCTTTCGGTCAGCAGTCCTGACAGCACAAGGGTTTAATCCATTGCACCACTGAGGGCTCCGGAGAAGGGATGGGGGGAGGAAAGAGAAACAAGGGATAAAAGCAGAGAGGCAGTGGCTCCTCCAACACCCAGGCAATACTGGAGATGTGTGTGTGTGTGTGTGTGTGTGTGTGTGTGTGTGTGTGTGTACCACATAGGCTGTTGCTAGGCAAAGTTGCCATCTGAAAAAACGAAAAAGAAGCAGGGAAAAAATGAAAGGAGAAGGGAAGGAGGGAGGCAGAAAAAGAGGGGAAGGAAGAAGAGAAAGGACAAGTGAAAAGGTAAGAGTGGGAAGGAAAGAAAGAATAAGCTAGGATGAAAGTAGAGAGTCAATGGCTCCCCTGACACCCAACCAATGCCGGATATATACACTAGTAATGAACAAGAAGCAACAAACATTAATTTAAAAATACTTTACTGGAGTGCCTTGGGTGCCAATTTCACCTATTCCTCCTTGGTCACCTTCTTCTCCCTAAAAAAAGGATAAAACAAAACAGTTCATTAAAAGGTGCAAGAGTTAACATTGCGTGTTTATTCATAACTTATTGTCATTTCATATGTATTTGCCACACAAAAAACACATAAATGCCTCATAGATGAATGTGTTTGCACAGAAGGGATACCCATGTATTATCTTGTCTGATGTTATTTTCAAACTAAGCTGTTATGAGCTGAAGCAGAAAACTGGAATTCAGATGGAAGCTGGTCTAAATAACTGGGAATAGCAGTAGTTATTATTTATTATTTCTTTTTTAAGAAACGCATGACAACATTGTACATTACTCCTCTACCAACCACTTCCTTCCAAAATAATTTTAACTTATCACATGTCTATTTCTTCTTACCCTATGGCCTTGTTTTCCTGGTTCACCCGTTTCTCCTTGAGTTCCCTTGTGACCCTAAAACATAAAACCAAATCCAAGAGCATAATTATTTGAAAATGAAGTGTTCAGCCAAGGCTGCCTACTGATTAATTCTGTGTAAAGATGTCTGGATGGCTAACTTGGCTACTGTCCAATTAGAGAAGTCCAACAAATTTAATTACTTCACATTTTGGTGTGTATCATGCAAAGAAAAAGTGATGTGAAAACTCATGGAAAAAACAGTTTACAACTCTTGAATTATAATTTACTTCCATATCTCTTCCCTCCTCTTCTTAAGAGACAAGCAAGAAACATTTCAAGCTAAATAAGAAATATTAATGCAGCCTTAAGAGTAAAATAGGAGAGACACCTTCACTGAGAAACTTACCATCTAAAAATTAGCACAAAAGGAAAAAAAAAACCTAGGGATAATAAAAGAAGGGGAGGCAGGGGTCTACAAGCAAGCAATATGATGGGGTTGTTGTTTCTGAGGATGCCTGCCATGGATGTGGGCGAAACGTCATGAGAGAATACTTCTGGAACATGGCCATACAGCCAGGAAAACAAACAACAACCCTGTGATTCTGGCCATGAAAGCCTTTGAAAACACAAGCAATATGACGTTTTCCAGTTGTATGTGCTTAGTGTTTGTTACAGGATTATAAGGAAATAATGACACTGCTGTACTGTAAAATGGAAAAAGGACAGCACGTGGCCACGTATACCGCCTGAACTGTTTTTGCATCCTTTGCCACTGCCCCAGAAATAACTCCTGGTGATTTCCTTTTTAGCCATCAAACTAGATTTTCCCACTCTTGGAGGCTGCTAGGAGCTATGGTTTTATAATAAACTGGGCATGGAGTCCCCAAACTTTTTTTAAAAAAAATCCAGAAGTGGAGTTCTCAACACTTCCAGGTCAGTTTGAAACCAATATTGAAGAATGCATTTTCCCCGAGCGGACGATTAGATTGTAAATCACCAGATGGTGATTACATACATGCAGAGGCCCCAAGCTAATTCCTGAGTTCACAATATCCACAACTTGACAGCCACAGATACATCCAACTCCCCCCTCCAACATGTGCATCTGCACACCAGTGGAGTGCTTTGGGTGTCAAAACAGTGATTTCCATTCTGTGGAGCTGATTTCAGCTTATGATGTAGTTATACTACAGCATGTTGATGCGCATTAAGTGCTTTATTTTGGATTTCCCCCAATGGTGCTTGTGTAGGATTACAAGACATAAAGTGTGCTGCAGCGCACTTTTGCAGTATGAACTGTCCAGTTGCCATGTGTTGGAGGCAGCCTGAAGCTACATTAAATTGTACAAATTCTTAATAATGGTGTCATGGAAGAAAGGAGAAACACTACACAGAGACAGTGAAAATCCCTTCAGCTTCAAAAAATATAGGTTCAAAAAGCAAGTATGGAAACTTCAGAGTGTTCTGCTATCTAATCACACATACAACATATTTAAGCAGACCTGCTCTCTCCTACCTTCATGCCCATTAGCCCAGCATGTCCTGGTCGGCCTGGTAGACAAGCATTGGGACACTAAAAAAGAAGCCACAGAATTAATAAAAAATGGAAATATTGGACGTACCAGCTATATTAATAAATATGAGAATCTTTCTTCTAAAACAAAATATTTTACTTAAATGAATGAATGAGTATCTTACCAGTGGATCTCCATCGTGAAGCCCAACTGTTCCCTGAAGTCAATTAACAGGAAGAAAAACAAAAAGCAAAATTAACACAGTTTCCTAGAGTTCCCATCCATTCCTTTTTCATCCATTTACACTGTTTTCCCTGCCCCAGGAAAATATTTCTATTTTCTTCTGTAGAAAGGGGGAAAGTCCACTGGGTCCATTGAATCTAAATGTCTCAGTGGTTCGGTTATCCCTGACTTGGCCACACCATTCCTTTTTCTCCCATGCAGAGACACATCAGCACACATAGTTATTATTTTCTGACATGCAATTATTTCATATGCACAGTAATTAAATGAAGTCAATACTTTATAAGGGTGTTTCTTTCTCACAGTCTCTGCTCAAACAAGGAGGCACCTAGAACACGGTTTTCTGAAAGAATAATATTGATTTTCTAAACTTTGGCATTAAATGGGGTGCAACCTTTTAATAAGTGTGCAATCCATATGGATTATTACTCAACTGAGATGGTAAGGAGACCTGCATGTCCCACCTTTATAGAAAGTACAGTATATCCTCCAAGGCTGTTGGAGAACAAGATAGAAATCGAGATCATGCATCCAGAGACACAGATCCAGAGGTATAGCAATGTCTCCTGATGCTATTCCCCCCAAAAAACTAACAAGGCATGTAGCCCCCAACGTGGTAATTTCTAAATTGCCAAATAAAAGGGGGTGAGTAATGATGCTTCCAGTCTTCTTCCCACAGCTGGCAGAGCTGTGACAGGCAACTCCTGGGACTCCCTGTGAGCAACTAGAAGAAGAGGGCTGGATCACTCCACCCCACCACCACCTTGACCACACAAACTCCATAAACATAGAAATGATTGTGGATGTCTGCATGGCTTGGAAGGCACACTTGAAAGGTATAAAAGTTTGGTTTGGGAACCCCTGTGGATACCAAAATCCATAGATGCTCAAGCTCCATTATATACGATGACATAGTAAAATTGTGTTTCTTATAATATGCCAAAATCAAGTTCTGCTTTGGGATTTTTAAAAATATTTTCAAGCTGTAGATGGCTGAATCTATAGATGTAGAATCCATGAATACAGAAGACCAACTGTATTTTGAGGCACTGTGTTGGCAAGCTGACTATAAAAGTCAGTTGTGATGCCATTGATCAGACTTATGATGCCCCAATTGCTGAATAATATGCCAGCCAATATTTGAGGTGGACAGAGGGAAAGGGTGTTGGAGTAGCTGGAAATCATAATATTCATTGAGATACATTGAAATCATAATATTTATTGAAAACCCTTGGAAATGGCTAGCAAAAATGCTGGAGTGTATTTCCCCCCACTAATCTTTTACCTAGACATCTACTGTAACTGAAAGAGTGTGACACGTCAAACTTTGATATTGGCTTCAGAAGAAATAACATCACCGTCATCTTGAATAGGTACCCATGTATTAAAAGGCTTAATAATTTAGCTGTGCACTGAGCTAGCTGGTTTGGACTAGAAAACACGTGAAAATAGCTGGAGGATGAGAACAAACTTTCAAGCATCAATTATTTTAATAAATCTGGGATAAAACCTTGTAAACTTACCCTAGGGCCTGGAGGTCCTGGTACTCCCGGGGCCCCTCTCCTTCCAGGATCACCCTAAATAGTTTTTAGGCATCATTAATGTACATGATTGGACCAAGGATATAAAAATATGCCATTATGTTTTTGTCCTCATCAAGTAGACGCTCAAGACAATCCATCACAAAAATGCTATATTTATTTATTGCATTTGGAGATCTTTTTACAAAAATGTTGGCAGAGGAATTTTACACACTTTTTCTTCACAAAAAAACTTTACAAATCATTTGCAAAATGAAGCTATTAAGTATGAAAAATCATTGATCAATGTAAGGATTTTTTTTTAATTTGGTGTTCTTGCACATACATTTGAATAAACAAATGCTGATATTCTTACAGTGCACAATGAAAATGTTCTAGCCTATTACAGGCATGAGTAAGATAATAATAAAGAAAAAAAATCTAAGTTAAGTTAATAAAAATGGTTATAGTAATCAACATTCCTTATTTCCTTTGTTTCTTTCTTTAAAGATAAAACATCCCAAAATAAGGAATTTTATGTGATTCAGCCCTCATTCTTACAAAAGTGTTTGTAGGTTCAATATGTCAGCCACAGCTGAATACAGACTCCCCAAACATTTATAAATCAGTGTGGTATGTAAATATAACTCAGTGGTTTGTGGGAATAAGCAAAAAGGTACTTACAGGTGGCCCAACTCTACCCACTTCTCCAGGAAGTCCTGCTATACCAGGAGGTCCCTGCATTGGAAAAGATTTCATGTTATTCTGATAAGTGCTCTGATCCAAGGAAACAATACTTTGCTAAATAGAGGAGTTGGCCTAGGAAGCTACTTGATCTATTGAAACTTTCTTTAAAGATGCAAATAAATAGGCCCACAGCAATAAGATAAAACCCATCATGTTGCTTTACTTGAACATTTTCATAAATTGTGCAATTAACTATTGGTATGTGATTTATTCTACTTACTGAAGATCCAGGCAGTCCTTTTCCCTGAAAAAAAAGAGGCATGATGATGATAATGATGGATGTTTACTACATATTCATGTTTCACAGCCAATCCTTCACCTAGCAACACCCAGTTCAATGACACCACAAAAAGTGGTGACATCACAAAGTGTAATGAGTGGATTGAATGCATTGTATATCTGGAGTCTGGCTGAGGCATATTAAGGTCTAGCAAGGCTGAAGACACCATCCTAAAATGGAACCTGAAAAACTGCATTACAGAGAACAAAGGAGGTGAAGATTCAATTAACTTTGGCAAGAAAGGTACTGATAAGAACTATTAACCTGAGAACTCTGGTTGCAAACAACACATTTACATGGTCAAATAAAATAGCTCTTTAGGTAAGAAGTTAAACCATCTATCTCTTCTGGAATTGAAGAGGCTCCAGCAGGTCTGAGCTGAATGACAGAAGCTATCTAAACAATCAAATAATGGATAACCAAAAGCTCTACATAAGAGATGCTTTTCCTTTTCAATTGTGTGTCAGAGTCCACCCGCCTTTCTTCTTCAGCAGCAGACCTGAATGGAGAGGGACAGTGAGTATGAATGATAAATGTATGTGAGTGAATGTTGGGAGTATATGTGATGTTTCCTCTTTGTCTATGTAACCAATATAGCTATTATAAACCCAGTACTGGTTTTATATCTACTTCTTTCTCTGAAAGTGCTTGATGTACTCTGTCTCATTGAAAATGGATTAAAGAACATTTTTAAAGTTCAAAAAGTATTCATGACAAAAAGGGCCAATCCTTCACCTAGCCACAGCCTTTATGGTACAGACAAACAGACATACTTGGAGATGGCTAACATCTTGCATTACAGTTGTGCACCATAATTCTCCACATTTGGAGTTACACATTGGCAGTGCTATAAATCCTTTTGTTGAATGGCAAATGTGCAACCCAGGACACACTCCAATGTCCCTCCACAAGGTGTGCATTGTGTGTAAGGCACTAATAGGATACTCACCCATGAATCTTCATGCCTTAAAGATTCAGTTTATTTTTTTAAACACAACTTCACAGAAAACACAGCTGCCCTGAGTCCCTCTGAAAATGCCTCATCAGTGCCTATGCCAGCCGAAACTGTATTAATGATGCTCTTATGCCCACAGACATGCTGCTCCACAATTGGATCTCCCCTACCAATCTGGCAGCATTCCAACATATTCTAACATTAGGCAAGAGTTAAGATTGCACTTAATTTAATTTTTTCTGTGTTAGCAGCTACTTTTCCAGCAGACTTTGTCTAATGTTACTCTGCCCCATAGATTTTATCTACTATTCCTCTCCTACTCTTAACAGTAAATAAAATATTTTCCTAATTTTCAGTTCCATACCAGAAACAATAATCAGCTGATTTACGCCATGTCGCTGTGGTATAGCATATTCCTAGATCAATCTTCCAGGATTGATCAATCATTGGATACCAAGCAAGCCATTTCCACAGTTGCATCTGAGGCGAGCAAGGAGGGGCCAATTGGCAAGCCATTTCCACAGTTCTGTAAAGATCCCTCTAACAGAATGAGGTTGTATATCGAGCATGCAGATTTGTGTCAACATATATCTCTGTGTGATGGCCAAGTTGACTCCATGAGTATAGTTAGCAGAGTAAGCCCTAGTTTTATCAAACTATGGGCTTTCTCTCCCTCAGCAACACCATTTTGTGCCTTGTAACACACAATGTCACTATGCAACCATTGTTGCTCTTTGCAGATATCCATTGTTCTTGCCTTGCTGTCTTTTCAGCAAGGATGCATTGAGCTATCTATCAGCACCATATGTTAGGGTGGTGTGCTGTACTTTAAGAGGGACTATTTTGGTCTATCCTAAAATATTGCTGATGTAATGGTTCATAGACTCAAATAGATCTCTTTTAAAGAAGTTATACTGCACCCTTTCCCTTTGTATGTTTAACATTGCTGTGGAAGAAAAGAAAGCATCAAGGTGACTTTTCTCTGTTCAGTTGGCTGAAATTGCCAGCTATTGCAAGTTATTCTGAGCAATCATTCACCACATGCTCAGGTAAATAACTCCACTGGGAAACCAACATCTGCACAAACCTTCTTCTCAGCCATCTTAACTTTACCTCTTCTCAGGACGACAGCAATTTGCTTTTATTATGGGTAAAGAAAACTGTATGTAGTATTATAGTTAACTGCTGTCTTCAGTATTTGTCTCACAGTAATCACATGCTTTCCTATTTAGGTTTAGCTTCACATAGCCTCTAATTTTTGAAGACAAACAGTGTTCCAGAAATAATGCTGGTGTGATACGTGGAAAAGTTTTAAACAAGTAAGCTAGGGTTTGCCTGTAGTTATCTAAGTAAAGTTTGCTTCCTTATAACCACACATATATTGCTTGGTCTCTTCTAAAATTTATGATATGAATATTTCTTGCAAGCCACCTTGAAAGTATTATTTTGTTAAATAATAACAATGGTGATGGTGGCAGCTGCAGTAGTTATGAAGATGGCAGCTTTATCTTTATCAGAATCTTGTAAAATAGATTAGGCTGAGAGTAGGGATTTGAACCTGTTTCCCAACTTGCATTAACAGATTCAACCTGGACATAGTATACTTATCCAAAAGGCTTAGGATCAAGTATGTTTTCTGGGTTTGAGGGGGGCATATATTTTGAAATAGTTGTTGCTGGATATAGGCCCAGCTTACCTGTCCAAACGTATCTCCCTCCTTGGAGGTTAAGATCATCTGAGGAGGCCCTGCTCTGGGTCTCATCTCCTTCACAGGTGAGGTTGGTGGGGACGAGAGATAGGGCCTTCTCAGTGGTGGCCCCTCATCTATGGAACTCCCTCCTCAGCAAAATTAGATCAGCTCCCTCCCTCCTGGCCTTCAGAAAAAAACTAAAAATGTGGCTATGGGACCAAGCCTTTGGTCAGTAATTTTCAAACAGTGCAATAAGTGAATACAAAATAGTGCAATGATGAATGGAATGGCTCTGGATTACAGTTTTGGACTACATGGACTTAATTAACTGTTTTAATGTCTAATGTTTGATGTTTTGAACTTTTTGGATTTTAATGTATTTTTTATCTATTAGATGTATTTGTGTGGCATTGACTTGTTGCCTACTATAAGGCCTCTCAGAGTCCTCTTTGGGGTGAGAAGGGCAGGGTATAAATGTGGTAAATAAATAAATAATGAAATATCATGGAGAGGAGTCTGAAGTCTAAACATGAAACTGATTTTTGTTTCATATGCATTGCCTGGAAGTGATTTTACACACTGTGTTTTTAATAATTTTGTGCATGAAACAAAATTTGTGTGCACTGCACCATCAATGGAAAGCAAAGGTTTCACTATCTCATTCACCCATGTGGATAGTTTTTAATTTCAGAATATTTCAGATTTAGTCATTCTGGATGAGGGATGTCCATTTGATCCCCTCCCCTCTCTCTCTCTGTCCTGCCTTTTCCCGCAAAAGCAAACAATTGCAGCTTCCATTTAGTTGTTTATCCTTTCTCATTATTCACTTTTCCCATTTTGGCCACACTGATGTTCCCTGGCCACATGTGTCCTAGTTTGCATATGTGGTATATTGGATAGTATGATACAGCCTCTATGTAGAGCTGAATGTCCATTTGGAAGAAATTCCCAACCAGTGAAAGCAGCTTTTTGTGTCTACATATCTCTATATCTCTATCTCTATCTCTATGAGATGCTGTGGCAAGAAAAAGAAGTGAAGGTAAGATAAATGATCTACTGCAAATGTGAAACCCCATCCATGGACCTTTGGCTATTTACCTTCTGTTGGGTCAATCTAAGTAATATTTTTAACCATGAAAGAGACTTGTTTTCCAAGGCTATCCCTTAATGTTGAGTTACAAAGGATAAGAAAAAATTAAACCTGCTCTCTGCTGAAAATGGGACTTCTATATATTTTTTGCACTATTTTAGACAAATTGTAACTTTTCTCATTGATTATAAAAGACAACCTCCATTTTTTACCGTTGTAGCAAGCAGCAATCCATAGTATTGATTTCTAAGCAAATAGCATGTAAAAATCTGTCACTTACAGGAAGTCCACGGCCTCCAGGCAATCCAGGTTCACCCTGCAATATATAAATGTATATTATTTTATAGGTTCAAAGTATAATGATGTGTGAACAAAACCAATGCCTTTTGAGGAGATGAAAATTTTGCGTAGATTTACATAGATCTAAGAATCCTGAATCAAAGGGTACTGTTTTATTTTATTTGAGTATCATAAAAGGGCCCTGGACATAAGAAATTGGGAAGGGGGGGGGATCCAATAGTGAGTTTTAATCTTTACCTTTTGTCCTTTTGGGCCAGCTGAGCCTGGTGATCCATCAGGGCCTGTCAACCCCTAAAGAAATATGACAAAACATTTTAGGACCATAAAATGTAATTTTGTTTACTGGAAATATCTGTTTATAAAATGGCAAAACTAGATTAACCAAATGTTACTGCAATACTAAAGGAAAACAAAATAAGATTATAGGCAATCTCAAAGTAATGAACAAGATAGGTTTTGTAGGCTTGTTCTTAAATTGAATTTGTATGTTAGTTGGAACATGTACATTTTAAAAGTGTAACTTCAGAGGTGTGTATGTGTGTTTGTGTGTGTACACGCTCTCACACACACATGCTTTGGATAGCATAGGAAAGGTTAACACCGCTGCGGTGTTTGTTTTGCTGTCTGTGCTCTTGTTCAGAATATTTCATCTCACTTTCTGTATCTGTGATCATTGGATTTTGAAAATTTTGGCTTGTCCTGGAAACAAGGATTGGAGAAAAAGCTTCAGTGGAGACTCCTTTTCCCCATGACAACTCTTCCAGGTGTGAATTCCCCTGCCTAGGGATAAATTTATCTCATTTCCTGTTGTCTTACCCCCGTACTTAACTGTAAGTCATTTGTAAGTCGGACGTTTGTAACTCGGATTCTGCATGTATTCCTAGGCTTGGATCTAAAAGCTTCCTTCATCTAATACAATTTACGTCTTCAGTCATTCAATTAAACGTAATACTTTGGATCCAATCCTAAGAAAGTGGCATTAACAATATTGCAAATAAATGTGTAAAATACTTTCTAGAATCAAATCTCTAAAACTAATACTTGCGCAATATCTTAGGTTATTTCATGTTGTGCTTCTAAGGCCCTTTCTACACTGCCATATAAAATCCAGATTATCTGGTTTAACTGGATTGTATGGCAGTGTAGACTTAAATACAGTAGAGTCTCACTTATCCAACACTCGCTTATCCAATGTTCTGGATTATCCAACGCATTTTTGTAGTCAATGTTTTCAATACATCGTGATATTTTGGTACTAAATTCGTAAATACAGTAATTACTACATAGCATTACTGTGTATTGAACTACTTTTTCTGTCAAATTTGTTGTATAACATGATGTTTTGGTGCTTAATTTGTAAAATCATAACCTAATTTGATGTTTAATAGGCTTTTCCTTAATGCCTCCTTATTATCCAACATATTCGCTTATAAACATTCTGCTGGCCCGTTTATGTTGGATAAGTGAGACTCTACTGTAATTCAGTTCAAAGCAGATAATGTGGATTATCTGCTTTGATAAACTGGATTATATAGCAGTGTAGAAGGGGCCTAAATCAGAAGCCAGGACACAAATGGTCAATAAAGTGGCAGGTTAGGAAATAAAAAAAATTAGAACTAAGCACAAAGCTAATGAAATCTTACTGATTATTTTTGTCAGATTTGTTATACTTTCATTCAGTGCTTGCATGTTGTTTTTTAGTTGGCTAATGTTCTATATCTTACATGCTTATAATTGACCATCGCCCTATATTGATATATGTGTAGTTTCCATATGCATCTTTCCTGTCAGATGTTTGTCTACATGTCTTTGGCTTTTGTAATATTTCTTTCTTTAGGACTTGTGTTTGGTCAGAGAAAGGAAGCCAGGCTTGGCACAGACTAGAAGCTTTAGTTTTTTGTATGATCACAGTCCATTCGTCTCTTGATGAGCGCTACAAGTTGTCTAAAGGTATTTGCTCACCTTTTGTTGCTAACTTATTACTCTCATGTTTATTTTTAGATATATTAATGCTTTGTCCTGTGCCAAAAGATCTCTTGGTGTCCAACCTATCAATGCATTAACATTATGCATACCTTCACTTTCTGAGAAATCTGTGCTAAGAGCATCAGAACTCTCAATGGGTAAATTGAGAAGCAGGAGGAAATGGTGTGATGTGCTCCAGAGGTTTTTGGACAGAATTCAGGAGCCACCAAAAAGCAAGGAGAAGCCAGTCAAAGTACCTGGTTGCCTGCTCCCTCTTCAGAAATGAATCTTGGGTGGCCTATAGTTCCTCCAACACCACTGAAATTTTCATTCAGTCCTCAATCTTTTAGCATTGTAGATGTGAAATATTGAAAACTGACCATCTAGTTGTGGTCATATAATTGATGTGTTTGCATTTCTTTGGTAACTTGCCTGCCCTCTGCCCTTTGGATGTCTACACTCAAGAAAAATGTCACCGGACACACTAAAAAAATCAGATAGGGCAATACAATCATTGTGATCCACCTGCCCCCAATAGCTACATCCCTGTTCTTGCAGCTCAAAATAAACCAGATTGGAAGTAGGACTCAGTCATCCTACAGGCTGCCACTAATTTCATGCAGTCTTTTTGGAGCAAGGGTTCCTCTGAACTAGCCTGATTTTAATTGCTTTCCAAAGGGCTTGAGCAGATTAGACAGCATGCATTCCGGTATGCTTGCTTGGTTCTCAGAGAGTAGCCCTGACAATCAACAAAGGTCTGTTATGCAAGTATAGTACAAACTTTTTCTTAAGACAGTGATTGAAATTATCTCCTGATTAATAAAATGTTATTTCTAGATGATTGGGGCAGCTGGAGAGTATAAAAACGCCACTCAGCTTGAGAACAAACAAGTGGCTATTGTGATAAATGGTGCCTTCTCTTAGCTGGTTTGGAATAATGTTCATAAAACACAGGCAAATATGCTTCCAAACATAGAAATATTGCATTCATGTTTATCTGTGGATGTGGATGCAGAGGGATTGGTTTGAAACAAACTAGGCCACTGTAAGGATATTGTTTAAAATTACTGAGCAGGGCCATGAAAAATAGATCAGCATGAACCCCAGAAGAGGAGCTAAAGAGATAATGCCCCCTCTCTAAAATGGACAAAGAGGTTATGCCCCCTGAAAATAATTGAGCAAAACTGGACTACCAAGATTCCAATGTATTTGTATCTCCTCGGGAATTATCAACCAAAATTGATCAAATGACCAAGCAGAAAGATTTGTATTAAGACTGCTATTTATGTTGAGCTCTCTGGGAAAAATAAAAGATGCCTGAAGTCTAACTATCCCATGAATAAGTACTTGCGAGTAAGCTGCATGGAAGACATGGAAGGCACCATTATGCACACATTATGCTTGTTTGTTGTTGTTGCTATGTGACTTGGAGTCACTTCCGACCTATGGAGATCCTGAACAGAAAAGGATTGCTTCCTCTGAGGCTGTGTGTGTGTAGTGTGCCTAAGGTCACCCAGTAAGTTTTATGGCTGAGAAGAGATATGAACCCTGGTACCCAGAATTGTGGTCCAATGGTCACACCACTACACCATTGTGCTTGTAATAGCCTTCATATTTAAGGATGTTTCAATGTTAATGGATGGAAAAAGCAATCTGCCCTCCCCCTGCATGTAGCTGGAAAAAACAAAATGAATAACAACACACCTATGGACATTGCCTTCCTCCCACTTTACAAATAGTTCTAAAGTTCATGTAGATAACATAAAGTGCCAGGTGCTGTATCATCTCAAACCAATGTTGAGACATTACCCTCCAGCCTGGCATGGACCAGTCTCAGTAATCATTTTCTGACATTTTTTCTATCTTGGCATTTATTTTTCTCTTCTTATGGACTTCTTGAAGCAAGCAGGAAAGCTTAGGATGCAGCAAATTACATCTCTGTCTTATTTAAGTAGCTTTGGGAGCAATGAGGCTGCTCCTATGAATTTTTTTGCTCTTTGGAAGCATCTCTCTGGTGCAATGTTATGATGACTAATACCTACCTCATGAACAGAGATTCTGTTTAATGCAGTAGTTCTCAAACTGAGGGTTGCGACCCCTTTGGGGGCTCGAATAAGCCTTTCACAGGAGTCACCTAAGACCATTAGGAAACACATATTTCCGATGATCTTTGGAACTGAGACACCGCTAACTTTTTCCCCACCCCCTTCATTTCCCAGAGGCCTCTTCTTCCTCTCCAGAGGGAGGTGGTGATGTCACTCAGCCCCATCCCTGCTGCTCTCTCTGCCATTTTTGGAGGGATGGGAGTGACAAGGTGAGGTTTAGTTTGGAGCCAAGAGGGAAGAGGAAAGAATAGGAGGAGAAGGTGGTAAGAAGGGGGAAGGTGAGGTAGAGGGGCCTAGAGAGGTAGGCCTGGGGGGAAGGCAGGGCTTAGAGAGGGGTGGAGTGCCCCTCCATGACCGAATCCCAGGGAGAAAGAGAAGTAACAATGACAATACATCCTGCATATCAGATATTTACATTATGATTCTTAACAGTAGCAAAATTACAGTTATGAAGTAGCAACAAAATAAATATATGATTGAGGGTCACCACAACATGATGAATGGGTCACGGCATTAGGAAGGCTGAAAAACACTGATTTAATGCAAAAGAAGTAAAATTCTACTCACATCAGCTCCTGGTACTCCTGGCAATCCAGGGACACCCGGCTTCCCTGGCTCACCATCTGGACCCTGGAGGAATTTATTGGACACATACAAATGAAGACCGTAGATATATGCAGATATATGCATTTGCTAAAAATTTAAAAGAAAAGCATGCCAAACATGATCAGCTACTTACCAAAGGCCCCAGTGGACCATTAGGTCCTCTATCTCCCTAAAAAATAGTGGAGGGAAGCAGTAAAATAGGATAGATTTTAAGTCTTGAGACAGCATTTGCAATTTCACATACAAAGGATTAACACATATATTAACAGAAGAAGCCTTAATTGCTAGGATTGCTAGTAGACAGGATTATTACTGAATTACTTTAATTTAATTTGCAGATTACAAGTGATAATTGCATTTAAAACCTTATTGCAAATTAGAAGGATCTCATTATGTGTCTAATACAATTTATGCAAAAAATAAAGTATAGTTCATGCCCCTAGTAGGCCCTGCAGGACGTGACTTGGAATGCTCATCTAAGATTTTTGGCACAGAAGGGCAGTAAATAATTTTTACAGCCGGTTAACGGCATCATAGAGAGCTGCCAAACACAAGTGTCCCATATTAAATATACTCAGAAAGGACAGCATCACCATTGTATAACCATGCAGAAGAATTCCTCCTTGGTTGACTATGCAGTCTAGGTCGTGCACAAAATACACTTACATCTATTCCATCAATGCCAGGAACTCCAGGGGGGCCAGGGGGGCCAGGGGGGCCTTGCGCTCCTGGGGGGCCTCTCTGGCAAGGAAACAAAAAGATCACTTTAAAGAGTGGAAGAGGAGAAATCATGCCAGAGGAAAGGGGGAAACGGTGAAAGCCTAGCAAATTGCTTTTTGGCATTACAACCCCCAGAATCCCTAAGACAGCATGCAAATGTAGTCCACAAAAATAACTTTTTCCAACAGTCATTAAAAGCCACACGTCAAGGTAAACCATGGAACTCACTGAATGACACCATCTTTGGCCAGATTTCAGCTTTCCTTCATCCATATTCCAAATAACCATACCTCTTCTATTAAAACATGGTGCTTCCTAGACCTGAAATCCTTTACTAATATCCTGTGACACACCTGGGGGGTGGACATAACTCTCCAGCAGCATATGTATAGCTGTGGTGAGTGGAGTAGGACTGAATTTTTCCTCTCACTTAGTCTTTGTTGGTAAGAACAGCCAAGAACTCGTGCGGTTTAGTGAGTGCCAGACTAGAACTCTGAAAGACCAAGATCTGAATCTCTGCTCAGCCATGAAACCCAATGAAAGGGTTGGGAAAGGTCATACTAGCTCAGGACCACAAGTGAAGCCAATAGCAAAATTCCTCTGACTGAATCTTGCCAAGAAAACCCTGGATTGGGTCACCAAAGTTAGAATTGACTTGGAGGCATATCATAACACCAGCAGCAACAATAATACCCAGAGCGTTTATATGGCTGAGTGACAATTCCGATCTCTTAGAGCCATAGACCAGACACACAAAGTACTGCACCACAATGCCTTTGAACCTAGATCAATTTCATATAGTTCAGTGCATCAGCACAGAGGGTTAAACCCTTCTGCTGACAGGACTGAAGACTTGAAGATTGGGTTGCTGACTTGAAGGTTGCCAGTTGGAATCCAACCCAGAGACAACGCTGATGAGCTCCCTCTATCAGCTCCAGCTCCCCATGCGGGTACATGAGAGAAGACTCCCACGAGGATGGTAAAAACATTTAAAATATTGGGACGTCCCCTGAGCAATATCCTTGCAGATGGCCAATTCTCTCATACCAGAAGCAACTTGCAGTTTCTCAAGTCACTCCTGACATGAAAAAAAGTGCATCGGCTCTAATAGAAACGAGTAACTAGATCCAGGTCCTAGTCCTGCTGTCTGTAATGTTCTCTCTCTCTCTCTCTCTCTCTCTCTCTCTCTCCCCCTCCCTCCCTCTCTCCCTCTCTGTGTGTGTGTGTGTGTGTGTGTGTCTCATAACACTATCGACTTCAGCTGCCATGGTAACTTAGGAAGAGGTATTTAAAATTCTTACCCAGAGAGATGTTTGGCCTCAAGTACAAACCCTAGAATTCCACAGGATGTTGCCATCACAATTGAAGTGGAGTATAGTGCTATAGCGGAATAGTGTGATATAAGTACCTAACTCTCTGCTTCTCTCAGTGGCATTCTTTTCTAGCTCTCATCCTCCATTCCTCCACCCAGTTTTACTCACCCCATCTCTCCCACTTTTCCCTCCTCTCTTCTTCCCTCCCTCCTTCCCAATTCTTTCTTACTCAATATTTGTTTTCTCTCTTTCTCTCCCTCCCTCTTCTGTCTACTTCTCTCTTCCTCATTATTCTCTCTCGTTCTTTCTCTCCCTTCCATGCACACTTCACCAGGCACCACAGGTAGTTATGCTTAATTTTTTCCCTTTTTTAAATTTACAGAAAGGTTCTGGCATTGAAGATACTCAGCACAAGGGCAGTTTCTCTCTGTAGAAACTCAAACTATTCTGTACATCTTGGATTCAAAATATTTAGGTCCCCTCTGGACTACAGAGCCCTGGTCTTGCAACTGGCTTTAGTCCAATGTACGTGGTGCCACAGAGAGCTGCAGCTGAGAAGGGCAGTGTTAAATATTCCCACAAATTCTGAAGGACGAAAGTCCCCCTATATGACTTGGCTAATTTCCAAATGAAATAAAGCCATAATAAAGCACTTTTTACCTTTGTCAACTTGATATAGACATAGGGTCTACTCCCATCCTAATTTGCACTTCCAAGAATTTGCAGCACTTTATGTCACCTCGTGTTTACAATATTTATATGGTGCACCTTACTCAGTCTACTTTTACAATCTCTCCGTTTTAATCCATGTTTTTTTTATCAGTTTTTGTCATTTGTTTTTATTGGGTAATGTTTAAATTTTTATAATTGTGCATGTCTCTTGTCTATTGTTGTGTTTTATTTTGCTATTGTTTTTGTTCGGGCCTGTAAGCCGCCCTGAGTCCCCTTTGGGGAGATAGAGGCGGAGTATAAAAATAAAGTTGTTATTATTATTATTATTCCCAGGTTAAATCTCCCAAGAACCTCCTTAATCACCGATAAGCAATCTTTTAGAAGAAGTAGACCAACCTCTGCAAATAAGCACCAGTGTTAACTGTACTTTGCTCACTAACTAGGACCAACATTATACCCATACAGTCTGAGAGACATCAATAACCACACTTTGTTTTTGTTTTTAAAAAAAACAACAACAACAACCCAATACGGCCCTAAACTAAACTTTTGCTCTAGAAGAATTTTCTTTATAAAAGAGCTACTCTACCCATCCCAAAATACTACGTTTTTGCAAAACCCCAGGTGTGCAAATGATTCATTTTTCATAAACATTTTTGGGGGAAGGCACTCCAATTCTACAACACAGTCTACTGTTTTCTCTGGTTTTTTATGACCAAATTCCAACTGCCAGGCAAGTTTAACTTCACAATAAGGTCTTTGTATGATGCTCTCCTCCACAAGGCTCCTTTTTCTAGCCTCATACCTCTTGCAGAGAAGGTGAGCTACACAGACACTGAAAGTATTTTCAAGAGCACTGATTTGCCAGTCACTTTCAGGCTGTGAGAAGTCTACTTTTAGCAATAATTCACACAGCTAGCATTTTCAAAGATTTTTTTTTTCTTCAGATTGAAGAGTAGCTATCTTAGTCTGTAGCATAAACTGTTGCTTGCCAAAATAAATGTTAGTCTCCAGGACATCGTAGTACACGTCTGATTTCTATGTAAAAACCATGAAAAAAGACTTTTTCCACTCCATCGTACCTGAAAATGAGTGTGGTATAGTGGTTTGAATCTTAGATCCTAATTCTAGAGGTTCTGGTCTCAATGATTTCAGAATTCCATGGGAAATTTGGTTAATAGTTTCTATGAACTAACTTTAATTAATTCATCCTAATGCCATACACTATGGGCCACTGTCTCAGAATGTTTGGTTCTGAACTCACAATTACTAACATGGACAAGAATCCCCATCGCATGCATAAAATACAATTGGAAGTCCAACTTTTGTCACTCCAATAGTTGCTGTAATCACAGAATTACTTTAAGGGATATCTAATCTGTGTTCATTCATCTTGGATATGTGACTATAACAAAAAAAAGGGATCAGAGCTGAACGAATAACTTCAATTGCTATTGTTTGCCTTCATGTCAAGGCCAACATATCATGGACTTTTCTTGGCAACATTTTCAGAAGCAGCTCATGATGGGGGCTCTTGGGGATCTCTTGGTTATAGAGTCACCATAGGACAAGGGCAGGGCTAACAATGCTTTCTCTGAGGTCAAAAGTGTGTGACTTGCCCAAGTTCACCCTGTGGGTTTCCATGACTGAGCAAGGATTTGAAGCCTGGCCTCCCAGAGTTCTAGTCCAACACTGAAACCACTACACCATTTATAACTTTACAGGACTAAAGGTTTCCCTCAAAGAACCAAGTGTATTAGATTTAGGGAGGGGAAAATTGTTCAAACATTTGGCATACAAGATAAGTGGGCTGGATCCAAGTGTAACCATATTTAAGAGTAGAACCACTGAATGGTTTGAGACTAATTTAAAAGATTTCAGTTTATTTATTCCCAATATCAATTAAACCTGGATTCAAGCCACCACGCAGGTCAGAGATACAATTACTCCTGAAATGAGGTCATTTAACAGCAAGGGTCACATCGGCTCTCTACCTCTTATGTGACTAAATAGTATCTTTGCAATCCAGATTCAACCAAAGTACAGAAAATGAGAACTGCCTTACAGGATCAAACCAAAGATCCATATAAATATGCATCTGCATTGCACAGTTATATCAGTTTGATATCAGTTTAACTGCCATAGCTACATCATGTGGAATCTTGGGATCTGTAGTGCAATCCATAGAATTCTTTGTGGGCAGTGCTAACGTTCTTTACCAGCAAATTCTAAGCACTTTACCAAACTACAAATCTCAGGCATCCTTAACATTAAACTATGCCGGTTAGAACAGTATAAAACTGACATAATTATGAAATGCAGATATAAATATGAGCATTTTGTTTTCCCCAGTAGAAACAGCTGATGGTCTTAAAACATTCAGCAGCAGCTTCTGATATGTTTCCTTATACAACCTTCCACATTAAAATTGTGCATGCTGCCAAGAAAAGAAGGAAGAGAAAAGCAGAGAAGAATAGTGAGAAGGAGAAATAGCCATATCTACCCTTCCCTCACATCTGCAAGTAAGTCTGCCAGTCAAACTTACCTTGATAATTGTCTGGCTTATCTGAAAAGAACCAAGAGAAAAGTGAGGCAAAACTTACTTGAGCCAAGCAAAGGCAAATGGCTTGCAGGAAAACCCCTAGGAGGCAGGGAAACTTCTTGCCTGGAGCAGAGTTAGCCATAGAAACCTTCTCCGATCAATCAGTGGACTGCCACAGATGAATTTTAGGATGCAAAAGTACACCCCCACTATCCCCCCCAGGAGTCTGCCAAAAGTCGTAGAAAATCAGTGTCTGGAATAGGTACACAGTTATTTTGCTAATGAATGGCAGTGAAGTGGGGGGAGGTAGCGGAATTGGAGGAAACCTGATGGCTGGGAAAGGAGGGATTGAATGACACCAAATATTTTTAACTCTTTGCACTGCAGATGGTACTGTGCACCTCCTAATACTATGTGTATATATATATTCACAAATATACTGTGAATAAAACAGGCAGAGAGAACGCTCATCCCATTATATGTATGTTTTCTTCCAATCTCTGTCTGGATAGCTTTTGGAAGGCAATGTTTTCAGACATTTTGGATTTCTCCCCTAAAGGTACTAAAAGCATTAAGCACTGGTATTCAGTGACTTTCTTACCGAGCTCCTGGCTGTAAGTTCACTGCAAGTTTCTCTTTGAGGTCGTTGAGGGTCACAATGAATCAGCATCCATTGGATTTCAAACTAAGGGGAAAAGAGACATAAAACGTGTATTTAATGGGTAGATAGTCACCTTCTACAGAGCAACTAAGTCATGCTAAGCTAACCATGACATCACTGAAGTCCCTGGGTAATTAGCTCAAGCTTGTCCTTTTCTTAAGGATAACAGCAGTTCTTCACCTCATAGATTTTGCAGGGGGGCGGGGTCCATATTGTATACACAAAGGTGAGATTAGCAAGAGAACAAAAGACCACCTGGTGATTTCATGGGTTAGCCAGGAATTGCACCAAGAACATAATATATGCCATACCATTTCCAGTTTATATTTATGGTTGTGCAAGACAGTGGAAAAAACCTCATTTGAAATGTGGTGTGATGTGGTGTTCTACAGATACCTTAGATGACCAAAAAAAGACATCCATGAACAAATTATGCCCCTCTCTAGAAGCCAAAATGATAAACTGAGGCTATCATAGTTGGACCACATCATGAGATGACATGACTTCTTAACAAATATGATCATCCTTGGCAAGGTGGAAAGCAGCAGGATAAAAAGGGAGACTACACTGCAGGTGGATAGACTCACTCAAGAAAGTTACAGTCTTTCTTTTGGCAGATTTTAATAGAGTGACGAAGGGGTTTCTCTTTCATAGCGTTGCTGCTACTTGAAGCTTATTTGGCAGCAATTAACAATAACTCTAGATTAAAAGGACAAACTCTAGACCACACAATATTGAAGAAAGATCAAATTAACTTAATTGATATTATTACTGCTGCATTAACTCTTGTTTTATTATCTTACTGTGTTTTATTTTTTTATTTTTTTATTTTTTGTATATTGTTCATTCAATGTATTCATGCTGTTGTTTTTGTAAATTGTGCTGGTCAGGCCTTGCCCCACGTGAGCCACCCCGAGTCCCCGTGGGGAGATGGTGGTGGGGTATAAATAAAGTTTTATTATTATTATTAACTATTTATTTATTTATTTACAACATTTATACCCTGCCCTTCTCACCCGAGGGGACTCAGGGCGGCTTACAAAAATTGGCAAAATTTAATGCCCAAAATACAATCATAAAAACAAAACAATATAAACAGATCCATTAATAACATTGTTAAAACACATTGTAAAAACCTTAAAAACGTATATATAATTAATTCCATTTGTCCGAGATCCTCATGCTTCATCCTTAAATCAGGCCATGTCAACTTTGTCATTTACTCATCAAAAGCTTGGGCACATAACCATGTTTTCACGGCCCTTCTGAATCCCAGCAGGGTAGGAGCCTGTCGGATATCTGCAGGGAGGGTGTTCCACAGCCGGGGAGCCACCACCGAGAAGGCCCTGTCCCTCGTTCCCACCAGCCGCGCTTGTGAGACAGGTGGGACCGAGAGCAGGGCCCCTCCAGATGATCTTAGTGTTCTTACTGGTTCATAGGAGGAGATACGTTCGAACAAGTAGATTGGGCCAGAACCGTTTAGGGCTTTATAGGTCAAGACCAGCACTTTGAATTGGGCTCGGTAGCATATCAGCAGCCAGTGGCGCTGGCTTAGCAGGGGGGTGGTGTGCTCCCTGTAAGCTGACCCAGTTATTAATCTGGCTGCCACCCGTTGTACTAGTTGGAGCTTCTGGGCCGTCTTCAAAGGCAGCCCCATGTAGAGCGTGTTGCAGTAATCCAAACAGGGTGTAACCAGAGCGTGGATCACCGTGGCCAAGTCAGACCTCCCAAGGAACGGGCGCAGCTGGCGCACAAGTCTGAATTGTGCAAATGCTCCCCTGGCCACCACTGAAACCTGGGGTTCCAGGCTCAGCGATGAGTCCAGGAGAACACCCAGACTGCGAACCTGTGTCTTTAGGGGGAGTGTGACCCCGTCTAACACAGGCTGTAATCCTATTCCCTGTTCAGCCTTACCAGGAGGACCTCTGTTTTGTCTAGATTCAATTTCAATTTGTTGGCCCTCATACAGTCCGACACAGCGGCCAGACACCGGTTCAGGACCTGAACAGCCACTTTAGTGACAGGTGGGAAGGAGTGACAGAGCTGGACATCATCTGCGTACAGATGTCACCACACCCCGAAACTCCGGGTGATCTCTCCCAACCGTTTCATGTAGGTGTTAAACAACATGGGAGACAATACAGAGCCCTGCGGGACCCCACAAAACAACGGTTGTGGGGCCGAGCAGGTGTCCCCCAATGAAACCATCTGGGAACAACCCTCCAGAAAGGACCGGAGCCACTGCAGAACAGTACCCCTTGAGCCCCATTCCGGCAAGGTGCCCCAGAAGGATACCATGGTCAACGGTATCGAAGGCCGCTGAGAGGTCCAGCAGAACCAGCAGGGACACACTCCCCTTGTCCAGTTCCCGGCATAGATCATCGACTAAGGCGACCAAGGCTGTCTCGGTACTATGCCCCAGCCTGAAGCCAGACTGTGCCGGAACTAGTTGATATCTGGTCTTCTTAAACACAATGACACCAAATGGACATTAGCCATGCATTTCTTCCAAATGACCACATGTTGAATATCTAAAAGACTAATATACGAGCTTGTCACATAGCCACTTCATTGCAGGGCATGGGGAACCCGGCGCTCCACAACCCACATCGCCTGGCTCCGGCTGAGGGCAATCACATGGGGGGGGGGGAAGCATGGAGCGTGCAGCTTCCCTCATAAAGTCCACTGACAACACAGGAAGCCTCCCATGTTGCTGTGGTACCAGCTCTGCCCACCTTCACCCAGGGAGCCATGCTGGAGTCATCTGATGGGAGCTGGCAGTCTCCATGTGTTACCTGGGCTAAATTGGCACATGCTGCTGATTTTAGCCCCATGTGAAGAGGTCTTTTGTCCTTATATACACCGGGGATGGACAGCTTATACCCCCTGAAGCTCATTGTGGTCTCTAAGAACAATATCCAAATGTGTTGTCGAAGGCTTTCATGGCCGGGATCACAGGGTTGTTGTATGTGTTCCAAGCTGTATGGCCATGTCCCAGAACTATTCTCTCCTGACATTTCGCCCACATCTATGGCAGGCATCCTCAGAGGTTGCGAGGTATGGAGAAACTAAGCAAGGAAGGTTTATATATCTGTGGAAGTTCCTGGGTGCGGGGGGGGGGGGGGGGAGAGAGAGAACTCTTGTCTGTTGGAGGCCAGTGTGAATGCTGTAATTAATCACCTTTGTTAGCATTAAATTGCCTTCCCAGGCTCACATCGTGGCCTGGGGGAATCCTTTGTTCAGAGTTGTTAGCTGCCCCTGATTGAATTCTGTCTGGAATTGTTCTGTTTTCAGAGTGCTGCTCCTTATTTATTGTCCAGACTTTGGGGGGTTTTTTTTAATACTGATAGCCAGATGTTGTTCATTTTCATGGTTTCCTCCTTTCTGTTGAAGTTCTCCATATGCTTGTGGATTTCAATGGCTTCTCTGTGTAGTCTGACATGATAGTTGTTGGAATGGTCGAGCATTTCTGTATTCTCAAATAATATACTGTGTCCAGGTTGGTTCAGCAAGTGCTCTGCTTAGGCTGATTTCTCTGGTTGGGTTAGTCTCGTGTTTGGGCGCTGCGTTTGGTGGTCCCTATGTAGACTTGTCCACAGCTGCATGGTATATGGTAGACTCCTGCAAAGGTGAGAGGGTCGCTCTTGTCCTTTGCTGAACGTAGCATTTGTTGGATTTTCTGAGTGGGTCTGTAGATAGTTTGTAGGTTGTGTTTCTTCATCAGTTTGCCTATGCGGTCAGTGGTTCCCTTGATGTATGGTAAGAACACCTTTCCTCTGGGTGGATCTTTGTCTTTACTCTCATGGCTTGTTCTTGGCCTTGTAGCTCTTCTGATGTCTGTGGTGGAGTATCCATTGGCCTGTAGAGTCCAGTTTAGGTGGTTTAGTTCACCTTGGAGGAGGTGGGGTTCACAGATTCTTTGTGCACGGTCTGTCAGAGCTTTGATTGTGCTTCTTTTTTGACTTGGGTGATGGTTGGAGTTTTTATGAAGGTATCTATCCATGTGTGTAGGTTTTCTGTAAACTGAGTGGCCCAATTGAGTGGCCCAATTTGCAGATGACTAGAACATCTAGAACATCTAGAAATGGCAGTTTTCCTTCCTTTTCTTTTCCCATAGTGAATTGGATGTTTGGGTGGATGCAGGGCCGGCCCTAGGTAATTTTTAAGTGTAAGCGAATAGAATTTTGGCACCCCCTCCCCCAAAGAAAGCAACCAGGCTTTGAAGCTGCAAGGCTATTTGATACTAATCAAGGTGCCAGTTGCAACATTCACACCTGCATTGGACAAGAGTTCTTTTTCCCACCCTGAACATTCCACAGATATATATAAACCCCACTTGCCTAGTTTCCAAGTCAGTTTCTGCATAGCTAACTATATGCCCTGCCAAAAAAACAAAGCAGGAGCTCTAATTATTTTTTTTTCTCAGGCTCTTTTCACTTTTGGCCAGAAAGAGACAGTTCACCTTTCTTCTAACTAGAGAATGACATATCTTGTAGAGAAATTCCCACATCAAGCCAAGGGTGGAAACCTTATTTAATAACTTGAAGGGATTTGAATGTTGGATTAAGATGCTGCAAGATCAATGTCTGAATCCCTGAATGTCTGAATCCCTGTTGGGTGGTGGAAACTCAGCAAGGTGACCTTGAGTGAGTCACACACTCTCAGCCTCAGTGGAAGCCAGAATAAACCTCCTCTGGATACATTCCACCAGGAAAGCCCTGTGATTGCTATGCCTAAAGGTTGCTGTAAGTTAAAAATGACTTGAAGGAACAGAAAAAGAAGAAAAAGAAGATAAGAATGGAGAAGGTCTATTAGTTTGGGGAGAAGCCACTTTAGACCAGAAGTTGTTGGACTACGGCTCCCATAATTTATGATCTTTTGTTGACTGGAGGCAAAAGGAAATGAAATATTAAAAGGTTTTAGACTGTCTACCACTGGTTTTACTGACTTTCTCCATTCTCATCTGTCTTTCCTGAAAAATACGAAAGAAGATTTCTATTTTTGCTTGGCATCTTAATTCACTAAAATTTCTCACAGACCATTTCTGGTAGCTTTCTATATGACCTAATATGAATATAGATAAATGCCAGCAATGTGGGAAGTAGAGGAGTGTCTAGTACCAACAATTACCACATGAAAAGCACATTTAAGGGGGTCTTTACAACTTTTGATCTATTAAGCTGGTGGTGTGCACGCTCTCCAGCTGCTTCACCTGGCGGGAGGCAGCCTCGTGAGTGAAGGTGGGAAGGGGGAGGCCTGCTCGCACACTTGCGGCCAGAGTGAAAACTCCGCCACTGAGGTGAGCGCATGCCAGGGGAGGGAAGGCCAAGACAAGGCTAAGGAAGGAAGGAAGGAAGGAAGGAAGGAAGGAAGGAAGGAAGGAAGGAAGGAAGGAAGGAAGGAAGGAAGGAAGGAAGGGGCTTCCAGGGCTCCTCAGCTTCACCTGAATGGCCCCTTGACACATTCACCTGATTAAGTTTACTTCAGCATCCCACCACTGAGAGGAAGAGGCACACAAAGCAGAGAAGGGTTTCCATGCAGGGGCGGTTCAACCGCAAGGCAAATTAGGAGAGGAGGAGAGGAGAGGGGGAGGAAGCCGAAGCAGCAACGGCACCTGCAGGCTGCAGCAGAGGATCAATTCGCAAGTTGCAAGCAACCCTGGGAGGAGGAGGCAAGGGTGTGTGTGCACGTGGGAGCGCCTCAACTGAGCCCCATTGAGGATGACGCCTTTGGCAACTGCTTAATTTGCTGAACTGCCCCTGGGTGGATGCTGTTGAGGTGGTCCAGGAAGGTGTCATCAACATACCTGAACCATATAGTTGGCTTTTTTGGTGCTGTTTCTAGGACTTGCTTTTCAAAGGGTTCCACACTTTGATGCCTGCCATAGATGTGGGCAAAACATCAGGAGAGAATACTTCTGGAACATGGCCATACAGCCGCCCTGAGTCCACTCGGGTGAGAAGGGCGGGGTATAAATAATTGAAATAATAATAATAATAATAATACAGCCCAGAACACATACAACAACCCAATATCCAAATGGCCAAACAGAAAAGTATGGTAGCGCTCTTCCTGATTATACGAGAATTCACAGGGGTGTATGATTTAGCAAATGCACAAAATACTACAAGTAGGAATGGATCCTTTGAAGAAGCTCTGAGAGAAAACTGATCTTTGTGAGTTATTTTGGTATGATTCATTTTGAAAGACAATTTTCAACTTGCTTCATTATACCTCTGTGTCTATTAGCATATTTAACGGAGGAACCAAATAGAGATTCCTAATCTTGAAAGGGATGCCTAATTTAGCTAATCTGTTGGCACATCTAACAAAAGGATTGAGAGGGAAGTGTTGTACGATGCTTTCCCTCCAGTTGGAGGAGGGGCTTCCATAGGAAGCTCCCTTATGTTGTCTATTAGGCAGCGATCTCCATTAGTCCTCCAGCTGGAATGAAAGTGTTGTAGGATACTTCCCAAGGTAAATGTGATGAGGTGGTGACAGATGGCCATATTAACTTTGTCGTAAAATATTTAAGGAGGAGAGGGGTCCAGTATCTGAAATTTGAACTTCCTGTATCCTCCATGCCATTCTATGGCATCCTTCAATGAGTAGTTACCATAAAACTGTGTTGGAGGCCACTTGCAAATTCCTAGGATGTCTCTACAGGAATTATCCAGGTCCTCAAGGGCACCTCTGTGGTAACTGTGAGCAGAAGTCATTCATTTCAACAGAGTCTGCTATTATCCATGGTCTCTTGTTTCATGAATATCCATGGAACTCCATGGATATGGGAGTGATGTTATTCCTCTAGTACCTGTTGTCTTCTGCTCAAGTCCATGTTCTTTCTTTGGAGAAAAGGCTTGCTTAAGTTACTAAACTATCCATCCTCCTTTTTCTATTGGTGCTATTTCTGAAAACATGGATCATCTATGGTCACGATATAAGGAAAAGTCTAAGATCTAGGATCTTTTCACATGAGGCAAAAATGCCCCTTTTTGCCACTTTATTTTGGTGTTTGGATGGGGCCAGTGGTGCACCATCAGTCTACACATGTCAGGCCCTGTTTTGTCCTCCACCATGGGAAGGAAAGTGTGGGTAGCTCCGACAGAGCTACCCACACTTTACTCCCCAAATCCCCATGTGTGGCAGAAAGGGCTGCGGGGCAGAGCACTTTGCCATCCTTTCTGCCTTCTGTTGAGGAGAGACAAAGAGTGTCAAAACACCCTTTCCATTCCCTCTATGTGATGAGGAGAGGGGGGAGAGTGTGCAGGGCACCACCAGCCGCCCTGCTCACTTTCCTTTTTACCGACAATTGCTAGCACAACGGCACGACTCAAAAGGGCTGTATGAAGAGGTCCCTGGTTTCCCTTCATGTTCTAGGGGAAAAGCTTATGCCTCCCAGGAACCCTGTGATCATATTCTGACCTGTTATTTTTCCATGTGATTCATTCGAAAACACTGGATATGTAACATTTCAAAACTTCTTGACTTTAGCTCTGCTCCTTGTCATGTCATCTCACATCATATATGCTATCCATGTCATGTCATTTTCTATTTTTAAACTTGCTCTTAGGCTAACCTTTTAATGCCCAGAAGCCCAGTCCTTGTTTCTTTTCAGTCATTCTGAGAAGTATCACAGTCTCATCCCTTAGATAGTACTGACATATTTATATCTACATCATTCATACAATCAATCACATGTTGAAGTCTGAACTCCTTTAAGTGGACATGAAAAATGGCTTTCATTCCCCTTTTCTGACATATTTCACCAATTATCGTCTCATGCCTCTTATGGTCAATGTGATTATGTTTTCATTTTCCCCCTATGTTCAAGCCTTTCAAGATTTCAGGTCTTTAGTCTTTATTTGCTTCCCCAATATTACAGTCCCTCCATATTCCGATTTACATATGTATAATCTTTTCAAATTACTTCCAGCCGCCTTTGAAATGAACAGGGTTTATTTCAATGTATTTATATATTCAGAATAAGGAGTGTATATTGCATGTAACTTTCTTTTACATCCTCAAAAATCATTTGAAATTCTAAATTCCATTCCCAGAAATCTTCAGACTAGCAAGCAGTAAAACAAATGCATGTTCATGTTTCCAGGATTGTATTATCAGATTAGAATTATGGGTGCATCTACACAGCAGAATTAATCCATCTTGACACCACTTTAGCTGCAGTTGCTCAATGCTATGGAATCGTGGGGTTTGTACTTTTGTGAGGCACCAGCAGTCTTTGGCAAAGAAGGTGAAAGTCTTTGTAAGACTACAACGCTCATGATTCCTTAGCATTGAGCCATGGCAGTGAAAGTTGTGTCAAATTTCATTAATTCTACAGTGTAGGTACAACCTATGTGATTTAAACAATTTTGCATGTATTTATTTAAGATGCCTGTGATTGTCTTACTACCTCATCAGACAGACAGAGGCAGGAGGTAGCAGCGCTCCACTTCGCCATGGCGTGTGGAGAATCTAGCGCCCCATGCTTCGCATTGTCCAAATCCATGGGAGGGAGATCACATGAGGGGAAGCATAAACACATTTGATGTGCGTTCCTCCCCCCATAGAGTTAATGGCAACACAGGAAGTCTCCCGTGTTGCTGCCGGTTCCACCCTTCTTCACCCACGGAGCCGGCACAACATCGTCTGATGGGAGCCAGCCAGCTCCATGGGTGACCGGGGCTAGATAGACATTGAAAGTTCTTCTTCTACTACTACTTACTACTACTTTTGGGCAATATGAAAAAGAGGCATGTATCTCTCTTCTTGAAAGTGAGATTTGCAAGCTGCAATCGGGGAGACAGTGCATCAAACTCATAGGGAGAAGAATATTCAAGTTTGCATAGTTTGCCCATTATCCCTATCCTCCAGAAATTCCATGAGACAGCAGTGGATCTCAATGTGAAACACAAACCTGATTTGCCATTTCTTAGATAGGAATGAAATGGGTTTCTAAAAGAGAGCTGTTTGGGAAGATTGAGAGGTTATCTTCCTCTCTCCTTCTCTTCTTTTCACAGCATATGGATGCCACAGGACATTGGGTTTCATTTCAGTTCCCCACAGTCTCTGCACAGTTTTCATGAAGAGGAGGAAAAGTAATGTTTGTCCCCCAGAGGAAACTGCCATATGTAGTCTTCCTGCTCCCTTTCACCAAATGCTTAAGATAAGAATGTCAAATGCTTTCCCCTACCCCCCTCTCCCCACTTTCCTGTTCCTCCCCTACCACCCCTTCCCCTAAACCCTTCCTCACGAAGCTTTCCCTTAGTTTTCTACCCTTTGCTCACTTTTATGTAACAGCAAAGTTTCAATAAAAATTATTTAAAAAAAAAAAAAGATAAGAATGTCAAATGCTTTCTTCCATCATTTACATTTCCTATTCTGGGTGTTTGTGGGCTTCATTGGTTGTAATGCCACCTGGTGGGTAATTTTAATGGGCTCAAGGGTATCCAGATCTTATATTTCTGTCAATGAATAGGAGTCTAGCCATGAGCTTCATCCTTCTTTTTTTGTAAAGAGCTTTGTGATCTCCATGATGGAGATCTGCATTCACAAGTGAGCAAGTCAGTATCTTTCATGAACAGATGCAACATTTGAAACCATCACTCTATTCATTCTGCAAGGATATTATGTTGTTCTGATAAACTTAAAAGAATAAATAAGAAAGACTCTCTAGAAGAGAATGCTTTTTTTTAAAAAAAAGGCAGAGTGAAGATAACAGAAAAGCTTGCCAGCCAGCATCCATGAGCAAAGTCTTCAGAAGCTTGTGGCGAATAATTGCTATGGTCAACAAACCATTTCAGCCAAAGTACTTGGCTGCCTTCCAGTTTAGTCCCATTAAGATCATTTCATGTATAAGATTAATCAAATTGCAATAACGCTAAAACAGTTTCTTTGATCTGCAGTCAGACAAGACAAATATTAATGGAGCAGCAAAGCTTAGACAAGATAGACAACCTGACTATATAGGACTGGAGGGTGATCAAGATGAAGCAATGTCAGATATGTAAATGAAGATTTATTTGTGATTTATGCAGGCAGCAGCTGTGTTGTTGTGGAGAGAAAAGCATACACACACTTATTGCTGGTGGGAGTTAGAATTCCTCACAACTGATAATGCACTGAGATGCCACCTCACAGGTTGGCAAAAAAAAAAACAACAACCCTGCCCTAGGGTAAGGCCTGAAATTGCACTCCCAAACATGAGATTTATATTATTATTATTTTATATAGTGAATGCTTAAGAAAAAGGATCTCTATATTGCATAGAAGCTAGATTCTTTCCCACTTCTATAAGCTTTAAGCACAGAAAGACGGAGGGCTCTGTTGGAATAGTTTTACCATATTTCTTAGCTAGGATGAGAGATGGGGGTGCTAATCCATTCTCAAAGAAGGCTAGTAGTTTCATGTTCTTATCTCAGGAATGTTGTGCCATCTTGAGATGAACAACAGGACTAACTGTCATGTTGTGTGCTAAGTATGAAGTAACTCTTTCCATGTTTGGTAACTGAGTTCTGCTTGAGAATCCAGAAGATATTCCCCTGACAACAAGAGGTGTATCTACATTGTAGAATTAATGCAGTTTGACACCACTATAACTGCCATGGCTCAATGCTATGGAATCCTGGGAGTTGTAGTTTGATAAGGCACTAGTAAAGACCTTCTAAAACTAAAACTCCAGTGATTCCATTTAGCCATGCCAGTTAAAGTGGTGTCAAGCTGCATTAATTCTACAGTGCAGATGCACCTCAAGGGCTATACTCCTTGCACCAATCCTAAGTAGTTCTTTCAGATACAAGCAGAAACCAACTGAAACAGAGCTGTCCACCTTTGTTACTGTTTATAGTTTCCTCCAATAGGTACCAAGAAGAATTGGGGGATTCTTTACATCCATTATTATCCATTATCAGGGATCAAGATTTCATTTGACAGCTTCCAGAGGTTACCTACCATGTTCAATATACCTGCAATCTCCAAGGCATTTGGGAAGGGCATGGGCAATATGTGTAATTGCTGTTCTAATGCAAATTATCTTGAAGTGGTTTAGTCTTGCAGGACGATACAATTTTGTTAGCGTAACGAAAGAGATGTTTGATTGGAGATGCAAATTGGGAGAAGTAGTTTGTTGATGTGGATCAAGAAAACAGCTGTTTTGGGACTTTTATTATGTGTATCATAGGATGACTACTGTTTGAATGAACACCGAAGAAAAATGATTTACAGTAGAGTCTCACTTATCCAACATAAACGGGCCAGCAAAATGTTGGATAAGCGAATAAGTTGGATAATAAGGAGAGATTAAGAAAAAGCCTATTAAACATCAAAATAGGTTATGATTTTACAAATTAAGCACCAAAACATCATGTTATATAACAAATTTGGCAGAAAAAGTAGTTCAATACGCAGTAATGCTATGTAGCAATTACTGTATTTACGAATTTAGCACCAACATATCACAACGCATTGAAAACATTGACTACAAAAATGTGTTGGATAATCCAGAACGTTGGATAAGTGAGACTCTACTGTATTTGAAATGTGGTACTGAAAGAGAGTTCTACAGATACCATGCACTGCTATAAATTACATGGGCTTGAAAGCAAACCAAGCCTGAACTCTCACTAGAAGCCAACATGACTAAACTAAGATTGCTTTGCTTGGAATACAGTATGAGATGATGGGATTCACTGGAAAAGGTAATAATGCATACTAACAGTCGAAGAGAAAGGACTGCTCTATAGATGAATTGATTAGATCAAAGAAGCCACAATACTGGTTTTTCAAGACCTCAGTAGGACAGGTGATGACGGGAGCTCTCAGAGGTCTCTCATACATAGAGTCACTGTAAGTCAAAGTCACCTTGATGGCAAATGACAACAACCAACTTTTAAATTTGCCACTACACCGCTTTTAAAGCAGCACTTAATACCACACTCTTAAGTACCAGAGTGATAAAGAGTAAGGACGTTTTTCAAATCTCATTCAGTGAAGTGCTATCATCTGCTTGGCTGAGTCATGTATGAACTGCAAAAGTGGGTCTGCTCAATACAGACAGCTCAGAATTATTTTCCCCCCTTTACTTGATGAGGATCCTAATCCAGCTAAAATAGATTAAACCTGTTACATGTAAATAAGGAGCTAGCTGAGTAAACTCAAACACCTAACTATCTATGCATTTATTAAAGTTAGCAAACTAAAGGACATTTTGTTTGGGTCAACATCACTTCCAATCATTTTTATCTAACTATACATTGATATCGGGTTTTTTCTTAAATAACTTCTACCTTGGAACCCAACCACAGGTCAACTCCCAAAGACCTCCACAGGAGTTATTTTTAAATGCTGTCTTTCCAAGGGAATATAAAATAATTGCCACTAGTGACTTACAACAACCACAAACAGTTGAATATTTGCTTGTGGCAGTAACCATTTATATCACACTTGTACATCAAGCCCAATTCATGTGATAGAAGGAAAATACTTTTCAGGATGTATTGCTAAAACTCTGAGGGTATGATGCGCCATGGACTAACTTTTCCAATGTCTTTACCCTACTCCTCTCTTCAAATGGTCTACTGCAATATGTCAGGACAGAAGCCAAAAGAGAATAACTACAGCAAAGATAGGACCAAAGACTACAAACCTAATGTGTTTCGTCATGTGACTGATCATATAGAGGACAATGCCTAAAATGGGTTTCCATGTTCACTAATGAATGCTAATCCACCTAATATTCAAACCAGACTGGAAGTAATGGCATATTTTAAGCAATTCAACAAATCTAATTTATGAAATAGATACCTTCTCAAGAATATCCTATACAGGCCTACTTTAGAACATTCTTCTCTGTTTACATTTATGCTACCTTTATGGCAGATCACAATTAACCATTCTTTATTCATCTTGTATATCTTCCCTGTTTTCAATAATAAGATTCTCATCTTGCAAACACCTCTCAATCTATTGGTTTCCTAGCTTCATGGGAATAGCAGTTGTTGGTTTTGTTGTTGTGCAAATTCATGTCTTTTCTGGTTATGGTAACCATAAAAACTAGTTAAGGACTACATATTAAAATTAGTTCTGGTTATGGTGATAATGAAACAAGTTAAGAACTCCTGTAATACATATATGCACACACATGCACAAGAAAGCATATTTGAAACTGAAATACTGGTAGTTGGTGTCTCCAAAGTCAGCAGGATGATTTGGTCTCTACCAGGTTTTAATCCAAAGTCTGAAGGAACTATCTAATTTTATAATCTTATGATTCTATGAAGCCACCATTGGATAGGTATTTGGGGGTCAGAGTATACATTGTAAATAACACATCACTAGAAGCTGAAATCTCATTAGTGTTCCAGAGATTGATTTTTAGTGATCTCATCATATGAACGACTCCCCCCCCCCCGATACCATTTCGCCAGCCTCTGTGCTTCCACTCTCGAGCAGTCACGCTTCCCCCATCACTGAAGTAGTTCTGAAGTAGCATCACCGAAGTAGTTCTGAAGTGTTCTGGTTCTTTTGGAGCCAGAACAACATGGGAGCCTTCTTGTATTAGGAGGGAAGCATCCTATGATGCTTCCACTCCAGTTGGGGGCAGGGCTTCAACAGGAATTCCAGCAATGTCATGAGATGGGCAGCGTGCCCATCCATCGCTGGACTGTCCCTTTAGCATCCTAGGATGCAAAAAAAGGTAAGTGTGATGAGGTCCTTAGCCAGACTTTCATCCTTGAGCAATCAGACCTCCAGACAAAGTGTATTTTTCTCAGTGACCAACCACAAAGAAAATAACATTAATTTGTAAGATATGAAAGATGAGAAAAGCTTCTGCTATGATAGTCAGACCACCATCATTTCTCCTATTGCTCTTGTTCTTACCTTTCATGAAAGAAACAACCATCGACTCAAGTATGGAGTGAAGAGAAGCACAAAACGGCATGATACACATAGTTGGCCCTTAGTGGTTTCAGCTAACTCTTTGGAAGGCCTTACTGTACCTTCCATAGAAGGAAATCATGGTGCTTCCTCCAGAAGTTTTAAAAACCAAGTGAAGTACATTGTAAATGTACAGGACATGGGGTAAACTCGTTATGATAATGATCAATTAAACAAAAGGCCCTTTCAGGGCCACAATCTAAACATGTCTGCATACATTTCCTAATACCTTAATTCCATAAAGCTCTATTACATGGCATTATTAGAAAGTGGAATGTGTCTTTATCTTAATGGGATTACACAATTATATATAAATCTGTCAAAGTGTGACAGATACAAATGATTTCCTGTCCATCATATAAAGGTACTTCACACTTTCTTGAGAAACTTCACACCAATCTTCAGCTGGGACGAAAATAAACCAGCTCATCATACAGTGTCACAGATCAAATTCCTGAAACCCAGCATTGTTGGCAGAAAGGCACAGAGGAAAGGATTTCAAACATTACTCTGAACAGAATGGTACTTTCCTTCAGAGTAGTTATTGCATATGAGTCATGATGTCACAAGCAAGGCATCTGGACGATGTCCAAAGATTCCAAGCATTTTGTGTTACCACAGTATGTATTCCAAAATAAATAGTGGTTTTAGTCTTCAGATGTTTTAGTTTATGTAAACAAGGAAGGAATGGTTGAGTTTAAACTATAGCATTCTAGAAGGAAGACTGTGGCCCCATCTACACTGCCATATAATGCAGATTAACTGCATTGAATTACATTACAGGCAGTCCCCGAGATCATTATTATTATGTTCACTTATACCCCCGGTGGCACAGAGGGTTAACCACTGAGCTGTTGAACTTGCTGACCGAAAGGTCGGCTGTTCGAATCCGGGAAGCATGGTGAGCGTCCACTGTTAGCCCCAGCTTCTGCCAACCTAGCAGTTCAAAAACATGTGAATGTGAGTAGATCAATAGGTACCACTCCAGTGGGAAGGTAACGGCGCTCCGTGCAGTCATGCCGGCCACATGACCTTGGAGGCGTCTACGGACAACGCCGGCTCTTTGGCTTAGAAATGGAGATAAGCACCAACCCCCAGAGTCGGGCACGACTAGATTTAACTTCAGGGGAAACCTTTACCTTTACTACTTATACCCCACTTTAATCTCTCCTGAAGGAGATTCAAAAAGTTAGAAACATCCGACTTACAAACAACTCATAGTTAAGAACGGGGATGAGACAACAGGGAGTGAGAGAAATCTACATCTTGGAAGGGAAATTCACTTTGGAAAGAGTTATCATGGGAAAAAGGTATCTCCACTGAGACCTTATCACCAATCCTTGTTTTCACAACAAAACAATTTTTTCAGAATTCAATTTTCAGAGAGACAGAAAGTGAGGGAAAATCTGAACGGGGTCACAGATAGCAAACCACAAGGGTGTACTGTTAACCCTTCCCTATGCTATCCATAGATAGATGATAGATAGATAGATAGATAGATAGAGAGAGAGAGAGAGAGAGAGAGAGAGAGAGAGAGAGAGAGAGAGAGATAGATCGATAGATAGAGATAGATAGGTTTGGCTGTAGATGCATTTTAAAAATGTACCTGTTTCAACTAACAAACAAATTCAACTTAAGAACACACAATCTATCTTGTTCATAATTTGGGCACTACCTGTATATGACAGTGTAGATTCATATAATGCAGTTCAATGGCAGTATAGATAGGGGCTGGTGCCTTTTCGAAGGCACATAAAACAAAAGAGAATAAATGCTGTTCTCAGTGTCCAGCTTGCATAAATCAATAAGACCTTTTTATATCACTGACACCACAATGAATTTTGATATGCTGCTTAACAGTAATACAGTTCAAAGACAGTCATGTTCCTCCCTACTTTGTAATGGCTTGATGATTTTTAATTAGGAGTTGTAATGAGTTGAAGTAAGGCTTGTATTTAAATGTTCAGAAGATCCAGCATTCATTTTAGTCTAATTTAAAAAAAAATCTCTTGGTTTCCAAATTGTTTTTCCCCCATTCCTCAGAGTATGTGCTTAGTTCTTACGATGTTTCCTCAACACAAAATGCCAACTATAATAAGGTGTAGGCATTGAAAGCTTGTTCAAAGGCAATCGTTTTTTCTCAACAACAATTCAAATAACAGATGCATTAACAAACTATATTATGAAGTTTCTGCCAACACCCCCAAAGTGTTCAAGTAATTCTTTCTTTGAAAAACTAAATGCTCAAAACTTACCGGAACTGAAATCTGAGGATTATTTCTCAATTTTCCCAATGTGGTGAAGCCATCAACGCTGATCTTTCCTCTTGGTGTAATGGTTAAAGTTTGGATCAAAGTGCAGTCCACATAAAGAGTGATCGTGCTCCTTTCTATACCAACCATAACCTTATGCCATTGAGAATCAAATAGATAGGGCAAGTCCAAAAATATTGCTGTCTGGAGAACTCCATCAGTTCCTCTATATGAATACTCAACAGATTTGGCTGGTCCATTAAACTTCAACCCAACTTGTTCATTTCCAGAAACATCCAGAACCTGCCAAATGCTCCAGTATTTCTGAAGTGTACTTCCAGCCATCCGAAAAGTTGTTAGAATGGAATATTCATCAGGTAATCCATTTGGATACAAAGATCTGTACAGGGTGAAAATAAAGCAGAACTTGTTGCTACTGTTTATCAGCTGGTTTGATGTAGCATTGGCACACATTCTTAGTTAGGAGAGAAAATGGATGCTCGCCCACTCAAGACACCATCAGCCTGCTAACAGTTTTGTCCCCATCAAAGACATTGACTCAGATTTATTGCCAGTTGCAGTAATTATAATGCAACAATATTTGCACTTTCTATGTCACAAACGACATAAGCCAAGGCCTTCATTTCAGTCAATACTGTGAACTAAAGCAACCCTGAAACAGTGTTGACCATTAACAGGCCTATTTAGAGATTACTGGTTTTTGTCTATTAATTACACTATGTAACATAATTTGAAAGCTTTTCTGTTCTTGGACTGAAAGTGTTATTTTCTGTTTAATTTTGTGGTACTTAGTCTGAAAGTAGTTGATATACTCCAGAAACATCGTTTTTGTGGCTGCCACATACTGTTTTGAATTGATTGAGACTCTATGAGATATTCACTGAAAAACTATAGCAAAATGTGCTGAAGGATGTCCCGCAAAAACAAAGTTTTTGCAGTTTAATAAACTTTTCCCATGTTTTTATGATAGAACCAATTAGGAAATGACATTTATAACCCAGGAACAAAAATCGTGTTGTATGGTGTTCTATTATTTATCTGCTGCCTTTCTACCAGAAAATGGCACTCGAGATGGCTATTAATGATAACATAAAATAAATAAATACATTTAAATAATTGAAGATACAAATGTAATGAGAAACAGACTGAGTCACAGAGAGTGCGACAACCCAATGCATACTCTGTCCTCCTTGTTGGGACCCCAAGTCGTATAATAGAATCCCTGAAGTCAACTCTGAATTTCAGTTAGAGCAGTGGTTCTCAACCTGTGGGTTCCCAGATGTTTTTGCCTTCAACTCCCAGGAATCCTAACAGCTGGTAAATTGGCTGGGATTTCTGGGAATTGTAGGCCAAAACACTTGTGGACACAAAGGTTGAGAACCACTAAGTTAAAGATAACAATCAGGAGCATTTTCCCAACCCCTTAAATCAAGAAATAGCCTCCTAAGATCTACAGAGATATTAGCAGGAACACCTCAGCAAATGAGAGTCCAAAAGTGGCAGGTTAAAACCTGAAACCTCTATCCGTGGCTGATACCAAATGAGAAAATCCCCCTGGACACACAGAAGACTGGGCAACTTGGAAGGCACTGAACAAACTGCGCTCTGGCACCACAAAATGCAAAGCAAACCTTAAGAAATTACAAAGAGGAGTCCATGACATGCGAGTGTGGAGAAGAGCAAACCACAGACCACTTGCTACAATGAAAAATGGACGATCTTCTTACAGCAACACTAGACGCATTCAAAAGTGGCCAGCTTCTGGTCAAAAGAAATCAAGTATAATGCCAAGTTTTTAACGTTGTGGTTTTTCTATACATTGTAACTGTATTCTCCATTCGCTTCTGACACAATAAATGTTTCCCAGTGGAAGAAAGCACAAGACAAAGACTGCTTGACCCAAGGACCAGTTGTAGGAATGGTCCTGTATTAAGTTCGAGCCTAGAATCTTGAGCCTTGTTGAAAGAAACCCACAGCCTTGCTTTACCCTCTCCGTTGGGGCATCTTCACATACCCTTTCCAGTATGAGGCAGTTGTGTAGTAACTTGGCTCCCTAAACTCTGTATAGTTACATTTTCATGTGTTCCTCTCTAACACAGCTTGTGTCCCTGAATCAGAGCAGACTGCCTTCTGCTGCAATGAGACAGGCTTTCCCTCAAGCTATGTCACATGTCAGTCTTACACGAACCCTGTCACAATGGCCTTATCACACAGGACACAACTGGAAGTTAATCCTGGCAGGCTTCACGCACTGAGCTGGTTGTGTGAAGAAGCTCTCGCTTTCATTTCCGAAGGAATCACACTTCGTTCTACTGGTTAATGAAACATCATTCATGTTATATGCACTTTCTTCCTGAAAGAATGCAGAGGTGATAAAGAACCTGCTTTGCGTTATTTATTAGAAACAGGGAAGCTTGCTGAAACATAACAGATAATCCCCTGGGGTTTTGTATTCATTTCTAAGGTTTCCTTGGAAATATGCAAATTGAAACCACTGAGGAATAATTGAAATTTTCTTCAACTTTTAAAGGAACTTGCCAAACAATAGACAATGCGCAGACTGGCATGTTTGTAGTTGAGCACATATCTTCTTTACTCAGTAGAACATTTCTACTACGTGATGGCAAAGTGATCAGAGATTAAATGCAATTAATTAGTTCAAGTAATACATGAGGAAACTATTGGTTGATTTTAAATAATACAAGGTTGCCTACCTAGAGAGTAGACTAACAAGGGGTAGTAACAATCAGATAGAAATTGGAACGTTTGTACTCTTTACAGCTGTTTTGTTGTTATCTTCAGTATGTAGCTGTATAGTCTTGGTGATTTTATGTATCTAAAATGTTTAGTTTTGTGTTTTCTTGGGAAAATATATTTTAAAAACCAATATGAAGAATCTCACATATCCACCCCAGATATAAAAGGAAAGAGATTCACATTTGCATTAACTGTAAGTTATAACAGAAATATGTATGTAAAATTGTTCTTCTGTTTGATTATTATGGGAATAAAAAGCCATTCAATTTTTCTATATTGTTTATATTCCTATATAAACAATATAAAATGATGTTTTACTGGAAAATTTCTGCAGATTTAAATTTTAAAGAAGAAGTTAAATATCTCACTATCATCTTTTCTGGCAATTCTTCGTCTTTCCAAATTCATAAGATATCAAGGTTATAGTCCTTTAGATAAAGGGTCTGGACAAAACACCATAATTCTTTTATGTTTAATAGGACTTTTTAAAAATCCAGCTGATGGTAAAATATTATTTGCAGATATTAGTTCAATACAGTGGAAAACCAATTACATTGTGGGTCTTACACTGCATAAATGTTTTACATAAATATAATATCAAAAAATAGTAATATAAAAGCTATAGTAATATAGAGGCTGTGCTGATGAAAATCTATAGCAGTGGTTCCCAACCCATGGGCCGCAGCCCACCAGTGGGCCGCAAGAACTAAAATCTGGTCTGCAAACCTCCTTCCTCTTTATTTATTTATTCATTTTGATTTTATTTCCACTCATTTCTGCAGAGCTGAGTACTTTTTGTATTTCCGCTTTTTTGTATTTTTTCAACCTCAGCCCCCTCCCCTTCTTTTTTTTACGAGCGTTAACAAAATCCACAGATAATAACACAGCCCAACCAAAAAATATCTTGGTGTCTTCATTTTTAGGCCTGTTCCTGGGGTTGTTTGGAGTGTTGATTCAGAAAATTGCATTGGATAGACCACATCAGCTCTAGATTATTAACTATGGTTTTCCATGGGCAGGCATATGGCGACTAGTGGGTGGCATATGTTGTGTACCAGAAACTAGTGCTGATGTGGTCTATCCAATGCAATTTTCTGAAGAAGCACTCCAAATAACCAAACTGAATCTAAAGTTGACCAAAAACTGATTTGTAACCTTTTTGATACTAATGTTGGAGAGTAGGCCCTGCTCAAAGTGGTTCCCGGTTAAATCTACAGAAACAAAGTACAACATCAGTAGGCACCTTAGAGAGCTCCCATTAGGAGAATGTCATACTTGTGAATAGATTAGCTTCCTAGTGGATATATTTGGCTCTTTACACCAACTTTTTTCCTAGCAGCATTCTTTAGCATAGATTTTAGCTTATGTTCTTCATTTTTGAGTCAATTTTAATGATAAATCTGGCTTTTGAAACTCATCTTATGCTTTTGTGTATGTGCAATCAGCCCTTCACATTTAACTTTTGGAGATTTGATTATTTATGGATATGATTTAAAAAGCTCTATCTAGGAAACTCTAGCCTCTCCAGTGTGGCTCGGTAACCAACTTTCAAGTCAAGTAAAAAGATCTGCATTTTTCTATTTGTGGTTTTTCTACTTTCATGCAAACCTTGAGCACTTAACCCTTGTGAAAATGGAAAGCCCACTGCATTGGCATTTGTTGCCTGTTTTCTTATGGTGACTCATGAAATTTCATAGTTTTCTTGGGCAAGGAATACTCAGAGGTGTTTTCACCAGTTCCTTCCCCTGAAATATAGCCCATAGCACCTGGTATTTGTTGGCAGCCTCCCATTCAAGTACCAATCAGAGCTGATCTGGCTTAGTTTGTAAACTCAGACAGGATCTTGTGCCTTTAGGATTTTTTGGGTCATTGTCTAATGCTTACACCAATGGAATTAAGGTGCCTGCATTAGCTTAATTGCTATTGAAGGAACTAGCGGAAGTTATTTCAGAACCACTGGCAATCATCTTCGAGAGTTCTTGGAGAACAGGAGAAGTCCCAGCAGATTGGAGGAGGGCGAATGTGGTCCCTATCTTCAAGAAGGGAAAAAAGAACGACCCAAACAATTACCGTCCGGTCAGCCTCACATCAATACCAGGCAAGATTCTGGAAAAGATCATTAAGGAAGTGGTCTGCAAACACTTAGAAACAAATGCGGTCATTGCTAATAGTCAACACGGATTTACCAAAAACAAGTCATGCCAGACTAATCTGATCTCTTTTTTCGATAGAGTTACGAGTTGGGTCGATACAGGGAATGCCGTGGATGTAGCATATCTAGATTTCAGTAAGGCCTTCGACAAAGTCCCCCACGACCTTCTGGCAAACAAACTAGTAAAATGTGGGCTAGACAAAACTACGGTTAGGTGGATCTGTAATTGGCTAAGCGAACGAACCCAAAGGGTGCTCACCAATGCGTCGTCTTCATCATGGAAAGAAGTGACAAGTGGAGTGCCGCAGGGCTCCGTCCTGGGCCCGGTTCTGTTCAACATCTTTATTAACGACTTAGACGAAGGGTTAGAAGGCACGATCATCAAGTTTGCAGATGACACCAAACTCGGAGGGATAGCTAACACTCCAGAAGACAGGAGCAGAATTCAAAATGATCTTGACAGACTAGAGAGATGGGCCGAAACTAACAAAATGAAGTTCAACAGGGACAAATGCAAGATACTTCACTTCGGCAGAAAAAATGGAAATCAAAGATACAGAATGGGGGACGCCTGGCTTGACAGCAGTGTGTGCGAAAAAGATCTTGGAGTCCTCGTGGACAACAAGTTAAACATGAGCCTACAATGTGATGCGGCAGCTAAAAAAGCCAATGGGATTTTGGCCTGCATCAATAGGGGAATAACGTCTAGATCCAGGGAAGTCATGCTCCCCCTCTATTCTGCCTTGGTCAGACCACACCTGGAATACTGTGTCCAGTTTTGGGCACCGCAGATGAAGGGAGATGCTGACAAGCTGGAAAGCGTCCAGAGGAGGGCAACTAAAATGATTAAGGGTCTGGAGAACAAGCCCTATGAGGAGAGGCTTAAAGAGCTGGGCATGTTTAGCCTGCAGAAGAGAAGGCTGAGAGGAGACATGATAGCCATGTACAAATATGTGAGGGGAAGTCATAGGGAGGAGGGAGCAAGCTTATTTTCTGCTGCCCTGCAGACTAGGACACGGAACAATGGCTTCAAACTACAGGAAAGGAGATTCCACCTGAACATCAGGAAGAACTTCCTCACTGTGAGGGCTGTTCGGCAGTGGAACTCTCTCCCCCGGGCCGTGGTGGAGGCTCCTTCTTTGGAGGCTTTTAAGCAGAGGCTGGATGGCCATCTGTCGGGGGTGCTTTGAATGCGATTTCCTGCTTCTTAGCGGGGGGTTGGACTAGATGGCCCTTGAGGTCTCTTCCAACTCTACTATTCTATGATTCTATGATTCTATGATTAAGGTCACCAACCAGCCTGATTATTTTAAATATTGACACTGCCAAAGGACCATGATCCTTGCTTCGAACTAGAAAAAGATTTATGACATTGTGGTGGACAGCACATACTACAATGAGATACAAAACCAAACCAGTTAAGCTCACATACAGTTGTAATAGGGTCTAAGTGTCCTGATGGCACCAGATCCTACCTGATCTTGGAAACATGGATCATCCCTTAGATGGGAGACCATTCACGCATGCCAGGTGCTGTTGGCTATATTTCAGAGGAAGGAACTGGCAAAACCTTCTCTGAGAATTCCTTGCCTAGGAAACCCCTATGAAATTCAGTGGGAAGGTGCATACAGGCATATAACTTTACACGGGAATAACTGCAGTAGTTCTTTCAGCACCAGCTTTGGTGAACAGCACTGTTGTACTTCTCTCTGGCCACCAGATGGCAGTAGGCACAACCATTGCTTCCAAGCACTGGCTACACTCATTAAGAAGAGACACTGAGCCTTTTCAAGCATACCAGACAAATTACAGGAACGCAAGCACATTTCCTGCATAATAGCTGCTGCTGTTGCGCCCCAGACTAATATTAAAAGATAATTACATGCTTCATATACAAATGAGTGATAATGTAGGGCAGTGAGGTACAACGGCTTTATTAGCAGGATTCTGGGAGAGCTGTATTACTCACAATCACGCTAGGCAAGCTGTATAGAATAGGATCCGGTATCATCTCAGGTGAGCTATTCACTAGCAGGAAGATCAACCGCTTCTATATTCTGTGCTCGGAATTGATGTCTATAAACATATAGTTTGCTTTGCCTCACTAAGCTGCAGTGCCTCTGCCTATCTCCAGCAAACACCGTTTTCTGATTGTGGCAGAAAGTTTTTAAAATTCCAAGATATTTTACCTTTATGGAGCGAGAAAATATTTGGTTTGCCAGATCTCTATGCCTGGTCCAACTTCCGGTGGAAGATCAGGGTACAAATTCTCTAGTTTTGTTGGACTCCACTTCAGGCAAGAGGAAAAGACTGAATCCAAATCTCCAGCTAAGCCAATAGAGCTTGCTGCAATGTCTAAGGCTTAATATATTTGCTGTTGCAACTTGCAAAGACTCCCTGAAGGTCTATATATTTATTTAGTTAACTTGTTTCCACTTTCCCTTGGAGCCTGTAGCCCCAAGACTCACCTCTGCTCGTTTTTACAAGGTTAGATTAAATGTTCCTTATTCATCTCCATAGGTAAGGGTGCGTCCATACTGTAGAATTAATGCAGTTTGACACCACTGTAACTGCCATGGCTCAATGCTATGGAATCCTGGGATTTGTAGTTTACTGAGATCCCAGGTTCTTTGGCAGAGGAGGCTAAAGACCTTGTACAATTACAAGCAGAGCCAGTCCAACAATGAGGTGAATGAAGCAGTCACTTCGGGCGCAAAACATACGGGGGCGCAGTTGAGACTGCTTTTTCTGTTGATTTGTTGTAAAACATGTTTTGGTGCTTAATTTGTAAAATCTTAATTAATGTGATGTTTAATAGGCTTTCCCTTAATCCCTCCTTATTATCCAACATTTTTGCTTATCTAACACTTTTATTTTTCAGTGATTGGTTTGTTGTTTGTTGTTCTGTTTGCCTACACCTGAAAGATACCTAGGGCCGGCTCTGATTACAAGCCCCAGGATTCCATAGCATTGAGCCATTGTAGTTAAAGCGGTGTCAAACTGCATTAATTCTAAAGTGTAGATCAGTGGTTCTCAACCTCTGGGCCCCCAGATGTTTTGGCTTTCAATTTCCAGAAATCCTAACAGCTGGTAAAGTGGCTGGGAATTCTGGGAGTTGTAGACCAAAACACCTGGGGACCCACAGGTTGAGAACCACTGCTGTAGATGAACCCTAAGTGAGAGGAAATAATCTCATTTCATTTTGCTCTAGGAACACCTTCTTCAGCTAAGATTTCAAAACAAGAACTGTGGCATGTGTGTGTACACATGTGTTTGGACAACAAGCTTTGAGCAACTATGGATGTTACTTAATGCATATTACTTAATGATACCACTAAGGACTGTGCTGCATGGATGATGAGGTACATTTAAGGGTAAAGTGAGCTGGGGATTGGGTCTAGGGCCCCTGTGGATACCAAAATCTGTGGATGCTCATATCCCATTATATAGTAATTTCAAGCTGTGGATGATATTCAGAATCTATTGACATGGAGGGCCAACTGTAATTGAAAAAGTGATAATATATAATCAGGTCACTCCCACTCCCCTTTGTCAATGTTTTAATAATGGAGTATGTACTGAAGGCAGTGCTAAATTAGATGACTTTGTTCCTGTTCTGGTGTTCTAGTTGTGGATGCAACAAATAAGGGTGTCTTAAGTCCTTTTGCTTTCTGAGGTGTGGGACAAGATATCCAGTGCTTCCATTCCATGTAGAGGAGATTATTAGGCTGCCTGTTCTTTGTCTCCATGTTGACTCCAACTTACAGACATCCTACCATTGTGTTTTCTTAGCAAGATTTGTTCAGAGAGGGTTTCCCTTTGCCTTCCCCTGAGGGTGACAGAATTTGACTTGCTCAAGGTCACTCAGTGGTTTTTTATGGCGGAGTGGGGATCTGAATCCTGGTTTCCAAGCATGTAATCCAACACTCAAGTTACTGAACTATACTCTTAATGCAATACTGACAATAGAATAGTATCACCCACCATGACAGAAGGGTGGCAGACTAGTTTAGAAGATGAGGAGAGACTGCATGGCATTGCAACTCTCTCCTCCAAGACTGGAGGACTGAGAAACAACAGTCAGAAGATTGCTAGAGCTGCCGCCAACATTGCAGCCTCAAGCAATTGCTTCACTGGGTTGCTGTGAGTTTCCAAGGCTGTATGGCCATGTTCCAGAAGCAAGTCCCAGTGATTCTGGCCATGAAAGTCTTTGACAACACAATTGCTTCACTCTATTCAATGCTAAGGCCAGACTTGAGAATGTGAACCTTGTCCCCTCTTTCATTATTGTCTTTCTTCTTGACTTCCGTTTGTATGGGAGAGGGAATACATTCTCTACTGCAGTGGCTCTCAACCTGGGAACCCCAGATGTTTTTGGCCTACAACTCCCAGAAATCCCAGCCAGTTTACCAGCTGTTAGGATTTCTGGGAGTTGAAGGCCAAAAACATCTGGGGACCCCAAGTTGAGAACCACGGATCTGTTGGGAGGACCCTTTTTACCCCTGTATGTTTCCTACCTGTTTTATAACCCTAATTTTTCAGGTTTCTATACTGGATGGGAAGGATAGAAAAGATTCTCTGTTACACACATTGAGTCTTATCACATGGACAAGTCAGGAGGAATCAGAGAAGAGAGTAGAGTTCAAATGCTCATCCTCACTTGACCTCTGCTTGGCCACTCTACAAAAAAAGAAGAGTGTCTGAAAATAGCTACCACGTGATGTCAGTACAAAGAAGCATAAGGTGTCACATGTGATAGGAACTACCTGCTCTACAAGATTCTAGGATCTAGTCACCTGATTGAGATCAGTACGAGTTATTTCATACATGGATAGTTTGAATTATGGTGATGAATGTATCAACTTGGATCTAAATTCTCTTTTAGTTCTAACTAGAAAAGTCCCATTGAATCTGTTAGATTTACCTATAGGTCCATCTCCACTGTAGAATTAATGCAGTTTGACACCACTTTGCCATGTCTAAATGCTATGGAATCATGGAGGTTGTAGTTCTACAAGATATGTAGCCTTATCTGCCAAAGAATGCTAGTGCCTCACCAAACTACAGTACCCTTTATCCCATACCGTTGAGACATGGCAGTTAAAGTGCTCTCAAACTGCACTAATTCTACAGTGGAGATGTACTCTATATGTTCACTCATCATTCATCAGTTGACTGAATGTGCCTATTCTACTCAGAACTGACCAAAGGGATACCAGCCCCACCCTCAACACTAAGTTGAAACACCAGACACAAGGGCTAACTGAGAAATGGCAAAGCTCCAAATACATCTGAACTGCATACTGATTACATGGATCTTTTCACTGATTCTATTTTAATAGAGGTTTTTTATCCAGTTATATACCTGGTTTATGTAATGTTAATATTGTTTTTGTGTTGATGTATTTTATTGTACTTTTATGGATTTCATGTATGGCATCTTTGTGGGCTATTTTGTAAGCTGCCCTGAGTCCCTGTGGGAGATGGAGGTGGGGTATAAATAAAATTTTATTATTATAGTATTATATTATAGATGCTGATTAAATCAGACAAAAAAGAGGTGGTATCCACATACACTGGGTGACTTCAAGTATTCAAAGGCCAAATAGGATATCCTTGGAATGGAGAATATATTTAACTCTTCCAAAACTGTTGTCTAAGTAAGAGACAGTTGTCCATTTAGACACGTATTTCAAAGTGATAATATAACAAAACTAACAGCACATATTACCTAGTAGGAATCCTGAAGTCCACAGTTGTGCCTAACTTATAAGCCACTTGTAAAGCTGTGGAACCCACCACACGTTGGATAATGCCCCTGGAAGCAGCTTTATCAAGCTGGAACTGTGAAATCAGGTCATATCCTATAAGGACAAACAGACACATTTCAATTTTATGGAAAGACAAATAAGTAGCCAGACCAAACAGCTAAATATTCTCCCTTAGGTCTCTCTTACAATACAAACTTTGTTACTGTTCAAACTAATTTAATTTCTGTTTCAAATCTTAAAAAGTCAAGCATGCTTTCTTGCATTATTTTATTAAACAACCCTGTGAGTTAACTTACAGGTCACGATTGACAAAAGGAACAGAATTATTTTATTAAATAAACAGGCATTACAAGTAGCACCTTTTTTTCAACCAGATGTGATTCCCACCAAAAAGAAGCATGAAAGAGGCAATCCTCTTTTAAAATTGTTTGAAAGAAAGAAACATATACTTGCCTGGCAAATCATCTTGGCCAATTCTGGTCACAGGGCAAAGATCCGCATTTGTGCTGGAACTGAAAGTTACCGGAAACCCTATACAGAACAGTACACAGTTATCTCTGTCCACTATGTTCTTGGATAATGTGCCAACACTGAAACACCTCTTTGAAGATGAGCACCCCAAAAATAAATGGCATTTAATTGCAAGAAAGTGATTTTCAGGGTATAAAAAGACTTAGGAGCACAAATGGATTTTAAACACCACCACAGGAGAAATCATGGGGAAATTCTCAGACAGCTCTGCATCACATCCATATTGCCCCACTGGTAATAGATATGTTGTTAACTCTTTTGAGAAACAGAAGACAGTAAAAGGCATCAATTTTCTTTCCCATTTCTAATGGGACTGGAAAGTATATTCAAAAATATCCCCCAAAATGGTAGAAACCCCTACCTATTGAGTATTGAGAAACCCTAGTGAGAAGAATCTTTAGCTGATTGAATAATAATAATAATAATAATAATAATAATAATAATAATAATAATAATAACTTTATTTTATACCCCACCACCATCTCCCCAAAGGGACTCGGGGTGGCTTACAAGCAGGACCAAGCCCAGGACCTACAACAAAATTCAACAACTAAAAACGCAAGTAGAAACATAATAACATATAGCAGTCACAATTAAAAACAGCAAAGTATAAAAACAAGGTTAAAACTATAATCAAACCAAATCTACACCTAATAACCAGGAATATGATGGGCATGATCAGATGAGAGAGATCAGACTAACATGTTATTGTTTCATGAAAAAAAATCACATGTGGTTGTTTTGCACAGAAAACAGCATTTTCTATGTAAGAAATAGTGTTGTGATAAATAATATTTCAACATATAAATATTACTTCCTGCACAAAAAGTACTATTTTTCTGCATGGAAAAAGCTGGAATTGGGGACTTGTTCTGCATACAATTTCACATGTTTGATTTGCATAGAAAACAACACTTCACACACAGAAAATTGCTGTTTTCTGTGCAAAACAACCACTTGTGGCCTTTGTGCAGATCAAATCCTAAATTTAAAATATCTTTGGAGAAATGCATGTTTTTTTGCAAACTTGAAAAACTGTATGGTTTTCAAAGACTTTCTAATGACAGTATAAAAAGTGCTGAAGTCATTCATTGCTACCTTCAAGAAGAAACTTAGTGAAGAATTACATCTTTAAACTTTCTGTCTTCCCAGTCACAGGTTTGTAATATAAAGAGTGCCACAGTGCAGAGCTGATTGTGGTTTGGGCAGCTTCTAAAATGTCTAGTTAGCTAAGTCAACAGTGGACCTAAACTTAATTCAAAATAAACAGGCATCAAGTCTCTCTGTTGGAAATCTATGCCATTGGCTCCACTCCCCTTTCCTTTCATATTTCAGATGTTCCCACTCCTTCCTCTCCCATGTTTGATCGCACAACAAGCCCTGCACGGTGAGGGTAAATGTGGGGTGGCATTACAACATGAAAGAAAGCTTCTTGCATGAACAAACAGCCATTTCACTGCCTGAAATAGCCACTCTTTTTACTAAGCTCCCAGTGTGAGCATGGAAGGAGGGGGGGAAGGCCCTCAGCCTATTTACGTGCCATCAAAACCTCTCCCTAAAGAACCAAAAAGGAAAATTAAACATTCGTTTGAGTTAGCTTTGGGCCTCCACTAAGCAATGTGTCAAGTCAAGCTGGAAAATGTCTCTAGAGAGTAGATGAAAGACTTTTATAGTTTGAAAGGACACAGTCCACAGAGAGCTTCTTGTCTCTTCCAAGAACCAACATTTTACAGAGTCGCATGTCCTAAGCCTAAGCGATGAAATATGTCTATTGCCTCTCCTACCCTAAGACCTAAGCCTGCTATAGGTCTGGGGAATTTAATTTCCTATGGGAACTTCTTATATACTGTTCATGTCCTAAATAGTTTCCTTCAGATGGCAGATAACTCATGTATTTTATTGATAGGGCTGCTGTGAGTTTTCCAGGCTGTGTGGCCATGTTCCAGAAGCAGTCTCTCCTGACATTTTGCCCACATCTATGGCACGCATCCTCAGAGGTTGTGAGGTATATTGGAAACTAAGCAAGGGAGGTTTATATATCTGTGGAAGTTCCTGGGTGCGGGGGGGGGGGGGGAGAGAGAGGTCCAGGTTGGGAGAATTTTATTGATATGTTGCTTTTCTCCTAAAGTAGGACCCAAGGTAGCTCACAGATAAAATCACTTAAAACAATGCATTGCCCAAGGATGATGATTTAAAATATAACAGTAATGGCATAATTATATTAATAATGAGCTTAAATAAACACTAAATACTTTAATTAAACTTATCTCTTTTCTTTTCTTAGCATATTCAGAACTCTTCCTTAGGTTGCTCTGTCTAATTCAAATCCATTCATATCCAGAAAGGGTTAGATCAACCTTCTGCAAACATTTTACTTGGGAAGAACTTTTGAAATAATGTTCAGATCTCAGAGAACCTGAACATTATTATATATAAAATTCAAAAAAGGTTTATTCCTTTTTCAATGACAATCTCTTATGGAACTGCTTACAACCTCTTGCAGGACCCTAGGGTTTTGGGGAAACCTAGTCAAGAAATCCTAAATTAGACTAGTAAAATGCATTACTCCATTTGTCCCAGAATCTCCAATTTCAGAAATGTCATAGATCTTTGTCCTCCCCATCCCACCCCATATAGCTAGCATATAAACTAAAAGTACCAAATGTAAGCAGTAGCTTTAGAATGCCAATCATCTGTTGACCCTCTTTTTCTGAAATATTGCTTCATTTTCAGTCTCCTTTTTATATCTTCATTCATCATGCACATGCAGTAACCTAATTCCTTGGCTTTAGGCTGTTACATATTGCTAAGTTTGTCAGAACCGTCTGACTTCCAAAATCTTCAATAGGAGTAACAAAGAAGAGCCTTACTTGTCTGCTGTTGGAAAGAAGTTGATGTCAGAAACCCCAGAAAACAGCACATGCGACACAAAAATCGATACTGCCTGCAAGGAAAGAAAGGCAGTTGAAATATGAGCGTACACTGCCTAATTACAATGTCACCCACTTTCATCTCAGAGTCATGCATATGAAATATATAAATGTGGGACTTAAATCTCTGCTAGCACAGTTGGCAAGCAAAGCTCTTTCAGGTTTGCATCCTAGTGCAACAAACGTTGACATCTGAATAGTTGTCTAAAACATCTGTTCTTACATCCATTATCTGTCACGGGAAAGGGAAAAAAGAAATAGAAGGTTCAGCTAAGAAAGGCTACTTAAAGTGCAATATATCTATATTTCCCAATTTGGAGGTCTGGTCTCACTTAGAAATATATTTGATTCCTTACCAGTTGATCTTCATTTTCTCACCCGATTCTGGGTGTTTTAGGCAGCTGAGTGAATGGTTTTTGTTAGTCGTAGGTTCCCATTCACAGTAGAGTGAGAGTGTCTCAGAACCAACGCTCTCTGCCCCTCAGTGGGCATCCATGGGGAAATGAAACTCACACTGTGATGAGTGTTTTAATACTTCTGAACAGACCTGGAGGTGGGCATTAAGCCGGCTTACGTTTCTTGGAGGGTATATGAAGGAGGAATTTAGCTGGCATGTAAAAGGGAGGGAAGGAGGTGGATATAAGTAGAAACTCTCTACTTAAACAATGTCCCCCTGTGAGTGAGATGGCAGTAAGGGGGTGGAGTAGCATTACAGGAGAGAAACATGAACTAGAGTCTGGAGGTGACCCAGTGAGGACGTGTGTATTTTGGCAACTCTACTAATCAGGGTGAGTTCAAAAGCTAATGGAAAGGAACTTTTCATTTCTCACCAACTTCTTAATGAGGCAAGTCTCTTTCTGCAGCTGGCCATCCTGTTGTCAAGTAATTCTACTCAGCAAAAACAAGCAATTTAGCTAAGGTTCACTGCATAAGTAAAACATTTGCCAAAGAATACACATTTTCTAATTAAATGTTCTGTCCCGGCAGGTTAATCACAATTGTTTTGATTTAATTTATATACTTTAACCATACAAAACTGTGGAGAGATATGCCAGTATGGATGAACAGAGAATGGAAACCCAAACCAATACATCTTGCCAGACAGAGACATCCGGACAGCTTGGATCCAGAGAGGTAGGTCCATATTGTTGTTCCCATTTGCAGAGACAGCACACTGAGTGGAGCTTGGAATAGCCACCCTATGGGTGATGACTGAGACATATATGCAGAGTAAGCTGCATCATACTGAGTCATAACTCAAAATGCTTCATCAGAATACTTAGTCCATTTGATCCAGTAATGTCTACTCTGTCTACCAGTGGTTCTCAAAATTAAGGAAAAGGATCCTTCTCACTGCTGTTACCTGAACTAGGTATGACATTGGATTGTTTGTGCATTTTGAAAGCAACAGCACTGGAAGATAAGAGCTGGAAATTATAAGAATTACTATAAGAAAATGGTAAATTCTACTGTTGCAGACTTTAGCATGATGACATCTCTACAGTTTTTGTGGTGGGGTTGAGAGTCCATAGATGCTAAGTAAGTGTAGGCAGCTGTGACCTTAATTGCAGTACTGAAAAAGTAGCATCATTAGGTATTGAGAAAGGAAGGGCAGACAGGTTGTATGCCCAATGCCCAGAAACCAAATGACATCAAGGTAGGAATATCTCTGTGGCAAAACTAGCACCAGATAGCCATTGTAGTGTAGTGGTTTGATGTTAGACTATGACTTTGAGAGCTCAAGAGAGAGAAAAGAAAAGGCAACAGGAGGGTGAGGAGAGGTCATGACAAGAACTCTGCTTATATACAAATTTCTATATCCACATCAGCACTTATGAGGTCCAGTGCATCTCAGAGAGTCCCCTGTCCATCTTGTGGATTTCTAAAATCCACTATAAACAAATGTTTCAGGACACCGGGGGAGAATTTACTGGGACTGACAGCGCTGTGTTTGGACTTGCTGTCAGGTATCACAATATTTTGCCTCACTTATTTGTCCCGGATTATGAGGCTGTCTGGAAGTGCCCTGAGAGGTGGAGCTTCAAATCCATGATTAGCCGTTGAATAACCTTAGACAAGTTACTCTCTCAGCCACAAAAAAAGCCAATGTAAATAATCTCTGAATAAATCTTGCCAAGAAGACCCAAAGAGCACTGTAAGTCAGAATTGACTTGAAGGCACACATCAGCACAAAGAGAACAAGGAGAAGCCAGTCCACAGAAGACCAAAGTGGTACACTGATGCAGCCACAGATACAGTTGATCTGATCTACAGAGTAGTGCTTTCTGATCAGCTACCCAATCCTTGATTCACCTACATAGAGAGCTCTCAATTGTCTCATCATCACAGTTGCGATGTAGCAGCCCAGGATGATCGATATGACATACAACAAACAAGCAACTAGAAAGTCAAAGTATTCCTGGAAGGAGCAAATAAAACACAGGGAAGATTTTTAAAAAGCCATGCATGCCACAATAGACCTGATTTTAGATTTGATTGTATCCAACAGCGATGACCTGGTTAATGGGGTGGAACTGGCAGGAACCTTAGGTGGGAATGACCTTATTTTCCAGGAGTTTGTTATGCAATTGAAAGGGGAAGTCAAGAGTAATCAGACACACATTCTAGGCTTTAAGAAAGTTGATTTCAATACACTCAGAGGAATAATGGGTATGATCCCATTGTCAGGATTACTTTAAAAAAGATTTTATGATCGATGGGAGTGCCATAAAAGAGAAGTATTTAAATAACAATGTAAAACAGTTCCATTAGGGGTGGGGGATAGATGTAGTCTAAAGAAACCAGGATGGGTGTTTAAAGAACTTTCAATCAAGCTAAGATTTAAAATGGATATGTAAAAGAAATTGAAATTAGGGGAAATCACCAAAGAGAAATTCAAATAAATAGTTAGCAATCAAAAGGAAGGAAGTCAAAAGAACTGAAGCATAAAATGAGCCCAGGCTTGCTTAAAGTAGTTAAAAATAATAAAGGGGGGGTTGGTTATGCCAGTAGCAAAAGGAGAACAAGGAAAAACTAGGGCCGCTGCACAGAGATGACAAAATGCATGGGACAGAGAAAAGGCGGAACTACTCAACACTTTCTTTGCCTTGGCTTTCTCCCAAAGGGAAAACAGTGCTCATCCTGGGGAAAATGGAGCAAATAATTTGGGAGAAGTAATGCAGCACAGGATAGATAAACAGGTCGTACAGGAATATCTGGCTACGCTAAATGAATTAAAGCCTCCAGGGCCAGATGAATTACATCTAAGAGCATGAAAAAACTGGCAGAAGTAACCTTAGAACCACTCACAACCATCTTGCAGAAACCATGGAAAACATAAGCCTGGAGGAGGGCAAATGTTGTCCTTGTCTTCAAAACGGGGGGGGGGGGGGGAGGGAGAGAGAGAGAGAGAACCCAAACCATTACCACCCAATCAATTTGACACCAATACCAGGAAAGATTTTAGAGCAGATCCGTAAACAGTATGTAAGTAATTAGAAAGGAAAGCAATGCTAACGAAAAATCAAAATGGTTTTCTCAAAAACAAGTCATACCAGACTAATCTTATATCTTTTTTTTTATAGGGTTGCAAGCTTGGTAGACATGAGGATGGTGTGGGTGTAGCATATCTTGATTTCAATATTCTCTATTATATTCTTGCAAACAAGCTAAAATGTGGGCTAGACAGTGCTAGGGTTAGATGGATTTGCAGTCGGTTGACTTATTGAACCCAAATGATGCTCAACAATGTTCTATCTTCATTCTAAAGAAAATGGACTAGTGAGGCACCACAGGGCTCTTTCTTGGGACTAATGCACAGATATGGAATGGGTGGCACCTGTCTTGAAAAAGTACATGTGAAAAGGATCTAGAACTCCTAGTAATGACATCACCAGGTCTCATCCCATGACATCACCAAGGAGCCATTCCCTAGCTCTTAGGTTTTGGCCTGGAAATGTCAAGTTGATCCTGATCCTGCAAGCCTACCTAGTATTAGCCAGAGTGAGGAGTGTACAAATTGTATGACACATAGTTTATTATCATTGCTTATATACTCCCAGGGAGAGATGATTTAGGGATCTTCAATGTTGCCATCAAATAAATAAACATAATGAGTGACCATTTTATTCTCCTTTTTTTAATAAAGAAAAAGAAAAACATATGATTTGTTGCTGCTACTTACAAAGACTATCTAGGGGTAATATTTATTTAAGGTAGGCTCTCCATTGCTGGAAGACATACAAATCCCTAGAGAAGTGTTCTCTCTAGAAATATTTAGATCATCCAGCATGACTTCTGCCAAACACTGACAATAGTGTTGTGCTAGAGGACCTAGAGATCCCTAGAGTGATCATACTAATCAAATCTGGAATAACCAAATGTGCAAAAGCTGAACTTGCGAATGTAGAGGACCAACTGTACTTAGGTAGCTTCTACTTTATTTCCCAGTCATTTTGGTATTTAGGACTCACTCTCTGCTCTGCATCTATCTTTCTTATATCCTCTCTTCTTGAATAAATGAGAAGACATAACCCCCTCATTTCACCTTGATCAGGGAACAGCCCCTTCAGTTCTTTGTTTCTTTAAAGATATTTTGTGTATATTTATATTTAACTGAGCATAATGCTTAATGTCACCACCATGAGCTGCCCCTAGGTTTCATATTTTGGCCTGGAGGCCCAGGAAAGAACCTGAACTCGCAATCCTAAAGCAGGATTCATATGGATGTGAAACTCTTGCTCTTAAATGTGAAAAATAGACATCCAGTGAAATACTCAAAATACATGTCAGCAAAAGCCAGAAAGCTTTAAATAGGCCTCACTGTAAGATATCACAACATGCAGCTGAGAAAAGGATGCTTTTCTTAATGTCCAGAAAAAATACAATAAAATGTGGTTGAAGGAAACTATTTCCTGAACTTCTTGCTTTGCTCAAAAGGTAAAATGTTAGCAGTATATCCTTCCCTGAAAAGAGAGCTGTAGGACAAGATTGATGTTAATTTGCACAACATTGGTGCACTGTGAGTGCTGGAACTCTTCTATAGAACACACTCTTTAACAGTCCAGTTTTTTGCTTAGTTCTTTAGCTGAGGTCATATTCTTGGTTTCTCTATATTACTGGTAAGTGTACCTTCTCTCTAATTGCATTGCAAGGGAATTCTCTCTTTTTCTGTTTCTGCATGAATGTTTGTAAGAAAAAATGAATAGTCATGAGAATATTGTTCTTAGTGAGTTCCATCTAAAGATGGCTTTGCATGAGCAGAAAGAAGAGGTATTTTTCTACTTCAGGTTTTACCAGAAATAAACAAAAATTGTAACATTCAAATTAGGGAAAGAATGAAAATAATTTCCCTGTTACTATGTCAGGAGAGCCAGCCTGGAGTAACGGTCTGAGTGCTAGAACAAGACTGTGATAGCTCAGATTTCAAATCTCCATTTAGCCATGGAAACCTACTTAGGGTCCTTCTACACTGCCATATAATCCAAATTATCAAGGCAGATAATCCACATAAATTGTCTTTGAACTGGATTATCGAAGGCCCCTTCCACACAGCTGAAGAAAACCCCACATTATCTGCTTTGAAATGGAATATATGATAGTGTGAACTCAGATAACCCAATTCAAAGCAGATATTGTGGGATTTTCTGCCTTGATATTCTGGGTTATATGGTCGTGTGGAAGGACCCTGGATTTTATACAGCTGTGCATGATGCAAGGACAAATCCACTCTGAACAAAACTTGCCAAAAACCCTCAATGCTGGGCTCACTGGATTTCTATACATTGCAAACAAGTTAAAGGCACACAACAAAACCAACAATATATGAGAATATTTGATAATACTTTGGAATGACATGGTATATGAAATGTAAGACTTCAGTAAATAAGAAGGATGAATTGGAGAAAACTAGATGTCCCCCCTTTGCACAAGCAAAAGTGATTTTCAAATGTATCAAGTCACTGCTACATAAAACCTACTGTTCTAACCATAGCCATTACAAAATTATTCTAGAAGTCAGAAAAGTACAATATATACTCGAGAATAAGCCAACCCAAACATAGGCCGAGGCACCTAATTTTACCACAAAAAAAACAGGAAAACTTATTGACTTGAGTATAAGCTGAACATGGGAAATGCAGCAACTACTGGTAAATTTCAAAAATAAAAATAGATACCAATAAAATTACATTAATGGAGGCATCAGTAGGTTAAATGTTTTTGAATATTTACCGTATTTCAAAGAAAAACAGTAAACTAGCTCTGTAAGTGGAAAAGTAGGGTCGACAAAAACAATATGCTATCGACAATAAATTAATAATAATAATAATAATAATAATAATAATAATAATAATAATAATAATAATAATAACTTCATTTGTATCTTACCCTATCTCCCCATGGGGACTCAGGCCAGCTTCCAACATAGTAACAGGCAAACATTCAATGCCTATATAAACAATGCAGTGCTAGATATAGATCTATAATTATATACAGTATACTAATTTCACATATGCATTTCCTACTGAAAATTTACAAATCCTCGCTTTCTCTATGTGCATTTCCCTCCTGCAATATTTGTAAGTCTTATATTTATGTTTATATCTATCTAGACGTGTGTGTGTGTGTGTGTGTGTGTGCATTTCCCCTGCAATATTTGCAAGCCTTATATTCATTTAGGTGGATTTGAAAGAGAACCATACAAACAAGGAGGACATGAAATATAACTCCTTTCCCTCCTTCCCTCCCTTTTGATTGGAAAAGGAAACACACCGTTAAAGAAGATAAGAGTAGCTCCTGACATGGAAAAAAAAGAGGAGAGAAAAATATATCATATATTGCAAGCAATGGCCTCCAGGCTTTCTACCTGGCCTTGACTCCATTATAAGCCAAGGGAGGCTTTTTTGGATCAAAAAAGGGCCAAAAAACTCAGCTTATCTTTGAGTATATATGGTAAGTCACTACAGTTTAATGTCACTGTACTTCCAGCAGTAAGATTTAGTCCCCATCTACATTGCCATATAATACAGTTTTAAAGTGCCTTATCTGGTCAGTGTAAACACATATAAGGCAGCTATATGATTTATTATACAAGTCTACACTGATCATATAAGGCACTTTCAAACTGCATCATATGACAGTATAGATGAGGCCTTATTTTCACTGCTCAGCATCAGCACAATGTTGTGTGTCTGTGCCTTCAAATTCCCTGTTGAATTGTGGCAATCCTGTGAATTTCAAAGGCAAGGAATTCTCAGATGATTTTGTCAGTTCCTCATTTTGAAAATGGCCAACGGCACATTATCTGGCAATCTCCCATCCAAGTACTAACCAGGGCTGGCCGTGTCTAAATCCAAGATGTTGTTGGCCCCTTAAACAGTAGCACTTGTTAACAACTGGAATTTAGGTTTTGGTGGCAAAGCCACTGGAGCATTAATACAGCTAGGAAAGGCTTAAAGGTGTTGGAGCAATATGAATTGATTTGCTGAGTCCATATGGTGGACAATAGACTGACAACCTAACCGAATAATCAAATCATTATGGTTGAGTAGATATAAGTTGAATCTGTCATGTCTGCATGAGTAACTGTGTATTGGCCCCCAAACACTCCTAATAAATCATACTGACTCATTAGGAGATCCATAATAGGAATTTGAGTCTTTCTGGATTACCAAACTACACTCTGTTGAATTGACTCCAAGTTCATTAGCATGTAGCCTTGCATGCTCTGTCATGCTTGTCTCAAATCTCTTTAGTTTTATTGATGAAACTGCAATTATGGTGTGACCAAACTCTTGGTCACACCATGGCAAGGGGGAAAGAGGGCATGATGGCTGCTGAGGAGGAGAAAGTAGGGGTGTGGGGCTAATGAATCCATGCTGTGGAGGCAAGAAAACCCGCTGGGTGGTAAAACCACTATAGATGCTTTCCTGGCTCCCAGTTGCTATCCATCTGATCCAAACTCCACTGCCTACATGGAACTTCCTTATTAATTTTAGCAGAGAATTGCTTCCTCGGAGACATTCCTTATGCTGTATCAGGAATATTTCAACCTGCATGAGCCCAGAAAGTACATTTTGATGTCTAGAATAGGCTGAATATAGTTTCCTGAGTAATGCAATCTGGTTTCTCAATTCCTCCTTTTCCACCCTCTACAAACAGCTAAGAAGAAGGAAAAGATGTAGCAAGAGTGAATAATGTCTTTATGGTATTGTGGAGTAGAACTGGGGGTGTTGGCCAACTCTCAAAACCCTCAAGCAAGTTTGACCACTGCCCATGCTGGCTGAGAGGGCACTCTTGAGAACTGTAAAATTGTAGATTTCCATAATCCTGTTCATCAGCATGGACTCACCCCATGACACTATCAAGGGGCCATCTCTAGCTGCCAGGTTGTGACTTGTAAATGTCAAGGGATGGGCTGATCCTAATCTGGCAACCCTACCTAGTATTAGTCAGAATGAGGATGGAACAAATTATATGTTGTGTCATTTATTATAATTGCATATAAACTTTCATGGAGACATGATTTGGAGATCTTCAGCTTGGTATTAAAATCATCAAACAAATAAACATAATTGTCCTGTGTTTATATCAAAAACAAAAGTATGAACAACTACAGCATGGCTCCTGTATGTAGTAGTAGTCCTAGTAGACTAGTAGTATTCATGGTTCCATTTATCCACATCTGATAAAATATGTCTTCCCTAGGCATTTTCTGGAGCCCCCGGTGGCGCACCAGATTCAACCACTGAGCTGCTGAACTTGCTGACCAAAAGGTCAGCGGTTCAAATCCAGGGAGTGAGGTGGGCTCCCGCTGTTAGCCCCAGCTTCTGACAACCTAGAAGTTCATAAACATGCAAATGTGAGTAGATCAATAGGTACCGCTCCAGTGAGAAGGTAACAGCACTCCATGCAGTCATGCTGGCCACATGACCATGGAGGTGCCTGCGGACAACGCCGGCTCTTCAGCTTAGAAATGGAGATGAGCACCAACCCCCAGAGTCGGACATGACTAGACTAAATGTCAGGGGAAAACCTTTACCTTTACCTAGGCATTTTCTAGGTTCTCCAGAATGACTATATGATATTTCTGGTTCATAAGTTTTTAATTTCTAACTATTATTAATTCTATCAAGTATTCACACAGAATCTGGGAATGCAGCCTCAAATGCTGTATGCGCATTTCCACATTTTGCTGGCAGGAGGCAGCAAAACATAAAACGTGGTGGGAATAGGATTGCCAAATCTTGGGGCCTGGCCCTGAATCTACAATTTCCTTGGGTCATTTCCATATTGGGGAAAATGGTGCAAGATTCTCCAATCTTGCTGGTTACATTTCCAGGAAAGATTAAAGGGCTTGTTGCAAATTTCCAGGTCAGCTAGTAGAATAGCAACAAGGCTTATGTGATGTATTGCTACAACTGACAAAGGCACTCTGGAGGTTGTATGTATTTACTTAGGTAGCCTCCTCTTTCTTTCCCAGTCTTTTTGGCACTAAGGCTCACTTTCCCTGCTCTGGAGAATTATTTACAGTAGAGTCTCATCCAAGCTAAACGGGCCGACAAACCTTGGATAAGCAAATATCTTGGATAATGAGGGATTAAGGAAAAGGCTTTTAAACATCAAATTAGGTTATGATTTTACAAATTAAGCACCAAAACATAATGTTATACAACAAATTTGACAGAAAAAGTAGTTCAATACACAGTAATGTTATGTTGTAATTACTGTATTTACGAATTTAGCACCAAAATATCATGATATATTGAAAACATTGACTACAAAAATGCATTGGGTAATCCAGAACCTTGGATAAGCGAGTCTTGGATAAGTGAGACTCTACTGTATTTATTTATTTATTGTGTCAGAAGCAAACCGAGGGTACAAGTTATAATGTATTAGAAAACACAAAGTTTTAAAAACTTGGCACTATACTAAATGTCCTTTGACCAGTATCTGGCCACTTGGAGTGCCTCTGGTGTTGCTATAAGAAGGTCCTCCATTGTGCATGTGGCAGGGCTCAGACTGCATTGCAGTAGGTGGCCTGTGGTCTGCTCTTCTCCACACTCGCATGTCATGGACTCCACCTTGAAGCTCAATTTTTTAAGGTTAGCTCTGCATCTCATGGTACTCGAGCACAGTCTGTTCAGCGCCTTTCAAATCGTCCAGACTTCTGTGAGCCCAGGAGGGAGTCTCTCATCCAGCATCAGCCACTGATTGAGCCCCCTGGTTTTAGCCTGCCACTTTTGGACTCTCGCTTTCTGGGATCTTCCTGCGGGTATCTCTGTAGATCTTAGAAAACTATTTCTTGATTTAAGGCATTGGTGTGCTGGCTGATATCCAAACAAGGGATGGGCCTGAGATGTTAATGCCTTGGTCCTTTCATTGTTGGCAGATGTCAGGTGCTGCAATGCTGGCTAAACAGTATAATTTCTCCAGTGGTGTGGGGCATAGACATTCTGTGATAATGCACCATGTCTCATTAAGAGCCACATCCACTGTTTTAACATGGTGAGATGTATTCCACACTAGGTATGCATATTCAGCAGCAGAGTAGCAAAGCGCAGGGCAGATATCTTCACAATGTCTGGTTGTGATCCCCAGGTTGTGCCAGTCAGCTTTCGTACAATGTAATTTCTAGCACCCACTTTTTGCTTGATAGTCAAGGAGTGCTTCTTGTAAGTCAGAGCACAGTCCAGGGTAACTCCAAAGCATTTTGGTGTGCTGCAATGCTCCAGTGGGATTCCTTCCCAGGTAATCCTCAGAGCTTGAGATGCTTGTCTATTCTTAAGGTGAAAAACACAGGCCTGCATTTTAGAAGGATTAGGGATCAGTTGGTTTTCCCTGTAACAGGCAGTAAGAGCACCTAAAGCTTCGGAGAGCTTCTGTTCAACCATTTCAAAGCTCCCTGCTTGGGCGGTGATGGCACAATCATCAGCATAGATGAAACTCTCTGTCCCTTCTGGCAATTGCTGAACATTTGTATAAATGTTAAACATTGATGGAGCAAGCACGCTCCCCTGAGGCAGGCCATTCTTCTTTTTTCCGCCATCTGCTTATCTGGAGATGGTATAGGTAATCAATGAGCTATCATTGTCTGTAAATCAGACTTTGTTCTGTTTAACTATGATCTCAGCCAGTTTTTAAAAAATCTTCAAAAACTGTTTCAGAAGAGGTCACCAGTGGAACTTTAAAAAAATTACCTTTAAAAGTGGGGAAACAAAAATGAAGGGAGACAGGCAGGCAGAAGAGAAACTGCTATCAGAATTTACTCTAAAATGGAAATACAAGAAGGTGGCACCTTTAAGACTTTAATGCAATGTTTAATGCAATGTTCACTTTTTATTTTGCACTTCTTTGGAAAAAAAGTTTGCAACATGTGTCCCGTATCTAAATCTGGATTGGCAGGGAAGGCAGAAGAGTTGGAAAGCAGGACAGTAGTGGTAAGTATGTGGTGCCACCATTTTAAAAATATTCAGTGTATATGTGCATTAATGTAGATCTCTTCATCAAATATTTGAATCAGTTGGAAGTGGATAGTACAAGAGAGCAGGAGGAGGGAGGAAGGATAGTGCATGGGTCACTGGGGTAGTAGAGGGAGGAGAGGGGTAGTGCATGAGGAGAGAGCTTCTTCACTATTGCCACTGCCACCACCACAACCTATCCACTCACCCAGCCACACACACCCCACACACACACACACACACAACACGTACATGAAACCACCAGAAGATGCTGTTGGGAAAAGTGGATGTGTCATGTGCCACCAGTATGCATCTCAGTGTGAACTTGATCCACCTCCCACCTGCCATGATCAAGCTGTGAACAATCAGGGATCCGTTCCTTGCTGCCTCCAGAGTGAAATAATTACATTCACATTCTCATACTCCCCAACTGTCCCAGTTTGGCAGGGATGGTCCCAATTAATGCTATATTCAATTTTTTTTAAAAAAAAGTCTTAAAGGTGCTGCCACATTTCTTCCCACCTTCTCCCCATCTGTCCCTCCCTTCCTCCTTTTTATGTGTCTTCTTTAGATACTGTTCAAGATTGGATAGTGAATCTCAATAGCTACAGGCAATCCCCAAATTACAAACAAGATAGGTCCTATAGGTTTGTTCTTGAGTAAAATGTGTATGTAAGATGGAATATGTACAATTTTTAAGTGTCACTCCAGCCAAAAATACAGATTTTTTAGCTTTGGATAGCATAGGGAGCCCCTGATAGCACAGCGGGTTAAACTGCGGAGCCACTGAAGTTTCTGATTGAAAGGTCAGTGGTTCGAATCTGCAGAGCGGGATGAGCTCCCACTGTTAGCCCCAGTTTCTGCCAACCTAGGAGTTTGGAAACATGTATGGAGATGAGCACCAACTCCCAGACTAGACTTAATGCCAGGAGAAAACCTTTATCTTTACCTAGCATAGGGAAGGGTTAACACCTCGGTGGAGTTGGGATTGCTGTCTGTGCCCCTGTTCAGAAGATTACACCTCACTTTCTGTCCCTGTGATAATTGGATTTTGAAAAATTTGGCTTGTTGTGGAAACAAGGATTGGCAATAAGGCTTCAATTGAGACACCTTTTCCCCATGATAACTCTTTCAGGGGTGAATTTCCGTTCCTAGGGGTAGATTTCTCTCACTTCCTATTGTCTCACCCCTGTTCTTAATTATGACTCATTTATAAGTCAGATGGTTGTAACGTGGGGACTGCCTGCAAAGTAAAAAATTTGAAGGCTCAGGGGTAATTGTATTATGTGAAAGATCCATTCCAGGACTCTTCTTGTAACCTTTTCTCAGGGAGAGATTTGTCTGGTCAGGTCTTCCCAATGCCCAGCATGCTGCTAAAGGCTACAAATGCTGTACATGGTCCAAATATCCACACAACCACACACACACACACACCTGTTGTCCCACAAAGGAGAGAGTAGCCAAAGGGAAGACTCATATGTTGGGGCACAGGCTGCCCCTGTGGAGCTGTCGAAAAACAGCCCCCTTCATGGGTGCCAAATCTGGCAGGAAGCCCATCTGCATTAAACCTAAAAAAAAAAAAAAAAGATCTCTCTACTGAAAAAGGATATTGTCTCCTTCCCATCAGATTTGGCACTTGGGGAAGGGGCTGCTTCTGGGAGCTCATCGTGGCAGCCTAGTCCCTCACCTTCATCCACAGAGTTTTGTCTATAACTGAAATCACATAACACAAACTCGCATAATACATGGGCCTACTGTATGCAGTATTAATTTTTTTCTTATCTATTTTAAGTAATGACTTCATTCCAGATGAAAGCCCATATTATCAACAGTACAAAATCCTAATCCTTGCTGCATCTTTTAGTTTCCAACTTCTTAAAATGCTTCCCGCTGCACATTAGAATTATGCCTGACTCCTCAGACCCTCTAGAGCTGCCAAAAACTAAACGCCAAGTAAAAACAGAAGAGGACACAAGTCCATTTCTGGTTTTGAAAAGTGGTTTGTTTGCTTTTTGTAAAGTTAAACAGTACATGGAGGGGATGGGGAGAACTGCAAGCTATTTAAAAGGTGAATTGGCTCCCCTAAAGGCAATTCTCTTGGGGAGGGCAAGGAAAAGAATAATCCAGGTATTCTGCATGAGTCTACAGTTTAAAAAAACAAGTGTCAACAAAGGATGTATGCAGTCTTGGGGTCGCACTTCCTTCACCCCAGAGTTAAGGGTTGAAAATGATTTTCAAAGCCATTTAATCCTGAAATTGTTGCTACTCTTGCTGTTTCAGAATTGCTACAGTTTCTCTCCTATTTATTTCTAATTATATGTTCCCAGAAAAACTGTCTCTTCCTTTATTTCCCTCCCTCACTCCCTGCATTTCTTATCCATTTGTGTAAAATAAACTGTCAACAAGATGTGGAGTTCTCCCATTGTTTCCCAGCATTGAACCCTCCTTTCGATGTCACTACATGTCATGCCACAATTACCATTAAAGGAAGAGGTACATTAATTTGTGTGTCTCTTTTCATAGAATCATAGAATCATAGAATAGTAGAGTTGGAAGAGACCTCATGGGCCATCCAGTCCAACCCCCTGCTAAGAAGTTGGTAGGTGAGTTTTGCCCCAGCAAAAAATCCAAAAACAGAGCTCTCAATCCTGGTAAATGGTCCCCCGGCATCCTGAAAGGCTTGGTTATAGCGGATTTTGCAAAATGGACGTGGGACATCTGCTGGAAGTTTTATTCTATTTTTTTTTTCTTATTGACTCTCCGAGATGCGCTGGACCTCATAAGAGCTGGTGCAGATACGATTAGAAAGTGCACCCAAGCAGATTTTTTGTCATCATCTCTCCTCACCCTACTGGTGCCTTTACATTTGCTCTCTTGAACCTTGTTTTCCTTTGTGGTCACATGCCTGCCATGCTGCTGCCAACAGTGTGATTTAAAGGTATGTTTAATTTCAGAAATATGAGAACAAAGGAATGGTTGAGTTCTCATGGGAATTGCTGTCCTCTCGTGCTTCCATTTAGCCAGCTGTGTGTTCATGGCTCCATTTGTTTACATCTTTCATCAGCTGTTTCGAGGTTATAAAATGAGGATAAGAGCTGTCCACACCAGTGTATTGCAACCAAGTCTGGTGGGGTTTTTTGACTGCAAGGATATACAGTCCTCTGTAGCAGCATATTTTTCAGCCAATCACAAATTTAAACAAGTCCTTTTTAACACATTTTTTATCCAATCCTGCAATCCAGCACACATTTTCAATGAGCATCATCTAACTCCACCTCCCTTTTATCCTAGTTTCTTGCGGATTTTAAGGGCTACGTAGAAGGGGCTTTACCATTCCCTCACATTCTCCATATCACAGCAGTCTCTGCCTGTGACATGGGCCCTACTAGTTGCTTGTCGCCTACACAGATCTTAGCCAGAGCAGCAGGGCAACTCAGGAAGCAAGGGAGAAGAGGAGGGACAAATCCTCCTCTCCCCCCTTCCTTGTCACCCAGCTGACACAATTGTTGGCAATGTTGTTGTTTATTCGTTTGGTCGCTTCCGACTCCTTGTGACCTCATGGACCAGCCCATGCCAGAGCTCTCTGTTGGCAATGAGCAAGTAGTAAAAGTCATGTCCTTATCGGGGACAAGGAGAATGGAAAGGGGTGTTAAGGGTGTTCCCCAGGTATCTGAACCCGAGGTTGTATAGGTCTTTAAAGGTAAGATCGCTATCTTGAATTTGGCAGGACACAAACTATAAGCAGCAATGTGATATTGATGTTGTTCACTCCTGGCAAGGAACTGCCATCTTCTTGCTCAGCCAAATTTCCCATGGTTGTCCATATATAGAAATCATTACAGTGGTCTGCTTGCAGGTTGTGAAGCCATGTACAACCTTGGCAAGTTCTGTTGGTTCCATGGTGCAGCATATCTGTTGTATCAGGCAGATCTTATGAAGTACAAGTTGGCCTGAAGCCTTCATCTGAAAATGTGGGAAAACGCCAAGATCCAGGAACACCCACAAACTGAAACCTGTTCTATTAGAAGGAGGAATGTGATCCACCCTGATGCAGCTCTTCCATAATGTATCTGGTTCTAGGGCCACCCACTATAACCAGTTCCATCTCAACTGCATTGTTTTAATATGTTCTCTGTCTCTCTTTCTGTGTCTCACCCTGTTTTAGAGAGAGAGGGAGCATTGACCAAACCAAACTTAATTATTCAAAAACAAAATGGCCAATTCTAGTTTAGGTGGAAAGGAGAGACAAAGATGAGCTTTGTTATTGGCCATTTTCTCCAAATCTCTGGACAACATCTCTCACCAATTTCATAGCAATGTTAGAAAGCATGGAATAACGAACAGATGTGTGGCAACCTACGCAGAATGTGTTTGTTTCATAATTACAGCTTTTGAGAATGGTTTTTGTTCTCCATAGATGTTTCATCAGACTTTGTATAATCCATTGGAGAACTGCCAAAAATGGAAATTCATACAAAAGACTGCTGTAAGACTATAGGGATCTTTTTTTAAAACAATTTAGCATAAAAACATTATAGCTGTGCAAAAGGAAATCTCTCTGACCAAAGTCTGAATAATTTCTATAAATACTGGAGAAAATAAAACAATTGGGAAAAGGTTGTTCAAGAAATGTAAATGCTATCTTTTGACACAACATTTGAATCCATTAAAGGTTTTTAATTAAATGGCCTCCTACTTTTAATGATGCAAGCCACTCATATCAAGAAAACAATTTTGTTATATTAATGATCCAGTTATTTTGGAGATGAATGATGCACTTTTGACTAAACTAGACTAATGCAAAGGCATCTACCAAAAGTGATCTGCCAAGATATAAATTTGGCATACATGGAAAAATGAAGACATTCATTAGGTAGTGAATAAACAAGAATCTGTAATAGAAGTTTGCCCCAGGTCTAATTGTTCGTAATTAAAAGAAGGCAGAGATTTCAATTAGGACACAGCACAACTGCTAATTACAGAATAGTTGATGCCTTCTTCCTAAAATAAAAAGAAATCCTCTCACCTTCCTCCCCTACCCATGGACATATGCACAACAACAACAACAACAACAACAACAAGAATAAAAACCAATGGCCCTAACCCCCTTATTTCTTATTGCACAAACTGAACACCTTGTATATACATTTGCGATCATCTGTTGAGGTTAAGGGCACAAGACCCCCCACAAAAAGTGAAGAATAATAATAAAATAAAATACTCTATAAGAATTTGGATATTCTCAGCCACTACTGTATTGTTCATCTCCACTAGAATCGCACTTGCGTGCAGAGATTCCAAGAAAGCGGTTCTCTCTCTAGGAATCCCCAAGTCCTCAAATGACTGTAGAAGACTGAATCAAGATATTCAGCTCATGATAGGTGTGTTACTAGCTCTATCTACTCTGCCATATAATCCAGTTTCTGAATGCACATTAACTGCATTGAACTGGATTTTGTGGAAGTATATAATCCAGTTCAAAGCAGTTAATCTGTATTCTAAAACTGGATCATATAGCAGTATAAATCCAGCCACAGTCATATTGCTTTTTCTCCCACCTTTCTTTTCATTGTGATCATCTTCACTGCAAGCTTTAAAATTGTGGTCTGAACATTATGTTTGGTTCTGTGTCGCAGGACAGCCATGTGTGGTTTAGTAAAAAAACCCACCAAATTTTCAACATCAGGAGTGAACTTCTGGCCACTTCTGCATCTGTATTTCCACCCTTTTTTTGACATGTGGTCATCCCCAAAATAATCCCAAGAAAGAAAACTTATTTCAGTTGCCTTTCCCCTGTTTTAGCTTCTGTACTGAATGCTCTTACAGATCAGCTTTAGATTGCTATGTCTGTTACCCTCACTTACAAAGCCCGATTTACCTTCACAATTCAGTCCTAACATGAGTATTTCAAAGATCTGGAAAGCAATTTCAAAGGTTTATTAGCTATTTCTACGCCGCATTTTGAGGCAAAATGCTCTTCCAAGATTGCTTAGATCAAATAAACATAAAATGACAATGTTTAAAATCAAATTACACCTAGAGTGAGAACGTGTGGCTAAGGGCCTGTCTACACAGGCCACAAACTCCAGATCAGTCCAGAAGTCATTCCTGAACATTCACATGATCTTCAGGGTGCCTCATACCCACAGCTGGCTCCCAGTGAATCCTTTTTACTTTATTTGGCAGCAGAGCATTAGGAGCGTCCAGCAGGAGCAGCGAATAGATGCAAGCTGCCATGTTAATTATACTAAATGTCCTTTGACCAAAGGACATTTAGTATAATGCCAAGTTTTTAACTTTGTTTTTTCAAATACATTACAACTGAACCCTTGGTTCGCTTCTGATCCAATCAATAAACCATGTTAATTTTCCACAACAAGAATAATGTAACACTGCACCACAATAGTGGTGACTCCCAGACTCAGATGCTTTTTAAAAATGGCATATGTGTAAAACAATGTTCACAGAAATCACACATGAGGCAGACACACTTCTGATCCACATCTGTGGCATCAGTTCAATATCAAACTTTCACCTATTGGACAGATGGCAAACTACTTAACCTCAGCAGGCTGAAAGCCAAACCAAGGTCACAACTAGAACTCCAATATGCTGATGATAATGTAATCTGTGCTCATTCAGAAGGCCTACAAGCCAATTCAAAGACCCTTGCCGTATCATACAAAAAGCTCGGGCTCTCACTGAACATTGAGAAAACCAAAGTGCCCTACCAGCAAGCATCAAACAATCCCTCTGCAATGCCAGAAATTCAGTGTAATGGTGTGACATTAGAAAACGTTGACCATTTCCACTACTCTGGCCGCAACCTCTCTGCAAAAGTCAACATCAACACCGAAATACAACACCATCTAAGCTCTGTAAGTGCAGCATTTTTTCAAATGAAGCAAAGAGTGTTTGAGGATTTGGATGTTCATAGGGACTCCAAGATACTTCCTTATAAAGCTATTGTCCTCCCAACTCTTTTATCAGCCTGTGAAACATGGACTGTCTACAGATGTCACTGTCAACTTCTGGAATGAATTCATCAGCGTTACCTCCAAAAAATCCTGCAAATCTCTTGGAAAGAAAGGCAGACAAATGTCAGCATTCTGGAAGAAGGAAAGACCAACAGCATTGAAGCAATGTTCCTCTGCCATCAACTTTGCTGTATTGGCCACATTGTCTGAATGCCTGATCACCGTCTCTCAAAGTAGTTACACTACTCCCAACTCAAGAACGAAAAACAGAATGCTGGTGTATAGGAAAAGAGATTTAAAGATGGGTTTAAAGCTAACCTTAAAAACTGTGCCATAGACACCGAGAACTGGGAAACCCTGGCCCTTGAGCATTCTAACTGGAGGTCAGCTCTGACTAACAGTGCTGTGGAATTCAAAGAGGCATGAATGGAGGGCGAAAGGAAGGAATGTGTCGGGACCGCCTTCCATCTGGAAATCAATGTCCTCACCGTGGAATTAATGTGGGTCAATAATAGGTCTTTGCAGTCACCTACAAACCCACCACCAAAACTCTACACTTGGAAGGCAATCATACTTGGCCTATGATGATGATGACAACTATATGTATTTATTATCTTTAGTGTACTCCCAAACTGGAAAACATTAATGTTTTAATATCTTGTAGTCCAATTCTAATTGGGGTTCAAAGAAGATTTTGGCCTTAATGCATATTAACATGTTACGCCTACTAATTGAATTTAAATTAGAGGCCCATTGCTTTGCAGGTGATTTGATTTAAAATGTAATAAGAACATGTCTTTGAACCTGAGTGTGAACAAGGTCTAAATGATACCTCTCACATTTATGGAAGCCAGGAAATGATGAATCAAAGCAGAGATTATGAGCATATGAAAAAAACAACAATTGCACAATTAGATATGATTCAATGCAAGAGGAATAAAAGGAGACTCTCAGCAGGGCAACAAAATCAAGTAAAGAGGAATTGGAAGAGCAGATGATGCCTGAATAGCCAAGTTGACTGTTTTCTGAATGCATTATCTGAATAAATCAATTCTGATAGAAGCTAAACACTTTTGATATGAAGTGCCTTATAAGGCATCCTTAAACCTGGTGGCACAGTGTGTTAAAGCGCTGAGCTGCTGAACTTGTGGACCAAAAGGTCCCAGGTTCAAATCCCGGGAGCAGAATGACTGCCCGCTGTTAGCCCCAGCTCCTGCCAACCTAGCAGTTCAAAAACATGCTAATGTGAGTAGATCAATAGGTACCACTCCGGCTGAAGGTAACAGCGCTCCATGCAGTCATGCCGGCCACATGACCTTGGAGATGTCTATGAACAACGCTGGCTCTTCGACTTAGAAATGGAGATGAGCACCAACCCCCAGAGTCAGTCACGACTGGATTTAACGTCAGGGGAAACCTTTACCTTTACCTAAACAATTTCAGTTACACGTGATAACCAGAGACCAACCCATCAGTGTCGGGGATTCATGTGTGCCTAAGTATGATCCAGATGCTCCTTGCACAATTCGGTAACAACAGTTTGTACATGACAGACATGTCAGAATGTGTCAACAGTTCTCAGCAAATCTAAGTCAATACACATTTTCACAGAATCATAGAAGTAGAAGAGATCTTGGAGGCCATCAAGTCCAAACCTAATTCAGTTCAGTGTGTAACCAAGGTATCCCTGATAGACGGCCACCCAGCTTCTAAATAGATGGTGTAGAAGGATCACCTACAGTGTTCTACAGATAAGGAATTAAATATTTTTCTCAACAAAGAAGAGTACTCTGACCACATCTCCACACTTACTCAACATTTAGACTATGAATAACACCTCTTTTTTCATAACTCTTTCTTTACAACAAGAACTACATCTGCGCAGGCTCATGACAGCATGCATGTATGTTAGCAGGCACCTCATTTCAATAAGTTTGTTTACTTCTTTGACTTTTGTAATATTAAATATTAATAATAGTTTTGTAATTACTTTGGACAGGGAACATACACTTTGATGCCATAAGCTCATTGGCTGACTGGATAAAATATTCTACACTGCGCCATAAATGAAGAAATAGCGCTATATTGATATCAGGGATATTGTTCACCTTGAGACTACCTTAGGTGAAACTGAATGATGATATATTTTGTAACCTGCACAGAACTGTTGTTTTAGTTGTTTTACTACATTTCTTAAAGAAAGCAACCATTAATTTGAGTAATTTTGTTCTGGCTACAAGAAAAAAAATCTATGTTTATAAAGAAATTTGTAATTCGGAATAAATTTGGTACAATATTTACATGCAGTTATTTTGCACAAAAACATTTTATGTGGAGGAAATTATATTTCTACACAGAAATATTATTTTCTGGGCATAAAAAGATGTCTCTATGCAAATCAATGGGCAAATTTTATGCAAAATAAGTTGCTGATTACAGAATTGGCGCACATGGAAAATGCTGTTTTCTGCACAAAGCAATGATGTGTGAATTTTGTGCCAAATGAGTCCTGATATGTGAAGATTCTTGCCTACCCAGAATTTTCTCATCAGGGCTTTTCAACACTCAAAAAACATGTTTTGTGACAATTTTTCAAATATCCTTTCCAACCCTTGTTGGTATATATAGAAATTTACTTCATATGCATTGTGTTGATTATGGAATTACATATTACCCATTTACTGGCATTATGACAAGAGATACCAGTCTGACAATGCCTTAATGGCTATTGTGTCACTCATTGAACAAATAGTCTAATTTACCAAGCACCTGAGCAAATACTTCCTAAAATAATTCCTGACCACTGTTCATCAGTTACTACCTTGTGAGTATGACCAAAGTTGAAAAACAGTCTAATGACTAAAATGAAGTTTCACCAGCCCATGCTGACTGACTTCCAGGATCTTGGCATCACCGTTGATACCTATAAATGAAGCATATGTTTTTCTGCTGAAAACATAATATCAAGAGACACTGTGGAAGGATCCAGTGTGTACGTATGATGAAAAATCATATTGATGTATACTTAGGCGATCCCTCGTAGTTTGAGGATGATGGTCTTCCATCTGTGGGGTCTTGTGGGTGGGTTCTTAGGTGGCTGAAGAGACCTATTCTTGATCTGCATGGTCTACCGCAGTGAGGACATTGGTTTCCAAGTGGAAGGTGGTCCCGGTCAGGGTTGGCTTGACGGGTCTTCCTCTTGACACATTTCTCCCTTAAGCCCTCCATTCATGCCTCTTCGAATTCCGCAGCACTGCTGGTCACAGCTGACCTCCAATTAGAGTGCTCAAGGGCCAGGGCTTCCCAGTTCTCAGTGTCTATGCCACAGTTTTTAAGGTTGGCTTTAAGCCCATCTTTAAATCTCTTTTCCTGCCCACCAACATCCCGTTTCCCATTCTTGAGTTCGGAGTAGAGCAACTGCTTTGGGAGATGGTGATCGGGCATTCAGGCAACATGGCCAGTCCAGCGGAGTTGACAGCATAGGAGCATCGCTTCAATGCTGGTGGTGTTTGCTTCCTCAAGTACGCTGACATTTGTCCGCCTGTCTTCCCAAGAGGTTTGCAGGATTTTTCTAAGGCAACGCTGATGGAAACGCTCCAGGAGTTAAGTGTGACGTCTGTAGACTATCCACGTTTCACAGGCATAGAGCAGGAAAATGGCCTTATAAACGAGCACCTTGGTATCTCTACGGATGTCCCGATCATCAAACATTCTCTGCTTCATTCGGAAAAATGCTGCACTCGCAGAGCTCAGGCAGTGTTGTAGTTCAGTGTCGATGTTGACTTTTGTGGAGAGGTGACTGCCAAGGTAGTGGAATTGGTCAACATTTTCTAAAGTTACACCATTAAGCTGTATTCCTGGCATTGCAGAGGGAGTAGCTGGTGCCTGTTGGAAGAGCACTTTGGTTTTCTCAATGTTCAATGAGAGGCCAAGCTTCTCGTATGCTTCTGCAAAGGTGTTTGGAGTGGCTTGTAGATCTTCTTCTGAATGCGCACAGACTATCGGCATTGGAGTTCTATAATAGATGTTGTGGTGACCTTGGTTTTGGCTTTCAGTCTGCTGAGGTTAAATAGCTTGCCATCCGTCCGATAGATGATTTCCACTCCGGTGGGAAGCTTCCCATCAACAAGGTGAAGTATCATAGCGATGAAGATGGAAAATAAGGTAGGGACAATAACACATCCCTGCTTGACACCTGATTCCACCTTAAATGGGTCACTTTGGGAGCCCTTGCTGTTCAAGACTGTTGCCATCATGTCATCATGGAGGAGCCGCAGGATGTTCACAAATCTGTCAGGGCACCCAATTTTTTGGAGGATGGTCCAGAGAGCACTGCGATTCACTGTGTTAAATGCCTTTGCAAGGTCAATGAATGCCATGTACAGAGGTTGATTTTGTTCCCTGCATTTTTCTTGGAGCTGTCGTGCAGTGAAGATCATGTCCACTGTTCCTCTGGAGAGGCAGAAGCCATTCTGGGATTCTGGGAGGGTGTCTTCTGAGACAGGGAGAAGGCGGTTTGCAAAGATTCTTGCGAGGATTTTCCCAGCGGAGGATAGAAGGGAGATACCGCGATAGTTCCCGCAGTCTATTCTATCCCCTTTCTTGAAAAGAGTGATGATGGTGGCATCCTTGAAGTATGCTGGAATTTTCTCAATCACCCACACCTTTTCAATGAGCTGATGGAATTGTTGTATCAGCTCAGGTCCACCCTCTTTGAAGATTTCAGCAGGGATCCCATCAGGTCCGCTGGCTTTGTTGTTTTTTTTGTTGGCTGATGGCATTGCTGACTTCTTCCAAACTAGGCAGTGCTGCAAGCTCATCCCTGGTTTGTTGTTGCGGGATTTGTGAGAGGGCCTCTTCGGCCACATTGGAGCTGCGATTCAGCAGGTTCTGGTAATGCTCTTTCCAGCGTAGTGCAATTGATGTTTTGTCCTTCAGAAGTTTGGTTCCATCTGATGAGTGTAGAGGCTGTATGCCATGGTTTCTTGATCCATAGATGATCTTTGTGGCTTTGAAAAAAATCCCTGAGCATCATGGGTATCTGCAAAGTATTGGATTTCTTCAGCCTTTTTTGTCCACCAAATATTCTTGAGTTCTCTGGTCCTTCTTTGGACCTCAGCTTTTGCACTGGCATAGATCTTTTTCTTAGCAGCACAGTTGGCATCTCTCTGCCATGTTTAAGAAGGCTTTCCTTTTGTTATCAATTTTGTTATCAATTAGCTGTTGGATCTCTTTGTCGTTATCGTCAAACCCCCTCGATGTATTGTCACCTTGTCATGGTGAGAGGGCTTGCGTGTTCCAATGAACCTGCGGGAACAACTACTGGAGTCATGCACTCCCAGATGGGGCCACAGGGGAGGATCCAGACCAAGCACAATCCGAAGACCCTAAGACCTCAACGGCAGAGCAGGCGGTGGATAACATGGTACATGTTACAATGGCTGTGAAGGCGGAAGAAAGCTGCAACAGACTGAGAAGCCACTGTCGTTGTGTTAACCACACCACTGCTGGGACCTCAATCTGTGAAGACTGTGTGTTGACCGGCCGTACACCGACTTCCACACATTAGAATCATAGAATCATAGAATAGTAGAGTTGGAAGAGACCACATGGGCCATCCAGTCCAACCCCCTGCTAAGAAGCAGGAAATCGCATTCAAAGCACCCCCGACAGATGGCCATCCAGCCTCTGCTTAAAAGCCTCCAAAGAAGGAGCCTCCACCACGGCCCCGGGGAGAGAGTTCCACTGTCGAACAGCTCTCACAGTGAGGAAGTTCTTCCTGATGTTCAAGTGGAATCTCCTTTCCTGTAGTTTGAAGCCATTGTTCCGTGTCCTAGTCTGCAGGGCAGCAGAAAACAAGCTTGCTCCCTCCTCCCTATGACTTCCCTTCACGTATTTGTACATGGCTATCATGTCTCCTCTCAGCCTTCTCTTCTGCAGGCTAAACATGCCCAGCTCTTTAAGCCGCTCCTCATAGGGCTTGTTCTCCAGACCCTTAATCATTTTAGTCGCCCTCCTCTGGACGCTTTCCAGCTTGTCAACATCTCCCTTCAACTGTGGTGCCCAAAATTGGACACAGTATTCCAGGTGTGGTCTGACCAAGGCAGAATAGAGGGGGAGCATAACTTCCCTGGATCTAGACGCTATTCCCCTATTGATGCAGGCCAGAATCCCATTGGCTTTTTTAGCAGCCGCATCACATTGTTGGCTCATGTTTAACTTGTTGTCCACAAGGACTCCAAGGTCTTTTTCGCACACACTGCTGTCAAGCCAGGCGTCCCCCATTCTGTATCTTTGATTTCCATTTTTTCTGCCGAAGTGAAGTATCTTGCATTTGTCCCTGTTGAACTTCATTTTGTTAGTTTCGGCCCATCTCTCTAGTCTGTCAAGATCGTTTTGAATTCTGCTCCTGTCTTCTGGAGTGTTAGCTATCCCTCCCAGTTTTGTGTCGTCTGCAAACTTGATAATTGTGCCTTCTAACCCTTCGTCTAAGTCGTTAATAAAGATGTTGAACAGAACCGGGCCCAGGACGGAGCCCTGCGGCACTCCACTTGTCACTTCTTTCCATGATGAAGACGACGCATTGGTGAGCACCCTTTGGGTTCGTTCGCTTAGCCAATTACAGATCCACCTAACCGTAGTTTTGTCTAGCCCACATTTTACTAGTTTGTTTGCCAGAAGGTCGTGGGGGACTTTGTCGAAGGCCTTACTGAAATCCAGGTACGCTACATCCACGGCATTCCCTGTATCGACCCAACTCGTAACTCTATCGAAAAAAGAGATCAGATTAGTCTGGCATGACTTGTTTTTGGTAAATCCGTGTTGACTATTAGCAATGACCGCATTTGTTTCTAAGTGTTCGCAGACCACTTCCTTAATGATCTTTTCCAGAATTTTGCCTGGTATTGATGTGAGGCTGACCGGACGGTAATTGTTTGGGTCGTTCTTTTTTCCCTTCTTGAAGATAGGGACCACATTTGCCCTCCTCCAATCTGCTGGGACTTCTCCCGTTCTCCAAGAACTCTCGAAGATAATTGCCAGTGGTTCTGAAATAACTTCCGCCAGTTCCTTCAGTACTCTTGGATGTAGCTGGTCTGGCCCTGGGGACTTGAATTCGTTTAGAGTGGCCAGGTGTTCCTGGACAACTTGTTTCCCTATTTGGGGTTGGATTTCCCCCAATCCTTCGTCCATTCCATGTTGCTGAGGTTGAAGATGGCTTTCTTTTTGTGAGAAGACCGAGGCAAAGAAGGCATTAAGTAGTTCTGCCTTTTCCCTGTCCCCTGTCGCCATCACCCCATCTTCTCCTTGCAATGGCCCTATCGCCTCCTTTTTCTTCCTTTTTCTACCAACGTAAGCAAAAAAGCCTTTTTTGTTGTTTTTTATGTCCCTGGCAAGCCTGAGCTCATTTTGCGTTTTAGCCTTGCGAACCTTTTCCCTACAGGTGTTGGCTATACGTTTGAATTCTTCTTTGGTGATTTCTCCCCTTTTCCACTTCTTGTGCATGTCACTTTTGAGCTTTAGCTCAGTTAGAAGTTCTTTGGACATCCATTCTGGCTTCTTTGCACTTGTCTTATTTTTCTTCTTTGTTGGCACTGTTTGCATTTGCGCATTAAAAAATATCACGCACAGGCGTCTTCCAAAAAAAATAAAAACAAACCAACAAAAGTCCCATGGCGATCAGTGAGTGGCGACGGGGGCAGGACTGTGAAATCTGGAAACCTTTAGTCACAGACTGGTACATGGGCGGTGGATACGGACTCAGTCACTCTACCTCAAGGTCCGAGGCAGTTGAGTAGTCCAACAGCTGTATCCATGATTGAGCAGCCCTTCTTAGGATCTGCTCTGCTCGCCCCATATGGGGAAGGGGCTAGAAAAGGTCCCCTAAACATAGTCTGCCTCTCTTACCCTGACTGGACTGCCGCTTCCAGAGGGGTCACCACTCTGAGGCCAAAAAAGAGAAATGAACTTTGGAACATTTATTTATTTTGTGTCAAAAGCACTGCATAACAAATACATTTTAAAATGATGGGGGGGGGGGGGGGAAGGAAATCACAAGCAACTAAATAGTTTTAGACCAAAAGTGGGCAACAGCAACAACATTGTCCATAGCTTTAAGCAACTCCTCCTCTGTACATGAGGGTAAGCATACATATGCGGAGTTGTTTGTGCTGCTCCACAGTCACACAAGGTGGAGGATTCCTCCAGGTAGTGCCACCTTGCTAAGTTGTCTTTTGATCTGCCCACTCCACTTCTGAGTCTGTTTAGGGACATCCAGGAGGAGGACCCTCATGGGGGGTTATCCAGTTAGAATTGCCTGGTTTAGCTGCCCAGAGGGACACCCTTGCTGCTGCTGGAGGAACATCAAGAGGAGTGGTGGTTCTCATGAAGCCCTTCCTTGATTTGAGTCTGGTGGGAGGAGGCTGATAGTCATGCAGTGGGTGGCTTTCACAGTGTTTGACCTTATTTCTCTCACAGTTAGCAGCAACTTCCCATCGCACATCAGGAGGGGCAATGCCAGCTAACTTGTAGAGTTTATCAATAGGTGTAGGTTTAAGGCATCCTGTGATTATTCTGCATGTTTCGTTTAGTGCTATGTCCATCTGCTTCGCATGGGCAGAGTTGTGCCAGACAGGACAGGCGTACTCAGCAGTTGAGAAAGACAAGACGAGGGCTGATGTTCTTATCACTTGTGGGTCTGCACCCCATGCACTGCCAGTAAGTTTCCGCAGGATGTTGTTGCTTGCAGCTACTTTGTGCTTGGTGTTCATGCAGTGTTTCCTATATGTTAGTGTTCGATCTAAGGTGAGACCAAGATATTTAGGATGGAAACAGTGTTCGAGCTCTTGGCCTTCCCAAGTAACTTTCAGTTTCCTGTTGGCTTCACAGTTACGTAGGTGAAAAGCACACACTTGTGTCTTGGCAGGGTTAGGCTTCAGGTGGTTCTCTTTGTAGTAGCTGGAGAGATCTTTCAAGGCATTAGTGAGTTGGTTTTCAACTGTTTCAAAATCTTTCACTTGTGTTGTAAGGCCAAGGTCATCAGCATATATAAAGCTCTTTGTGAGTGGTGGCAGTGGCTGATCGCTCGTGAAGATGTTAAATAAGGTCAGTGAAAGAACGCTGCCTTGGGGTAAACCATTCTTTTGCCTCCTCCATCTGCTTTTCCGGCCCTGAAACTCCACATAGAAGCTGCGGTTTTCTAGGAGGGTTTAGACAGTTTTTGTAAAGTCAAAGTCCCGGGTGATATGGTAGACTTTATGCAGCATTTTTCTATGTTGCACCGTGTCATAGGCTGCTGTAAGGTCCACAAAAACTGTTCCCGTAGTGCAGCCTTTCTCATAGCCTTCCTCGATATGTTCAGTCAGATAAAGAATTTGACCTGTACAATTTTTCCCTGGTCTGAAACCTGCTTGTTGTGCAATAAGCTTGGGTTCGATAACAGGTCCTAGTTGATTTAATAGCATCCTCTCGTAGACTTTATATAGATGACATAAGAGGGAGATTGGTCAGTAGTTCCTGGCTTTGGAGGCATCTTTACCAGGTTTTAAAATGGCAATGATCTTAGTTTTCCTCCATGCTATGGGAATCTGTTTGTGTGCCAAACATTGATTGTAGAATTTCAAAAGCCAGTTTTCAGCTTTGGGGCCCAAGTGTTGATATGCTCCATCATCAGGTCATCTAGGCCAGGTGCTTTACCAGTCTTACATCGCTTGATGGCTTCTCTGAGTTCTTTCAGGTTTAGAGGAAAAGACAACTGGTGGATTTCAAGTTCTGGCACCCTGTTGATTTTCATCTTTATTCTGGTGCAGTTGGATGACTTTGGAACATGGAACATATGGACACTGTTGGATAACACTGACAGTGAATGCTATCATTGCAAGGGAGCTGGGACACTTTAACATCAACATAGCAGTGCTTCAGGAGACCTGGAGAACAGGAGAGGGACAGCTGAAGGATGAAAAAGGAGGCTACACCTTCTTCTGGAAGGGACTGCCTGAAGAAGAGCGAAGAATACACGGAGTTGGCTTTACTATCAGAAATGACCTGGTGAAGCACCTGACTGAGGCACCCATTGGCATTAATGAATGACTCTCAACCCTCCAAATTAACCTTGCTAAAAACCAACAGGCAACCATCATATGTGCCTGTGCACCAACACAAGATGCTGACGAAGACATCAAGGAAAATTTTTATTGTCAGCTGGACACCATCCTATCGGAGATACCCAAGGAGGATAAAATCATCCTCCTGGGGAATTTTAATGCAAGAGTCGGACGGGACTCCGACCTGTGGCCAGGGATCATAGGAAAAGACGGGTTCAGAAACAGCAACTCAAATAGCATCTTGCTTCTCACCAAATGCAGAGAGCACAACCTTGTCATCACCAACATGCTCTTCCGCCAGAAAAACAAGCTCAAGACAACATGGAAGCACCCCCGATCAAAGCATTGGCACCTCTTGGACTATGTAATTACACGTGCCAGAGACCACCACAACGTGCTTCTCACAAGAGCCATGACAAGTGTCAATGACTGCTGGACAGACCACAGGTTAATCCGATCCACGATGGCTATCAAGATCGCCCTCAAGCGCAGACTCAGAGGAAGAAAAATAAGGCGCAAAATGAACACCCTCCAAACGAGCCCTCCAAACAAGCCCTTCTCCAAACAACACTCAAGGATCATCTACCCACAGAACACCCCAAAAATGTTGAGGAACATTGGAACAGACTGAAGTCCTCCATCATCACAGCCTGTGAAGAAACCATTGCATATCAAACTAAGAAACATCAAGACTGGTTTGACGATAACAACAAAGAGATATTGATGTGTGTTCTCTACTTGAAGAAACAAATGTCTACCTGAAACAAAAAAAAACAGCTTCCTGAAACTACCTAGGAATTTCATATCCTTTCCTGTAGCTTTTGAGATGTCAACTAATTCAGTATTAATTGTTCACATATAGCTTCTCTATTTCTTACTTTATATACCTGATCTTTTTTTTTAATTTGATGAACATTTATCCTTGCTTCTGAATATTTATGTTACAAGTTGAATAATGTTTGGGACCAGAAGTGTTTTGTATTTTGGAATACCCATATTTGCATAATCTATTTATATTTCACGCAAAGCTAGAAGGTAATTTTACATAATATTTGTAATAATCTTGTTCTTGAAACAAAGTCTGTGTACATTGAACCATCAGAAAGCAAAGGTGTCTCAGCTACCCTTGAGGATTTTGGAGTATTTCGGAATTCCAAATAGGGGAAACTCAAGCTACATTTGCCTTGACTGATTCTGAAATCCTCAGAGGACCCATGGGTCTCCTCCTGCTTAATATTGCAGCAGGTAAGCCCTTTTCTCACAGTACTAATTTGGTTCGGAATCTGCTTCCAAAAATCCAATTTCAAGATGCATCAGTAACATCTGTGATCAGAAGCCATACTGGACAGGCAAATGATATTGTTATTTTCTTTGTTGATGCTACGTTCTTTAGCATGCACTACTACAGGAAATAGTCCGAAAGGTTTTTCATTTCTTTATCTTTCACCTGGATAATATTGTTACAATATATTATGCAACATGAATTTGCCTGTCTGCAGTTAAGCAAAATGAAAATAAGATACTGGAATTAGATTGTATATCTTTCCTTCAACTGATGTAAAAAAAACTACACCTGATATATAAGTACAAAGACTTTCATAACAACTCAAGGCTTGAATGCAATATTTTTCTTAGATTATAACTTTGTATTGTCTGTGCCACCTAATCAATAAATTATTCCGCCAGCTTTTTTTAAAAAAATCACATTAGAGAGCTCTATGACCAAATATAAGTATGGAAAATAGTTTTTCAAGAGCTTATTTGTCTAAGTAAAAATATATATCCCATATCCATCTCCCTCTCACACACACAAATTTCTCCAGTTTTGTGGATTCTTGCAGTTCTAAAACACTGCAGGGAACAAATTATTGAGTGATTCCATCTCCAAACAAAGGTTAGTGGCACTGGGCCGTAAGACTTTTTATGTTATACTTGTGTGTGAGCGCCTTCAAATCAAATATATTTATGGCAAATTTCATAGTTTTCTTTGGTAATGAATACTCAAAAGTGGTTTTGGCAATATTTAGTGGGTGATACATTCAAAGTCTTGCGTTTCATTTATCTGCTGTAGCTGCAAGCTGAGTGTTGTGTTAAACTATAAACTAATGTGACTTTCCCCACAATCTACCCCATCTGATAATCTGGATAAAAAGTTGGGGAGATTTTATTGTGTTTGCTGAATAGAACTGCCTTCTCTAGTAAAGACACAAACATAGCCGTAATTCAGAAACTATGGCAAAGTATATTTCTTTTAGTTCAGTCTCGTTTTTTTTTTTTAAACTAACCAAAAGCTCTATTAGCCTTTATGGTTTCAAAGAACAGAGTGGAATCACAGCTTAGCCTTGGGAAAGTCACTGCTCCTCATCTTCATTTCCTTTTTATGCAATGCGAACAATGATTACCTACTATAGTCAAGTATCTTGAGTATTTAATGAGAATTTAATGAGAAACACTGTTCATAGCGAGAGAGCTATCACATTTATAAATAACTATAGTACGAATAATAAACAGCGACACAGAGATTTACAATATAATTAAAAAACCAAAACAGGTTTGAGAAATCAGAATATAATTAATGATACCTCCATGTGGCACATGGTTGAGTTGGGGGGGGGGGGGGAATCTAGTCATCAAGCAGTGAGCATTAAATGATGATACAAAACATTCTTATGATGCAAACTCAAATTAATGTAATATATAATTACAACCTTGGCCCTCCTGTAGATATTCCTTCAAAATTTTAACCATCAATCATTCTATTCTTCTTTGCAAAGCAAGTTGAGTCACAGACAATAAGGTCCTGAATTTCAATATTGCTGCTTTGTGGTAAAACACAAAGGGCTTTACTTCTAAATAGATGTGAAAAATGACTTTTAAATTTTAATTTTAACTCCGGTGCTTTTGAAATAACCTCCATTCATTTAGTTGGAATATAAGTGATCTATAGCAAATAAAATTAGTTTAGGACTCAAAGACCAACACAACATCCCAAGTTTCATTTGACAGCCTCTGTTTCAAAACACAGACCCTTGTGATGAGGTAAGGACACTTTCATCTGTCTGGCTAATGCAAAAGTATTTCCAGCTCATTCTACACTGCCATATTATTGCTTTGTCACATTTTCAACATAAATTTTTAGCTTGACAGGAGTGAGCTACCATAGATACATCATTTTGTAGAAATTATCTTCAAGGTCAAAACCTAAAGTATCTTTTGATTCTTTTGATCGCATTTTATCCCATATCTCCTTCCCAGTATTCTGTCCAATATTTTGTGCCCATTGAAGCATAAATTCTCTCACTTGTTCTTCTAATTCCATTTTCAGTAAAAAAAAATCAATGAATTACTTTAAAATAAATAATAATAATAAAGTTTATTTCTAACATAAAATCTGACATAACATTAAATCTGACTTAAGATTCCAAGCATTAAACCCTCCTCCTTCTCAGACATGGCATTAACCACATGCATTAGATTATTTATTTATTTATGATATTTCTATCCTACCTTTCTCTACCCCGAAGGGGACTCAAGGCTGCTTCATATAGAGGCAGCTATTCGATGCCTTGACAACACACAATTACACTAATTGTTTAGGTTGGTATGTGCATGGATCAGCCCCATGGTAACTAAATGCCACATGGGGCTAATCCAGTTTAACTAGGGGCAAAATCACCTTAACATGGAGTGGGGAGTCTGTCTCATAGGGTAGTTGCCCAAAGGCATTTGGGAATCCCTGCCACCTTCTACCTGATCCAGGGAGTCCTTATCCAGGACACTGAATTGGGCCCCCTTCAATAATCAGTGTAGAACCATCTTACAACTCCCCAACTAGCATGGCCATTGGTTCTGAAATAACCTCCATTCATTTAGTTGGAATATAAGTGATCTATAGGAAATAAAATTAGTTTAGGACTCAAAGATAACTAGCTCAGGATAACTGAAGTTGTATTCCAAGACACTTAGAGGGAACTCAGCCGTGGCATGCTATCATCATAATGAATGCATGTTTAATGTTTTTCTCTTTGTTTCTGACAGTGATCCAAAGCAACACAAAGCTCTGAAAAGAGGATGAGAAATATGGCAGTATTTTTTTTTTTGCGGCATCCTGAATGCCATCAGATCATTTCCACCTGAATTATGCAAACATAACAAACTACGAAGGTCTCACAATATACAATTATTACAGACTGGCAGCAGGGAAGGACTGGCCACAGCTTTTTGTTTATGCAAATATAGTGGAGGCAAGCTCAGATTACAAAACTGAGAAACTGGAATTCTGCGCAGTAATAATGAGATCTCATTTGCACATAATAGCACAGGACTGCACCCGAGGCAAATTAAAATGTCATTGCTACACTGTGATCTCGCAGACTAGTTGGTGAAAATGATACTGTGGGTTTTGGCTAGTCTGTCACTTTTATTTTTACTTTAGAGAATTGTGGGGAATTAGATTTAAATCTAGCAGTTTATATACTATTAAGGATCTTATCAAAGATCCCAGCTTCTACCTCCTAAACATTTACCAGAACTGAAGAACAATTACTTCGACTGCAATTATGGAAGCTATAACTTGATAGATACAACATATGCCACATTATTATAGAAAATATTGTTAATGTGTTTAGCAAGTCTTTGGCTATATATATATATATATATATATAGAGAGAGAGAGAGAGAGAGAGAGAGAGAGCAAGTATTTTGTTAAATTATGTAAAGTTATTGTCATGCAAAGCTTTTAACTGTATAACGACACTGTCTGCACAAGTAGCTAAATAATTCTGTTTTCCCATTTAAGCAATTACTGACCTAATTCAGTTCTATTCTCTTGAGCACTGATGGCAAATTTGTGAAGTGTCAGTAGCAAGGAGAGAATTTCTAAATAAAATGTACCAATTACTCCTGCACAGAGCAAAAATAGATACCGTTCAGAAGTGGGTGAAAAAAGTGTTCAGAGCCACAGGACAACTTTCCTATGAAAACTGCACAGTAAAGATGGATGCTGCGCAATGATAGCTTTGAAAATACTCATGCCAGAAATTGAGAAATAGAGATTACTGCAGTCTTTTTCATTGTCATGTACTATACTTTCAAGTTGTTATGGAGACTTTAAGATGACCCTATCTAGGGCTAAAAATGAATGACTCGACCAAGGTCGCACAGTAGGTTTTCATGGCCAAGTGAGAAACTGAATCATAGACCCCAGTTATCGGCCAATGTTCAAACCATTAAACCATATTGGCTCTCTGCAATCTTTTAGCCTCATGTAATTTTCTCCATTTTCCCTTACATCCCTCAATATCCTAATCTATTATAGGCTGCTAGTCCTATCATTAGATGTCTTAAAATTAGTTATCATTGTAATGCTGATGTCTGTCCCTGTTGCACAATATTCCTATCACTCACTTTGTGTGATGGATCCACTCCACTTCTGAGCTTCTATGACAATACTGAAGTGATCTCAGGGTGTGGGATTATCCACCTCTTCCATTCTCCCCTCCTTGCCATTTCCTAGCAATGTATTTCATATATTATAGTAATATTTTTAAAATTAACCATTGATGGAACTGCAAAATTGCTTTAAAATGCAGAAGTGCAGGAATAAGGGGGTTCACAGGGCTGTAGCCAGAGGAGTGGGTTTAAAAGTGAACCCACCCACCCCACCCCACCCCCCAAAATGTGTCAGGTTTAAAAAACTGGTATACTCATAAATTTGTTCACCAGTTAAATTTCATAAGTAAACCAGGTTTCTGTGGGGGTGGGGTTGAACCCTTAATGCACGGCTACGGGCCTGGGCATTCATACTAATGTTTAGGCGAAATCTTTTTTCAAATTGTAGGAAAAGAGACTCCATCGAAACATTAGGAAGTCCTTCCTGACAGTAAGAGCAGTTTGGCAGTGCTGCCTCAGAGCATAGTGGAGTATCCTTCTATAGAAGCGCTTAAGCAGAGCCTGGATGGCCATCTGTCAGGAGTGCTTTGATTGTATTTTCCTGCATGATAGGGAGTTGGATTGGTTGGCCCATGTGTTCTCTTCCAACTATATGATTCTGTGCTTGTATGTATCCAATATCATAGAATGGCGAGTTTGTGTGATAAAGTTCTTATTGGTCCCATGACCTGTGTTCATATCATCTTAACTCATACAGGAGTGATTATGTGTTATACCATACTTCATTAGCTGTGCATATGTATGTATGTTACAACATCATTTTCTCTAGTCTCTGAAAATAAGTTTTGACAACAAACAGTATGCTTTTTCACCAACAATGTATGTGCATAATTAGTTAGCTGTACCACTGCATTACAAAGTTGTACGCGAGATCATGGGGCAGATAGATATACCCTATATTTTGATGTAAGTAACCATATTTTGAGGATTCTTCTTACAAATGCCTTTTCCTCCTATCTTTAGAACAGATTTCTAAATAAAGCAAGCAGCAGACTTACACGGATCAGAATGGGATGACAGAATCCCAAGGTGGTGGTCTGTTTGCTTCAGTCTGCATGGACATGCCATATCTTCAAATGCCCCTACACATAAAAACTCCCTAGACATCAGAGGATTTCTCTTCTTTACTATCTTTCTTCTCTCCACAGTCCTGCTGGCTCTCCAGGGGGTCTGGCATAGACTTGTTAATGGCAATTTTCCTATCGCTGGCATTTCAGAGTTCCATGTATTTTTGGAACAAGGCTATAGCAGTTTATAGAGCTTTGTATTTGAATATACAAGATTCTCCTTTTCCTGTCATTGGCATTTAGGAAAATATTATTTTTGTCTAAAATCTCCAGTCTTAGGTGAAGTTGTGAGGTATGAATGAAGCTTAAGGTCTCTTGAGAAAACTGCTGTCACATTATTTTTGGCATGAAGATAAGAGCTAAGTGCATTCTGGGCAGTCTGCGTTAGTCCAGGAAATTTAGACGTTTTCCGCCACCTCTTCAAAAGCATCATTTAGATATCCAATAATATTTGTCTGACATTAGCAGGAATTCCAGGAACTATTTTTTCCCTAGCCTATTTATCCATACTTTAGAATAAAATATAGAAACAACAAAATTAAAAGTACTCCTAAAACACTGCTTCTAAAACTGTGGGTCCTGACGCCAAATGAAGCAGGGCAGAAGAATTTGGCAACAGTAAAAAATTTCTGAATGCCACCTAGACATTTCGACATTTACACAAACCTGTTTTACAGTGTTTACAGTGGACTCTGCAGAAGATGCATCAATTATACTTGATAAAAAGAAAAATCATCATGTGTAGCAAGCCTTGCAAATGCTGCTTTGTTAACAGTAAATACTTTATTTTTATGCTTATTTTATATACCCAGAGTTATATTTTTGTTGGGCCAAAAGAGTCCTGAATAGAAAAGTTTAAGAAAATATTAGATGTAGGGGGAGCCCGGGCGGGGGCAAGGAGGTGAGCGCGGGACAGGCAAGTAGGTAAGCAAGCAGGGTGGGTGGGTTGGTGAACAAGTGGGGACAAGTGAGTGGAGGCGGGGAAAGCAGGCAAGTGAGCAAGGGAGGCAGGTGAGCAAGCAGAAAAGCGAGAGGCAGGATGGCAAGCATGGTGGGCGATGGCAAACATGCCACGAGAGAGGGCAATGCATGTCCCTTCTGGCATGTATGTCATAGGGTGTCCCACTGTCATATAGAAATAATAGTGTTGACACGAAAGGTTTTGCTTAGGTACATTTGCAAACAGAACACAACAGAAAATGAATAGCATATTATTCTTCCAGAAAAAAACAACCAGTAAAACACAAAGTAATAATTATGCTACGGGACATAGCTTTATTTATTTGCTGGAGCATACTCTTATCAGAAGATACAGGGAATTGTCAAGAGTGGTTGGATTAGAAAAAACATACATTTAAAAGCATTACAGCCACTGAGGAGAAGGGATATATTTCCCACAGAGAGATTTTCCCTGTGGGCATTTTATTTACAGTGAATAACCCAAGCAAAGATTACATTTTCCCATAAAATCCATAAAAGAAATAGGGGATATTTTCTCAGATTTTCAATATCTAGTCACAGTAATGCTCTCCATGGCACAAAGTACCCTCATAATTAGTTAGGAAAGGCTTTGAGGAGTATTTTAAAAGCTCTGGGGAGTTTGAGAGCAATACACATATAAAAGAGTTAGGGAATCATGGATTTAGCATTTTCTAGATCTCAATCATAACTCCATTACTGGAAGATGTGAAGGTTTGGAAAAGATAGGAAATAACGGCTACACGTGGAACAGAAGTAGAGGGCATCTTATCCATCATCTTAGGGCAGGAATGGGGAATGTCTGGCCCATCAGCCCTATAAGATCAGTAAAATCATTTGATCTGGCTTGGTGGCCTCTGCAGCTGCCTTCTTCTCTCTCCCTCATTCATTCTCTCCTTGGGTGGTGCAAGCTGTGATCAGCCCTGGGAAATGGTTGGCCTGCTTGCCTTCTTCCTTCCATCGCCTGCTACTCCGCTTCTCTGGGGATATGGCCGCAGTTCGATAGATTCTCCTCTGACTGGCTGACTGGACATCCCCGTGCCTGCCTACTGCCTGGTGGCCACATTTCCCTTTCACCCTTTCTTCCAGGTTGCAATGCCACCCAAGAAGTTGCCAGGTGTTGTATGTCAGCCTGTTCAGCCTGTGATTGTGTCAATGATGGTCAGGATGAAGTTCATGATGGGAATGATGTTCATGTTGATATGCATAATGGAAATGGGGATGATGCTCCTGATTATGAGCTAGGCCCAGAGTTAAATTCAGAAGAGACGTCTGAGCAAGGTCACATATTATTGTATAACTTCCTCACTGTGAGAGCTGTTCAGCACTGAAATTCTCTGCCCGGAGTGTGGTTGAGGCTCCTTCTTTGGAGGCTTTTAAGCAGAAGCTGGATGGCCATCTGTCAGGGGTGCTTTCAATGTGATTTCCGGCAGGGGGTTGGACTGGATGGCCCATGAGGTTTCTTCCAATTCTGTGATTCTGAGATTCTGTAAGACCTTTCACCAATTTTCTCAGAGCAGCAGACTGAAAATGACGCTTTTCCAGGTGCTAGTGGAGAGGATAGTGAAACCTTGAAGAGAAAGCAGAGTTTTAGTAAACAGAGGCAGCACTTTCAGAATCTCAGACATTCTATTCATTTACAGCAAAAGAAAGATAACAACCTATTATCTAGTGGGAGAGTGAGAAAGAATGCTTTCCTGACAGTTTCAGCTTTTTGAAAGGGTTTATATTTATTCATGGGAGACTAATATTTCAGTCGAATCAATGTCTGTAATTTGTGCTGGCTTTGTTTCCAAGTGCTTCATGTTCCATGTATCAAGCTTTTTGCCAGGAAGTTTCCTGCTGTTTTGGTCTCTTGTTTTCATGAATCTTGCTTCATGGATTCCTATATACTAATGAACCTGGTTTCCTTCTAAAGGTTATGGATTATCTTGGATTTTGCATTTATACTGTTTTACTAATTTTTATTGCTTTGCTTACAAACTGCTTACTAATTTTGCCAACCTGGTGTGCTGTTTCAAGTCAAAGGGTTTCTACTCTGGAGTGTGACACCAGGGCTTCCAAAACCACGATCACAAGCCAAGCCCACCCAGATTCCCCACTCCTCCCCTGGTTCAAGGATAGCTTCCCTTCCCTGGGCCTCTCCCCCTTCCCAATGGCCAAGGCTCCCTCCCCGCCCCCGATAATTTTTAAGTTGACAGTTTTGTATAGCCCACAAATGATGTTATAAATACTTAGATGGTCCCACCCCTGCCTTAGGGAAATCGTCATCAACAACAACAACATTCTGCTCATGAAAAATAGAGCATGATGTTCCATACATAGTAGGTGATGAAAAATCAAATTCCTAAGATACAGTTCATTCCAGGCAGAGACCTATACACCCTTCCTTCATTCTTAGCCATCACAATAATCTGAAGAAAATCTTAATGACATCATAGACCAAACAGTAGTTGACAGAAAGATGTCAAGCCATAATGACCATCCTAACATACTTTACCCACATGCAAAGTATATACAAAATTATCAAGCTGTAACACAAATCCACAGTATAGTAACATGCCAACATAGGTCCAAATCACCTTCAGATCACCAATAAAATCTCATTCAGATACTGATAAGATTGGACCATAAGACCACACTTTATGCAGGTAAAATTTCATGGAGATATATATATATATATATATATATATATATATATATATATATATACATACACACATACATACATACATACATACATACATACATATATAAAATTTGTCTAATGAAAACTTAACTAAAATGTTAAGTGGACAGGGAGCGCAAGATACTTTAAAAACTAGTAATAAAAATGGAAGAGATATCATGATGTTCACAGGACAGATGAATTCAAAGTTCAGCTGTAGTAGTAAGCATGTTTGCTGATCACCATAGCTGGAGAACACAGCACACATCACAGCGCAGGAAATTAATTACGCCAAAACACTTTTGAGCTATAGCTGATTTTTGAAAGCAACACAGCGGTATTTCCTTCAATGTTTTCTCAGCCTATAATTTTTCCCAAATAATAATACAATCACATAAAACAGCAGGAAGTAAACTTTATAAAATATTGTTATTTCTTTTCAGCGACAAAGCATAATATTTCAGACTTTGGTGAGAATAGCAATACTGTGTCACTTGGTGTTAAATATAGGGTACTATTAAAAAGACTGTAATTCAGTATGGAAAAAAGTAAACAAGAAATAAATTAGTAGCAACCTACAAGTTAAAAATAATATTTGAGTTCCCTGTGAATCTAGAAACTAGGTTATTTACCATTGATATTGCCCAATCCCATGAATCATTATACTAGATATTGAATATTTATGACTCGGACAAAATACTGCTACACACACACACATATATATGATTTTCAAAGGTAGGAAAAAGGCAGAAAAAGTAGTAAAGATGAGAGAGAGAGTACTGCTGAATTGAATCTGAGTTCACATTTCATATTCTCAATTCATAACTTCAATATGATGAATGACAGAAAATATTAATTCGCCATAAAGTTAAGATTTCTACCAGCCAGTCTGCAACCAGGTATTTGGCTTATTGTGGAACCTCAGGTGCCTGATCAAGGAAAATGGGTTTTATTTTAATTTTAATTTTATTAATTAGATTAATAAATAAACACCACCTTCCTCCCAAAATGCAACTCATGGCAACTAACAATCCATGTTAAAACAAAACTGGTGAACAATTTTTTGTTCCTAACTATTATCACGCTGATTTCAGCTCTTGCAGACTCAAGGCCACAGCTATCTTAATTGGGCCTATCACCTTTAATGCAGTTTTTCTCCATTCCAGCTGCCTTCTACTTTACCAAGCATTATTGTCTTTTCTGGTGAGTCATGTATTTTGTCCACAGTATGACATTCTCAGTTTAGTCATCTTGGCTTCTAGGCAGAGTTCAGGCCTGATTTGACATGTAAGGTGAGATACAACCCTTTTTAAAACATAAAACAATCCTTTCAATTAAAACTATTTTTGAAATGTTTTTTAAAACACAGGAAATATAGATTACATATTAAAAACAACACACCAAATTGCATCTCCCTCTACCCCAATCCTGTTTAAAGAGGATCTTTGCTGGTGAAAAGAGAGTGTAATGGGAGACAACTCTTGGGAATTATTATTTATTTGTTTATTTACCTTATTTCTACCCCCAAGGGGACTCAAGGCAGCTTACATATGGCAGCCATTAGATGCCTTAAAATACAGTAGAGTCTCACTTATCCAAGCTAAACGGGCCGGCAGAAGCTTGGATAAGCGAATATCTTGGATAATAAGGAGGGATTAAGGAAAAGCCTATTAAACACCAAGTTAGATTATGATTTTACAAATTAAGCACCAAAACATCATGTTATACAACAAATTTGACAGAAAAAGTTGTTCAATACTCAGTAATGTTATGTTGTAATTACTGTATTTACGAATTTAGCATCAAAATATCATGATATATTGAAAACATTGACTATAAAAATGGTTTGGATAATCCAGAAGCTTGGATAAGTGAGGCTTGGATAAGTGAGACTCTACTGTACATACAAACAGAGACTTAAAATCAGTTAAATTTAAAATTAAAACATATTAAACATTTAAAACATTACATTCAATATTATCATCACATCATCTGAAAATCATAGTCCAAGGCTGTTCCATTGTCAATTATCCATAATTTCAATTGTATAGCCATGGAGCAGCCCCCAAACTGAATCTCTCCCATCTCCTTATAACCTGTAAGGTTAAATTCCAGTGAGGCCTAGTCCAGCCAAGACATTCTCCAGTAATGATTAACCCAGGGAAGACTAGCCTAGCTCAGCAGCTGTCATAAAGACCTAACTCCCAAGCCTCTCTCTATATGTAGATAAGAGAAAGGGTGTGGTAGGAAAACACTAATCTATTACTGTAGTGAGAGTTCCAAAGGCAGGCATGCTGCAAGACCTATGTGAATCCTTTTTGAACTTAAAATATTAAAGAGTAAAGTTTTCCCCTTGACTTTAAGTCTAGTCATGTCCGACTCTGGGGGTGGTGCTCATCTTTGGGCTTTGTCCGGCTTTGTCCGTAGATGCCTCCAAGGTCATGTGGCTGCCATGACTGCTTGGAGCGACTTTACCTTCCTGCTGGAGTGGTACTTATTGAACTAATCTCATTTGCATGTTTTCGAACCGAATGTTTTCGGTTGCCAGAAGCTGGGGCTAACAGTGGGAGCTCACCCCACTCCCCGGATTAGAACCACCAACCTCTCAGCCAGCAAGTTCAGCAGCTCAGCAGTTTAACCCACTGCAGGTTAGGTGGATATAAAACAATTTGGACAGTATGATGTTCCAATTGGAAAGGAGAAGCTAAACGAGGCATGTCTACACCAAACAGGTTAGCCCAGTGTCAGTCTAACCTTGAATCAGCCCCACATTCAGCACTAGAAAAAGCTTGAAAAGACATCTATGCAGAACTGTCACATTCTCCTTGCCACTGCTCCCAACCAGCCTTGGAGCAACTACTGGCTGCCACAGTTGCCTTTGCTGATATCAGAACATGATACCTGCACAACCTGCAAGAAGGAGAGGGCCAATCTCCCTCCCTCCTTTCTGCTAGTTGTGTTCTGACATCAGAGGAGAGGACTGCATTGCCAGACACTTTGAGCTCCATGGCCTTCTAGGAAAGGCAGCAGCAATGACACAGGCACAATCCATCTCCTTTGCCGGCATGGCTCAATGCAGTGAAGGGGCGATGACAGTGCTGTCTATCTGGAGAGGGGATTGGGTTGATTTGGACCCAGTCCCGTGGTCCAGCTACCCAAAGCCCCAGAATACTCCTCCAAAGTGGGGCAAAAACACCTCCCAGGATACTCATGGGAAGCCTCTGTGAATCACAAAAACTACCAGGATTTGTGGTGAGTACAAGGTTTTTTTGGTTCAAATAGACAATCCCTACATTAAGCAATGTAATTCCAGTACAAAATTCCTGTTCTTCCAACTGAATGCTCCCACTATTATTTGCAATTGAAAAAGTGTGTGGGTTGAGATTTGCAAGATCAGTTGTCTAACTATAGGTTACATGAGTCCCTCTGAACACATTGACTTACAAATGCATTGTAATTTAAACAGTTAAGCAATACATTTCAGCTCCCCGCTCTGGATTTTAAAGGGGAATTCATCATCACCACAGTGTTGACATTCACATAAGAACTTGGAAATAACCAGTTACAATGCATCTTTCATTTCTAACTAGTCTCCCTTTATTGCAATAAGCAATTTTTATTACAGTTGTAGTAAACAGAGAAATAATTTCACTTCTTCTGTGATCTAGCTGTATCTAGAAGAAAAGAAATGGAAAAGAAAAGAAATAAATGAAGAGGAGATTGGCTTCATCTCCTGGCACTTCCCATGAGCCTGGAGAAAACGATATCTGTTCTCATAAGAATCTGCCAGAAGTGCTGGCTGAGTGCAGTGTGGGAGATTAATGTTTGTCCAGATCAAGGCACTTGGAACTTCGGAAGCAGAGCACACAACAGAGACAGGCTCACTTTTTCCAGCAGCTTAGAGATAAGGAAAGGAAGAGCAGGTGTGTGAGGAATGTTGTCATGGGAGGGACTGGGGCCTTTTAAGTGGTTTTCAGCTGGTACAATCCTTTGTGAGAGCAACGCTGCATTCAGGTGAACAGCTCTCTGTTCCTGGTCCTATGTTTTTGGGATTCAATATTCAGGTTTCTAAGTTTGTTCTGTTTCTCGGTTCATGTGTGACATAGGTTGCCTGACTTGGATTCATGCTATCATGTTTATGGATATATCTGTGTACTGCCTGTTGAGACTACATTTGAAAGGATTTTGTAATCTTGGCTATCTTGGAAATAACTCTTTGAACTTTGATTCTCCTTTTTTAGATTTACTTATTTTTATATACTCTTCTCCGAATAAACTTTTACTTGCTGGATTATCTGGGCAGAGTGTGGTTTGTGGTGAAAAGTTGTTTCAGGGCTCTAGTGCCAACAGGGGGAAAGAATGGTATGGAAGGGGAAAATAAGGGACATAAAGAGGAAAGAAGAGAGAGACAGAGATACAAAGAAAGAAGGGAAGGGAGAAAAAAGAGAAGGAAGAGAGAAAGAAGGTAAAAGAAGGGAAGGGGGAAGTGAAGAAAGGTGGAAAGAAAGGAGGGAAAGGAGAAATAAGGTACGAAGTATGGGATGGAAGGGGAGAAGGAGGGAAGAAAAAGAGATGGAAGAGGAAGAAAGGAAGAAAATGATAAAGAAAGGAAGAAAGGTGGAAAGAAAGTAGGAAGAAAGAAGGGAAGGGGAAAGGAAAGAAAAAAGAGGGTAAGGAAAAAAGAAAGGGGGAGAGGAGAAGGGAAGGAAATGAGAAAGAAGAGAGAGAAGAAGCGGAAAAGAGGGAAGGAAAAGAGAAAGAAGGAAAGAAAATAGAAAGACGGGAAAGAAATTAGGAGATTCCTCTCTTCAGGAGACGAAGCCAATGGCCCCCCTTCCTTCTGCCACCAGGCCAGCCATCCTCCTCTCTCTCTCTGTCTCTCTCTCTCTGTCTCTCTCTCTCTGTCTCTCTCTCTCTCTCTCTCTCTCATGACAGAATTAGCCATTTTGCCCATTTTTCTAATCAAAAAAATCACTTGTCAACCAGCTTGGAAAGCATCTGAAAATATAACCCCTTAAAACACTTTTAAAACACCAAGATATCTCTACCCTACATTTGAAGCCTACATCATGTCATGAGTACAGTCAATTGCAGTTTCTTAAGTGGACGGCTCAGTAGAATTCAATGCATGTGATGAAGTTGGAAGACTACTTTACCTTCCCTGAAATTATGGAAAATCAAAGTAAACATACCAGATCCAGTTGGTGCAAACACAATGGAAAAAGAGTGAGCTAAACCACTGCAACAAAGTTCCTCTCGACTATTGCAATATGGTATCCAAACATAGTGGACAGGTTTAGAAATGTGCCACTAGGAATAAAGCTTATTTTTATTTACTTTTTACTTCTGTGGTTCTTCATGTTGACATTTACCTTTAGGCGGGAGGAGGGAGACCGCAGCAAAATAAGCCAGTGGGGGGGGGGGGGGGGAGCCAGTAAGTCAGTGAGCTACAATGATTTTGTTCACTCTTTCCTCACTGTGTTCTAATTTATTTGGAATTTAGCAATGCTATCACTGGGCCTTTAAAAAAAGATTTTTAAAACAATAGTACAAAGAAATCAAACAAAAATGTAATGCGGGAGGAAGGAAAGAGAAAAGAAGAATATCCCACCTAAGGGTAAATAGAATATGAATTTTGGTTAGGAGCAAACACATTCATCTACACAAACTGATATTAATATAACCTGACCAGATTGCAAAAATGCTTGCCTTTATACATTTCATGTATACTCATCTATAAGTCTAATTTAATCAAACAACAAAAAAATGTCAGTGTGAGTTCTGCACTCTTATGAGTAGCGTGGCAAGACAACAGCTTGGTCCATTCTAAAAGAATCACCAGCTTTCTTTCCTGTCTCTGCCATGGGGCTGCTTCTGGCCTTTTTGACTGCCTGGGTGGGGAAATGATGGTAGTGCTTGCCCAGGGCATCTGATCCCTTTAGTCGGCATCGGTGCTTTTCCCTCTTTGCAGAATTATCCTTGACTTATCCACAGGTCAAAATCCATAATTTTGTCCTCAGAACCTGCCCTTAGTTTATACATGAGGTTGGCTTATACATGAGTATAAATGGTAATTGGTGTCTATGAAATACACAGTTGTGCATAGCCATAACCAGGTCATGTTAAATACCAGTTGTCCTAGAAATGCAGAACAGCTGGTGTGAGAGAATTGGCTGTCTGCAAGGACGTTGCCCAGGGGACGCCCAAATATTTTTGATGTGCTCAGTGGGTTAAACCCTTGTGCCAGCAGGACTGTTGATTTGAAGGTTGGGTTGCTAACCTGAAGGTTGGCGGTTCTAATCCAAACCGGGGAGATCGTGGATGAGCTCCCTCTATCAGCTCCAGCTCCATGTGGGAACATAAGAGAACCCTCCCACAAGGATGGTAAACATGACACTGGCAGTGTTGATCCTTAAGAATCATTCTTTGAACTAATACTTCCAAATGCTTGATATGTAAGTGTGATGTTAAGCAGTTCTAAATCTTCAATACAGTGTGTATATATATTAAAGAAAACTCAGTTGAACTCAATCAAACAGCTCTAAGTAAGCATAAAAGATCAAATCCAAAACCCTAACAGTAATTGTTGAACAGTTGAAACAGTTTTTTTTAATTAGAATACATCACTGAAATCTTTGTGGCATGAAGTGTGCATAGATTATGTGCATGAACAATATTCACTGAATTCAACCATAAATCCTAATCAATTTTCTAGGTGCCACTAGTACCCACCAAGCCTTTACAGAGAACATACAAAAATCACAGACATTGTTACCGACATGCTCCCTTTCATAGGAAGGAGAATTGCACATCACGTAAAGACTCAGCTTTGTTTTCTACAGGCCCCCATATTTACTTGTAAAGGGGTCAAATGAGATCTTAAGGAGAATATACACTTCCTAAAACAGGACTAAGGAAAGGGTACCTAGGACTTTATTTTTCAAAGCAATTCCTTGCATTTAAATATCCCGGGGGGGGGGGAGGGGGTGTTCCTTGATTTGGATAAATGTTTGTCCATCCAAGGCCTTTTTCAGGCCAGGAGATGCCTGCTTTCCAATAGAAAGAGACCTAAAAGAATTGATACTGGATATTTTCAATTGTTTCCCAATTTTTAAAGAATCCCCTCTTTGCCCTAAAATGGCCCAGAAAGCGAGAAACATAATGGCATTGCCTTTCACATGAAAAGGGATCATGAGACATCTGTGGACAAAACAAATACAGAAAGTATAGGATGTAGCTCTCCAAGGTACCCAAGGAAAATGCAGTCCACAGATCCAAACTCCTATAACAAACCATTTTTTTTCTCCCACAATGGCATTTCCTCAGAGATACTGCACATGCCCCAGCAGTCAGACTTACAGACAATTTTGTGTGCATCTACATAGTAGAATGAATGCAGTTCACCACCAGTTTAACTGCCATGGCTCGATACAATGGAGTCCTGGGAGATTTAGCCTTCTTTGCCAAAGAATGCTGGTTACAAATCCCAGGATTCCAATTTATTGACCTTTGCCAGTTACAGTGGTGTAAACTACATTAATTCTACAGTGTAGAAGCATTCTTAGTCTACCTTATGATAGCAATCAAACAACAAAACAAGTCAAATGCAAGATACATAGATAAGGACAACCTTGTGCAGTACAGATCTTTCACCCACTCAAAGAAGCACTTCCTCTACAAAATCTGTTAAATTTATCATCTAGTTTGAGACACAAGAGGAGAAGAGGCATAACAGTAATGTCTTGTGCTAGTGGGAAACCAAGGGATCCAGCTATTTCCTCAACCGTTCACTTTCTCCCTCGGTGTTTGGGAGCCTGCACCGGGGAAGCATCCAGGCATGTTTCAGCCCTTTTTTTGCAATGAATATTTCATACAGTGAAAATTTCTTGCCAAAGAATGTTCAAATGCATGCACAGTTGATTATGTAAGTTAGATATTATATTAATTGGGAGAGGAATTGAGAACAAAGGAGTCAGTATAAAATCAGTGTGTCTTGCTTTGTGTTCTGGAGGTAATTTGGTTTTGGCTCTGATTGGCTGCCAAGTACAGTGAATTCTAGAAAGGGTGGCAGGCCTAACAGCGAGTGCCCCGACACAAGGCAAGCAATGTTCTGTCTAACAATTCACAGAAAGGATCTCCCAGCAGAATTGAAAAAAATATGTCAGGCAAAGTTTTTGATCACAAATTGCTATAGTCTCACCAGCTAAAATCTAGCAGCTTTTGAAAAGCAATACAGTGCAACCCCCATATCAATCGGGTTGGTCCTCACTGTTTCATCTATCCACATCTGACAAAATATGTCCTCTTTGGGCATTTTCCTAGGTCCTCCCACACAACTCTACGGTGCACTTCAGCCTGAAGTCATTCGTTTCACAGGGATTGCTATCACTCGCAGTTTCTTGTATCCATACTAAGTCCTAGGATATATCTCTTGTGGATAGCTTCATTTGCTGAACAATGAGGAAACTTGGATTGAGATAGCTACTTCATTTGTGCTCCAGGATCTGAGTATTCACAATGAATTTTTATTGCCTTTTTCTGAGAAAACACCGCATTATATCACAAGCAGTTTCAAAAATTGAAATTCTATGTGCAGTTAACCTGAGGAACCTTCACTAAGCACAATACAGTATACACCTGAGTAAATATGCATAGCACTGTGAACCTTCTCTTTTTGCCTGAGAATTTTTAACATGGTCCCTATATAAAATTTGTATAGAAACCAAACATTAATAACAATAAACCATCCTTTGCAAGGCTTGCTGAACAGGCTGATTTTCCTTTTTGTGGAGTACAGCTGAAGCATTTTCTGCAGAGTCCACTGTAAACACTGCAGCTTGCTACTAACAGATTTGTGTAATTGGAGACCCCATTTCGAGTCAGGACTCACACTTTAAGAAGCTGTGCTCTAGAAGATGTGAGGACATTTCAAGGCATTCTCCCTATCCCAGGGATAGGGAAAAAACTTTTTAAAAAGAAACTACTTCCTGATTTGGAAAGAAAAATCTCTCCTCGGCCTAAAAGGCCTTACAGGGAGGACTTTAAAATAAGATGGCAATGCCCCCTTGCAATGTCTAGGGCATTGGGGGCATTTGAGAATGAACAATTTGGGTTTTTCCCCCTGTGGAAAATGCAGTGAGGGAATGCAGTCCTTTAAAGGTCTCCTCATGGATTAACATGACTCTTAGGCTGGATCTACACTACCATATAATCCAGTTTTAGAATGCAGATTAGCAGTAATGGCATTGAACTGGATTATATGAGTCTACACTGCCGTATAATCCAGTTCAATACAGTTAACCTGCCTTCTGAAACTGGATTATATGGCAATGTAGATCCAACCTTAGGGCCCTTCCACACTGCCCCTTTATCCCAGGATCTGATCCCAGATTATGTGTTTATCCCACGTTATCTGGCAGTGGGGACTCATATATTCCTGTTTAAAGCAGATAATCTGTGATCCAGTCCTGGGATAAAGGGCAGTGTGGAAGGGCCCTAAGCCTTCCACAGTTGCCAACTTCCACCGTAAATGAAAGACTCTTGGGCATATGTAACAAGGAGCTACTGAGTTTATTCAACTAGTTACACTATGCTTTGGATCTAGGCTTGCAAGTATATATATTAAAGCCTCTGACCCCTCCCCACCTCACTGCCATCTCCTATCCTCAATAATGCAGAAAAACTCAATTCAACAGAAAGATACACTCAAAAGTCCAGTCCTAGGAATCCAGATGTTATAACTGAAAGAACAACATGGACACATTTCCTGATCAGTCTTTTACAAGGGTAAAAGATCTGTGCTCTTTTATTGTGTTCAGTGAGACATAAATCACTGAATAAATGGAGGCTCAATTTCTAGGAAGTGTTCTTGGCATTATAACCTAAGAATCACTCAAGGCGCTTCTTAATAATTGATCAGTTTTGGAAGACAGATGAATTTTACAGATTGAGCACTGAGTATTTAAATATCCCAGGTGTGTCAGGTGAAAAGGCTACAGCATTATGTTTCACACACATTACTACTTTAGGTATTTGGAAATATTTTTCCAGTACGGAGTGCTGTGTGTACTTACAGATTCAAGCTTTGAGACTCTACTATACTATGTGTATATATAGGAATCTCCATTTGAACACAGTAGGGCATACCTTTGAGTTCAAAAGGCACAGGGTTGCATTTTAAATACCCAGAGGGTCGGCAAAAATAACATCCTTGAGCACAATATGAGACTACTAAATAACCACTGCTTACAGCCCTTTCACACCTCTGTGGCAACATCAAATAAATGTGCCCCTATCTTTTCATTCTTTGTCCATGCCTTGAACTGAATACAGAAGTACATGGTGGTAATGTAAGTGTATTGAGGAAAAGAGCAGGGAAAAGTCAAGACCTTGTTGCTACTAAGCCCAGCAAGGGGAGAAATAGATGTAATATTCCAAAAAGAAACTAAGGAAAGAAATGCGTGGAACTGACAACAGGAGACATGTAGAAAGAGAGGGGAAAAATGGAGACCAAGAGAAAAAGGCCTTTATATCAGTGATGCAGAGAATACGTCAACATGGGTGCATCTACACTGTAGAATGAGTGCAATCTGACCCCAATGCTGTGAAATCCTGGGATTTATAGTTCGGTGAGGCACTAGCACTCTTTGGCAGAGAAGACTCAAGACCTCCTAAAACTACATTTCCCATGATTCTATAGCTTTGACCCATGCTAGTTAATGTGATGTAATTCTACAGTATTGATTCAGCCTTAGACAAGCAAAACAAAAATATGGGTATGACAGAGGCCAAACTACTGCAAATGATTGAAAAAGAAGAATACTTGCCTTGAAATCGAGCAAAATAGGAGCGGTAATAATGGCTTTATCTACATTGACTATTTAATGAGGTTTCAGACTAGTATGGAAGAAAGTGGTTTTGCTGTCCAAGAACTGACATGCAGATGATTACACTGGACATCCTGGAAGCAGTTTGAGACCCTGATGGTGATTAGACAACCACAGAGCGCTGATGCACATTAAGGGTTTTCTTTTGCATGCTTTTGTGGAAATTTGTTGCCTGGATGCCACAGTTAGAGCTAGCTCTGAAATGCATTAAATCAACCTGCTGTTAGGATTTCTGGGAGTTGAAGGCCAAAACATCTGGGGCCCCACAGGTTGAGAACCACTGGTCAATGGTATCAGGTTTGAAAGACCTCTGGTAAAGAAGAAGCAGTGCCTTCTGGGGCACTGACACAGTAGAATAAAGACTAAACAGCATTGCAACGAGCATTACCTCCCATTAACTGTAAGAATCAACCCTCTTAAGGTCATATATTTTTAAAGGCTATAAACTTTATCTGAGTTCTGCACACAGTAAAGGATTATAAAAACATATTCTTTAATATAATCTTGATACAAGCACTGAAGATCACAGCGTGTATATAAATAGAGCATACATTATAAAGCACTCCAGTCCCAATTAACAGCTCAGACTATGCAGAATTTAGGGCACTTAATCCCACTGAAATCAAGACACTTCTGCATATAAGAGGTGGTATAGAATGGTGCTGTAAACTCCTTGAATAAAAAAGAATAATCTCCCACCCCACTTCCTCCACAACTGAGTTCCTAAGCTTCCTGCATAGGGAGAAGGAGAGCTACGGCCAAGAAATTCAGCACTCTTTCTTTGTGCTCTATATGCTCTTCTGTTTTTGTCTGGCTACTGGGAGTTTTCTGCTTCTATTACTTATTAACTGGTTTTACCATGTGTTATGGACTGAAAGTCTCTAGATATTGTCTAGACGTCCAGGTTCAACTTCAGGTTGAAACCAGGGTATTGGACCAGTATAGACAAACCTACCGTTCTGCTTCTTGATTTTTTAAAAAATGTATCACACTGAGAACACAAATCAGAAGCCTAACAATGAGTGTGTAGGAGAAGGAATGTGTTTTACCATCTAACTCAGTGGTTCTCAACCTGTGGGTCCCCAGATGTTTTGGCCTTCAGCTCCCAGAAATCCTAACAGCTGGTAAACTGGCTGGGATTTCTGGAGTTGTAGGCCAAAATCTCCTGGGGACCCACAGGTTGAGAAACACTGATAACTATTGACACTCACAAAAGAACAGGAAAGGAAAGAACAAGATTAAGTTGGGCTACTTATAGTGAGAAAAGAAAAGATTAGGAATAAAAGGACAAACACTCAGTCCCCTTCCACACAGCTGAATTTAAATCCCACATTATCTGCTTTGAACTGGAATATATGGCAGTATGGACACAGATAACCCAATGGGATATTGTGGGATTTTCTGCCTTGATATTCTGAGTTATAGGGCTGTATAGAAGGGCTCTCAGAAAAACCAAGCTCAGACAACCACAGGTGTTTCAGCTAGCTGCTACTAACTGCTAAATCAGGTAAATAAATGATGGAACACAGGAGATAATTGGCTATATAATTTCAGTGACTTCACTCACTTCTCCTCATAAATACTGTGACTGGAGACTGCTTATGGGATTATAACCCCATATTGTATATTATAACCATAAACAAGGAATGCACAACCTGACCTTTCCTTCTGAAGAATGCCACCTTGTCATTTTCCTTATACAGTTGTTTTTGAGACACATGTGGCTCCCCTATCCTATTGTTGATGTCCAAACCTCCAGTCTCAATTACTTCAGTCTGTGCCACTCCATTCCAGAATTGGATTAGGACTATCACGATTTCGTTGGAATAATCAAGATCCAATCTGAATCTTGCACGAATCAGTGCTAATGGGTCTAGTTCTGTTTTGGCTTTGGAAAAATCTGTTGCATGGTTTTACAATGGAATTAACCCCACTGAATATGTGAGAAAGTACTTTCAAGGAAACATCTGTAGGACTGGGTTGTTAAACGTTGTAACTTTATAGCAGGCAGCCTTTCAGGTATTATCAAACTGCAACTTTTATCAACTGAAGCCAGCATAGACAATGGTAATGCTGTGGGCACTTGAATTTAGCAGCATCTGGAGTGCCATGCAATCCTCACTCCTGTTTATAATAACTGTATGGAAAGATCCTTCTTGTCCCTTGTCTAAAATGGAAAAAATGTACTTGGTCAACACAATATCACTGACCCATTTAAAGATCTGCAAGTAGGTCTTTAAATTAATTGGCACAGATTTGTGTCTGAATTGTCTTTGCTAGAGTACTTTAGTACACAATTCCCTCTGAAAAGAAAACAAAGTAGACAGAGAAAGACAGATTTAATTCAGTTACTGTATTTCAGCATAGGAGATAGTAGTTCACACAATAACTTGACCTACTTCACATTCCATTTATCATCTGTTCTTTGTATTGTAATACTGGAGGCTAGAACACACAGTACTCCCTTCCCTGCTTTTTTAAAGTGCTAAATTAGAAAGTGTTTTACTAGGAGGGATTTTGGCAGGATAACTGAGAAGAACAGCAACCTTGTGGGGGAAAGAAAGCATGCTTTTTCTAATTCATCATTTCTTGGATTTTAAAAAACATAGCTTCAACTCAAAAGCCAGAGAAAATTAATTTAAATGCAAATACATTGCTTATTATTTGCTATTTCTAAAGTAATGTGTGTTACCTTTTAGTAACACTTTATACCATTTGAGGTGGGGTGGTCTTACCTTAATTGTACAAGATAGCTGGTGAAGTTTTGTTTTTAATTTTAAAAATTTCATATGAAGGTACCAAAGTTCCCACTACTCACAGTAGAAAAACTGGGATCAGATCCTGGGATGTAGGGCCTGTCTGGAAGGGCCCAGAGTGGTTCAGAGTACAGAACCAGGTCAATGTGACAGCAGTCATAGGATGACTTGATGTGATGTCTGCCTAAACTTCAGCTCAACAATCCTGGGGCCATCTCTCAGAAAAAGTAACATTCCTCAGCTGTATTCATTGCAACATAAAACCCTATGGCACTCACTAGATCAGTATTTTAATAGGATAGGGATCCTTCATTCATATAGACATAGTAATACATTTGTCTGGTAGAAGGAATAGATTAACTCGTTTTTCCCTAAAATTGGTGGAACCATTGAATGAAATGACCACTATGAGACTTGAGATGGTTTGGATGAGGTGCCAATAACTGTGCTGAGGGCTCTCTTATGTTGTGTCTTATTTTCCATTAGTAATTTTTTCATCTTAAACACATTCTGAAGTTGCTTGACCCCATATGTTATATTGTTCATCTGTAAAATGTTAGAGCGTATGTAGGTGATATAATTAGAATCTGTGGGTTTTTAAAAAAAAGCAATTTAAAGCCTACCTGCTCACAAAGAGCCTGGAGTAACTTATGTAATATATACAATGCAATACACAAAAACCAATAAAATGATTTTTAATTATAGGTATTTAATAAAATAAAGCTGCTGGGAGATAAACATTTCATGTATCTGATGCTTGTACAATGAATAAATATTCAACTGAAAGTGAGGAGTATAATAAGATATCTAGTGGGAGGGCATTCTATAGCTTAGCTAGACTTAGAGATGCAAAGGTCTGGGGGGAAAGCTTGGAAAATTCAGGAGAAAAAGAACATATTCCCTACTACCCACATAAGACAAACTGGGTAACTTTGAAGAGCATAGGAAAAAACTCCTCTCGTGACGTTTTTTTCTTTTGGAATGAGAAAAATGCTTTTTAAGACAAGAGATTACTTGCCCAAAATACTTGGAACTGCATGCCATAGAAATGTGTATGTAAGGCAATCTGCAGAGAGGAATAATATGTAGCCTAAGATATACACAGTGCTCAAATTCATGGTACATTTTACCTCTTAATGGGTGCTAGCATATGGGCAATTATTTGGTGCTATTTTTAATAAAATTAAACTTTTTTATCTAAATATGCTGCTGACCTAGTTCTTAGCACTGTCACTGCATCAGGCAGATTCTGCTTAAATAATATGTCTGATTTTGTTTATCAGAAAATATGCAGTTCCCCTTTCCATTCCCCCCATTTTTCAGATGTCAAAAACTAAGATGCATATATTGGATGTATTTCAGAAGAATCAGCTCTCTTTGGTATTGGATATAATCACAATTTTCCCTGAATAAAACTAAACATTTTATATTGGTTAAATTTCTAAAATACACTAAATAAGGCAATGTCTCTAAAGCAATAAAATAATTTTCAGCAGTAAAGCAGGTAAATATACTTCAACTAAGTATTTCAAATATTTTGTTAATTGCTTTTTCCTGAAAAAATGGGGAGGAGAAAATTTCTTTTTGGAAGCTTGATATCTCCAGCTAGAGTGCCTTCATCTAGAACAGTGGTTCTTAACCTGGCATCCCCAGATGTTTTTGGCCTTCAATTCCCAGAAATCCTAACAGCTAGTAAACTGACTGGGATTTCTGGGAGTTGTAGGCCAAAAACATCTGGAGACCCCAGGTTGAGGACCACTGATCTAGAACACTGCTTTAAATGGTAGGTTCCACCCCCAAATAGCCCACCCTTAGTTTAATGTTCAGGCCATGAAAATTTTGGCAACAAAAAAGGTTTCTGAATGCCACCCGTTTATATGAATCGGTTAGTCACAATGTGCAGTGTTTACAATGGACTCTGCAGTAAAATCCTTGAGTTGTACTCCACAAAGAGAAAAATCAGCTTGTTTAGCAAGCTTTGCAAATGCTGATTTATTACCAGCAAATGTCTGGTTTTTATGGCTATTTTATATGCCTACATAACTGAGGTCACCTAAACATTTTTGGGGTCAAAAAGGGCGGTGAGTGAAAAAGGTTTAAGAAGCCCTGATCTAAAGGACTGCCACATATGATTGCCATCAAGAAAAGAATTACATGATAAATCTCTGCAATCCTGGGAAGGTTAGTATTGAGAAAGGTGATTTTCTGATACTGTTGGACTTTTAAATATTATTTGTCTCCAATGAAAACTGCCTTTGAAAGAAATATCATAGTAGAGTCCATGGAAAAGCTGTACCACCCTGTATCCCAAAATGTTACCTTTATATTCCCTTTGACATAAAATTCTACTCTGAGAAGCATCAACTATAGGTTCACCTACAGAAGATGTGGACAACTATTTTGAGTTTGGGCTCCATGGACCCCCAAATGACCTGGTTGGTGAGCTATTACTTCTATTGCCCGCTGATGTTGGGGAAAGGGCCACTTTTTGGGGGGATGGGACATAAATGGCTGCTTGCTGGGTTTGGGGGATACTTTAAAAATACTGTAGATATTGAGGACCTTAGAAATCTTACAGATCAATTTCACAGGTGCTTTTATGTTAAGATAAGACTGTAAAAAGCCTTCAGCACCATGTCTCACGTGCTTTGTCCATAGACAAATAGGATAGATATTATACACATTTTAACATGTTCAAGGAGCCCCCAATGGCACAGTGGGTTAAACCGCTGAGCTGCTGAACTTGATGATCGACAGGTCAGTGGTTCAAATCCAGGGAGTGGGGTGAGCTCCCACTGTTAGCCCCAGTTTCTGCCAACCTAGCAGTTCAAAAACATGCAAATGTGAGTAGATCAACAGGTACCGCTCCGGCGGGGAGGTAACGGCACTCCATATAGTCATACCAGCCACATGACCTTGGAGGTGTCTACAGACAACGCCGGCTCTTTGGCTCAGAAATTGAGATGAGCACCAACCCCCAGAGTTGGATACAACTAGACTTAATGTCAGGGGAAAACCTTTACTTTTATTTAACATGTTCAAAGAGAACATCCCTTCTCCTCCTCCTAGTAATCCAGTAAGTCTTTCCACATTACCTTTTTCTAATCTTTACCTAAATTGTTTTGGCTCCACAAAGATACATATTTCCTAATCATATTTTCATTCTAATAAAATAAGCAAGATGATACACTTTACAACAATACTTCAAGAACAAGAGAGAGGATAGGTTATTTTGTCCTGCTATCATTTTTCCTCAACTTTGGAAGAACAACTCTTCCTAAATCTGAACAAGAAGCTAATCCCCATTACCTATGGTAAATGACACTTGCATAATAATTTTGATTGTTATTTTAATAAGCTAATTCCTCCTGCTTGGCAGCAAAATTAGAAATAGTACACAAGTGCAAAAGTGTTAAAGAGTCACCTTTGATATAGTATGAAAATAGACTGAAAATTAACTCTCAACAGAAAAATGCCTATGTTAGATATACGAAGGAAAATACATATTACGTAAACATATTTGTCACTTTGCAACCTTTATTGAGTTTGTAAACAGTAATGCCTCAAATTCTCGCCCACCACCAACCCACAGAGATCTAAGGAAGCGTTTGTTGTCATAATTTATCAAAAAATATTGTTGTGATAAGATGTTATCTTTCATGTGATGACACTAAAATGGTAGATGCTTGACTGCTACATGAATGTGACTGGTGTTGTATTGTTGCCTGGCCAACTGTTATTTAATCTAGAATTTTAACCCACCGACCCACACAAAAGAGAAGAAGGTGACCTCTAGCCAAATAACTCTAGACGTAAGTGTACTACCATCCACCAGGGAAAATACTGCCTGGATGCGGTTGGATAACCACTATCTGCTGTCAAAAAAGAACCATCTTGGTAAGAAATAACGCTGTGGTTTGCTGGAGCAGGGGAGAATATCTTCTGCTTGGACATACCAGAGCAGTCTTTGATGAGTACATATTGGCTGATCCCTTTAAAGAGTATATACGGGCTAATCCCTTTAACTTTCTACCACTTTCTGTAGTACTTTCTTTCCAACCTCCAATGAACCACGTATCTAACCTAAAGTAGTATAAAACAAAAGAATGCCACAGTAATTGCTTGGCAAATATCTGTGGGTGGAGCAGCTTCGCTAATGCAACTGATGTGGTAATACTTCTCATAAAATGGGCTGTAATTCCTGCCAGGATGGCAGCATGCAGGGAAATTAAGCCCCTAAGCCACCTTACAATCCACCTAGCCACCAGGTAGAAAGGTACAAATAAGTGCTGTAATCAGATGTCTGAAAATGTTCAGTTTTCATGAGAATGCTCCAAACTATGCCACTGCTTTTTTTTTTTTCACTGTTAAGATTTTGTCAGGAAATCATTCTGTGCTATATGGGGAAAAATGAAATCTCCCTTGAACAATAAATCTAGGAATAGCACTATACAGTCCTTGTGGAAAATATATATTGTAATTTTTCTTAACAACATAACTTCCACATTGAACACTCTAATCCAGAATTTTCCAAACTTTGCGTTGTGATGTTAATGTGTCTCACAAACGTAATAAGAAACCTCTGAGTCTGCAAAATAAGCAACAAATCATATTTTAAAATATAGAAATGAAAGGTTTTGTTTCCATACATTTCATTACTATATGTAGATGCCTATATCTCTTATAAGGGACTGGTTTAACTTCTGGTTTGCTAATAAAACTGAATTACTGTGTCACAAACAGAGGAGGTTCTACCACCAGGCAAACTAGGCATTTGCCTGTGGCGCCATGTTGTTGGGGGCGCCATCGAGGCAACTCCTGTCTCCTGCGGCAGAAAGGAGCCTAGGAAGACAATATGGTTTTTGGGAAGCCTGTGAAGTAAGTATTGCTTATCTTACCTAACTTGGGTGAATTAATTTAATGCATACACACTTATTTAATTGAATGTTCATTTTCTACTGTTACTTTTTAATTTATGGAGCTTGTTTTAATTCATAGGTGAGCCACTTTTGGCCCCATTTATGAGAAAGGAGGGAAATTGTTAAATAAGTCCTAGTACCTTCATTTATAAGTAGATTTTCCCAAGGATTAAAGTTTTAACACCTGTATACAACTATTTAGTTTAGCAGAGATATAGAATCTACACTTTCTAATGGATGTGCAAGGCAGAGATGGCAGTAATGAATGTCCAGCACTTCTGGAAAATGTCAGTTTGAGAAAATCTGACATACATTGTTAGAAATAATTGTACTGATTCAGACTACTGGGTCATCCAACTCAGCCCCCTCCTCCTCCTCCTCTGTAGGAAGTCTAGGAAGCAAGGCAAGTTGGGCTTCCTCCCTGGGGTGTTAGTTGGCCCTGATTGCTTCCTGTCTGGATTTCCCGTTTTCAGAGTGTTGTTTATTTAGGCTTTTCCTTAATCCCTCCTTATTATCCAACATTTTTGCTTATCCAACACTTTTATTTTTCAGTGATTTTTTTTTCCGGGGGGGGGGGGGCAAAATTTATGTTCGCCTACACTTGAAAATTACCTTGGACCGGCTCTGGTCACAAATGATACATGTCTAAAAACTGGGTCACCAACCTGTTTAGAAAGCTCTACTCTAATCACATAATAAATAGTGTCTAAAGCTGTGTCTTCCTAAGAGGCTCACAAATGAGTTATCAGAGTTGTTTAACAACTTATGAAAGTCCCATGACAGGAATCAGGTACAGTAGTAGAAATTAGTTTCCCTCTTTAAAAGCATCTGACTTGAAAATTCTTATCCAGAGCCCCGCTGTGTTATCAGATTTAAGATGGAACCCAACACTATCACCTACAAGTTGAGAGTGCTGGGCTTCCTGCTCTGATATTTTCCTTTCTGTAGGAAAACCAGCAGTATCTTAATGAAGATTGGGACTCCATCTATACTGCCATATAATGCAATTTAAACTGCATTATATGATCAGTATAGGCTTATACAATGCAGATTGAACGGAACGGAACTGGATTATATGAGTCTACACTGCCATCTAATCCAGTTCCATCTGCATTATAATGGAATGTAGATGGGTCATGAAGTTGCTTCCGGATAGTGCCAAATGGTATGCAGGATAAACTAACCCGAGACCTCAGAGCAGGTCCCCACACAGACCTGCCAGGATTTCTTCCCCCACCGTCCTTATAGCCCTTCTGTGTCTCAGGCTAAAATGGAGGGTGGACAGGGGACATCTGCTAGAAGTTTTTTTAATCATTCAATTATGTGCTGATGCGTATATGCGCACATGCAAATATCCTAATACAAATACAGCATCAGTGCACAATGGCGGGAATTTTTTTTAATGCTGCCGGATTTCCCTCTTTCTCCAATTGCTTATTCACAATCTATTTAATATTATAAAGTTTAAAATCAACACTTTCAGAGACCTCTAATGGCTCTCCGCTTCCCCTCTCTTGAAACCAGCTGGAAATCAGCCGTGTCTTCGTGGGAGCCCAAAGAGCTGATCAGTTGGGTTGTTGTGTGTTTTCTGGGCTGTATGACCATGTTCCAGAAGCATTCTCTCCTGACGTTTCACTCACATCTATGGCAGGCATCCTCAGAAGTTATGAGATATATGGGAAAAACTAAGCAAGGAGAGTTTATATATCTATGGAAGGTCCAGGGTGGAAGAAAGAACTCTTTGTCTGTTGGAGGCAGTGTGAATGTTTTAATTAATCTCCTTGATCAGCATTAATGGTCTTGCCTGGTTCATGTCCTGGCTTCTTCCTGCCTGGGGGAATCTTTTGTTCAGAGGTGTTAGCTGCCCCTGATTGATTCATGTCTGGAATTCCTCTGTTTTCAGAGTGTTGTTCTTTATTTACTGTTTTGATTTTAGAGTTTTTTAATACTGGTAGCCAGATTTCGTTTCTTTTCATGGTCTCCTCCTTTCTGTTGAAATTGTTCACATGCTTGTCCACACAGAAATGCTGGACCACTCTAACAGAGAAGCCATTGAAATCCACAAGCTTGTGGACAATTAATGCTAATCAAGGCAATGCCATTAATGCTAATCAAGGTGATTAAGATTAAAAGATCAAGTAGAAATTAAAACAATGCCTGTCTGGACCACTTGTGACCCACAAGTATTAAAAAACTGATTAACGTGCACACCCCTTCCATTTTTTAACTAACCCCCCCCCCCCCCCCGGTTCACTAAACATAATTCAGTTTCATAAGAACAGTGATTTATCTTGTTTCTATACTTGATCTTGCCATTGTTTTCTTTTCTGCTTTTTAGTTTTTGATGTATTGTAACTGATTTTTAATTTGGTTTTATTTGCAGTGCTGCACACAAAACAACTGTTATTGGGCAAGTGATAAACGGGCTGACTGAATCAATTAATAAATAGTATATATTGTTCCTTCGCAGTGTTAATTGGCCCTTCCTTTTATTTGCGAATATCTGCACCGGCCTACACTTTCAAAATGTTGCTTATATTAAATTAGCATAAAGCAAAGTGACAATAATTAGTAAACAAATGTCTGTTTTTAGTGGTAGTTGTGCTAAATAGACAGTTTCTTGAAGCTTTTCAGTCAGTTATTAGAGCTTCATGGAATATCTGACAGAGGAAATCAAATGACAATATATGATCTTCAAACTGACCAGTGTGTCAACTTTGTTATGCATATTTGAAATAGATGTGCATTCTAGCATTTAAATGAGAAGGAAAGGAATGCCAAGTGCTGGGAATTATATGCATTTGGTGCCAGAAAGCAAAGTGCATGCAATGTAAACAGCAGAGGAACTTTTCCAAGGCTGAGTGAGTGACTCAGCAGCAATACAATGCTTTGCAATTCTACACGGTAAAGATTTTGGATCCAATCTCACAATGGATGTGTTACTGCATTCAGCCAGCACAAGAGCTTTTAATGTAAACAGCAGCCATAGGGAATCAGGCTGGGACTATGGAAGTCTAGAAATGTAGTCTTTTTTTGTATGCCAGCATGCATGCTATACTGCTGTTGCATAAGGGCTCCAGGAGACCTGAGTTAGAATTCCTGCTCACCCATGGAAATGTGCTGAGTGACCTTGGGTATGTCATTCACACAACCTTAGAGGAAGGTGAAGACAAACCTACTCTACACAAATCTCACCAAGAAAACATATTGATAGATTTACCAAATGACTTGAAAGTACACACCAACAACCTTATGCAGCAGTTCCGAAAAAGATAATGCCCCCACCTTTCCAACACTATTTCAATTGTCAAGAAAGTTCCCATTGGTGCCACTGGGAAACGTTTTTGCAATGGAAGTGACAATGGGGTGCATCTACACTGCAGAATCAATGCAGTTTGACCCAATGTCACTCCCATGGCTCCATGTGATGAATCCTAGGAGCTGTCCAAGATCTTTTGTCTCCAAAGAAGCTGGTTATATTTCACACTGCTCATCACAAATCTTTTCTAACCCAAAAGATATTTTACAAGACCCGTTTGGCTCCTCTGCCAAAGAGTGCTGGTGTTGTATCTCTGCCATCATGGCCTGCTTTGCAGCAGGAGTTGGAAGTGGATTCAGAGTCTGACTTGGATTTTGGGGCCATTCAGAACTTGGATCGAAACCCAATGCCTTTGCAGGTGCCTGAAGTTGTGGTGTCTGAGGATCCGCTAATTGGAGAGCATTCCGATTCTTCCTCAAAGTTGGTTTTGCCAGATGTTGTTGATGCTAGGGAGGATGGGGTTTTTAATCGGAGAGAATCTTTTGCAATGGAAAGGGGGCAGAGAGGAAGTGAGACGAAGTAAGCGCTTGGCTCTCAGGCGCACTAATGACTAACATGCCAAATTGACTTGTAGCCTTGGAATTACCTTAAAGGTGTTTCATTCCCTTCTCTGGGTGTGGTGTCAACTTTGCAATCCTTGGAAGAGGAATCTGTGTTCCAGTACCTTGTTCCTTGCCTTGCTCCTGTGCCTTGTTTCCAGTCTTCCAAGCCAAGTTCGTGCCTAGTGACTCTCGAGATTCCTTGCTTCCCAAGTTCCTGCTTTCCAGGTGGATTAGTTTGTGGCTTCACAGTGCCTTGTTCATGGTCCTGTCAACTTTGGGTTGATCCTGTTTGGATGGTGTTTGTGGGCTACTTTGATGGCTTGCTGGAACTAACAAGTTCTGTTTGTGGATTACAATTGAAAGATTTTATTGAACTCATATCTGAACCATAAGAGACATTACTTTATAGACTATTTACTCAACTAACTTTAAACCTAGTTGCTTGCATATATATAATCTTTAATAAACTGCTTTGCTTATGATCCTGGCTCCAGTATGATTTTTAAAATGCCTTCACAGCCTTGGGGTGTAAACCTGGTGTCTCATGAAACTACAACTCTCAGGATCCTATAGCATGGAGCCATGGCAGTTAAGGTGGAATAAACTGGATTCATTCCATGGTGTAGATCACTGGTTCCCAACCATTTTTTGACCAGGGAACACACTCCACCATTAATACCAAAAGGGTTACAAATCAGTTTTTGGTCAACTTTAGCTTCAGTCTGGTTATTTGGGGTGCTGGTTCAGAAAATTGCATTGGATAGATCACATCAGCTCTAGTTTCTGATACAGAACATATGCCATCCAGTAGTCGCCATCTGCTCTCCTATAAAAACCCATATTTAATAATCTAGAGCTGATGTGGTCTCTCCAATGCAATGGTCAGCTCTTGGAAAGGAGCAGAAATAAAATTAATAAAACAAAATAAATAAATAAAGAGGAAGGTTTGGGGACCAGATTTTTGTTCTCATGGCCCATGGGTGGGTCACAGCCCACAAGTTGAGAATCACTGGTGTAAATGAATCCAAGGAGGAATGGTTTCTGTCAATAATATGGCACAGTAAAGGGAAAACTCCCTTTGCTTGTCAGTTATAATCCTTATCTTCTTCCTTCATTCAAAACACGTTTAACGACATTATCTAGTATAGCTCCAAGTGATCATCAACATGATACATCATCATAGTACATAACAAATGTCTATTACAAAACAATTCAAAGATGACGAAATAAGAAAAGAGTAATGTTATTATGATGCAAAACCATTCAAGTCCAATGAATACTGATTCAAAATTAATTGCCACTACTATGCAGTCTACATATTTGGCAACATTAATTTCAAAACCTATTAAGCATATCCTGTTAGGCTCTTCCCATTTCAGTGATTCGTCTTCTCTTACTTGGGCATCATTTCTGTAGGTGATACAGCTCTAAAGACAATCTATTCATAATTGAAGCTGGTAATATTTCACACTATTCATCACAAATATTTTCTATCCAAGTATTCAGATACTACCTTGGCCTTCCAGATTCATGAGTACAGCCCAATTTATCTACTTTTTCTCTATTTCTGCTGTTTTGTTCATATTATTCAAAACAACAGGGCTACAAATGAAGTAGGTGATCTGAGGAAAAAAGTTTCTCATTTATCATAGAGAGCCAATGAATACCCTAAGTGCGCATCTACACTGTAAATTCAACGCAGTTTGACAGCAGTTTAACTATCATGACTCAATGCTATGGAATTCTGAGTTTCACAAGGTCTCTAGCCTTCTTTGCCAAAAAAAAAAAAGTGAAGAAGCATTACCAAATGATTTATTTATTTATTTCCAACATTTATATCCCGCCCTTCTCACCCGAAGGGACTCAGGGTGGTGTACAAAATTGGCAACAATTCGATGCCTACACATAATTAAAACAGCAATGAAAATCCAATTAAAACAATTATAATAATATAAAAATATAAAACATATGATTAAAATCCATTCATCCAAAATCCTCGTGCTGTAGCCGTAAATCAGTCCGGGTCGTCTTTATCATTTAATCTTCGAAAGGCTGGGCACATAGCCATGTTTTCAGGGCTTTTTTAAACTCAAAAGGGTTGAGGCTTGCCGTATTTCTCTGGGGAGGGTGTTCCACAGCCAGGGAGCCACCACCGAGAAAGCCCTGTCCCTCGTACCCACCAGCCACGCTTGTGAGACAGGCGGGACCGAGAGCACGGCCTCACCAGATGACCTTAGGGATCTTCCTGGCTCATTGGAGGAGATACGTTCGGACAAGTAGATTGGGCCAGAACCGTTTAGGGCTTTATAGGTCAAAACCAGCACTTTGAATTGGGCTCGGTAGCATATCGGCAGCCAGTGGAGATGCCTAAGTAGGGGGGTGGTACGCTCCCTGTAAGCCGCCCCAGTTATTAATCTGGCTGCTGCCCGTTGTACTAATTGGAGCTTCCGGGCTGTCTTCAAAGGCAACCCCATGTAGAGAGCGTTGCAGTAGTCCAAACGGGATGTAACCAGAGTGTGGACCACCATGGCCAAGTCAGACCTCCCAAGGAACGGGCGCAGCTGGTGCACAAGTCTGAGTTGTGCAAAGGCTCCCTTGACCACCGCTGAGACCTGGGATTCCAGGCTCAGCGATGCGTCCAGGAGAACCCCTAAACTGCGAACCTGTGTCTTCAGGGGGAGTGCGACCCCATCCAACACAGGCTGTAACCCTATTCCCTGTTCAGCCTTATGACTGACCAGGAGGACCTCTGTCTTGTCTGGATTCAGCTTCAATTTGTTTGCCTTCATCCAGTCCGACACAGCGGCCAGACACCGGTTCAGGACCTGGACCGCCTCCTTAGTGACAGGTGGGAAGGAGTGACAGAGCTGGAAATAATCTGCGTACAGATGATAAATCCCAGCAGTCCATAGCATTGAGTCATGGCAATTACAGTGGTGTCAAACTATATTTATTCTACAGTTTAGATGTAGGGTTTCAAGCAGGATTTCTCCAAAAGATTGTGATTGACAAAATACATACTTTTTGAGCTGTAGATATAATTTTTATGCAAGGTTTCCGTGAGACCTGAAAATTATTTCATTGATTTCACCAGGCTAAAAAGGTTGAGGAAGACTGTTCTCAAGCATATCACTAATCAGTATTATTCTAAAGTATAGTAAAGTCTCCATAATGCAGCTACCCTCAAAGGTATCTGCATTATCCTATGTTTACAGGTCTTCTGTCAAGCTCAAAAAATATATGTGCCAGGACTTGTTTACAAGAGGACCAAGGTTAAGCATCCCCATTCTTCTGCGTATGAGGAAATGTCCTTATCTGTTGGCTAGGTTTTGCTTGTTTTTTCCATGATCTGTCTTGATTAGAATAAAAAAGTGTGTGTGTGTTTGTTTGTTTGGGGGGGGGGGTTGGGGGGGGGACAGAATCGCTAGGGAGTACATGTTTAAACCTCTATATCTGCAAGACAGCCCTTTCAGGAATTGCCTAAAAATATTTTATTGTGTTATCTAATCTGTCACCTTCCTTTAAATATCCTGAGATTTAGTTATTCATTGTTTTAGAATTTACCTTTTCCTTTTTATCTGATGTTTGGGACTCCACCGATAACCTTACACTTTATCATGCCATCATTACTATTTCTTACTTTGGGTGCATTTACACTTCTACACTGTGGAATGGATGCAATTTGGCCCCACTTTAACTACCATTTGACTACCACTTTTAACTACAGAGATAACCACCCGAAGCCTAACCCTGCCAAGACACAAGTGTGCACTTTCCACTTACGGAACCATGAAGCCAATTCTTTTAGGTAGTGCCCATGCGAAACACGTTAAAATAGCACTGAACAAAACATGCAGAATAATCATAGGATGTCTTAAACCTACACCTGTTGATAAACTCAACAGGTGTAGGCATTGCGCCCCCCCCCCCCCCCCGATGTGCAAAAGGAAGTTGTTGCTGGGAGAGAAATAAGGTTAAACGCTGTGAAAGCCATCCACTGCATGGCTATCAGCCTCCTCCCAGTAGACTCAAATCAAGGAAAAGCTTCATGAGGACCACCACTCCTCTTGACATTCCCCTAGCAACGGCGAGGACGTCCCTCTGGGCAGCTAAGCCAGGAAATTCCAGTTGGATTGCCACCCCCCTCCCCCATGAGGGTCTTTCTCCAGGGGCAAACCAAAAATGGGCAACTTGGAAGTTCCTAAACAGACTCTGAAGCAGAGTGGGCAGATCAAAAGAAAACCTGGCAAAATGGCACTACCTAAAAGAATCCTCCACCTTGTGCGACTGTGGAGCAGAGCAGACAACTCTGCATTTATATACTTATTTGCAGTGTCCTGCTTTATGTACAGAGGAAGAATTGTTTGAGGCTACAGGCAATGCGATCGCTTTTGCCCATTTTTGGTCAAAATATATTTAGCCACTTGTGCTCCTATTTTTATCAGTTTTATACTAATTTATGCAATGCTTTTGATATGAAATACAATAAAAATAAAAGCTACCATGGGCTGATGCTATGGAATTTGTAGTTTGCTGAGATATCAGCACTCTTTGGCAGAGAACACTTAAGACCTTGTAAAACAACAGCTATGATTCCATAGCAATGAGCCATGGCAGTTAAAGTGGGGTCAAACGGCATTAATTCTATGGCATACATGATCCTACTTAGTTTCCAAAATCAGAAGAGATCTGGTGCCTTTAGGATACTAGACATTGCCATAATATTGTAGCTAAGAGACCAGAAAAAATGACAAAATCAGCAACTATAAATAACTACCAGCAACATAAACAACAGTGCGTGGTTGTAGCGCTTGCAGGCGAAACTATGTGATTTGAAACATCATTGCAGCTGAGCAATAATGACAGCTCTGACGGGTTCAAAAAGTCAATCAGAATAGAGTTTTAGCCTTGGAGATACTGTATATACACAATTTTACTATGCCATTGTATATAGTGAGATTTGAGCATTCATGGATTTTAGTATCTACAGAGGTTCTGGAAGCAAACCCCATGAATACCAAGGGCCCACTATGTGTGTATATGTATATATCTGTACATATGTACATATAAATGAATATGCATACAGTAGACTCTCATTTAACTATTTTTTATTTCAACTATATAGTCTCCAGCGCAAGCGACTGGGCCTCTCAAACAATGGCAACAAAAATATCAAAGAAATAATACTGCATTCAAAAAGCTGTTTTTACAGTACAGTAAAACTGTTTTATATTATGCTTGTCTTTATTTGCTGTCAATGACTGTATTTCAATATTAATATTGTATCAAGTCAATCCAGAGTTTACGGCATGGTATAGCCTTGGGTACAGTATTAGTTAGGTCTATTCTTAATAGAGCTCTCAAGTAGCCAGACACTATTCTGGCATCGACCAATCCCCTTGGGTGCTGCTTAACTGAATCTCTACTCTATTTATCTATCTATATTGTATATATACACATAATCTTTAAAATCACCAACCCATTGCTCTTGCCAGAAGTGACAGCTTTACTTTGGATGTGAGTGAGTCTCCAGAGTCAGGCCAGTCCAACCAAATCATTAAGGGTTCATCGATTGTACCAACAGCTGCCTAGGCTTTTCCTTTATTTTCTTGATAGCTTTCCATGTCACTCTTTCAACCTTCATTTATTCTCCCTCTGTACAGGCAGTCCCCAAGTTACAAATACCCGACTTACAAATGACTCATAGTTAAAAACGGGAAGTGAAAGAAAGTGAAAGAACAGGAAGTGAAAGAAATCTACCCTTAGGAAGGGAAATCCACTCCTGGAAGAGTTATCATGGGGAAAAGGGGTCTCAATTGAAGCTTTCTTGCCATTGTTTGTTTCTGCAACAAGCCAAATTTTCCAAAATCCAGTGATCACAAGGACAGAAATTGAGATGAAACCTTCTGAATAGAAGCACAGACAGCAAAAAAAAAAATATCACAGGGGTGTTCACCCTTCTTATGCTATCTAAATATATATCCTATCCTATCCAATCTGACGTTGAGCCACTCCGTTGGGCTTCATGCAAATCTACCATTTGCCAAAATATACAATCCTGCGCTTTTCTTTTCAATTTCTGGCCAAATAGCTTAATCATTGGTCCGTCCCATCAAGTGTGAGGTCTGCCCAAGGGCCACTTGTGGTTTCTTGGTATCCAGTTTATTAGTCGACATGTCCATCGGTTGCTTTTTGTTTTGTCTCACAGAATTCATTGACCACGTCTTGTACCCTGGTTCTTTGACGCAACTCTTTATTGCTGACTTTATCTCTTATTGTCACACCACACATCCTTCTTTCCATTGCTCTCTGGGTCACCACCAGTTTTTTCTCCTCTAAATGTGTTGTTGCCCGTGTTTCAGATGTGTACAACATTGCCGGTAAAACTGTAGTCTTGAAGATATCTGCTCTGACCTTCATTGGCAGTTTATTATCTGTTAGCACTGTCCTGTTTTGATTAAAACTAGTCCAAGCCACCTTGCGTCTTCTTGCTCATTCGCAATTTGCCAAGTTATTCGACTATACTTGTCCAAGATACACATATTCAGTCACCATTTATAATGATGTGGCTCGGGACACTTCTCATTTTTTCTATGGTTCCTAAAATGGGACTGCAGACCACATGCTCTTTTTCTCTCTCCTTTTGATTATGTGACCTGTTGATAGCTGTTTTATTATAAGAGAGATTTCCTGGCCAGGTGGCACAGAGTTATCTCAAACATATATGAAACTGGACGGATAAGTTTTTGTACCTGTGTATGCTGAACACATGAAGGTTGTGAGTAAACCAAATGTTATTTTTATCCAAGTCTACTTCGTTTTTGTCTCTTGTGTGCATGATATAAAACGTTATTTTATGGGAGCTAATATATTGTTGGGCACTGAAAAACACTTCTAAAGCTCTGATGTTTTTTTATGCATTGGCAAATCTCTGTTTTCCTAACAGATTAGAGATAACAGGTTATTCAGTCTAACAACTGAAACCATTGCCTTGAATAATTATATCTGGTTGTATATCACAAGAGAAGATTCTACTCTAAAGGGTTTTTGGCTCTTCCTTGGAAGGTTATGCTTTTCTAAAGGGTTGTGATCTCCAAAATGGTGTTTTCCAAAAAGTTATGAATGCCATTTTCCAAAATTACATGGGGACTGCCTGTCATGCCCCATGAAGACCCTCACTGCTTACCCCTAGTTAAGCCCTTTTTAGTTAGAGGGATTGATATTTTATGTACAGTTTCTGGGGAGGTCAGTCTAAACAGCCTCTTTGCATTTGAAGCCTCTGTTGCCCTGCTCCTTGAAGAATCTCCTCAGGAGCAGAACCTTTATCAAGGCACTTCTGGTTCTTGGAAGAGTCAGCCTTTTCGTGACTGGAAGGTGATGAGAGAGGAAGGCTGGAAGGTCTACAAAATACTTAGCAGTCCAGTTGGAGCTGTATTCAAGTGCATTCGGAGTTGTATTCAAATTCAGTTGGAGCTGTATTCAAGTCCAGTCGGAGTTAATTATTGAGACCATCTTAGAGACAACAAGGAGAAACAAAGATTCAAGAGCCTCCGTTCAGCTAGAACTGCGTCTATCTCTCAAAGACTTTACCACTCCTCATAAAGACTTTGTAGGAGGAAAAGTCTAAAATTCTTGTCAGTTAATAAATTCTTGTCTGATTTCAACTATATAATCTCCAATCTGTTCCCTGTGCAGCCAGTTTACCTTCCAAGTAATTAAGATAGTGTGGCGGCAGAACATTGCCAGTATTCAGGCATCCTGGGGGGGGGGGGGGGGGGCAGGAAGGGAATGTAGCCCAAGCAATGCTTAAGGCCTAATGTGTTGTCGTAGGCTTTCATGGCCAGAATCGCTGGGTTGCTGTGAGTTGTCCGGGGTGTATGGCCATGTTCCAGAAGCATTCTCTCCTGATGTTTCACCCACATCTATGAAAATCCAACAAATGCTACCTTCAGCAAAGGACAAGAGGTATCTTCTCATCTCTGCAGGAATCTACCGTATACCATGCAGCTGTGGACAAGTCTACATAGGGCAGCAGCCTTGCCCAAACACGAATCAAGGAACATGAAAGGCACTGCAGACTCACTCAACCAGGGAAGCCAGCCACTCCAGAGCAACTGTTGAACCAACCTGGACACACCGTATATTATTTGAGAACACAGAAATGCTGGACCACTCTCACAACCACCATGTCAGAATACATAGAGAAGCCATTGAAACCCACAAACATGTGGACAGTTTCAACAGAAAGGAGGAAACCATGACAATGAACAACATCTGGTTACCAGTATTAAAATAAACTCCAAAATCAGGACAGTAAACAAAGAGCAACACTCAAAAAACAGGAATTCCAGACATGAAACAATCAAGGCCAGCTAATAAAGGATTCCCCCAGGCAGGAAGCAGCAAGACCTTGAAAGGCCATTAAATGCTAGTCAAGCTGGCCAATTGCAATATTCACACTTGCTTCCTACAGACAAGTGTTCTTTCTCCCACCCTGGACTTTTACCAGGCATGATTCTGGAAAAGATCATTAAGGAAGTGGTCTGCAAACACTTAGAAACAAATGCAGTCATTGCTAATAGTCAACACGGATTTTCCAAAAACAAGTCATGCCAGACTAATCTGATCTATTTTTTCAATAGAGTTACGAGTTGGGTAGATACAGGGAATGCAGTGGATGTAGCGTACCTAGATTTCAGTAAGGCCTTCGACAAAGTTCCTCACGACCTTCTGGCAAACAAACTAGTAAAATGTGGGCTAGACAAAACTACGGTTAGGTGGATCTGTAATTGGCTAAGCAAACGAACCCAAAGGGTGCTCACCAATGCGTCGTCTTCATCTTGGAATAAAGTCACGAGTGGAGTGCTGCACGGTTCCGTCCTTGGCCCGGTTCTGTTTAACATCTTTATTAACGACTTAGACGAAGGGTTAGAAGGCACGATCATCAAGTTTGCAGATGACACCAAGCTGGGTGGGATAGCCAACACTCCAGAAGATAGGAGCAGAATTCAAAACGATCTTAACAGACTAGAGAGATGGGCCGAAACTAACAAAATGAAGTTCAACAGGGACAAATGCAAGATACTTCATTTCGGCAGAAAAAATGGAATGCAAAGATACAGAATGGGGGACGCCTGTCTCGACAGCAGTATGTGTGAAAAAGACCTTGGAGTCCTCGTGGACAACAAGCTAAACATGAGCCAACAATGTGATGCGGCTGCTAAGAAAGCCAAAGGGATTTTGGCCTGCATCAATAGGAGTATAGTGTCTAGATCCAGGGAAGTCATGCTCCCCCTCTATTCTGCCTTGGTCAGACCACACCTGGAATACTGCGTCCAATTCTGGGCACCACAATTGAAGGGAGATGTTGACAAGCTGGAAAGCGTCCAGAGGAGGGCAACTAAAATGATCAAAGGTCTGGAGAACAAGCCCTATGAGGAGAGGCTTAAAGAACTGGGCATGTTTAGCCTGCAGAAGAGAAGGCTGAGAGGAGACATGATAATTATGTACAAATATGTGAGGGCAAGTCATAGGGAGGAGGGAGCAAGCTTGTTTTCTAGGACGCGGAACAATGGCTTCAAACTACAGGAAAGGAGATTCCACCTGAACATCAGGAAGAACTTCCTGACTGTGAGAGCTGTTTGGCAGTGGAACTCTCTGCCCCGGACTGTGGTGGAGGCTCCTTCTTTGGAGGCTTTTAAGCAGAGGCTGGATGACCATCTGTCGGGGGTGCTTTGAATGCGATTTCCTGCTTCTTGGCAGGGGGTTGGACTGGATGGCCTGTGAGGTCTCTTCCAACTCTACTATTCTATGATTCTATAGATATATAAACCCCACTTGCCTAATTTCCAAGAAAAGGGTTGTTGTGTGTTTTCCGGGCTGTATGGCCATGTTCCAGAAGCATTCTCTCCTTATGTTTCGCCCACATCTATGTATACCTCTCAGCCTCTGGGGATGTCTGCCATAGATGTGGGTGAAACGTCAGGAGAGAATGCTTCTAGAACATGGCCATCAAGCCCGGAAAACTCACAGCAACCCAATTAAAGCCTAACTTGCTAAATTACTCTCAGGGGGCATCTAAACTGGGGAATCAGTGCGGTTTGACAACGCTTTGACTGAAGGCCATAGAATCCTGGGAGTCAAGAGCCTTAGTACTTCGCTTTCTCCGTCCAGAGCGGGGCCAAAGTGGGCGAAGTGTCCCCACCAAAGCGCAGCAGCAGGGGGAGCTCGCTCGCTCTCTCGCTCGGGGAGGAGAGAAGGAAAGAAGGAAGGAGAGAGGGAGGGAGGGAATGAAGGGAGGGAGGGAGGGAGGGAGGCGGGAGCAGCAGGATCCCTGGAGGAGGAGGAGGAGGAGGAGGAGGAGGAAGCAGCAGTATCGGAGCCAGGGATGCCGCCGCCGCTTCCGAAGCCGGGTCTCTGGGCTTCCTGACTTCCCCGCCTTTGAGGAGCAGCAGCAGGAGGCAGCGGCGTGTGCGTCGTTCGGGGCCGGAGGATTGCGCCGCTCGCTGCCCGGCCGAGGAGCGGAGAGAGCGGCGCCGCGCCGGCGGAGGGGGCGCCGGGTGTCCTGCCTTACGCCACGCCGCGGTCGAGGCCTGGAGAGAGAGAGCGAGAGAGGCAGCCTGGAGGGGAGGAGACCCAAGAGGACAGGACAGGTAGGCGCCGCCGGGTCCGAAGGGGAGGGAAGGGGAGAAAGGCGGGAAAGGGTGGCCCGGCTGCCCCTCGGCCCTGGCCAGGTCCCAGTTGGGAAGCCCCTCAGGGAGAGGGAGAGGGAGAGGGAGAGGGCTCCGCTTGGAAAACAGCACTCGGCGGGAGGGATTACGCACATACATCCCGGTAGACATGTGTATATAGATATATGTACTCACAAAAATAAACACAAATATATACACAGACACACACACATATATATATACACAGATACCTGTAAAAAGGTAAAGGTTTCCCCTGACGTTAAGTCCAGTCATGTCTGACTCTGGGGGTTGGTGCTCATCTCCATTTCTAAGCCGAAGAGCCGGCGTTGACCATAGACACCTCCCAAACATAAACATGTATAGGTTCACACAGACACACACATATCTGTAGACCAGTGGTTCTCAACCTGGGGTCCCCGGATTTTTTGGGCCTTCAACTCCCAGAAATTCTAACAGCTGGTAAACTGGCTGGGATTTCTGGGAGTTGTAGGCCAAAAACATCTGGAGACACAGAGGTTGAGAACCACTGCTGTATATATATATACACACACACACACATATATATTCACACACACATATATATTCACACAAACACATATATATACACACATGCCTGTAGATATATATATATATACACTCACAAACATAAACACACATATATCTATATACACAGACACACATATATGCACACATATACCTGTAAATACACACACACACATATTAATAAAGGTAAAGGTTTCCCCTGACGTTAAGTCCAGTCGTGACCGACTCTGGGGGTTGGTGCTCATCTCCATTTCTAAGCCGAAGAGCCGGCGTTGTCCATAGACACCTCCAAGGTCATGTGGCCGGCATGACTGCATGGAGCGCCGTTACCTTCCCGCTGGAGCGGTACCTATTGATCTACTCACATTTGCATGTTTTCGAACTGCTAGGTTGGCAGGAGCTGGAGCTAACAGCGGCTGCTCCCGCCGCTTACAGGGTTTGAACCTGGGACCTTTTGGTCCGCAAGTTCAACAGCTCAGCGCTTTAACACACTGTGCCACCAGGGGCCCCTTACACACATACCCTGTTTTCCCCTAAAATAAGACATTCCCAGAAAATAAAACCTAGTAGAAGTTTTGCTGAATTGCTAAATATAAGGCCTCCCCCGAAAGTAAGACCTAGCAAAGGTTTTGTTTGGAAGCATGCCCGCCAAACAGAACACCAGAGCATGCAGGATTGGTAAAATGTACGTACCATAGAGTGTTGTACATGGAAATAATGGTAGTAACAAGAAATTATTGATAGGATTCACAGTTTGTCTGGTTATGCTGGTTTGTGATGACAACTACTGTACAGTATATAATAAATGTTCATTTTTTTTTGTTCAACAATAAATGTGAATTCTTCTTCATGGAAAAATAAGACATCCCCTGAAAATAAGACCTAGAGCATCTTTGGGAGCAAAAATTAATATAAGACATTGTCTTATTTTCGGGGAAACACGGTATTATAATGATAATAATAAATATCTTACCTGCCTCTCACAGTTCAAGGCAAATCACAACAACCAGCCCTTCTACACAGCCATATAATCCAGAATATCATGGCAGATGATCACATTATCTGCTTGGACCTGAATTATCTAAGTCCACACTGCCAGATAACCTAGTTCAAAGCAAATAATGTAGATTTTATACAGCTGTGTGGAAGGGGCCACAGTTAAAACACATAATCATAAAATACATACATTGAAACACACCAGGGCAAAATGCATATATTAGAATATATGATACATTGACACACATATTTATGTGTGCACACACACATTTGTATACACACATACCTCTATATATAATACTAGCTGTGCCCGGCCACGCATTGCTGTGGCGAAGTATGGTGGTATGGGAAATAAAGTATTGAGGAATTGGTGGTAGTTACGGTAAAGGGTAAACGTTTTCCCCTGACATTAAGTCCAGTCATGTCTGACTCTGGAGGTTGGTGCTCATCTCCATTTCTAAGCCGAAGAGCCGGTATTGTCCGTAGACTCCTCCAAGGTCATGTGGGATGACTGCATGGAGCGGCGTTACCTTCCCGCCGGAGCAGTACCTATTCATCTAATCTCATTTGCATGTTTTTGAACTTCTGGGTTGGCAGAAGCTAGGGCTAACAGTGGGGGCTCTCTCTGCTCCCCCAATTCAAACCTGCGGCCTTTCAGTCCAGAAGTTCAGCAGCTCAGTGCTTTAACACGCTGCGTCATCAGGGGATATTATTTCCTAAAGGTTGTGAATATACAATATTTCTGATTGGTTTTTTTTGTCTGTTGGAGGCAAGTATGAATGCTGCAATTAGGGAAAATGATTAGGATGTAATGGCCTTGCAGCTTTAAAGCCTGGCTGTTTCCTCCCTGAGTGAATTTTTTGTTGGGAGGTGTTAGCTGGCCCAGATTGTTTCCTGTCTGGAATTCCCTTGTTTTCAGAGTGGTTTTGTCTGCGATATTTTATGTGCTTCTACTGTCTGTGGCCCTCAGAAAACAGAGGATTTGCCAGACTTTGATGATGGGAATACTTTGTTGGGAGGTGTTAGCTGGCCCTGATTGTTTCCTGTGTGGAATTCCCCTGTTTTCAGAGTGTTGTTCTTTATTTAGTGTTCTGATTTTAGAGATTATATTGTTCTGTTTTATTATACCACATTAATTTTTATATATTCTGATTTTAGTGTTTTTGAATACTTGGAGCCAGATTGTATTCATTTTCACAGTTGACCGCAACACAATAATAATAATAATAATAATAATAATAATAGTAATAATAATGACTTTGGTAATACACAGTGCTTCACTCCCTTCTCAGCTTCCTTTCTGGAAGAATCCCTTCTTGGGAGGTGTTAGCTGCCCCTGATTGTTTCCTTTGTGGAATTTCCAATTTTCCTGCTTTCAGAGTGTTGCTCTTTATTTACTGTCCTGGTTTTAGAAATTATATTGTTCTGCATTATTCTATCCCAGTAATTATTTCATATTAAAGTAGAATATCACTTATCCAACATTCGCTTATACAACGTTCTGGATTATCCAACACAGCCTGCCTTTTCATAATCAATGTTTTTGTAGTCAGTGTTTTAAATTCATTGTGATATTTTAGTGGTAAAATTTTAAATACAGTACAGTAGAGTCTCACTTACCTTAAACATCAAATTAGGTTATGATTTTACAAATGAAGCACCAAAACATCATGTTAGACAACAAATTTGGCAGAAAAAGTAGTTCAATACGCAGTAATGCTATGTGGTAATTACTGTATTTATAAATTTAGCACCAAAATATCACGATATATTGAAAACATTGACTCCAAAAATGTGCTGGATAATCCAGAATGTTGGATAAGCGAGTGTTGGATAAGTGGGACTCTACTGTAATTACTACATAGCATTACTGCGCATGGAACTACTTTTTCTGTCAAATTTGTTGTATAATATGATGTTTTGGTGCTTAATTTGTATAACGATTACCTAATTTGATGTTTAATCGGCTTTTCCTGGATCCCTTCTTATTATCCAACATATTCACTTATCCTGTTGGATAAGTGAGACTCTACTGTATATTGATAATCTTACATTACCTGCTTAGAACTGGATTATATGGGCCCCTTCTTCACAGCTGTATAAAATGCACACTGAAGTGGATTATATGGTAGTGTGGAGTCAAGATAATCCAGTGCAAAGCAGATAATATAAGATTATAAATGGGTTATATAGCTGTGTGGAAGGGCCTTGAGTCTACACTGCCATATAATCCAGTGCAAATTAGATAATCTGTGGAAGAGGCCTAAGTGAGGCCTAAATCTGCCTGTCCCCTGGGCTGAGTTGGTTGCTAGGAGACCAAGTGGGCAGAGATTAGCCCTCTAACAGGCAGCAATTGGATGAAAACAATTATTCCTTTCCCTCTAATTAGGGCTTTATTTTTCTTTTCTTTTTGTTGTATCAACCTAGAGGCGTGGATAATGGATTGTTTTGTTAATTTTTGAGGTTGGGGGGCCTGTAGTTTTGTTGTTTTGTCCGGTGTCGTGATGCCATCACTCATTTATATATATAGATAGATACATACACAAATATAGACACACATACCTATGTATATATGTATACTTATGTGTGTATGTATATACATATACATACATATATGTGTGTGTGTGCATGGGGCACGTGTGTGTGCGCAAAGGTACTTGAACAAATTTTACAGGAACTGAAAAAATGTGCATAGGATATATATTCTTTTGCTATAAAATACCAGTTCCAAGCCCTGTGATTAGATACATTTTGGCAGTTTTGATCTGTGCATAATACTCTACTGCTACGTTATGCCACCTATAATTCACTTTTCAATTATTGGGGGATTGGTACCTTTTGAAAACAAATTCCACACAGACGCACAGATATATATACTCACATATAAAAACATATATACAGTACAGTCTCACTTATCCGAGCTAAACGGGCCGGCAGAAGCTTGGATAAGTGAATATCTTGTATAATAAGGAGGGATTACGGAAAAGCCTATTAAATGTCGCCTGGCCTGGCACGAGCGACCGGGTGAACGGGGAGGGCCTTTGCAGCCCTCCTCCTTCACCCGCCTGCCCGTGCCTTGGCTCCTTCACCACGCAGGAACCGGCAGCACCAGCGCCCAGCGTGGCAAAGGAGCCAGCCAGCGAGCAGGTGAACAGGGAGGGCCTTTGCAGCCCTCCTCCTTCACCTGCCCACCTGTGCCTCGGCTCCTTTGCCACACAGGGGCCGGCAGCACCAGCGCCCGACCTGGTGAAGGAGCCAGCCAGCAAGCAGGCAAACGGGGAGGGCCTTTGCGGCCCTCCTCCTTCACCCGCCCGCCCATGCCTCAGCTCCTTTGCCACGCAGGGGCCGGCAGCACCAGCGCCAGCCTGGCGAAGGAGTGAGAGAGCGAGCCCGTCCTCCGTCCCTCACTCACTCACCCGGCTGGGTTCTGGCAGCACCGGGATCTGGCGGGGTGAGTGGGGGGGGGGGAATTTGGCTCGGATAGCACAGACGCTCGGATGAGCGGGTTTCAAATTAGCGGGGCTTTACTGTACTCACACACACACATATATATAAACAAACAGACACAAACATACACACACACACTAACATTCCTATGTGTTCAAACATACACAAACACAAGAACAGGCTGTCCCAGTAATGCCCAAACCCCTAACAGCTTATAGTTCCGAAACATATTTTTGATGCAGTTTCCCCCCCAAATGGGGGTGCTTTGAATGCAATTTCCTGCTTCTTGGCAGGGGGTTGGATTGGATGGCCCATGAGGTCTCTTCCAGCTCTATGATTCTATGATTCAAATAATGTCTACAATCTTAAGAGGGTGGTATAGAAGTGTTGACAGATTACAGGGGAGACTTTTATGTCAGGTTTACAACTCTGTGCTGGGAGCAGTGTGTGGTTGCCCAGGCACAGGACACTTTGAACATCTGACATAGAATTGTAATTTGTAACTTCGATGAAATCATTATTGTAATACTTATTCCTCCATGTAAATGTGAACTTAGACTTCAAAAAATTGCAATTTCTGTTATTGACAGCTAAAGAACACATACAATTTGGGGGATACCCTGTAGACCATCTCATCCACAGCTGTTGCCATAATTCATCTATCCACAGCTTGAAAATATTCCAAAAACAAGCCCTATGTAAGGGACATCATCTTACTACTTTATTTACATCATTGTAAATCCATGGACTTGTATATCCATGGATTTTGATATCCATAAGGAGTCCTGGAAATAAACCAGAGTGGATACCAAAGGCCCACCATATGTGTATGTGTGTATATCTAGCTATCCATCCATTTTTAAAACAATTGACCCATTCTTGTCAGAAGTGAGCCACTTTGGTTTGGATGTGTGTGAGTGTGTGTGAGTGAGCCCAAACTGACCAAATCATCTCTGGTTCAACGATTTCACCAAATTAAGGGAAGCAACGATTGCCCAGGTGTTTCCTTTGTTTTCCTGATTGTTTTCCATCTCTGTATTTCTAGCCTGCCTTTATTCTACTATAACCTTAGAACAAACCAGGAAACTCCCCCTATTTTCCTCCACTCCCTCCCCATAGTAACACATCCTGTATGAACTCAGAGGAACCCAGATGTCCTTTAGTTTTCAAGAATCTTTCACTCATTTGTCATTTTACATATCTTTCACTCCTGCACAATTTAGCAGGACAGCTGTGTCACAGAACTAGCTCTGGTTGTTTTGTTGTTGTTTTTTTTAAAAAAATCTTTACAAATATTGCATTTTGTTGTCAGTCTTTTTGTGCCAAATCTCCCATCCTTTGGGTAATGTTTGGAGCTTTTGTCGTTGTTTTTGTTATGTGGTGAACAAGTTTCTTCTAGTTGATTAGAGCAGAAAGTAATAGAAATATGGGGAAAGATATGCCTGCATCACTTGTGGTACTGTTGCTAAATACAAGTTTATTTAAAAATCACCTGGGATTTTAATATCTCATGTTATTCTGTCACTTCCCTCTCCTCCTTGGGACCTCTAGCATGTCTTTCCACCAACGTGAATTCCTAGCATTCCAGATGTAATATGTCCTCATTTCACTTGGTATGAGCTACCTGATACCTTGCAAGAATGGAGCAGAGCTCTTTGCTACTATAAGAAAGCATTTAAGGAACTATAGTTGAATGTCTTGACAAATGCATAAGTACTACATTAGTTAATGGGCTGCAGAAACTGCACCCTGGTATATTTAATACCATTAGATGAGCCTCCTTTCTTAATTATAGAAGCATATTAGTGGTGAAAATATCAACAATGTCACTGTGAGATCTTTAAGAAAACTCAGGAAGCCGCCTTAAACCAAGGCTACATCTACACAGGAATTGTAGTTTAGTGAGGCACCAGCACTCTGGCAGAGAAGGCTAAAGGCCTTGTGAAACTAGAACTGCCACAACTCCATAGAATTGAGCCATGGCCATTAAGGTGGTGTCAAAATGCACTCATTCTACAATGTGTAGATGCACCCCTAGAGATTCCTGGTGAGGCATCTCTTTCAGAATTTTCTAGGTCCTTCAGTGCAACTCTGAACTACAATGGATTGCCTCAATGGGTTTCCGTGGCTCAGTGAGGTTTTGAACATTGGTCTCCAGAGTCATGATTCAATGCTCAAACCACTATACCACATTAGATCTTGCTTACATATTGACTCCCACTAAATAATTCCTTAAAATTATGCAACTGCTATGGCAGATAAAGTGGAAAACAGCATTGTAATTGTGAAGTGTGAAAGAGCCCCTGATCAGAATCAGAATACTTTGTGGTTCAAAGTATAGGCGAAGTGTAGAAAAATCTTTGATTTTTTAGATAAGTTGAGTTATTTCTACTATAATTCTGTACCAATGTCTGTGCAGCCTGGAAATTCTGGTAAATGATATTCAAAACATCTGGGGAACCAAAGGTTCTCCATAAGTTCATACTAAATTTTTTCAGGTGCAGCTACACTAGGCATGGGCAAAGTTTGGCCCTCCAGGTGTTTTGGACTTCAACTCCCACAATTCCTAACACCTGGAGGGCCAAACTTTGCCCTTGCCTGATCTACATTGTAGAATTAATTCAGTTTGACACAATTTCTATTGTCATGGCTCAATTCCATGGAATCATAGGAATTGTAATTTTTCCTTCTCTGCCATAGAGTGCTGGTGCCTCCCCAAACTATAACTCCAAGGATCCCATAGCATGGAGCCATGGCAGTTAAAGTGTTGGCAAACTGCATTCAGTCTGCAGGTGCAGATGGATCCTTGGTGTTGCATCTGAGCTGTGGTTTGGAATGAGTCTTTATTCTCAGAGGTCTCTGTTGGGGCTAGTATTAAAGTTTCTTGGAGAAAATTGAAAAGCTTGTTTTCATCCAAGTGACCATATTATTCCTAAGTCATAGTCATCAGCACCCATTAAATCCAAAGTTAAAGGTATCTTTTTCCTAGATAAAAGCTGAAATAAGAAAAAAATGTCCTCCTTCTTGGGCACTTTCCCCCACTGTTTTATCTTATATCTAAGGGGGGAAAGCCTCTAACTTTGAATTTCATGGATTACTATGATTAAGCTTTAGGGAATCATATGCTCACTTGAATTTAAATACCCTTTCCATCTTTCCCCAAGAAATCCTAATATTAGCCCTGATAGTGGCATCAGAGTTTGGAGCAGCCATGCACACACACACACACACACACACTTTTCATTAAAGTTAGGTTTGGGAAGTGAGGGTGCATCCACACTGGAATTAATGGTCTGACACCACTTTAACTGTGATATTTCAATGCTATGGAATCTTGGGGTTTGTTGTTTGGTGAGGCACCAGCATTTTTTTGCAGGGAAGGCTAAAGACCTTGGTAAACTACATCTGTGATTTCATAGCACTGAACTATGGCAGTTAACGTGGTATCAAACTCTATTAATTCTACATTATAGATGCAATCTAAGAACCCTAAAGTCTTTATCTCTTTTCTCTATGCTTCATTTTCTGAATGTATTCTTTTATTGTATTTTCTGCACACATTGTTTTGATTGTACATTATTGGATTAAGTGTTATAAAGAAAAATGGTGTCCACGTTACAAAAAAACCCCTATCAATGACACAACTTTCACATATTGTAGTGATTATTGAGAGCCAAATATGATTAACTCATTGCTAGAATCTGGGAGACGACTTTTAATTTATCATCAGGGCCATATGTATGATCTCCTATCCCTGTGTTATGTCCTCCAGCAACTTGAATCAAGTAATAAGTCTGTATTCAGAAGAGATTTTTCTATATGGTATGGAATCTTGTGTTTCTTCATGAGATTAAAAAAGAGAGCTATTTCACAATAATAATTTGTCTTTGGTACATTCTAGACCTGAATGTACTTCTGAATAAATATAATAATTAAGTTGTAAACCCTGCTTTGTTCCATGGGATTTTCAGAGATTCTATATAGAACTGTAGTCTTTAACCTTCTGGTAAATGTTCTTGATCACTGGCATGTATGGAGACAGAACCAAATAAAAATGGATGCCTACAGATATAAATCTGCAGTACAAAAGACTTGTTGACTGCCTGACCAAAGGTTCTGGGTTGTATTCCTAAGTTTATTAAAGCCTTAGTAGCAATTCAGTACATTTTTATTAATATGGCAATGTGGTCATGTTCATGTATGTTTTTCAAAAATATATATTGTTTTAGTATCAGCATGGAATAACTGGTTTAAATAAATGGCACATTGTTGTTGTGTGTGTTCACATAATTTCTGACTTATGGCAACCCTAAGATCATAAAGTTTTCTTGGCAAAATTTTTCAGGAGGCGTTTGCCTCTGCCTTCCTCTGAGTCTGAGGGAATAGGACTTGTCCTCAGTCATCCAGTGGATTTCCATGGCTGAATGGAGATTTGAATGTTGGTCTCCAAAGTCCAGTGTTCAAACCATTGTACCAATGCTTGCTTAGAAAACATGCCGTATCAGTATTAGTATGGAATAGCATATTTATATCAATGCAATATATAGGATATTTTTCCTTTGTGTGTTAATTAATGGATTAAAATTACCTTATTTCATATTGTTCCATGCCTCTGTGCTCATTTGCGTGCTGTACTCATTCACATTCATTTAGGCCCTTGTACCAAATCCAAATCCATATGTGTGAGAATTGGTGACAAGCTCAGTCAGTACAGTTTTAAACAAAACGACCCAGAACAAATACTTTTCTCTTTGGTGTTGGGCATGTGTATAAATCTGAATGAGTGTACCCCAACTTCAGTCATTATTCTATCAAATTATGCAGTCAGAAAGAAATGACTAATATTGATAAATACAATGAAATTGCAATGAAAATTCAGCCAGAGTAGTTGATAGGAAAGAAATTATACTATACTTTATGTTTCACGGCCGACTAAGTTTGAACTTTCCTCCTTATTGTTGCAGTTCTTTTTAGTGCCAGAAATGTGTTCCAGGGAAGGTTTTTGGGCTTCATAACAGGGATGAGGAGCAGAGATCACTGATTTTGGGGGAAACAGTGGCATGCAGCAGAAGTATGCCATTGAATCCTGGCTTTGATTTTTTTTCTAAAATGTGCAGCTCAATAGAAATTAATATTGAAAGGAAATACAAAAGGAAATATTTAATTGCCCATACTGTACTAAATGGTACCTAAGAGAAGATTTATGTTACCCACATAAATTTCCCTTAAATAAAAAGGCTATTCTCTTTTATGGCCACTTTTCAAAGGCATCCATAATTGCTAAGGATAATTACTGGAGGGGATTAGAGCAGTGTTTACTTTATTTTTTGGTACTGAATCCCACTGAATTCTGTTGCACTTAGATCCAGTTAAACATATCTGCTCTATCTAGCTTTGAAGTATTGACCATGTGAGCCCTTTTCTTCCTTTTCACAGTGATGATTAACTTATATGGTGTCTCAGGAACCTGTATAGGAGTAAACAAAACAAGACTTCAACTTATGACACCTTATGAATGAGAGGCCTCCAGGTCACCTGAATATTAACAGACCTGCTCTGTTCTTGCAGAATCAGGGCCATGACTTCCTTGGTTGAGTCTATCCATTTGGAATGTGGTCTTCATTTTCTCATGCTGACTACTCCCTCACTAAGCCTTATTGTCTTTTCTAGTGGGTCATGCTTTCTCATGATATGGTCAAAGTATGACAGCTTCCATTCAGTCATCTTGTCTTCTAAGGAAAGATCGGAATTTGCTCTTGAACCCATGTATTTGTTATTTTGGCAGTCCACAGTATCCGTGGAACTCTTCTTCAGCACTGCATTTCAAATAAGTTTATTCTTTTCCCCCTATCAGCTTTCTTTGCTGTTTAGTTTTCAAATAGGAAACATAACAGAATAGACCATCCTAGCTTTAGTATTCAGTGATCTAACTTGACACTTAAGGACCTTGTATAGTTCTTGCATAATTTTTCTTCCAAATCTTACTCTCATTCTGATTTCTTGATTTCAGTCTCCATTCTGATTAATAACTCAGCCAAACTGTGGAAAATCTTAAAAAATCTTTATCGTCTACACATCACTATCTCTTTAGTCTATACTTAACAATCTGGTTAGAATACTTTTATTTGAATCCAGTTTGGTCCATGTATTATCCTTTTTTCCTGAAATTTAGGAGGGGGTGACTTTCTATTTGGATTAATTGGCTAAATTGTATATGCTTTTCAGTTAAATATAATGGCACTTAATCTCTCTACGTGTATATAAGAAGAAATATGGTTAGCATATATATAAGTCGAGAAATTTTAGACAAAAAATCAAACTGGGTTCACTTATCCATGGGTCAGTGTGAGTACTGTACTGTTCTATAACTCTTCTTAAAAAGAGAAACATATTCTTCTTTAAGTAGAGTGGTAATCTACTCTCCAGTCTATCCTGGGAGAACTTGAAAGAAGCACTCTCTATGGAATGACCCTAATTTAGCCACAGGTCTTATCAGAATCCTAAATTTTAACCCCAAAATTTGCCCTTAGCTTATACATGAGGTCAGTTTATGCACAAGTATATACAGTATATTAACGTTTGAATAGGCAGACAATATCTGCAAGAAAATTTTATAGCAGACCCCTTTTTATGGGACCCAGTGGAAAATAGTTTTCTGTCCTTTCTCTGAGACAGCTGAAAAAATGTGAAGATGCTTTCTCCCTTCTGGCAATACCAGCCAGGACATGTTTGGAAAATTCCTATTTGCTGGGAATGACCAAAGAAGCAGAAGTTGCAAGAGTTCTGTGTCTACAGGTTGTCCCTAGGTATTGGGGAATCTCCTGTTTCACTTTATAATCTTCTTAGAAGATCAGAAAGCTACAGGGCAATTTTCTGCACTCTGAAATAATGGCTTACTCCCAGGAACATTCGTCATTTACAGAGCTCTAATGCCTGGAAGACCTCAATAAATACAGGGATTGTTTTATTTCCATGCTTCCCTAAACAACAGTGCAAATGTAGCTACTATTCTCTAGTAGTTAACACTGATTCAGTTTTAATATGGATTAGCATGCTATTCTTACAACCAAGTCTTCTAACTTTTTTCATGAACTGTGTCTATGGATGGGCAGCTGGAGGACCACTTCTGCTACTAAACTATGGACAGCCGGTAGGAATTCTATAAAGAGCAGAATAGTTATTGCCCTCCATCTTGAAAAATACCCCAAGTGTGGAATTGACATGATTATATCTGTATTATTTAATAAAACTGGGGTTCTCAATGGAAAGTTACAGTTTATTTCTGGTGTATAGTGATTCTTTGTGCCTCTGGAAAAAGAATTGACAAAAGATAGCTTCAGAGTCAAGGAAACCCTACTTCAATATGTTAATGGGTGCTGCCATTTGGGGACCCAGAAAATTAGAATCTTCGCATTAAAAAAATAAAATCTGATTTCAAAAGAGGAATTACACTGTTAGGCAGTCAGGTCAGTGACTTGGATGGATAAAGAGCATTAACTCAATGCTGGTCCGCTGTATAAGGATAAACATTCTTGGCATCTTGGTTTGTGTCTACAATCATAAAGCTTTGTTGCTTGTAAATGCAGTGACTAAGGAAGGACTTGAATCATGAAATAGTTTGTATAAAACCTAATTATTACTTAAAGGCAGGGGGATCTTTCATTGTGCTGATTAAGAGCCACACAAAACTTGACTTTTTTATTTCTACTGATATATGATATTGTGGAATACTATATACTGTATGTAGATTCCATTAACGTCATAAGTACATGCTTCAGCATGTATATGAATCTGTGAGATCATAGGCTTAATGTATCATATTTCATTTCTCATATGATTGACTGTCGTTTGTAACCTAAATAATTCCCCCCACAAATGACACTTTTATTTGTTTATACTGTACAAGTAAAACCTTGCACAAGGACAAATCTCTTTGACTGTATTTCTTATTTTTGAAGTATTTTATGTTCTCAATCCTCAACGCGTCCTTCCTGTGCAACCTTGGGTATCTATTCCTACTCACATTCACCACTTGCTTTCATATTTATATTCTAGTTATGATTTTCTTAATTTTTTTATCATGCACAGAATCTTCTTTGATTTAATAAACTCTCTACTTCTAATGTTTCTGGGCTGAAAAAAAATTATCCTTCTCTATATGCTCCACATATTTGAGGTACATCCATCTTTTATCTGTAGATTTTCATTAATATTGTCCATAAGGGAGAAGAAGGAAGAAAGGAAGCGCCCATGTGTGTACGAGAAGAGTTACAGTTAGTGCATGCTAGTCTGAGAGAAGAATGACAGCAATTAGGTTTTGCCATCACCTTACTGGTAGACTGAAGCATTTTACTTGTTCCTGTTAAAATGAGGATAATTCATTTACTTACATGGGAACGTAGAAGAGATCCCTTTGGGGTGATGCTAGTGCTTGTGGCACAAATAATTTTTCCTCCAAAAAGCCCTTCATTTTCAATATTGCAAGTTGATTCCCACTACTTGCTTGAGTGGGAAATACTAAACTCATGTCCTTGGTGAATGTACAAATGTCGCTCTGTCTGCGTTGTGCCTAAGATCAGGCTTTTTTTTACTCCACCTCACCTTTGTGGCATGTGCCTCATACCCACAGGACTAATACCTGCAGTTTCACCTATCTGCATCCAACATAGTATTTCCCCTAGAAATTTTCTGGATCCTCCAGAAAGATAGTATATTTTATGGTAGTATATTTTATGATATACTACCTTAGAACTGGAAGACCTAGAAAATTTCTAGAGATGCTACCTCTCTAGATACCTCTCTAGAAATTTTTTAGATTCTCCAGAGAGATTCTGATAAATTTCTGGCAGAAGTCATAAATTTCAATATATTTTACTATTATACAATAATTCCTGTTTCCTCAGAAAAATTCAGAAATGCATCTCTTATGATATGGAGTCATATTGTATCTCTAAAAGGAGCAATCTACTTTCCACTGCAGAACTGAATGTCAATCACTAATATTATATTAGGAAGCTACAGCGGGCACTCCTCCATCTCCGCATTCACCAAGAACACAAGTTTAATGTTTCCCATTCAAGTGAGTGGAGGGAATTAACTTGTAACATTGAAAAATGTGTAGAAGAAAGACCAACTGTGCTGTGGTGAAGAGTCCACACTCTATGTCTCAGCTATTCTCTTTGTCATTGCTATGAAGTGTTAAGCTGTTTTCCCTTAACTCTTGAGAATCATAGACATGTAGAGTTGAAAGAGACCTAAAGTTTCTTCTAGTCTAAACCCTCCACCACACCCAGTGCAGAAATCTTCAGCTAATGCATCCCTTATAGCTACCCAATTTCAGTTTTAAAATTTTCAACAAAAATGATTTGCCACCTTCCATGGTTGTCTGTTCTACACTTATTGCCAGACAGTGCTTCCTAGTGTTTAGCTAGAATCTCATATCCCGTAATTTGTGTCCTATTCTATGGAACTGCAAGAAATTTTTATTTTCTATATGAGAATTATTTCAATATCATATCAGTTTTCTCCATGGAGGTGGTTACTCCTCACCTTCCAACTTGTCCCCACCACTGATGTCTGATCATAGCGGGATAGAGTTGTCCTAAGGGCATGGGTTGGCATTTCTCTTGTTAGCTGTTCTGATGTCACTGACTCTGAGATCATAGAGAACTTGTGAGAAGATAGGGACCAATGAGGATGGAGTAAAGAGTCAGGAGGAAGAACTGTAGCCCTTAATACAAGGGGACGAACAGGAAGGAAAGGTCTAAGTGTTAAAGAAAGTGTAAGGGTGGGGAAAGATGACATACCAGAGGGAATGAGAGGTGTGATCTCTTTGTACATTGAGAAGGAAGAGATAGAATAAGTAGAGCAGAAATGAGAAAAGGAGTACAAAAACAAGCAAGAGGAGAAGTGAAGCTTGGAAAGGTGGGAACCTAGACAGAGTTCACTTGACTTTTATTTCATTCAAATGACACAATTCATTTGCCAAAAGATACATTTCATTTGCAGTAGCCAGTGAAATACCTGGGGGCGAGTAAGCAAGATTTCAAATTAATGTTCTCCCTAAACAGATCATTTATCAGTGCACACCTGTTTATAGTGAGAAGTGTCCGCATTTACTTTATCATTGTTAAATGCTGTCAACTTAACTTCAGTTTATGATGACACTATTCATGAGGGATCTCCAAGTCACCTTATCATATTGTTTTGTTTTCCATATTTGCTGACAGATTTTAGTTAAGATGGAGTAAATTATGCCTCTGTATCTTAAAGCACCTCTAATGATATACCACCTGTTCCTGGTGATTTATTTCTTTCAAGTGCTCCAACTGCAGCTTCCACTTTATTGTCTAAAATGGTAGGTTCATCTTAAAATGATTCTTCATTGAATGAATCTATCATTGTTTCATCTCTTTTATATAGTTTCCATCACCTTTTGTTCATATTTGCTCACATAATGTGTTCTCCTTCTGGCTGTATAGGATTGCTACTCTCAGTTTAAATGTCTCCTTTGATTTCTTGGATCTTGTGGAAGTCTCTTATTCTTTTTGTTGTCATCTTCTATTTCACTACATGGATTTTGTAGTACTTATTGTCCTTGCAAACAAGTTGCTGAACAATAACATTCAGGGTTCTGATCCTATTTCTGTTCCTTTTGTTTTTTATCTGCCCTTAACTACTGTACTTAAAAAACAGTTTTATTTCTCATCCATTGAGATTCCTTTCTTTTTGGCTTCAAATAGCGTCTTTTTACATTTCTGGCTCCAGTCCAGGGTTCTTCTGTCTCCTGTCAATTAGAATTCATAGTCCAAAAATATAATTTTTACATTATCCTTAAATTCTGTTGAGTATTCTTCAGGTTATATTTGGCATAATATTTAGTTTAGTGTTCTTTAGCTTTTAATAGTTTATGGTCTGTGCCACAAGCGGCTCTTGCTGTTGTTCTTATAAAGAGCACCCATCTTCAACTTCCAATTACGTAGTCCATTTGATTCTATATTGGCCATCAAATGAAGTGCAAAACGCAACCACCTCCATATCTACATAGTCTGCATCCTTGGATTCTTTGAAAATGTTCCAAATAAAAAGGAGAGGACGAGAAGAGGTGAAGTAACAGCCAGCTTCTTCTCTGTACCCACAACAAAATAATGGGGCTAACTGCATGTCTTTTTTGCAGGTATGTTCTTCCATATAGATTTTTTCAGTGCAGAGCTTTACCGAGCCAGACATGTGAGGACATTATTTCACAAGCATTGTATCCCAAAGATGATTCAAAATGGACACATTTTGGTGCCTCAAATGGGTATATTTGACCTGCTGATTCCAAAAATGGCATCTGTTTTCCCCATCAGCTCTAGTTTTTGAGATACTGAAGTCATGAAAACAGTATCTAAGAAACTAGAGTTGATGCAGTTTATCCAATGCAATTTTGTGAATTGGTGCTCCAAATAACCCCAGGAAGAGGTCTAAAAACCCAGACACCAAGGAAAAAATGTTGTTGAGTTGTGTTAATGACAGGAAACAGCTGGCTACACTAAGGAATGATAGAATTTGCCAGATACCAGTAGCATCTGAACAACATTCTGCTCATCAATTGAGTTCTGCAACATTTGCTGGAAAGAATTCCATTGTTTACAAGGCAGATTAAGAAGTGTGACGTTTGGAACATCTGATATGACCTCTGTTGTAGCAACAGATATAATGTGGGTTGCTACTTAGTGAACTCTGTGCAATATGTATGCCATTATATAATGTTACCTTTTTTCTATCAGTCAATTAGCTAGATAGGAACGTTCAGCTCTTACAAGGTTCTTCAAGACAGCCTACAATATTAACATATACAATGTTCCCTCACTTATCGCTGGGGTTAGGTTCCAGGACCACCCACAATAAGTGAAAATCTGCGAAGTACAGACACTATATTTATTTTAATATGTATACATTATTTTAGTAGTTATACACTATTTTAAGTCTTTATCAACCAATCGTGTGTTGATAAATCACCTACTTCTTCTCTCGCTGCCGCTTGGGCTCCTTTTCTCTCCCTTCAGCTTCTCCTTCCTCCCTTCCTTAGGCTGTAAATTGTAATTTTTTATGATATATAATAGTCTTTTAGAGTTTATTGAAAAACCGCAAAACATCGAATCCGCGAAAAGTGAACTGCGAAGTAGTGAGGGAACACTGTACTATTGAGAAAATTAGAATTATAACAAGCTTGCCTTCCTTTCTTCCCATGTTCGCCAAAGCTCCAATTTGCCCCCCCTTTGTTTTGTTATTAGGAGTCTGTCACATTTTGATAGTAAGTTATTATTTGTGGTCATTAAATTGTTACTTAAAAATGCTACAGTTTTGTTCTAACACACCAGGATGAACAAAGTCCCTTTGATTAGTAAAATTAGAAGAACGTGATTAATTGGTTTTAAAAGCATTCTCATTAATTAAAGATATCATGATTATAAAACGTTGGTCCTGAAAACTTAAAATGCTGAGCCATCTCTTTATAGGTTAAATTGAGCTGTGATTTAACTTTTAAGATTTACTTTGCCTCAGCACACTTCTCGTAAACTATTGCCTTCTCTACTGTATATTCTTACTGTAAAATTATCCCTGACTTATTGACTACAGTTCTTTGCTGCAAATGTTTCTGTCATTACAGTGATCTATCAATTTGTTTCTACAAATTGATTCAAGTTCCTTCAGGAAGGAAATTATCCCTGAATAATACACATTATTATTATTATTATTATTATTATTATTATTATTATTATTATTATTACTATTACTACTGTGGTAGATTCGTAAGACTAAAAGAAGAAACTTTCAGTTGATTTAATTATATGGGTTTAGCCGATTAGGATTGGTTGTCCCAGTCAAAAAAGATGATTTATTTTTCTAGATGTACACAACAGCCATAACAGGCATCTCAGAAAATAAAATTCCCTTATGTGAAATAAGAATTTATAGATATGTGGGGTGGGGTGTCTTTTAGTATACTACTTGTATGTATAATATTTTAATAAGCATTTCTATTCTTGAAAATATTTTTATTGCTTCCCAATTAAACGGGACACTTTTTTTAGCTGGTAGATTCCAAACCAGCAGTCAAAGCATTCATTGATAAACACTGCAGTAAACTGTGGCTTAATATTAACATAGAATATAGTAGAACGGTATGTAGAACTTAAAACCTTTCTAAACAGTTGATGCACAAGTACCTTTGATCTTTAGCGTTTGTTGAGCATTGGCATACAATATTTTCTAAATTAAGCATCTTTGGCATGTTATCGCCCTAATTCCTATGAATGCTTTGACATATAGTGCATGTTAAAACAGTAGTAATTTTAGGAATGCTTTGAATTCACATGGTTGGTATGTAGGAGATGGTTCAAACAACATTCTTTGCATGCTGTGGAGACTTTATGGAAAACTTGCTGTGTGGAGCAGAGCAATGTCCCAAAGAAGAGTACCTGCAATTTCTTGTCATACGTACCCAGCATATTGTTGGGAACTAAAGAGCCCATCCCATGTTACGAATTGGACATGTTTTTATAGCTACGAAGCTAGTCCTAGGTTACTTTTCTTTGTCATTGTTTCAACTTGATTACGAAGTCCACAGGTCTAATAGCCCATACAAATACATCAATGGAGGATTGTAGTCTTCACTTCCATGTTGGCTACAGGGAAAGGAAAGATCATATATACTTGCGTGTAAGTTAAGGGCAGATTTTAGGGGCCGAATTAACTGTTGCTAGGTGAAGTGGCCGTCTGTGATGTCACTGGATTAGTTGTTGCTAGGTTAAGGATTGGGTGTTGCTAGGTGAAATGGTCCTCTGATGTCACTGGGAAAGAAAGGTGACATGTGCATGGAGGAAGAAAGGGAGGGAGGAAGGAAAGAGCCACAGAGAGCCATGTTGCCATTGATACATTGTAAGATAGGCCCTCTCAGAGTTGGAGAAGGGGGAAAAAGGCAGGGAAGAAGGAAAGAAAGAAAGAAAGAAAGAAAGAAAGAAAGAAAGAAAGAAAGAAAGAAAGAAAGAAAGAAAGAAAGAAAGAAAGAAAGAAAAGGAAGGAAGGAAGAAAAGGAAGGAAGGAAGAAAGGGGGTAGGATTGAGGAAGGAGGATGAAAGAAATAACAGAGAAGGAAGGAAGAGTAAGGAAAGGGGAAAAGATTATGATTCGGCATTTTATATGGTTTTAATCTGTTTAATTGATTGATATGTGTTTTAATTGCTTATATGTTTCGTTTGTTTATATTTTGATGAAATGTGTTTTATTGTTTACCTGTGCAGCATTGAATTTTTGCCGGATTTGTAAGCTGCCTTGAGTCCCCTACGGAGTAGAGAAAGGCGGGGTAGAAATGAAGTAAATAAATAAATAAAAGGTATTAGGGGAGGGAAAGAGAAAGAAGGGAAAAGAGGAGGCACAACCCCTCCAATACCAGGCAACACCAAGTATGTACACTAGTTTTTTGATCAAAGATAAAGTGCAGCATTAACTTATCAAAAGAGGAAATGTCCCCTTTTCTGAGTAGATTTGCTCAAATTTGAACGTAATCCATCCTGGAAGTACAGTGTTCCCTCACTACTTCACAGTTCACTTTTCGCAGATTCGCTGTTTTGCTGTTTTTCAATAAACTCTAAAAGAATATTATAAATCATAAAAATTTACAATTTACAGCCTAAGGAAGGGAGGAAGGAGAAGGTGAAGGGAGAGAAAAAGAGCCCAAGTGGCAACGGGAGAAGAAGGAAGCGATTTATCAACACAGGATTGGTTGATAAAGACTTAAAATAGTGTATAACTACTAAAATAATGTATAAATATTAAAATAAATATAGTGTCCCTACTTCATGGATTTTCACTTATTGCGGGTGGTCCTGGAATGTAACCCCCGCGGTGAGAGAACACTATACCTAACAGGAACACAACCCCATTACTTTCTCAGTTCTCCTTTGAGGAGAAGCCCCAAAGACGCATTGTGCTCTGCCATTTTTCTGACCCAGCATTGAAGAAATCCACAGTCAAAAGAATAGAAGCACTCAGTACTTCTTTTAGTTTCTCCCAAAATGTATTAAGTTCTTGCCTTTCACCACGCTATTCAGAGACATGAATGGTTTGTTTTGGAAAAGAGTTAAGGTACAGTACTTACATTAGCCTGTGGATAAATCAATTCAGGTTTTTAAGGTTGGTTTTTTGACAAAAATCTGTATGGATTATATACAGTACCCAAGTCTGCAGCAAATATAGGAAATATAGGAACTCAAGCTAGGTGCTAGATGGAAGAGGTAAGATGGAGTAATCCACCATGGGAAGGCTTTGAGAAGGAAGTGCTACTGTTCCCCCTCTATCAATTCTCCTATGTTTATGTAGGGATTTTTGGTCACCTATGGATGCTCAATTTGAATAATTTCATTTTGTAAACTTTGATTGTGTTATTTTATATAAAGGATACAATTTTTTATTTGCCATTCTAAATAATGGGACTTAAGCATCCACAGATTTTAGTATCCATGGGGGAGATATCTATAGTTTTATTTCTGTTTGACTGCTTGGATAGCTACTGGACTAAATCCAACATTCCCGTGTAGACTTGTTGAAATGAATGATTCTTATAATGAATCCAATTGAGGTCAACTATTAGTAGACATAAACATGGTGTAGTAATTTGTGTGATGCACTAGCAGTCCAGGAGACAGAGTTTAAATTTCTACACAGCCATGGAAACCCCTTGGGATGACCTTGGGACAGTCATACCCTCTCATCTTCCAAGGAAAATTGGGATAGATTTATTTTAAAGCACTGGTTCCCAATCTTTGGTCTCCCAGTTATTTTGGACTTCAATTCCCACAAATCCCAGTCAGCTTACCAGCTGTTAGGAATTGTGGGATCTGAAATCCAAAACACCTAGAGGACCAAAGATTGGGAACCACTGTTTTAGAGGCACCGCAAGTCAGAAATGACTTGAGGGGAAACAATAACAACTCTTAGTACAACTAGAATTGGATTTAGTCCATTGTTTTATGATAAGTGGTCTAGAGTCTAAACCAAAAATACATATATTGATAGTAACAGAAGGGAGGATTTCCAGTCTCTCTGATCTTGTTCACATCTAACTAATCCTAAATTTAGTACCATGTGAAGAAACCTTTATTAGCCCAAGCGGAGCCTAGGAGTTAAGCATTCTAGTTTTCTTCTGCAAACTGGGGTGAGGACTAAACTATGATTAATCTTCTCTTTATAAGATTCGCGTGTTATCAAGTATAAAACTGGAATTGTACTTTAAATCAAACTAAATTCAATTCCTGAATAGCAACTAACCAGGATTGATGTCTGGCTTGCTAAATCAACTAAAGTTAATATAATAAGCTAGAAATCAAATCAAGTAAAACTGAATGTTGGTTTATTCATGCTCAAGAAAGTCCTGGAAGAGAGCAAGGAAGGGTGAGTGCAGGATCCCATGGCTTTGCTTGGATTCACTGAGATTTGGGGACATTCTGTTAAATTTTGCCCAAGTACTACATGCAAACACTTGTTTCTCCTTTCCCCTCCTTGCCCCTTTACAAGCTAGTTGCAGTAAAAGTGAGACAGGAATAATTCAGTCAACTAGAGCCTTTCCATAGCCTTTGCAGTTGTCATTTAATTGTAACAGGAATTGTTTCCTTAATTTGAGTAGTTCTTGATTATTCTTTTTTTAAACTCCAGCAGCAAATAGTCATCCTCTAAAGTTGCTTTATTTGTTGCGAAAAGGCTTAATTTGGGGTTTTGAAGTTCTTTGTGCCATTTAACTGACACCAAGGATAAATCTGCTTAAACAGCTTTATTTTCAAATGGATATTGGCATTCAAAGTATTTTGCATTCCTGCCAACACCATGTTTTTCTATTACTCTTGCTTTGGTCATAACTAATGGGTTCTATAAAACTTTCTTTCGTAGCTCACGGACTTGATTTTAGTATCTAGGTTGGAATAGTTGTGACTAATGGGCATTATTTTGCAGCCTGAAGACGGAAAAGAAAAATACAATCTACAATTCAAGGGATCAAGCATTTCCAGAAAAATAAGAGCCATTATTTTCAATTTGTTCTCCTTGTGCTAAGATTTTCAAGTCGTTTGAATTAGGAAATATGTTCTATTTGGATCAGAAAGTATATATAAAGAACATGACATGATTTCTTTTATATTTTGTTTTCTTCTGAGTTATATGATTTCTGTAGGACACCGGTATAAAATGAAATCTACAATGGAACGTTATGCTTATGGTTCATTTAATATGGTGTTTATGCTGGAGGTGCTTTTTCGGTATAATACTGAAAGATGGCTAGTGCAAATTATGTTTAGCCTTCATGCCAATTAAAATGCCAAATGCAGGGTAAATGACTCATTCAGTCAGCCAACTTCAAAACTGGTTTGCAGGAATTGAGTATCCCTGCAGGAGGTTTTACACTTTCACCAAGTAATATGTGTAATAGTGTATTTGGGTTAGCAGGCATTTTTAAAATTGAGACATTTGACATGCATTGTGATGCAAGATATATGTACACCAGTGATTCCCAAAGTGGGCGCTACCACCCCCCGGTGGGCACTGGAGCAATCCAGGGGGGCGGTGATGGCACCTATTAGGACACGGGCGGGGCCTCTTCCCAAGTGCCGGAGACAGGGCTGATCACCCAAGGCGCCTGTTAGGACACAAAGGGGATGGAGCTAGAGGAGTAGGCATGGCTTCTTCCCAAGAGCCCAAGACAGGGCTGAGAATTCTATACCTCTCCTGAGGCGCTTGTTGGGACACAGAGGGCGGAGCTAGGGAAGAGGGTGGGGCCTCCTTCCAAGAGCCCGAGACAGGGCTGAGCCTCTATACCTCTCCTGAGAGGCCTTTTAGGACTAAAGGGCAGGGCTAGGAGTGGGGCTGGGCCTCTTCCCAAGAGCACGAGACAGGGCTGAGCCTCTGTATACCTCCCCTGAGGTGCTTGTTAGAACACAGGGGCGGGGTATAGAGGTCCAGCCCCGTCAGGCACTTGGGAAGAGGTCCCGCCCCCTCCTCTAGCCCCACCTCCTGTGACCTGGCAGGCACTGCAGGACAGGAATAGATGCTCAGCCCTGCCTCAGAGCTCGTAACTCCACCCATCCCAGTCCTGGCCGCCCATTTGTGGCCCTGCCCACCTCCCCTCGCAGCCCTGCATCTTGGACTAGGGGAGAGGCTCAGCCCCGCCCTCTTGAGCAGGAGCCATGACCACCCCTCTGAGCCATGCCCTCCTTCCCGGGGGTGCTGAGTCATATTTTTTTCTGGAAAGGGGGCGGTAGGCCAAGTAAGTTTGGGAACCACGGATGTACACAAAATTAATTTTGTAACTTGCCTCCTGTAATAATTTTTTGTTGTTTATGTATTGTTCTTATATTTTTAACCACCCCTGAAGAAAGCTATTAATTATTACTGAATCAAAACACATTGGGCAGATTACAAAAATAAAACCATATTTTCCAATTCCCTGAGTCTTTGAGCACATCTATACTGAACACATATGGTGGGATGAAACCTGCAGAGGAGAAGCAATTTCATCATAGACTGATTACACATGGAGTAGGAGAGTTGAGTCAAGGCTTGGGTGGTGCCTATATGCATCAAAAAAGATGTCTTTGACACGGTTCCAGGATGTGCAATATCTGCTGCTTCACCGCCATGAAGGAATCGGTGTTTTTTCGCCTTCCTCCCACCATAATCTATTTGTGTGGATCACTTTTCTTGATTGGTTTTATCTTGCTATGTAGTTCCACTGAAGTACACTGATGCGCATCGGGGCTCCATTTTGGAGTATCCCCTGACTTATCTTATTCTGGAAACGCAAGCATGTTCCTGCTTGTGTTTGTGTGGTGCACCATTTAAACATCATACTCACAAGCAATCTTCAATCCACATTAAGTGGTCAGTGCAAATTTGCCCATTTTCTCTTTCATGCATCTCTAATGCTATACAAACTTTGATGTGTTTCATTTAGCAATTATGGGAATTGACTTTCAAGCTAAAGTAGTGTTGTTGTTTTTTAAACTCATATAAGAAAACCAGAAAAATTAGAACACAACTATGTGGGTGGTTTGTTTGCATGCAGATGTACAATAATTTCAGGTCTTTTTCTTACAGAGCAAGCAGCATGCTTTTGACTACGGAAATGGAGAAATGGAAGACTGCTTATTACCTGTATTAAAATGGATTATTTATTACTAGAGGTAAAAACAACAACATTATTTTAATACTGTAATATAACTTTTAGCCCACTAATATGTCTCTGTTATCCCTTTGACATTATCAATATTATATTGTATCAGCGTGAATAGAATATTTATATTTTACCTGCTTAATGGGGAGACTATTAAAGATAAAATTTTCAGTCTTAATGCAAGGTGTTTGTGTTACATGAAATGAATGAAATCATTGTAAAAAAAACTAAGACTTCAGTACTGCACTGGAAGAAAAAAGCAGATAGAGTAGTGAGTGAATTGAACATGAATATAATGATAAATTAAGATGAGCTTTTGATTCTCCTACTATTTTGAGCTATAGTTTCCCTCCTCCCAACTCAACATCACCAAAGATGAGGTATCACATAACCCCCCCCCCTTCTTTGTGTTTGTTTTTAACCCGTTCTTGGAGTTATTTGGTGCCCTGATTCAGAAAATTGCATTGGATAGTTTCTTACCCCAAATGTGTGTCGACCACTGTCATAGGAGTTGTACATTAAATCAATGGAAGGGTAAAAAGTTCTACTCCTATGTGTGAAACTGTTGTTTGGCATTAAATCCGAAGATAGCTAGGCTGAGAAAGCATATTTTCCATGTGGTTAGAATTAAATGTTTGTGAGTTTGTTGCTGGAAGAAAAATGGAAGGCAATTTTGTTTCTCCCTGCATTGCTAAATCTTTATATGTAGTGCTTTGCTGTTCTAAGAGTAATTCAACAATAAAACACTCGCTTGCACACAAATCCTAAACATGTTTTATTTTTAGGTACACCCACTGAATTAAGTGGCACTTACGTCCTAGTGGGTGTGATCAGGACTACCACCATAAATGAGCAGAATTATTTTTCCCTGTTTGTTGTTAACTGAACTACACTGATAAACTTACCATTATTCTGGCAGTGGATATGAAGCTTAAAACAGAGAAAGATATGAAATTCCCAAGGGTCATTCATTAAGGCTATAAATGCAAAGAGTATCATAGTTCTAAATGGCTCATGTCTGGTGTGAGTACAGTTCAAGTGTCTTATCTTTCTCCCTAGTAAATAAGGTACTGGCAATCGTTCTTCAGCTTCTGCATCTACATAAAAATGAGTGAAGTACAAGCAATGGTAGAATTCTCGGTGGAGCTCCATAAATTTTACAATGTGGATTTGTTTCAAAGAGGGTAAGTAACATATTTTCATGCACATTAAAGTCTTCCATAGTGGTATTACTGCTAAAGTACTTTTACAGAGAAGATGAATAGATGATTGAAAGCCATAAAGCAAGTGAGAAGCACTGTTGTAGAAGTTATTTTTGCTTAATATTATACATGATCCTATGGAGAGTGATCCAAAGTAGGTTTAAATATCTTCTACATGCAACGGAAGAGGTGAGAATAGGGCAGGAAAGGACCAGAACCTTTTTTTAAAGGAATAATATTTATTAATACATGGCATTTCTATGTTTATTCTGCAGGCATTTTAATTTAAGGCTGGTGTGTGGTCAATCATAATTCTATACTATAACAGATTTTGGAGTAGGACCACCCATGAACAGAGTTCAAACAGAGCTAAGGCTTGGTAGAAAGACATGGATGCAAGTCCTCTGATTCATCACTGTTCCCTCACCCAGGGTCAGAATTTTAGTGTTCGAAGTACTAAGATAGGGTCATAGAAGCTTCAACAACTGGTTTATGGAAAACTGGGTGTTGCAGTGGCTTTAAAGAACTTATTGGAGGATGCAATTTGGTTGAATTCATAATGTTCTGAAGGGCCTGGGGGGAAATTAAAAGAATTGTATATTTAGGTTATTTGGTGCTCAAGTGCATGCATACTCCAGACAAGCTGCTCAGCCTATTTTTCTTGGTTGCCAAATGTTAAGAACATATCTACTAGGGAATTGTTGGCTTTCAGTTTTTCTAGTCTAACTTTTTGTATAAGATACTATAATTCAGGAAGGTTTGTCTATGGACCATAATCTCATGGTGTGAAAGTATGAGATTTGAGTATTGAGTGTAGTAGTTCTGAGACTTGAGTATGAGTATTGAATGTAATAGTTATTACTCAAAACATTGTTCTGCTTTGTCAGTCTATAAAGAGTAGGCCTTGTTTAATTTTGTGATCTAAGTGATTTAGGTTGACCCATAGGAATGCTTCAGTACTGTCCTGCACATGAATTCACAAAAATAATTCCCATTGAATAAGGCTTATGAACAAGTAAGTGTGTGTCAGCTTTAAGTTGTACTCCTGTACATTACCTCCTCAAAAGTAAGACCCTATCAAAATCCCAGTAAGATTGAATCAGGCTGCACCTTAAATTTCTCTTTCTGAGCATTCTATTTGTGGAACCATAAAACATCTATTTTCAATTTTCAAAAATATCAATCAGTCAGTCTTTCATCGTTGTTATACTGAGGAGAGATTTCAGAAGAAGATCAAATTTTGTTTAATTTATTGTCCTTGTATACTTATTTTGTACCCACACTGTCCATATTCATTTATTATAAAATGTCATTCTTAACACAAAAATAGCCTTCATCTTTATTCTATTGCTTACAGTGAAGTTCACTTTTGATATTACTCCTCTGTTTCCTGCCATATTGAATATGGTGTTTTTATTTTCTTGGAAAAAGCACACTTTTGGGGTTATGCCCTAGAATTCTGAATCATATTGTATGCCTCAGAATCTGTGCAGATGTACAGAGAAATCCTTTTCTTTAAAAAAAAACCAAAGCTTGAACTGTGAATCAGCCATACAGTAATTACACTACTGAATGATGACACATCAGAATAGCTTGTGCAATAAAAAGGAGCCAGGGAACCAACTAATCACTCCCATTTACGGCAGAAATAGCCAAATAAACCACAGAGTTTTCCTCTGGCTTTTTTATTGTATTACCCAAATGCAGGTGTAGGTGTTTCTTCATTTTGTTTTGCACACATACAACCCAAGAAGTCAAACAATCCAGGGCTTGTCCTGCAGTTTCTTTATCTGACTTTTTTGTGAAACTGGGAGAGGGAGAGGAGCCAAATTCCAGCTTAGCTGCAGCCACATTCAAACAACATGACTGAATAAAGCAGCAATCTTTAAAAGAAGGTAAATAAATACAGAGCTTTTGCTTTGCTCAGTCATGCAGGAACGGCCATAATATGAGCATCACAACAAGTGTTTGGATGGGAGACTACCAATGAATCAGCTGTAGGTTTTATTTCAGAGGAAGGGACTGGCAAAACCACAATGGAATAACATTGTGGCAAATCACACTCTCTCAGCCTCAAGCAACACCTTTCTAAAGCCAATCTGCCAAGGAGAGTTATAGTTCTGTCTTTGAGAGAGATAAATCAGGGTATAAATAAACATAACAACAACAACAATGGTCTGAAATGACTTGAAGGCAGAGAACAACCACAAAGTGACTTTCCAAGATTTGGCAGAGAATACCAACAACCTCTTTTCTGTTGAGCTCACACTTAATGCATAAATATATGGGCATTCTCTCTATACTCAGAAAACCATTTCCTTTCACCAACATTCCCATCTCTGGACCTTTGAGATATTTTGGATCACAGATCCCATAATCCCCTAGATAGTATGGCAGTCGCTCAGTGCCCTTTGATTAACATTCCCATCTCTGAATCTTGGTTTTTAAAAACATTACAATTCCCATAATCTCCATCCATCAGAGCAACTGGGTGATGCTGGGAATTGTAGTCTCCTGCCTTAAAATTCAGCTCCAGAGGGAGCCAATGGGAAGCTCAGGAACTCCTGATTGGTGGCCCTTTCCTAGTACCATATTTTTCCTCACTTTGTGCAGCTGCTTTTCAAATTTTCTTCTCCTTTGCAAGTTGCAGAAAAATTATCCTTTAAAATCGAGTTCTATTATTGTGGCTTGTTTAAAGATGTTTTGCTTGTGGTTTTTTCCTGAGCCTGAGAAGGAAAGGGGAAAGAGGTAAAAAAAACGAGTACTCTCTCCTTAAAGAGTTTTTGAGTGAAGAAGGGACCTCACTCTCTCAAAGTAATTGGAAGGAGGAACAGTTCAGCCCCTTGATCTGGATCAAAAGTGGCTGATCCAAATCGAAGCATTAGATCCAAATTCACATTGAATTCAGCGGCATACCTTGGACTGTCGCTCCATACCACAAACTTGAGCCCGAAGCTTCATTTCCCTCCAGTCGCTTCTCCACTGCCTTGGTTGTATTTACACAATAAAGCCACAGATCCGGACTTGGGTAGCATTGAGAACTTCAACCAGATTTAAGACTTTGGAGGGTCCAGAGAGGGATTGTTGAGCTTCGGAGGGTCCAAGGAAGAGAAGAAGAAGAAAGGGGAGGAGGAGGGGGGAAGGGGATAAGGATGAAGAAGGAGGAGGAGAAGAAGTAGTAGTAACGGAAGGAGAAGGAGGCCCTTCTCCTCTTTCCTCCTCTTCTGCCTCTTCTCGCGAAAACTGGGACTCCGAACTGCTCTTCACTTTTGTCATCGTCCTTTCCATTCCTCTTTCTTGCGCATGCGCTGTAACATCTCTTAAAAGGTTCTGTTCTTCTCTTCCTCGTTGCTGTGTTGTTATGTGTTTTGATAAGTTTAAAATACTTGTCAGTTAATATTGTACGTTGTTGTGTCCAAGTGTTGTTACAATCTGTTTAGTAGTTTAGGAGATATGAAGTCCCCACAAATGGACATTACATTTTTATTTATATAGATTCAACCACAAGTTTTAAAATCAACTGGGACAGGAGATTTGTAAGTCAACAAAGCACAAGCCTTGTTTCAAAGATGTAACACAGGGATAGCGGGAAACCTGCAGGCACAATTTTAACTTCCAGTCCAAGTCCTGGTTCCCATTTTTAAACAAGCCTTTCCAGTTGAATAAACAAGGTTTACTGAAGTAAAATCATTACTTTGGAACTGGGCCATTGCCATCTTATTTGACTGTAAGTGTTCCTTTCTAACTTGATTTTAAAAGTTGACCATGTTAATGTTGACTTGGCAGCTATTGAAATCTCTCATGAGCTTTACTGATATATTTTGATTATGTACTACAGTACCATGCCATGCCTGACATTTTTAATCTTCATTTTCCTTCATGAGCTGTAAAATGCTGATAGGAGACTAAAAAGCTTGTTAAGCTACTGGAGGCATCTAACTAGTCAGATGAAGTCAAAGGTCATTTCTATTTTAACTTGTAAACCCCGCAGTTTTAACTGACAGTACTAATTTTAATGATCAATTTCTGCTACATTTTGTGCTCCGTGCATAGTAAATGAGAGAGAAATAACAAGTGAACCATTTAATTGAGAATTGGTGGGATTATCCCACTATCTCTTGAGTTTGCAATCTCATTTAATAAATTCAAGCTATTATTTGTTATTCTAAATAAAAAGGAATGCTTTTAGTGTCTTTTAATTTGTGAAATCTAGAATATTATTTTATTATAATGAAACAAAATAAAAACCTCAAAACCAGTATAATTTTAAAAGCTAAGCATCGTCAGATTATAGTGACTGGGAAACTATTATTGACAATGGGCATCAGTATAACACAGCTAGCATAAATTGCCCATTGTACTTTTTGGCTAGAAACTTCAAGGAAAACTCAAGTTAATTTCCAAAAATGAATTGTGACTTGGGAATTTTTGTGTTTCCTGCTTTGCTTTGCTATGCTTTTATACTTTTAAATACCGAGATTAAATCTAGGTTTGTTTTATTTTGGGATTGAAGTGTTAGTTGATTACCTTAATTAAATTGATAGTTCCATTGTCTAACAAATTACATTGCTTTAAAATAGATTGTTGTTTTTACTCATTTACAAACATTTTCTACATGCAATATTGATATGCTTTACAACCTTTTGTAGTTAGATGCTATTTCAGAGATCAGGAATTGAATTTTAACTTGTTGGCATACTTATCCTTAGTTGACCTCTGTTGGATTATCATATTAGGATTAGCAAATAAATGTTTGTATATTAAAAACGGTCATAAGGTAGATATCTTCATTGTGTACCAAAAATCAACCTGTTTTTTATTGTTGTGATACACGGATTAAAATGACCATGAGAGCTAATCCAGAATTTAGGATTACTAGTGATGAGTAAACTGAAAAACACATGAGGCATTTCCATCCACAACATAATTTAGATGATTGCTTGTAGGCTCACTTAATTAAATTATATAAAGAGACAATTATTTGGTTAACTCCATGCTAATGAATATGCAAATTAACTTACCAGGAACATTATTAGCCAAACTTTGTTGATTTGTTGATTTGTTTATGAAAATATGTGTGGAAGCATGAAGGTAAAGTTAAAAGTTTTCCCCTGTCATTAAGTCTAGTCATGTCTGATTCTGGGGCTTGGTGCTCATCTCCATTTCTCAGCCAAAGGGCCGGCATTGTCTGTAAACGCCTCCAAGGTCATGTGGCCAGCATGACTGTATGGAGTGCCATTACCTGCCAACCAGAGGGGTAGCTATTGATCTACTCATACAGTAGAGTCTCACTTATCCAAGCCTCGCTTATCCAAACCTCTGGATTATCCAAGCCATTTTTGTAGTCAATGTTTTCAATATATCGTGATATTTTGGTGTTAAATTCATAAATACAGTAATTACAACATAATATTACTGCATATTGAACTACTTTTTCTGTCAAATTTGTTGTATAACATGATGTTTTTGGTGCTTAATTTGTAAAATCATAACCTAATTTGATGTTTAATAGGCTTTTCCTTAATCCCTCCTTATTATCCAAGATATTCGCTTATCCAAGCTTCTGCCGGCCCGTTTACCTTGGATAAGTGAGACTCTACTGTATTTGCATGTTTTCAAACTGCTAGGTTGGCATAAGCTGGGGTAACAGCGAGAGTTCACCCCAATCCCCCGATTCGAACAGCTGAACAGCAAGTTCAACACCTCAGCGGTTTAACCAGCTACGCCACCTGGGGGGGGGAATAATTATTTTGTTAACTCCATGCTAATGAATATGCAAATTAACTTGGAACACTGACCAGGAGCATTGTTAGCCAAACTTTGTTGTTTTGTTGCATCAAAGTAACAAAATGTTTATGAAAATATGTGTGGAAGCATAGATAATTTTTATTAATTATTCAGAGGAACATTAATATGGAGAAATTATTTGAAAGAGTAATTGAGCTGCTACAGAGGGGGCTGATCTGGGGGCAGAAAGTGACAGTGCAGTGGACAGGATATACAGCAATACTTCCTTTGTTTCTCCCATAAAATGTAATGGAAGTTTTACAATTGCACTAGAATGTTAACAAATAAATTGGATGTATTGGCTCTAAATAGTTAATTTTGTTCAGGAAAGGAGAGTTGTGATCATGGAAGGAGTCTTCCATGGAAGGATCACACAGTAAAACTTTTGAATGCATCCTGTAGTGATGGGTTATATCATGATGGTGAACAGAATATATCAGTATAGGCAGGTACAAAAATTTGATTTACAAACGATGCATAGTTACAGACAGGGATGAGACAATGAGAAGTAAAGGAAATCTACCCCTAGGAAGGGAAATTCAGTCCTGAAAGTTATCATGGGGAAAAGGTGTTCTCCCCTGAAGTTTTATCACCAGTCCTTGTTTTTATTCAAAATCCAATTATCACAGGGACAGAAAGTGAGGTGGAATCTTCTAAACAGGGGTACAGATAGCAAAACAAACATAACAATGTGTTAACTCTTCCCTATTTTACCCAGAGTGCGCTCTCTCTCTCTCTCTCTCTCTCTCTCTCTCTCTCTCTCTCTCTCTCTCTCTCTCTCTATTTTTTTATATATATAGGTATTCCCTATATCTTGTTTGTAACTTGGGGACTGCCTGTATTGATCCTTCCCTTAGGATGGGATGCACATCCCCTGTGGAATGAAAGGATGCACTGCAACAGAAGGCTGTTTGGGTTAAGGCTCCAATCTTGTACCCATATCTCTAAACATAAACATCAACAGAACCTATATCTGAACGAACATATGCAGAATTCAAGTTCAGTGTTGAGGACAAGGGTGTTTGGGGGAGATGGACTAAAATTTGCAACTAGGCTTTTTCACTTTACTTACTCCACCCTATCAGTTCAGATCCTAATGAGGCATGTTTCTTGAAGAAGTCCAAGCTGGAGTGGGTGCTTGGTGGAGAGCAGCAAAATCATGAGTGGAGATGGGTTTGAAGAAGGATTTTCTCTGCCTTCCCAAGAGAGAAGATCCAGTTGAAAACCTAGATCTGGAATTATGGAGAATTCCATGCTGTCTTTCTGGAATGGAGATGGCTTTGTAGATGGTCTATTTTTATGAATGTATCATACCTTGTTCTCCTTGATTTAAACTCAATAGTTAGGTTAAGCTAATGGGTTTCCATTGTTTTAGTCTATACGTATTTTTATTTTAACAGTTTTTGTTAAATACTTATTTATGGATATTTCAAATATCTGTAACTGATCCTATTTTACAGGTTTGCATTGTTATGTACTTAATGTATTCTGAGCTACTTCGGGCACAATCTTGTGAGAAAGTGGCATACAAACATATGATGGCAGGGATTTATTTTTTATTTAAAGTGTATTCCATCTTCACCCAAGACATAATTTAAGGTAATACAACCATTTAGAATTCGTACAACTAAAAACCATCTGTAGAAAAGTTAAATCACAATGAATCCAGCTTTGTTTATTTAAAATGCAAGTTAAAAAGCACTTAAAGTATAATAAATAGGATCACAGCCTGCATATGTAAATTAAAAGATCTATCTGCTACAACAAATGCCTAACAAAATAAAAAAGGTCTTTGCTTCCAGTAGAAAGCCCATCAGTGGCCAACCGGGCCTCCTATGGAAGGGAATTGCAAAAATTGGGAGCAGGTATAGAGAAAACTCTCTTCCATAAAGGGAGATACAACCTTTCAAGATAATGTATTCTAAACCATATCTCTCTTTATGAGCCTGAGCAAGCTTTAAGCCTGACCAAGCCGTGTAGGGTTTTAGAGATAACAATTCGAAATTTGAATTATTCCCAGAAACAGATCAGCAGCTACTGGAGCTTTTCAATAAGACAGTTAGTTATATGCTTCCTTAAACCTGCCCCATTTGACAGCTTAGTTGCTGCATTTTGCCCTCTCTGCACTCAAAGAGATCAGTATTTGATTGGCTTTATCTTTTGTGCTATATTGTTTTGCTTCTTCTTTCTGTGGTTTATTGGTGCAGAATTATCTTAACTACTTCTATCTGTGTTGTTATATGCTGGAGATTTTGTAATGGCTTCTTTGAGGATTCTGTGAGTTATCATGAAAACCATATTTAGTGAAAAAAATAGGGTAATTTTTACATAAATAAAATGGCATGATAAAACAGTTGTACTCCATAAAAGATTTTTTCTCCTGTAGCTTTTACCAGATTCGTGTATCTATGAAAATTCCTCCAAGAGTTCCACACAAAATTGAAGCAAGCTTGTTACATGCAGCCAGTAAGTGTGAATATTTTTCATTACTGTATAATGATTGTAGAAACACTGTCAATTGAGTAAATATTTGTTTTTTAAGCAGGCATCTGAGATGTTTTTTGTAAACCGATCTCAGGATAAATAAAGACATTTAATCATAATTGCATTTTTCCCAAAAGTCTCCTAGAAAAGTAAACATTTACAAGTAAAAAAACAGTTTTAATATGTCACTGAGTGTAAATTTAGGCATACATGCATGTATTCCCAATAGTTCTTTTTTGTGCATCACACAAAATATGAATCAGATCTCGACATAAATCACAGTCTTTAGAGCAGTCATAGCTTTAATACTGAAATAAAAAACTAAAATTGCTGGATTTAACAAGCAGTTTAAAGCTTTACTTAATATATAGTGACTCTTTTAGGAAAAGTAGGGAAAAACTTGCTAGATGCCATATGAGTATTTTAAAATTTGCTGCATTTTCTGCTTTCTTATTAACCCTACAGTTTGTTTGCAAGTGATGCAACTGATTTTATGTCTTTCTTGGAAATTTGCACTAGGATTTGGATTAGGTTTATTAATGCTGCTGCTTTCTGTGAACTTAACCAAAACCTTAATTTAAAAACTTAACATTATTGGTCAGCAATAAGCTTAAATTGTTTGATTGACAAAACTATTTATTATAAATATTAATTTGTTCAAAATATCAGTTACCACTTTGTAAGAAGAGTCAGAATCTTGACATTTGAATCTTGAGTACCTTTTAAACATATTATATTTTCAGGCGCAGATCTTGCCTTTCCAGCGGCAGTCCATGACAATGTCGTCTGTAGTAAAACCTTTCAGATTCTTTATAAAAATGAGGAGGTGTCTGTGAATGATGTTATGATCTTCAAAGTTAAAATGCTGCTGGATGAAAGGAAGGTAATATTCTGTTTGCATGTACTTAACTTTTTTTACGTGTCAGGAGCAACTTGAGAAACTGCAAGTCACTTTTGGTATGAGATAATTGGCCGTCTGCAAGGACTTTGCCCAGAGGTTGACTGGATGTTTTGCCATCCAGTGGGAGGCTTCTCTCATGTCCCCTGCTTCTTGGCAGGGGGTTGACTGGATGGCCCATGAGGTCTCTTCCAACTCTACTATTCTATGATTCTATGAAGCTGGAGCTGGCAGACGGAAATTCACCCCGCTTCCTGGATTCGAACCACTGACCTTTTGGTCAGCAGTCCTGCCGTCACAAGAGTTTAACCCATTTCACCACGGGGGCTCCATGTACTGTTTTTCAATAGATTTTTATTAAAGTTTTAGGTAAGGTATACAGCGATAGAGTGAGAACATATAATTTTATAGAGAAGACATGTACTTAACTGTTAATGTACTTAAACATTGTCAGTAGTCCACTTTTTTAGCTCTACAGATGGCCACTGAGGTTACTATTAGTAGAGCAAGCATGACATAGTTATAATCTTGTCCTCTTCCCCAAACATGGTTTGCAGCCTTATAATACAGAGTGTTTCAAAATGATGGACCCAATTTTAAAGCAGTATATTTCATGATGGCAACATGTTACAATTGTACAAAAAGTTACAGTTTAATGAATTATCAAATTAACTAATTTTATTAGCCATTTTGAAACAGAAACAATTTTTTAAAAAATGTCCCCATGTGGAAAATATATCCTTGGGCATTATGTTGTGGGGTCACCATCTTGCAAAAGACTGAAGCTAGGGGCTGTTTGCGTGCTAGGAGAGGCATCTAGCGGGAATCATTTGAAACTCCATGCCCCACCTTTTCATGTGGCAAGAATTTTCTTCATGGGCGGTTCATGGTTGCAGAGATATAGTGATTTTAAATGTGGTCCATCTTTTTGAAATACCCTCTAGATTTGAAAATCATGGTATGGCAACACTGACAGACACTCCCAGAGCATCCCTGCTAGCAGCAGAATTGCACATGAATACTATTTTCATGTTGCCTGTGTGAGGAAAGACAACATCTAGCAACCAAACAATAGGGTTTCTTCCAACGCAGTGATCCTAGTCCACCCAGTATACACACAGATGTGTACTTATACCACACACACTCTCCTAGGAACAGTCAATAGCATTCTACACATCAAACTTGTCCCAAACATGTTGAATATGATTTCCAAAAAGAAGGGTTTGGATTCCACTGAGATGTTAAGTGATTCTGTACCATCAGGTCTACACAGAAGCAATAGCAATAGCAGCAGGTGTTCACCAAACAATATCAGTGGCTTAATTCTACTTTACTTTGACTACTATATGAGGTGAACCTCCCTGAATTTGGGAGTTTATAAGCAGGTGGAGTTTCAGTGTACTCAGTTTTATATATAAATTATTTTAATGTGTTTTATTAGGGTTTTGCATTTTATGTTGATTTATTTCATTTTTTATTTCTTTTTCATTTTTAGTCTTATTGTATTGGTCGTCATTTTGTTTATTAATTTACAGTTAAGTTGTTTATATTGTCTAATATACTTTGTTTTGATATCAACTTTTTATTTTTGGGGGGCATTGAATGGTTGCCATACGTTTGGAAACTGCCCTGAATCCCTTCGGGGAGATAGGGCAGTCTATAAATAAAATTTATTATTATTATAATTATTAAGACTTCCTTTAAACTATTCATTTAATCTTGTGTGGGAGACATGAGTGTTGTATCCTGAATAGAGGAAGGTTGCTTAGCCAACACACCGTGGATCTTAATTACAACAGAATGATGGATGAAATTCAAGAGCTCTGCATATATACCTCTTTGCCTGGAAGTTTTAGGAAATACATGTTTATTTCTGTGTGGGGAAGAAGTACACATGTCCTCCTCCTAAACATTGTTTTGTAATGGTAATTGCTTATAGCTGGATCCTGAAGCAACAGGATTTAATTATTTGTCTTTTGTTTATTTTTGTTCTCTTTGGCTATTGACTGTTGAACATTTGTCCAGAGTGCCCCTATATTAATAGATTTGCTGTGTGAGAAAGGTTCCTCCTTTAAGCTAGTCATAGGAACATCACAACATAGCCCTACAGCTTGCATCTTAGTTTTATGAGATTGGTCTTCCCTGACTGACACTTCTATGCTTTGGGGCATGTGCTATAATTTGTTGCAGAGTTGGTTTGAATTCTGCTCATTCTCAGTGAAGAGGAAGAAATTTAAAGCAGCTATTTGTCAACCTTTCACTGATTCCACTGTAAGTGTAAATAGCTGTATAACTTCTATAAATGTGTTTTTGGGCCATTGTTATAAATTGCATTTCCCTAATTGGTACAAGGTTTTGGCTAACTTACATTTTCTGCCCCAAATTCAGTTAATTATTCCCTCCTTAGCTAGTGGTGGTCTGTCACACATATCTATTGCCAGTGAAAAGCTGAGTCCTTGCATTAACCCAAGTCTTCTTAAACTTTTTCTACCATGATCGCTTTCCTCCCAAAAAATATTTACATGATCCCAGGATATAGGTCTCTAAAATAGGTATGAAAATCAAAAATTTACTGATAACAAATCTGCAAGGCTTGGTAAACAGGTTAATTTTCTTTTTTATGAAGTACAGGTGAAGCAATCTCTGCAGTCCAGCATAAACACCACACATTTTTGCTAACAGATTTGTGTAAATGTCTAAGTGGCATCAGAAAACTTTCACTTTTGCCAATTTTTTCGTGACTCCAACATTGATCTAAGGGGACTCCATTTGGGGTTGGGATCCATAGTTTAACAAGCAGTGACCCAAAACCATGTGTGTTTTTTAGCTCACAATTTACTGATGGAATGAGATTAAGAATGATCTTATCCCAATCCATCAGAGGTAGGAGCACAGCATTTAATATAAGCCCTTTGTGACAGGATCTGCAAACAAAAATAGGTACCAATGCAGGTTGTATCACAAATAAAATACAGGATTCTTTTATATTTACATATATTTTGTATTCTACTAGGGGTCATGATATAATATTGCTATTTATTGCTGTGTCTGTTATTTTGTTCTTTTTTATCATAGCCTTTCTTATTACTGTATTTCAAGCTATTGTGAACAGTTGAAGCATGGAGCAGAAATGAAGAGCAGTATACAAGCTTTACGTTTGTAAATAAGTCAAAGATAAGATTGTACAATAAAACTATGGGTTTTTATTTTAAATAAAGCTTTTTTTTTCAATCTGTTTCCTAGATTGAAGAATCTCTTAATGAAATGAGTTTCCTGCTCTCTTTAGATCTACACTTTACAGATACAGATTATTCGTAAGTTCAAAATTAAATCCTGTTTTATTGTTGAATATTGTAGACTTTCTTCAAAAAGGACGTTTTTCATTCAGGGTTCTGTGTGTGCCAGTTGTTGCAAGGAATTTCTTGTTTGTTTGGGTGTAAGTGGAGAGTACTACATACTGAACCCCATTGTCCTATAGTGTTGCCCCCTAAGTGGGAAAGTCTGTGAGTATTTTTGAACTCCTTGTTTCTTCACACTCAGGACACTTCTATGTATATACATGCAGTTGATTTCACTGACATAAACACATGTTTTGCATACCTATAGGAGATTCCAAATGTTTTCAGTGGCTGGAACTCCACTATTTTTTTCAGAGCTCTGTGCATTAAACAGATTATTAATTTGGGATGAGTATGTTCCATACATATAAGTAACTGCACAGTGTAAAAGCAGTGGTTTATGTTTAAGCATTCTTAATTTGTGGTATTGTACTTTCAAAATTATAGTATTGTACTTTCAAAATTGCTTTTGTAATGGTACTCTTGTTCTTTTAGGCCAGAGGATCTGAACACACTGCAGCTAATTAGCAGCCGAACACTAAAATTGCACTTTACCTTACAACGAGGCCTTCATCACTATGTCAATGTCATGTTTGATTACTTTCACCTCTCTGTCGTTTCTGTTATAATCCATGCATCCTTAGTTGCTCTTCACCAGCCATTGATAAGGTAATTGTTTTGCACTATTTTCCTAGAATTAGTAACATGATGAAGTGTAATTCATTTTTACTACTTGTTTGATTCATCTTTAAACAATAGTTATTTAGTTACAATAGGAATACTTGAATTGTATTTTATAGCGGCAGTCTTGAAATGACTATGTCTACATACAGCCAGAGTTTGCAAGAATTGAGCAGGGACATTATTAGTAGGATCCTTTGGCAGTTTCTTTTTCATTAAGTTACTGGTAATTGAAGTTGACTCGACAGCACATAACAGTAATATATTTTTATGCGGAAAGGTTGCCTTGTTCATTTTGGCTGGCCTTTGGTGAAGAACAGGTTGCCTTGTTCATTTAGGCTAGAATGCGTGGTAAATGAGCCAAAAAGTGCTTCGCTGCCACCTGTTCAAGTCCAGCAAAAGAACACAGTTCAAGTTTAGCCGCCCAAAAAAAGTTGCATATTTCAATGATTTCTGATTTTTGACAGTACTCTGGTCTCTAACCTTTCAAATAAATGGAGGGATTCACGTGCAAGTATATGGTTAGGCTATTGGAATAGAGCATAACAGCAATAAAGGGAGATGGTGCAAATAAATATCTCATACATATATCTATATATATAAAAGAGTGATGGCATCACGGCAGCGGACAAAACAACAAAAGTAAACACCCCACAACCTTGGAAATTGACAGCACAACCCCTCATCCATGCCTCTAGGTTGATACAACAAAAAGAAAAGAAAAATAAAGTCCTAATTAGAGGGAGAAGAATAATTGTTTTTATCCAATTGCTGCCAGTTAGAAGGCTAAGCTCCGCTCACTTGGTCTCCTAGCAACCCACTCAGCTCAGGGGACCCTTTACCTTAACTACCACCAATTCCTCAATACTTTATTTCCCATACCACCATACTTCGCCACAGCAACGCGTGGCCGGGCACAGCTAGTATATATATATACACACACACACACACATACATACATACACACACACACATACACAGTGTTCCCTCACTTATTCTGGAGTTTACATTCCAGGACCACCTGCAATAAGTGAAATTCTGTGAAGTAGGGGCACTATATTTATTTCAATATTTACACATTATATTAGTAGTTAGGTGGCCTTTCTCCCTTTTGCAAGCCTTCTTTCTGCACTTCTTCCTCTCTGTCGCCTGCCAGTTTCCCTTTTGTGCATGCACCTCCCTCTCGTTGGCATCCAGAGTGGCCCCGAAAGGGAGGGCGCCTGCGCAAAAGGGAAACTGGCACCTTCTGCGTATGCGCACCTCTCAGGAAAAAAAACTGCAAAGCAGTGAGGGGGCAAAAAGCGAACCGCAAAGTAGGGAGGGAACACTGTATATATATATCGTCATAAGTTGTATGTGTACTCAAATTGTATGTTCTTGCACACTCTCTCACACACCTGACCATAGCTGTCTCTGACTACTGCTGTCCTAGCTATTTGACCCATTCTCTTTTATCACCCAGGAACAGCAAAATTTAACTAGCAAATTTAGGACAAAGGGAGTGCACTACACCTTTACTATATTTGGCAGTTTTCAGATAGTCTGTGATTATGTAAATTCTCGTATTAATAAAGCATAACTCAAAGCCTAACTTTGCAACATAAAAGCAGAGGGAAAGTGTTCCATAATTTTGGAATGCTAGTGAGACATGATTCCATTACTTGATTTGCATCTCTACCTCTTAGAATGTTCTAAAACTGGTCCCTTCTACTACACTGTTTAAAAGGTATACACTTTACATCTATAAACTACAATCATTCTATTTTATTTATATGTATTAAGTACCATAGTATTTCATCAGATTTAGATGTTAGAGTGTTTTTATTGTGAATTTTTTTTACCAGTTCCATTGAAGGGATATTACTATTTTGTTGAGTAACAAACTTTTTCCAAGGGAGCCAGTTGCTTAGACTGTATTAGAACAACACCAACATAAATAGTAGAGTGTTTAAAATTCTGTAATCTATAAAAGATAAAGTAATGGCTGATATTTAAAGAAGTACTAGTGAGATGTCTAAATGCCAGGAAAAAAAATTGGAGTTGGAGCAGAGGACAATAAGTGGAATTTCATTAAAGCAACATATCTTCCATGGCTCTTTCCACTCTTCTGAGAAATAAGAGATTTTCCGGAATGGGGTTTAGTGGAATACAACAGGAAGAGCAAATCGGGAGAATTTGGTAGAGTTCATTTATGTGAATGGAGTTTCCTTTTCACTTACACTTACTTGGTATAAACCATAGACTGGCTGGTACCCATACCTTGACATTTCACCAAATGCTTTTGGAAAGCTCTATTAATTTCAAAAAATGTCTCGGCATGGGGAGTTACTGCCTTGAAAAGTCCTAGCACAAAGTTGCATTTGCTGCTCAAAACTAGTTGCCCATCTATTCAGATTCCAGACACCAGTTTATCCATCTAAAGTCCATATTGCTTGTCAGAAATTTAGAAGTTCAGATTGACTGTATCCCTGGGTACAAAATCCACAAAACAGAGAGCTGAGATTAATATTTAATGATGTACTGTTTGGTTTCTTACCTTTATATCTGGAATTCTCCTTTTATTTCTGTTCCAAAGCTTTAACTTCGTTCTCATTTGTTTACAGCTTTCCTCGCCCAATCAAGAATACGTGGCTAAACAGAAATGCACCAGCACAAAATAGGGATTCTGTGATTCCTTCTCTTGAAAGTGTTGTCTTTGGCAACAGTTACTCCAAACAATTATCAACTGATGTAAGATTGTAATCATTTTGTCTTTTTAATATTTTGAGTAGGCTGGAAGGAATAAATCTTCAGCACTGTTATATGAGATGCAAAAAAAAATTGCAGTGCAATCACACAGAACAAATTCTTTGTTTAACAGATGATCTTGTTAAAGTAGTGAGAATGGGAATATTTCTGATCCATTTTTGACTTAGTAGACCTATGGTAGGCAACACTGCCCCTTCATTAATTGAAAACGATAACAGGACATGACAGTAAATTTACTTGCAATTTGGTAGCTTGTGGAATTTGGAAAGGCCTGGGCAGCATTTCTTGTTAAATCTGCCATTTTTTAAATGTCTCATGAAGTTTTAATTCACAATTTTGTGCATTTTCATTGAAAAAAACCAGTTGCTGTTGTAGGTTTGGGTGGGCACACAGCTGAAGCACAGAAAGAGGCTAATTGGGCTGCATGTCAGCCCTAAGGCACACTTTGTTGTGTGTAGCACCCACAATTTGTTAAATTCAAGTAACTTTTCTCAGAAGTCTTACATTCAGTGAAAAAACTCAATACTGAGAAAGTGTATGTGAAATTGCTGCCAATTTTGGTCCATAACGAAGTCCAGCTTGCATATAGAATGTTATCGCACACACACGCACACCCCACAGTACTTTATGGTTGCAGCTCTGGAGACCCTCCTAAATTTGCGAGGGATTTTATGGGGTAACTGAAGCTGTGTATGGCCATGGATCACCATTTATGTTAACTTGAGGTTCTGACGTTCACTTTTAATGGAATTTGTTGTAGCTACTACTGCTGACGTCATAACTGTACAAATTGTTTTCAGGGCAGCAGCTTTATAATAGCAGAACCTTTTTTGAATCACGCTTACAATCTCCACCAAACACTTTGTGCCAGTTTGCTGCTTGCGTTCAAAGGATTACACAGCTATTTCTCTACTTTATCAAAAGAGCTGCCTTTATCTCTGAAGTTAGATGCAGGTATGTGAAATGAACACTTTCTTTTGCTTTTGTCTCTTGGTGACTCCTTTAAAATTACTCTTTCTCTAAGGCATTTCTTAACTATTAGGTATATCTCTGTTACGTTAACACAGCATAAAACACTACCCACAAAAGTAGACAGTCCTTTTCCCCTTGTATTTCTTGACTTGGATTTACCTCCTTTGTCCACTCTTCTTTTTTTAAAAAAAACTTGGATACACAATTTGTGTGATTGAGACTAGGATTTAAAGCTCAGATGTTGAAAAGGACAGTTGTAAATGTATGTCATATTTATCATATAGCAGCTCTCATCTATAAAACGTTGTCCTATCAACTCTGTTGAAAGACATTGGGGTGAATCTAAAGGTTAAGATGTGCAACATAAAATACTTTAAAATCTGGCCATTATTTCCATGTTTAAAAGCTGATAACCCTACATTTATTCAATTTTTATTATCACGGAAGTGGTGACATAGTATGTCCTGTTGATCCAACAAAATATTATAGCTTCAGCTATACATTCATTAGATATGGCACACATTTGAGATCCTATTTAGTTGTAGAGTTTCTTAGAATTTTTTCTGCAATAGTCATTGGGGACATCAATTTTAACAAAAAACAAAAATCTTTCTGTCCATTATTAGCAAAACCAGTTAGTCCTCCATAGCAGAACTAATGATAGTCCCTTTTGCTTTTTAATCCCCACCTCACCTTCAAAAGATTAAATAAACTTTGCTTTTTAAATATGGAGATGGTGAAAAATAGGTTGGTTCAGGATACCACTAGAGAAACATGCAGCAAAATAGAAACGTGATATCTCATGTGTGTCTAGGTGGTTGCTTTAGATTAGACCTATGTCATGAACATTAATAAGAATAATAAATCTATAATGCCATCAGAAGGCTGTTGACTTCTTATTCTGAACAGGCCAATCATAAACTAAATGCAAAGCCTAGATTGTAATCCTAGATTAGTTTTCAAATCCTGATTAGTTAAGCTGGTTATGCCAGTGGAAAGAGTGAAGCACATATATATCATCTGCATGAAGAAGCATAATATTTGTTCATAGTAAGCCAAGATTCCTCAGAAACCTTGCTTACTACAGCATACAAACAGCCAGTGTCTATACCTTGGTTTATTACATCTGAAAAGTAGTTTTCTCTAATAAACGCTTTACACAGACAGCATAAACGATGCTACACATGCAGTGCTTAGTATGCAAACCATAACATTGCTGCTTCCATATAATGGACTGCCGCTGTCATCTACCCTAGACAGCATAACTAATGGTTAGAAACAATGGGCCTCAAGTTTATATCGAATTGTGCATCTTTGTAATGCATGTGATGCCACATTGCTGGGTGTGCTCTTTTGACCCTTGCATATTAAACCTGATTTCTATCTATCTTCTGGAATACAACCTTGCATTCAGAACCCTTGGACTGATGTATCTAGATTTTGATTTTTTTTTGTAGTGCTGATTAAGACTCCATCTATACTGTAGAATTAATGCAGTTTCACATCACTTTAACCACCATAGCTCTGTGTTCCAGGAGTTGTAGTTTGGTGAGGCACTAGCACTCTTGGGCAGAGAAGGCTTGTAAAACTACATCTCCCAGGATTCCATAGCATTGAGCCATGGCAGTTAAAGTGGTGTGAAACTGCATTAATTCTGCTGTGTAAATGTAGCATAAGACTGTCAGCAGTGGTATACAAAAACTTACTTTCCCTTCTCCATCCCTCCTCACATCTCAGAAAGTGGCTGAGAGATGGGGGTCCCAGCCCCCTAGAGTGGCTTTAGGGTTGCACGGAGGTCTGTGATTCAGATGGGATAATGCCCCCCCCCCCCCAATTCAGTTAATGGGAAAAAATTCACTTGTAAATATATCCTGCTTGAGCACAACCCAACCCTCTAAATTTTATTTTTCTTCTTCCATTCCTTAAACTACCATTTTATGTAACCTACCTTTGCATATAAAAATATGCCCACTAGGCAGTCATGAATTACCTTTCTAATACTGATAAAGCAAGCTGTTCTCTTTGATGTCGTTAATATTTTCCATTATATAAGTGCATTTCAATCATAGGGGATATCTCAAAAATACTGAAATGATGCTATTCTGTTCTTGTCAAGTAGTGCATCAATCCCAGAAATTAGTAAGGCTCAATCCTGTTGTAAAAAGAGTAATTTCAAACTATATAAGAAACAGTTTTCTATATATTATGCTTCTATTTGCTGACATTTTCTCTATTTAACATTTTATTTCTGATTTTTTTAAACAATCAGTTCAATATTTTAATTTGGCCTTTTGCTAACTTTATATTCACCTGGGTGCTAAGTTATAATATTGCTATCATCAATCTAAACAAATCTATTTCTAATTATAGTGGGTGCAATTCAGTGAACACTATACTATGTATGTGTAAAAAGTTGGATGAACTCCCTAAGGCCTGGTTACATGCAATAGAATGCACAGTTACATTCACTGAAAAATAGTGTTCTTTAACTTATAACAATATAATGTACAAGCTATCTAGAATTTTTTTATCTTGAAAATAAATTGCAAAATATTGAGATTCAAGTGGGGTTTTGGGGAAAACTGATCCCGAAATCATTAAATTTCAGAAAAGTATTGCTTCCTCTCACCCTTTTGATTGCTTGCATTATCTGTTGTCACTTTTGCTTTCTATTTATTTAGCTTTCTGATGTACATTTTTTATTTCAAAATTGGCATATATATATATATATATATATATATATATTGCCATGTAAATATACTTCACACTATTTTTAATAGCAGAAATTGTTAGCATTTGGGCTATCTATCTGGTTTAACAAAGAAACCAAAATTACACCATTTGTAAAAACCTAATTAAAAAAATAATGTACATCACCAACACCTTCTCTAGAGTCCAAACTCTACTAAATTATATTCTTTAATTCTTCTTCTTTAATTTCACTAATTATTAGGTGAGTGATAAACTTTATTACTAATTTTAAGACTAATAATAATAGTAAGCACAAATGAAAAAAGAGTGTAGTAACTAGTCGTGTGTACAATCCTTATAACTAGCGAAGCCCAGCATGCAGGTCCTTTATGAACGCCTTCTCAGAAGAAAATACCACCGAATCCAGGGGAACGCCTATCTAGGTATGTTTTTTACAAGTGGGTTATCTTTATAACCCATTAGGTTGTATAATAAAACCATCGCTTTTTGTTGTTTGTAGAGGATACCTCTTATTTTATGTTTAGACAGGAGCAAGGAGCCTAAAGTTATCCAACACAATAATTTCCTTTCAAGGCCCTGTGCTTCTGACCTTGCAGTGTTGATGAAATCTTTTCATTTCATGACTAGTTCAATTTCTACTTATTTGAAATCCAGAAATGGCTGTAAACCGTAAATAATGGGATAAAATTATACCATAGACTTAAAATCTTAAGTTCTGATGGTCGGTAAGTTGGATTGAAACTTCCCATTCCTAGAGTTCTACAAATAATAGGATGTGACACAACCTAAAGGGAGGGAGAAGATTTTTTCATTATCAGTCCTTCCTTTAGGATCTCGTATTTCCTATAAACAAACTGAAGGAGATTGTAGCATGTTCTGGAAGAGGATGGGAGTTGGCACTTGGGATTGTAGAAGGAAGAAATAATCAGCATAAAGTGCCTTTTCCTTCTTGCTTCAGTAGCAATTCTGTTGCATGTTTAGATTTATCCCAGTATTTAAAAAAAATCTGTTGTGAGGAAGGACACTTTTGGAGTACCATCTTCCATTTCCATTGAACTCACTTATTGCTGAATTAACAGTACCATGCTGGTACCTTTTGAATTCCTTGATAAGTAAGACGAAATGGTAAAGGTGGTGAACCAAGACTCTTATTGTGAATGTGGTTGCCTTTTAAACATGATTTTTCCTGGCTTAGATAGAAGGATCGCCATAGAGCCCATTGGAGAGAGTTTTGGCCCTCATTCTAAATGGCAGGCTCCTGTGCTCCCTGTTTTCTTTATCTTGCTCTCCTCTAGCCCAAAGCTCAGTTGGGCCTTGTGGCAATCCCTCTGTTCAGTTGCATTCATTGCCAACTCAGTTTGTACCCACCAGTGTTATTAAAGACCAATGATTTCTTCAACAAAGAAAGCATGACTGTTAAGGATACATAATTCCTTTTTGTTCTGATGGGAATTGATCATTTTCTTCCAGGATATCAACTTTTGATTAATACATTTCCTAAGTTGGGTGTGAAACCACTTGCTCACTAGATTTTGAAAGATAGGTATAAGTAACTGAAAGCTTATACTGTTATGAAAAAGCCATCCCCTAAAAGTATTAGTTGGTGTCCCTTCTTCCAACTTGCATCTAAAAATGTGTATCTAAGTGTATATAACGTATCTGAACATTTGCTATCTTATAATACATTTTCCTGCTTTTGGAATATATCATTAGAATTGAGGTGGAATAGGAACTTCAGGTTGGAGCAGTCACCCCATCAAGGGATGACTACTTGCTAATCTGTAGTTCTGTAGGTCTTCCATACTTGCTAATCTAATACTATTCTACTTTGAATTCAGCCCTCATGTTATGAACTGCACTAGCTTAAAAGGATATATGTATCCATAAAGAAGAATGAATACATAAGAAAAGCATCATTTTCAGTATGGATGCCAGAGTGACAATTTTGGACTAAAAGAAACGTTAATTACTATTGCCTTTAAAAAACACAAAAATTATCTTTCCATCCTTAATTCTATACTACTATAGGCAGTACCCGAGTTACAAACATCCTACTTACAAACAACTCATAGTTAAGAATGATGAGAAAACTGAAAGTGAGAGAAATCTACCCCTTGGAAGGGACATTCACTCCTGAAAGAGTTGTTACAGGGGAAAGGTGTCTTCACTGAAGGTTTATCACCAATCCTGAAACCTTTTTTTAAAGTTTCGGGTCATATTGTATTAATCAAATGTTGGGTTTTTAAGCCTTTGGCATTAGATTAGTTGATAGGCTTTTGCATATATAATCAACCTGTTTTTCAAATTACCTACTGTCTTGGAACCCCCAGTGGCACAGTGGGTTAAACCCTTGTGCCAGCAGGACTGCTGATCCGAAGGTTGGGTTGCTAATCTGAAGGTCGCCGGTTCAAATCCAACCCGGGGAGAGTGCAGATGAGCTCCCTCTGTCAGCTCCAGCTCCGTGCATGGACATGAAAGAAGCATCCCACAAGGATGGTAAACCCCCCCCCCCCAAAAAAATAAACATCCGGGCAACATCCCTGCAGACAGCCAATTCTCTCACACCAGAAGCCACTTGCAGTTTTTAAGTTGCTCCTGACACGGAAAAAAAACCTGCTGTCTTGCAGAAAATTCAGAACTTCCACATTTACTTTGAAGATAACACAGAAAACCATAACCATACATTTATTCACATCTTTTCTGGTAAATTAGAGAAGTAATTTAGTAAAAGACAGTGCAACTTGTTTGGGAACCTAAAAGGAGACTTAGATGTCTACAAGCTGTTAGATGAGCCTAACTTAGTTAAAGTTTGTTTCTTTTTGAGTCTAATTAAATCCCAAAGTAATAGTTTCAGTTGCGTTCTTCTTACATTCCCTACATGTAGGAGGGCATCTTAAAATTTTCAACACCTTTTGGATTTTAAATGCAAACTCTTGAAAATTATTTCTGGTGTGAAGATTTGCATGGCAAGCTATCTAACATGCTTGAGTGTTCAGTCTTAATAAAACTTCAGCCTCATTGCAGAGCATTGTAATATCTTGCAAACTTTCTAATATTTGATTAGAAGAGATCTCAGGAACGTCACATGGGTGATATTCATAGTAGTATATGAATTGAAGAAAAAGTGAGGCCTTGCTTTAAAGAAATGGTTGTGACCTTTGATGAAATGTTTTAGTGGCTTTTCACAGTGACTATGATAATGAAGAAATAATACTTGTTTTTAAATTGAGCTGGTTAAATGGTGTCTTGTTTTGCCTTGTATAAAATGTACAGAAATATTAATTTAATTGCAATCTAATCTTTTTAGAAAACATAGATGTAGATGTAGAAGCACGCCTATCGGAACTCTGTGAAGAAATAAAGGTATTTTTTCTTATTTTCCTAAATGTTACATTACTGTGTTTCCCCCATCCCTAGTTAGCAGTTGTTTAAGAGCTGGCTCCTTTATGGTTTAAATAATTCCTTTTTATTATTTGATTTTTTGATCTCTTTGTGGATGGTCATATTCATGTAGACAGAGAGCTGGGAACATTATTCTAGGAGAGGAAATACCGGTAGTTGCGCTCTTCATTGCTGCGCCATTATAAATTTCACAACATTATAATGGGTCCTTGTGCAGTAGCACAAGAAAAAGAAGTATTGTTTTGGATACCTTAAAGCTATGGCAGGAGATCAAGAGAGTATTATTACAGCACTCTTGTGCCCCAAAGTTCTGTAGGTCTTTAGAGAGCCCTTGAGAAAATTACATCATTGGCAATTCTGTGAGACAACAAGGTAAGATGTATGTATCTCATGTGGCTTGTATTTTGTTTTTCAAAAAAGAGATGGGTGTCAGCCCACAAGAAGTATCATATAAAATCCCTCTTTTCATTCCTGTAGAGCAGCACATTTGGGACACTTATTACTCAGAGAGGAAAAGGACTAACAGTAGCAGTCATTATTGCCAAAACAATCAAATAAATCATCCCTGATACTGAGATTTCCAAGCTTTCTACAAAGTCTCTTTACCACATTCATCCAAACATAGTAATCATAGGACAAGAAAACAAGCCTACTTATCATTTTGAACTGATCTTTTCAGTTGTGTTTATTCATAACTTACCTTGAGATAAACATAACTGATATGAATGTCTGGCGGAAAATGAAATAAAATATTAGGACTTTCTTCCCAAAGTCTTTTGTCTCTCTCCCCCCTCTCCTGCCGCCTATATATATTAAATAGAAAAAAATGTATTTTGATACATTTTCTTCTATAAAATTATGAATGGAATGTTTAAGACAATTGTTCATGCATTTAGCCCCTCCTCCCGAATATATATATCTAAAAACCATGAAGTAGGAAGACTTGTATGTAAATGACATAATAATCATGTGTGTGGTCAGAGTAGATTATCAAGGGGGAAATAGGCAGATTGGTGGATACATTCATCAGTGGCTTAATAGCTTAAAGCTAAATGGAATCAGAAAATTTAAAGGACATAGTGATTGCCAAAAGGTGATATTGACGCTATAGAAAAGATTCATGGACTAAATGAGCATTGGTCTCATATAGAGGTTGATTTTTTAATTAAGAGTTTGCCATAGGCTCTGATGTTTTAAAATTTAAATACAGTTTTGCATTAAAAGTTAATTCCCTTTGATAAAAAATAGTAAAAAAAAAATAGGGATTCAGCTTTAGAACCTATATTTGTAAAAACAAACGTTTTTGGGGGGTCTTTTTCTCATGTAGAAAATGGAAAATCCTGATGAACTGGCAGAACTTATAAATATGAACCTTGCCCAGCTTTGTTCACTACTGATGGCTTTATGGGGACAATTTCTCGAAGCTATTCACTTCCAAGATGACGTCATTGCATTGCTAGCACAAGAACATCATACAATCCGTGTATGTATTTCACTTGTCTTGATGTGAGTTATCCAACTTGTATTGCAATAAAGCTAGTTTCGTAAACTACATTTTAAATTTAGCTTTTAAAGTAAAGTTATCTTTAGTTACATTCCTAGCTTATGAACGGAACTGTAAATTGATTTGTGGAAAACTGGGTAATGGTCGTTTGAATTTATTCCACTTCTTAAATGCCTTTTCCCTAAAAAGATTACGTAGAATGCAAAAGAATAACCCCAGAACAAAACCCTTACATGTAATGTTCTTCTCCCCTCCCCCACAAAACCCTTTCCACTCCAGAACAAATTGTGGATCTAAACGCTAAAGCTGGATCCCCTCCCTCAAGGTGAATCATAGTGGTACATGAGTCATCTGATTAGACCGAGGAGCCCATAGCAATTTAAAGTTTCGATACCGATTGTTTAGAATGAAGCACTGTCCAATTAACCTAAATTGCCATAAAAGCAAGCAGGATTGAAGGGGGATGAATTAGCCTGACATAGTGTTGATAAGGTAATAGGAAAGCTAGATTGTTGAAAATTAAACTGTAAAGATTAGAGTTTGGAGAGTAAAATTCCAAGGTACGTATAAATTATCACTTAAACATGCAGAGATAATTTTGTTTTTAACCTTTCCCCTGCTAACCATGACAAAGTAAAACTCAATTTGATATAAAACAGGTTTATTAGGAGATGGTAGCTGCATTGCTAGAGTAGCATGGGAGGAAACCAAAAGGAGCTGGCTTCAGGGTTGCTGCCATTAAATGTGGATCATTCTAATATTAGAGAAGTATGTAATTAAGGCCTTTCCATTAACACTCGTCTCACTGATTTAAACCAGTTCTGATACTTCTGTTTTCTGGACTGGAAGGTGTCATATTGAGGAAGTAGGAACTCATGTGAAAAGCCATGATTTCAGATAATCTTCCATTTGCATGTGTGTAAGGACCACAGCAGGGTGGAAGGGCGGAATATAAATACTGTAAATACAGCACAGAAGACATGTTAATTATAGCGTGACTTACTTGTCTGAGACAAGGGTTGCAAACATAGACTTCTGAATAGTCTTTTAGAACATGTGAAATTTGAGGTTATAACCTATATGAGTGCTCAATTACTGTGAAATGTAAGATTCACTGAGTCCAAATTTACGTTACTAGATAGAGTCAACAAAGGAGTCCTTCTGTACCTTATTAAAGATATTTATGCTGACATAAGTTTTTTATTGACTGAAGTCCATTTGGACATGTGAATCTTTCAAATTAATGTAGTAATATTCTAATGCCTGTATATGTGGTGTTTGGAGAAAGGCACCATTATTGTATTTGTGTGTGTGTGTGTGTGTGTGTGTGTGTGTGAGAGAGAGAGAGAGAGAGAGAGAGATTATTTAATTTGTTTAAAATTATGTACGAGGAGCACCGGATTGCAATATTAATGAGAACCACTAGACCAAAACTGAAAGGTATGGGAAATGAGTTCTTGTTCACAATTTTTCTAGAAGGTTTTGATTCAGCTTAATTCACTATTTTGTAACAGTATTATGTGTCTGTTTCTTTTTAAAATTAATAATTGTGTGCCATTGCTGTGACATTGTTGTGTAGGTATGCTGTGTGTGTCTTTCAAAAAAAATTAAAAACTACTACCATGTGAGCTTCTTTTAAAAAATATATTTTCTTAAAATAATTTAGGTGCGTAGATTTTCTGAAGCATTTTTTTGCCTGGAACATCCAAGGGAAGCAGCCCTTGCATATCAGGAACTTCAGTAAGTATCAGTAAATACAAATGTTAAGTCGGAAGTGAAAATGCATTGTTTTTTGACTTAATGAAAATAAACTAATTGATTTTAAGATCACTCTAACACACAGCCTGTATTTAAATGTGTAAAATACATTTATAAAATATTTTAGTTTAACATGTTGTGATGTGAAGTGCATTCCAGAAGGATGTTTTAGTCACCCTTAACCAGTCTATTTATAAAGCTGTGGGGCAAATGAATTGCTTTGGTCCACAGATGGAGCTACATCAGGTCTATGTGACTCATTCAATATACAGGCAGTCCCCGAGTTGCAAACATCCGACATAGATAAGTTATGTGGGTGAGACCACAGGAAGTGAGAGAAATGTGTCCCAAGGAAAGGAAATTCACTCCTGAAAAGTTATCATGGGTAAAAGGTGTCTCTACAGAAGCTTTATCTCCAATCCTTCTTTCCGCAACAAGCCACATTTTTTCAAAATTACAGGGACAGAAAGTGCGGTGAAATCTTCTGAACAGACAGCAAATCAAACATCACAGGGGTATTAACACTTCCCTATGCTATCCAAAGATAGATAGATAGATAGATAGATAGATAGATAGATAGATAGATAGAACTTAAAATGTACCTGTGCCAACTTGCATACAAATTCAACTTAAGAACAAACCTACATAACCTTGTTCATAACTTGAGGACTACCTCTATAAGCATCTTCAGAGAGCAGTGCTTATTGTGAGTGCTGATTCTTCAGATGTGGAGATTTAGCCAGAATTAGATTTTATTACTAAATCCACTGACTGTGGGTATAGCTTCCTAGTCACTGCCTACAACTCTTATATAGCAGGCCTTTGATATTTGCTGGGGTTTGGTATCAGACCCCCCCCCCCCCCCATTGATCCCAAAATTTATGGATGCTCATGTCCGATTATATACAACAACTTATTAAAACGGTGTCCCTTGTATAATATTGCAAAAGCTAGGTTTGCTTTTGGGAGTATTGCTTTTGTTGTTGGGAGAATGTTTTCAAGCCAATGGTATTAAATGTATGGATATTGAGAGGCAACTGTACATCTAACATTTCCTTCATTTTTACTATACTTTGACTGTTCTGGTTTGCAATTAGGACAGCACCTGATTGACTCTGTTATAAACTGTTAGCAGTTTTGCTGGTGGTGCTTATAAGTCTTGTTTAATAAAATTTGATTCAGTTATATAGATTAATTTTCATTATTAAGCCAAACGTTTACAACTTATAGATTATTATTTGTTTTTCATGACCTCTTAGTACACTTGCACAGTCAAATGTTGGTTGTATGGTAGACAGTTTATTGTGTATTTTCCTCTGTACAACTATCTTAAGAGAAGCTGGTGTCTTTCAGTGCCCAGAGCTACCTTCAGATGTGTACTGCAATAAAAAGCACCTCCTTCTGTAGTTCTCTCCCACCTCTCCCAATTGAATGCAGTGAATTGGATGGAGATCTGAATTCCTTGCCTATAATCTTTGAAGATCGATATCTAGATTCTGTGACTGAAGGTAAATCGAGGCTTGCTGGATTCTGCCATGGAGAAATGAAGTAAACATTTAAATCTTGCAAGGTTCTTACAAGATAGTTGAGGCAAGGATTGATAAGACACATGCACTATAGCTTTTCCTGAGACTGGCTTTTCTAATTAAAGTTAGAAAACTGACATTCCTTATGGGGGCCTCACCTTGGCTTAAGGAGCAACTTGCCACATAGTAACTGGTATTGCAGCTAGACAGCGTTCATCCAAAATCTCACTGTTTGTCCCTTGATTGTTGAGCCTATTTGAATACAAATTAATATACTTGTATTGTCGAAGGCTTTAATATACTTGCCTTTCACTATTTTATATCTTTGTTGAAGAAAAAAAACCATAGAGGGCTGTAGCTCAGAAGCAGAATATGTGCTTTCTATGCAGATGTTTCCTGGCATCTCCAGGTAGTTCTGGGAAAGACTCCTGTCTGAAATTCTGGATTGCTGCTCACTGTCACTGTGATCATTAAGTCCCAGTTTTAGGGGAAAGCAGGATGTAAATGACATGATTGTTTGATAGATAGACGAGAAGATGGACAATACTTTACTAGAAGGAGCAACGAGTTGTTCTCAACCTTTGGTCCTCTAGGTGTTTTGGACTCCCAACTCCCAGAAATCCCAACCATCTTACCAGCTGTTACAAATTGTGAGAGCTGAAGTCCAAAACACGCAGTGGACAAAGTTTGAGAACCACTGACCTAACTTTTATTATATTATTTCTTTTTTGTTTCTTTCTTAGGATAAAGGAACACAAAATGCATACATCTCAAATCCATATTTTAAATCAATAGAATTGTGATATATTATTAGCATTAAGCGATTACATTATTTTGTCCTAAAATATTTTCCCTCTTTGTTTTTAATTCTAAATAAGAGACAGATGTACCCTGGTCTACAACTCATCAGAAGTCTGATTCCAAGAAACCAGATAAAGACACTGAAGAAAGTTGTGTAACTGGCTTTTCCAGCCCAGAATTGAAAAATCGTTCAGTGGCCTCTCATGCTTGGCAGTCAGAAAGTGAAAAACAGTTCACAAAGTCTACTAAAGGGAAGAATGAAGATACAAACAAATCAAAAGTTAAAGTTACCAAACTGATGAAAACAATGAAACCAGAAAATCCCAAGAAAATTGTAAAGCAAAACTCTAAGGACTCTGTTGTCTTGGTCGGCTACAAATGTTTGAAAAATGCAGCACAAGATGACATCTCTAAATACTTTGAAGGAACTCCTTCAGATAATCAGAAGGAAGGGTTAGATTTTACTGTGGGTAAACATCCTTGTGATACAAAGAACTTCATGCGGCAAATTAGTGAGAACCAAATTACAGGTTTACCATCTAGTACTGAGCAAATTACTACCAAACTGGAAGGGAGTAAGGAAGGCCAACATATCTCTGTTGTTTCTCAGTGTGCAAATTCAATCATTTTTGGTAAATCTGATCTCCCCCAAGCAGGCATTGGGGGTACTCATGCGGATAGCAGCTTGATACCTAGAACTACTGTTGAAAATTATACTGGTACCTCTGGAGTTACCAAAATAGAAGTAAAACCATACTGCAGAAATATTCATGGGGGAGAGAAAGTGTTTGTTAGAATAGGTTCACAAATTGAAGTTTCAAATAGTGGAGAAAGTGGGGGGAATTTGCAGGAGCAGCCCACTTTTGACAAACTAGAATTGGAAAAGAGAGTTAAATCAGAAGAAGAGGAACTGATGCTTGAAAAGGAAGTTGTGCAAGAAACAAATTTCCGACTCGTTAAGGATTCATTAGCAAAGGATGCAACCAGCCAGTCCACTCTGTCACCAAAGGAAATGCCTACTGCAGCTGTAAGTGGAGATGTTCTTAGGTTGCCCGATGTCAGCATTACCTGTGCATCTTCTAGATTTTCAGATTCTGGCGTAGAAAGTGAACCGAGCTCTTTTGCAATGCACCCAAATGCAGATGGGACTTTTGAAACTCCTCAAGGCCAAAGTACATGCAGCACCGAGAGAATATTTCCTCAGCTTTTGTTAAAACCAGATTGCAATATGAAAAACCTGGTGGAGAGCCATTGTACAGAAAGTACAAGTGCTGTTAGTGAAATACAGTCCTCCCTGACATCGATAAATTCTCTTCCTTCTGATGATGATCTTTCCCCTGATGAAAACTCAAAGACATCTGTTGCACTTGAATGCCAGCTAAGTGACAGCAAAACTGTATTAGACCTGGGAGCCATAGACTTGACAAAATGTGAAGACAATGAGGAGGAATCAAAGGTTTTGCTACACCACTGTGTATCATGTTCAGAACAGTCTGACAATGAAACTACTTTTCTGCCTTCTTTGTCCTCCAATGCAAAATGTCCTTTACAGTTGCTATCAGGTGATGATACATGTACAGATATCAACCCACCCTTGGACATTGGCACAGGTTGTAAAGATACCCAAATATTGGAGAGAGATGTGCATACTGTAGGAGAAACAATTGAAACTCCATCAGGAGTTGTTTGTCCAGGGGGGTCCTGTGTTGTTTCAGGTTCAGTATCAAGTGAGGGTGGTGTAGAAAGAACAAGTGAAGGAGATTTTAATGAATCTGTAGAGCCAAAAAAGCTAGCTGAGAAATTGTCAAGAACAACAAATGATGAAACTCCCACAGATTTGAATATCATCTCACCAGAAGGAAGTACAGATATGTTGAAGCAAGGACTTGTAGAAAACTACTTTGGCTATCAAAGTAGTACAGAGATTTCAAATATATATTCTGCTGACCCTAACAATTCTGTTAGCCCTCAAAGGGGAACAATTTGTTCTGTTTCAACAGAGGAGGAGGAGGAGCAAGACCAAGACATGGTTGAAAATGGGTATTTTGAGGAAGCAGATGATAGCAGTGTATATGGAGCTACCCATGATGCTGAGGAAACATTTGGGCTCACAAATGAGACTTCTTTAACAACGGATAGAATGACCAGGGAACTTTTTGAAAATGCAGCAAATATCTCTCCATTCTATCCTCCGGGGAGTTTGACTTTTCCCTCTACATTGAAAGGATATCCATACAGTGTGTTATGGTCATCAAAAGACAAACCTAATGCAGTTCTCAAGCCACCCAGCAATGTCTCCTGCAATACTGCTTCATCTGTCCCTTGGTATGAGTGGGCTCCCAAGCCTCAAATGCAAGCGTAAGTGACATCATTCAGAACAGTTGTTTGTAATGACCATGTTAGAGGAAAAAATACAAATTGTGTATGTTGCACTTGATTTATGAGTATTACTCTTAGGAAAAATAGATTTACAAAGAGGAGGTGGGTTTTTTCCCCACTTTTTACACCTGAGATTTCATCTGAATTCACCATCAAGGTATCAAAGAGTTCTGATAATTGTGCATTCAGACTGTAGTTGTGAGGAACAGGAGCAGGATTAAAATGCAACATTGCTCAATGGTGGGGATTTGATAGATGTTGCAATTGAACAAGCCACATATTTCATTTGCCCCTTGGTGGTGGTGGTGGCGGCGGTGGTGGTGTTGTTAATAATAATAATAATAATAATAATAATAATAATAATTTTATATCCCACCTTTTTTCAATGAGATTCAAGACAGTTAACATGTTTAAAATGATACATACATGAGGGGAAGGGAGGAAGGAAGGAAAGAGCCACAAAGACAGGAAAGGGAGATGGAGGAAAGAAAGAGGGGGGGGGGAGAAGGGAAAGAGAACCAAGGAATGAAAGCAGGAGACAGAGGTCCCTCTGACACTGAGGCAACATTGGGTGATGCTAGTTAAAAATATAAATGTCAAAATGTAAAAGTAATTAAACCAATGATAATTACTTTTATAAAGTAATTATAAACTTTCAAACATTAAAGGTTAATATTCATTAACAGACGAAATACAAAACTTAAAAATAAGACAGCACAATAATAAAAGTCCACCCCAATCTGTTTCCAAAAGTCTTATGGCTAGAAGCAATCACCAGGGCACAGCTTCCACATTCACCAAAGAAAGAAATGAATCCTTGAAGATAGCATAAATTTGTGGCGTTTTTTACTGTTTTCAGTTTTGTGGAAAATCACTAAGTGATGGGGAAATGAAACTGGAAGGCATAGGTTGAAAATTATATAGATATATTTGGGTGATTGCTTGATGATATCCAGCAGCTGTTGAGACCGATTGAGAACCTTATGGTGGAACTGGAAGCTGTGAACTTCAATTTAAATCTTTTGTCCAAGTTGGCAAGTGCTTTGCCCTTCAGTTGTGTTCTGATTAATAATCTCTGATTTGAGGTATGGAGTATGGCTCCATTCTTAAAGTTTCAGTTAAGTAACAAAATCTCAAAGAGTGGTTTTTACACAAAGTACTTCTCAGAATGTAGTGTAATGCGAGTATAGTATTTTGACATATGGAGGTATAAGGTGGTTGTCCAGACGCAACAGGGTAGAATTGTTGCTTAGTGCTTTTATCTGAAATGATATCTGAAAAGAATGACTGAGATTGGAAGTGGGTTATGAATTTTTCTATTTCGCCTAAAGGCATGTTTTTCTGTCATGAAATTTCATTTGATTCAGCGCAACTGTGCATAATTCATACTTAATACAACATATTTGTTACACTGTCCCAACATACATTTTGGTGTCTCAAATGTTAGACTTATTTCTGGGTATCTTTGATTGAAACTGGCACCGGTTTCCCCCATCAGCTCTAGTTTTTGAGATACAGAACATACGCCATCTATTAGTCTCCATCTGCTTGCCCATCGAAAATCATGATAACCATTTCTAAGAAATGAGAACTGGTGCAGTCTATCCAGTGTAATTTTATGAATCAGAGCCCCAAGTAACCCCAGGAACAGGCCTAAAATCCAAGATATCAAGACAAATTTTGATTTTGATTTTGATTTTATCATAAGTCCCTTTTCAATATAAAAGACTGGAATTCTTGCATTTCTTCATAACCAAAGGGGCTAATATAACTGTGTTATGGAAGCTACACAAAGAAATTATTGCAGCATATATATCTAAAGTGGGACAAGAAATGGTTGTAAGTAAACTGCTGAGTTCATATGACTTTATGGTTAGAGATGCTCTTTTTGGAATGGACTAGGATTTCAAATACATGCATATAAATGTACTGAAAATTAAATATATCACATTATTCATTACTTAGTGTGCAGCATTTACCAACTAGGTTAAGTAAGATCTGCTTGTTTCAGATTCCTTCAGGCTAAAGAGGAACTAAAGCAACTTCAGCTCCCTGGATTTATGTACAGTGATATTCCCAAACTGTCATCCGCAGTACCTTATTTCAGTACCGAAGAGGAGGAAAGTACAGAAGATGGAATACATCTCATAGTCTGTGTCCATGGTCTAGATGGTATGCTGTTAGTAGTTCATCATGAATTAGAAAACTTCTGAGAGTTTAGATCAGGAGTAAGAAAAGTGTGACCTCTAAGCTCAATGGGGAGCTCCAAGGCTATTTCTTCTTTTTCTAGATGTATCCAGGGAGGGTCGCCAACGTCAAATGATGTCCTTTACTCCTCCCTCTTTAGAATACTTCGGTTTTACTTAAAATGCCCCATCCCATGTGGGGATGTACATATGGGCAATTGTGCCTCTCTCTGGTGTTTTTGCTACAGGGGGTGGGTAGATTCAAAAGGAAAGTGATTTCAATCTTTTTGTTTTGGAAAAGGATCTCTTTTGAGTTTTAGGTTAAATCTTGGTTTAAATGTGATAACTGCTAAGCCATGCTGAAAGAAAGTATATTCTAATCATTATGAGGATCCAGTCATGTTCAGTAAAATGTTTTTTAAGTTACACCTTTTTTAAAAAGCCTTGCTAATCTTAATCAGGAAATCCTGATGTTTTCTGTAAAATTCAGTTGATTGAAATGACAGTGGATTGTTTTTTAATAGAAATGATCCACGCTCACATGTAAAATACCATAGCTATGGTACCCAAAGTTTTTAGCTGGAAGCAGGCTCTGTTTATACACTGGATTCAAGCCAGTTTACACATGTTTCAGCACTGAGTACTACTCAGTGGAGTTTTAATCCAAATACAGTAGAGTCTCGCTTATTCAACCTTCACTTATCCAACATTCTGTATTATCCAACACAGTCTGCCTCCTGCCCGGATCCACAACTGTTTCTCTAGGCAGCAGTACGCAGCGGGCCATCACGCCGAACAACAACACAAGTGCAGCCACACTCCCAAACACGTGGCAGACTTGTTGTAAAACATGATGTTTTGGTGCTTAATTTGTAAAATCATAATGTAATTTGATGTTTAATAGGATTTTCCTTAATCCCTCCTTACTATCCAACATATTTGCTTATCCAATGTTCTGCCGGCCCGTTTATGTTGGATAAGTGAGATTCTACTGTATATTGCTTTGAAGATTTGTCCAGTCAATTACTTACTAAAATTAATTAATTACTAAAATAAAAGCAGTATTTACTTGTATTTCATACAGATTTTATTTTTGTGGTAAGATAACACATATCAGTACTTCTTCTAATTGCCACGTGTTATCTTTTCTGGGAAAATATCTTCTCATTCTTGATCTTTGTCTCTTTATTTTAGGTAACAGTGCAGATTTAAGATTAGTAAAGACATACATTGAACTTGGTCTTCCTGGAAGTCGTATAGATTTCCTGATGTCTGAGAAAAATCAGGTAATCACAAATGTTGGGAAGATTTTTTTAATGTAATATGACATGCTATGAGCATTGTACGTAGATGGTCAAATTATGACATAAATTGTTAGATATGAATCCTATTGTACATCAAAAAGTTAACCTTGCAGTTAAAGCTGTAACACTATGCATGCTGTTGAAGTATATAGCTAAGTGGATATGTTTATTTAATGAGAAAGCACTCTGCTCATGAGTGGAGCCACCATCTCCTGCAACTTCACACCAATCTTATTAGTATTGGCATCAACAATAGGTTCTAGGGCTCAGCCCTGATTAGAATAAACACTTGAAGCTTTCTGTCCTCTCATAGTTGTTAATGACTGTATCAGTTACTTTAGATAAATGCCCCACACCCCTGATTACAGTTTTTTGCTCAATACCTTCTCCTCTAATGGTGGTGCCCTGTATATCCATTCTAATATCTACATGCACCTTTTCCTCCCTGGACTTAAGTGAAATAAGGAATCACTGCCTTGATCTCCTAAACAGTGGAAGTCCCAGAAATAAATCAGTTTTGGAGGCAATTGATCCATTTGATGTTCCTCGTCTCAACAATGGAAGGGGGCACCATGTCAGGAGGAAATGATCTGTTATCATTTCATTGGGCAGCTTGTACCATCCCCTTTCAGGACAACAAACATGTTGATGTCTGTTTGCAGAACCAACAGACACAGCGAGGAGTCTCTATTATGGTTTTCTAGCTGAGAACCAGTTTGGGGCTTTGCCCAGTAGATGCAAGCTTGTCTGCCTTGGGCCTTTAGCACGCCATGTGCCTCACAGAGTCAGAAAAAAGCCTTTCTGACTTTCTGGAGGTAGTCAACACTTCCCCCTTTTCTTTTTTAAATTGGACTGAATGAAATTAAGCCATTGGACAGGTAAGGTCCACAGGTTGGATATTCTAGGAGATGCTTCAGGTAAGTTTTGAAAACAAATACTTGTCATACCCATTTTAAGTAGAAGACATAATACAATTGTGCCTTGTTAGAAATAATTCCGGGGAGGGGGTTAAAGCAAATTGTCTTGCAATGTGCAAAGAACAGCTTACTTCTTTCCCTACATGGTTTTCCCTTCTGGTGATACCACAACTAACTTTGATTCAGTTATCCATCTTATTGACACCAGTAATTAAGGATGCGTGTTTATCAGAACTCAACTTTGTTTAAGAACACCAAACTTTTTTCCTCCACAGAACGATACATTTGCTGATTTTGATTCAATGACTGATCGTCTTTTGGATGAAATAATACAATATATTCAATTTTACAATCTAACTATTTCAAGAATCAGGTAATTATTCCAATATGTGTTATTTTATCTCTTCAGAACATGGAATACAAGCTGGAGCTTGTAGGGATAATCTTAAATCTTATTTTTAAAGGACAGATTTTTTTAAAAAAATTACTTTAGTGTCTTTCCTACCAGAGATAGACCAGGGAGCAGCATGTATACAGTGTCCATTGTGTGCTCTGTGAACATAATGGACAGATTGGGAAGCATAATTGCTAGTAAATTGCCCAATGGGTTGGATCCACAACTTCAAAATATAGTTGTTTTTTTTACTGGCCATAATGGTTTAAAGTGCAAACCCGGTTCTTGAAACTAGCTCACTAGAGAGCTAAATAAAAGTATATGGCTGGATGTATGGAACACTGAACAGCATTCTGACAGTGACTGTATGCCATGATAGCTAAATAAAATATATTCAGAAGTGGTGTATCTCTCTCAGCTGTAGGTACTAGAGGAACAAGTGATCTGTGCTTCTACAATTTGGCGTTCTATAGCTTCTCAGCCAAGCTAGCTGGTATTTCTGAACATTCTTGCCAAGTCCATACAAATACTATTTTTCTATGTAAGTGAAGCTGTGGAAGATAAGCAGAGGGACGCTATCAAATAAATGGTACTGGAAGGCTCAAAATCATCAAAGATTTTGTTTCCTGGATAGAGGGGAGCTTACAATGCATGGTATACTGGCCTCCCTCATGTTTGCTTCTCACAAATCCCAGTTGTTGGTAATCGTCTTAAGCATTTTGAAGGTTTCCCTTTACTCTGCATTATCATTTCTGGGCTTTAGCAAGGTATGCATAATATGTATTGCTTTTTATACATCATGAAGTTGAGCTAGTGTAACTGCCTTTATTTACAGATTTCTTTTTTAAAAAAGCTTTTCCAAAATGTCATGCTCCCTTTTTGTTTTGTTCAGTTTTATTGGGCATTCATTAGGTAATCTAATAATCCGCTCGGTGCTTACAAGACCCAGATTTAAATTTTACCTTGGCAAACTTTACACCTTCCTGTCTCTGTCTGGACCACATCTTGGCACACTCTACAACAGCAGTGCTCTTGTTAATACAGGTAAAAACAGTTTGGGTATTTATTTAGAAAGTGGATTCAATATTTGTGTGATGCCCATGTAAAATGATGCATGTGGAATTTCCTGTTCATTGTGAAAATGAATGTACGCTGGAGCTACTACAAACGATATGGATATTTAGAGCTAATAAGTCAATTGCTCAGGTTTTATTTCAGTAAGTTTTACATGTTGTCTGTTTATCCCTTTGGTGCCAAACTTTCATTAATGATCTATAGAAGGATATACCAGTGGATCTGCCAGTAGAGTTCTCCAGCCCCTTCTAATAATAATAATAATAATAATAAGAAGAAGAAGAAGAAGAAGAAGAAGAAGAAGTTGTTTATTTATACCCCGCTTCCATCTCCCCTGAAAGGGACTCGGGGCGGCTCACAGATAATATCAGATAAAAACAGTGACAATAAACAATACATCAGTAAACAAAACATACACCAATTATAAAATTCAAACATTAAACTATGAACACTTAATAAAACACGGAATTAAAAACAGCGAAGTTGAGTAATAGACTAGCTAAAGTGCACTTTGTTATAAGTTGTAAACTCAAGATAACAGATAAAGTGCTACAAATTCATTGAAGGTCTATTTGGGATCGGAAGGACCCTAAGTTCTATGCTGTGCTATATCTCAGGATCTGATCCCAGATTATCTGCTTTAAACTGGATTATATGTCTCCTTTGCCAGAAAATCTGGGATAAACAGATTATCTGAAATCAGATCCTGAGATATAGGGCAGTGTGGAAGGGACCATTATCAAAGCAGATAATCTGGATTTTATATGGCAATATAGAAGAAGCCTTGGTGGATTATAATACACAATTTCCAACTCAGTGGTTTTATAGTTGCAACAACTGTGTTTTCTTCCTCAGTTAAGCTGCTGAACTCAAATGAGAAGCAGATTTGTATGCAAAAAAGATTTCACTTTTGGCACTGAACGCAAATGTCTTTAATCACTGTTTTGCACCTAACTACAGGCGGTGGACCTTAATCTTTTAAGGAAAAACACAGTAGAGACTGCAGGCTGAAAGTCTGCCACATGAAGTGTAATAAACTTAGTATAAATATGAATGTATTCAGAAACCAAGGTTCTTAAACTTGAGTTCCTTAGTTGTCAGAAGAATTACAGTTTAAAGGAAACATGATCAAGTAAATATTCTGATGTTCCTGTTAAAGGGGTATCTCAAGTCAGACAGTCCAGCACCTTTGGAGGAAGTTTCTACTTTTGGGCAGAGCAGCGAGAAATAACCTTCCTGTTAACATATTCACACTGATCTACCTGTTAAGGAGATAACTACATTCTACCTCTGGCCTTTAGGAACAGGAATGTGCTCTCATTCAGTCTTAAAAAGTGAAGATTATACTAACTTCTCTTATACATGAAGACTGGGACCTGCAGTTTAAATCCAAGAATTGTATGAAATGTGCAAAAATATACATATGATGAGGACATTTCTATACTACTTTTCATCAGAGACTTCTAAAGTGGATTGTTTTGTTCACTAATAAAAACATATGAAACACAACAGAAACAATAAAAGCATATCTAAGCAATGTAACACAGAAATATAGAGGAAATACTAATGCCAAGGATTATTTCCATAAAATCAGACCAAGTTTAATCTGCTTCTGGAAAATCTTAAGAAAGATACCTTGCCAAGAATCCAGTGAATGGGCTCCAAGGTGACTGCCTTCCATGGAAATCAGTCTGACTTCCATTTAAAGACAGAATTTGAAGAGGTTTCAATTGTTTTAAGTGGCCTGTATATTGATACCATCTGTTAATGGGAACAACTCAGAACAATTGACATTCTTTTCTCTTTTATTTGATATTAATAAAAGCTTTAAAGACAAACTTGTAAAACCCTTCTCTAGCTTTAGTTCAATATCTGAAGTATGAAGGCTCAAAGTGCAGTATGACACAGACTGGTCTTGTTTGGGAGCATTTTCATTTATTTCTGAATTATATTTATTTCACTTATATCCAGCTTTTCTCCCAACATCCAGCTTTTCTCCAAGACAGCTTGCAGTATAGATTAAAAATGGAAATATAGCTAAAAGCTTAATGATAATTTTCTTATTCCAAGCTATCATATTGCAGCACAGCTAATTTAAAATAGTATGAAAGTATTTTTAAAAATTAAGAGTAAAAATAGAAGTAAGTACACACCCAGTTAAAGATCCTTGTGCACAAACATTTAATTACCAAATGCCTGTGAGGAGGAGCACAGAGGGAGGCGTTTTAACTGTTCTGGGCATGTGATTTACTTGATGTGAAAAATCCTGCTTTTTGATAAATGTATTCATTTGATGCATCTGCTTATAACTATAATTAATTTAATTCAGATAAGAAAATGAGGCAGATAATTATATATTACGATGTATGGGGTGAACATAAATTGGAGCACATTACCAGTGTCACATTACAATAAATGCACAAGTAATTCATTGCATTATGCTTTTGTGCTGTGCATAAAAATTCAGGTCTCTGGTTCATGCAGAAGTGGAAGAAGTCAGGGTCTTTATTGCAGTTGACGTGTCGAGATCATTCAGACCCTCGCCAAACCTTCTTGTACAAACTTAGTAGAAAGGCAGGTAAGCTTTGCCAACCTTTTAAAAATATTCTGTTGTTTCTTCCTACCATATGCTTTGACTTTTATGGCAGCTTATTATCATGGAACAATGTGTTACTCCGTATGTATAAAGTTACTTTGATCCTGAGCCAATACAATCAGTGATTTCAATTTAAACTGTTGTTATAAAGAATTTGTTTAGGTCACCTCTCCATCAGACAATAGAAGATATTGATCTTTTTAAGATGAATCATGGCACAGATACAAAGCCCTACAGTGTTGCATAGGAAGTTCAGTTATTTACAATAGCTGTTTATGTTGGATCACAGAAGAGTGAATTGATAAATTACATTGATTTAGGAATCCAAAACATGTCCAATGTGTTGTTGATGAATCCAAAACATGTCCATTTTGCACCATTTGATCAAAAATCTCAGAGTAGTAAAATAGTACTTTTCACACAATTGTTAATAACAACAACTCTCTCTACACTTTGGCACTACTTCTGCCTTTTTTAATACATGGATGGAAAAATGGCGGCAGCCAGGAGTGACTAGCTCCTTCAACTTATACATGAGGTTTATTTTATTGTTAGTTGTTTTGTTAGACACTATTACTTCCTTGTTGGCAAAAAACCATCATATATGTTTCTAAAATCTGTGTTAAGTACTTTTAAATACATGATCTTTATTACATTTTCCTTTATTGTCTTTTATAGGTCTTCAGTATTTCAAAAACATAGTATTAGTTGGATCTCTACAAGATCGTTATGTCCCTTACCATTCTGCCCGCATTGAGATGTGTAAAACAGCTTTGAAGGACAAGCAGACAGGTAATAGCTAACGTGCAGACATCTCTGAAACAACTCTGTGTTTAACCCTTCGGGCAGCATTAGAGAGAAGATTAGAGAACCTCTGGTAAGGAGGAAGAGGAGGAGGAGGAGGATTTTAATTAAACTCTGCTGTTCTTCATTGGATCCCAGGATGATTTGTGATTATAATGCGTTAATGTAGAAGTATTTGTTTAGCTTGTGTTGACATTTGAAGAACATCACCTAAACCTTTCCACTTAGGACTGCTTTTGGTCCAAGCCATTTTTACGTGACCTCAGATATATAAAATAAGTACAAAAATCAAACATTTACTGATAACAAATCAGCATTTACAAGACTTGCTAAACAGGCTAATTTTCCTGTTTATGAAGTACAGCTGAAACATCTTCTGCAGAGTCCCTTGCAAACACTGCACAACAGATTGGTGTAAAAGTCTGTGTTCAGAAAACTTTTAGTGTTGCCAGATTTTTCATGATCCCAACATTGAGCTAAGGGGTGCCCATTTGGAGTCAAGACTTGGCGTTCTCAAATTAGAGACCCCCTATTTATCAAATACATTAAATGGGAACCATACATAAATCAATACTCTCGAAGTTCATTTAATTCAAGATACACACAATACAACCCCCCTGCCACCCAAACTAATGAATATATCAAATGGACTTTTCCATTTAGCCTTTCCTTTTAGAAAAAAATGAGGCTGCTTTGTCAACAAAACATTAAAGGCTTCCATAATGCTCTAACTTGAGCTTAAAAATGGTTGACTTTGGCAAATAGGCCTCTTTCAGTTCAACATATTTGGTGTTTATTGTGGTTGGAATGAAAGACCAAGAGTTAAGCAGGCTATCTCTTTATCTGCTAGTAGTGACTAACATCTGTGCCCCATCTGTCTACATAAAATACTCCAACAATATTCCTCGTGTATTGAGTCCACTTCTCCCCATACATGATGATACGCATACATTTTCATATTCTAAGACACCAGATGTTTCTCATAGATGGCTCCATATTCCTCCATGTGAACGGGTTTGGATGCCATGGGGGAACAGGGGGGCTGAAGACTTCCCAGCCGTTCAGAATCCAGAGAGGGCAAAAAAAAAAAATGGCCCTGGCACTAACTAGTTGCTTCATCTGTTAATTTGCAGGGATATGGTAATTTCTCTTCTCCCTGACTATTTTTTTATTTATGGTTCCTTTCAAACTGATTTATATGTAATAAGTCCACTCTCAGTATCCTTTTGAGCATTCTTTGAGTGTATCACCAAACACATGGAAAACAGTGACCCAAAACGCTGTTCACATATTTCAGATAAAATCCTTTATCAAAGGCTCCTGAACAAACTTAGCAGTCATGAGATAACGAAAGGCATGCTCTTATGAATGGGTTAACTAGTTGAACTACAGGGAACAGAAAATGGGAATTGACTGCTCTCATGTTTATCTCAACGACATATAAATAGCAAGGTCCCCAAGGTATTTTTCCTGCATGATCTGTAATTATGGGTAAGTAGTGAATTTGCCAAATGTAATGACAACTTCAAATAATTTCTGTTAAAAAGCACGGGGAAAAGAGTTCCAGTAGGATTTCCAAACTAGGAGAATCAGCTCTAAATGGCAAATGCAGTTCTGTATTAGTAAAAGTAAAGTGTTTTAATGCTAGGGAAACTCCCAACCACTTTTGATGGGTTTTGAATGACCTGGGAAAAGTAAGACAAATTCATGAAGGATAAAATGATCTATGGGTGCATCTACACTGTAAAATTAATGCAGCTTGATGCCAATTTAACTGTCATGACTCAGTGTCGTGGAATCCTGGGAGATGTAGGCTTACAAGGTATTTAGCCTTTTCTGCCAAAGAGTGCTGGTGTGTCAACAAATTACAACTCCTTTTGCATTGAGTCATGGCAGTTACAGTCAAACCTCATTAATTGTATGTTGTAGATGTGGCCTGTGTCTACTACTCAGGATTTTAAAAAATGACATTTTATCACTAGTAACAGGAGTATGCCTCTGAATACCACCTGCTAGAGAATATGTTTTGGTTTAATTCAGTGCAGATTATGCTTATTACATTGACTTCAATCTAATTGCCATCCCCAACTGGAGCAGATTCATTAAATCAGTGGGACCTAAGCAAATGTTGACTTACCATTCAGTAATTGATTTAGTAGTGCCCCTCTAGGTGGGAGTACAATTAGATTTAGACTATTGTTTTGAAATCACAATTACTGTAAGGGTGGCTTGTATGAAAGCAGGTTTTTAAAACGCAGTAATATCACCTTCTCTTTTAATATTCAGGACCAATATATGCTGAAATGATCCAGAATCTGCTGCTGCCTGTTCTTCAAAACAACGAATGCAGTTTGGTTCGTTATAATGTCCATTGTGCATTGCCAAACACAGCCGATTCTCTCATCGGACGAGCTGCCCACATTGCTGTTCTAGACTCTGACATATTCTTAGAAAAATTCTTTCTGGTTGCCGGCCTCAAATATTTCCAGTAGGAATAAAACCATTGTAACTGACCTGGCGTATTACCTCATTAACAGATGAACCCAATAACGTGCGATATTAAAACTGTAGCTGCCGCTATATTTTAAGAGATATTTATACTTTTTTATATGGAAGATAATTTATATCATCCATGTGAAGAGCTTTTTTAACATCAACTTTACTTTCTAGGTAATGTGGCTGTGCAATATATTTTTTTAACATTTGTTTTTACTTTTTTCTATTTTTCTTATTTTGGGTACCTAATTATTTCAGAGCTGAGATTTAAGTACAATTGCGTACAGTAGGTGGGTTTATGGGCTCTCTCGGTTGCAAAAACGTCTGTGATTATGTGACAGGTTTATGCATCTCTCGATGCCAAAACCAATCTGGATGTTAGCAAGTGCAACAAGAAAGTTTTAAATTTGATCCGTTTCATATTGTGGAAAGCTGAACTGGAAAAATGTTGGCTGCTAAAATAACTATCATAACTGTAGGTCTGTTCAAGACCCCTTTTTGAGTCTTCTGTTTGCTATGTCACTACATTCTGTTTTTTATTGAAGCATTACTGAACATGCTATGCCTGTGGAAACTTCATTTTCCTATTGATCTCAGTAGCATGTGGGTTTACATTTTCACCTTTGTTACTGGAACTTTGGTTTTCATACGCAAAACAGCAGCTAAGGATTTTTGAATGTCGAAATGTGAGCTGCCTTCAAATGGTATTTTGCAAAGTTTAAAAAACTTGCTCTTATTCTTGGTTCAGTTCTTTGGTGAACCTTTTACACGGGACTTCCTTGTATGTACATTTCAAAAAAATTAAAGGCTATAAATTTCTGCAATACTTTTATGAATATAGATTTATAAATATTACATTTTATGGAGTACATATTATTGTAAATAGGAATCAACTGCATCTTGAAATGGAACAAAATGGTAAACTTTAGTGATACTGGTAAATGTTTTTAATATTCCGGAATGTTAAAGGGTTTGTCAAATTGGTGCTGAACAGCATTGAGTTCGTAATTAGCTGTTTCAAACCGCAATGCACTTAAAGGTGAAAAGAAGGTCTTGTGCATTCACTAACTGTAATGACCAGTTTTTCTGAAAATATAAATTTGTTGTATATCTAGTGCATGTTTCTTTTTTAGCATTGTGTTACTGCATCTGGTGTTAATAAATTGAACAGTCTTCTGATAACTTATGAGCAAAAACCATGTTTTGCTTTTTTCAAAGTGTTGTATGGTTTTGTAGTCAGCAAGGCCAGTTTATTGCTTATTTCATTGATTTTTTTTAGTTTCACTGAGCTCTGTTGTTTGAAATGAATCTGTTGAAACTTGTATAGTTATAAAGAAGTTTAAGTTTTTGCTTTTAATACTATGATCAGACTTTTTGCAGTGCTTCATCAAGTTTACTACAGATGTTTCATGAATAGATATTGCCAGATATTCGTTTTACCTGCTGTACTAATGGCTCATTTCCCAAGAACTGAGTCCTGCTATATTCTCAGGGAGTTACTCTTGTTTTAGTATGTCTAGGATGGTAACATTTACCTATTGCAGTTGAGGTGACTGTGAACACTTATGCACATTCATTTACAAAGAACATGTGCTTCTTTTCCTTATTTGCATTAAATCAACAGTTCTAAAATTAGAGTATTGTTCTTTCCAGTACTGGCCCCCCAAGAAGTATGGCACCAACAATTCCCATTTCAAATTCAGACAAAAAAAGTGTAGTTACTCTTAGAAGCTAAACAAGAGTCAGCCTTGCTTAGTAGACACCAGGCAAACTACCTCTGAGTATCCCTTTCTTAAGAAAACCCTTTGAAATGCATAGGTTCACCATAAATCAAGAGGTAACATGAAGGCACATACACATAATTAGGCATAAATAGATATAATTGATAGTTATAATTATTCATGCTTCCTAGTTGATGCTTAGAGAGCCAGAATGGTAGTAATTTTGACAATGATTCTGGAGACTAGGGTAAGTTACATTCTCTCAGACCCAGAAAATCCTGTGATAGAGTTGCCATAAGTCAGAAATTGCTTGAAGGCACATAAGAACAATAAAGTTGATGCCGAGGAACAGGAAACCTCGTGTGTTCATGAGCCCCCCCCCCTTAAATTCATTTTAGATTTAATTTCTGGAGCCTATATCCAGCATCTTATTTGCAATCACAGTAGAAACCTGTCCCCAAAGCACCCTAAATGTCAGAGAATTCTCCACTCTCCAGAGCTGATGATGGGATTGCACAGGGAACTGCATCAGGAAAGATTTTCTCCCCAAAGGCCACCCAGTCCAACCCCCGAAGCAAATACTGCTGCTGACATAAGCCTGCAGATGGTACAATCATTGACTCATGCTGGAGATATGGTTGCAGTGGGAAGTGATATTTCTTTCATGTTGAAAAACCTCTTCTTGCTCGTTCTAAATATCATTGCACGTGCAGTCAGTATTATTTGTGAGAGTTGGAGGAAGGAAGCCAAAGAATGAAGACAATATGGCTGTATTACTTATACATGCACATAAAACATATCCTTCTAAGTTTTTCTTTGTAACTGTGAAATTGCTCACTATTCCCATTCCATTTATGTCCAACTAAAACAGATGTAAGTATTTCAGCTGTACCATCAGAAATGGAGAGAGTGACATGGTGTGGTAGTTTGAGCATTGGAAGACGAGACTGGAATCCTCGTTCGACTGGAAACCCACTGGGTGAAGTCACACTCTCTTGACCTCAAAGGAAACCAAAGGCAAACAAATCAGTGATAGGGTCACCATCAATTAGAAATGACTCCATGAGACATAACATTTAGAAAAGGTAAACGGTCTGCTCTATCAAAGTCCTAGTTAAGAATGGGAGTGAGGCAACAGGATTCGCTCCTGAAATAGTTATTGAGGAGAAAAGGTGTCTCCACTGAAGCTTTCTCACCAATCCTCATTTCCAAAACAAGACAAATTCTTCCAAATCCGTTTCTCACAGGGACAGAAAGTGAGTTGAAATCTTCAGAACAGGCACAGACAGCAACATAAACACCACGGTGATATCCCTGTGCTATCCAAAGTTGAATATATATTTGGTTGGAGTTAAACTTAAAAATGTACCTGTTCTGACTTACATACAAATTCAGCTTAAGAATAAACCTACAGAATCTATCTTGTCTATAACTTGGGACTGCCTGTATATATTTCAAATGAGTCCTAGTATAGATCGACTTGTTTCTTGTTGAGTCCAGCTGGCAGTCCTGGATATGTGTCCCTCTCAAGTGAATCAGGAAACGGGACTGGAAAAGCAGCATGATGTGAGGAGACATCAGCCTTGTGAGCGGATATATATCCCTTGCTGAATTAGGGCAGCTGGCTTTAATACCATTCCTGTGACACAGAAGCAGCTTAGGCAAAGTAACACTGTCTCACTCTAAAGTTTCACCAATACTGTCCTCTGGAACATGCAAGCTTATCAAATGATAATGTACAGAATGTCAGGACTTTCAAATTTTCCTAAAAGCAGTAAATAAAGGATAGCCTCAGTGACATGCTCCACCTGCCAAGAGCCGTGCTTCCTACTGGTCTTGTTATGGTTCGGCTGTGTCCAACTCTGGGAGTTGGTGCTCATCTTCATTTCTAAGCTGAAGAGCCAGCATTATCCATAGACTCCTCCAAGGTCATGTGGCCGGCATGACTACATGGAGTGCTGTTACCCTCCCACTGGGGTGGTACCTATTGATCTACCCACATTTGCATGTTTTCAAACTGCTAGGTTGGCAGAAGCTGTGGCTAACAGCAGGAGCTTACCCCCTCAGATTTGAATGACCAATCTTTCGGTCATCAAGTTCAGCAGTTTAACTCACTGCGCTACTGCAGGCTCCAGGTGTTCTATATAGTCTCCTTTAATATTTCAATTTATTTTTGGCATAAGAGAGGCTCCTGATGGCATCTGTTGTGTTGCTTTGGATCTTTTTTTAGAGCAATGAAGCGGAATAGGAATACAAATACTGTAATAATAATAATGGCAAGGATCCTGTTGTTGACACACACATGTACAAGGCTGTATTTACACTGTAGAATAAATGCAGTTTGACTTTAACAGCCATGGCGCATTGCTATGGGATCCTGGGGTTTGTAGTTTGGTGAGGCACTAGCCCTCTTTGGCAGAGAAGGCTAAAGGCCTTGTAAAACTGCAACCCCCATTATTCCATAGCATTGAACCATGGGAGATAAAGTGGTGTCGGACTGCATTCATTCCACGGTGTAGAAGAGACAGGCAAACTGCGCCCGCTGCACAGGCAAGGTTTGGTAAACCTAGTGGTGGCTTCAGCAAAGGGCTTTGAGGCGGGGAAAGCGTCGCTCGGCAACGCAGCCTCTCCTCCGATTATGACGTCTTGCTGGAGGGCGGGCCTGAGCGGCGCGTCCTCGCCTGAGAGGGAGAGGGAGAGGGAGAGGCCTTGCCAATGCCATGGCCTGGACGGGGAGGCCCCTGCGGCTGCGCCTGGCCCGCTGGAGCCCCCTCCTGGCCCGAGCAGGAGCAGCCCGTAAGGCCCCGCGGAGGGAGACCCGAGGCAGGCGGGCGAGGGAGGGAGGAAGGGGTCTCCTTGGGAGCCAGGGGGTGGGCAGGGGGAACACGGGGCTCTCCGCCATTTTGAAGGCAGAGGAGACTCTGGGGGCCCCTTCAAGTCCTTTCTTCCCTTTCTCCTCTTCTTTTTCTCCTCCCTCTTCCCCCTCCTCCGCTTCTCCTCCACTTTCTCTCTTCCCCTCCTCCTCTTTCTTTTCTTCTCCCTCCTTCTCTTCTCCACCTTCTCCTCGCCTGTTCGTATTCGCCTTTCCTTCTCCTCTTTCTCTTCTTCCTCTCCTACTCCTCTTTCTTTCCCCCTCCTCTCCTAATCTTACTCCTCCTTTTCTTGTTGTCCTTCTCCTCTTCTCTTCTTATTCCTTCTCGTCTCCTTTTCTTCTCTTCCTCCTCTTCCGCCTTCGCTTCCTCTCCTCTTCACTTCCTCTGCTTGTCCTCCCTTTCTCTTTTCGTCGCCTCTTCATTTCTTTCTCCTCCTTTCCTTCTTGTCCTCATCCGCCTTCTCATCTTCTCTCTTCCTCCTCTCGTCCTTTCTTCTTCTCTTCTCATTCTCTTCGCTTCTTTTCCTCTTCTCTTCCTCCTCTCCTCCTTTTCTTCTTTTCCTTCTCTTCTTCCTCTCCTTTTCCTCTTGTCCTTCTCTTTCCTCCCTTTCTCTCCTTGTCCTCCTCGTTCTCTTTTCTCTTCTTCCTCTCCTAATCCTATTCTTCTCATTCTCTTTTTCTTTTCCTTCTCTCCTCTCCCTCCTCATCCTCCTTTTGACTTTTGTGGAGTGTCCTTGGCCAGATGTATCCAGAGGTGGCTTCCCTTTGAGGCTGAGAGAGTGTGACTTGCCCAAAGTTACCGAGTGGGTCTCCATGGCTGAGTGTGGATTTGAACCCTGGCCTCCACATCTATTCTCTACTCACTTTATACAGTTTGACACTGCTTTAACTGTCATGGATCTGTGCTTTAGATTCCTGGGAGTTGCAGTTTTTACAAGCCTTTTAGCCTTATAAGCCAAAGAGTGCTGCTGCCTCACCAAAATCACAACTCAGAGAACTGCAGTCACTTTGGGTATGTCTACATTGTAATGTTCATATAGTTTGCCGATGCTCAATAATGTTGAGCCGTAGGAATTGCAGTTTGGTGAGGCATTGGGCCCCTTTGTAAAACTACTGCACCCATGATTCCAGGGCATTGAGCCATGGCAGTAAATGGTGTCAGGGTTTATGACTATGTTTTTTTCTGTGTGTTCTCTTGCTATCTTTTCATATTTCATTTTGTATGCTAGACTGGAGGGTGATATAACAGTTTAGCAATGGCTGCCCACTGTGTGACTTTCAGCAAGTCACTGCCACACTCCCAGAAGAAGGCAAAAACAAGCCTCTTCTGAACAAATCTTGACATTCAAAATAACTCAAAAGGGTAACCATAAGTCGAAATGACAAATTTTACTTCTATGACTTTGCCGAGGCATTACTTCTATGCAAATGATAATACCTAAGCAAATAAAGGGGCTAGACTCCTCTAAAAGCTTTGTGGTGTGCTTTCAAATAATTTCTGACTTCTGACAACTCAAAGGCAAATCTACCACAGGGTTTTCCTGCCAAGATTTGTTCAGAGAGGGAGTTGGCTTGGCTTTCCTTTGAGGCTGACAAGAGTATGGCCTTCCCAAAGTGCATTTCCATGTTTTATTGGAATTGTGAACCCTGGTCTCTTTCGTGTCCAAATCTGATATTTCAGCCAGGACACACAGACTACCCAATCCATTGCACATGTATTTTGGAAGCAAGAGTTGGGGTTTGTTGTGTTTACTGCATTCAGCCAAGTATTGCAGTGGGTCAGTCAGAGCTAATGCATATGGAGTTCGATGCACACCAAGCATGTCACCTCTCCAAAGACATATCTACACTATTGAACTAATGCAGTTTGACACCAGCTTGACTGCGTTATAGAGACATAGGTTCAGCTATCTACACTGTTGAACTAATGCAGTTTTGACATCAGTTTGACTGCTATGGCTCAGTGGTATGGAATCATGAGAGTTGTAGTTTGGTGAGGCACCAGCACTCTTTATTAGAGAAGGCTAAAGAGCTTGTAAAACTACATCTCCCATGATTCCACAGCATTGAGCCATGGGAGTTAAACTGGTGTTAAACTGCATTGATTTTACAGTGTGAATGCACCCGCAGACTCAGCCACAGGGGGGCAAGAAAAATGCCAAAAATAGTTGACACTGCAAGTTCACTTCTTCCTGCCGCATGCTGTGTGCCTGCTTATGCACTCCCAAACATATGTTTAAGTTTGTGACTGCGTAAGTACTTGCATAACAGATCCTTGTATGTGCTTCCCCGAACCTTTGCAGACCTATATTTTTCTCGTTACAGTAGAGTCTCACTTATCCAAGCCTCGCTTATCCAAGCTTCTGGATTATCCAAGCCATTTTTGTAGTCAAAGTTTTCAATATACTGTATCATGATATTTTGGTGCTAAATTCGTAAATACAGTAGTATAAAACATAACATTACTGCATATTGAACTACTTTTTCTGTCAAATTTGTTGTATAACATGATGCTCTGGTGCTTAATTTGTAAAATCATAACCTAATTTGATGTTTAATAGGCTTTTCCTTAATCCCTCCTTATTATCCAAGATATTCGCTTATCCAAGCTTCTGCCGGCCCGTTTAGCTTGGATTAGTGAGACTCTACTGTACTTTAAACTTCCTTGTTTTTCCAATGTTAGGTTAATATTATTTTACAATCTTTCATATTTGGATTACATGTACAGTATTTGTCGATTTGCTTTATATTATTCTGCCTGTTATGTATTTTTCTATATAATTTATTTTACAATTGTATAGTTTTATATTATTCATTTCTTCCCTCAGTGTGTATGTGTATGTATTACAGATATATTTTAAATTGTACACCTTTGGCAGGACTCCCTGTTTTTTGTTGTTTTAGTTATAAAGCACCATGAATATCAGTGATGTTACATAAAGAGATTATGATGATAATAATGATGGTGGTATATGTGTGTAGGAAAGGAATAGGACTGGGACAAGAAGACAGAAGCTTAGTATTTTATCATTTAATTCTTTTCCAGTCCTTCTCCAAGTTACTCTGACAGGAAACCAGGAATGGGACCAAAAGGAAATCATAGGTTCAGGAGGGCAATTTGCGCAAACCACCTCCTTCCTTAAATTTTGTCTTAAGACAAGAGTAGGGCCTCTAGTATTTTATTTTAATAAGAATTCTTGAGGGGTAAAAAAAAAACGAACAGTACTGTTGAATGTCATGGAATGTAATTAGTAGCATTGTGGTACAGCTTATTAATAATTGGGAGATATCTATATGAGATGTGTAATTGCCTTTTAAATCCTGATCCTTAAGTCCATTCAGGACAAAGAGGTTGAAGATACCCATTAATATTTCAAAGGAAAACGTTATGTGCTCATTTACATTGGTCCTTTATTACATAAGACATCAGGCTTTCTATCCATGATCCACCTATATAGAAAAATTACACTTTGTGCATGTTAAGGACTCACCCGTAGTTAAACCCAGCCTTTTCGTAACATGAGAAACAAGCCGTGTTCTTCCTCTCTTAGCCCCATTCTACACTACCTTATAAAATCTAGATTTATCTGTTTTGAACTGGTTTATATGGCAGTGTAGACTCGTATAATCCAGTTCAAAACAGATAATGTGGATTGCCTTTGATACTTTGGATTATATGGCAGTGTAAAAGGGGCCTTGGTCCAGATTTAGCACAGGAGTGATGATGGTCAAGACTGGGGATCATGCAGCTAGTGGTAGGAAATAGCTGTTTTATTTCAGATTTTTTAAAAATCCATCCTGGATGGGACAGTTTCTAGTGGCTCCAGATAGGCTGGATCTACATTGAGTCTACATTGGGTTTATATGAGTCTACACTGCTATATAATCCAGTTCAAAGCAGATAATCTGGATTAAGAAACTGGATTATTTGGCAGTGTAGCTGGGGCATCCACACTATAGAACTGATACAGTTTGACACCACTTTAGCTGCATGGAATTCTGGAGTTTATAGTTTGGAGAGGCAGCAGCACAGAGAACGCCAAAGACTTTATAAAACTACAACTCCCATGATCCAATAACAAAAAGCTGTGGCAGGTAAAATTGTGTTAAACTATTCATTGTATAGTATAGAAATAACCTTCGTAGTTAGGACTGAGGAAGACTTCTAGTGAGGATCTGGATTTTTTAATTGACAATTTAACTTAGGCGCCTTCTACACTGCCATATAATCCACATTATCTAATTTGAATTGCATTATATGAGTCTACACTGCCATAACAGTGCTCCATGCCGTCATGCTGGCCACATGACCTTGGAGGTGGCTACGGACACGCCAACTCTTCGGCTTAGAAATGGGGATGAGCACCAACCCCCAGAGTCAGACACAACTCAGTTTTCAGGGGGAAAACCTTTACCTTTTACACTGCCATATAATCCAGTTCAAAGCAGATAATCTGGATTTTATATGGCAGTGTGAAAGGGGTGTTACTTCCAATTTAGTAGAAATACATCACTTCAAAAACAATATCTCTTCACTCTTCTCAAGTCTTTATAAACTCAAACAATTACCACATTCCATTTCTTCATTTTAGTAATGAGGCAGGAATTTCTCTATGGAGAGCCTTTGTTTCTGAATAATTTACCTCCACAATGTAGGCTGATTTGCTCAGTAACTTTCTAGATTCACAATTTGGCAAACTTTCACGTGGGTATGTTATTGTATACCATTATTTTAAGCTTCAGTCTTCAGCTGTTTTATTTCCATAAATGGTCCAGACTTTATCTGACTTTTTGTTACAGTCCTTCAATATTACATTCTTCCAGACAGATTTTTAATATTTTGGAACTATAGGCATTTTGTTAGTATACTTCTAAGTAATCATTTACCTATGTTTCTGTACAACAGGGTCGGTTTGGCTGCCCAGATCTGTGGGAAGTATTAACTTTAGCACCAAAGAAAAAGCTGAACCTACCAACAAACCACTTAAGAAACCAAAATTGCCAGTAGGTCGTTTTGATGAGGCAGAAGAATCTAACATAGAGACGGAGCCACTAGAAAGTAAGTCTGGGCATATGAAATATAAATGTACCTACATTTGGAAAAGTGCACAAAAATATATCTAGTCCTGGACGGCTAACAGCTCTCTTAGAACACGAAGCAATGGCAGCTAGTCATTACATTCAGGGGGTTGGACTGGATGGCCCACAAGGTCTCTTCCAACTCTATGATTCTATTACCTTTAGTGGAATGCATTTAGATTTTACCACAATCATTTTCATTTATTTAACAGCGTATTTTGGTTAGCAACTCTTTACAAACAGATTTTCAAAAACACTGTCTTTTTTCTTTGCAGAACTAAGGTTATGTAATTATACCTTTAGCTGGCAGTAATTTAGAGCATATATAAACAATTAGCTCTATTTGGGCTTCTTTATTTATAAACACAGTAAAACTAATATTGGGCTAAATCACAGTGAAAGTGATTTGACTCTTAAATTTGAACTTCTTGGTAATTTGCTGTCAATATTGCCTTTTCAGTGAGGTATATTTTTTCATATTTCTCATTATTTCTTGCAATGGGTGGATATGCAATGCAGATGCTGTGAAAATGAAGATGATGTTAGTTGGGCTACAACTATATTTCAATCAGATCAGTCCTTTGGTTCTATTGGCCTTTTATTCTCTCATGATTTTAACTGTTCGGTTCAGTTATATTGTCTGCGAAAAGGAGTAGATGTAAGTAAAAGGATGGATGGATTTATGGATGAGTTTGGTCCCTCTTGCAACTGATGAACTAGACAAACTAATTTGGTTTGTCGCACTTCAGTTGCCACTGTAAGTAGTGGTGCAGGGGTCAGAGAAGAACTTCAGGGGTATCACATCAGATTCCCAGGTCTGATGGTTGTACAGAATTGCTTGTTAACACTTTGATGTGCTTTTTTTAGAGTTTCCGGATGGCATCAATCCTGTTACGAAGGAGAAAGGAGGACCCACGGGCCCTGAACCAACCCGTTATGGAGATTGGGAACGGAAAGGACGATGTATAGATTTTTGAAGAGCACCATACATTTTGGAGAGCTGATATTAGAATGGTGATAAAACTTAAGGAGATAGATCATCCAAATGAGCCCTCCTGTATTTATGTGAAGTAATATGCTATATTAATCTTATTTAATGACATTTGAAAACCTGCTTTCTATGGATAATTATGTTTTAATAGAACAGGTTGGATGCTGAAGATTTACATTTTTGAAAGACTCATGTAATTTAGAGGGATTTTAATTTTAAAAAAGACTCCTAAGTTTGATTTCATGTGGCCAAAATGTTCTGTCAGTGCAGGTGTCACAGTTACTTCCAAGAAAATCCATTTATTAGTTATGAACTGATATGTGGGGGGGGAAACAATGTATTGCATTCTTGTTTGTGAAGCAGATAATGTCTTCTACTTATGTGAAGAACATAGTTCTGCACAAAGCATTTAAGTTGTTACATCCTAGAAACCATTGTTTAAGGTGCTTGGACCAAACACACTGAATATTACACAGCTGCCGTCTTTGAGTAAAGGAAGGGTAATCCCCACCATTTACCCTGTTTCTGCAGTTTTTCTTAATAGATTGTTATGTATTAACTGATTCTCATGCACTTAAACTACTTCTCCATTGTTTCCCAATACTGAATAAATTACACTTATCCACTACTACTTAAAATGGGTATCTGGTTCATGTTGTCATTTTCTTTCTGTATTTGGTGTCTTCAATTTAAATAAAAGTACTGTAAAAAATTAGCTTGTATATAAATGCAGACCAGAAATGCCTTATTTTGAGAAGTAAATCAAGAGAAAATAGGTTCCTATTAAATCCCTGCATTAGTGTTTGCACTTTTTACATTGGCTGTTGTTGCATTTTCTCACTGAGAAAGGCCAGAAATGGTGTCACAGCAGAGACATTAGAAGTCGTTGGTGCTTCTTTTAGGTTCTCCCAGATGGACTAAACCCTTACCTTTCACCATTACTTAAGAGAAAGGGATAGTTCCCTTTTTTTGATAAGGAGTCAAGGTACAGTATTCACATTGGTCTGTAGATAAGTCTACCTGGTTTTTTTGGACTTGTTTTTTTGACTAATTTTTTTAGACTTAGACAAGCCTAATCCAGAAAGGACCATGATGGTGATGGTTTGTTGAAAGTATAGGGATCCAGCTTATGCTTGCTGGCGTTAAGACATTTTCTGAAAACAAAAGCATGTACCGTATATACTCGAGTATAAGCCGACCCGAATATAAGCCGAGGCACACAATTTTACCACAAAAAAATGGGAAAACGTATTGACTCGAGTATAAGCTGAGGGTGGGAAATGCAACAGCTACTGATAGAATGTAAAATGTTTTTAAAAATTGCCACTTTTTTCTAGACACCAAGTAAGATATTTGAAATTCTCTGTATACCCACAGGCTTAACATTCAAGGAAACATTCGTACTGAGATTTTAACAAGCTGCCTAGGTGCCTCAAGTGATCTGATAAACAGGGACCAAGAACAGAAAGTAGAGACTCTTAAGACAGTGGTTCTCAACCTGTGGGTCTCCAGATGTTTTGACTTTCAACTCCCAGAAATCCTAACAACGTAAACTGGCTGGGATTTCTGGGAGTTGTAGGCCAAAACATCTGGAGACCCTGAGGGTCCTGCCTCGCAGCCATATAACCCAGAATATCAAGGCAGATAATCCACAATATCTTCTTTGAACTGGATTATATAGAAGTGTGGACTCAGATAACCCAGTTCAAAGCAGATATTGTGGGTTATTCTGCTTTGATATTCTGGGTTTTATGGCTGTGTGGAAGAGCCCTGAGGGTCCTTCCACACAGCCATGTAACTCAGAATATCAAGGCAGATAATCCACAGTATCTGTTTTGAACTGGGATATATGGCAGTATGGACTCAGATAACCCAGTTCAAAGCAGATATTGTGAGTTATTCTGCCTTGATATCTTGGGCCCTAAGAGGCCCAGGTTTGACCATGCCTGCGCTAACCTGGATGGAGTTGTGGGAGTTAAAGTCCAAGAACCCTGGAGATCCCAAATTTGCCCATGCCTGCACTATGGTGCTGGTGTAAATAATCCATGGCGATGGCAACTGCGCATGCGCCGGTGGCACCATCCTCCTCTTTTCGCCGCTCACTTCCCTCTTCTCACCAGAGGGAAGCCAAGGAGTAGCAGCCATTGCCTTTGGAAACCCGACTTGCCGCTCTCCGGTAATGGGAAGGGTGTAGGGGCACGCGTGCTCCAGCTGCACTAGCTCTCTACTCTGGCTGCATTCGTGCCTCTCGCCTTCCTTTTCTCTTTGCATGAGAAGGTGAGAGGCGTGCAGGCCAGTGGCACCAGCTTCCTGTTCTTGCTGTGCATGCGCCTCTTGCCTTTTCACGCAAAGAGAAGAGGGAGGTGAGGCAGTGGCATCAACTTTCTGTTCTCGCCACGTTCACGTCTCTGTGTGAGAAGGTGAGAGGCACGTGCACAGCGAGAACTGCAAGCTAGTGCCACTGACATGCACGCCTCTCGCATGCAAAAAGGGAGATGAGACGCGCGAATGCGCTGAGAACAAAAAGTTGATGCTGCTGGCACGCGTGCGCCCGCATCCTTCCCATTACTGGAGAGCGGCAGGCCGGGTTTCCAAAGGCGACGGCAGCTACTCCTTGGCTTCCGTCTGGTGAGAAGAGGGAAGCACGCGCTGAAAAGAGGAGGCTACTGCCTCCAGCGCATGCACAGTTGCCATCACCATGGATTATTTACACCAGTGCCATAGTGCAGGCATGGGCAAATTTGGGTCATCCAGGGTTCTTGGTCTTCAACTCCCACAACTACTTTCAAGTTAGAGCAGGCATGGGCAAACTTGGACCTTCTATGGGTTTGGACTGCAACTCCCATAACTCTCGAGTATAAGCCGAGGAGGACTTTTTCAGCCTCAAAAAGGGTCTGAAAAACTTGGCTTATATTCGAGTATATATGGTACTTTATTGGATTCAACTCTGAGACTAGAAACTCGGATTTCTTCTGTGGCCATTGGTGCATTTGTGCAGTTAAGTCTTGTGCGCTAGCTATGCTCATTCCAATAAATGCCTAATTTGGCTACAGTGATTGGCTACCATAGTTACATCCCACTTGTATTACTATAACATGCCGCCTTTGAAGAGTACAGTACTATATTGGGAACCTTCGGCTGGATGAAAGAGCAAATGATCAGGGCTAGCTAGTGGGAGCATATAGCTCCCTTGTTACTCCAGTTCCGTTGACTTCCAGGCCCCTTATACACTGCCATATAATCCAGATTATCAAATCAGATAATCCATATTATCTGTTTTGAAGTGGATGGTGAGAGTCTACACTGCCATATAATTCAGTTCAAGGCAGATAATCTGGATTTTATACGGCAGTGTAGAGGGGGCCCCAGTCCATTTATGGCCACAATTCGTAACCTGTAAAGCCTTCAATATCTGCTTCTAAGCTCTAGAAATCGCTCTCTATACAAGGGCCCTCCTTGGTGACCTTCCAAGGTGGGCAAAGTCAGATGGGGTTTTTTTTGGTGTACTTTTGAGAACTTAAGTGCTGAGTAGGAAAAGGGTATTAATAAGTTGCTGTACATCTTGTTGCTGCTCTTTTTTAGAGGGTGTGTTTTCATGCTTTTTAATTTGATATATGCTTTAATTACATTTAAATTGTGTATGTCTTAACTGACTTCTATTCTGAAAGCCCACTTGGGTCTCAGGGATAAGGAAAGAGCAAGATAAAAGCTAACAACAATAAAAACAACAGCAATAGGAGTTATAATAGAAGGAATGCATGATTTAGGTACATGGTCACATACCATGGATTTGAAACAAGCAGTTATTGGGTTAATGTGATACACATTTTTGTCCTGAATTTCTGGGTATCGTTCACAGACTGATAGATTAAAATGGACTTACATTGTTTTCTCTCTGGCAATGAATAACTAGGAAATAAATTGTGTTGTAATGAAATAAAATGGTGTTGTGATGAAGTGCATAGCAAAGTTCTATAATAAACTATGTTGTGCACAAGTAAATTTAATACCTACAGCTGTCTGAGACATTTAGCTATATACCCCATTTGAATAAGGGATGTATTTTTGATGCTCAAATACTACTATGTGAAGATAAGATTTTTTTTCCTTAATCTTATGATCCAAATAGAATTATTCTTAATAGCACTCCCTGATAAATAATGCTGGTACTGTTACAGATTCAATTTGATATCGCGGTATATTTTTTACTCTCTCAATACATACAGATTTTAAATGAAATTAATTAGGCTAAACTGTCATTAAAAACTATAGCTCACTTCATATGTGTGAAATATTTTTGACAAGCGTAGGTCTGGATACAGAGTTAATATGTCTACATGGCACAGTTTTGGCTGTTGGGATTAAAATAAATAATCCCCAGTGTCTGCTTGGAAAACAAACCCCCATCTGTGACAGTGACATGATCAGAACTTTTGTTTGTGACATCATCTCTGCAGATGATATATTTAGTCAGAACATTTAATCTAAGCCTTGTTTTTTACTTTGAGTTCATGGGAACAGGGAAAATCTAAAGGATGCATCACCTTGACAGCACCACCTTCCAAGATTTTAAACAGCATAAGCAACCCATATACAGTAATCCCTCCACATTTGTGGTTTTAACTTTTGCAGGTTTGATTATTCACACATGGGGGAGATGTCTGTGTCCATGCAATTTGGGCAAATTAATCTTCTTTCTTACCAAGAAATTTAAGATTACTAGAGAGGAATGAAACAATTTGACACATCCCAGTTACAAAACCAAGTGGTAAAGATCCAACAGAAAGTAAGAATAATGAAAAAGATTTCTACACCTCCCTAAGTGAACTCTTTTTACAATTTGAGTGTGGGGTTTCCTTTTGCCAGATACAAACTCATTTTTCTACTACAGTAGAGTCTCACTTACCCAACACTCGCTTATCCAACGTTCTGGATTATCCAACGCATTTTTGTAGTCAATGTTTTCAATACATCGTGATATTTTGGTGCTAAATTTGTAAATACGCTAATTACTACATAGCATTACTGCGTATTGAACTACTTTTTCTGTCAAATTTGTTGTATAACATGATGTTTTGGTGCTTAATTTGTAAAATCATAACCTAATTTGATGTGTAATAGAGTTTTCCTTAATCCCTCCTTATTATCTAACATATTCGCTTATCCAACGTTCTGCCAGCCTGTTTATGTTGGATAAGTGAAACTCTACTGTATTTCCTTAGACTAAACTCTGAAATGTAGTCATCCTATGTTAGGAAATACAGTCAGCCCTCCACATTCATTGGGGTTTGGGGCACAGGACCCCCACAAAAGTGAAAAACTGCAAACTTTGCATCTGCCCCCAAACTTGTATTCCCTCTTGTTTATTGGTGGCACTGTTTGGCAACATAAGCTTTAGAAACCACACTTGCACAGCTGAAATAGAGGGAATTACTTAGATGTAGCCTAGGAAACAGTAGGAAAATCCATTTATATCTAGGCAAGGGAGTCCCATGCTCATTGCAAATCTTTTGACTTGAAGATGCTCTGAAATTTGCAGTAACATAACATTTTTATTGATCTACCACTTTTGGTGGCTGGATTTGTTCATTATAATGGTGGATTGGTGCAATGCCATAGAATCCTGAGAGCTGTAGTGTGGAAGCACTCTTTGGAAGAGGAAAATAAAGACTTTGTAAAACTACACTTCCCGTCATTCTATACCATCAAGACATGGAGCCAAACTGGTGTCCAACTGCATTAATTTTACAATATAGGTGTACCCTTAGACTACAACAAACTTAAATTGGCCAGATGATACTAATCTTGAGTCCAAAATGCAGAGTTGCAGTGTATTCAAGTTTATTTTATTTTGGACTAGCTTGGGGACCCGACAGTGCACAGGTCATTTGAGGCAGGCACTGTTTGTCTTTGAATGTTAGGTATTCTCATTTTGGAGTGGGTGAACTACAATTCCCAGAATCGTGGGCCAATCCTCCCCAAACCTGCCAGTATTCAAAGTTGGCCATTTTGATTTTGTGTACCAAGTGTGGTCCAGATCCGTTGTTGGCTGGGTTCAGTGCTCTTTGGATGCGGGTGAACTACAACTCCCAAAATCAAGGCCCATTCCCACAAACTCCTGCAATATGTTCAGTTGGTCATGAGGCTTCTCTGTGCAAAGTTTGGTCCCGGTCCATTGTCAGTGGGGATCACTGTTTCTCTGGATGCATGTGTACTATAACTCACTTTTCCCCAAACTTGTCCAATATGTTCTGTTGGTTATGGGGGCTCTGTGTGCCAAGTATGGTCCTCGCCCATCATCGGTGGGGTTCGATTGCAGGTGAATTATAAATCCCAGTACCTACGACTCCCAAATTTCCAGGCCAATTCCCCTCAATACCCAACAGTATTCAAATCTAGGCATATTGGGTCTACATGGCAAGTTTGGTCCAGACCCATCATTGTTTGGGTTCATAGCGTTCTGGGTGTAGGTGAACTACAACTCCTCTAAATTCCCCAGTAGGAGGCACAGTGCTGTGACTGGATGCAGGGTGAACTGCAACTTCTACCATGTGGAGTCAATCCCCCAAACTCCTCCAGTAAGTTTAGTTGCTGTGTTTGTTTTGCAGACAGATTTGAAAGGGAAGGGCAGTAGGCGGGGTCATGCAAATTCTACACCAATGGAGAACCCTGGGATGCGCTGCTCAGTTCTGCTGTGTTTGTTCTGCAGACAGATTTGAAAGGTAAGGGCAGTAGGCGGGGTCATGCAAATTTCACACCAATGGAGAACCCTGGGATGCCTGGCTGTGGTGGAGGAAAATGCAAAATCTAGGATGAAATTGTCCCCAAATGAAAGGGTGGTGGGCTGTAGTGTTTAGGGAGGACATTGGCAGGGGTTGGGTTGCATGTTCATGGAGCTCACTGTAACCACAATGTCAGTGGAGGGGAGTGACTTGGTGACTCCTCAGCACTGGGAACTGTAGGCTGTTTGTGGAGGCCGGAGGCTGTCTGTGTAAGCAGAAACCCGTGCCACATACAGGTTTTCACTTTTATTATGGATGGATATATGGATATGGATATGGATATGGAGATATGGATATATATATATGGATATAGATATAAATATAGATATATAGAAGAAAGTATTTGTCAGATGTGTTGTTGAAGGCTTTCATGGCCGGGATCACAGGGTTGTATGTTTTCCTGGCTGTTTTTCTGGAACATGGCCCTACAGCCTGGAAAACATACAACCCTATTCGCCAAATGGCTTTAAACTGAAAAAGTTTTCTCTATTGAATCTATAGATCCAGTACAAATGAAGGTTGACAGCCTTGTCACTACAAAAAACACTTTAAAATGATTGTTGGTAATGAATATGCAACCCATTTAAATTGCTGACAACCCTGTAATATATCGCCTAGCAGGGATTTGAATTTATATTTTAAAGGATCCTGGAACACATATAAAGGGCTGCCAGCTTGAATGACAGACTGTTGAGAGCTTTTGCTTCTTGCGGAGTTGAGAGGATGAGGAGGTGGGTGAGAATAACCATTGCAAAAGGGAGGACTAAAATGAGAGGCAAATAAAAGACGAAAGCAGCTTTTTTTCTGAGGGATTAATAAATCCTGGGGCCTAGAAATCAGACAGTGAAGTGAATCCTGGTTCAGAGATTGAGAAGACTTTTTGTGTATTTTTTCATGCAATAAATGCAGCACAATACAGTGTGACTTTATGAGAGCCTGTGTACATTTCCATTGCTGCTGTACTACACTAAGCAACAAATGTCTTAAATGGTGCTGCTTTGAATTCTTCAAAATACAGAAAGAATATTTTAACATCACTGGTATATTTTCTGAAATATGGATGATTGACTCTTGCTATCATGGCAGTTATTTGGTTAAAATGACCATGAAACACATCATTTTCAATGTGCCTTATGTTAAAATGTGGGAACCCTCTTGTACTATCATCAGAAATAACTTTTCTGATGGTTCATGGTCCAATTTTTGCAAAGGATGTTGATATAGTGGGCTTCAGCACCTGTAGAAACAGAAATGGTGTTTTCTGGAGGATGGGGACCTAATTCCAATTTTCACAGTATGCTCATGTTAACTTGGTAAAATATGGTCTGAGCACGGAGTAGATATTGTCAGATGCCTCAACTATGATAATAGCAATGATGGACAGATTACCTAGTTTGTCAAGTTTGGATAGCAGATGTCTTGGCCAAGCTTCTGACCTGTGATTTGGTCCTGCAGGAAATTCCTTCCTATGCTTGTGTATTTTCTTCGGGTAATACTCAATGGGTTATGATGATAGAGATCTCAGTTAAAATGTGATGGTGGCGAGCTGTACCTCAATCTACTGTATAAATAATGCTGTTTGACACTACTTGAACTGCCATGGCACAATGCTATGGAATCCTAGGACTTGTAGTTTGTGAGGCACAAGCCTTCTTTTGCAGAAAATGCTTATTAAACTATTACAACTCACATGATCCCATAGCTGTTTTGATATACTGGCACAGACATGATATCAGGGGATTGGATTGTTCTGCTCTTCCACTCTCCTCTATTCCACCTCTCAGTGATTCATTCAAGTTTTTTTTAAAACTTAACCTTCACTAGCATCGTGAAATAGCTTGTGAGTTTTTAAAAAAATCTTAACAGAACAGCAGAACTGTGAGAGGGCAGAGTTATGTTCTTAACAAAAAGTATGGTAATGGAGCTGCAGAGTGACAAATCATCACAGTTGCATGACAATGGAAAGGCGCAATGGCAAGGATTATCATCCCAACAAATTGCTGCTATCCCTGTTTGCACAAATGCTGTAGGATCATGGTTTTGTAAAAGCAAGTCAATTGCTTGTTAACTACAGTCTTCTCACATTATAGCTACAACAATTTATCCAGCAATAATTTGCAAAGGTGATGAAAGAGGTAGGAAACCAACTGATTTCATTTATTCCTGACCTCACTTTATTCTAGCACGAAGAACTTAAAAAACAAAAAAAACAAAAAATAGCATACCTCCATCCATCAAGTAGAAATGAAAGAACAGGTGGAATTACTACTTCCTAGCCACACAATGTTGGGAAAGAAATATCTTTACAGGAGATCAGAGAACAGAAATTTACTTCATGGGAGAATGAACATGCTGAAGCCATCCATAACTGACCGGCATGAAGATGATTGTCACGACCCAGGCTGCAGAGCACCAATAACCATACACAGAGGCCAGAATCTATCTAATATCTTTATTGAAGGAATATATAAAGTTAATAAAAGCAAGTGTATGAAATAGTCCAGAATTAGTCCTTTCAGGAAAGGTCAAAATTAGTCCCAAGAAACAATGTCCAATATGAAATATTAAGGTCCAAAGTTGTAATCCAATAACCGAAACACTCACTTTGCCAGGCAAGGTGAGGGGAGATGACAAGGTCCTTTAGTCCATGAACTTGAGCAAGGCTAGAAGGTAACTTGATTCTTGGAACACAAAGCTTGATTCAAGGCAACAAGGAAACGAGGAGCAAGAACAAGATCCGTGGTAATTACTTGGCGAGGTCCGGGAAACAAGGCAAAATCCGGGGAGAAAAACAAGGCTGGGAACGAAGGCTTGGAACAGGAACAAAGGCTTGAGAGCAGGAGTAGCTGTCCACACACGCTGCTCCGGTAGCTGACGAAATGACTCCGCAAGATTCCTTCGGGAGCAAGGAACCTAAATAGGCCTCGTTTTCCCACCAGAGAACACTTCTCTGGGGAATCAGAAACGAAAGTCAATCTCTGTGTCCAGATGTATGACTCCCTAAAATCTCTCACGGAAGCAGGCTTAATCATCTGAATGCTTTGCTGCAATTCTCAAGCTCCTGCGATTAGCCTGCTGCACTCCTTTTTGCTGGAGATAATAATTACGGCGAGAAAAAGGGGGAGATTTTGACTCAGGGCTTGTTTGGCAGATTTCTGGAAGACAAACCTCCTGCAGGTGCAAGGGCTCCATTTCTGGCTGGGAAAGTTCCTTTTCTGGCTGAAATGGTGGGAAACCCAAGTTTTCCTCTTCATCTGTCACAACAGCACTAGGAACGGGACTACATGGCCCATGAGTCATCACACTATCCCCCTCCTCAAGCCCCCTCTCAAACTGGGACTCTCTCCCCGAGGCGCGAGGCCGCGGCTTGGCGGGATAGGTCTGATGGAAGCGGCGGGTTAAATCGGGGGCATGGACTGTGGAAGCGTCTTCCCAAGAGCGTTCCTCAGGGCCAAAACCCACCCAGTCAATGAGATATTGTAGGCGGCGGCGGTGAAAGCGAGAATCCAAAATGTCCTGAACCTCGAATTCCTCCTCCCCATCCACCAAAACAGGGCATCAGGGCGCACACCATCCGCCGGAAGGAGCAGGGAGCGATGAAACACTGGATGAATGCGCATTGAGCGCGGAAGTTGGAGTTTGAAAGTCACGGGGTTAAGTTGCGCCACCACTGGATAGGGACCAATGAAACGGGCATCTAACTTCCGGCAAGGGCGATGGGAGGGCAAAAAGCGAGTGGACAGAAGAACCCGGTCTCCTACCTTGATTTCGGGGCCCGGCTGGCGATGTCTGTCAGCGTGGCGTTTATAGTCCTCCTTGGCTTGGTCCAGTTGCTGGAGTAAAAGTTGTTGCACCGCTGTGAGTTCCTGCAGCCAGTCCTCCACTGCGGGAACTTCTGAGGTTTCAATGACAGAAGGAAAGAAACGTGGATGGAAGCCGTAGTTTGCAAAGAACGGGGTTTCTTTAGTTGAAGCCTGGACCCCATTGTTGTAGGCAAACTCTGACAGTGGTAACAGGGAAGCCCAATTGTCCTGCTGGTAGTTCACATAACAGCGAAGGTATTGTTCCAAAGTGGCATTGGTACGCTCAGTTTGCCCATCCGTTTGGGGATGGTGAGCCGAAGATAAACGAGAGTCTATGCCCAATAGTTTTTGTAGTGCTTTCCAGAAACGAGAGGTGAATTGGGACCCACGGTCTGTGACCAAACTCTTGGGCAATCCATGCAATCTGAAGACATGTTGAAGGAATAAATCTGCAGTCTCTTTGGCCGTGGGAAGGCCATCACAGGGAATGAAATGGGCTAACTTGGTAAAAAGGTCCACCACCACTAGGATCGTGGTAAATCCACAGGAAGGTGGTAGATCAGTGATAAAATCCGCAGAGATTATTTCCCATGGGCGAGATGGGGTAGGGAGGGGATGTAGAAGCCCTGAGGGCTTTTCCCTTCTTGTTTTGGAGCGCTGGCATACTGGGCAGGTGTTGACATATTTTTCCACATCCTTGCGGATCTTGGGCCACCAGAAATCTCTTAGGATCAAATGCATGGTTTTGAATAGTCCGAAATGCCCTGCTGGCTTGCAGTCATGACACAGACGAAGTGCTTTTTCCCTGCCCGGTCCTGGAGGGATGTAAACATGATTTCTATAGCAAAGTAGCCCATCCTTAAGCGAAAAGGGGAAATGTAGTCCTTGGCGAAGTTGGTCCTGTGCCCAGGCATCTGCTTGCTGACTAGCCCTGATTTCCTGAGCACAAAGGGGCCCTGGAGTAGAGGGAGTTGATTCAATGGGAGTGGATTTGGTGTTTCCCACTGTGAGCGTGGCAAAGTTCTCGGGCTGTAGCAGCTGGGACTCAAAGGTCTCTTTGCGCCCTGCAGCATATTCCGGTTTCCGTGACAGAGCATCTGCTTGCTTGGTCTGGGCTGGGGTTACATAATGGATTTAGAAGTTAAAACGTTCAAAGAATAAAGCCCAGCGTTGTTGCCTCTGATTTAGCTTGCGGGCAGTTCTTAGATGCTCTAGATTCCGATGATCAGTATGGACTTCAATGGGAAATTTGGCCCCTTCTAACCAATGTCTCCAAGTTTCAAAGGCTGCCTTTATGGCTAAAAGTTCCTTTTCCCAAATAGTGTAATTTCTCTCTGGTGCGGTCAATTGACGGGAATAAAAGGCACAAGGGTGAAGATGATCTCCCACTGGTTGTAGGAGTACAGCCCCAATCGCCACATCGGAGGCGTCCGCCTGCACGACAAAAGGGGTTTCAGGATCTGGGTGCTGAAGGATTGGCTGGGACGTGAATAATTTCTTTAGTTGCTGGAACCCTTTCTCTGCTTGATCTGTCCAGCGGAAGGGCTGTTTCCCACGGATGCAGCTGGTGATTGGGTCAGACCAGCGGGCAAAGTCTGGAATGAACTTGCGGTAGTAGTTCGCGAACCCCAAGAAGCGTTGCACCTCTTTCTTGTTGGTTGGCGCCCGCCATTCCAATACTGCCGCTACCTTGGCCGGGTCCATGGTGAGCCCTAGTGGCGAGAGACGATAACCCAGGAAATCTACCTCTTGTAGATCAAAAGCGCATTTTTCCAGCTTGGCATAAAGTCCATGATCCCGCAATCGTTGTAACACCATTCTGACGTGGTTCTCATGTTCTGATTGCGATCTAGAAAACACCAAAAAATCGTCCAGGTAGATGATCAAGAACCGGTCTAGATAATCCTGAAAGATATCGTTGACAAAATGTTGAAACGTTGCGGGAGCTCCACATAAACCGAAATTCATGACCACGGTTTCGAATAAACCGAATTTAGTCTGGAAGGCAGTCTTCCACTCGTCCCCTTCCCTGATGCGGACTAGATTATAAGCTCCTCGAAGATCCAGTTTGGTGTAAACCTTAGCCCCTCGAAGCCGGTCTAAGAGGTCCGAGATCAAAGGCAGGGGATACCGGTTTCGCTTAGTGATATTGTTCAATGCTCTATAGTCCACCACCAAGCGTAGGTCCCCTGACTTCTTTTTCACGAACATCACTGGGGAAGCGGCTGGGGATTGAGAGGGTCTAATAAACCCCTTGCGGAGGTTTGTCTCTAAGAACTCCCTGAGAGCTTCTTGTTCTGGTTCAGTCAGGGAGTAGAAGTGTCCTCGCGGGATCGGGGCCCCCTCCACCAAGTCAATGGCACAGTCATAAGGTCTATGAGGGGGTAGTCTCTCGGCTTCCTTTTCATTGAATACATCCCAATATTCTGAGTACTTCTTGGGCAAGGTGATGATGGGTTCAGCGTCTGTGGCATGGCAGACCTTGGCTACAAGGCAATGGTTTTGGCAATATTTTGAAGCAAACTGCAGTTCTCTGTTGGACCAGGAGATGCTTGGGTCGTGGAGTGTCAGCCATGGAATTCCCAAAATCACAGGGAAGTGGGGTACCTCGGTAACAAAGAAGGAAATCTCTTCCATGTGTTCCCTTATCCACATTCTGGTGGGTTCCGACCACTGGCTTACTGGACCTGTCTTGAGGGGGCGGCCATCGATGGCTTGCACCACACGGGCGTTCTTGAAATCATGATATTGTAATCCCAGAGAGTCGGCATACTCTCTATCAATGAAATTGTTTGTGGCTCCAGAGTCTATCATGGCATGGATCATGACGGGTCCTTTCTTGGCTGACCACAAGGTGACCACTAGGAGAAATAGGACCCCGGTTGGCGGCTCTTGAGTGGGGTTTTTGACTGGGTTGGCGAGCCTCTCTACGCCCGGTCGCTGGCTTCCCCCGCCGGCTGCGCGCCAGCCGCCTCAGATGTCTTTGTCTCCGTGGAGGACGCCGCCGCCAGACGGGCGGCGGGCTTTCCTTTGGCTGGACACTCTCTGGCAAAGTGGCCCCCGTTTCCGCAGTACCAACAGAGATTTAGGCGTTGGCGGCGGGCCTTCTCGGCGGCATCTAGTCTGGGACGCACGTTGCCCAACTGCATTGGCACCTCCTCGCTTCCTCTGGGGTATGGGGCTGGTGGCGGGGGTCTCCACACAGGACGCGGCTGGACACCGGTGGGGGCGGGAGGTTTCGCTCCAGCCCTACCGCTCTGGCCTCGGATCCATTGCTTTCTGTTGGCAAGCATGACTTCAGCTCGTAAACATTGATCAATGAGTGCTTCAAGAGAGTGTGGAGGATCCACCTTGGAGATTTCTTCCAGCATCTCAATGTTGAGACCCTCCCGAAATTGTCCTCTGAGGGCTATATCGTTCCAGCCGGTGTTATGGGCCAGCACTCGGAACTCGGCTATGTACTGGGACAAGGGTCTGTCTCCTTGGGAGAGGCGCCGGAGTTTGTGGCCGGCTGCCTCCAAATTGTCCTCGATCCCCCAAGTCGCCTTAAGGTGGTCCAAGAAGTGTTGCGCTGATCTTAGATGTGGGGAGGCTTGGTCGAACAGTGCCGTCGCCCAGTTGGCCGCTGGCCCGTCTAGGAGACTGTAAATCCACGCCACCTTGATGTCTTCTTGGGGAAACTCGGCAGCACGGGCCTCTAGATAAGCCTGGCATTGGCGACGGAAAACATGAACCTTAGAAGCTTCTCCAGAAAACTTGGTTGGCAACGCCATGGCCGGGAGACGGATTCCGCGCTCCTTCAAACCCCTTATTTCCCCATCCTGCGCATTGAGCTTGTCACGGATGCGGTCCACTTCTTCCTTGTCGATGGTGTAGCTGAGTGGCTGGCCACCCGGCACGGTTCCGGTAGACATTCTGGCCTAGGTTAATTGGTGCTTAGGGTGGCGGAGTCAAACTGTCACGACCCAGGCTGCAGAGCACCAATAACCATACACAGAGGCCAGAATCTATCTAATATCTTTATTGAAGGAATATATAAAGTTAATAAAAGCAAGTGTATGAAATAGTCCAGAATTAGTCCTTTCAGGAAAGGTCAAAATTAGTCCCAAGAAACAATGTCCAATATGAAATATTAAGGTCCAAAGTTGTAATCCAATAACCGAAACACTCACTTTGCCAGGCAAGGTGAGGGGAGATGACAAGGTCCTTTAGTCCATGAACTTGAGCAAGGCTAGAAGGTAACTTGATTCTTGGAACACAAAGCCTGATTCAAGGCAACAAGGAAACGAGGAGCAAGAACAAGATCCGTGGTAATTACTTGGCGAGGTCCGGGAAACAAGGCAAAATCCGGGGAGAAAAACAAGGCTGGGAACGAAGGCTTGGAACAGGAACAAAGGCTTGAGAGCAGGAGTAGCTGTCCACACACGCTGCTCCGGTAGCTGACGAAATGACTCCGCAAGATTCCTTCGGGAGCAAGGAACCTAAATAGGCCTCGTTTTCCCACCAGAGAACACTTCTCTGGGGAATCAGAAACGAAAGTCAATCTCTGTGTCCAGATGTATGACTCCCTAAAATCTCTCACGGAAGCAGGCTTAATCATCTGAATGCTTTGCTGCAATTCTCAAGCTCCTGCGATTAGCCTGCTGCACTCCTTTTTGCTGGAGATAATAATTACGGCGAGAAAAAGGGGGAGATTTTGACTCAGGGCTTGTTTGGCAGATTTCTGGAAGACAAACCTCCTGCAGGTGCAAGGGCTCCATTTCTGGCTGGGAAAGTTCCTTTTCTGGCTGAAATGGTGGGAAACCCAAGTTTTCCTCTTCATCTGTCACAACAGCACTAGGAACGGGACTACATGGCCCATGAGTCATCACAATGATGCTGTGAGACTAAGAACATCATTGTTCCATGGCTCAGTTATGGATGATTTCAGCAAGTCATTATATTCATTTTTCTTGAAAGCTGTTCTCCAGGCTCTCCGGGAGACCTAGAAAAGCCTGAGGCTGTTTATTTTCTGTAAATAGGGCAAGCCATTATTATTACTTTAGATGAGTTCATAGGAGCCAGGGTGTGGGAGAGCAATAAAGTATAAGGCTATATAATTCACACAGTGGTACTCATCCTTTGCTTTTTGGATGGACCTGAGTAGGATGTAATTTCAATTAATATTAATTAAGGCCTACGTTATCATTTGGAAGTCACAGAGCAGGGATGCACATCTGACTATGGCTGGTGACAGCAGTGGCAAGGTGACCCTTGTTATTTTGTAAGTGTGAAGTCCTCAGCCAGGTCACAATCCTTGTGTGACATCAGAACTCGAGCTCACCATCAACTGCACGGATAGAATTGATTCCATGCTCTTTCCGTGGAGCTGCTTTGTCAGCACTGCAGGTTGGAGGATCAGATTGTAGTAGATCATATGTGAACACTAGCACATAGAAATCTTATCCTGCACTCCTGATACCATGTAGAATTCCAAAATAACCTTTTTTTTTTTTTGCATACAAGCTAATAAAGAAATAGCATTGGTTTTGGCTGCCATCTATTTATAGGTAAGTAGGAATGCCAATGTAGTTTGCAGATTTAAAATGTGCAGTATATCTTACCTTGTAATAGGAATTTTTAAAAAATAAAATTTGAAATGTTTTAATTTTCTTTGGGAATAGCTATATTATTTACATATGCATCATAATGAGATCTTTTGAAAATGGGACATAGGTCTAAATACAAAATTAATTTATGTTTCACCTGATGTACATCTTATTCATATAGTTGGAAAGACATTTTCTAGACAATACTAGTGTATATACCCATGTTGCCTGGGTCTTGTTGGGACTGCTTTCTCCCTTCTCCAGCTTTGAGGAAAGCTCTCTTTGTAGCTTTCTTTCCTTCTTCCCTTCCCCTTACACGTGCCACCTTTCTTTCCCAGTGACATCACAGAAGACCACTGCATCTAGCAACTGCCTTTGTGGTACAAACAGACAAACATGCATACATAATTTGACTTTTATATTGAGAGGTTTTTATAACTTTATGCCTGAACGTCTGGGTACATTGAACCATCAGGAAGCAAAGATGTCACAATCTCCGACACCTGTGTGAACAGATTATGGAGTATTTCAGAAAAAAAGGCTACTCAATCTGTACATACAATATTTTTAAGAGCTGCTGTCAGGGAAATTTTAATTTTCAAAACTGAAAAGTAGTTGTAAGTCATATCCCATGGCTTTAAATACCTAATTTTAGCTAAGTGTAGAAATCCTCTTATAGGGGCCACAGTGGCACAGCAGGTTAAACCGCTGAGCTGCAGAACATGCTGACCGAAAGGTAGGCGGTTAGTCCCAGCTTCTGCCAACCTAGCAGTCAGAAAACATGCAAATATGAGTAGATCAATAGGTAGTGCTTCAGCAGGAAGGTAACAGCGCTTCATGCAGTAATGCCGACCACATGACCTAGGAGACATCTATGGACAACGCCGGCTCTTCGGCTTAGAAACGGAGATGAGCACCACACCCAAGTCAGACTTGACTAGACTTAATGTCAAGGAGAAACCTTTACCTTTTACTAGAACTCCTCTAAGCCATTCAGTGGTGGGACAAAAATTATTTTAAAAGAAGTATATTCTGACATTTAAAAGAATAGCACAGTCTGAACTCCTATTAACTCTGGCTTAGAATTACACCATTAAAAACAAAAGTGTTTTTGTACAAAAGTGCCAAGATCAATGATCTTGTTGGTTACCAATGATTTACTCTGATGTTACTGTAAACATTAAGGGCTAAGTTAATTCACATTGGCCAAATGCTATATATCATGGAAATTGTAAGGGGCTTAGTGATGTCTGTAGTGATACTTACTGTTCTGAAGAACAATAGTTATCTTAATAGCAGCTTCAGAAGATAATTCAGATCAGGAAAACAGGAGATACCTAAAAACCACTCTCCTCTTATCGTTGTTGTACACCTTCAAGTCATTTCCAACTTATGGAGAACCTGAAGCAATCCTATCATGGTTTGGAGGAGCTGAATGTGTGTGACTTATCCAAGATCATCCAATTGGTTTCCATGACTGAGCAGGGAATCAAATTGTGATCTTCAGAGGCAGAGTCCAATGCTCAACCCATTACAGTATGCTGGCTCTCCCCATTAGTCCAAACACAGATTTTCAGTTAACTGTCACCCATGGGGTTTGGTTGATGCTAGATAATTTCTAGTTGCTTGAGAGTTACTATTAAAATATTTCTCCAGAAACATTTAGAGCCCTCTAAATTTAGAGCCCTCCAAAACCAATTGTTTTAATAGTGGAACATCCTTCCCTCAGCATCACTGCTCAGCTGAAACTCAGAATCCCATGCTGAGGGCCTATGGCCATAATCATCATTATCATATTGCTATGGCAGTGGCTAAAGTAATACTGTCTATTATGAGGTCAATAGCAAGAACATGCTCAACAAAGAACAGAGGACAATGGTAACAGCAGCAGCATTATCTCACCTTGTACAGAGCACTTCAAGGGAGAAATTCAAGGTCCTGTATGAGATCTTGTAGAGAAAGGAGAGAAATGAAAAAAGGGAGAGTCATAATGTCATTGTGTATTCAGACACCATGGTAGTTAATAAGACGAATGCTTATATTCATGATTATTGATGTATGGATATCACCTAATAAAGCAACATATTTTTTCATGAAAAAAGGGGGAAACACTGTGGTTGTCCCTTCCGCTTACATCTCAGTTCTGAATTCAGACATCTTTACATATGCCCCTTTCATATTACGTGTTTATAACACTACTAGCTGTGCCCAGCCATGCGTTGCTGTGGCTTATGGGAATCCTTTGTTGGCCAGGTGGAATAGCAGTGAAGAGTCTTGCAGCCTCAAAGCCTGGCTGTTTTCTTCTTATGTGAATCCCTGTTTGGTGAGCTGGAATGCAACCGAATAGGCTTTCTGCTTGGAAGCCTGGGGACTCAAGTTCTAGGGGAATGGTTTTTTGGGCTGCTAGAATTGCAATGAATAGCTTAGTTACTTCAAAGCCTGGGTGCTTGCTACCTAGAGGAATCTTTGGTTGGTCAGCTTCAATAGTACAGAGTAGCATCACTGCTTTAAAACCTGGCCACCTTCCACCAAGGTTAATCCTTTGTTGGTCTAGTTGAATTGCACTGAATAGCCTTGCAACTTCAATGTCTGGCTGTGTTATACCTAGGGGAACCCTTGTTTGGCAAGCTAGCATAGCACCCTCAATCAAAGAGCCACTTTGAAGCCTGGCTACATTCTTTGCAGGGGAATCCTTGTTTGGTCATCTTGAATTGCATTGAATAGTCTTGCAGCTTAAAAGCCTGGCTGCTTTCTACATAGAGCAGGTTGAATGGAATGGAGTAACCTCGTGTCTTCAAAGCCTGGGGGTTTTCTACCTAGGGGAATTCTTGGTTGGCCAGGTTGAATAGCACTGAATAGCCTTGCTGCTTGCAAGCCTGGCTGCTTGCTACCTTGTGGAATCCTTGGTTGCCCAGGTTGAATAGTAATGAATAGTCTCAGTGCGGCAAGTATGAATGATGAAATTAGTCATCTTGATTAGCATTTAACGGCCTTGCAGCTTCAAATCCTGGCTGCTTCCTCCCTGGAGGAATCCTTTGTTGGGAGGTGTTAGGTGGCTCTGGTTCTTTCCTTTCTGGAATTTCCTTGTTTTCAGAGTGTTGCTCTTTATTTACTGTCCTGATCTTAAAGATTATATTGTTCTGTATTATTATACCTCAGTAATTATTATATATGATATTTATAATATTATCTGCTTAGAACTGGATTGTATGAAGCCCCTTCTACACAGCTGTATAAAATCCACACTGAATTGGATTATATGGCAGTGTGGGTTATATAGCTGTGTGGAAGAGCCTTGACTCTACACTGCCATATAATCCAGTTCAAATCAGATAATCTGTATTTTATAGGCAGTGGGGAAGAGGCCTAAGTGAACTCTGCCTGTCCCTGGGCGCCACTGTGGCTGAGGGAGTTGCTATGGCACGAAGGGGTCAGGGTCTAAAGGCAGTGGGGCCTACCCTTCTGACTGGCAGCCAGGGGGATAACAGCTCTTCCCCCCCCCCCCAACCCCGCTTTCTAATTGGAAGTCTATGTGTTCCTGTGTATGCGAGAAAGGAGGGAAGCTCCTCCAAGTAAAACAGCCCTGGCAGCTGGCTTGCTCTCAACCTGCTCTTTTCCATGTGCCGGGCTCCCCTGTCAGCTGTAGTCACCCCTCTCAGAGCAAGTGCACAGAGTGAAGGGGAAAAAAGGGGAGCGTACCATTCCAGCAGAAAAGGGAGGGGGGAAAGTGAAAAATAGATATAGGCCAATCTGGGGGGGTTTTTTGGAGGGCGGGGGGGGGGGGGGTTGAGTGAAGAACATATCTTGGATGTGTTGGTATATTGTGGCCAAATTTGGTGGCATTTGATCTAGCAGTTTTGTTGTTAACTTGGTCCTAATTATGTACATTACATTTTATATATATAAGAAGATGATTCCACTTGTTATGCCAACTTCCTATGGAATCCTGGGATTCACAGTTAAAGGAGCTGTTGTAGCTCAGCCGTCATGGCCTACATTTCATCCAGAGGTGGTTTCAGACTATGCTGCAGATTTCGGAGACATTCCTGACCTGGACAGAGGCCCCCTGGCCTTGCAGCTGCCGGATATTGTTGAACCAGAGGCTCCACTAATTGGCGAGGATTCCAATGTCTCCTCCGTGGCACCTACACCAGATGGTGTTGACTTGGGCAAAGACGAGCTTTTTAATCAGAGGGACTTTGTAAAAAGAGATAGGAGCAGAAGGGAGGGTATGAGAATCCTCAATCGTCTGGGTTTGAGTGTGTCCACTTGAGGGTGGGGACCCGGACAGTTTGGGGATTCTGCTTGTGTACCGTCCACCCCGCGACACAGCAGTCTCCCTGCCTGAGCTCGCAGAGGTGGTCTCTAGCTTGGTGCTGGTCTCCCAGCGACTGGTTGTCCTGGGGGACTTCAACATCCATGCAGAGGCCCCTTTATCTGGTGCAGCTCAGGACTTCATGGTTGCCATGACAACCATGGGACTGTCCCAAGTGATATCTGGCCCCACTCATCAGGCTGGACACACTTTAGACCTAGTATTTGTGACGGATGGCGGACAAGTCGGTGTGGAAGAGCCAAATATTCTTCCATTGTCATGGACCGACCATCATCTGATCAGTGTTAGACTTACTGTTGCGCCAAACCTCCGCAGGGGTGGAGGACCGATTAAGATGGTCCGCCCCAGGAGACTTATGGATCCGGATGGATTCCTGATGTCTCTTGGGGAACTTCCTGTCATGTCGGCTGACGATCCTGTGGAGACCCTGGTCCATCTCTTTAACACCAAGATGGCCAGGGCTCTTGATACGATCGCCCCTGAACATCCCCTCTCACTCCGCAGAGCTAGGTCGGCTCCTTGGTTCACTAGGGAGCTGGCTTTGATGAAGCGGGCAAGGCGGGGACTAGAGTGCAAGTGGTGGAAGACTCGAAGCGTCACCAACCGAACACGGGCTAGAGCCTCCATTAAGGCCTATTCTGTGGCGTTGCAGGCAGCCAGAAAAGATTTCTCGACTGCCCGCATCGCGTCTGCAACTAATAGACCAGCAGAGTTGTTCCGGGTTGTCCGGGAGCTCCTTCATCCTCATGCAGCGAGTTCGCGCATCATTTTGCAGATAAAGTCGCTCGATTACGCTCTGACTTGGACGCCAGCTTTGATACAGTGCCTGATGAGGTACCTAGAGCATCTGTCGATTCCATCTTGATGGATTCGTTTCAACCTGTTTGGCCTGATGACGTGGACAAGATCCTTGGAGCGATGAGACCAACCACATGTGCTCTAGATCCTTGCCCTACCTGGCTTATAAAGCTTGCCAAGGGGGGGGGGGGGTTGGTCGATTGGTTTTTGAGGATTATCAATGCCTCACTGGAACAAGGGCTTTTTCCATCCAGCCTGAAACAGGCAACTATTAGACCAATTCTAAAAAAGTCATCCCTTGATTCCTCCATTCTATCGAACTATCGACCAATTTCAAACCTCCCATTCTTAGGCAAGGTTCTGGAGCAGATGGTGGCCTCTCAACTCCAGGGATTCTTGGATGACACCGATTATCTTGACCCATTCCAGTCTGGCTTCAGGCCTGGTCATGGCACTGAGATGGCTTTGGTCGCCTTGGTGGATGACCTCCGCAGAGAGCTTGACAGGGGGAGTGTGTCCCTGTTGGTTCTCCTGGACATCTCAGCGGTTTTCGATACCATCGACCATGGGACGGCTCTCTGGGATGGGCCTTGGGGGTACTGCTCTGCAGTGGCTTCAGTCCTTCCTGGAGGGCCGATCCCAGATGGTGAAGCTGGGGGACACCTGCTCGGACCCCTGGCCTTTGACCTGTGGGGTCCCGCAAGGTTCCATTCTGTCCCCCATGCTTTTTAATATCTACATGAAACCGCTTGGCGAGGTCATCCGGGGTTTTGGAGTTCGGTGCCATCTCTACGCAGATGACACTCAACTCCACTACTCCTTTCCACCTACTTCCAAGGAAGCCCCTCGGATCCTAGACCAGTGCCTGGCCGCTGTGATGGGTTGGATAAGGGCCAACAAGCTGAAGCTTAATCCTGATAAGACAGAGGTCCTCCAGGTCAGCCGTCCGACTGATCGGGGCATAGGGTGGCTACCTGTGCTTGACGGGGTCGCACTCCCCCTGAAGGCGCAGGTTCACAGTTTGGGGGTCCTCCGGGATTCATCGCTGTCACTTGATGCCCAGGTGTCAGCGGTGGCCGGGAGGGCCTTTGCACAATTAAAACTTGTGCACCAACTGTGACCATACCTCGAGAAGTCTGGCTTGACCACGGTGGTCCATGCTCTAGTTACCTCAAGGATGGATTACTGTAACATGCTCTACGTAGGGTTGCCCTTGAAGACGGTCCGGAAATTACAGTTGGTACAATGGTCGGCAGCCAGGTTACTAACTGGAGCTGCTTACAGGGAGCGGTCAACCCTCCTGTTCAAGCAGCTTCACTGGCTGCCGATAATATTCCGGGACCAATTCAAGGTGCAGGTTATTACCTATAAAGCTCTAAACGGTTCAGGACCTGCCTATCTTCATGACCGTGTCGTCCCCTATGAACCTACGCGCTCTCTGAGATCTTCCGGGGAGGCCCTCCTCTCACTTCCGCCTTCCTCACAGATATGTCTGGTGGGGACGAGAGAGAGGGCCTTCTCGGCTGTGGCCCCTCGGCTCTGGAACTCCCTCCCTAGGGAGATTAGGTTGGCACCCTCCCTACCATCCTTTAACAAACAATTGAAAACCTGGATGTTTGGGCTGGCCTTTGGAGAGACAGCTATTGGATGACCAGCCTCATTATAATTCTATTCTGAATGTTATTAGGCTCCTTTCATCGGGGTATTTTAATCTAATGATTTTATCTTATATTGCTGCTATAGTCCCCCCCCCACCACCTTTGAAGTTGACAGATTTGCATTGGTGGTTGTTTGATATTATTACTGTTATATAAACCTTTGTTTTAACTTCTGATTTTTCATCTTCTTGTGTTTTAAACTGTGTATATTGTTTAATGTATTTGTGCTGTTACTTTTGTAACGTTGTGAGCCGCCCCGAGTCCCCACGGGGAGATGGTGGTGGGGTATAAATAAAGTTTTATTATTATTTATTATTATGAGAAGAAGTAAAAGATTGGCTCTCAAACTGGATAATGACTAACTTTCTCATGTGAAGTTTTGTGAGTCCTGTACTCCTTCATCTTGCAACCTTGGGATTCCCCTAAAAGTGCCCATCGCACAGTTCTCATTGCGGTGTCAACTTTGCCTTTCCTCGGAAGAGGTTCCAGTTTCCAGCTCCCAGCCTTGTCTCCTGTTTGGAAACCGAGCCAGGTTCCCAGTTCCATGCAAACTGCGCCATGCCGCTACTCCTGAGTAGACCTCGCCTTGTTACCTTGCTTTCCTTGTTCCTGAGTCGAGACGGACTTCGCCATGTTTATCCTGACATCCTTGTTCCTGTGTCGAGACTGACTTTGCCTTATTTTACTTTCCTTCTTCTGAGATTGGACTCACCAAGTGGATTACAGTTGCAGTCGTTTCTTGGCTCTGGTCTAAGAACTAGCTTTGACTTTTTGGGTGAAACTATCGAGTTTCACTGGTGGATTACAAAAGGACATTGCTGAACTTGTTGTGTATTGCTAAAGACTTCATAATAAGGACTACTTTTAACACTGACTCATTTTTGCTAACTGCGCATAGGTATATATATATTGCTGTGTGTTATACTGGCTCCTGTTTGGTTTTCGGAGTGCTCCCACAGCCTTGGGGTGTCAGGACTCAGCCTCCTCTTAAAGGGCCACACACAATAAGTAGAGTTAACAAATGTTTATTAAATGATATTTTGAACTTAGAAACACTTAACTTCAGTGTTCCCAATAAAAGTAAATGTCCTTGTTAAAAGAAAAGGCAAAAAAGCTGGAACAGAAAATAATCTGGATTATCTATCTTGATAATCCGTCTTAACTTCAACCAAACGTTCACTGGAACTAATGTCACATCCCACTATGGCACAACGAGCCAAGTAAGAGCCAAACGCCCACCATTCGTGAGCTCAAACGATGCCGTTGTCCAAAAGCCAAGACGAATCCAGAAACCCAAAGAAAAGCCAACCAGGAGTAGCGATGCCATCGTCGGAAGCCAAGCCAAATTCAGAAACCAACAGGGAAGCCAACCGGGAGTAGCAACGCTGTCGTCAGGAGCCAAGCCGAATTCAGGAAGCCAGCAAACACCAAGCCAGGAATGAATGTTGTTGTCGTTAGGAACCAAACCGAATTCAGGACCCAAGGGGAAGCCAGGAACAAGCGTTGTCGTCATCAGGAGCCAAACCGAATTCAGGAACCAAGGGGAAGCCAGGAAACACCAAACCAGGAATAAACGTTGTCGTCGTCAGGAGGCAAAACCAATTCAGGAACATGAAGCTGTACAGCCAGGACCCAAGGAGAACAGGCAGCGACAAAGCAATGTCCCAAAACGACACCTTGCCTTCTGCAAGAGAACTCTACTTCCAACTCCACTTTTAACTTACGCCTCGGAGTCCGATGATGATGAGGCCTCCGCCCTGTCATTATCCACAGCTTATCTAGACCTCATATGTGAACCTCGCCCATCATCCCTCCAGTCTCTCCATCTTTGTTCAAGACTTAGATCTCCCCAGGGCCGTAGCCAGAAAAAAATTTCAGGAGGGGTTTTGAAAATTTCAGGGGGGGGGGGGGTTAACCCCTAGCACACACCCCTCCCCGCTACAAACCTGTCAATATCTGCTTGAAATAGTGCCTGGAGGGACTCTTAATGTTTTGTGTCTCATAGACTTAGCATGGGGATTTGGTTAACCAGTTAAAATTCATGAGTAAACCAGGTTTTTTTTATAACCTGAAAAATTTCGGGGGGGGGGGGGTTGAACCCCTAACACCCCCCCCCCCTCGCTACAGGCCTGGATCTCCCCATGTCCCAGCAGTTTGCCAGTCCCCTAAAGCACCCTCAGAAACTGGCTCCGTGCACACATTTACTTGAGTCCAATCTGCAGCATCTTCCATCTCACTCCCAGACCCATCATTCCCAGAAAAACCATCAAATGTTTCATCCTCCGTGGGAGCAGTGAGTATATCCTGGATCTGCTTGTTTTTATATTGTCATGATTGGGCTTGGCCCCATGTAAGCTGCTCCGAGTCCCTTCGGGGAGATGGGGCAGGGTATAAGAATAAAATTATTATTATTATTATTATCTTCTTCCTTTCCCTTTCCTCATCTGACTCTTGCTCCCGAGTTGACTTTTTAGTTCCTCTACTTTCTGGTAATCCATCATCTTCTAGCACTGACTCCTCATCTCTAGAGAACCCTTCAAACGTTTCATCCTCAGAAGGAGCCATAAGTATTTCCCGAACCCGCTTTGCTTGCTGTTCCTCATCAAAAACCTGCTCACCATTAGCTCTTTTCCTCCTGCTAGCAGTTTCACCAGTAGTACCATTACTGCCCCTTGGCCCAACTACAACATGGGGTGTAACAGGAGCTATATTTAGAATTGCAGGGTTGTTGTATGTCTTTCGGGCTGTGTGGCCATGTTCCAGAAGTATTCTCTCCTGACGTTTCGCCCACATCTATGGCAGGCATCCTCAGAGGTTGTGAGGCATGGATAAACTAGGCAAGAAAGGAAAAAATATATATCTGTGGAGAGTCCAGGGTGTGACAAGAGTCCTTTGTCAGTTGGAAGCAAGCGTTAATGTTTCAGTTAATCACCCTAATTAGCATTGGAAAGGTTTGTCTCTTGCCTGGGGGGCATCCTTTGTTCGGAGTCATTAGCCGTCCTTGGGGCTCCTCTGCCCTCAGAGTGTTGCTTTCCATCTACTGTTTTGATTTTTGAGTTTTTTAATACTGGTAGCCAGATTTGCTTCATTTTCATGGTTTTCTCCATTCTGTTGAAGTTGTCCACATGCTTTATATTTAGAATTCTTAGCCAATGAATAATAGAATCACAGAAACATAGATTGGGAGATCTAGAAAGGGATCTGAGTCTCAATTGTCCGTAAGCTGTAAATGAGTCAGCTATGTCATACAGCAAGAAGCCAATGCATTCCTATGCTCCTATTGAAAGAACCTAGAATTGCATTGGCTTTTTTTACCAACTGCATTATGTTCAGCTTGTGGTCTGCTGAGACTCCTGGATCTCTTTCACATGTACTATTGTCTAGCCCCGTGCCACCCACTCTATATTATTCTATATAATTTTTTTGTGATATGATAACCCTAAAGCAGTGTTTCTCAACCTGGGGGTTGGGACCTCTGGGGGGTCGTGAGGGGGGTGTCAGAGGGGTCGCCAAATACCAACAGAAAACACATATTTCTGATGGTCTTAGGAACCCCTTTGTCAGAGAAGGCTGAAGATCTCTCCGCCTGTCCTCCTCTTCCTTTTTGGAAACAGATGGCGAAATCTCCCACAATAACCCCTCCTCCGCTGTGATTGGCTGGCACTAGAAGGTTGAGAACGATTGCCCTAAAGCTATCATGGGGTTTTCTGAGGTTGAGAATGTATGACTTCTCTAAAGCCACTCAGGGGCTTTCCATGGCTGACCTGGGAATTCAACCCTGGTCTCCAGAGTCATCGTCCAGTGCTCAAACTATCACATCATGAGGGCTCTCCCCACTATCATTAGTCCAAATACATTCAGAGCCCTTCAAACCAGTTGTTTAAATAGTGGAACACCCCTCCTTCGGCTTCACTGCTCAGCTGAAACTCAAAATCCCATACTAAGAGACTATGACAATCCTCATCCATGGTAGTAGCTAAGGTAACATTGCCAATTATGACATCAGTAGCAAGAACACTGTGTACTGATCAAGAAACAAGGCAATGGGAAGAGGGATAACATTGTGCACATAGCAATACTGGCCATATCCTGCACTTTAAAAGGTAAATTCAAGGTCCTGTCTAAAATCTTGTAATATGTCATTTGTATTTGGGTCTTCTAAATCTTCAACTTTGGGCAACTTTGAAGAAGGTAGGAATGGGGATAGAGAAATAAGTGAGATACTCTGCATTATTGGTGTATTCACCAACAAATTCATTGTGTTGATGGGAGAAATTTTAATGTAAGGTATATAGATTATAATGTGTGTCTTTGTGCTGAATATCCAGGATAGGGGCTGATAATCAGTCTGTAAAAGCTCAGTCTAGACGTCTTGGTTGTGTTGTCTTATTTCCCACAGAATTCAGTTGTCTTAGTTATCATTATAATCCTCTGCTACTATGCGGAAGAATGAAAAGTGCAATTTTCTTTGCCCAAACAACAATATGCCTATTGGGTGGGAGTGAAACAAAGACGTGTAACTGATTCCCTGGTATATGTATTCCTTCTTTTGTGCTGATTCTTTACCAAGCTTGATAGAGAAGCCAGAGACAACTGAAAAAAACAAATAAGTGACAGTTTATACATAAGACATAAAAAATACATTGACCCTTGAACATTTTATTCATTCACAGTTCCCCAGAACCAGTCTTTTTTGTCCTGTCGCTAGCTAGCCTATCTGTTCCCTATCCCTGTGAAACTGAACCCTAACTGGCCTCTGATTACAGGTGAATATAAACTGTAGCATTAATGCTGTTCGACACCGCTTTATGACTGCCATGACTCAATCCTATGGAATAATGTGAGTTATAGTTTTACAAGCTCTTTAGCCTTCTCTGCCAAAGATTGCTAGTGCCTTATCAAACTACAGATCCTAGGATTCCATAGTATTGAACAAGGGCAGTTAAAAAAAAGTGCCAAACTGCATCAATTCTACAGTGCAGATGCCCCTAGGAATAAGCCTTTCCCCCCCATAGCCTACCCCTTTACAGCATTTCCTGAGCTGTGATTGGCTGCCTTTAGTCAAGTTTTCTAGCTTCCTCCTCTACAGTGGCTACCAGTCATATAAAGATGATCTGGAAGCATGAAAGTAGCTGTATTATTATTCTGTTGCAAGAGAGAGTGGTGAAAAGGACAAATGGGACAAGGAAATATAGTCAGAAAGCTTAAATAAAAATTCTTTAATTGGATCGGAAATATTAATCCCAAAACTGGAGACCTGAAGAGTGATAGGGAAATCTTTGGGGTGGAGGGAGAATAAAAACAAAGTTGGGCATAATATTTAGTCTTGGCAGACAAAATCTCAGGAGTATTTAAAAAATATAAAATAAGTAGATTTTAGAAAACAGAAATAAGCCAGAGGATTGTATAAATCCTATGGTTAAAAAAAATACTGTTTTGATGTACTACTGGACAGGAGAGAAAATATGGTTTCCTACAGAAATGACAGCTCTAAATAAAGAAGACACTGTCTGCCTTAGACGAATGTGAACATGCCAGCAACTGATGAGATTTGCCAGAACATTGAACATCGAGCTGATTAAGTATACTCATCATGACAATGGATGATTAAATCCCATTGCAAAGAAATGACACACTGCTGTCTCTTTTCTAATTATTTTTCCCCACAGTCCAAACATCAGTGTTAAAATTATTCTCATTGCTATAGTGATTGGCTTTGGATAGGACTTAAAGAATATATTTATACATTTGCCATGCATTTGCTGAGGGGGCAGAGTAGGAAGAAGCATGCTGTATAAAAAAACCCATTCTACTGCCTATGTACGTGAATATACTGTAAGATGGCATGTAATGTAATGAGCACGAAACAGGAATTATCAAGCTTTGTTTGAGGTATAATACAGTTACTATTCACATACCTGCTACTGAAAGGTTTATAAGATGTTATTATTTTGAAATAATGATTTTGCAAGACTTTGGGAAAGCAAATGATTACAGTCTCTCAGTCTTTTGGATCTATTTCCCACAAAATATGTTTAGAAATATTTTCCATCACTTTGAAACCCTGGCAATACTCACTAGATTAGTAGTAGATTCTAACACTTGTTCAGATTTGTATATGTATGTTTTGGTTGTTGGTGTGATAAAGATGTTTCTTAAGCACCATCTATACTGCCATATAATGCGGTTTTCCACTCGTCAGTGTAGACTCATATAATGCAGTACAATGCAGTTTAAATGCATTATAGGAGTCTACAATGACTCAAATTAGGTGGGACCCTAATCTGACTTCCCTATTTCTACATCTTCCTGAGCTTCGGGCACCCTGTGTGCACACTAATAATCAGGGCCGGTTGTTTCTACGAGGCCGCTGACGCGGCCGCCTCGGGCGCTGGCCGCTAGGGGCGCTGTTGAGGCGTCGACAGCGACCCGTAGCGCCACCGACGCCTCCGGTGTTGGCGCGGGGCTTCAATCCCCGCGCCCACGCCAAACCGCAACAAGCAGATAGGCCATTTTGCCCTTAGTCTACAAACTAAGGGCAAAATGGCCTATCTGTGCTGTGCTCATGCGCACAGCCAGATAAGCCATTTTGCCCTTAGTTTGTAGACTAAGGGCAAAATGGCCTATCTGTGCTGTGCGCACGCGCACAGCACAGCTAGGCCATTTGGGCCTTACTTCCTGGTCGCGGCCGCCCATCGCCCGGGCGATCGGCGGCCGCGACCAGGAAGTAAGGCCCAAATGGCCTAGCTGTGCTGTGCGCTTTTGCCCTTAGTCAACAAACTAAGGGCAAAAATGGCTTATCTGGCTGTGCGCATGCGCACTGCCAGATAGGCCATTTTTGCCCTTAGTTTGTTGACTAAGGGCAAAATGGCCTAGCTGTGCTGTGCGCATGCTCCCTGCCAGATAGGCCATTTTTGCCCTTAGTTTGTAGACTAAGGGCAAAATGGCCTATCTGTGCTGTGCGCATGCGCACAGCCAGATAGGCCTTTTTGCCCTTAGTTTGTAGACTAAGGGCCAAATGGCCTATCGGTGCTGTGCGCATACGCACAGCACAGATAGGCCATTTGGCCTTACTTCCTGGTCGCGGCCGCCAATCGCCCGGGCGATCGGCGGCCGCGACCAGGAAGTAAGGGCAAAAAGGCCTATCTGGCTGTGCGCATGCGCACAGCACAGATAGGCCATTTTGCCCTTACTTCCTGGTCGCGGCCAGGGCATGCTGGACGGGGGGCGGGGCCAACTCTGGCCCCGCCCCCAGCACTATTCGCCCTGGCCCCGCCTCACACGCAGCGTGGGAGGCGGGGCCAGGGCATGCTGGGCGGGGCCAGGGCGTGGGAGGCGGGGCCGGTGGCGGGGGCGCTTTTTAGCACCCCCGCTTAACATTTAAAAATATCTCCGGCCGGCCCTGCTAATAATCTAAATAAAGATGTGCTGCCTTCACTACTTAAATGTTATCAAGTTGCTCCTTTAACTTAGACATCCTAGAAAGCTCCTCCTGCTAAACTTTGCCTTTTAGATAATGGTAAATTAAAAAGCTGCCAAAGATGCAAAAAGGTGTGAGAGAGATAACAGCTGAGTTGCACTCATAAAACATTTTGTTTTTCTGCAGATTCACATCGTACAAATGATGGGAACCTTCCAGAAATCTGGCTTTGGGAATATAATGTACACACAAATTCTGCTTTGTAAAGAGAACTTCACAAGGAATGCTTCGATATCTGCTTACGCATGTCATGGCTAGCTATTCTCTTGTCTTTGTCTGAAGGATTAGTTATTATTAATGCCCTTCAGTGGATTTGGTTTCCTTATTCTCCATCTGTAACAGAACCAGAGTGGAATGTTATCATTTTCTGTATTGTTAATTTAAGCAAGAAATAAACTGTAGTTATAGGCTTTGCCCCAGAGTAGAAATGACAAGGTACTAAGTATCCCAAGAATGAATTAACACAAAAGTCACCTTTGCCTTATGCTGACTCCATGAATTTCATGGGGTTTTCTTAGGCAAGGAAAACTTCAGAGATGCTTTGCTATTTCCTACTTAATACAGCCTTTAGTACCTGGGATTTGTCAGCTGTCTTCTCATCCAAATATTTACCAGAGATGACCGTGCTTACCTTCCAAGATCAAATTAGATTTGGTGCTTTTAGGGCAGTGATGGCCAACCTGACACGCGTGTCAGTACTGACACGCCTAGCCATTTTTGCTGACACGCTGCCGCATGTATATTGATTGGATGACTATGCCTTTTGTGGCCAAATTTGGCGTGATTTGGTCCAGTGGTTTTGTTGTTTACTCCATGGGAATTATGAACACACACACACACACACACACATATCATTCTATTATTATTGTAGTATATTATCATATTATTACTATTATATTATTCATTGCTCATGACTACATTGAATCTAGAATAGAGAGAAATCAGCATAGAAACTGCAAGAGGTACCATAGATTGTTGTACATGGAAATAATGGTAGTAAATAGTTTTTGATTTATTAAATACAGTTATATATTACAATTATACATTTTTGTTATTTAAACTATACATATTGCAAAAAAAAATTCTCAAAGTGACACACCACCCAAGTCATGCTAGGTTTTTTGGTGAATTTTGACACACCAAGCACAAAAGCTTGCCCATTATTGTTTTAGGGTATTTCAGCTCTCATCGTAACAATCTTAGTAAGTTCAGGGTAAGCACTGAGATTTATATGATTTAAAAGATGCCACACATGGATGGGATTTGCAAATACAGTAGAGTCTCACTTATCCAACATTCTGGATTATCCAATGCATTTTTGTAGTCAATGTTTTCAATACATCATAATATTTTGGTGCTAAATTCATAAATACAGTAATTACTACGTAGCATTACTGCCTATTGAACTACTTTTTCTGTCAAATTTGTTCTATAACATGATGTTTTGGTGCTTAACTTGTAAAATCATAACCTAATTTAATGTTTAATAGGCTTCTCCTTAATCTCTCCTTGTTATCCAACATATTCGCTTATCCAACATTCTGCCGGACCGTTTATGTTGAATAAGTGAGACTCTACTGTAGTTAAAAGATGTCAAACAATGTATGATGTACACTATTGGTCTTTCAGTCACTCCCTCATCTCCATTCAGATTCAGAGAATTGTTTTGCATTCTTTTTGTGTCCCCCCCCCCCCCAAAAAAAAATGTATGCATCATTAACAGAATGAAAAATTCCAATAGCAGAGAAGTGTTGTGAAATGACACGAGAAACCCCTAAGGGAGGCTTGCAATGTTGTTTGTTATAAATGTGAGCAATGTATGTGTTTTAATATACATATCTATAGTGCAGTAATGTGTTTTAATATATGCATTTCATTGTGATTTATGTTAATGTGTTTTGACTGTGTTGTATTTATTTATTTCATACATTTGTATCCCATCCTTCTCACCCCCGGGGGGGGGGGGGACGGGACTTAGGGCGGCTTCACAAACAGCAATCATTAGATGCCAAAACAACAATTATAAAAACAAATTGCAATTAAAACACATACTGAAAACATCAATTATAAACCATCATTTAAAAATTACACAAGTCTAGGTCACAGCCCATAGTTGTACCCCACCTTGAGCTGTGATGAGACATTTAATGAAAACACATACAGTTTATTGTTAGTATTATTGTTTTTGTTGCAAAAGGACAAGAAGTTGATTTAGGATGAAATTTGCAAATCTGACAAATTATTAACTATATTCACTTAGCTTTCAAATAATCATCATAGCTAAGGTTTTAAGGGTGTATACATTTTTAAGACACTCTGCATAAATATATGTGTGTATGTCTATACATATGTGTGTGTGTATATATGTATACACACACACACACATATGTATATATCAAGTAGCTGCTGCGGTGGCACAGCAGGTTAAACTGCTAAGCTGCAAAACTTGCAGACAGGAAGGTCAGCGGCTCGAATCAGTAGTACGGGATGAGCTCCCGTTGATAGCCTCAGCTTCTGCCTACCTAGCAGTTCAAAAACTTTCAAATGTGAGTAGATCAATACCTCTTTGGCGGGAAAGTAATGGAGCTCCATGCAGTCATGCCGGCTACATGACCTAGGAGATGTCTATGGACAACGCCAGCTCTTCGTCTTAGAAATGGAAGTGAGCACCAACCCTCAGAGTCGGATTTGACTAAACTTAATGTCAAGGGGAAACCTTTACCTATGTATATCTATGTATATGCCTTCAGGTTGTCTATTGACTTCTGATGACCTCAGATCTACCGTTTTATGTTATATGCTGCACCTTGGAGTGCCTTTGTAAGCCACCCCGAGACCCTTCGAGATGATGGTGGTGGGATATAAAGTTTATTACAGGGTCACTTCACCCAACCTCAGCCAATACTCCTTTTCCTTCCCTCTGATCTGGGTTTTTAGTTGAAACCCCTCAGTTTAATTTGGATAATGTGTGTATCAAGTTCTGTCCAGTTCCACCAAGGCATGGAACAGCCTTAAGAGAAAAACCACCCAACATACTTACATACTTTTGACAGACATGCGTACACATATATTCTATCTATTTATCTATCTTATGCTAGCTGTACTTGGCCATGCGCTGCTGTGGCCCAGTCTGGTTCTCTCACCCTGGACCTTCCACAGATATATAGAGAAGCTTCCCACAGGATAGTAAAACATCTGGGCGTACCCTGGGCAACATCCTTGCAGATGGCCAATTCTCTCACACCAGAAGCGACTTGCAGTTTATCAAGTTGCTCCTGATATGCAAAATAAAATACAAAATATAATTATAATATTATAATTTATTTCGTGTCAAAAGCACTGCATAATAAATAAGTTTAAAAGTGATAAAATAAAGGAAATCACAAGCAGCTAAATAGTTTTAGACCAAAAGTGGGCAACAGTGACCGCATTGTCCGTGGCTTTGAACAACTCCTCCTCCATACATGAGGCAGGGCATTGTGGGCAAGCATACATATGCGGAGTTGTTTGTTCTGCTCCACAGTCACCCAAGGTGGAGGATTCCTCCAGGTAGTGCCACCTTGCCAAGTTGTCTTTTGATCTGCCCACTCAGCTTCTCAGTCTATTTAGGGATGTCCAAGTTGCCCATTCTTGGTTTGCCCCTGGAGGCAGACCCCCATGGGGGGGCATCCAGTTGGAATTGCCTGGTTTAGCTGCCCAAAGGGACACCCTTGCTGTTGCTGGAGGAACATCAAGAGGAGTGGTGGTTCTCATGAAGCCCTTCCTTGATTTGAGTCTGGTGGGAGGAAGCTGATACTCATGCAGATATATAATATGTAAGTGTTCTATGTTTGTTGTCGTAGGCTTTCATGGCCAGAATCACTGGGTTGCTGTGAGTTTTCCGGGCTGTATGGCTATGTTCCAGAAGCATTCTCTCCTGACGTTTCACCCACATCTATGGAAGGCATCCTCAGAGGTTGTGAGGGATATTGGAAAACTAAGTAAGGGAGTATGTTAATACACAGGTTTATGTTCTATGTTTATACACACAAAGCTGCAAGGCTATTCAATGGTAATCAAGGTGGTCAGTTGTAACATTCGCACTTGTCTCAAGCAGACAAGTGTTCCTTCTCCCACCCAGGACTTTCCACAGATATATAAACCCCACTTGCCTAGTTACCAACAGAGTTTACTACCTCTGGGGATGCTTCTGGAACATGGCCATACATCCCGGAAAACTCACAGCAACCCTCAATTAATTCTACTCAATGAGATTAACAGGCCCACCTCCAGTGAGTGCTCTTCTGAGTCAATCCGGGCAGACTCCCAATACTTTCCAGGAACTACTTTGCGAGGGACGCGTCACTCGAGAGGGAGGGAAGGAGGAGACGGGTTACGTCGTGACGAAAGAGAGAAGGGGCGGATCCTCTTCGCCTTCCGCGGGCGGAGGCGTCTCCCATTCGCCAGAAGTAGTTCCGGTTGAGGAGGCCGCCGCCGCTGATTGGCCGAGCCGAGAGGGAAAGAAAAGGAAGCCTCGCCGCCGCTGCTTCCTCAGCTGTGCGTTGCCGGCTTTGCCTGGAGTGCTGTCCTGCTGGCCGCCTGGGGATTGTTTTTTGGTTTCTGCGCCCGCCCGAGTCTTTTTTCCCTTCCCCCTCATTCGCTTGGAGGGCGCCCCTCAGGCCAGCCTCGCTGCCCCATTCCGTGCCGGCCCCTCTCTTCCTTTCCTCCCCTCCTCTCCGTCCCCTTCCTTCCCTCCATCCTCCTCTTCCCTCCTTCCCTCGCCATGGCCACCCGCTCGAGCCGGGAGAAGGCGCAGAAGCTGAACGAGCAACATCAAGCCATCTTGGCCAAGCTCCTGAGGGAAGAGGACAACAAGTACTGCGCCGACTGCGAGGCCAAGGGTACGTGGCGGGGAGGGAGGGGCGTGGCTTTGCGAGGGAGGGGCGGGGCCTTGGGGAGAATTGGGCAAGGGAGGCCTGAAGTGCTTATCATGGGACCTGCCTTGCCACCCATTAGGGTTTGCTTCCAGGGTCAAAAAAGCGGATACCAAGGTCCGTGGATACTGAAGGTCCTTTCTGTGCAATGCCATTGTAAAATGGCGCTCCTTATATCAAATGGTAACAACCAGGGGTATGGAAAGATGACTGTACATGCATATTATTTTATTTTGCCAAAGGCTTTCATTGGGAGGTGTTAGCAGGCCCTGATTATTTCATGACTGTGATTCCCCTGATTTTTTAGTGTTCTTCTTAACTTACTGTCCTGATTTTAGAGATTTTGTTAATACTGGTAGCCAGATTTTGTTCACTTTCATGGTTTTCTGTTGAAATTGTCCACATGCTTGTGGGCTTTAAGCATTTCCCAAACACGAATCAAGGAACATGAAAGGCTCTTCAGACTAACTAGAGAAGTTAGCCATAGAAGAACACTTGATGAACCAACGTGGACACAGCATGTTATTGAGAACACAGAAATGCTGGACCACTCTAACAGCTGCCATGTCAGACTACAGAGAAGCCATTGAAATCCACAAGCATGGGGACAATTTCAACAGAAAGGAGGAAACCATGAAAATGAACGCAATCTGGAACAATACAAACGCAATATGAAACAATACAAAAAAGCATTGAGTAGCCTTGCAGCTACTCAGTCAATCAGTGAGGGTAGCCTGAAGGTAGCCTGGCCCCTGTTGCCTGGAAGCATTCTCTGTGGAATGATGTCCAGGGTGGGGAGAAAGAACCCTTGTCTGTGTGAAGCAGTTGTGGATATTGCAGTGAGTAAGCTTGAATAGCATTGAGTAGACAATGAAGTTTACAAAGTCAATCTGTGAGCGTTTCTGTATAGAGGTGGCCTGGCTGTTGTTGGATGGAGGCACCTTCTGTTTGCAAGGTGTCAACTGGCACTTAATTCTTTGCTGTCTGGAGTCCCCCTGTTTCTGAGTGGTGTTCCTTATTTGAAAGAAGATGGGTGAAAGTGTGAGAGGGAAGGATGTCCATGCAACTGAAGGGGAAACATGTCAGTCTTCTAAAGGTAGGCTTACATAAGATGGACTGGAGATCCTGAAAGAACAGTTTCATAGAATCATGGAGTTGGACACAGTAGACTCTCAGACAAAACTGGTGGAGCCCCCGGTGGAGTAGTGGTTGAAAGCCTTGTGACTTGAAAGTTGGGTTGCTGACCTGAAGGCTGCCAGGTTCGAATCCCACCCGGGAGCGCGTGGATGAGCTCCCTCTATCAGCTCCAGCTCCATGTGGGGACATGAGAGAAGCCTCCCACAAGGATGGTAAAAACATCAAAAATATTTGGGCGTCTCCTGGGCAACGTCCTTGCAGACGGCCAATTCTCTCACACCAGAAGTGACTCAGGTTGCTCCTGACATGAAAAAAAAAAGTTAGCCAAAACTCAAGCAATTGGCAAAAAAATTGAAGAAATAATACCTTAAATAAAATACATGTATACTATATTAGCATTAAATTACGTTTGTCTTTAGAGTATTTGTCTTAATGGCTGTATTTCAATATCAGGTTAATACAGAGTTTATGGAATGTTACAGTATGGGGTATAGTATTCGTTAGCCCTAACTCCCAAGTAACCAAAACTTTTCTGGGATCTACACATCCCCATGTGTGCTGGTTAACTGAGAATCTACTGTATTTATTACTGAACTTTCCCATAGATGTGAACCCAGGCCTAGGCCATTTCTATTAGGAAAAGGACATGCTCCCATTCCAGAGCTTCCATGAGTCAATCAATCAAACTGAGTATGCCTGCCCCCTCTGGCATAAATTTGCCCACACAAAGCAGGTAAATATAGCACTGAATGAGACATGTAGAATAAACACAGGATGTCTTAAACCTACACCTGTTGATAGATTTTATAAGCTTGCTGTCATCCCCCCCCCCCCCCCCCCCCCGGATGTGCGATGGGAAGTTTCTGCCAATTGCAAGAGAACACTGAAAGCCATCAGCTGTATGGCAATCAGCTTCCTCCCAGTAGACTTAAACCAAGGAAACATTTCATGAGAAACACCATTCTTCTTATGGTTTCTCCAGCAACAGCAAGAATATTCCTGTGAGCAGCAAAATCAGGCCATTCCAACTGGATGGCACCCCAGGAGGGTCTGCCTTTAGGGGCAAACCAAGAATGGGCAACTTGGAAGTCCCTGAACAGACTTAGAAGTGGAGTTGGCAGATCAAAAGGACAACCTGGTAAAATGGCACTACCTAGAAGACTCCTCTACCTTGTGCGATTGTGGAGCAGAACAAACAACTCTGCAACTGTATGCTTGCCCACAGTGCCCTGCTTCATGCACGGAGGAAGAACTGTTTAAAGCTATAGACAATGTGGTTGCTGTTGCCAGTTTTTATTCAAATATTATTTAGCCACTTGTTTTCCCTTTATTTTATGCAATGCCTTTGACACGAAATTAAAAAAAAAATCAATCAAACTTTATTTATATTCCGTCCCATCTCCTCATGGGGACTCAGGGTGGCTTACAACATGAAATAATAAAATTAAACAAAGTATATAAACAGTGGAAACATTCAGTCATAAAATAAATCATAAAATATAAAACACAAAGCCTTCCATACTAGGTGAGCAAGTTTTTCACTTAAGAAACTTCAACCGAGGCAAAATAATTGAACAGTCCCTTTCTGACTGAGCATATTTATCCAGAATTGAAGGAGAGAAGGTCATAAACTGAAAGTCTACTATATATACCACTAAAACTAAACAAGGCACTGGGCCTATAATGTACAGGCTGTCCCTAAGTTACATACAAGATAGGTCCTGTAGGTTTGTACTTAAGTTGAATTTGCATGTGAGTTGGAACGGGAACATTTTTGAAGTGTAATCACATATATTCTTTAGCTTTGGATAGCACAGAGAACAGTTAACACTCCTGTGGAGTTTGTTTTGCTGTCTATGTCCCCTGTTCAGAAGATTTCATCTCATTGTCTTCCCTGTGATAATTGGATTTTCAACTATTTGGCTTGTTGTGGAAACAAGGATTGGTGAGAAAGCTTTAATGGAGACACCTTTTCCCCATGATAACTCTTCTAGGAGTGAATTTCCCTCCCAAGGAGTATATTTCTCTCACTTCCTATTGTCTCACTCCCACCCTTAACCATGAATTATTTGTAAGGCAGATGGTTGTAACTCGGAGACTGCTGTATATGTGTATGTTATATTCGTTGGCAGTTTCCCATCCAAGTACAGATTGTGTCTCCCCTAACTGAAATGCTTTAGAACTAGCAGTATTTTGGGTCCCCCAAAATAGCCAAATAGCTGAAATAGATATAGGTTTCTCCTTTATTGTAGGAAAACAATTCAGAAAGTGCATCAGTCAAAAGACTCCTTTGTATTCATATTTGTGCATTTATAATTATTCCTAACCTTCAGCAATATATTGTCTGTGTAATTTGCACAGGACTTTATGAAATGTGTCAGTGGGTGTTGCAGAAGGTGAAGAATGGCAACTCTATCGAGTTTATTACTATACAGGTTGAATATTCCTTACCCGAAATACTTAGGAGCACATGTATTTTGGGATATTTTTAAGTTTTAGGATACTGTATTGGCATATGCATAATCGGATCTTGGAAATGGGGCCCAACATGAAATTCATATATGTTTCATTTGCTGCTTACACTCATAAACTTGAAGGTTATTTTACACATGTTTTTCATAATTTTGTGCATGAAACAAAGTTTGTGTAACCATGTGGACTATTTCAGATTTTGGAGTATTTTGAATGTTGGAATTGCAGATCAGAGATGGTCAACCTGTACACTGCTTAGCTTCTAGGATCAGATGGAAAATGATGCCTTTAAGGTCTTTAGGCCCTCATTTTGGTAACATCTTCTTGTTCTTCATTCGGTCAGTCGTTTCCGACTCTTCGTGACCTCATGGACCAGTCCACGGCATAGCTCCCTGTCGGCCATCGCCGTCCCCAGTTCCTTCACATTCATGCCAGTCACTTCAAGGTTACCGTCCATCCATCTTGCCCTTGGTCGGCCTCTCTTCCTTTTTCCTTCCATTTTCCCCAGTATCATGATCTTTTCCAAACTTTCCTGTCTTCTCATGATGTTTGATAACATAGGGTCTGATAATACGGTTAAGGATAAGCACTGAGCTTTGGAAGCAGAGTGATGTAGTGGTCTGAACAAACAGTAAACATTTTTAGCCTCTCCACATGGCAACCTATTTGGATATCTGTTTGGCTTTCCTCAAGTTTTATGTATTAAACCATCCATAGACCATAACAACTCACACAATTTAACAAAAATACAACAAACAGGAAAACATATGTATATATACATAGATGGCTACTTGGAGAGTGATTGGTGGTGGTTTGAGCCCTGGACTACAGCTTTTAAAGACTAGGATTTTAATGCTTGTTCAGCCATGAAACTCACTACCTAGGTGACATAGAGCAAGTCACACTCGCTCCACTTCAGAGGAAGGCAATGGCAAACCCCCCCCCCCCCCCCGCCCAGAACAAATCCTACTAAGAAAATCCCATATATTGGACATGACTTAAATGTACACAGTGACAGTAAAAGGGGATTTCAGCTTGTGGTGCTTTTTATCTGGTTACTTGACAAACAGTGCCTGCTGAAATACCCTCTTGTACACAACCACAGGACCCCCCTCCAATTTCAATCTAGAAACCCTACAAGTTTTGTCATTGCCTGTTTCTCTTTAGTGGTGCTAGTGGTCAAAGGACATGAAAAGGGGTGGCGACAGCAGCTGTGTAAAGGTTTGGCAGATTTCAGGGACTCTGGATTAATTAAATCGATTGTCATTTTTGACCAACATTGGCATTGGCTTGCTATGTTATCTCTTAACTTTGTACCTTTCCTCTCTGTGAAATGACTGCTTCCTGAAAGTGGTTTTTGTGGTCCTCAGTTTTTGTCTCTGTGTGCTCATTAAGATAGTTTAAAAGCTTTTTTCATGGTTGGCTTGGGGTGTGCCCGCTTTTTTAAAATCTAATTTCATGTGGATTCCCTTCCCCTCATGACAACTGGACATTATTTCAGCTGGTATTGCCAGGAGGTAGGCCCAAAAGCTTTCCCCATTTTTTTGTTTCACTGCTAGGACTCATCCTTCAAGTCAGCAGTGACATGTTTATGAGGACTGCAGATGTTTTAGAAGATGTTCATGGGCTTAGGAATGGATAGTACACAAGCAAATTTTACATTCCTCACCCCTTTTAATAACAGACCCTTATGCTTGTGGCAAATCGCTTTTGAAACTCATCTATTTTGAAAGAAGCATAGTCCTTTAAATTTTGACCAGCACTAGCTTCACATAAGTTGGAACACAACTCTCCTCATATTCTAGCCACCATGGATGTTGTTGGGAGTGATAAGCCCTGTAGCTGAAAGATTGCTTTGGAATAATGCTGCAAGGAGAAATATGCAATATTTTGTGAAGAATATGTAACTTGGTGTATGGGATTATAAGGATTTGCATATATTGTCTGCTGTTGCCAACCATTGCTTGAGTTTGAAGCATGCTTAGCTGTGAATAAGTATCACTGACTTGGCAGATTAACATTAACACTCCATTTAAGTGAGTATATTTTATTTCCCAGAATTCAAAGGAACCTCCCCACACACACTCACACACAATTTATGTTGCAGTTTAAATAAAACTAGCCTACATTCTTTTTAGAACAGTAGAAATGGTAGGTGCTTTAATAAACTGAGCCCTTTATGAAAGATTTATCAAATATGTTTGTGCTTCGCTTCTTCTTGACCAAGAAGCACACCAATACATCTTTTCTTTTGCTTTAGCCATTTAAAAATATGCCCCATGCCTTCATCCAAAAAAGGCATGAGATTTGGCAGAAGACTCACTTCCATTTAGGGGGCACTGTCTCATCAGCCACCCAGCCTCTACAGATAATTTTGAGCCTCCAAAATTAGCTTGGATAGATTTTAATGGAACAGGCAGTTCTTCAGACATTTCCAAAGATTCACAGCTTGATATTATTGAAATTGTCCTAAGCAATGTAGATCAAGAACTGGAAATGGTAGGTTTCATTTGTATCAGTTATATAGAATTTTTTTTAGTCCAACCACAGTCACAGACGCCTTCAGGGGCAATCCGAACACTTTGCAGAATTGTTGCAAGAAAACAGTTAAGAGCATTTAGGTGTTTTGTTTCTATGATGGATCACATCTGGTACATGTCTTAATCAAATATGCTATAGAAGTGAGTGAATAAAAAAAAATCTTCAAAATACAAGCCTGGCCTTTTAAGATGATGTGGCCCTCCAGATGTTGTTGCATTTTATGCCCCAACAGTCTGTGCAGCTGATGGTAAGCTCCCTAGGGCCTCTGATATAAAAAGGGTTACATGATCTCTGCCCCTAATTTAAAAAGCACAAAACTCCGCCAAGAGTAGGTGAAACCAACTCCCAAGACAAATGAAGCACCCATCATCTTGAGTTTAAACTTCAGGGTTTTGGTGCTCATTCAGCACATAACTGATCCCAGATACTGATCCCAGACACTGATCTAGTATTTCTACTGCCTCATCTAGATCTGACAAAAGTAGACCTAGTATCATCAGCATGCGGGTACCCCATTCCAGATCTATGAAAAGTTCAACTGGGTATTTTCTGATGCTAGAAAGCATAGAACACAAAACAGAGCCATACAGAAGGCTGTTTTCTCATCTATCCAGACAGGTACACACAAAAGTACTAAAGCACAATGCCTTAGACTGGACAACTAGTCCAAGTAGATACCATGATTGAAAGTCCTGAAAGAAGCCAGGAGTTCCAAGAAAAGTAGCAGAATGATGGTTAAGATGGTCAAAACCTGATTCTAATCTTCTGACATGTGAACTCGGTTTCCAACTTTACCAGCTGTTTATTGAAGGGAATATCACTGTCATATTTCCTTATCACTAACAAAATACCTCTCTGATTAAATTAATCTTCTATGCTATTGATTCATTATGCCTTTTTCAAATTCTTTTTTGTACCATAGTCTTCTACAGATGCTCCTCATTATTACAATAGTTATGCTGCTTTGATCACTTCAGAAAACGCAATCTTGTGTCCTCAATCTCAGATGATTTTATGTTGCTATTCCAGCTTTATGTCCTTCTCTTCTAAAGAAGACCATGCTGTGACTAGTTTGTTAGATTAGTCACATTCAATCTGATTTTGATGCCATCACTGAAACTGTACCAGAAGGGATGTCATCTGGTCCAATTTGGATTAGTTTCACTTGTTACATCCTGAGCATGTATATTCATGCTCTGGTAAACCCTGGTATGGATTATTGTAATGGCCCTACTCTTGTAAATGGTGCAAAACTTCAGTAAGTACAAAATTTAGCTGCTAGAATACTATATGATTTATGTAGATTATGCCATGTCATGTCAATGCTGAAAGAACAACATTGGAATTTTTGTGTTTTTGTGGGGCTTTTTTTTTTTTGGCTACTGAAGCCAATTCAAAACTTGAAATGGCATGAGGCCCAAATTATTGAAGGAGTTTTTCCTCTCAAAATTAATGTAATTACAGCATCATGTTTCATTTATACTGCCTTCCTGAGGGAAGTGTGTCTGATCTTGACACCATGCTGCTGTTACCACCATTTTTTCTTAGACATTTTAACACTTTTGTGTTTTTTCACCCTGAAATCTATTCTATTACTAGAGTAATATTTCTTTACTAGGCCTTTTAATTGTATAGTTAGATTGATTTTATTCCCATATGGTGCAGTTTTAGCAATTTTAATTATATTTAAACTGTTTACTATAAAGTAATCTGTGCACATTCCCAATTTTTTTATCTTATCAGGAGTGACTTGAGAAACTGCACGCCGCTTCTGGTGTGAGAGAATTGGCCGTCTGCAAGGACGTTGCCCAGGGGAAGCCCGGATGTTTGATGTTTTATCATCCTTGTGGGAGGCTTCTCTCATGTTCCCTCATGGGGAGCTGTAGCTGTCATCCTCACTCTCTCCGGATTTGAACCGGCAACCTTCAGGTCATCAACCCAACTTTTAAGTCAGCAGTCCTGCCGGCACAAAGGTTTAAACCATTGTGCCACCATGGGCTCCTTATTCCCAAAATTATAATCTCAAAGATTAATTTATAGTAAACAGTTAAAAATATAATTAAAACAGTTAAAATGATGCAACATAAGAATAAAACCAATCTAACAACACAATTAAAAGGCCGAGTAAAGTTTGCCCATAGCTGCTATATACTCATGCATATGTCTAGAAATTTTAGATCTCTGGGTAGACATTGATGGGTTGGTGTGAGTACTGTAGCTTTACAGTGTTTCCTCACTACTTCGTGGTTCGCTTTTTGTGGATTCACTGTTTTGCGTTTTTTCAATAAACTCTAAAATAATATTATAAATCATAAAAAATTACAATTTACAGCCTAAGGAAGGGAGGGAGGAGAAGCTGAAGGGAGAGAAAAGGAGCCCAAGCGGCAACGGGAGGAGAAAGCGATTTATCAACACACGATTGGTTGATGAAGATTTAAAATAGTGTATAACTACTAAAATAATGTATAAAGTAACCATTTTATATTTCTTTTCCGTTGCTCCCTCTAATATCTATCCTCCAGAATACCCCACTCCCTTATGACCCTGTTCGCTGTGGTTTTTATTTTTATGTCTTTCTCACCCCGAGTTTTAACTTAATGTTCATGTGGTCTGCCCTTGTTTTTATTGTCTCCTTGTTTTATTTTGTAATGGATATTATTTACTGTATTGTTTATTGTATTGTGTTGTGCTGTTCTTTTATATGCTGTTTACATTGTATTGTTTTGGGCGTGGCCCCATGTAAGCCGCCCCGAGTCCCCATTGGGGAGATGGTGGCAGGGTATAAATAAAGTTTTATTATTATTATTATTATTATTATTACTAAATCTGTCTCTGTCTCTGTACTATGTTATGGCATTGAATGTTTGCCTTATATGTGTAATGTGATCCACCCTGAGTCCCCTTTGGGGTGAGAAGGGCGGAATATAAATACCGTAAATAAAATAAATAAATAAATAAATAAATAGCGTCCCTACTTTGCGGATTTTCACTTATTGCGGGTGGTCCTGGAATCTAACCCCCTCGATAAGTGAGGGAACACTGTACGCTTATAAAAAAGGGAAGCATAGCCTTCTCTGAGTAGAGTGGTGAAAAGCAAGAGCTTAGTCCATCCTGGGGGAACCTAAAAAGAAGGAATGACCCTCTCTCAATTGTGGCACCACTTTTTGATTACCTGGGCGTGGAAATGGCAGCTGGCCCCCTGAAGTGGCATTTGTGCTTTCCCATCTCTGCAGAATGACCCTCAACTTATTTTTGGGTGAAACCAAAATCCATAATTTTGACCCCAAAACCTATCCTTGATTTATACATGATTCGATTCATGCATGAGTAGATACAGCAGTAGTAAGTATTTTTTTGTTTTTTTATTGTGTCAGAAGTGAATTAAGAATATACTGCAAGTCACTTCTCATGTGAGAAAATTGGCCGTTTACAAAGACTGTTGCCCAGGTGATGCCTGGATATGTTACCAGCCTGCTGGGAGACTTCTCTCATGTCCTCGCACAGAAAGCTAGGGCTGACAGACTTGAGCTCACCCCATTTCATGAATTCGAACCGCCAACCTTCAGGTCAACAATTCAGTCGGCACAGGGGTTTAACCTATTGTGCCACTGGGGGCCCTAGTATTAAGGAGTGATAGTAGACAGTTTTTTAAACTATAAACTAGCCCACAGAGCCTTAAATGAATTAGCTCATTGCCTTTTGCTAAAGTCAGGGAAACTGGCTTTGTGGCACCATGCAAGGTTTGACCTAGAACTTCCTTGCTGTTTCATTGTGCTGCCCTTCCTCTGCTATACATAGCGAGGAAAGGCATGACTCATAGCAGTGAGCCGATGCTTGCTTTGCCTGAACGCACATCAGGAAGTTGCCTTCCTAACAAATACTGAGCAGCTTGTAGTGAATGTTGAAACAGAGAGAATTAAGAGAGAAGTCTGATTTCAAGAGTAATTTAGTAGACATGCCCCTAGAAGCACTGAATATTGCAGTGACCCATATAGTAGAATTGCTGAGGCTTTATTATTTGGTTTCCCAAATCCACTATGTTTCTCTCATGTAGTTTTTCAAACGGTTTGAAGATTTGCTGAATGGAAAACAGCTTCTCTTTGATTAAGGAGCTGTAAGGCAATATTTAAAATAATATTTTGTGTTCTGGTGCAGAGCCGGCCCTAGGTATTTTTCAAGTGTAGGTGAACAGAATTTTGGCGCCCCTGCCACAAACCAATAACTAAAAAATAAAAGCGTTGGATAAGCGAAAATGTTGGATAATAAGGAGGGATTAAGGAAAAGCCTATTAAACATCAAATTACATTAAGATTTTACAAATTATGCACCAAAACATCATGTTTTACAACAAATCAACAGAAAAAGCAGTCTCGACTGTGCCCTCGTATGTTTTGCGCCCCAAGCGACCGCTTAATTCGCCTCATTGTTGGACTGGCTCTGCTCTGGTGGGAAAAGTACCGTGTTATGCTAAATATTAATTAGCATTTACATTCGGAATCTTGGGTAACAAAGTGGCAAAATTAATAAGAAAGTAATCCAGAACAATTGTTTGTACTTTGTACAGATTTGTAATTGTTGTTCATGCCAACTTTTATTTTTGGTATTGCTCTCCATTTTCCATTCTTTTCCTCTAACTAATGATATAAAATTTCTGGAAATGTTGAAGCTATATCAGCCTCTCTACCCCACCATACACAATCAGTGGTTCCCAACCTTTGAGCCTCCGGGTGTTTTGGACTTCAACTCCCAGAAATCCCTGAGCTGAAGTCCAAAACACCTGGAGGCCCAAAACACCTGGAGGCCCAAAGATTGGGAACCACTGTTCTGCATGATGTTAGTGGCAATTCCATCTATATTTGCCCTTTATAGCTTAGGATCATGGTTTTGGGTAAGCATATATGGAATTTGTTAATGTGGGATTTGTGTATCGGTAGTGTTTAAATGAAATTTGTGTCTTGCCTGTATTGCATACTGATTGCATCATCCTGAGTGTACTATAGTCTGGAAAGAGTTAATTGCTAAGACGCTGTGATGTCCTTGATGTGTGGCTGGAGCTGGGGAGTATCCAGACACAAGTGTGTGTGCATTGCTGATTGCATCAGTTCAGTTCTGAGTTGAGTCGAGTGCTGTCTGCCTAGGTGTTAAGTTCTGTGTTTGTCAGCAAGTCTGTCTTGATTATTACTGCTTGCAGTAAAACTTGTATATAGTTTTACCAAAGTCTCTGGGTGTCTCTTCGTTCTGCGTTCCACTGATTCCATCCAACTACTACTGCGCTGCAAATTACTCTGACAGAATTGCTATTTAAAAACTATAAATGCCCCATAATGCAATTTTGCACATGCCTTTTAACAAATATTTCCACTGAATTCTGTAAAACCTGCTCCCAAATAAAATTTTAAAACATTGTCTTAGTTTTGTATAAGCAAAGATGAGATATGCCAACTATTGCATCATATGCTACCCAAGTTCTTGGATTCTAGTTTTTGGAATGGGAGAATCCTGACTTACCAACAGGAATTTACTGAAACATTAAGAAGATGTCACTTTTAAACAAACCCTTTCCACAGGACCATAGCCAGAAAAAAATTCGGGGGGCGGGGTTTGAAACTTTTTTTAAGCAAATCATGAACAGTAGTTCCATAACACAAAATAATTTAGAAATCAGGTTCCATTGATAAACTTCAGTGGACTCTCATGGGGATTTGGTTAATCAGTTAAAATTCATGATTAAACCAGTTTAAAAAAAAAAACCCTGAAATTTGGGGGGGGGGGGTGAACCCCTAACCCCCTCCCCCTTTGGTACAGCCCTGCCCTTCCATGCAGTGGTGTTGAGTGTGAGTCTTTGTAAAGAGTCAACCCTTAATGTGTAAATGAGGTTACTTTACAACTGGACCAAGTGTTGTCTATTGCATCTCAGGAAGACTTTGTTTTGGTCATTCGGATCATGTAATTAGCAATGACAAGAAGGGCTAATATTTATAACCTGTTTGTGCAGTACCTGTCAAGTGAGGTTCACTGTCTTAACGAACACGCCTTGGTCAATCACATCCATATGCCCTAATTTTGAAATCCTCCACCAATACATGATGTGACATCCTTTACAGCTGCTGGGAATGACAGTATTGTGTTCACTTGAGGTGCGGTGAATTTTGAATACATTCTAGAAGATATTGTGACTCTAGTAGTAGTAGTTAAGATAATACCCTGCCAATTTCTCCATATCCTAATTCCAGTAGTCATGTCAGCAAACAGTTTATTTGGAGTCTTTTAGCAGAAGAAACAGAGTCCCTGATACTTTCAGGACTAATAAATTTTATTGGATGTAGGGTTTCACTGGATTTGATGAAGTGGGTTGAAGTCTATGAAAAACCTATTCTGAGTAAAACCTGTCAGTCTTTAATGTACTACAAAAATTTGTAGTGTAATTTATCTTAACACTTATATTAATCCCATTTTTCTCTCCACTTCATCATGGGAAAACATGTTAACACAAAATTAGAAGACAGTAGTTATTCAGTATTTTTTCTAGAAGTAGCTGGAGTCTTGAACTGCCAACATTTTTCTTCTATCAGTCAAGGAAGAAAATGTTTAATCATAACCTTCTGAATAGACGATAATGTGGATATACTGTACATATATCAGCCTGCAACAAGCATGGGAATAAACATCTCTTAATGCGATGCATCTCTTCAAAGCTGGGGAAGGATTTGGACTGTTGCATGTCCATTATTTCTTTGTGACAAAATAGGACCAATTGTTCCATATAAGTTTAATGTTATTGCTTAAAGTCTACAGTGTAATTCACAAGTTTTTCTAAAAAATTATTCAGTCCTCATTCTCTTGGTGGGAAATCCATGGAAGCTTTTGCAGTAAACACTGGCATTTCTTTTTCAGTTGGCATTTAATGCATTCATTTAGCAATTATTTCATAGATAAAATCGATTTCTCAATTTTGTTATAGCAGGAAATACAATCTGCATGAAATCCGATACAACCCTTAAGTACTGTTTCATGCATGCTTAGGACTTAGAATTGTAAGTTATCTTTGTTTCTGGGCAAATATGTGAATAGTTGAGTTACTAGTGTTGTCTTTGCTTTCCCTTAAGCAGTGTGTTTCACATAAAATTTAATACCTTTGGAGAAATTGGCATTCTTATCATTGATGGGGTTTTTTGTGAGTCATAGAAAAATACAATAAATTTACAGTAACTTTGTTTGAATTATGACATGTAAACTTTATAACTATAAATATAATCTATAATTTAAGATTAGAAATTGGCAAGCGTAAAAAGAAAACCCTTTGACATGACTGTAGAATAATAGGAAAGATGTAATGTTTGCACATGTATTTGGCACCAAGAAGCATAGGGAGAAACATCTCAAAATAGGGATATACAGTAGAGTCTCACTTATCCAACATAAACAGGCTGGCAGAATGTTGGATAAGCAAATATGTTGGATAATAAGGAGGGATTAAGGAAAAGCCTATGAAACATCAAATTAGGTTATGATTTTACAAATTAAGCACCAAAACATGTTATACAACAAATTTGACAGAAAAAGTAGTTCAATACGCAGTAATGCTATGTAGTAATTACTGTATTTATGAATTTAGCACCAAAATATCACAATGTGTTGAAAACATTGACTACAAAAATGTGTTGGATAATCCAGAACGTTGAATAAGCGAGTGTTGGATAAGTGAGACTCTACTGTATGTTCAAAATTGAGATGTGCATCAGTACTAGCACACACCCAGTTTGTATAAAGGGGGTGTGGAGTCATGTTTGCAGGCTGTTGATTAAAAAGAAAACTCGTAATTTTTAAACAACTAGCAAAAAGCTTCATGTCTCTTCAGCTTGAAGAAGGAAAGGCCATTCATCTTCTGAAGACACAGAAAACAGTCAAAACCTCCTTTGTAAATGTAGATTGGAAATTTATTATAGGAAAAATATGTTTTGTCTCTGGCCAGAAGTTCACAAGCCCTTGATCTTTAGAGTTGTCCAGTAAAATGATGGAAATATTTGGGTCATGTACAAAGAATGATGTTGGTTGGGCCATGGGATATCATGAGAAAACGACAGAACTCATAATGAAAGAATTGTGTAGCTACCATCAAAGAGTGCATGAGAATTCACAGAGGGGGAACATCTATGATTGCATGGCCTATATTCTAATTATAGACTTTGAGACAGATATTTATATTTTTATTTGTATTTTCTTAAAGGCCATGGGTGCGGACAGGAATAATGATTGAACTGTGAACCTTCCTTGCCATTTGTAACAAAGCTCAGTCTTTTACAATGTTCTGCTGTTGGTCTCACCCCAACATTCTGTGTATCTTTATTGATGGATGGGTAAGATAGCACTATTGAGTATACCAGTGCTGCTGTCTTATACATTTATGAGTTTATTGGCTTAAGTTAGAGTTTCAGTAATTGAATTGTTATTTCATTAAATGAAAGATTATGCTGATGAGCTAACTAATTTCTAACATTTCCCATCTGGTGCTTTCCACATGGGAACCAGTAAGAAAGAAAAGGGGTAAGGAAATGAGATTAAAATAAGGGAAGAAAGGCAAAACAAAAGAAGGGGTTTTCTAATCGATGCATCTTCTTCCTTCTCTCCCAGATTTAAAACAAGGACAAGGGACTAAATTCATGGATGGCATTTTTCTTCATTGTCAAACTTTGTTTAACACATTTAGTGGAAATTTAAATGGTAGGTATACATAAATGTAATTGTGATTCTCTCCCTTGTAATGTAAAATGCAGCCAATTTAGCCTTTTGAAAACATTAATAATTAACTAAGCACATTATTTTTTTTTCTACTAACTGTACTTTTCCTGACTAGGATTAGAGTGTCCCCTGTGGTTGGGGGCTTCATTGCCTCCCTAAGGGAATCTCAAGCTTCTCACCTATGAAATATTGGGGTTGTTTGAAAATACTTATGCCCCAGATTGACTGATAAGACTCCTATAAAACCTCCATGGGGTGCCACTGTCCATTTAGTTGTAACTTAGTGACATTTCAGGAGGAATTCACATGCCTTTTAAATCCTCTTCAGAGCTTCATTGAAAACAGAAGATAATTGATTTGGGGGCAGGGGAGGGCTGTTGTAGACAATAGTCTGAAAGATATGGAGAGAACAGAGCACATAGTACAAGATCCCAACAGTGGAGGTAAAAAACCTTAAATGGCTAAAGGGAAAGGTCCATGGTCTTAGAGGTCTCTACGTTAATTCATAGAGTAGGGATTAATTATGCATCACTGAAGGTATCACTGAAATCTCAGGATTAGCATGTTGTAATATAAAGGTATAACCTCAGAGAAATAAACCACAGGAACCAGTGAACAGCAGAATTGTATGTCAAATATATTTACACCTGTCAGAACACAGACCCCTTTGAAAAAGCCGCACACAAGTAGGAAGAACAAACGTTTAATAAATAATATTGTGAACCCAAAAACACTTAACTTCAGTGTTCCTGGTAAAAGTAAATGTCATTAGCTTCAAGAAAGGCAAAAATGCGGAAACAGAAAATAATCCGTCTTATTTAGCTTGATAATCCGGTTTAACTCCAGCCAAGAGTCTACTGAAACTACAGTCACGCCCAACCACGGTATGGAAAGCCAAGAAAGGGCCAAACACACCCCGTAGCAAGAGCAGGTGACGCCGTTGTCCAAAAGCCAAGCCCAATCCAGGAACCAAAGGAAAGCCAACCGGGAGTAGTGATGCCGTTGTTAAAAGCCAAGCCGAATTCAGGAACCGGGAGAAGCGATGTCGTCGTCAGGAGCCAAACCGAATTCAGGAACTGGGAGAAGCGATGCCGTTGTCAGGAGCCAAACCGAATTCAGGAACCGAGAGAAGCTATGCCGTCGTCAGGAGCCAAACCGAATTCAGGAACACGAAGCTGTACAGCCAGGATCCAAGCCCAACAGAAGAACAGGCAGTGACAATCCAATGTCCAAAATGACATCTTGCCTTCTGCAAAGAGTCTTTACTTCCAACTCCACTTTTAACTTACTCATCGTTATACGACGATGATGAGGCCTCCGCCCTGTCATCATTATCCACAGCTGATCTTGATCCCATACATGAACATCGCCCATCAACCCTCCATTCCCTCCATCTTTGTTCAAGACTTAGATCTCCCCATGTCCCTGGTGTATCAGTAGTTTGCCAATCCCCTGATGCACCCCCAGAAACTGGCTCTGTATTCACATTTACTTGAGTCCAATCTGCAGCACTTTCCATCTCACTCCCGGACCTATCATTCCCAGAAAAACCCTCAAAAGTTTCATCTTCCGTGGGAGCAGTAAGTAAATTCCAGATTTTCTTCCTTTCCCTCTCCTCACCTGACTCTTGCTCCCGAGTTGTCCTTTTAGTTCCTCTACTCTCTGTTAACCCATCTTCTTCCAGCATTGACTCCTCATCGCTAGAGAAGCCTTCAAACATTTCTTCCTCAGAAGGAGCCATAAGTATTTCCCGGACCCGCTTTGTTTGCTGTTCCTCATCAAACACCTGCTCACCATTAGCTCTTTTCCTCCTGCTAGCAGTTCTACTAGTAGTAGTATTATTGCCCCCTGGCCCAATTACAACAACACCCTTGTTCCAGGACTTAAATCCTGGAAGTCAGGCTGAGAGCTTCTGTGTAAAAAATAAGGGAAGGAAATAGCATTGATCTGATTGTGGGAGGTCTGCTACAGACCTCCAATCCATATTGAAGACTTTGCAGATGCCTTCTTGGAATCAATGACCAAACCTTTGGAAAGGGGAGATGTAGTAGGAATGGGAAATTTCAACTGTCCTAATATTTCTTGGAAGTCACAAATCCTCATGCTTTCTCTGGCACTCATCTGAATTGTTTACCATTTTGCATCAGAGACACAATTTCACTACGCCATTCTCTACAATTGAACATTTATGGAATTTGATGTCCATGTGGAGTCCTGTAATCAAACCGAGTAGATACCAAGACCCATTGTATTTGTAAATCAACTTGCTTCATACATTTTTACAAAGAACATGAAGCCTGCTTTATTTCTCTTGTAGACCCTGGGGGGCACTGGTTGTTGTTTACCTTATGCTTATACTTTATCTCTCATTCCCCAAAAGAGTATCTGAAAGACAAAGAGGGTGTGTTTGTTCATTTGCAGGTGACACCAAATTAGGAATGGTACCTAACACGCCAGAGGACATCAAATGTACACATTAAGAGGGCTGAACAAGACTTATCAAAATTTCAACAGGGAAAAATGTAAGGTTACTCTTAGGCTGAAGAAATAAAATGCACAGATATAGGATAGATGTTATCTGGTTTGACCACAGTGCATGTGAATGGGATCTAGGGGTCTCAGCAGACTACAAGCTGAAAAGAAGTTAAAGCCAATGAGATTCTAGGCTGCATTGTGTCTTCATAGAGGAAAGTCATAATCCCACTCTATTCTGCTTTGATTAGATCTTACCTGGATTACTGTGTCCAATTCTGGACACTAAAGAATGATAATGACAAGCTGGCATGTGTCAGGAGGAGGATGATCCAAATGTTAAGAAGATCTAGAAAAAGCGAAACACAGGGAACTGGGTATGTTTAGCCTGGAGCAGAGAAGGTTAAGAGATGACCTGATAACCACGTCAAAACATTTGAAAGGGTGTTGTATTTGAAGATGGACTAGGATTGTTTTCTGCTCTTCAAGTGACTAGGAGATAGAGCAATGGATTCAAACTACAGGGAAATAGATGTAACCTAAACATTAGAAAAAACTTCCTGATGTTAGAGCTGCTCAGTGTGGTGGTGTTTCCTTTGGAGATTTTTAAATAGCGAGTGGTGATCGTGTGTCTGGAGTTCTTTGATTTTGTTATTCTTGCATGGCAGGGGAGTTGAACCTTATGGCACTTGTGGTCTCTTCCAGCCTCATAATACTGTGTGAGGACCTTGGGGTTGCAGAAATATGCTGTGGGAAAGATGTTAGTATGACAGCTGCAATGCTTGCTGCAAGATTAGAGCTTCCTATTTGCATGGATCTAGGATAATGACTTTAGAAAATATGCTAATACAAATACTATGAAGAACACGTTACTTCTGATGCAGCTGAGCAGATAGGGTTCCACCAAGTGACATCTTTTTTACAGCAAGCAAAAAGCATGCATACTAATGTGGCAGCACCTGAAACATTAATGAATGAATGTCATGTAGAAAACAGGTAATGCAGTAGCCCTCCATTATCTGTGTGGGATACGTTTGAAGATCCCCAGTGGATGCCTAAAATTGCAGATACAATACCAAACCCTGTGTGAATTTCTGTATTTTTAATTTATAAATTAGATATAGTATGAAGCTAGTAACAATAACTAACAATAAAATAGAAGAGCTATTAACAATATACTTTAATAAGAGATATGCACATAATTTAAAACTTACAAATTATTGATTTTTCTGATTTTCTACTGAATATTTTTTAAACTGAAGTTGATTGTAGATAACTGAAACTAAAGCAAAGCCAATGATAAGGAGAGTTACTGTAAAGTGGTTAATCTCTCATATTCATGAAATAATGCTGTTGTCTTTAAAGGGTTCTAGCAGGAAGTTGAAAAAAACCATTTTCAACTCTTATAACTTTTGTAAAATTTGATTAACACATGTAACAATAACATATAGACTCTATAGTAATACACACAGACATGCTGGCTTATAGAAGTCTGCCATTGATAAAAATTGTTGGTGTGTTCTTTCTATGCTTTTAACGAATGCCAAAATATACCCTAATGGCCAACCTTCTAATACCTTGTTTGTTAAAGGTTAATAAGGTATGATGTTAAATCTTAGTAAGGAATGATGTGTTTAATCAGCTTGAAGACATTGATCTGGGGCAAGTACAGCAGTAAGTTGCTGGCTTCAAGGATTACTTAGTGAATCAAGAATTGAGTGAGTAAAGAATTCTCAATTGATAATGTTTTGAGTGTTTCTGAGCCATACACAGAACACTTTTTCCTGCAATCTGAATCGTTACATTATTTTTTCTGCCTCCTCTTTCCCAATCAAGAAATCCAATCTACAAAATTTAGTAGTGGAGCATGTTTTTTGCATTCAAGAATCAAGAACTCAAAGTTCAAATGCTTGCATCTCCAAAGATCAGGTATTGTACAAGCTCACTGTTTCTACAAACATCTTAACATCTTAGTAGTGTCAGTGATGCTCCCGAAAGCATCTAAACCTCTGAAGCAGAGGCTAGATGAAAAACAGAAGAGAGGGAAGAACGAGAAAAACTGAGAGTGTGGGAAATCGTGTGGGGTTATCTAGAATGTCAAGATCTCTATGAGCAATAACAAACAAGTGTGGGATTTTGTTGCTGTGAGTTTTCTAGGCTGTATGGCCATGTTCCAGAAGCATTCTCTCCTGACATTTCACCCACATCTATGGCAGGCATCCTCAGAGATTGTGAGGCAATCTCTGAGGATGCCTGCCATAGATGTGGGTGAAAATTTAGGAGAGAATGTTTCTGGAACATGGCCATACAGCCCGGAAAACTCACAGCAACCCAGTGATTCCAGCCGTGAAAGTCTTTGACAACACAATTGTGGGATTATATAGGAGCTTTGTTGTAGACAACTCCAGATAATATCCATTGTTTATTTACAATGATATGTAGTATTATATAGAATAGAATAAATAGAGGAAGAAAACTGAAAAAAGTTGCAACATCTCCAACTTCACCCTTCAGAAACATTCCAACATTTGTGCATTTAGGCCTGTGGAAACAAGCCACAATATCCTGTTAAGAATACAGATTGGTCCACCCCCGTTCACTGCTGGTTAGGACTTACATTTGTTTTTCCTTTCCATTTTTTAAGATGTTTCCTAATCCCGACTCTTCTTTGCTCCTGGGGCCCAGAATAATTTTTGTGTCTAGCTCTCCTCCCAAAGAAAGCATGCAGCTTATTCTGTGTTGCAAAAGAGCTGTGTGATGCATTTCTTGCAGTTCTAATCCTCCTGACACTTTCCTGTTTAACGGAGTCTAACAGAGGGGACAGCTGCCTACCTTAACTAACTTGAATTGCCGAAAATGAATTAACTCATTAAAGCACAAGATTAGCTTCAGCCTTAATCAGAAAATCTAGGGAGTTGAGTCATGTGAGAGGAAAAACAAGTTAACAGTGTGACGAATATGAGCCATATTCATCAACCAAATAAAACTACTGAGAGAGGTCTTCCAGAGAATTGTGTTGAAACAGCATTAGTATGTTAATAACATGGGTGATGTGAGAAGCTAGGCAAAACTAGGTAGAGCCTATCCATCACAGCTAAAAGAAGAGGCTATGGGGGATCAGGTGTAAAAACCAGAGGCCTGTTAAAGGGTTAGCTGGAACCAGATGGAAACAGAGAAAGAAACAGGAGCTGATACCAATGGATTAAATCTTGAGAAGATCAGAAGATAAAGGGGCACTTAAGAGAGGAATAGATAAATTCTGAATAGGGGTTTGATCTGATGAGCTTGGAAGTATGAAAAGGGTTCAGGGAGTTCATGTTTGTATAATAAAATTTTACTGGTTTCATTTTCTACAACTCTGTCTTGCTGCTTTCATTTAAGAAGTGATAAGGAGGATTCAGTTATGACGAAAGAATACCCTCCTCCAGGATAGCTTTCATCCTGGTGCCTGAATACTAGATTGAGGAAAGGATCCTGAGGGTAAAAGGGCAAGGTGAGTGCTAAGAGGCTATGGATGCAATTCAAGGGCCAACCTACATAATGAATTTATCAGACATCAGGAGAGAATGCTTCTGGAACATGACCATATAGCTCAGAAAACTCACAGCAACCCATGTAACTTTGCCTTCCTCTGATTATATGGGGGTAGTCAGACCAGTGCCTGAAAGCAGTTTAGGTGTGAATCATGGTGAAAAAATTTCTTTACTGCTGATAATTTTAGAAGGCATTGCTCTCCTGTAAATGATGGCATGTATTGTTTGAGGATCTTTTGGGTGAAATAAAGTTTTTTGCATGTTTGGGAAATAGCTGTATTTACGGTGTCTTTTTATCTTCTCTGGTGGGTTTGCCAACTACATCTGTAACTGGAAGAAGCAAATTGGCTTTACTTTTGTTTCATTTACATCCAGATGAGCTACTGAAATGTCTACATTGGGCTGCTTTTAATGATGGTTGAAAATTGCAGTTTTTTAAGAAACGTGGCCATCAAGACAACTTACCCATTTTTTTTTCATGTCAGGAGTGACTTGAGAAACTGCAAGTTGCTTCTGTTGTGAGAGAATTGGCCATCTGCAAGTATATTGCCCAGGGGATGCCTGAAGGTTTTGAAGTTTTACCATCCTTGTGGGAGGCTTCTCTCATGTCCCTGCATGGGGAGCTGGAGCTGACAGAGGGAGCTTACCCGCACTCTCCCCAGATTTGAACCACCAACCTATCGGTCTGCAGTCCTGTCACACAAGGGTTTAACCCATTGCGCCACCGAGGGCTCCTAGCTTACCAATTAAAAATACATTTAAAATGTAGAAATGATAAACATCAAGACGGAATCAAACCATTGACAACATTGGAAACAATTTAAAACTGTGCGAATAATATGATAACAAGTACAATTAGAGAGCAGTATAGCACTCTCTTAGCCCTCCCCCCCTTTCCTATTTTTGGAAACCTTCCATTCTTAAAACCTTTCAAAACAAAAAAAATGCTTTTATTGGTATTATATTAATACTTTATGATTAGAACACAAACATTAGTGGTATAAAGTTACCTTTCTCCCTTCCTACAAACACCTATCTATGAATATCTAAAATGTTTATCTACTGCACTGGAAAAAAACAAACTTCAGAGCAGTTTTCCAGCACCAGAGTAGACTTGGGAGAAATGGTTATATGCCCCCAAATCCTCATCTCATTAGATTTAGACCTTTAAAACAAGATTGTGTAAAATTATTTACACAATTACTTTTAATTGCATGTGTGCTCACATATATGCATAGTTAAAATCATGGTTCAATCCAGTAAACAATAAAGGTGAATGCTGGTTGAGCATATTAATTAATCAGTTGAATTGGATGAGGTAGGCTAGTGGTGATGAGATAGTTTTAAAGGCAAACAGTAGCCTTTTCTTTGCCATTTCTTTCTTGTTCTCGGAAGGTAAAATTTAACAACAGTATGAAATAAATTACACACATACATAAAATCACTGGTATGTACTTGTTCAGCATATGTGATATAAAAACAATGGTGACTTTTAAGCATCGTGTATGTTAAGGCAAACTAAACACGTATGCCCTCCTCTGGTAAAAATGTCCATTGCATTTGTAATTTAGAAGGCTTCTAAACACTTAATATAGCACACAAATATATAATTCTTTACAGTTGAAAGTAGAAGTGCTAGATTTAACTCAATAACTTACCAGACTGGATTTACAAAATGATAAAAGAGAACTGTAACATAAAATTCAGGAATTATCCGTTTTGCAAAACTTTAAGGGGTTTGAGAAAGTCCAGTGATTTAGGCAAGGATCTTTCAATCCTATCTTGTTAGCAAACTCAAATTGTGAACAATTTCATTCAGCATTAAACCTGGACCATTGAATAAGCATATATTAGTTTCAAGGTCACTGTTACTTCTATAAAGGTCTTTTGAAACTTTTTTCCTTACTCTGTATTAACCTTTTCCTTGGAGCCCTCAGTAGCGCAATAGGTTAAAGTACCCTTGTGTCGGTAGGATTGCTGACCAAAATGTTGGTGGTTCGAATCCGGGGGGCGGGGTGAGCTCCCATCTGTCAGCTCTACCTCTCCACACGGGGACATGAGAGAAGCGTCCCACAGGATGGTAAAACATCAAAACATCCAGGCGTCCCCTGGGCAATGTCCTTGTGGACGGCCAGTTCTCTCACACTAGAATCGACTTACAGTTCCTCAAGTCGCTCCTGACACAACCCCCCCCCCCCACCTTTTCCTTAGGCAGGAGAATAATTTTTTTCTTTATGTGTAGACAAATGAATTGAGTCCAGCAATAATCTTTTAGTCATGTGCCCATCTAACAATAATTTAAATTCAGAAATTGTTTTTGTTTTTGTTTGTGACACTCACAGGGAAAATGGTAGTACACAGGTGAAAGATCCACAAAATACCCTGTATATTGTATAGGTATTAATGATCTTATAATTCATACTCGCTTAACTCGATAGTTGGAAGATGTGATCTTAAATCCTTGTTCTGCTACATTTATTCTGTGATGGATTATAGAATGTGATAACACTTTATCTTGTTGATTATATGAATAATTTGCTGATTTCTGTGGTTTTGATTTCCACATTGATTTCTGTAGTTTTGAGAACTTTTCTGTGTATTAAAGACATATTTTGGTGTTTTTCACATATATGTTGTTTAACATTTTGTGTGTTTGAGACATTTAGGCATGCTTTTTTGTACTGTTTTGTTGTATGGTTTGTATTTCCATGTAGTGATTGGTTGCTTGAGAGATTGAGAACACAACTCGATGTGACATGATCAAATAATCTTTTATTTTGAGAAATAATGTACCAGCAGTCATAGGCAGAGGCTTATTAGCATTTCCCCACTAAAATTTGTCCAATTGTTCTTTATCCAATGGTAGTTCATGGTCATACATGGTCAAACAGCTGTTGAAGAAGCCATCACTGGACCCCACTCAATTCGGTAATTTTCGGCCTATTTCCAAGCTCCCCTTTCTGGGCAAGGTCGTGAAACGTGTGGTTGCCTCACAACTCCAGGCATTCTTGGAGGACACTGATTTTCTAGATCCGGCGCAGTCTGGCTTTATGCCGGGGCATGATACCGAGACAGCCTTGGTCGCCTTAGTCAATGATCTTTGCCAGGAGCTAGACAGAGGGAGTGTGTCCCTGCTGGACCTCACAGTGGCCTTCGATACCGTTGACCACAGTATCCTTCTGGGATGCCTCGCGGGGATGGGGCTTGGAGGTACTGTTTTGCAGTGGCTCCACTCATTCTTGGAGGGTCGGTCCCAGGTGGTGTCTTGTGGGGCCCCGCAGGGCTCTGTACTGTCCCCCATGTTGTTTAACATTTACATGAAGCCGCTAGGAGAGATCATCAGGAGTTTCGGGGTGCGGTGTCATCTCTATGCAGATGATGTCCAACTCTGTCACTCCTTCCCACCTGTCACTAAGGAGACTGTCCAGGTCCTGAACTTGGCAGCTGTGTCGGACAGGATGAGGGCCAGACAAGACAGAGGTCCTCCTGGTCAGTCGGAAGGCCGAACATGTCTCCTGCTATGACCTACCATGTAATTTAAGATCTTCAGGGGAGGCCCTGCTCTCGGTACTGCCAGCGTCACAGGTGCGGCTGGCGGGGACAAGAGACAGGGCCTTCTCATTGGTGGCTCCCTGGCTGTGGAACTCCCTCCCTAGTGACATCTGGCAGGCTCCATCCCTTTTGAGTTTTAGAAAGAAAGTGAAGACCTGGCTATGCGAGCAAGCATTCAAAGAATAAGTTTTGTTGGCTTCAACTCGGTCTGGACTAAGATTTATATACAATGTTTTGTGAATGAATGGCTCAAGTATTTTGTATTATTTTAAATCTGTATTTAATTGCTTATGTTTTATTCTTTTGTATTGTTGTGTATTGGCATTGAACTCTGCCAGTTTTGTAAGCCGCCCTGAGTCCCTTCGGGTGAGAAGAGTGGGATAGAAATAATGGAAATAATGGAAATAAATAAATAAATAAATACAGTTTTGAAATAGAAAAAAAATGTGGAAACACAATGGTGATGTTTAAATCCTTACACTCCAATGCCATTGTCCAGCTGGATCTGGTTTTCATTTCCTTACTGGATGCTACTACAGGTTTAGCAGAGATATACTGTATTTACATATTTCAATTAGTCTTCTTGAATCCTGGTTTTGGGGAAAGGACAGGGTGTGTTAGATTATCTCTAATAGGCCTGCTTTTTATATGCATGCAGATGGAAAACTAGTTTTCTGAACTGTTTGTTACTTTTTGATGGCTGTTTATCTGATGCAGTTGCTCATTTTTGCCTGCGGCAATTTTAGATTAGCACCTGGAAGTGTCCTAACTTTTGGTTAGGCGATGGAAAGCTGTCCATAAGATTTGCGATTCTTGCCATGTTTCCACAGATCCCCTGTCCTTATTTTTGATGCATAATCTGATTCCCCTCACAATATTTTTATTCAAATTGTTATAAGAAATATAAGTGTTACTTGCTGGAAAGATACAAAAATTAGGAAGGGATTATAGCAAGAATTCAAGAAATTTATTATATTTCCTCAAACATAAGAAGGACGTAAACAATATATTCTCAATGTCTTTGTTCATATGCATATTGGAACTTATATATATGTGGTGAAACTGAGCATAAGATGTGGTTTACAGAACAAAATACTTGACATGGATTGGGCCACATGTGGATCACGAAGCACCTTTACAAATTAATTGCAGACTAAGAAAGCCACATATACTAATTGGTGGCTGCTATTTTAGTTCTTAATGCATTGCTCGGTATCACTCTTTGTTGTCTATTGGGAATATGTATGCCCTCCCTTACAAAATTCATTATGGTAACACTGTCCAGGAGATGAATAAATTGGGATATTCTTTGCTAAGAAGTTGGGCATAGAAGTTTGCTGGAAGACCCAAGAGATTCCTAGAGAAGTGTTCTCTCAGGCTAACCCCCCTTCCTTTTTTAATTATTGAAATTTCTGTCTTAGTTCTTATCTCTCCATTCTTTTTATGGGAATGAATGTATTATATCAGTTTGACATGACTAGGAGCTAAAAGAGACAAATAATTTCCCCTGTTTTAGTGATGCTGATAGTTTCTTCTGTTTTTATATTTATTAATTCATCAATTTATTGCTTGCTTTTAATAACTGGCAGAAATGAAGAGTCCCTTACAGTTCAGGATTTTGTAGTCAGTTTGTAACAATATATATATTTTTTAAAAGGCAAATTGTCTGAAATTACTTTCAGAAAAACTTGCACTTTTAGTATGAAAAATGTAATAATGTTATTCTAGACCAAGGTATACATAATACGTTTCTTGTTCCAAAGTAACTCCTGAAACTTTTCTCCTGTGATTTTAACAAAGCTAGAAATGTGATTTTTCTCACCATTCTAGCATAGCCATGTTATTCTCTATACCATCCCACTGTTATTTTAGTTGTGCATTCAAGAATGTTATCTTGTTGGAGTTTCAACGCATATGTTTTGTTACGTTAAGACCTGGCATTGAAATATACTTGACCTGGTGTTCTTTAATCAAAGTTGTTGATGGAAAGCCAGAGTTGTTGATGGAAAACCAGAGTTGTGCAGGGAATTTTCATACTTTGAGATATGTGTATATTATCCATGATGGGTTACAACTTCTGCACAGCATTATCCCAGATTTATTTTGCTACATCTTTGCTATTGATGCTGTTGGTTTAGAATATGTTCTGTAATCAATTATGGGTCCTTCCAGAAACAAATGTTCTTAATCTGAGACTTAAATAGGTGCCATTCAATTGCTCTTGTGATTTCTGGATGCAATGTGTTGCCCCAGATGGTATTTAAGGCATATTTCAGCAAAAGTTGTGAATATTTATGTAACTAACATATACCAATGTGCTTTTGTTTACTTTTGTATCACGTTAAGAATATTTTTCAGCTTCATTGTGTATTTCAGGTAGAAACAATGCTAATTAGATCCATTTCAGTTCCAAGTTGTGGCATGGAAAATGTATTCAAAGGGGTTTTTTGTTGTCAGATATTTCAGGAAGGCATCATAGCTGACAGAGAAAATTTTGGTACAGGAATTTGTGGGATTTTATTATTTTTTGATTACCTATAGGTGAGGTTATTTTTCTATAGGGGAAACCAGCATCTTTTGTGTTGCATTGCTGCAATATGCTGTTAAACGTCATACTGAAGGCATACTGTTTGACCTTTTGATATTGGTTAAATCATGTCTCGTCAGTGAAATTATTGTCTGTGTGTGTATGAATACATTGAGTTTACTGTCTGAAAAATGTATTTTTCTGGCTGGCAAATATCTGTTCCTTCATAAGGAAAGATGCTGTCGGACTATTATTGTAGGAAAGCTCATTGAACTGTCTCATACTCCTCTAAGAACTGCAGAGATGAGAAACAGAGTTAAAGCCCTGTAGAAATAATAGGTAACGAATAAAGGAATTGTTACATACACATCTAAGAGAGGAGTACAGCTTTTATTTAAAGGCTATGTAGCATTCTATATTGTATACAAGTAAGATAACTTATTAACATCTTCCAGAAATAATTTATTAGCTTGTGGAAAGGACAAATTAGCTCGGTTTCCTTTTTGCACAAAGTCAATATGCCGCTAGATGGAGCCATTAATCCAAGTGAATAAAACATGTCAGTAAATCTGGTTTGCTGTGTTCTGTGGTTCGGTTATCTGAATATCTCATGAGTCTGTCAGTAGTGAAGAGCAGGGATTTGTAGTAATTTCTGGAGATGGCTAATATCTGCTGCATTTTTTGGCAGAGATGAAGTAACAAATATTACTTTACAATATATTATGGCACCAATGAAACAGGAAACTATGGATAGTAGTGAACCTTATTGAAATGAATACCAGAAGGTATCGTACAGTTGTGCTGGTGGATCTAGAAAATTCCTAGAAAGGGCATATTTTGTTAATGTGGGTAGGTGAAACCACAGACACTAGTCCTATGGTTATGGGTGTTATACTGTATTTCCATAATATGGGCAAAACAATCTTCTAAAATACAGTATAAGGAAGAATAAGAAACTACAGACAGGATAAATGCTTTTATAGCGTTCCTATTTTATTATTTGATCTGCATGAACCTTGTGAAAGAAGTCATATGCTATAATAATAATAATAACAACAACAACAATAATAATAATTTTTATGTCTTACTTGCCTCTCCGCATGGTTTGAGGTGGGTCACAAATGAACTTTCGGTCATATCAATTTTTTAATTTCTTTTGTCCTGCTAAACGTGCCAAAGTTCCCTGCCTTCGTTTATATGAAATGGAGCCCAAGAGTGAAAGAACAGAGAATTAAATGTGACAAACACCTGCAATTAGTTTGCCTAAGTTTGAAAGTTCTCCCTCAAAGAGAAAGACTACATGAATGAATGGTTTTAACTTGAATCATATCTAATAAAAATAAGTCCTACTGAATGCCATTTATATTTTATATCATACAGTTTCATTCTTGTCTTCTGTTGAAGATTCTGTCTTCTCCAAATCAGGATTAGTTATAGCTCAATAGTATAATCTCCTATAGAACTTTACTGGCCAATCCTTATATCAGGGAAGGGCAGATTTGCATTGTCAACCAGAAATGTTGTTTACTTACAAACAAACTTAAGTGATGTACATTGCATTAATTTGTTGTTCCATTTTAATGTATGTTAACTTTTGGTGCTCAGTGCAAGGGCGATGGCAGCAGTGTCTGCCTGGACACAGGATCAGACCAAATCCAGCAATCCAGGCTATCCCAAACCCTCAGGTACTCTGGAGTTTCAAACAAACTCCAGAGTATTCCTGAATTTGCCAAAAGCAGGAAAAGGTTGTGTTGAAGCAAAAGAACTGGGATTCATTGGAAGGCGGTGAGCATTATAGACAGCTAGTGGTCCATTCGTGGTGAGTACAGGTTTTTAGGCCAGTGTAGACAAGCCTCAAGTCATCAGTCATTGTTTCTCCAAGCTGATACTCCAAGGAAAAGAGGGTGTTCCAAGGAGCCATTAACCCATTACAGTAAGAGTTCTGGTTATCCGAGATAAACGGGCGAGCCCATTATCGGATAACCGAAACTGATGGATAGCGGGGAAGGTGCTTCGAGGGAGGGAGGCAGGCTCCAGAGGAAGTTCCAAGAAGTTCTAATGGAAGATTTCTCACCTTTGAGGAGCTCAAAGGCTCCCACCAGCTGCTCTGAGGCGGCAGATGGCAGGGTGGGCTCCATGCAGAAGAGGGTGCAGCTGTAAGGAGGCCCGAGAGGAAGCCGCCGCCGCCATGCTCATGGCTGCCTCTGCTTCCCCTTCCGCTGCCTCCTCGCATCTTCCAGCTGGAGGAAGAGGGAGAGAAAAGTCCTCCTCCCTCTCTCTCTCTCAAGCTGCGGCGGTGGCGGCTTCCTCTCGGGCCTCCTTGCAGCTCTGCGCCCTCTTCTGCATGGAGCCCACCCTGCCGTCTGCCGCCTCTGAGCAGCTGGTGGGAGCCTTTGAGCTCCTCAAAGGTGAGAAATCTTCCATTGGAACTTCTTGGAACTTCCTCCAGACCCTGCCTCTATCCCTCGAGGCACCTTCCCCCCCTCCACCTGGCCAAGTCCCCCGTGCCTAAAATAATGTGACTTCCGGTTAACCGGAACTCTACTTATTATTTTGCTGAATTGGAACAAATTGGGACTACTCTATGGACTGAATATGGGGAGCTCTTCTTCTTGTTCCTGAACATAAGTGCTCCATGATTGATAAGGGCACTTATTGGTGCCCATCAATGGCAATAATCCCATCTTTGAAACAGAAAGTGCTGTTAGTATCATAAAATGAGATATATGCAAGGGCAGGGTTGCCATTTTTGGAAGGAAAGAATGTTTATTGCACTGTTTTCTAACTGTAGCCTTTCAGAGACATTCACAAAGGGCTGGCTGTGATTTTTGTATCAAAATAAAATGGAGCCGTACCTTTTTTCTTAGCTGATGTGCTCCCCATAATTGCGTAGATGATTACTGAGCAGATGACAAGCAGATGTTTGAAGTGCTGCTGGTATATAGAATTTGAAAAGAAAGAGAGACCCATGGGAATGAACTGTATCATCCTCTCTAGAAGAAAGAATATTTCCAGTACAAACTGGCATACATACGTTTAGGAAAAAGCAATGCTCTCCCATCTCACATATTAATGTTGATTATACACACACAGACACACACAGTAAGGAGGACTGGGATAATATACATTCCATCCTTAATGATCAGAGATGTCGGGCTGATCAATAATGATGTAACATCTGTTCTACGGGTTAGTTCTCAATTTAACTGCATTATGGAAAAAACATTTTCACATTTGAAACAGAGTTGGAAATAACTATTCCCCTGGGATACATATAAATGATTCTTGAACATAGTTTGACTGTTTGTTAATAATAAAAAAATAGTAATGGGCAAAAAAGAAAGTAGCATTTAATGTTTCTTTTATTGGAACATTTGTGTTAGTTATTGAGAAAGCACATTTAAGGCTGGAATGTTATCAACTGTGAATATTAATATGACAGAGAGATATGTGATGATAATACAGTTTTTTAATGAAGTGTACATTTTAGCACACATAGGCTGACCTTCCAAAATAAAGAAACAGGTAATGTGAAATCTACCAGCGTGTCTTATTCTTTTGTGGTTGAGCAGCATTGGAAAATGCCGATGTTGACCAACTTAGGAAATCAGAACTAGATCAGAAAGTTGATCAAATGTTGCTATGACCTTGAGGCCTATTGTTAAACGTGTTACAGGTACCCACATGAATAGTTAAGATTTTGCCATTATTAAGGGGACAGATTCACACCTAGCAATGCAAAATAGAATAAAATAGAATAAATTGTGTCTCCATTTATGAAAACCTAATTATGATTATAATTAAGAGATTTGCCTTGTTCAGATATGCTCAAGTTACATGAGGAAGTCTTTCTCCGCCGACTTCTTTTTCCGTTTTATTATTTAAAAATGGAAAATTCTAGTTTACAGAGGCATGTATGTAATAAAGTAACATAAATAAATGGGAAATTAAGGCTGAAAGTTATATAGAAATTAAATGTATAACTAAATCTACATCAGAACTGTACCATATTTTTTGGAATAGGGTAGAAGATCAAATAATTATGTATACATTCATGAACTGAGGTAATTGAAGAAACACATACGGATTCAATACAGATGGAATGCCAGCATCCTTTGTGAAACTACTGGTTTAAATATATGGCATAAATAGCCTTCAAGACTTTTGCTCTGGTTCAGTGGTATGCAAGGAGGTGCTCTGGGATTATAGTAGAATATTTTCTTGAATTTTGAAAAGCAACATACTAATAGGAAGCTGTCTTGACACTAAAGACAAAGGTCTGCTGCAGCTAAAAGCAAGATGGTCACGTTCAATTGATAGTCTTCAATCATGAAGTTTGAAGGTAAAGATGAATTTCATATAGAAAATTGTGTTTTAAATATTTGAAACAACCGTTGTTTTAAAAAGTCATGATAGATTTAGTAGTGGTTTAATCTTTGTTCATTTTCTTTAGGTCCAAGATGGGCTTCTTGGAATACAGGTGTCTTTATTTGTATCAGATGTGCTGGTATACATCGAAATTTGGGAGTTCATATATCCAGAGTCAAGTCCGTCAACTTGGACCAGTGGACACCAGAACAAATACAGGTAAAAAGAATTTTAATGAGGAAAAATCTTTTGGAAAGTTTATTTTACAATGAATATGTTTGTTTATCATTGAGAAAAGATAGAAAACCCAGCAAAATTTTAATGAGGTATAGGCTTTCTGATCTGAGGCACATTATACAGATACATGTCTACTTTCTGGATGGATTTCAGCAGTTGTATGTCATAGCATGGTTGACTATTGTAAACTACTTGAAAAGGTATTTTCACATTGCAGTATCATTTTGCAAAAATCCCATTTCCTCTGCTCTGGATTGGCAAGTGAATTGCTTTTCTTCCTTCTCCCCTGTCAAATTTCGTTGGTGTCATTTTTAGCTCATCAATACACAAAAACCTTTCTAGCTGATAAACCTAAGCACTTATCTTTTTCTGAACATTTTAGGGTGTCAAGGATATGATATTCCCTTTTTTGCTTCACCTTTCAAGTTTATTATTTATTTGAAATATTTATACTGTGTTTTTCCTTGTATAGTCCAAATCCTTTAAAAATGTAATAGAATAACATGATTTTTACATTACCACATTAAGCTAGTTATTTGAGAACAGTGTATAAAACCAACTTGCTTATATCACATTAGTTGCCTTTCTGTTAAAAATATTATCACCACACAAGCCTGATTTCTATCAACTACTGTTGAGTCCAGGATTGGTGAGCCCATATAAAATAGAATTATGCAGATTTTTAATTAGATATCAAACTTTAGCGTTTTGGGTTGGGATGGTGGCAGGATAGAAATAAAGTTTATTATTTATTAAGATTGTTATTGTTGTTGTTGTTGTTGTTGTTGTTATGTTATTAACTGTTTTAATGGTTTTATTGTATTTGTATGATCTATTTGTTTATTGTTTATTCACTTTGTTTTACAATATAGCACTGAAGTGGCCAAGTTGTAAACCTCATGGTGAGAAAAGCGGGGTAGAAGTATAGTAAATAAAACTTTTTTTAAAAATCCCAAAAAAATTGTATAAGAAAAGCAGCCTGAATGTCAGAATTATATTGTGGCATTCACACTATAGAAACAATTAAAATTGTGCCATAAAATCAGCAAACAATGTGGAATGGTTCTATGTCTTAACACACGCATTAGTTATAAGTCAGAGGTCATTAACAGAGTAAAAACATTTGCAAAATAAAATGGCATAGCTAATTTTCAACCACACTGAAACAATTTGCAAATGCAAATTATGGGCAAAATATTTAATCAACATTAACTCAGTTTATAATAGAATCAAAATGTAATACTAATAGACTTAGGGTCCCGTATGCACTGTGCGGATGATATAGAATGAATATTAAGTGAAGTTTATTTATTTATTTATTTATTTATTTACAGTATTTATATTCCGCCCTTCTCACCCCGAAGGGGACTCAGGGCGGATCACATTATAACACACATAGGGCAAACATTCAATGCCCATAAACACATCAAACAGAGACTGAGAGACACACGCAGAGGCAAGTTAACCTTCTTCTGAGGGGATGTTCGATTCTGGCCACAGGGGGGAGCAGCTGCTTCATCATCCACACTGACGGCACTTCCTCTTTCCAGGTCGTAAATTAGTTAATCTTGCCTCCCCACTTTATAAGTGGTACCTTATCTCCTACTTGATAGATGCAACTATCTTTCGGGTTGCTAGGTCAGCAACAAGCAGGGGCTATTTTTTTATTTTTAATTGACGGGTGCTCACCCCGCCACGGGCTGGCCTCGAACTCATGACCTCATGGTCAGAGTGATTTAAGGCAGCTGCTCAACAGCTGCGCCACAGCCGGATTTATCTTTTATCCTCTCTTCCTGATATTGCAGGGAAAGGATCTCTGTAGAATTTAGTTTCATTTTTCAGAAATCCTGGCTAATTGTAACATATTACCAAAAGCACAGTTGGTTTGTACTAGTCCTTTTCAAACAACCCAGCTTTATCCCATGGGTTATAGAGTGGCTTATTTAGAATCTGACCAGAGTTGGTTTATATGTAAGAGGAAGGTCATAGAGAGCGTTTCACATGTGCTCACTCTACTATGTCTCATGATGCTAAAACATAGTTAAAATTCAGATAATCTATAAATTACAGTACTAGAAAATCTGAATAATAACTATTAAAATTTAGCACTATATTTGCCATAATATATAACTCCATCCTACAAAGCAAACCATTAACTGATGATTATCCCACAGTACACTTCAGCATGCCTAGCTCCCATGGTAATTGAAAATACTTAATTTTCTTCTGGAGGCTCTATCTCATTTTAACCTCAGTCTGTTGATGTAACATTGTGCCCAAAATAGTTATGTACTTCAAAAGGATGAAGTAAGGAAAAATGGAAGTGACAAAATGGGAGGTAAATGTAAATAAAGTTGCAGTCAAGTTATAAAAACGATTAACTCAAAAATTATATTCTGGCCAAGTTTTGATTTGTGCAACAATAAACTGTACTGTTCCATTATTCGGGCAGAGGCCAAAAGGCGGCCTAGACAGAGAAGGATAGTCCATTTGTGGGGGGGGGGGGGGGGGGAATTGAAGGATTAAAACCATTTCCCTCTGTTTTCCTATCATTCACCCTACCCGTGTCGCCGTTGCCGCAACAACCCTTGTTTATGTCTTGGCAAGTGTGAGTGTGGGGGGGAATGATTTTCCTCCTTCAACTCTCTCCCCCCCTTAAAATGGACTATCCTTCCCCTTTTGAAACCACCCAGATAATGGAATAGTATCCAATAAACTAGTATTGATTCTTACCTTGTTTTTTTCCTCTCAATATTTATGACATTTTGTCCTTTAGCATGCATTCAAGGCCTGTATATATAATTTATTTCCCAAAATAGCACACCATGGTTTTTTTTAAAGTTTTAAAACGATTCCTTTTTTAATATCAGAGAGGATGCCATCAGTGACTGGAAGACATTTGTGCTTTTTTATTGCCAGAATCCACTTACTAGATATCCCAGGTGTTTTGGTCCAAAAAATAGCATTAGCAAGTTTTAATGTTATCATGGTTGAAGATATAGTCACATTTTAAGACACTTCTTGCTGACTGTGGTTATTTTGAAGTTAGTACCTTAGATTTTGAGGTGCGGCATTTTTATGTAAAAAATGGCCAGAATTGCAGCTGGAAACATGAAAATATGTTCAACTGAGAGGTAAAGCTGTAAATCCCTTTTTTTTCTCTGCTTTCAGTGCATGCAGGAGATGGGAAATACCAAGGCACGGTTGCTTTATGAAGCCAATCTACCAGAGAACTTTCGAAGACCTCAAACAGATCAGTATCCTTTCGGAACAGCCAATCTTGGGAGAACAATGGAAGACTTTTGACTTTATGCAATTTGTGTTAATTATTTTAAATAGATAAATGTTTCCCAGTGTCTTTTTCACACTGCACATTTATAACACATTGATCAATTTTTAACAGTTATCTTTACATCATACAGAATCCTGGTATTTATAGTCTGTTGAAAAGCTAGATTTTGTGGTTATGTTTTCTGAATACTCTTTCCTGTACTGCATAGAACTCCTTAGGACAGTGGTTCTCAACCTGTGGGTCCCCAGATGTTTTGGCCTTCAACTCCCAGAAATCCTAACAGCTAGTAATCTGGCTCGGATTTCTGGGGGTTGTAGGCCAAAACACCTGGGGATCCACAGGTTGAGAACTACTGCCTTAGGATGAAACCATGGCAGCTAAAGCGCTATCAAAGTGTCATGTAATGGGCTCTGGATCTGCAAGTTCTAGAGCCATAATTTCAACCAACCACAGATTCAATTACATTATGTTACAAAATTTGAAAAAAAAAATGTTCCCGGTTGGAAAGTGTTGTTTCCTGTTTAATTGTGTGGTATTAACTTTGAAAGTACAGTAACTTACTTAGGCGATCCCTCGTCGTTCGAGGATGATGGTCCTCCATTTCTTGGAAGACGCCTGTGCGTGATTTTTTTTAATGTGTAGAGGTCGGTGCACAGCCGGTCAACACACAGTCTTCCCCTGGGGGAAATAGTCAGGCATGTTTCAGATTTAATGAACGTGTTAGTAGTACTGAGAAAAATTCCAAATAAGAAATATATCCAAGGAACTTCTTCCCCTTTTATTGAAGGGATGATCTCTCAACGCTCACCTGTCCCTGTCATTGTAACAGTAGTCTTTGAAGAAATAACCAAACCAGTTCTCTGATGAGTCTGACAACTGGTGCTAAATAAATGGAGGAAGTTAGCATATTAATATGACATTAGACTAATAATGAATTTTGGAAACTGAGTACAGTAGAGTCTCACTTATCCAACATAAACGGGCCGGCAGAACGTTGGATAAGCGAATATTTTGTATAATAAGGAGGGATTAAGGAAAAGCCTATTAAACATCAAATTAGGTTATGATTTTACAAATTAAGCACCAAAACATCATGTTATACAACAAATTTGGCAGAAAAAGTAGTTCAATACGCAGTAATGCCATGTAGTAATTACTGTATTTACGAATTTAGTACCAAAATACCATGATGTATTGAAAACATTGTCTACAAAAATGCGTTGGATAATCCAGAACGTTGGATAAGCGAGTGTTGGATTAGTGAGACTCTACTGTATTTAACTCTCATACTGCAGAATGTTCAGAAGTCATTGTGAATGCAGTAAAACACAACCAATGTACAGCTTGGTTTTGCAGCAGCTACTTTCTATTTCTCCCTTTGCTCCCTCATCCCAAATTTCAAAAGGAGAGAAAATGGTGGGCAAGAAAGCCTCTTAAAAATGAAGGCTTCTGAATATGCTTGTAATTTCCTTTGGTAACAGTCAATATGAAAACAACACCGCAGCAGCCTATGGCAGTTAGAAAATGCTTCCATCTCAAATTGAGTTTCGACTAGAAAAGCTATGGTAAATTTAAAGGGATATTTTAAAATTACGAGTCCTTATAGTGTAGTCATTTCTAACATTCATTTTTAGATTAATTATGCTAGCCTGACAAAGATATTAAATGGGCTTTATGAAGGGAAGCTTTGAACAATACCTTGCTGAAATGCTAATTAAATTTAATACTTACATCAGTTCAATTCTGGCTTTAGAGCTCTTATCTAGAATATAAACAGAGAATTAAATGTTCTGTATTGTAAGCCCTCCCGATTTCATTCTGCGTTCTGTATTTTTTTCCTTAAGTTATCTGATCTCAGAGCTGTGGAATTTTTTATCAGGGATAAATATGAGAAGAAAAAATACTATGACAAAAATGCAGTTCAAGCCACCACTGTAAGCACAATTATTTTCAATTTCTGTTTAAAAGATGAATATGGGAACACAGTTACACAATACATATTACACAGTGCCTGCCAATATTGTCTGTAGGAATAATGAGTAAAAGTTATTTTGAGAGAAAAAAAATTCATCCAGCAGCATGAATAAGTATATGACTAATGATCGAATTGGGGATAATCACCTGCATGGCAAAAATGCATCTTGAATGTTAATTGGTAATATAGTGAGTAGGCAGTCATTATTCCTTATAATGACGTTCATTCTCTAAAATGAAAACCTCTGGTTGGGAATAACAGTAGCAGTTATTCTAATCATATAAATTACTATAGAAATAAATACGTCTTTAAATTGTATATTGACTTATGGGAACCCCATGAATTTCATAGGGTTTTCTTAGACAAGGAATACTCACGTGGTTTTACTACTTTCTTCCTCTGAAATATAGCCTACAGAACCTGGCATTCATAGCTACTAAGATCAGACCTTTAGGGTATTTAGACAAGAGTAAATACAATTCCATAAACTAGGCTTTGAAAGTGTTAAAAGTTAACTGAAATAGCATATGTGCTTTAATATTGGAGACTGTGAAGTGTCTAAGATGCAAAGCCTTACCAAGCTATGAAATTGTGTGGGTGTATATGTTACGCTTCCATGAAGTTTTATGGGCTTGAGCTAACCCAGTTTGAGATTCTAGGACAGAAGTTGAGCTTTCCCCCACAAAATGAGTTTAGAGGCAAAGCTAAACCCAAACATTATGGAAGAGAGAGTATAGAGCAGGAATCTTCAATTTATCGTAAGACAACACATAAAAATACACCAAGGCTTCAAAGGTACACAAGAACACTGAACACTGCGTCAGACTGAGTCATGCCTACTTTTGACTTTCCAGATTTCCAGATTTCCATGCAGGATTTTTTATTTCTTTCTTCTGCCTGTACTAACTGGGCATCACCCGCATATAGTGGTATTTGTGTGTAGAATTGTTGAAAATACTATACGAATTGCACTGTAATATACTTGATGGTTCATGGTTAGAAGGCTATTCCTTATGAACTAATATTTTTCCTTGTTGTTTCCAAATAGACATTTTCATTTGAATGCTACACATTCAATTAGAACTTAGAGTTGTTTTGTTTTATTTTGAAAATAAATAATTCTGTTGGAATAAGTAAGAACAAAGTTGCCTTTGCCTTCTTCCATATTCTCACGGGACAGTGAGCTTTTTCAGCTTCAGGACATTAATATTTCAGCAGTAATGCTGAGTGAAACGGAACAATAGCTGAAACTTAATTATTTCTCTGTGTGTTTGCAATATGATCTTATCCAAGTTTATTTCATACTTTATATTCTGGTGAATTCATTCATGAAGCGTTTACCATTACCTGATCATTTTTTCACCTTTTGAAAAAGCTCTAGTGAAATTCAAAAAGATGAAGAGATGACTCTTCTGCATGATATATCTAGGTTGACTCAAGATGCCTTTCCTTAATCAATTTCTTTAGAATAACCTATAAACGTAAATGGCTAAAATAAAATAAATAATCTGTGTTTTGAGCAGCAATATTAACCTAAATATGCAGTCTCCTACATGAATAATTATTTGTTTACCCTTCCTCTTCTGTCCTTCTACATGTCATGTGGTTCTTCTGAGGTTAATAGGAAGCAGTAAAATATGAGGATGGTGTTTTCTTGTTAGCTAAAGCTGCCTTGGTGCCTTTTCACTTCTTTATCTGTACAGATGTCTTCCTCTGATCCTCCTCAGGCTCTGGCTTCTTCTCCTTCTCTGCAAGCTGCTTCTGAGAAAAGCAAAATAGAGGTATTGCCTCTTGCTAGCATGCATGCTGCCTTGGGATGTGGATGCTTCGTCCATTTGTTCATATCAAATAAATAAATTATTTAGGCCACTACCATGATTTGTCTTTGGGAAGATAGGAAGCATTTAAAATTACAACACCAGCATTATTAGATCTTTCCTTGTAATTTCATCTGTAGAAAATGGTTCAGCTAATGTTTCCCAGCTCAGCTTTTGGTTGTTTCTGTATTCCATCTCTTCACATTGCTATTTTGCAGTAACGGATCCTTTCTTGCTCCTTGATGTCAGTATGCACATCCTTGATTCATTGACCTATTTTAGAAGCATTCTTTCATAACTGTATCTTAGATTTCCCTTAAATGGTATTACATGTCTGATATCTGTAGATGGTGTCATTCTAACTACATTCACCAAGTTTCTAGCATGAATTTTGGAAAGGAATTGATGGACTAGTGCAGGTCTCCTTAAACCTTTTCTACCCATGACCCACACGAGAATTTTTTTGCTCAACCCCCAGGTAGATAGGTATATAAAATAGATATAAACAACCAAACATTTACTGATAATAATTCAGCATTTGCAAAGTTTGCTAAATAGACTGATTTTCCTTTCTGGGAAGTACATCTGAAGAATTTTCTGCAGTGTCCACTGTAAAAACTGTATGTTGTTGCTAACAGATTTGTGTAAATGAGTTGTGTTTTTACTGTTGCCAGATTTTTCAGGACCCCAACATTGAGGTCAGGGGGCTCCATTTTGGGGTCAGGACCTACAGTTAAGAAGCAGTGCATTAGTGCACAGGTGGGGAAAGTGTGGTTTTTTGGCTGCTTGCACTCCCTTGGCAGGCCTGCACAACCTGGCACTAGTAAGGGGTCAAAATTAAAGTAGGCCCAAACTCTTTGGGCTGAAGATAGGATTTTAGCACCTCAGTCGTTTGTGAGAGGGCATCTTTGCTTCAGAGTATGCAGCAAAGAGAAATAATCACATAATCTCTGCTTCCCCTCAGCATAGCAGTGAGTTGCAATCCTTTTCTGGGAGAAAGAAGTCCCTCAGTTCTTGTCTCTGCTGTTCTTCCTTTTTCTTTGCTTCTGGGTTGCCTCCATCATATCCTTCTCTGGAGAGAAAAACAGCCAACTTTTCACCGTTTATTTTCCTCACTTTTAAGGAAGATACTTCACTTTGCCAGTGAAGCTATGTTTCTCCTCCATAAATGAGGGAAATGAACATCACAGAGTTGGCAGTTTTTCTCTCAGGAGAAGGATAGGCCAGTGGATGAGAAGAATATGACAGAAGTAAAAAAGAAAGGAAGAGCAGCTGAGGTGAGAATTGAGGGTTTTCTTTGCTACTTCCTTCATCCTCTAAAACAGCCAATCTAATGTTAAATTTTATCATAACCTGAAGCCCAAAATTCCACTCCCACTGAAAAAAGGCATAATACCTCTTTAAATTTCATCCCTGTTCCTCCCACTACTATGGCCTGAGCCTAACAATCTCCCCAGGTTGCATTTTCAAAGTACTTCTAGAATCCTGAATGAATATGTCAGTGGCACCCCCTTTCTCACAAGTTAGCTTGATAACTTTGGTACATAGAGAAAGGAAATGTGTAGAGGTAACATTCTTGGAGGGGGAATGATGCATTCCAATTGCTACTCTGCTGTAGAGCTGTACGTGACCTTCCTCTCTAATGCTTAAACTCAGGGCCTCTGTGGACCACACCCAATCCTTGTGAGGGCCACGTTTGCCCCCCCCCCCCCAAGCCACATGTTGTTCAGGTCTGTCCTAGGGCCATGTATGTAGTCAACATTTTAGAATAAAATTCCTCAATACGTCAAGAACGTGGCAGTTTCATCCTTGAGCACCAGGAGCTGGAGAATAATGTTTCCTAATATGCCCCAGAGAAGGCCAAATGTAGAGAAAGACTGACTCCGAAATCCAGTGTCATGTTGGAACTTTATATGTGTCCTCCCACCCAAAAAAACTGCAGTGGAAAGGCAAGTTCCCTTGTTTTCACATTTTGCTTCTATGAGCAGAAGTCCAGTGTTGGGTACTGTCTTATGTTTGAAGTGGGATTGTGAATCATAGTGTTAGCATAGAAATACTATTAAATAATGGCGAAAACTGACAAAAGATAAGTACTATTTTTGAATCCCTTCTGCAAATGTTAAGGAAGGAATTCTGGGCAAAACCTATGGCAGTATATCAGCCATTTGAATAGCCATGAGCCTCAATGTACAACCTAATTACTGCATCATTTAAGCCTATTTATAGATTTAATGTAACTCCCCACTCCCCACTGAGATAAGAACATTTCTGAAATACTGAACCTAATAACAGTTTTAGGTGAAAATATGACATTAATATTTTAAATGTATGTTATTTGTAATACCTGCTATCTTTTCTACAGAAGGAGAAGGAAAAAAAGAAGGAAGAGAAAAAGAAAGATAGAGAACCAGAGAAACCTTTGAAATGCCTAGGAGTTGATAAAGTAAGCTTTACTTTTCTATAAAATATATTTTAGCAGTACATTGGTATTTAAAGTTGAGGTTTTCTGTTGAAAATGTTTGAAATAAATAGTATCACCATCATCCTAGTCTTTGGGAGCAAGCAAGTTATTATTGTTCTTGAATTCGTTGTAAAAACTTTAAAGATGGCAGCGCTACCTAGTGCATGATCTGCTTGGAAATCTCAGCTGGAAATATTCATTGCATAAAGAAGTTTGTGACAGTTTCTGTGAAAAAATGTCTCAACAAAAAACAGAAAGAAAGACATTGGAAACCTCCATTCTTTCATTTTCAGATTACGGTACCATGGGTTCCTGCTATCAGCTGCCTTTTGTGATAATAGCTGACACAGGTTAACTGGAAAGTGAATAACTGTGCTTTTTAATAAGAAAAAGTATAGTAGTCTTCCAAAACCTTTTTAATGCATGCCCTCCAAAGCTGGCTGTTTGCAAGTGTGTTGTAGTTTTCTGAAAAGCAGTGAATTCTTTGGAATCATAGAGATGGAAAAGATCATGCAAGGGCCATCCAGCCTCTGTCTCCAGAGAAGGAGACTTCACTATAATAGAGGTGGAGGCTGTTCCAACTTCGATTTTGTACAAAGAACTGTGCTAACAGATATTTAGAGTTCTTTTCTACATGATGGAATAATCAGCCTGGTTCTGTGGTAAAGCTAGAGTAACTTTATTTTGAGCACTCATTCTTACATGCTTGAATAGGACTGCTTGTTTATGTCTTTTTACCAGCCTGTCTGAGGACAAGATAAATAGCCATGGACGCAGATTTATTTTGCAGACATACTGTTCTACATCCCATTCTGTTTTTTATGACTTGAATGATGTCCTTCTGCTAATCAGATGCACTAGATTTCATATCACAGAAGTGGAGCAAGCGTACAGGATGTTTCAAAAAGATGGACCCAGTTTGAAATTGCTATATCCCTGCAACCACAAACTGCCCTAGAATGAAACTCTTACCACTTGAAAAAGTAGGGTCTAGTGTTTCAAACAATTACAATTAGAGGCCTTTCCCAATGCACAAACAACTCTTAGCCTCAGTCATTTGCAAGAACCTTTACCATAAGGTGAAGTTCAGCAGGACAGAATCTGTAACTGCATGTGTTTAAACAGCATTTTTGGAGATCTAGTGGCAATCCTTTGAAACTCTATGCCCCTTCCTTTCAAGAGGTAAGGGTTCCATTCATGGGTGGTTCATGGTTGCAAAGATATAGCGATTTAAAAATTCGGTCTATCTTTTTGAAACACCCTGTATTATCCGGATGGACATTTGCTTTGCCTTTAATAGTGTTATAGTTACCTACCACAGAAGAGGAGATGCTGGATACTAGATGCAATGAGGAAACTGTTGCCTCGATCCTTTAACCAACATTAAATTGATTGATAGTTTGCAGCATTTCAAAACCTTGACTGGTTTCATACCTGTTGCAAGGACATACTGCAAGTTTTAAACACACACATATATATATACAGTAGAGTCTCACTTATCCAACACTCGCTTATCCAATGTTCTGGATTATCCAACGCATTTTTGTAGTCAATGTTTTCAGTAAGCATTTCTTTGGTTGCAGTTCAAGCAAACAATTTTACAGCCAACTCTGTAACCAGTTCATGGATTAAAAAAAATGGATCCTTGGCTATTCCATAGGGATCCAGTGCTTGGTAGAGGGAGCCTATACTTCTCACCTGATTTTTAAGTTGAGCCATTGGCCAGCTGCATCTTCTTGACCCTTAAGGTGGTTATTATTTCAGTATAGCAAATGAATAAACTAGTGCTCTTCAGATCGACTTACTGTAGCGAGTGCTTCATGAACACAAAGTTGCCTTCTGCCTTGACATATAACTGTGATGCTAAAATGGTGTTATCACAATATTTTTCTTACTGTGTAATCATGATGGTTCAGCATGAGAAATAATAATGATAATAATAATAATAATACTTTATTTAATTACTTCCCTATCTCCCCAAAGGGACTCAGGATGGTTAGGGACTCAGGACTCAGGGAATCATGCCAAAACAGTTGCTTCCTCCTAATTATTTACTTTCATGTAATACTTCATGTTCTGTGATCGTGCTGTGTTTTGATGAGCAGAGTTCTCTTTTGTTGTGTTTTATGTCACCTTCCCATTATAATCAGTTTGTTTACTAAACTCCCATATGCATGATGCGCAGAGACCATAGAGGAGAAAGATGAATGTTTCCTTGTAACTTTAGTTCTTTGAATGTTCATCAACATTCATGTAACCCATTTTCTTTGCCCCTCCACAGGGTATTATTCTCAGTTTTTCCTGTTTTCTTTCACATCACTGCTGTGTTAATTTCCAGAAAGAGTGGGTACCACATATCTTGAGTGTGGAGAGTCAGGATCGGTCTGAGCTACCTGTCAAAACTCCTCAGCTCTGAAGTATTTTGGTCAGAGCTTTGCAAAGATACAGAATCTATATGTGCATATGGATTAGCTGAAGACCTCAAGTTACAGCTAAACCAACATTTAAAACTAATGTATTCAGGTGCTTCTGGAGAATACTCAGCATTTCCCCCCGTGTAATTTGAAGGCTAGATCAATATTCATTATCTCAATATTATTTTATTCTGGATCTCTTACTGAGTGGTTGTTCATGTTCATGTAGCAATTAGGAATGCTAAAAGATTAAACAACAGTTAGCTTAAAGGCAAATGGAATTAATTTACCTGACCAGTAATTGTGGCATATTATGTATTGACTTCAGGGAGTGAGTCAAAACTAGTTACAGGCTTTTCTTATTATGAGCTGCAAAGTAATCTGCATTCTAGTAGCAAGAAGTAATTCCCAGTAATTATCATAACTACAAAATTTTAATGAGAAGAACAATCTACATATATGGAAATGGGAAGGTAGGAATTTAAAAGTTTCTACTTATCCAAACACATTAAGTACTTTAAATAGTAGTCTTGTGCATTTGTATAGAATTGCTATCAGTTTCTGTTTGTTTCATTCGTATGGCCCCATTTTCGTTTTCGAGCACCACTTCAAAGCAGAAAATGTAGGATTTTATTCAGGTGTGGAAGGGGCCTCAGTCTTTGCTTTAAAGAACCTTGATAAAGAAGATTTGGAGACATGCTCATAGATGTTTTATAAAAAGCCCAAAGCGTTTCTGCCTCTAACAGAACTGGCCTTCTTCAGGGTCCACACTTTACACAGAAATTTCAGGTTTTCTGTAAGGCACTCTCTCTGTGAAATGCATCATTAAGACTCTTAGTGGTTCCTTTCTATATAAAGTGGATTCTGTAACTCCAGAATTTTCTATATAAAGGGCATACCCTGAGAAAGACTAACTCTGTTAATGACCAAAACATTTTGGGCTTTTTAAAACAAATAAAGCAAAGTGACCATCTATCAGCTTGATGGGCATTGTCTCCTAATTTATTTTGACTCTTCATACATGCTCATCAGTTCTCTCCTTTGACCAAGACAACCCTACATGTCAAAGGGAGAGATTTCTAGAGAAATACTTTTTGATCTCTGTGCACACACATATATAAATTCTATTTACAGGATAGTGCAGTTTATACTGCCTCCAAAAGTGTGTGTATGAGAGAATATCACCCCCAAATGATCAATCATGGCCTTTCTATATCTTCCAAATCAGACTTACTGCTAATTCCTGGGCATCCTCAAAGCACTCTAGCTCATTGAGGGATTCCGGGATAAAATATTGGGCCTATCTCAATTGCCCACTTTGATTTATAACTTTACTCATTACATGTTTTGGTCTGCAGAGTATGTTCACTCATCCTAACATGAATGCTAAGAAGGATAGAGCCTATTCCCACCCCTCTGAAGTCAAGAAAATAATAATTGCAGTAAGAAAGAGAGGGTGTTTGTTGACTGCATACTTAATACGAGAACCTCCGTTGTAGATAAATATTATTATTATAGATAAATATTATCTATATTATTATTATTATTTTATTATGACACAGCAAACAAGATAGATATGCTGGATTTCGTATCACAAAATCACAAGTCGAACACTTCCCAAGTGTCTAGGACTGTGTGATATATTTTCGGATGATGCGTGCAGATCCCAGTAGGGTGGCCTTTTGCAGTTGGCAGATCGTGATTTTTTTCAATGTCTATTGTTTCCAAATGCTGGCTGAGATCTTTTGGCACGGCACCCACTGGGACCACCTGTACTGGTTTCTGCCAGAGTCTTTGAAGTTCAATCATTATTATAGATAAATATTATCTATATTATTATTATTAATAATAATAATAATAACCCGCTTTATCTCCCCAAAGGGGACTCAAAGTGGCTTAACATAAAAGTATTAGCATAAGCATTTAAAATATACACATATGCATACATTAAAACAGGATTAAATATACCCAGTATTAAAAATTCTCAGTTAAAAACTATTAAAACAAATTCAAATTAAAACCCACAGCACCCCCCTAAATTGATCTTAAACACTTTCATCTTTAAAAGCCTGACTGAATGAAAAGGTTTTAGCCTGCTACCGGAAGGACAGCAGGGAGGGGGCTGTTCTGGCTTCCCTGGAAAGGGAGTTCCAGAGTCAAGGGACAGCCTCCAAGAAGGAAGGCCCACTCTCTCATTCTCACCAACTGAACTTTTGTTCCATCAGAATCTAAGGCTTCTCTAGCTGGGGTAAATATGTGTTTTTCACCCATTTTACATAGCTAACTTTAAACATTCCTGTAGTCTTCCTGCTGTCTTTTTGATTCTCTGTAAACTTAGTATTTTTTTTAAAAAGTGCATTGTTATTACTTGTCTTCAAGACACTGTGACTAATGGCATCCCTGTTGCAGAGTTTTCTTGGCAAGATTTATTCAGAGGAGGTCTGTCATTGCCTTCCTCTTGGGTTGAAAGAGTGTGGCTTGCCCAAGGTCACCTGCTGGGGTTCCTTGACTCAATAGGTCTCCTGGAGTGTTAATTTAACTCTCAAATCACTGTACTGCACTAGCTCTCAAAGCTGCATCCATTAGAATAATATTTCAATAAATTTGTTGCTTGTGAAATTCATAAGCTGCATTGCTAAGCTCCTTAATATATGTGAATTGAGAATGGCTTGTGGTATCCAAAGTGTTCTTGTAAAATCATTAATTCCCATGTTGAACGCTGCAAAACAAATAACCACTCAAGCCTGCTTGGCACATCTTATATTGATCAACTGTCTGTTTTTGTACAAGCCTAGGAAGAAGCAAGTGAGAAGTAAAACAAATTGAATTCTTCTGTTTTCCCCTCTTTTCCTGAGGATGTCTGAAAGAAATAATTATAAAACAACTAGAATTGGAGGATGTCAAATGAGAGAAAAACATAAATAGACTGAGCAGAGTTAAGCCTTTAGTCATTTGAACTATGTGAGTTAAATTGGCCATCATGCCAACGAAATTCAGGTAGTGCAACTGAATTTCCTCACTACCAGCCTTCCTCTTCCATGATGCACAAAACTCTTTTTAGAACAGTGTTTCTCAGCTCGTGGGATGCGACCCCAAATTTGCCAGTTCCAGACTTCCAAAACACACAAGATTTAAACCTACTGTGAATCTCAGCCAGAGCAGACCTGTGAGAATCATCCTGATCCCAGAAGGGCAGTTGGTTCTCGCAGAAGCAGAGGAAGCAGGAGGACATTTTTGCTTCCTGGCTTCAGGTAGGATTTGGCTAAGATTTGGCTAAGATTTTAAACTGAGTTTGGGCTTGGCTCCTGTGGTCAAAGTCTAACTGTTGTGTGACTGTTGTGTTGAAAGAGAGCCAGGTACTTAAGTTGATTGACAGCAGGCATTGTCCCCTGTTAATTGAGTTTCTGGGAAAGCTTTATTTGCCAGTGTGAGTTTCTGCCAGAGCCTGATCCCAGAAGGGCAGTTGGTTCTCGCAGAAGCAGAGGAAGCAGGAGGACATTTTTGCTTCCTGGCTTCAGGTAGGATTTGGCTAAGATTTGGCTAAGATTTTAAACTGAGTTTGGGCTTGGCTCCTGTGGTCAAAGTCTAACTGTTGTGTGACTGTTGTGTTGAAAGAGAGCCAGGTACTTAAGTTGATTGACAGCAGGCATTGTCCCCTGTTAATTGAGTTTCTGGGAAAGCTTTATTTGCCAGTGTGAGTTTCTGCCAGAGCCTGATCCCAGAAGGGCAGTTGGTTCTCGCAGAAGCAGAGGAAGCAGGAGGACATTTTTGCTTCCTGGCTTCAGGTAGGATTTGGCTAAGATTTGGCTAAGATTTTAAACTGAGTTTGGGCACCTTTACTAACTATCCTTTGCAGTACATACAGGAAACAAAGCAACATAAACAAATACACAAAGACGTGGTTTGTTGCAGTCTGCACATAAAGTGCATGCATATTACTTAACTGTACAAAGATCCCACTTGGCCACCACGCTCACCAAGAGATGCAACAAAAGCAAAACATTCCCATCACATGCACCAGCTGTGGCATGTTCCGCTTTTTCACACAAAAACTAGACAACTACATCTGCTCCAAATGCAAACAGATGACTCTGATGGAGCAGAGGATCCAACAGCTCGAGCACCGTATTAAGACCCTTAAGGACATTCAGGCACTCGAGCTCTTCTTGGACACTGCACAACACGCTGCTGTAGATCAGCAGCCTGCATCACACCAACACCACCAAGACCATGATCAGGAACCTTATGGGGAGATCAACTCAAAGGTAGACAACCCTCAGGCTTGGAAGGAGGTCACCCATAGAAGGAGACGCAGGACCAGGCAGCCTCCACAGAACTCCTCTGCTCAGCTGCATTTACACAACAGATTTGAAATTCTTACATCATTAACATACAATCAGGAAACACATCTTGTGGAGGACCACAGTTTCTTAGATACCACTCAGTGGACCATCCTGGATCAATGCGCAGGGGATAGCCCTGACAGGGACAGTGCATCACCACAGTCACACTTATGTAATCATGCAAATGCTCCATCCCCAATCATAGACCAGGAGCAACAGGAACATCCTTGGGAGAGTAATGGGCTCTCGGATGTATCTCAATGGATTGTCATTGATGAATGCACTGGGGATGTTGAGGAGGAGGACAACACTTTACACCTACATGATTCACTTCAACAGGAACACTCTTCAGGGGACATACACACTGTCTTGCACAAAAGGGACCCTGTCAATCCTCAAAGGAAACAGGTCTTGGTAGTAGGTGACTCCCTCCTTAGAGGAACGGAAGCCATCATTTCCAGACCGGATGGGATGGCTCGAGAAACATGCTGCCTCCCGGGGGCAAAAATACACCATATCACTCAGAGGCTCAGCAGGCTCCTAAAGCCCCATCACCCTCCCCACCTTATGTTGATTCATGTAGGTACCAATGACACCGCTAGGCATACTTTTCAAAAGATCACAAATGATTTTCGAGCTCTGGGAACAAAGCTTAAACTGTATAATGTACATGTGATCTTTTCATCCCTCCTCCCCGTTGTAGGACATGGCTCTACAAGGGCCGGAAAAATAGTACAGGTCAATAACTGGCTCAGAAAATGGTGTCAAGAGGAGCATTTTGGCTTCCTTGACCATGGTCTACTCTTCCAAGAGGATGGACTACTGGCAAGCGATGGGGTGCATCTCACACAAGTAGGAAAACATCTTTTTGCACACAGACTCACAAACCTCATCAGGCGCACTTTAAACTAAATCCACTGGGGGAGGGGAACAACAGCCTGGCGAACACTATATTACCCACGACCACAGGGAACCGCCGTAAGGCTAAACGGAGGGCTGCACAAACACAGCAAGGACCAAGTACAGAGAGCACAATAATCCCAAATAAACAGTTCGAGGGGAGGTCACAGGGGCTTACATGTCTTTACACTAATGCTCAGAGCATGGGAAATAAGCAAGACGAACTCCAACTCCTAGCACAGCACCACACATACGATGTCATAGGCATCACTGAAACCTGGTGGGATGACTCCCATCACTGGAATTTAACCATTGAGGGCTATAACCTCTTTCACATAAATAGAACAAAGGGGAGAGGAGGGGGAGTAGCTTTATATGTCAAAAACAGTTACGTTGCAGAAGAAATGCAAGACTGTAATCCGGGAAACCAGCTTGAAAGCATCTGGATAAGAATCAAGGGAACCGGGACTCAAAAAGATCTTGTCGTGGGTGTCTACTACAGACCTCCGAGTCAGGATGAAGGACTTGATGAAGCCTTCTGTCAACAGCTGACCAAACAGGCACAAAGAAGAGATATAGTAGTCATGGGCGATTTCAATTATCCCGATATCTGCTGGAAAACAAACTCAGCCAAGAGTACAAAGTCCAACAAATTCCTCACTTGCCTTGCAGATAATTTTATGGTCCAGAAGGTAGAAGAGGCAACAAGGGGATCAGCAACTCTTGATCTAATCTTAACAAATGTGGAAGACCTGATCAATACAGTTGAAGTGGTTGGATCCTTAGGGGCAAGTGACCATGTGCTCCTGCAGTTTGCAATACAAAGGAATGCTGAAACTAAGACAAGTCAAACACGCATTCTGGACTTTAAGAGAGCTGACTTCCAAAAAATGAAGGAATTACTGAGCGGCATTCCATGGACGCCGATATTAAAAAACAAGGGAGTTAAGGATGGATGGGAGTTTTTCAAAAGTGAAATACTCAAGGCGCAAATGCAAACAGTGCCAACAAAGAAGAAAAATAAGACAAGTGCAAAGAAGCCAGAATGGATGTCCAAAGAACTTCTAACTGAGCTAAAGCTCAAAAGTGACATGCACAAGAAGTGGAAAAGGGGAGAAATCACCAAAGAAGAATTCAAACGTATAGCCAACTCCTGTAGGGAAAAGGTTCGCAAGGCTAAAGCGCAAAATGAGCTCAGGCTTGCCAGGGACATAAAAAACAACAAAAAAGGTTTTTTTGCTTATGTTGGTAGAAAAAGGAAGAAAAAGGAGGCGATAGGGCCACTGCAAGGAGTAGATGGGGTGATGGTGACAGGGGATAGGGAAAAGGCAGAACTGCTTAATGCCTTCTTTGCCTCGGTCTTCTCACAAAAAGAAAGCCATCTTCAACCTCAGCAACATGGAATGGACGAAGGATTGGGGGAAATCCAACCCCAAATAGGGAAACAAGTTGTCCAGGAACACCTGGCCACTCTAAACGAATTCAAGTCCCCAGGGCCAGATCAGCTACATCCAAGAGTATTGAAGGAACTAGCGGAAGTTATTTCAGAACCACTGGCAATCATCTTCGAGAGTTCTTGGAGAACAGGAGAAGTCCCAGCAGATTGGAGGAGGGCGAATGTGGTCCCTATCTTCAAGAAGGGAAAAAAGAACGACCCAAACAATTACCGTCCGGTCAGCCTCACATCAATACCAGGCAAGATTCTGGAAAAGATCATTAAGGAAGTGGTCTGCAAACACTTAGAAACAAATGCGGTCATTGCTAATAGTCAACACGGATTTACCAAAAACAAGTCATGCCAGACTAATCTGATCTCTTTTTTCGATAGAGTTACGAGTTGGGTCGATACAGGGAATGCCGTGGATGTAGCATATCTAGATTTCAGTAAGGCCTTCGACAAAGTCCCCCACGACCTTCTGGCAAACAAACTAGTAAAATGTGGGCTAGACAAAACTACGGTTAGGTGGATCTGTAATTGGCTAAGCGAACGAACCCAAAGGGTGCTCACCAATGCGTCGTCTTCATCATGGAAAGAAGTGACAAGTGGAGTGCCGCAGGGCTCCGTCCTGGGCCCGGTTCTGTTCAACATCTTTATTAACGACTTAGACGAAGGGTTAGAAGGCACGATCATCAAGTTTGCAGATGACACCAAACTCGGAGGGATAGCTAACACTCCAGAAGACAGGAGCAGAATTCAAAACGATCTTGACAGACTAGAGAGATGGGCCGAAACTAACAAAATGAAGTTCAACAGGGACAAATGCAAGATACTTCACTTCGGCAGAAAAAATGGAAATCAAAGATACAGAATGGGGGACGCCTGGCTTGACAGCAGTGTGTGCGAAAAAGATCTTGGAGTCCTCGTGGACAACAAGTTAAACATGAGCCTACAATGTGATGTGGCAGCTAAAAATGCCAATGGGATTTTGGCCTGCATCAATAGGGGAATAACGTCTAGATCCAGGGAAGTCATGCTCCCCCTCTATTCTGCCTTGGTCAGACCACACCTGGAATACTGTGTCCAGTTTTGGGCACCGCAGATGAAGGGAGATGCTGACAAGCTGGAAAGCGTCCAGAGGAGGGCAACTAAAATGATTAAGGGTCTGGAGAACAAGCCCTATGAGGAGAGGCTTAAAGAGCTGGGCATGTTTAGCCTGCAGAAGAGAAGGCTGAGAGGAGACATGATAGCCATGTACAAATATGTGAGGGGAAGTCATAGGGAGGAGGGAGCAAGCTTATTTTCTGCTGCCCTGCAGACTAGGACACGGAACAATGGCTTCAAACTACAGGAAAGGAGATTCCACCTGAACATCAGGAAGAACTTCCTCACTGTGAGGGCTGTTCGGCAGTGGAACTCTCTCCCCCGGGCCGCGGTGGAGGCTCCTTCTTTGGAGGCTTTTAAGCAGAGGCTGGATGGCCATCTGTCGGGGGTGCTTTGAATGCGATTTCCTGCTTCTTAGCGGGGGGTTGGACTAGATGGCCCTTGAGGTCTCTTCCAACTCTACTATTCTATGATTCTATGATTCTATGATTCTGCTTCATTGGGGTTGTAAAGGGTTTTCTGTGGGGTTGCCAGACAGTGGTAAGCTATGAAAATTTTAAAAAGGGAAAACAAAAAATAACGCCATTGCATCCTGCTAAGTAATTTGTTAGCGTAATGTATAACAATCTTTAGCTTATTGTGAGGTCCAGGTTTATGCTCCCCAGGATATCGCCAGCATCCCTGATGAAGTACAAGATTAATTCTTGGATCTGCAGAATGATTCCTCAGCATACAACTTATTTGATGAAAAACTGCTGACTCAGTTTTGGTGTGCTACGCATCAGTTATATCCAGATGTCATCATGCTTGCATTTCAGTTTTTTTACTTTCCTTTGTTTCTACATATTTCTGTGAGAGGGGGATCCAGAGCAGTCTTACACAATGGCAAAATTAAATGCCTCATGTAATACAAAATGTAGTAAAAACTAACAATCCTAGAACACACTTAAAAACCAATATCATACCCAATTAAAACAGTAAAACACCTTCAATGCTTCTTCAGTTGAAAATAAGCTTCTGGTCAAAGGAAGTCTAGTATAATGCCAAATGTTTAACTCTGTGGTTTTTTTATGCATGATAATTGCATTCTCAATTTGCTTCTGACACGATGAATAGTTGAAAGCCAAAAGAAGAAGCAGACTAAGTGTTGAGAATGACATCAGATTGGTATTAATGAAAACTCAAGCATGAAGTTTTAAGTTCGTTAATGAGTTACAATTTCAATCATTTCATTAAATATATTGTAAGTTAACATTATTTTGAATTATACTCAAAAAAACCTATTTTAATGTATCGAGGTTGTGGGCTGCTTTGCCTCTATAAAATGGGGTTCCAACTCGAAAAAGGCCGGAACCTCTGGTTTAGAAAGTTTCCCAGACTTTTGTGTTAATGTTTGAGGGCATGTGGGTAAAATGTAGCATGCACATGCACACGCACACACAGTTCTACTGAAAATATATAAGTGCAATCCATGGAACCAGTGACCATGGTTTCATTATCCATGATTGACAAAATATGTCCTCTCTAGACATTTTCTAGGTGCTCTCACATGACTCCATGGTATTCTTGGGCCTAAGATCCTTTATTTTTATTTTATAGAGTTCGCTATTAACTAAAGGTTGTACTGTACGTCACTGGCTCCCAGCTCAAAGATTTACTTTCAAAATAAGTAATTAAAATCCTTAATTAAGTTGGGGAAACAAGTTCCTTATAAAATATTCCTGTCCATGGTGTTCAGGATTTGAAATCTCCCCATGACTAAGAGCCTAGTCAAACTCACTTTTGTAGATAAAGGGGGAAATTAGCTGAGCTTGGAAGTTTGAGAGCCAGTGTGGTGTAATGGTTTGAATATTGAACTGTGACTCTGGAGACCAGGGCTTGAATCCTGTTTTACCCTGGAAATTCACTCATTGACTTTTGGGCAAGTCACACACACTTTCAGGGGAAGGCAAAAGCGAACACAAACTTTTTCTGAATAAATCTTGCCAGGAAAACCCTGTGATTAGTTCACCTTAGGGTCATCGTAAGTTGAAAATGATTTGAAGGCATATAACAACAACAATTAACTAATCATGTCTTTAAAAATTAAACAAACAGGTTATCAGGTGATGCAGATTGGCCAGTTGGCCAACCAATGAGTGATATCCATTAAAGAGAGCAGGGGTTTTTTTTTGTCTTCTGTCAGTTGTCGCATGAACTATAATTTGCACAAGCATGGTAAGAAACTTGCAATTTTAAGACTGCTCTTACATAAGACTGTAGAAAAATTGGTAATGAAAAGTTTCCAAATAATCTTTGCCAGTTTAGTAGTTGTGGGCTAATCCAATTGTAAGCCCAAGATGCATTAGACCCTTATATAAATGCCTTTGATTCAGTGGATCTGCTCTGGTTGAGAGAAACAGTTGGTTTAAATCTTGTGTGGTTTGCAGATTTGGAACTGGCAAATATTTTAGAACTGGTCAAGAGCAAAACCTGTTGAAAGCTTTCAACCTTTTACAGCATTACCATTTTATCTTTCATTTTTGTAGTTAATTGTATCTGTGTCATTAATACTTTTTAAACAAAGGTTCTTTTTATTCCCATTTCAGTGAGAGAGGGTAAATCAGAACTTTTACAGAACAACATTTTTACACAGAGAACGACATTGGGCATATAGACATACAGATTCTATGTAACTACATTGGATTCACAAACCTACAGTTACGTTGGTTAACAAACCGACAAAGGGGGCTTCACTCAGCATTCACATACATGTATGTGCATTCATCCTCATGCATACATCACCATATCCTTTTCTCCCTCCTTGGAGAAGCACCTGCTTAGGCCAGACCCTGCTTTTTTCTGCAGTCTGCCAACACATAGTATCAAAAGTTCCAAAATGCCAAAACTTACCTGTCTGAACATATCTTCCTCTATAAACCAGTTCACATATTAAGATCTTCCAGGGATCTTAATCTGTGCTCTCGGCCTCACCGGCCTCACAGGTGCGTCTGGTGGGGACGAGGGACAGGACCTTCTTGGTGGTGGCCCCTCGGCTGCGGAATTCCCTCCCGAGTGAGATCAGGTTGGCCCCCTCCCTCCTGACCTTTAGGAGACCGCTAAAGACATTGCTGTGGAACCAGGCATTCGGACTATCATAGTTAAAGTGAAAGTTGAAAATGCAATGGCCGAGGACTATTTATGGACAACAGCTATGCCTTTGTGTGATATATGATGTTACCTTATGTGATGTGTTTAATAAGGTGTAATATTTTATCAGGGGAGGGTCAATTTTGACATATATACTGTTTTTATTGAGGCCATTGCCAACATTGTGAACCGTTCTGAGTCCCCTTCATGCTTGAAAAGGGCAGTATATAAATACCGCAAATAAATAAATAAATAAACTTCTAAAATCCCAAAACTTCTTTCCCTAATAACATTACTCTAAAACTGACTCCATTCTCTTCCCTTGAGAAAAAAGGGGCAAGTGTCCAGACTGTGTTCAATTGCAGATCTGCCCCCCCCCCCCCAAATACATCGCCTCTCTGTCCTTCCCAAAGAGCAGAGAGGCAGCGAACCGCATCGCTGTCTGTCACTTTTTGGATTGTAATAAGGTCTCCTGTAGCAGTATTTTGCTGATGTTGTCCCAAAGTTGTAAATGAATGATAGACATATTGCATCCTGGCTCCATCTCAGTTTCCTGGCAGATGTTGACACCCAATTGGTGTTGACAAATGCAAGCCTTGTGTTGACTTCCTTCTTGATGTAAGGACCTTGTAAACATTTCCTTAACTTAAAAGAGCCATTGTCTCTGATTAATGTAAACACATTGTTTTTCTCCAAAAATTCATCAGTTAATCATTGTCACAGTTCTTATCGATGTCAGCAGTTCAGAAGCTTTTAATTACATTTCCTGAGTGTAGTTGTTTTCCAGGCCTCATCTCTTTAGAATGGTGTCTCCAAAATTATTAGCTCTCATTCATTCATCTTTCATACAATTCCATTCAAACCATATATCATATTTTTCATCATGATATCTTAACAGTGAAGGAGTTGAGTGGTTAGCAGAGCAATATTTGTTTGGTGACTGAAACAAAACAAAAAGAAACATGGCAGCTATGCAGCCAAGCTCCATACATATTGACTTCTATGTGTGATGTTTGTGAGAAAGATCAGTAGACATTGGTAGAGCTCCATTGTGCCTTGACCTCAGTACGTAGTGAAAGCCCCTCCTATCTTCCAGCTGCCACTACTGTGGCCTCCAAAGAAAAGAAGAGAAACCAACATCTGCTGGATTTAATATCAACCCATCCATTTTCTCTTGTGTGTCCTGTGTTATTTAGATACGCCTGAGGGCAGAGAACTGCCAAATTAAGTACTTTAGTCTGAAAGGCAGGGTATAAATACTTAAAATAAAATAAATTCTCTCATAAGAGTTATTGTAATGAGTATATCCACTTGCAGCAGCAAAGGGAGTAAAGTGTCGCAGTGCCTTATAGTCTCCCTGTGTTCTGTAGTATAGTATATGTGATATGATGACTTCTTAAAAGGCCCTAGCATCATGGTGCACTGTTGGATACTGGTAGGTGTCATTTTATTAATATTTTACCAAAAAAATGTATCTTGTGGGGTTAACCAAAACCTGAGAAACCTTCAGTGCTGAGGACAAATGGGGTTGCAGAGATTCAGGCACATATTTCGTCATGAATTCCTTTGATCATACAGTTACAGCTTTAGTCGCCTAGGACACTGCTTCTTATACTGTGGGTCCTGACCTCAAATTGAGTCCCACTTAGCTCAATGTTTGGGTTACACATCTATTAGCAACACCATTGTTCACAGTGGACTGCAGAAAATGCTTCAGCTGTATTTCATAAAGAGTGAAAGTGAGCCTATTTAGCAAGCCATGCAAATGTTTGATTTTTTTTATACCTTTTTATATACCAATAAACCTAGGTTTACATAAAGGGTCACAAGTGGAAAAAGTTTAAGAAGCACTGACCTAGGCCAAATGGCTATTAGGTCTGTCCTATATAAGGAGATTTCCCTTGTAGATAAGCTACTGTATATTAAAATATTTGTCTATATCCTGCTACAGATAGAAATAGGTCAAACAGTGGTACTGTTCATACACTGCTTAGCTTGTGGGCTTTAATCCTCTGCACAAATCTTCATTAATGTGAAGTGCTCTTTGACTATTAATACAGTTTTAATCTGTTCAGATGGGAGGCAAGCTTTCTGAATCAAGGCAAACTACACGTTGTATGATAATACAGGGCAAATTAGAATTTGGAATATAATCAATTAAAGCTAGGGCAAATTGACAGGCAATGAGGATAAAATAGAATTTTTCATAATTTTAATCAATTCCTCTGAAAAGAATTTACCTGTCATTTAAATTATCCCCTCAATGACTTGACCTTGCTATATAAACTCTTGCCCAGAAAATATCATGACATTGGGATTTGGTCTAGCTTGACTTTTGCTAAATTACTAAGATTTTTGAATTTTACAATCAAACCCATAGTGAACCTTAGTATTCTGGCAAAGGGAGGATAAGGCTGCAGGTGCTTTTACACTAGGAACTGTTTGAGTAGATACATTGGGGTCCGAATAGGTCCAACTAACTGCTGGCACCTGAACTAACAACCTCATAACTCACTATCGGGTAAAAGTAGATAGTGTCATGGTGTATCCCACAAGAGCCATGGTAATTAAAACAAGACAGTCCTATAAAAACAATGATAAGACCCATTCACTGCTAATGTCCTCCCCCTCTCTGAGGAGAAGGAAAAGAAAACCAAAGCAGACAGGGATACCAGACTTCCCAGTAGTCCAAATCCAAGAAATGGGGCAGATCTCTCCACAAGCTTCACTCCTGGATTGGACTTTGGATCACTGTCAAGTGATTTTTAATCCATATGAGAGATCAGGCATAAGCCTAGCTGAGGAATTTGTCCTTGCCAGTGCCAGTCCAATCAGCCAGAACATCCAGGAAGATGACAAGTGGAGACAAGCCCTAACTCCTGTAGACATCATAGAGGAACAAATTAACATAGCAGATGGATGCCCAAAAACCAAGACAACCGCAACAACAGAAGTTAATAAAAACATACCCATCACGGCTGAATTAATCACCAGATTAAAAACATGAATTCGGACATCCAAGCCATCAAGTCATACCTTACAGAAATTCACGATCTCCTAACCACCATCACACAACACATGGTGACACAGGAGGCAAATAAGGATAAAACACATCCAGTCTCAAGCCCTGACACAGAGGGTTATTTCCTCAATGTTAAAGGGGACCTAGTAGTCAAAGATAGACACAAAAAATTACAAAAGAAGTCCCCAAACCTAACAAACCCGATAAAAAGGTAAAGACCATGGGCAAGGTAAACAGAATGAGAAAAACTAAGGATGAGAAAAAGATTGTCATCTCTGCAACCAAAAAGATCCAGCATGAACTTCCGAAAGTTATTTAAATTCATGGACAGGCAGAAAAGGCAAACTACTGCTGTTAAGCCAACTAAAGTTAAGAAAGCCAGGAAAGTTAAACTCAAGTCCAACCCTGAGCTCAAGATGGAAGAGTCACTAACACTATCCAACCTGGGATCAGATCAAGAAGTAAACCAAGGAAACATGCTTCTGTCAAACCAATCTGGGGGACTAGATGACCTACCAAAGACACTGGTCCCCAGTGCCCTGACCTTAATAATAATAATAATAATAATAATAATAATAATAATAATAATAATAATAATAATAATAATTTTATTTTTGTATGTTGCCTCCATCTCCCCAATGGGGACTCGGAGCGGCTCACACGGGGGCAAGCTGAATACAATCATATAATATCATAAATATCAATACAATCATAGTTAAGACATCAAAGAATGCATTTAAAAACAAATTAACAAGTCATGATTTAAAATAGACATAATTAAAATATTAAACAATCATCCAAGGCGTTAAAAGGTCCAATATAGGACAACAATCTGGGTGACAGTCAAACTGATGAAGGGAGTGTCTATTACAAAATAGAACATACATCAAATAGAGACGACAAGCAGGGAAGATAAATCTGAACAGAATTCAAACTATAAAGTGACTGGGCAAGTTTCAATGTGGATATGGGCCAGGTTATAATGGACTTGTCTACTCAAAAGCACAATGGAACAACCATGTTTTTAATTGCTTCCGGAAGACAGTGAGGGTCGGAGCTAACCTAATCTCCCTGGGGAAATGAAAACAAGGGAAGGATAGATCGACAGAATGAGGCTCAGACGAAACAGAACATCAGTTTTGCATTGTAGAACTATATGTTAGTATTAGATATTTGTCCCTTGAATGGTATACAACCAACTTGGGACTCAGTATATATAGTTAACATCCATCTAAGGCAGATTTTAAATTGCAGAAATTCATCACTGATAGCTGTTAAGTCCTTGATAGAGAACTGGGACTTTACAAGGGTGTCCCTCAGCTTTAAGAACCCTTTTATACCTAGCCAACTGCTAAGAAAGAGGGCATTCTTGGGTACCTTGGGAGTATTTCCAGTACGTTTTTACAAAGATGTCTGCTGTAGGTCGGCACTCCCAAGAATTTAACCGAACACCGACACAACGGAAGAGCTACCGGTTAACCAGCTCTCCCCAGCAAAGCTGTTGGATCTAGTGCCCAAAAATCGGCCCAGTACAGAGATTCTATTTGGTGAATTATACATAGGCGAAGAAGGGGACTTGCTAGAATCATTCCAGTGCCTCCCACAAACAAGCCAGAGAGAAATACTAGATAGATTGAGATCACTGCAGAAAGAGCTCCAGGACAGGATGACAAAGGAGGAGAAAAGTCATCTGGGGACAGGTCATTGTAAGGGGGAACTAGTGGCGAGGGACGCTTCTAGCAACAACCCACAAACTGCCACTGCTGAGGTTCTGATTCCCCTAGGCCCCAGAATGGAACTGCAACCTTCATCATCCTTACATCCTGTCATTGATAACATTAAGCAGCTCTATTGTAAAACTTGCATGCATGCCTATGAACTTTTGCCTAAATGCCTTTTTCCTATATTTAAAGTGTTAGTATGTTTTTTGATGCCTGGACCACAGGCACTGCAGTTTTAAAACAAGTGAGTATTACTCAGAACTACAACATGGAATAAATAGCATATAGATCAAGAATACTTTAAGAAATTCCAAAAGATTAAAACATTGTGTTGTCGAAGGCTTTCATGGCTGGAATCACAGGGTTGTTGTGTGTTTTCCGGGCTGTATGGCCATGTTCCAGAAGCATTCCCTCCTGACGTTTCACCCACATCTATGGCAGGCATCCCCAGAATTTGTGAGGTATATTGGAAAAAGCTAAGCAAGGGAGGTTTATATATCTGTGGAACGTCCGGGGTGGGAGAATAAGCTCTTGTCTGTTGGAGGCCAGTGTGACTGTTTTAATTAATCACCTTGATTAGCATTAGTGGCCTTGCCAGATTCATGTCCTGGCTTCTTCCTGCATGGATGAATCTTTTGTTCAGAGGTGTTAGCTGCTTCTGATTGATTCATGCCTGGAATTCCTCTGTTTTCAGAGTGTTATTCCTTATTTACTGTTCTGATTTTAGAGTTTTTAAATACCGGTAGCCAGATTTTGTTCATTTTCATTGCTTCCTCCTTTCTGTTGAAATTGTCCACATGCTTGTGATTTCATTGGCTTCTCTGTGTAGTCTAACGTGACAGTTGTTAGAGTGGTCCAGCATTTCTGTGTTCTCAAATAATATACTGTGCCCAGGTTGGTTCAAGGGCTCTGCTATGGCTGACTTCTCTGGTTGAATCAGCCTGCAGTGCCTTTCATGTTCCTTGAAATGAATCTAGCAAGGCCATTAATGTTATTCAAGGTGATTAATTACAACATTCGCAATTAGTTTTTTCCAATATACTTCACAACCTTTGAAGATGCCTGCCATACATGTGGGCGGAACGCCAGGAGAGAATGCTTCTGGAACATGGCCATACAGCCTGGAAAACTCACAGTAATCCTGATTAAAACATTTGAATATAAACAACAGTGCTGTGATTAGATAAATTTTGCCTGAGCTTTCATTGCTGTTAGGGCAAAAAAACAAAAAAAAAACAAAACAAAAAAAAAAAACAACTGTGATTTGCCACAGTTAGGATCAGATAGGAGATACAAAATCTTGTTCTGACACATTTAGTGTGATGAAAGCATGACAGGATTAATCTCAAAACACACAAAGAACAATTAAATTTCTGGAGTTCCACAAATCCATGAACTGAGGGGTAAAAGAACGTTTGCCAATAGTCATAGATGTAAGGAATGGTTTGAATGCGAAAGGCTGTAAACACTTGCCTAAGATTTGCAAAAATAAACCATGTAACCAGCTATTTGATGGTCAAAATTTTTATAGTTAAAAAATTAGAATCATTAATAACTTGTCTTCTAGATTAAAACCTTAGCCAAAAATGTATTCTTGAGCCTTCTCTTCGGAATTTGGAATGGGAAAATTGTCAAGTGAAGTGAAATATGATAGAAGCAACTTGTGATACCTTGAACTCAAAACTTTCCAGTTCAATAACTGTTGAAAGCATAACTTTAGAAAAACCCTGACTGAGGAATCCTTTAAAATTCTCCAACAATAAAATAAAATGCATATGTGGTCTAATAGAAGGCAAACCAACCTTTGCCTGAACCAAAGCTATAGGAGAGCCAGGTGAAAGAATTAAGAGTTCCTAGTAGTATGAAGGGCCTCCAGCTTATCCGTCTGAGAATCATCCCATCCCCAAATGGCACACCATACAGATTCTGGCCAATAACTTTGCCTTGAAACATTTTCAAGGCTGAAACAATGCTGCAGTCTAAGTCTAAGTCCAATAGATCTTAAGGCCACTGCTCTAGTAACTTCTATATGGGGCTTCTAGGAAAGGTTTTCTGTGAAGATAATGCCAGGGTATTTACATTCCTGACATTGTTTAATCTGGTAATAATTGATGTACCGTTGAAAGCAAGAATGAAAGTACTTCTAAAGTGAAACACCTTGTAAAATCTATACTATCTAAGGCAGAGCGTTCCAAACATTTTATGTCGGTGACACACCTTTTTAGACATGAATCATTTCATGACACAGTAATCCAATTTTACTGCCAAACCCATGGTTAAATCAACTCCTTATAAGAGATACAGACACATACCTAAATTGTAATAATGAAATGACACAGCATATCTCATGAACACCTTTCCTTTATATTATTTTAAAAATATATAGTAAAGGTAAAGGTTTCCCCCTGATATTAAGTGTAGTTATGTCTGACTCGGGGGGTTGGTGCTTATCTCCATTTCTAAGCTGAAGAGCCGGCATTGTCCATAGACACCTCCAAGGTCATGTGGCTGACATGACTGCATGGAGTGCCATTACCTTCCCGCCTGAGCGATATCTATTGATTTACTCAGGTTTTCATGCTTTCCAACTGCTAGGTTGGCAGAAGCTGGGGCTAACAGCAGGAGCTCACTCCGCTCCCTGGATTTGAACCGCCAACCTTTCGGTCAGCAAGTTTAGCAGCTCTGTGGTTTAACCGCTGCACCACCAGAAGCTCCTTTAATCTAAAAAAAAATTTTTTTTTACTTATTTCATGTAGACTCTTCAGTTTCTCTTTATGTTTGTGTGACACATCAACAACTGCAGCCAACACCACAGTGTCACGAAAGCTGGAAAGCTCTTATCTAAGGAATTATTTTACTCTGCTTGATTGACAAGCAAAATTGTAAATTTCTGATAATACTTTGAAAAGCAGATGAAAGAAATGCCCTAAAGTAGATATAATTGGTAGGTAGAATTGAAAGTGAATCTTAGAGAACATGTTTTCAAGAGGTAGCCATGTTAGTCTCTTGCAACATAAAAAAGAGAAAGAAAGGGAAAAAAAGAAGTGTGGCAGTACTTTTAAAATTAGCCGGTTTTTATTTCAATATGAGCTTTTGCAGATATGAACACACTATATGTTTGTATTGAGCATAATTTTTGTTCCATGACAAGCGGGAACAATTATCAAGGGCACCTTATCCATTTCTTTTATTTTTAAAAAGGATGAATATATTCACACAAAAATCGAATTGTAGAGCAGTTGGCACTCTGAAATGATATGTGGAAATTTCTATAAGAAAACAAAGCAACTCTTATAATAATCCTATGCATATTTCCTCAAATATGAATTCCATTGAGTTCAATGAAGCTTACTCCAAGATAGCTATTTATACGATTACAGTTTTAGAGCAATACCGGTTATATTAATGTTGTCCTCACAAAATGTACTATGGCTAAGAATTTATATAATTTGATTACAAAATGAAAATACTGGAAAGTGTTGAAGGGTTTTCCAAACAAGAAACCTTTAGTGGAAGTAATAGCTTTTTAATATGTGCTTAGTGAAGTGAAAAAAGGGGCATCTAAACTGTCACACAAAAATATCAGCAAGTCTTTTGCAGATTCATAGAAAATTGCTGACATTACTTTCTTGCCTTGAGGGAGTTTTCATATATTTAGACAACCATTTTAAAACTTCACTGCCATCAATACAATAAGCAGAGAATAAACCCAATTAGCTTATATATAAACTTGGTTGGTTCATAATTAGAATAGAAGTAGATTTTGTTCTGTAATTATAGTGGAGAGTTAATTCCAAACTACTGCTGATGAAATCAGAATGCCTCATATATTTTCAATAAAGGTTTGTTGCATTGGTACATGATATGCAGTACACAGTTTTTATTACAGATAGAATGCTTAAAGTGAATTGAGATGTGAAAATGGGCATCTATATTTTGTCCTTAAATTGGATAAACCATGTTCTGTTACTATTAAATACTGGCAATGTAGAAATAAATTGGCTGTGTCAATATTAGAGAGCAGATCATTTGCATTTGGAGATTAAATGTAAATGTAGTTGATATTTTAGGGAAAAGTAAACGTAGGGCGATTTTGATATTTTTAGAATTTTATGAAACTTCTGTGCTGGGAAAAACACTTGATCCCCCAAATTGATATTTGTTTATCTGTCAGCCTCATAATCAGATTTGGAGTTTGTGGGTGCTTCTGGATAGCTGGGTAAGTGCTCTGGCTGAGAATGCTTTTATCCTGCTTTGGAAACCATGTACCTTCTTGAAAACATGCATGTTAGTTTCTACAGTGCATTGTATGTGAGATTTCCCTTTAAATTGCCAGAAACTAAAGCTCGAGCAGAATGTTGCATCCAGAATGATTTCTGTTAACTTTTCCGACATATCTTACGTTAGAGTTTTAAAAATTATACTGACTTTTGGCTGGCTTTCAGGCTTAAAGGTATAGATTGCTTGGGACTGGGATATTTGAATGTCACCCTCTTTTGACATGAGTTTTCCTCTCAACAGCATTCATCCAATCTGTGTTTTGTCACCAAGAAAGATGCGATATTTAGATATATCTTTCAGTGGCACCTCTCTGGTTAAGCAACTTCTTCCAAAAGGAGATTAAACTGACCCCTTTGTTACTTTTTAGGCAGATATTTTTTTCATGGAATGAATTCATTTGGCTAGCTTTTAAAAAATGTTATAATATCTCTTTTAACACAGCTTGTTTAAAGTGTATTGAGGTTGTACTTTTGTAAACCAGATAACGGTTAGACTCAAAGGTAATATAAAATGTTTTTTTTTTTAATGTTCTTAACAAGGGTTAAAGTGAAATGTGTAAGAAGAATACTATTTCTAGTGGTATGTGTTGCTTCAGATCAGACACCAAAACAAAGTTAACTCTCCCTCCCCCAGTTTCTGTGGGGCCATGAGTCCCAGTATGGCCCAATATACAAATGAATAAATCCTCCTCATCATCATCATCATTATCATCTGGCCATGACACATTGTTGACATTTCCTTTTTTTCATATTTTATTGAAATTATTATTTTTTCAGGTAAACTCTGCTTGGCTTTTTTTTAAGTCAAAGTTTAATACTTTACTAAATAATGTGTTTTCAGTTAGTGCTTCAAAAGGTATTGTTAAGCTGGAATGCATGAGGAAAAGAAAACTAAAATGATCCAAAGATTGGAAAAACTCCCTTGTCAGTGTTTTGGGCATTTTAGTATAGAAAATGGCAAATGGAAGACGCAGTACGGTAAAGGTATAGAAAATGATAAATGCTATAAACAGAGTGGATGAGACTTGTCTTTTAAAATGCTAGAACTGGGTCCAGTGAAGTTGATTTGATGGCATATTCAGGTTACCCCCTATTCATATAGCACATGCATGGGAATGTATTAGTAGAAAGGATAATGGTCACCAACTCAGATGGCTTTAAAGAGTGTGTGAGACTAATTTACATAAAAGGAAATCTATTATTATTAGTCATGATGGCTTCACTGTCTTAGACTATATAACATAACTCCCCATTGTTGCTGATGAACAAGAGCATGAGAGTGCTATTCGACTCAGATAGGTCTCTGTCAAGACCCAGGCTACAGAACACCAATAACCATGCGCAGAGGCCGGATTCTATCTAATATCTTTATTATAGGAATATATAAAGTCAATAAAAACAAGTGAAGAATATAGTTCAGAAGTAGACCTTTCAGGAAAGGTCAAATATAGTCCAGGAAAACAATGTCCAATATGTGATATTAGAGTCCAAAGTTATAATCCACTTGACCGAAACACACACTATTTGGCAAGCAATAGTGTGGGGAACTGTCCATAGTCTTTCGAGGCTTAAGGTAAATCCGAAGGAAACTGGAAAACAAGACTTGAAACTTGGCAAGATCAAACTTGAAACAAGGCAAACATGAAACAAGAACTGAGTCCATAGAAGTCCGTGGAACAAGGCAAGGCTGGAAACTTGATCCGGGAAACAGGGAACTGGAGTACGAAGTCTACACACGATCTCACTCCTCAAGCTGACGAATTGACTCCGCAAGGTTTCCTTCGCGGCAAAACCCCTAAATAGGGTCTCGTTTCCCGCCAGAAGAACACTTTCCCTGGAGAACTAGAAGTGAAACCCAACTCTGTCCAGATGCATGACTCCTTAGAATTTCCCAAGGGAAGCAGACTTAATCAGCTAATTGTTTGGCTGCGATTCTGGCGCTCCGGCGATTCGCCTCCCTCGCTCCTCTATCTCTATTATAATTGTCCTTTCGAGAAAACGGGGGAGAATTCTGCCCAAGGCTTGTTTGGCTGACTTCTTGAGGGCAAACATCCTCCAGTTGAAGTTGAAGTTTGAAAGTCACGGGGTTAAGTTGTGCCACCACTGGGTAGGGACCAATGAAATGGGCATCTAGTTTCCGGCAGGGACGGTGGGAGGGCAAAAAGCGAGTGGACAATAGAACCCGATCTCCTACCTTGATCTCGGGGCCCGGCTGGCGATGACCGTCCTCCTTGGCTTGATCCAGTTGCTGGTGCAAGAGTTCTTGCACTGCTGTGAGTTCCTGCAGCCAGTCCTCTGCTGCGGGGACTTCTGAGGTTTCAATGACAGAAGGAAAGAAACGTGGATGGAAACCGTAGTTTGCAAAGAACGGGGTTTCCTTAGTTGAAGCCTGGACACCGTTGTAGGCAAACTCCGACAGAGGTAATAGGGAAGCCCAATTGTCCTGTTGGTAGTTTACATAACATCAAAGGTATTGTTCCAAAGTGGCATTGGTGCGCTCCATTTGCCCATCCGTTTGGGGATGGTGAGCTGAAGATAAACGAGAGTCTATGCCCAATAGTTGTTGCAGTGCCTTCCAGAACCGAGAGGTGAATTGAGATCCACGGTCAGTGACCAAACTCTGGGGCAACCCATGTAGGCGGAAGATATGTTGAAGGAATAAATCTGCAGTCTCTTTGGCCGTGGGAAGGCCATCACAGGGAACGAAATGGGCCAATTTGGTAAAAAGGTCCACCACTACTAGAATCGTGGTGAATCCAAGGGAGGGTGGTAAGTCAGTGATAAAATCCGCGGAAATTATCTCCCATGGACGAGAAGGAGTGGGAAGGGGATGAAGTAGCCCTGAGGGCTTCTCCTTTCGTGTCTTGGAGCGCTGACATACAGGGCAGGTATTAACATATTTCTCCACATCCTTGCGGATCTTGGGCCACCAGAAGTCTCGCAGGATCAAGTGCATGGTTTTAAATAGTCCGAAATGCCCTGCTGGCTTGCTGTCATGACACAGACGAAGTGCCTTTTCTCTGCCGGGGCCCAGAGGGATGTAAACATGGTTCCTGTAGCATAGCAGGCCATCTTTCAGTGAAAATGGGAAACGTAGTCCTTGGCGAATCTGTTCTTGAGCCCAGGCATCTGTCTGTTGACTGGCTCTAATTTCTTGAGAGCAAAGGGATTCTGGGTTAGAGGGAGTTGGTTCAGTTGGAGTGGATTTGGTGTTTCCCACTGTGAGCGTGGCAAAGTTTTCGGGCTGCAGCAATCGGGATTCTGAGGTCTCTTTGCGTCCTGCAGCATACTCTGGTTTCCGTGATAGAGCATCTGCTTGCTTGGTCTGAGCCGGGGTCACATAATGGATCTGGAAGTCAAAACGTTCAAAGAACAAAGCCCAGCGCTGCTGCCTTTGATTTAGCTTTCGTGCCGTTCTTAGATGTTCCAAATTGCGATGGTCAGTATGAACCTCAATGGGAAATTTGGCCCCTTCCAACCAATGCCTCCAATTTTCAAAAGCTGCCTTTATGGCCAAAAGTTCTTTCTCCCAAATAGTGTAATTTCTCTCTGGGGCTGATAGTTGACGGGAGTAATAGGCACAAGGATGAAGATGCTCTCCCACTGGTTGCATGAGTACAGCCCCAATTGCCACATCAGAGGCGTCAGCCTGTACAACAAAAGGGGTTTTAGGATCAGGGTGCTGAAGAATTGGCTGGGTCGTGAATAACTTCTTTAGCTGCTGGAACCCTTTCTCTGCTTGCTCCGTCCAGCGGAAAGGCTGTTTCCCACGGATGCAGTTGGTGATTGGGTCAGACCAGCGAGCGAAGTCTGGGATGAATTTGCGGTAGTAGTTTGCGAACCCCAAGAAGCGCTGCACTTCCTTCTTGTTGGTTGGCGCCCGCCATTCCAATACTGCTGAAACGTTTGCCGGGTCCATGGAGAGCCCTAGTGGCGAGACGCGGTACCCCAGGAAGTCTACTTCTTGCAGATCAAAGGCACATTTTTCTAACTTGGCATATAGTCCATGATCCCGCAATCGTTGTAGCACCATTCTGACGTGTTTCTCGTGCTCCGATTGTGATCTAGAAAACACCAAAAAATCGTCCAAGTATATGATCAAGAACCGATCTAGATAATCCTGGAAGATATCGTTGACAAAATGCTGGAATGTTGCGGGAGCTCCGGATAAACCGTAATTCATGACTAGGGACTCGAATAATCTGAATTTGGTCTGGAAAGCGGTTTTCCATTCGTCCCCTTCTCTGATGCGAACTAGATTGTAAGCCCCCCGGAGATCCAGCTTGGTGTAAACCTTGGCCCCTCAAAGCCGGTCTAATAGGTCTGAGATCAAAGGCAGGGGATAGTGATTCCGCTTCGTGATATTATTCAATGCTCTATAGTCCACAACCAAGCGTAGGTCTCCTGACTTCTTTTTTTACAAACATCACTGGGGAAGCAGCTGGGGACTGAGAGGGTCTGATGAATCCCTTGCGAAGGTTTGTCTCTATAAACTCCCTGAGGGCTTCTTGCTCTGGTTCAGTCAGGGAGTAGAGGTGTCCTCGTGGAATCGGGGCCCCCTCCACCAAATCAATGGCACAGTCGTAGGGTCTATGTGTGGGTAGTTTCTCGGCTTCCTTTTCATTGAAAACATCCCAAAAGTCCGAATATTTCTTGGGCAAGGTGATGATGGGCTCAGTGTCTGTGGCATGGCAGACCTTGGCTACTAGACAATGGTTTCGGCAATATCTGGAGGCAAACTGTAGTTCTCTGTTGGACCAGGAGATGTTTGGGTCGTGTAGCGTCAGCCATGGAATCCCCAAAATCACAGGGAAGTGGGGAACCTCGGTAACGAAGAAGGAAATTTCTTCCATGTGTTCTCTTATCCACATCCTGGTGGGTTCAGTCCACTGGCTTACTGGACCCGTCTTTAGGGGACGACCATCTATGGCCTGCACCACCCGGGCATTCTTGAAATCGTGATATTGTAATCCCAGAGAGTCGGCATACTCTCTATCGATGAAATTGTTTGTTGCCCCTGAGTCTATCATGGCATGGATCATGACGGGTCCTTTTTTCACCGACCACAGCGTGATCACCAGGAGAAATAGGACCCCGGTTTGCGGCTCTTGAGCGGGGTTTTTGACCGGGTTGTCGAGCCTCTCTACGCCCGGTCGCTGGCTTCTCCCGCCGGCTTGATTCCAGTCGCCGCAGCCGCTTCCGGCTCCGTGGAGGATGCCGCCGCCAGGCGGGTGGTGGGCTTTCCCTTGGCAGGGCATCCTCTGGCGAAGTGCCCCCCATTCCCGCAGTACCAACAGAGGTTTAAACGTTGGCGGCGGGCCTTTTCGGCAACATCTAGTCTGGGGCGCACATTGCCCAACTGCATCGGCTCCTCCTCGCTTCCCCTGGGGTTTAGGGCTGGTGGTGAGGGTCTCCACACTGGACGTGGTTGAATACTGGCGGAAGCGGGAGGTTTCACTCCGGCTCTTCCACTCTGGCCTCAGAGCCACTGTTTTTTGTTGGCTAGCAGGACTTCGGCTCGTAAACAATGATTAATAAGTCTCTCAAGAGTATCTGGAGGATCCACCTTAGAGATTTCTTCCTGCATCTCGATGTTGAGACCCTCACGAAACTGTCCTCTGAGGGCTATATCGTTCCAGCCAGTGTTCTGAGCCAGCACCCGGAACTTGGCTATGTACTGGGACAACGGCCTGTCCCCTTGGAAGAGACGCCAGAGTTTATGGCCGGCCGCCTCCTCGTTGTCCTCGATCCCCCAGGTCGCTCTAAGGTGATTCAGGAAGTTGTGCGCAGAATTTAGGTGCATGGAACCCGCATCAAATAGCGCCGTTGCCCAATTGGCCGCAGGCCCTTCTAGGAGGTTGTAAATCCACGCCACCTTGACTTCTTCTTGGGGAAACTCGGCTTGGCGGGCTTCTATGTACGCCTGGCACTGGCGACGGAAAACATGAACCTTGGAGGCTTCTCCAGAAAACTTGGTTGGAAGCGCTAGGGCAGGGAGCCGGACACCGCGTTCTTTCAAGCCCCGTATTTCTCCCTCCTGCGTACGGAGTGTATCACGGATTCTGTTGAATTCATCCTTGGAAATGGTGTAGCTGAGTGGTTGGGCTTCCGCCCCGGTTCCTGTAGACATCCTGGCCTAGGTTAATTGGTGCTTAGGGTGGCGGAGTCAAACTGTCAAGACCCAGGCTACAGAACACCAATAACCATGCGCAGAGGCCGGATTCTATCTAATATCTTTATTATAGGAATATATAAAGTCAATAAAAACAAGTGAAGAATATAGTTCAGAAGTAGACCTTTCAGGAAAGGTCAAATATAGTCCAGGAAAACAATGTCCAATATGTGATATTAGAGTCCAAAGTTATAATCCACTTGACCGAAACACACACTATTTGGCAAGCAATAGTGTGGGGAACTGTCCATAGTCTTTCGAGGCTTAAGGTAAATCCGAAGGAAACTGGAAAACAAGGCTTGAATCTAGGAAGCAAGGCCCGTGGTTTAAAACGCAAGGCAAGGCAAGACTTGAAACTTGGCAAGATCAAACTTGAAACAAGGCAAACATGAAACAAGAACTGAGTCCATAGAAGTCCGTGGAACAAGGCAAGGCTGGAAACTTGATCCGGGAAACAGGGAACTGGAGTACGAAGTCTACACACGATCTCACTCCTCAAGCTGACGAATTGACTCCGCAAGGTTTCCTTCGCGGCAAAACCCCTAAATAGGGTCTCGTTTCCCGCCAGAAGAACACTTTCCCTGGAGAACTAGAAGTGAAACCCAACTCTGTCCAGATGCATGACTCCTTAGAATTTCCCAAGGGAAGCAGACTTAATCAGCTAATTGTTTGGCTGCGATTCTGGCGCTCCGGCGATTCGCCTCCCTCGCTCCTCTATCTCTATTATAATTGTCCTTTCGAGAAAACGGGGGAGAATTCTGCCCAAGGCTTGTTTGGCTGACTTCTTGAGGGCAAACATCCTCCAGGTGCAGAGGCTCCGATTCTGGCTGAACCGGTGGAAATCCCATGTTTTTCCTCTTTGTCTGCCACAATAGTACTAGGAACGGGACTACAAGGCCCATGAGACATCACAGTCTCTGAGAAGCAATTAGTTGGACCATTGTGGAAAGAGAATGTTGGGCTGTGGTCTAATCCAACCTGGCCTTTCACATGTTCTTGTACCCTTACTTACCCACTGAAGGGGTGTCTAGTGGTTTCTGTATCAGTGGAAAAGAGAATATGCTAGAACTTTTAGTTTAAACTATCTAAGATGCCAAACTGTTCCTAAAACTGAACCAGCACCTTGGATAGCTCCTTCACAATTTGGGCTAAAAAGCAAGAGTACATTAACTTCAATGAAAGCCACCAACTGGCACTGTACGCCACTATGAGTCAGCAGTGCAACAAAAGAATATGAAATACTATTGACAACACTATAAATTTGGTGTTTTTCTTCTACTAAATATAAATGGTTTCAAATTACTGATCAACAAGCTGTAATTTTCTAAAGTAATTGATTGCTTAGAGATAGCATCTGCTGTGGGTATTTGCTTTAGTATCCAGAAGGCTGAGAAATTACTGTCCTGTTTAGTTTTGTACATTTTTCAGCATTGTTTTTAAGCATTTTAATGGTTTCAGGATGTTCCGAGAAGGTGAAGATTGTTCTCTTACAGAGAACAAGATGTGTACAAGTATGTTTTTTTGTTAACAATCCTGTAACTTTTCATATATGAGAAAGGATTCCAAATTATACCAAGCATTCACAAACCAGTAATAGTTATTTGATTGTTTCATTAAAACACTGAAATATTTTAATTACCCAGCAAAAATGGCAGTTTGGTTGGAACAAATGCAGTTCTAACAAAACAATGTGGTCTTAGTATATTGAGAGAGTATGTGAATTATGTGTCCAGATTGCTGACGTTTCTACTAATAAAGCTGCTAGTAATTGGAGTGAGACATCTGTTCTGCATACTATCAACACTACATTTATAACATTATTTCTGTTCTGATATTTTAAAATTCATTGTTTTATAGATGTATTACTATCAGTTCACAGATGACTGAATTTCCATTTGTTCGAACATAAATACAACACGTTGTGAATGGTTAGTGTAAAAACTTTTAAACATAAATGCTGTTTGAATTTGAAATTTGACCAATGCATTAATGGCAGATAGCTTTGGCACAAGAGGAGAAAAGATACATCGTGCCCTTCCAGTAACTAGATAATGATGTTAGATATATCATATCCCTGTGATATATATTGAAAGAGTTAGCCCTTTGAGAAAGATCATTTGCATACAAATAAATATTAATACTAGAACTGTTCTACTAGAACAGTTAATGCTAGAATATTAATACTAAAACTGCCCACACTGCCCCGGAGTGTGGTGGAGGCATCCAAAGGTTGGATGGCCATCTGTCGGGGATGCTTTGAATGTAATTTTCCTGCTTCTTGGCAGGGGGTTGGACTGGAAGGCCTATGAGGTCTCTTCCAACTCCTTTTTTACTGGGTTCTAGCAGAGATTTAAAGATTCATGATTTACCAATTGAAAGTAACCTGTGAGCTCACAGGTCACCAGTCCTCTATCCACTAGTGCAGTAGTTCTCAATCTTTGGTCCTCTGTGTGTTTTAGACTTCATCTCCCAGACCGGCACACACATACACACAAATCACAGTAATTCCATTTTTGGAGATCATAGTAATTAGTACTATGTATACACCTATGCTTTTACTACACGTATCCAGTACCAAACAACAGTACGAAGCCATGATGAAAAGTAGGTGGCAGACTGTACTTCAGATTTACATTTGGCAAAAATATGGAGGTGGGACAAATATTTCCAAAACTACAAGATCACATATGCATATAAGAGGACCGAGGGCAGTAGTGGTCCATCAATTTAAGGAATAATCTCCTTCATTATGTCATACATTATGCTTTAACTGGCCCAGAAGGTTACATTAGGGAAGCAGATCTCCACTGCTTCCCTAAAGCCTTGTCAGCTTTTGGATCTTGTAGGTTTTGGTTTGTATCTATCTTTCATATTATTTTAGATTCTACAATTGACTGTTTTGGTACTTTAATTTTATTAGTCATTGTAAGACATTCTGGAAAAGATATGGTCCCCTTAAACCAGATGTTCTCCAGATGGTTGGGACTCACAAAAGTTCTGACTATTAGCTGTTCTTTCTGCAGTGTAGAGGGGTTGTTCCAAAATATTTGGGGGGCTTCAGGTTTGGAAGGGCTTCCTGAAACTGTCTTCATTTGTTATTTTTTAAAATCTACACCCACACAGCAAGAATCCTAATAAAAGCCATTTTTGTAAATGCTTTTGTTGTGTGCTTTGTAGCTCTGCTGCAGTATCCCTGACAGTGCTCAACTATAAATCTGGTCTGATACATGGTGCTAGGAAATAGAATAGAAGGGAGATAGTTTTATTGAGATATCATTTAATGAGATCACAGTCCAAAAGCCAGCTTGCACTTGAAATTAACAACAGTTGTATAGTTGTGTGATAGGCACTAGGTCAGAGCCTTCTAAATTCTGTGTTGCAACATGGTTGGGTAGCAGCAGCACTGTGTAGGTATGTTGAATAAAAGTAATGAGAAACCTCAGGAGTCTATGTGAAATAAGCACTAAATCATATATTGTATGAAATCATTAGATATGTTTTATACATTTTGTTATTACAATTTAAGTGTAATTCGGTATCTCTTATAAGAGGTGGTTTAACCTCTGGTTTGCTAGTTGAACAAAATTATTGTGTCATGAAATGATGCATATCTAAAAAGTGTGTCAGCAACATGAAATGTTTGGAAAGCTCTGCACTGGTTCTTTGAAACATCAGATATGTTTTTTCAGATGATCTGCGAGAATAAATCCAATTGGGCATTCTGACAAATGCAATAACGCAGTATGTGTTGTTCTAAGCTGAAATATGGGAGTTTTGGTTTATCTTTGTAGAAACAGCGTAATACTAAGGTTAGTTTGATGGCATGTGACCTCAGTGATACTGAGGTCCCTAGTAGCAAGGTGGAATGGAATGATTGCACAGTTTTCAATGATCTATGGTGAATTTTAACAATCAATACATACTGGCCTAAACTCAGTTCTAAGTCCAAATGAAAATAGGCCCATTAAATTGACATGTAAGTTGACTGAATCAGCAGGAACACTGTTGTTGGAACTAACATTTGGATTTAGGACAGTGAGCATGCATGTGTGAATCAATATTACCTGTTTAATACGATTATAGTTGAAATATCGTACAGCAATGCTTCGTTTGCTTTGCTCAGTATGACTGACTTGTTGGCCTAAACCCTATAGTGCACCCTTTATAGCTATACATAATTTGAGTGTCATGCGAAATAAAACATGTTTCATTAGATTATTAATCTGTCTTGTTTCTATGGCTATTTGAGCTAACAGCAATTTGTAAAATGTCTAGCTTTTTAAAGTAGCATAAACATTGCTCAAACACTGGCCATCCTAGCATATTTCACAGTGCTCTTTGCTCAATTGCTGTCTGTATATCTTTAAATATCTTAATTTGAGAAACCAGAACTCTTCCAAATTGAAAGTGAGGATGGATGTCATCATTTGTGTATTGATTCTAAAAAACCTTTATTTATTTTAAAATGAAGCCTTTGAGGAAAGAGGATCAGCAACTGGAGCTTAAAGCCAGTCCTAAGAAGGTACAAGAACCCACTGTTGATCTTTTGGGACTTGGTAAGTAGTCAGTTCTCTCTGCCTTGTAAAGAAATAATTGTACTATATTGTAATAATCTATGGAATTATTCATCTCTGTGCAATCATATATATGTGACTGTATTGTAAAACGGTGCTGTAGTCTGATTTACACTGAAAAAGACTGAAGTAGATCTACATAGTGCTGTCTACTAAAAAACAAGTAATGAGCTCCTTGGAGAAATAGAAGCTATGAATGTGATCTTCAAAGCATTGAGAAACTGCAACACTTAAAGTCTTTATTTTTTTTAAAGAATTATATATGCTTTAATACATAGAGCTTCCTAATACTTGTGTGTACAATTTTGTTAAAAGCCAACATTCTAAATAATGATCCCAAGTTTTACTCTTTGAATTTAATTTCTCAAAGAGCACCCCACCCTGCAATTATTGATGGAGTTAGTTATGAAATGAGAAGGGCTCCCTTCATCAGATAAGAACAAGAAAGCAAAATCCCTTTGTGAAACCAAGCTCTTGTAAATACCTTCAAACATTTTTTTCTAGCTATGTATTTATTTATAGTGATTTTGACTTGTTATTCTTAGGATAGCTGCATGAAGTGGCTGATGCAATAAAATGTCAAAGACTTTTCTTAATGTTACCATGTTTATAATTAACTCATGCATAACTTGGCATTCAATTTCAGAGAGTGTTGTGCTAACATTTTCAAAAGCTAGAACTAATCAAAATTGTATCATTCTGCAACCATTATTTTACAACCTGGAATCCAAATGAAAGCATTTACCTTGAGACCTAAACTTAAGAACACGTCATCCAATTAATGACAGTATACTTTAGACACCAGTCTATATATATAAAAGAGTGATGGAATCCTGGCGACCGACAAAACAACAAAACTAAAGGCCCCCCAACTTCGAAATTTGGCAATACAACCCATCATCCACACCTCTAGGTTGATACAACAAAAAGAAAAGAAAAATAAACTCCTAATTAGAGGGAGACAAATAATTGTTTTTATCCAATTGCTGCCAGTTAGAAAGCTAAGCTCCGTCCACTTGGTCTCCTAGCAACCCACTCAACCCAGGGGACAGGCAGAATTAGGCCTCACTTAGACCTGATCCACACTGCCTATAAAATACAGATTTTCAGATTTGAACTGGTTTATATGGCAGTGTAGACTCAAGGCCCTTCCACACAGCTAGATAACCCATTTATAACCTTATATTATCTGCTTTGAACTGGATTATCTTGACTCCACACTGCCATATAATCCACTTCAGTGTGCATTTTATATAGCTGTGTAGAAGGGACCTCATATAATCCAGTCCTAAGCAGATAATATAAGATTATAAATATACAGTAGTGTCTCACTTATCCAACATAAACAGGCCGGCAGAACGTTGGATAAGTGAATATGTTGGATAATTACAAGGGATTCAGGAAAAGCCGATTAAACATCAAATTAGGTAATCATTATACAAATTAAGCACGAAAACATCATGTTATACAACAAATTTGAGAGAAAAAGTAGTTCCATGCGCAGTAATTCTGTGTAGTAATTACTATATTTATAAATTTAGCACCAAAATATCGCAATGAATTTAAAACACTGACTACAAAAACATTGACTACTAAAAGGCAGACTGCGTTGGATAATCCAGAACATTGGATAAGCGAATGTTGGATAAGTGTGATTCTACTGTAATATGAAATAATCATTGTGGTAGAATAATACAGAACAATATAATCTCTAAAACCAGGACAGTAAATAAAGAGCAACGCTCTGAAAGCAGGAAATTGGAAATTCCACAAAGGAAACAGTCAGGACCAGCTAACACCTCCCAAGAAAGGATTCTTCCACAAAGGAAGCTGAGAACGGAGTGAAGCAGTGTGTATTACCAAAGTCATTATTATCATTATTATTATTATTATTATTATTATTATTATTATTATTATTATTATTATTATTATTATTATGTTGCTGTGAACCATGAAAATGAATACCATCTGGCTCCAAGTATTCAAAAATACTAAAATCAGAATATATAAAAATTACTGTGGTATAATGAAACACAACAATACAATCTCTAAAATCAGAACACTAAATAAAGAACAACACTCTGAAAACAGGGGAATTCCATACAGGAAACAATCAGGGCCAGCTAACACCTTCCAACAAAGTATTCCCATCACCAAAGTCTGGCAAATCCTCTGTTTTCTCAGGGCCACAGACAGTAGAAGCACATAAAATATCGCAAACAACGCCACTCTGAAAACAAGGGAATTCCAGACAGGAAACAATCAGGGCCAGCTAACACCTCCCAACAAAAAATTCACTCAGGGACAAAGAAGCCAGTCTTTAAGGCTGCAAGGCCATTACATGCTAATCATTTTGCCTAATTCCAGCATTCATACTTGCCTCCAACAGACAAAAAAAACCAATCAGAAATATTCTATATTCACAAGCTTTAGGAAATAAAATCCCCTGATGGCTCAGTGTGTTAAAGCTCTAAGCTGCTGAACTTCTGGACCGAAAGGTCGCAGTTTGAATTGGGGAGTGGAGAGAGCCCCCACTGTTAGCCCCAGCTTCTGCCAACCCTAAAGTTCAAAAACATGCAAATGAGAGTACATGAATAGGTACTGCTCCAGCGGGAAGGTAACACCGCTCCATGCAGTCATCCCACATGACCTTGGAGGAGTCTACGGACAACGCCGGCTCTTTGGCTTAGAAATGGAGATAAGCACCAACCCCCCAGAGTCAGACACAACTGGACTTAATGTCAGGGGAAAACCTTTACCCTTTACCTTAAATACCACCAATTCCTCAATACTTTATTTCCCATACCACCATACTTCGCCACAGCAACGTGTGGCCGGGCTCAGCTAGTACTTTATATATCGAAGGAGCCCCGGTGGCAAAGTGCGTTAAAGCACTGAGCTGCAGACTGAAAGGTCCCAGGTTCAAGCCCCGGGAGCGGCAGGAGCGGCCGCTGTTAGCTCCAGCTCCTGCCAACCTAGCAGTTCGAAAACATGCCAATGTGAGTAGATCAATAGGTACCGCTCCGGCGGGAAGGTGACGGCGCTCCATGCAGTCATGCCAGCCACATGACCTTGGAGGTGTCTACGGACAACGCCGGTTCTTCGGCTTAGAAATGGAGATGAGCACCACACCCCAGAGTCAGACATGACTGGACTTAACGTCAGGGGAATTTACCTTTTTTACTTTATATATCAGGCATGGGCAAACTTGGGCCGTCTGGGTGTTTTGGACTTCAACTCCCACCATTCTTAACACCCGGAAGTTGAAGTCCACAGGGGCACAGACAGCAAAACAAACACCACAGGGGCGTTAACCCTTCCCTATGCTATCTAAAACGTGTGTGTGTGGCTCGAGTTACACTTAAAGAATGTAGAATTTCCAACTTTATTTATTTAGTGTCAAAAGCATTGCACAACAAACAAGTCTAAAAGTGATAAAATAAAGGAATCACAAACAGCTAAATAGTTTTAGACTAAAAGCGGGCAACAGCGACCGCATTGTCCGTAGCTTTAAACAACAACTCCTCCGTACATGAGGCAGGGCATTGTGGGCAAGCATACATATGCTGAGTTGTTTGTTCTGCTCCACAGTCACCTAAGGTGGAGGATTCCTCCAGGTAGTGCCATCTTGCCAGGTTGTCTTTTGATCTGCCCACTCCGCTTCTGAGTCTGTTTAGGGATGTCCAAGTTGCCCATTCTTGGTTTGCCTCTGGAGGAAGACCCTCATGGGGGGCCATCCAGTTGGAGTTGCCTGGTTTAGCTTCCAGAGGCACACCCTTGCTGTTGCTGGGGGAACATCAAGAGGAGTGGTGGTTCTCATGAAGCCCTTCCTTGATTTGAGTCTTAATAATTTCCAACTTACAAACACAGTCATCTTAAGAACAAACCTACAGAAACTATCTTGTTTATAACTTGAGGACTGCCTGTACTGGTATACAAAGCATACTGTTTTGAATTAGATTTACACATTTTTAAGTTTAAGTATTCAAGCTTTACATAGCAGTACTTTATATGTACTGGTATATAAAGTGTACTGGTATATAAAGTACATCTACTGTCATGAATTGGATGACATGTTCCTAGGTTTAATGTTGTCTTTCACTACACCAAGGTTTTCATTAAGCATTGCAACTGAAATATTTGGCATTTGTTTACATCAGGGGTCCTCAAACTTTTTAAGCCGAGGGCCAGTCCACAGTCCTTCAGACTGTTGAGGGGCCGGATTACCATTTGAAAGAAAATACAAACAAATTTCGATGCACACTGCATATGTCTTATTTATAGTGCAAAAACAACAAGAACAATGAAAGAACAATACAATATTTAAAAATAAAAACAATTTTAACCAACATACATTTATCAGGATTTCAATGGGAAGTGTGGTCCTGCTTCTGGCCAATGAGATAGTCAAGTTAATTAGGGTTGTTGTTGTTGTTGTTGTGTGCCTTCAAGTCATTTCAGACTTTGGGTGAGCCTAAGTCTAAAATTTATTTATTTATTATTTACTGCATTTATTTACTACATTTGTATCACACCCTTCTCACCTCAAAGGGGACTCAGAATGGCTTACAAATTATATGTACATACAATATATTATATTATAAGCATAGAACAATATTAGCATTATATATTACTATATTGAACTATACCACTATACTGTAATATTATTAGTAATACTAGCTGTGCCTGGCCACGTGTTACTGTGGCAAAGTATGGTGGTATGGGAAATAAAGTATTGAGGAATTGGTGGTAGTTAAGGTAAAGGGTAAAGGTTTTCCTCTGACATTAAGTCCATTATAAATGGGTTATATAGCTGTGTGGAAGGGCCTTGAGTCTACACTGCCATATAATCCAGTTAAAATCTGATAATCTGTTTTTTATAGGCAGTGTGGAAGAGGCCTAAGTGAGGGCTAACTCTGCCTGTCCCCTGGGCTGAGTGGGTTGCTAGGAGACCAAGTGGGCAGAGCTTAGCCTTCTAACTGGCAGCAATTGGATAACAACAATTATTCCTCTCCCTCTAATTCGGACTTTATTTTTCTTTTCTTTTTGTTGTATGAACGTAGAGGCATGCATGAGGGGTTGTGCTGCCAAGTTTAGTGTTTCTGGGATGTGTAGTTTTGTTGTTTTGTCCTAGGCCGAAATTTCATTACCCTTTTATATATATAGATGTAGAATATATAATTAATGTTATTATATGGTATTATTATTAGTGTTATATTGTATTACATTATAATATTATTATCAATATTATATGTATATACAATATATTATATTATAAAACTGAGGGCGGGGGCCAGGTAAATGACCTCGGAGGGCCGCATCCGGCCCCCGGGCCTTAGTTCGGGGACCCCTGGTTTACATCCTCCAACAAATCCATTATTTGTGGGAAATGTCATGCATAGACTGAAATGATTTCTAATTGACTTGCTCCATCCCCGTGTAACAGCTGTTACTGGCCATGACATGGGTCTTACTTGTTTCTCATTGCTTACTGTGATGTAAACCAGGATGATGGGCACCAAGGTAAGAGGAGGGGGAAAGGACACCAGTTTAATCTTTCCCCTCCCTTCCCAGTGCTCCCCATCATTCCAATTGACATCACGATGGAGAACCATGTTGCAGCCAGAGACCGCTATGACATGGGGATGGAAAGGAACTGCCATTTAGTGTCCCTGGGTTTCACGAGCTCAGGAAATTATTATTATTATTATTATTATTATTATTATTATTATTATTATTATTATTAAACTGCATTTCTATACCGCTTTTCTCACCCCTGGGGGGACTCAAAGCAGTTTACAACATAATAAATGGCAAAATTCAATGCCTTACATATATATAAAAATATATTACATATTTAAATCAAAAACATACAACTGTAGATTAAAACAATTACAACTATAAAAACATCGAACATAGACATATGTATGAAAAATATTACAGCAATTAACATAGATCCCTTCTCTTCCCCCACCACCATCCCCCTTCTTCCTCTCCATAGAGTTTCAACCTTTCTTTATATACCCCCCCTGCTCCCCCAGGGAACAAGATAGTGGAATGTGGGGTGGCAGTGGGGACAATTGTGGCTGCTTCTATTTTGATACCGACCCAACTGTCTCCACAAGCCCTACATTAGGGAAGGTCAAATTAGCACTTTCCCCTGGCATTTGGGAATATGGAGCAAGGTCATGTCAAAGTGAACTTGCTCCACGTGGATCAGCCTTCTGTGACATTTAATCTCCACAGGCCTGATCCACTTCTAGACCAACTTGAGCAGAGAATGTAGAATTGGCTCAGGGGAGTGTAACTATCCAAGCTCATCCAGTGGGTTTTCATGACTGAGCAGAACCATGCTGTCTCCTTGGAAATCAGAGAAGATAGAAGAAGAGATTGATCATATATGGAGAGGAAGATAAGAGGGAACAGACAACATCAGAAATTAAACTACCGTTCTTTTCTGGAAGAACCAGGTGTTTTGCATTAATTTCCTTGCGGAAGTGGGAGGTATCTAGTCTGTGATTTAATGTGGCAGAAAGAATTTCAGATGAGGTGAACAAATTAGTACCACAATGTATTGTTTGTGGAAACACTTCATATGTGTTGTATGTGAGGATTTTTGAATCCTCTCCAGTTTTGTCTGCTCAGCTTTGAAGACTCTAAAACAATTTTGTGTTTTGGTTTTATTTTCATCATTCTAATTGCGCAAATGCACATGAGGAGGACATTACTTTGTTGAATAAAGTTAATAGATGTAGAGTTCCTAATGCTTTTGGAATTGTTACACGGTGTTTTTATGGTAGTGACTCTAACATGAGAACTATTCCCAATAGAGCTCCTGTGAACATTTCTGTTTTTTCAATATACTCTGAGTTTTAAGACTTTAAGGCATTTGGGTAACAGACTTACATAAGGTAGATCTTTATTTCCTAAAGTACGAGGGCAATCCACAAAGTTAATTACGTTTTGGAATTAAAAATTAACAACGTATAGGAATAAATATTTATTATATACATTTGAAAGCCACACTGCAATAGTACTTTTAAATATAGTCCCCATTCAAAATTAGGCACGTTTCATAACTATTAGTGATTTTTGAAAGTTATTACCCTCAGCGCTTTCCCACCGCCGCCCTGAAGAGTGTGGAACCCCGCGCTATTGCAATGAGGAAGCTCAGCCAGCTGAAGAATGAATGCTAAAAGAAGGGAGGAGCAAGTCAGGACCCCGCTCTCTCTCTTCTTTTGCAAGATCGCAAGAGAGAATCAAAAGTTTCTGGCGTCCCTTTCCCTTCCCTTCCTGCCAGCTCTCTTGCCTCCCGAGAAGAAGCGGCCAGGATCGGCCAAGCAGTCTGGAGGAGATCAGCATTGCCTCCGGAGGAGAAGCTGCCAAGAAGCATGCCTAATTTTGAATGGGGACTATATTTAAAAGTACTATTGCAGTGTGGCTTTCAAATGTATATAATAAATATTTATTCCTATACGTTGTTAATTTTTAATTCCAAAACCTAATTAACTTTGTGGATAGCCCTCGTACTTCTAATCACACTCATGGGGAGGTGAGGGGAGAACAACCTTTGGAAATACAGTCATACCTGAGTTAATAAACATGTGACATGAAACCAACAGATAAGGTGAATCTTTTATGGGTAAACAAAAACATTTTGAACTTTTTAGAGGTAATTTGAAAATTCGTTCCAAAAAGATAATTTTTCTTTAATCAGTCTCCATGTTTTTTTATCATTTTCATGGGGCAGGGGAAGACATAAAGATCGATGGCTATAAAATGCTGGTCATAGCTGTTGAGACAAGCTCACCCGCTTCCCTGTTTTCTTTCTATTTTATTTTTCTTCTTGTTTCCTGTTTTTTTCTCTTGTACTTTTCACACATTTTCAGTTAAGTGGCTTCTGGACACAGCTGCTGTTTATCTTGCATGTTATAGGTAGGCACATACAGATACAATAGATTGGCTACTACAGTAAAATCCCACTCTTTTCCAGCTCTTTCCCTTCTTACAGACCTGCTTGTTTACTGCAGACATGCTGTTGCAACTAAATATCAAAAATTGTGTTTACCCGCCACTCCCACATTACTGTGTTTTCAATGTCCATGCAGTTAAAAAAATCTATCTAGGGCAGCGTTTCTTAATCTGTGAATCCCCAGGTGCTTTGACCTACAACACCCAGAAATCCTAGCTGGTTTACAAGCTCTTAGGATTTCTGGGAGGTGAAGGCCAAAAAATCTGGGGAAAGCAGGCAAGAGTGGAGAAAGAAGGAGGAGGAGCTCCTTTGATGTCTGTGGTGGAGTATCCTAAACGCTAATCAAGGTGGCAAATTGCAGCATTCACACGTACCTCAAGCAGACAAGGCTCTTTCCCCCACCCTGGATATTCCACAGATATATAAACATCACTTACTTAGTTTCCAACAAACCCCTCAACCTCTAAGGATGCCTGTCATAGATGTGGGTGAAATGTCAGGAGAGAATGCTTCTGGAACATGGCCATGCAGCCCAGAAGACTCACAACAACCCAATCTGGGGACCCACAGGATGAGAACCACTGATCTAGGGTCTTCCCTAACAATTTCATCCATGTATGAAGAATGATAACTTTTTCGATTTTCCCATTCTCCTCCTTATTATAGCATGTAGAAGTGGACAGCCCAACATTTACAGTAGCATATAATAATCTAGAATTTATATTGTGGAATTAAAACAACTGTCAAACAATAAACTTTGTAAACTTGGGGAAATAATACTCAGCATTTTAATTGGCTGTACAAGATACATAAATTCTTCATTATTGTTCCATGAGCAGAAGCTTACTGTCCCAAGCCTGGTTAATAGAGCACATTCAAAACATTACTTACATGCAACTTTGCCAGACTTGCTTCCAAGTGCATCTTTCTACAGCTACAGATTATTATTGAATTGGTATATTCAGGAGATCTTGTGAAAAGTTCAGTTAATGCACATAGCAGAGAAATACACCAGTGGGTCTAGAACTCCAGAGAAGTTGATTAACATAAATTTCAGTGAGCTAAAGTTATAGCTAAATAATTACAGATAAATCATTTTCTTTAAAGATGCTGGTAGATCTCAGGAGGTTTTGAGATGGCAGGCTGGGGTCCACCCAAATCTTCTCTGGATGGACCCCAATCATCGCAGAACATATTTAGGGAGCTTTAGGGAAAATGAGAAATTGGTTTTGCCAATGGTGACCATTCTTTTTGGCGGGCAACACAGTTGGATACATCTCAGTCGCCTTTATTCCTCCTTTTCCCAAAAGTAAGACGTGTATCTTCATATCTTTACCAAATTAAGGGGCTTTGCCAAAGGAAATGTGATTTTCTCTGCCAAGCATTGCAGGCTTTGCCAGCAGCTAAATTATGTACCACTGTGTACACTTTATTTCTCCTTTCTCCTAACTCAGCATCCTTTTTTATTACTGCTACAAATATTTGCCACTTCACTAGAATATATGGATAAATATAGGTGCCAATATGCCTTAAAGATTAAATGACTTGGGTTTTTCAAATTTGCAGATACATCTTTCACACGGTGCAAAAATAGAAACTTTCATTTTGTTGGAATGCCTTGCAACAACACATAATGTGGAAGCATTAACTTTTCTATCAGATTGAAAGGTCGAATTTGTAAAAAGCAGCAGAACCTGTTTTCCATTGGATGCATCATTTACCAGTTAGATCCCTCAGACTGAAACACTAATGAATATGGCTGGTTGCACATATTAAAGTAGCCCTCATAGTGTATTGGCATTAAAAATGGATAATCTCAACCTTTCCATGCAGGCCTTAGTAAATTGCCATGCTGTTCTCTTTCAGATTTATTGTAGGGTTGATAGAAGTTAAACAAGATACTTAACTGAAAACAAAGTTTATTTATTTATTATTTATTATTTAAACTTATATGCCGCCACTCCCCTAGGGCTCGGTGCGGCTTACAAGAAAGGCTAAAATCTAACAATTTAAAAACATCTTTAAAATATCTTTTTAAAAAATCTTTTTTTTAAAATAATTTTTATTGAATAATTTGCAGAAAGTGAGACATACAAGACAAGTTAAAAACGAGGAATTCCAGTGAGGATAAACAGTGTTGGGGGGGGGGGGGAGAGAAGAAGGAAAGAAAGAAAAGAAGAGGACAAAAACAAAAAAAAAAGAAAAAAAAAAGGAGGGGGGTCAAGGTTGGGGAAAGGAGGGGAAAGGAGGGGAGGGGAGGGGCTGTTACAGTACAAAACTTCCGTTCTTTCCTCTTATATCGGCGTTATGTTTTTAACTTTTAATTAGCTTTCTTTCAATGTCCCGGTTCGTTTCTGCGTATATCTCTGTTGAAAATACATATCCACTTTATCCCAGTTTGTCTTCTTTATTGGTTTTCCTCTAGTTTCTTTCAAATACCAGGTTAGTTTGTCCATATTCTTTATTTCGACTATCTTCTCCATCCATTGCTCTAGCTCTGGAATCTGTTCAGACTTCCATTGTTTTGCTAGAGTTATTCTGGCCGCTGTTGAAATATATATAAAAAGTTTGTCATCGTTTGTGCTCCACCCTATTGAGGTATCTACAATACCTAATAAGTATAATTCCGGTTTTATAAGAAATTTTTTATCCAATATTTTTTGAGACTCTTCATGAATTGTTCTCCAAAACTTTTGGACTTTTTCACAGGACCACCATTGATGGTAAAAAGAACCTTCATGTGTCTTACATTTCCAACATCTATTCCCATAGTTTTTGTACATCATTGCCAATTTTTTGGGAGTCATATACCACCTGTGAAAAATTTTAAGCCAGTTCTCCTTTAAGTCCCAAGCATATGTGTATTTTAATTTCTTATTCCAAATTAGTTCCCATTCATCAAATTTTATTGGGCGACCGATATTCCTTGCCCAGTTAATCATACATTGCTTAACTGATTCGGTTTCTGTGGACCATTCCAATAAAAGGTCATGGATCTTCGATATCTCATTCCTTCTAATTTGTAGTATTCTATCCTATCTTAAAAACACTCCCCCAGGGCTCGGAGTGGCTTACAAAAACAAGCTAAAATCTAAGCAATTTAAAAACAGCAATAACGGAGATAAAAAGCCTGCCGAAACAGGTGTGTCTTACATGCCCTGCGGAAGACTGATAAGTGCCACAAGGCACGAACTTCAGGCAGCAGTGTTCCAGAGTGATGGTACCACTGATGTAAAAGCTCTATGTCTAGTTGCTGTTAGACGCAAGGTCTTAAAACTGGGAACTTCCAATAGATCTTGGTCCTCAGAGCAGAGGGATCTCTGGGGTTGGTAGAGAGTGAGGCGGTCCCTCAGGTACATTGGCCCTAGACCATGTAAGGCCTTAAAGGTAAGCACCATCACTTTGAAAGTGATCCAGTGCTCAATTGGTAACCAGTGCCGCTGTAGTAAGATTGGTGTTATATGACATCTCATCGGGACTCCCGCAAGAAGTCGAGCAGCTGCATTTTGTATCAACTTGAGCTTCTGGATCACCGACAAAGGAAGGCCAATGTAGAGGGCGTTACAGTAGTCCAGTCTTGAGATGACCGTGGCCTGGATCACTGTAGCTAGGTCATCCCTTGACAGATAGGGGGCCAGCCGTCTAGCCTGCTGCAAGTGAAAGAAGGCAGTTCTACTAATGGTGGAGACCTGGGCTTCCATCGTCAGCAGAGGGTCCAAAAGGACTCCCAGACACTTTACCAATGATGACGGGCATAGCGCCTCGCCATCCAGGGTAGGCAACTGGATATCCCCACTGCTCAGTCGACCCAGCCATAGGATCTCCGTCTTTGCTGGATTCACCCTCAACCTGCTGGCACGCAGCCATCCAGTAACAGCCTCGAGGCATTGATGAAAGTTATCGGGTACAGAGTCTGGTCGGCCTTACATCTTCAACATAAGCTGAGTGTCATTAGCGTACTGGTAGCACCCGAGCCCAAAACCTCGAACCAGCTGAGCAAGTGGTCGCATATAGATGTTAAACAACAGAGGGGAGAGAATGGCCCCTTGAGGAACCCCACAAAGTAGAGGGGACCTGTCAGAGACCAGGCCTCCCCTCTCCACTCACTGTCCATGGTTGTGAAGAAAGGAGGCCAGCCAACTTAAAGCTGTCCCCCTGACTCCAACGACAGCAAGGCGGTGGGTCAAAAGATTATAATGGACTGTGTCAAATGCTGCAGTGAGGTCCAATAACACGAGCAGCACCGATCCGCCCTGATCAAGCTGGCATCGAAGATGTTCCGTGATGGAGACCAGTACAGTCCTGTCCCATGCCCCGCATGAAAGCCGGACTGGAAGGGATCTAATCCGGCTGTGTCGTCTAGGAACTGTTGCAACTGCTCCACTACTGCCCTCTCAATCACCTTGCCCAGGAACGAGAGGTTTGAAACTGGGCGATAGCTGGAGGGAACCGAATGATCTAAATCTGGTTTCTTCAGCAGGGGAGAGACCACCACCTCTTTTAAACCCTCTTGAAAGACTCCTTGCTCAAGGGAGCTGTTTATTATCTTCAACAGAGGGTCACGTAATCCCTCCAAGCAGGCTTTAACCAACCAAGAGGGACACGGATCGAGGGAGCAAGTGGTCGGTCTAGCTGCAGCTATGAATCTGTCATCTTATTAATCCTTAATTACAACATGAGCAGAATGTGATTTCATAGAAATTAGGTGGTAACAGCTAATCAGAAGACTAGCCAGTAAATGTCAGAGTCCACCTCAGAAGGGAAAAAGATCATTTATCCCACTAAGAAAAAATACCCTAACTAGACCAGGCTTTCTCCAGAAACAGTTTTGTACTTTGAAATCATTTGGTTAAAGCCTCTTTTGTAATTCTATGAAATCAGTGATGATGAGTTTAGAAAATTAAGCTTTAGATCAGTGGTTCCCAACCTTTGGGCCTCCAGGTATTTTGGACTTCAACTCCCAGATATCTCAGTCAGTGTTGTGACTGCGCCTTCGGGGATTATGGTTGATGGTGACGGAATTCGAAGAGGAAGGAAAAACCCTCGTGATGAGGGTTCACTGGAGGAGTTGTGCAGGAAGCGACTTAGAGAGCTATATGGGGGATCTTCTGAGGAAGATTCAGATGGGGAGATGGATGCTGAGGAACAGGTGGTGGCTGGGGAAGCGGGCACTGAATGGGCACAGCCACCAGAGATGTCTGGGGATTTGGGGCCTATGGATACTTCTGAACCTGGGGTTTCTGCAGGAGCTGATCCCAATTGGGATGCTTGGAGAAGGGAGGATGGTTCTTTAAGTGTTCATGGGGCTAAGTGTGGGCAGGATGATTGGGACTCCGACGAATTGCTAGGTACTCCAGATCCACGAGGTCTAGCTGTGTGGAGTTCAGACTCTGAGTAGATTTGGGACACCTGGTGTTTGGGTGTGAGTGTTTGGTCACCCAGGAGGAAGGGGAATAAAATGGGAATGTTTGGCCACTGCACTTTGCGTGTGGCAAGGTGTTGCTGAGGCGCTATTGGGATCTCTGTGTTTCCATGAAGACTGGACTTGGACTATGATTTGAATCTGCTGATATCACCTAGCTTGGCTCTCGCTGTGTCTTATCGTGGACCTGTTTTGGATGACTGCACCCTCTTCGGACTTTGGATTGAATTTGACCTGGCTTCTGTCTACTCCCTCTGACTGACGGCTACTCCCGGCTTCTGACTATTGGTTTGTCTTTCGGAATTTCTGCTGCCTCCTGACCTGACCTTGGATTCTTCTGATGACGGCTATTCATCATCCCTTTGAGGCTTTCGGCTTATCTGCACCGTGGAAGCAGCTTTATTGCTTTTCTAGTTTGTTTATTTTCCAGCAATTAACTCTATTTGTTTTCCAAAGCTGAATTGAAGCGTTATTTAGTTTTTTATTGAATGCCAGCATGGGAAATTAGCGTGGCTCGTTTTTGAGTTATTATTGTCCAATCTACTCTCGAAACACTGAAAAGTGAAGTGTTTCAAGGATATTTCCTGTGTTTATGTTATTTTCTGGCTTATCTTCGGAATAAACTCTGTTTTGTATGTTACTGGCGTCTGACTCTTGACAGTCAGTTTACCAGCTGTTAGGAACTGTGGAAGCTGAAGTCCAAAACACTTGGATGCCCAAAGGTTGGGAACCACTGCTTTAGTTGGTGACAATAAGTCTTCCACTGTAAAGTTGTTGTCAGAATAACTAGTACTCTGCCTTTTCTATGTTTTTTCTTTCCTGATTATGTAATATCATTGTGTTATGCACATGCCCACTATCAAGGAAGACATGGGGAAATGCAGGAGAGGATGACATCATAGCTTATGTGAGCCTCAATAGGCCTTGGGTGGATTTCCTGGGAGTTCCATTCCAACAACATTTGGAGTATTCCACCTCTACACTAAATTGTGGTTTCACATACCATATTTACTCGAGTCTAGGTTTTTGGTTTTTTTTACTAAATTACATTGCCAAAATTGAGGTACGCATTAGATTCGAGGATGTGTTAGAGTCATGCAATAAACCCACCTTCGTGAAAAGGCCTGTAGGAATGAGAGACCAGACAGGGAGGCAATGGGCAAACAGGCTGTTCCCGCTGGCCTCAGGGTTCTGTGGTGCCCGAAGCAGGAGGGGAAGCGTCTGGCTGGTGACCCAGTCATTCCTCCCTCTTAATCGCAGAGGGACCGGGGCCTTCAAGCTTCTGTGCCCAAAGGAGCAGAAGGCATTGCTTTCACTGCCTCCTTCTGGGCCAGGGCTCAGCTACAAATCTTGCTTCCTGGGCAGCCTTTGGGGTCTCCCTCTTCTCCACTCCCCTCTCTGAAACTCAGTTCTGCACTGGTCCCAACTGGCCTAAATCAGGAGTCCTTCTAAACCTCCCCCTCAGTTTGAAGACCTAGTGAATGAGGAGTGATAGGTTTGCCAGTTTTGGCCAACAGAGGGACATGGCGGTTATGATCCACCTAACAATAGTATTGTCTAGCCCACATTTCACCAGCATAGCTGCAAAAATATAATGGAGCCTTAGATCACTCACATGATTTAGCAGCTTGTAACTTTATCCAAAAAAAAGAATTAATTTTACCTGACTAATTTTTTTTTTTAGAAACTCATGTTGGATGTTAGTAATCACAGAATTTCTTTATAACTAAACCTAGACTGGCTATGTAATGATTTGTGCTAGGATCTTTTCTGGTATTGGTGTCAAGCTGACTGTTCAGTAGTTATTCCAAGTCCTCTTTCCCCTATTTTTGAAGATGGAGATAGACTCCTCCAGTTTTTTGGTACGTCTGTAGTTCTCTAAGAATTCTCAAAGATCATTGATACTGGCACTAGTTTTTATCAGCAAGTTCTTTTAGTACCTCTGATGCAGTTCATCTGGCCTTGAAGACGTGGATTCACATAACTTAGCTAGACATTCATTTAATGCCCCTTTATCTGTTCTGGGCTCCAACCCTCTTACTACCTTATCTGTTGTGTTCACCAGTGGTCAAAAGATATTTAGTATAATATCAAGTTGTGTTTTTTAAAAAATACATTACAACTGTACCCTCGGTTTGCTTCTGACATGATAAATAAATTCCAGGTAGAGCACTGCTTTTCTTTTGGAAAAAGATTTTTGGGGGGGGGGGGGGATAGCAGTACTGCCTTCTCTGTCCTTTATTAGCTAGCCCTGCATTTTCCTTGTGCTTTTTCTGGTTCTTCGCATAGCCAACTTGCTATGCTTTAAGATATTTATAACCTCAGTTGCCTGGACACAATTTGAACTTTAGTTTTTTCAACTTTCTCCTTACAGGTCCTAATTTGTATTCCTCTTTGATGATTTCTCTTCCATTTCTAGTGTGTACCTATTTTAAATCTCAACTGATCTGAAAGTTTGCTCTGGCTTTGTTTGGAGTCACAAATGCTTTCCCTTTGAGCATTTATGATTCTGGGATCTTATCCAATATTCCCTAAGCTGTTTGAATCAACTTTCTTAAAGTCCAGAATATGTATCTTACCACATTTCTCTTCCCCTTCCCTCTATATAATGCATTACAGAAAAACATGCTCACTCCAATCCATTGCTTCCACCCCGTTGACCAGTTTATTTCTGTTGGTTAAACTCAGATCCGAAATAGTTGATTCCTTTGTTGCCTCTGGCTTCTGGACATTGGGAATATCCACTAGGCATGGGAGTTGTTTGTTGAATCTTCCTTTCTTAAGAGGCTGACAAATATCAGGATGGTTGAAGTTTCCCATCACCATGTCTCTCTCGTTTTTGAATATTTGGTCATTGTTCTGTGAAGGCATCATCCAAGTCTTTGGTGATGTGGGGAAATATATTAAGACTCTCACAGCGATCTCAGTTGTTTCTCTCCCCTAGTTTTTACACAAATATTTTCAACATGGTTTTTCAATGCTTTTATTTGTATTTAATATTGTTGGTATTTCACTTTTGTTTCTTTTCAATACTAAGTACTCAAGAAGAGTCTTCCTTCCCATTGTTCCTGACGTGTTTTCCTATTTTATCATTGTAGTTAAAAATGCATCTTCTCTGAGACCCCTGCACTGGTGTATTGTGAAGAATTCTTTGTATGCCCTGTTTGTCTTATTTTGTTGCTTTTAACTATGTTAATTCTAAAGGAGAAAACATTTTTTTCTCATTATGGCTCATCAGGAATACCAAGCAGCTTGAATATTGTGTCCACAAAATAAGATTTGAGAAACAAGGGAGTATATTTCAATATTATTCTGGAGCTAGCTGGACTCATGTGATTTGCATTACAAGTGTAAAGATATGGCTCAATGTTACTAAGCATTGATATTATTTATAGTTAACAGCTGTAGCCACTTGTTCTCCCTCTTTTCATTGTGAAACAAAGCGAAATGCTCCAAAGGCCAATGGGAAGGTCTTATGAAAACTCTGAAGTTTTATTTTCCTCTGAACAATGAGGGCAAAGAGAGCTTGTAGTACTTTATTTAGAAAAACGGCTGCTGTTGTGGTGGTTATACTTAAAATGTGGAACGGTTAGGGCTTGAACAGCTGTGATGTATCTTCCTCCCACACCCACAAATTCCTTTTTATAGGGAGATGTTAATCTTCATGGGATAATACATTTTTAAATCATGGCACATTTACAGTTGCCATGGGAACTAGGACTTTGATTACCTGAATTCAAGATAGGTTCCCTGGCGTATTGCTGCAATAGTGCGCTTGCATTTACTTCCATAAGAAGAACGAAGTAAGCAAAACTGCACAAATACCCCTGTGACTTTTGGAATATGCAGTTCATGTGCTACTGAAAGACTTACTATTCATAGAGAAAGCTTCTCATTACGTTTTTCTCTGTACATGATAAAATTCTTCAAAGAGTCATATGTGTAGAGCAAGTGGGCTGTATATTTACCTCCTTTCTGAACATCTTGCTCTTTACATACTTGGTAGCTGTGTGTTTGATAGGGAGAAATTCTAAAAGCTTTTTTTGCAATAAGAGCAGTTGTTCAAACCAGATGTCAGCATTCCAGAAATTTATGCCAAACTACTCTTGTCTTGGAAATTCTTTGAAGCTACAAATTAAAAAAAAAAGTAGGTCTTCAAATACACTATATTTGAAGGAGCACTAATGTCCAAACCTAAATTTTGTCTTGCTTTATCTGCTGTGCTTAATGATCAACATCATCAGCGCAGTGTTTTGGATAGAGTTAGATTCGATTCAGTATTTGTGATGCCTGTTCAACCTTGTTGTTTCTGGTTTACGTTGGTTTTTTTCTTTTTCATATCTTCTCTTCCAGATAGGTTGATTTTTCTATTGTTGTTTAATATCACAACGTGTGAATGTTGGGGACAGTGACCAAGGGAGGGAAGTCACACTTGACCTCCATGAGGAGGAGGACACTCAAGCAGATCTGTCTGACAGTCGCAGCCTTGGAAGCCCCAGCAACTTCTCAGGCAGTGTTGCAACCTGGATGGAAGGGGGAAGGTGGCTGCCAGGCAAGAAGGGAGAGCAGGCAGGCAAGGAGGAGTCCGGGCAGCAGGGAGTGTCCAAGCTGTGGGTGCGTTTCTGGCTGGGTCGGGGCACCTCCCTTGAGCTGCATCTCCAGAAGAGTCCAATGGCAGACAACAGAAGAAGGGAGGCAAGACAGGCCAACCGCTTCCTGGGGCTGAACATGTCTTGTGCCATTCAGAGAAGGAGAGAGCAAGAGGGATGCCACTGAAGCCACGGAGCTTCATGAATTTAAAATTATTACAATAAAAAACATTAACAGGGCACTTTCTTAGATGGCATATTTCTTTCTGACCCTGTTATGGGGACTAAATGTGGAGAGTGGTTGTTCTTGTTGCAACTTTCTGCTTTACTACTAGTCATGTGCATTCAGGACTTCCCTTGTTCCAGTTAGTCTCCTGGCTTTCGGTGAGGCCCTAATCTGTTTTCGTCCGAAATCGGGAGGTCAGACTTTTTTTTGGAGGGGGGGGGGGGTGCCAGCCAAGGCCACAGCACCATCCAGCCCCGCTCAAACACCCGGTAAAGAGCCAGGCAAAGGGAGAGGGGGAAGGCACAGGAAAACCCAGCCACCCCCCAATGCCCCCCCCCAAGCTTGTGTGTGTAGGCCCAAAGCTTGCACCCTCAGCCCGGGAGCTTTGGGCCTATGTGTGCGGGCATTGGGCCTACACACCCAGGCCTCACAGGGCCTACAGCTGATCAATCCAAAAGGCAGGTTTGGAGCTGATACCAGCTCCCACCTGCCTTTCGTTTTGAGACAGTTTTTGTTTCGTTGGGGGGCTTTCAGTTTCGTGCCATCCAAATAGACAATATGAAATGGAAACATGAATGAAACAAATAGGACAAGTACAGTGCACATCTCTATTTACTACCATCAACCAAGGTATCTTTCTGGATTTCTTGACTGGGATGGACATTGAGGGCACATTTTCATAGTGGTTCTGATTATTTATGTAGATTAGGGAATGGGAAGCATAAATTGCTGACGACAAATCCTACTAGCCCTACATAGTCAGGTACATAGAATCCTGGGAATTACATTCTAGCAAAATCTAGAACAGTACTTGAATCCTATCCCTGCTGTAGATGATCTTCAAAGTGTCCAATTGAGTTCTCTTTAATGGTTTCATAACAAAAATACTTTTCAGGTATTATGAATGGAATTAGCACAAGGAGCGTAGAATTACTTCTGGCTTGTCCCTATCTGCTTCTCTCTTCATATCTTAAGGCAGTTGTACACATCATAAGGAAATTGTGGCCGACGGCACATGTATGGGTACTAGTCCTGACACATTAGGAAAAAGAATTATTTTAGTTTTTTTGCTCCTTTAGTCTAATTCAATGATTTTTCCATCCAGAAAATGGACTCCTCCTCCTCACTGTAGAAGGTACTACCCTGAGGAGAAGAATACCCTCTAAGAGATATAGCTAGCAGAAATTCTTTGTACCCCTGCATGGTGATTTACGTTTAAGAGAAGGCAGGTTGTAGTAAATAATTAAACAACTACATTATCCCTTCGACTGTAATCCATTATAGCAACAACATTGGGCACGTCATAGACAACAGTTCTGTCGTTTTTAGTTCTAATGTGGAGAGCGGGCAATAGTCAGAGCTCATAAATCCCAGCTGTCAAAAATGTAATTCTGAGATGTGTTGGAATTATATAGGGTTAATACCATGATTGTTTAGAAGAAGAGCATGAAAGGTTGAATAGTTTGATTTTATAGAACCTCTCCTTCCACACTGCACATACACTTTTAAATAAATGTACAATTTCTTTTCAAGTTGATGGGGAGAATATTGCAATGAAAAAGGTGTTTTCAAAGAAGTGCCACATTTTGTTTGGTTCTTCTGAAAGAACAAATGGCTGAGTGGGCTACAGAGCCCTTTTGCTGTTACGATTTGACAGTAGATTATTGTAAAGCAACAAATGCTTTACAAGCTTGACTAGAGCAGAACCTCAAGATTTTTTTCCCTAAAGGAACTATAGAAAGGTTACTGAATGGTTGAAAGTGTCTATATGTCCAGGATGCATGTTGAACATGATCTGAGGCTAACGCTGCCAAACATACCCAAGTTTACATAATTGCTCCTTTCAAAAGAAAGACATCCATCATATTGGAAAGCTAAAAATTGTTTAATAAAACGAGGAGCTTGAGACCTCTTTAGACAATACATGTACCTAGTAGTTACTCTTTTGCTCTCAAATTATAATACATATACCGTAGATCTTTCTTCCAAAAAAGAAAAGGGTTAGGCTACCTGTGGAAAGAATTTCTGTTGGAAAAGCTGCAATAGTAAAGTTTGACAAGGAAGCTGAAGTCCTGTAGAAATGTATAATTCTGTTAAAATGGCTTAGATGCCATTAGACTGACCTGAGGCTATATTTTAATGTGTTCAAATCTTTCTGATTTTATAGGCATTTTGTAACTTTTAAATTACAAGGAACTGGCAGAATGTGAGGAGCCCAGATGCACTATTATGAATACTGGGAGACTTCTGCCAATGCAGATTGCCTTCAAGCACTGAGAGTGTAATTGGCTTACTATGTACATATTTTGCAGTTCTCAAAATCTGATTTAATGCTTTTCATTTTGAAACACTGTCATTGAAGACGGCCCTGCTGATTCCTCTATCACCAATGGAAGCACTGTCACTCCTGCTGCAGTATTGAATGATGACTTGGATATTTTTGGCCCAATGATTTCTAATCCATTGCCAGCCACATCTGCTCCTCCTTCCCAGGTAAGCATGAAATATGAATTCAGCACGCCAGCCTGTTTAACAAAATTAAGATGTTTACATTAGAGGTAAAAACCATGCCCAGTATTATGTGGAAAAGGCACCTCAGTGTCCTAGATTGTTTTACCTGATCACTTGGTAAGCACCTGATAGATGTTGCTAATCAACCTTTGTGTGAGCAATTTTTGATGTAAGGAAGTGCAATAGGGATCCCACTTCTGCCTGTTGTATTGAAGATTGCTCACAAAAGGGGTCAATGCTGTCATCTGCTTCCTGAAGGTTGAGAATCCCAGTCAACTGCAATAGCTGCTTCCCAGTGTGAGGATATGTAGGGGTGTGGGGATTCAGTGTATGGCTCCGTAACTGCAGTAATTAGACATGTGCGTGAAATTCGTTCTTACCGTTTCTTCTATGTCTTCCGTTTATTTGAAAGCACAAAACAGCCCCCCTCTCCACACGAAACTCAGCTCGACATGAAAGTGTGCTCTTTCTCCTCCTCCCTCTCTCCCTTGTACCCACACATTCACTCACGGAAGTCACGACATCCCGACCTCAGCATCAGGCCGGAAGGAACAACCTGCCCTCCCTCCTTTCCAGGCATGTGTGTGTGGGTGTGTGACTGTGCCGGCACTCGGCTGCAGGCAGGCACTGAGAGGTGAGTGTGCACTTTCCAGGCCTGCCTGCACCCCGCCACACACACACCTTTTTTCCAAGGAGAGTGTGTGTGTGGCATGGGATGTGCAGGCAGGACTGAAAAGCTTGCGCGCACCTCTCAGTTCCTGCCTACAGCCAAGCGCCTGCACAGTCACACACCCAACCACACGAACATGCCCTGCTGTCCACCACACTCTCTGAGTTGAAAGGAGGGGGGTGGTGGTGGTCCTTCCTGCTTGCTTGCTGAGGTCTGGATGTTGGGCTGCCTGGCCATGAAACAACCCTCCCAATTTTGGGAGGCTTTCCGAAAACAGATCAGGCCCCATAACGAAAGCTAGAAACGAAATGGGACAAGCTTTTACCCAAATGCACATCACTAGTGATTATGCATGTGTAACTTCCTAACAGGATTCAAGCCCGTTATTTAACTGTTAGGTTAGATTACAAGGTTAGGTAGTAAATTGTAATGGTGTTTCATAAATTTGGAAGCTTTTGGTATAAACCTTTAGTTCCCGTTTTGTCTTCATGTGTTGCCCTCCTGTTCATTAGCTGTTCTTTTATTGCTTATTCTTGTGTTTGTTTACATGTGCGCAAGAGGGATGAGTTCTCCCTTGAAAGACTTAATTTTTTGCAAACCAACCTTGCTCTGAAAAGCTTAAAAAAACTTCCTCCAGTTTTTGTCCCTTACTAGAAAGGAGGAACATTCTTAAATGGTATGCTGTTCTCGTTGATGCAAAGGTGACAAGCCAGCCAGGCAGCACACCTGGCACCTTCCAGAAATGCTGTACTGTATTTCCCATGGCCCTCAGACAACGTGATTTAAGTGTTGTTGCAAGCCTCCAATTTATTTTTAATTAGAGCTGTTCCCATTTGGGTACAGCAGCATTCTCACAGGGCACAAGTTATAAATTTATTTCTTTCACCCACTCCCTTGGAACATGTACCAAAGTGGTGTTCCTGGACCCAAGCAGAATATGGAGCGTAACAGATGCCCTATTTTCAATGACTGCTTGACGTATGGAGTGCCTGTCTGTCAAGCTGGGGCAGGGAAAACCTGAGCCATTTCTGCAGTTACTCCAAAGCACCTGTGTAACTCAGCAGAAAGTGACAGAATAAGACATGTGGAGTTAACAGAGATTATCAAGACCTGAAGAGTGGCAGAAGAGCTCATATTTGGAGGTGATCACATCACAACAGGGGCTTCTAGTGATTTTGATAATGCTACTAAAATAGCAAAGCTCATGATGACTAAATTTGGAATGAGTGAGAAGCTTGGTGTCATGACCTACACAGATACTGGCAAACTCAGACCTGAAACCCAGTCTGCAATTGAACAGGAAGTAAGGACACTTTTAAAGGACTTCTATGAACGGGCAAAGCATATATTGAAGACCCATGCAAAGGAGCACAATTTAGCAGAAGCATTGCTGACATATGAGACTCTGGATGCCAAAGAAATTCAGATCGTTCTAGAGGGGGGGAAACTAGATGATAACTTAGATCATCAAGCATCCTGGCAACTTCCACGAATGCTGTAATCTCCTTGTGAAGTATAGCTTTCTTTTATTTCTGATATGTGTGATAATAATCACATTTCTTAAGGGAAAAAAAGACCTGACACTTAATTTTGCACTGAATTTGGGACAGTATCCCCCTATGAATGCATCCAAAGAGTATTCGATTGCAACCTGTATTTTGATAGAAACAAGATTGCTATGAGTATTCAGGTGTGAATTGGGCTTTATTTTCATTCTGCCCTTTGGTTGTGGAATCCATGGTATTGTATGCAATTCCTCTTCTACCTCCCCATAGCAATTTTGTGAAGTGAGTTAGCCTTAAGTACAATTTTTCCAAAGATACCTAGTAAATTTTGAGGCTGGGATGGAATTTGAACTTCAGTCTGTTTTGACATATTAACCGGCAAGTCTGCTGACTCCATGGTATTTCATAATGTTTCCCTTCATGCTCTGTCGAGTTTATGAAAAATGTTTGAATTTCTACCTTCTGAGGTTACACTTCTTCCCGACAAGAGACCACTGAACCATTTGACTCACTGTCTTGTCCAGAGAACAGTGCAGCTTTATTCCTTGTAAGATGTTGTTTTCAAAATGGATTTGCAACTATTGAGAAGTGAAACACAAAATTCCAAGTTTTGCAGAATTCTAGAGATTCTTTTTGTAAATTTTGTTCTTAATCTTAAACCTGAACGTCACAGGGAAAAAATATTAGTTTATTTCGTGGTTCTATTTTTATTTTCGACTTATCCATAGATCTTAGTAAAATCAATAATTTTGTCCCCAAAATCGGTCCTGGACATATACATGAAATCAACTTATACATGAGTTTATATTGTACTATTTTATCTTATTCGTTAATAAAATATTCAGTGATCTCCTTTGGCTTTTATTTTCTAGAATGCTTCCACCAACCCAGTAGTTTCCACTTTATCTGCTGCATCAGGAGATCTCAATCTGTTCACTGAACAAACAAAATCCGAAGAGTCAGCAAAGAAACTGCTTTCCAAGGACTCCATCTTGTCACTGTATGGTACCGGAACTATGCCATCACAAAATGCTCCAGGTGCTTGCTTTTCAAATCTATTTTCAAAGCAGATATGGTTGCTCCTCACCCTGCTATATGAATTAATGGGAAAATGGGCGGCTCTTGAATATCAAACCACAAGTCGAAAGAAAAGCAGTTAAGTCTAGAAGCGTTTAAAGATGGCAGAAGGTTCACACCAGGTGTTTTGAAACAGAATATACAAGGAAATTTGGAAGGAGGAATGGTAGGAATGAAGTCCAGTTGGGACAACAAATCTTCCAGACCTGAGGCCTGCTATTAAAAGAGGTTCTGTGGTTGCCACGAAGAGAGGCTGCTCTGCCTTAAAGTGGGAAGGGAACAAAGAAGAGAAAGAAGGGGAGGGGGGGGGGAACAAAATCTTTTTTCCTATTTTCCTTGGGAAGAGATGAAAGATCATTATAGCAAGATATGCCAGGACTTCTGTTGAAGCACCAGTGGCTACTATCCGCATTATTTTTATAATAAATCTTTCCCTATCTAATTTGCAAGAGTTACAGGGGTGTCAGTAATGATTTCCCAGGCCAACCTCACTGAGCCACACGTGGATTTTACTAAAATCCACATGTAGCTCAGTGTGGTTCTGTTACCTTTACCTTGGTAACAGTTTTTGACAGATACAATTGAGGTTTTATGCACTACACTTTGGAAAAGTGTATCAGTTTATTGATAGAATGAATTCTCCTCCCTCCTTTTGTCCAATCCAGGTGTATTCATGGGACCACAGCCTTTGGCCTTTCCTACACAGCCAGCAGCACATTTCCAGGGGTTTCCTGCCATGGGAGTGCCTGTACCGGTCTCTGTACCTGCAGCTCCTGCGATGATGGGGAACATGATGGGACAGTCCGTGCCTGTCATGGGACAGAACACAGGCATGATGGTGGGTGGCATGGGGATGCCTAATGGCTTTTCTGTCCCGACACAAACTGCTCCTCTGGGACTTCCTCAAAATGTTGGTGGGCCCCAAGGAACGATGGTGGGGCAGGTAGTCCCACCACAGAAATTTGGTATGCAGCAAACTCAACCAACTCAGTGGAATCTTTCTCAGGTGGGATATACTTTTAAATTGAAAGTAGCGAACACTGTTTGCATCATTCCTCTAAACTGGAAAATGAGATGAAATGTTACAATATTCTTAGATAATGGAGAGTTATATACTAGAAGGCTAGTAAGCTAAAGCATCCAGTTTTAAGTTTTGTTTTAATAACACAAAGGTGTTTAAATAGTTTATCTAAAAAGTATTTCTAGGTTAGTTCAGAAGCTACATGTTTGCATGGCATCCTGTTAGTGAATTACAATTAAATAAATCGGAGTTACTGGAACTCATATTTTGGTAGTTGCAGAAATTTGATTTTTGTCCAGAATCCCTCCCAACTCACTTTGTAAGTGACATAGTTTGCCCATGGCCATTTCCATGTTGTTGGAGATGGGGTTGATAAGCAGGGACATGTCCACTTGGATATGCTGCAAGGACATCATCTGCAGAGACCTCCTGAGGATCCTCAAGGGTTTCTGTAGGTAGCCATCAAACCATGTTCAGCTAAGGGAAGATAGCTGGATGAATCCCTGCCCATCTCTGCTTTCAAGTTTGGGCTGCTTAGTGCTTACAAGATGTGAGTTTTTAAGGATCAGCATCAGGAGTTGTAGCTACAGAGATAGAGCCAGGGCTGCAGCCAAGGTGGTGGTGGTGGTGGGGGGGGGGGGGCGGGTTAGGGGTTCAAATCCCCCTGAAAATTTTCAGGTTTTTTAAAAAAACTGGTTTACTCATGAATTTTAACTGATTAACCAAATCCCTATGAGTGTCCACTGAAGTTTATTGATGGAGCCTGATTTCTAAATTATTTTACATTATGGAACTACTCTCCATAATTCGCTAAAAAAAGTTTCAAACCCCCCCCCCCCCCCCGGAATTTTTTTTATGGCTATGGCCCAGGATGGAGCTATGTAACATACTCCTGATGAAAGATCTTGTCTGATATTTTTGAAAATGATTTATTTATATGTCTATACTTGGTTACAATTGAAAGCTATCTACCCGTATTTAATTGCATAATAGTCACCATTGCATAATAGCCATCCCCATTTTTGGGATGGCAAAATGGGTTTTTTTGTGTTTCTTGCATAATAATTGCAAAACCATTTGGAGCTGATTCCGCCTCTCTGGAACTTCCTGGATCTTCCCTCCTTTTTTCCTCGAAAGAGCTCCATTTTGAATTTTGCAAACTGTTTTGCCTTTGGAGAAATAAGGAAGGGAAAATCTTCCTTCCTCCTTTATCTGAGGCAGTTGAAAAAAACAAACAGAAACAGAGCTGTTTGAGGCTGGATCATTTCTCCTACTATCTCAAAGGTAATACAGTTGATGGTTTTAAAAAATATAGAAACTGGAGAATCAAAGGCAGGTTTTTTTCCCATCAGGGTAATAATCATACCCCCCTTTTCAGTTAAAAAGGGATAAAAAGTGTAGCTATTATGCAGTGAAATACTTTGTTACAATTTCTGTGATCTTATAGTGAAATGTAGTGAGAAAGAGATTGGAGTTTTTAAAATTAACCTTTTTAAAATTAATCTTGGACCTTTTTATTGAACTTTAGTATGATATTTGAATAACCATGTACTAATTAAAACTATGTACGTTTCACAGATGAATCAGCAAATGGCTGGAATGAATCTGAGTAGTTCTGGGAACATGATGGGCTTTGTCCAGCCCCCAAACACTGTGGCCGGATGGACTGGAGGTTCCTCAGGCCAGACTCTCAGCACACAACTCTGGAAATGAAAACTGCAATAGAGCTTTCATCTAGATCAAGACCTGACATTCCATACTCAGAACGCATCTAGTTTTCCTGATCTGTCCATGTACATTTTCCCTTGTTCCTATTAAGAAGTAATATTAACTGACCGTGTTGTGGTCTGTATTGACTTTAAACAATTTTGATGTAGTGAAAAGCAGGTTGAGAACACCTATCATGGGCAGCTTTCTTTGTTCCACAGTGCATTTGATCTCACGAAGCATATCTTACAGAAAGCTGTCTGACCAACCACATATTCAAATTATTTTTATCAGTTATAGATCCAATGTTTCCATATAAGGGGCAATAGATATCATGATAGTCCTATCTTTAATATGTAAACGCCGCCCTTCAAATTACCCAGTAATCCTGTAGAAGGTACTGTATGAACAAATGTTAATCATATAAATAAGAGTGTATATGTATCACTGGAGAATGTTTTTTCCTTGTGTAACAATGATTTTTGTTTCCTTATTTACTTCACTGTGATATTACGATGATGTGCTGAACAGAGGAAAATAAGTGGTGGGTGAACATGATATAAACCTGGATGTCACTGTGACTCCATCCGTTTCTTTTACCACAGCAGTTAATTATTTGGTTTCCTGTGTCGAAACACACAATTTGGCTACAACAGTGTGTACAGCAGGCTAATCTCAAGTATGTGATACAACATACAGACAGGGTAACTTGCGCCACTGAATATTTTAATTTTGTCTTTCCAGCTGTATCCAGGTTTATGCCAGTAATTGTGTTTACATTTTATGGTGCCTCGTACTGATGAGCTGTTGCTTCCCTATATTAAATAAATCCATACATATTCTAAGATTATTTCATTCTAGAAGATCTTTGACTACTGTTCTTAAAAATAAAACCCTTTAATTAAAGAACAAATAAATGCTGAACATCCATTATCTGAAAGCCGCCATTCTAAACGATAAATTTAAGTTTTACATTGGTTTCTTTTAATCAGCATTTTTAAGTGTTGAACTACAATTCATCAAATGCCATTTATTTAAAAAAGTCTAAATGGTTAAAATACTAAAACAGGTTGGATAAACACATGCAAAACAAGTGGAGACCCCAAAGTATATACATCTTGAGACATTTGACAGAAGTCTCATTAGACCAGTAAAGAATGTTGCTGAGTAGCAAACTGTACAGTCTGAAGATTTAACCGTCTGGGAGGCATAACAGATTGCATCTGTTCGTTTAGGTATACCCCATGTTATGCTTCTTCATCATACTTCAATTTTCACGCTGTCCGCATGATACTTTGGCTCATTAGCTAGATTGACCTTTTCTGTTCGAGTGTGCCATACAAGAACCTGGGGAATAAATGGAAGAAAACCCTTAATTCTGAATCATCTTCAAAACGGAGGTCTCTGTAGGTAATGGTGGAATGAATACCTTTGTGCAGTTGTTGGCTTTGGGCTCCAATTCTTCCATTGTAGTGATCTGCCTCAGAAAATCAGATTCCTGCATCCCAGGCTGTGATCCGTGGCGTCTGAATACAGCTTTAGGGTTGGACAAAATCACCTGAAGGTTTACAGCGAACCCTTTATAAATCAAACATGACATAATTAAAACCAAAAACGTATACATTGCATACATTTTTCATTTATCTTACTTTTCCCCCTCTTTTCTCCTTTCCTTTTGTGCTATTAACATGTATTTAGGGCTTTTTAAAAAGTAAAGCTTATGTTATTATCATGCAGTCAGATAATTGTATTCAGGTGGGTGCTACATACAATTTATGCAATCTGCCATATTACAAACCAATTATGTCTTCTAAAAAGTTACTAGCCATTACCTATACCTGTTTAACCCATTTTACATTTTATCAAGAATATAAACAGTGACATTTAAGTAAGTAGTTGAAACCTCTCTAAGATGAACATGCCTTCTGAAAAAGGTGAATGCTGAAAAGAATAGGCTATTTTACCTTTCCCAGCCACCACTTCTGTAATTAATTGGAGATTCAAGTTTGAAGTGAATGTAATTGTTAACTAGAGGGGAAAAATAAACCTGACTTAATGAATTCATATGCCAACTAGTTTGTTTTGTACAGTGTAAATGACAAGTTATACACCCACAAAACCCCTACCCTTTCATATATTAAAAAGAAAAGTTCCTAAGAAAAGTGGTGCAGGCACAAGTTCTTATGAAACATACTAGAAGTAGTCCATGGACGTTTGTTGGTCCATGGGCCTGTTAGAAAGAAACAATTACCTCTTCCTAATTATGGAAAAAAAAGGGGGGGGGGTCCTTTTCTGTTTAGCTTTCACTTTTTCTTCTCTTATGGAACAGTCTCTGAAAAGGTCACCTCCCCTTACTATCCTAGCCTCTGTCCAGTTTCTTTCCTGTTTCTTCAGAGGTTTTATTCTGCCACAGTGCCATTTGACTTCACATATACAATGCCCACAGTGCCATATAAAGAAGAGAGCAAAGGGATGAAGCATGGTTCCCTGCATTTTGCTCTGCCAAGGGCCTCAGGGAAGAAATATTAGGCTAACGATGGGAGGCCCTTGAGTGTGCCAGCAGCTCACAAAGGAGCAGTGCAGACCTTACACAGAGATGGTAACTGGTCTGTGGGTTTTAGCACAGGGAGGTGAGTTGGATTTCTCAATGTTTGGGCTACAGAGAGAGTTGCAGAGCCCTTGGGAGTGATTAAGAGAGGCACAGCTTCTTACTCCAAAGGGGGCACACCATCAGAGGGATATTTCTAAGTGCATCTGACATAACAAGGTCATGGTCATCCTCTTCACCCTGGGTCAAGAATAAATAGGTTCTCTCCAACGAGGGAGCCTTGTGTCGATATGAGGCCCCTTTTCCTATCAAACTGAGATGGGGAGACTATTGGAGGATGGGACCTCTCCCTAGAGCCTGTTTCATTTAGAAAGATTATGTGTTTCTCCAGAAATCCTATGTCGGTGAAAACTGTCTACCTCGAGAGAGATGTCCTAGCCAGATGCAATGTAGCCATTCCACGGCTGAGTCTTTCACCATCTTTCTCTTTCTGACCTTTTACAGTTCACAACATTCCCACAAAACTGTAGAATTATAATAGAACCTCTTCACTACATATCAGTAAGTCTGATGACTCTTGCTTTAATTCAACATGAAGTGGCTGTCCCTAAGTAGATCAACTGGTGCTTACACTCTGAACAGAAATTCAAGGGCAGTACAGTTTTTAGTCAAGAATCCAAGGTGTTCCAGTATTTCATTACTATCTTGGTAGATCACTTCATCCCACAAAAACAAGGTAACTATTTCCAGAACCATTTCCCTGTACAAAGGATCCCTCTTTGAAGCCACTAGACCAGAAAGAACCTTTTCCAGATCTAGGGGGTCTTTGGCTATGCTAGCCGATTATAATTTGAACATACATGCATACACATGTAAAACAGCTTCATGAGTCTGAGATCTTCTAGGTTGTGTTTCCAGTGGACAACCCCACAATTACACTGGTTGCTCACATTGTGAACAAAATTGCATCCCAATATTGACCTTGACAAAGGTAAGATTTCCTTGAGAATTTAAGACAATTTAGTGATGGCCTCTACCCAGGCCTGTAGAGAGAGGGGGGGGGGGGTTAGGGGTTCAAACCCCCCCTGAAATTTTTCAAGTTATAAAAAAAATCTCGTTTACTCATGAATTTTAACTGGTTAATCAAATCCCCATGCTAAGTCTATGAGATGCAAAACATTAAGAGTCCCTCCAGGCACTATCTCAAGCAGATATTGACAGGTTTGTAGCGAGGAGGGGTATGTGCTAGGGGTTCAACCCCCCCCCCCCCCGAAATTTTCAAAACCCCTACCGAAATTTTTTTCTGGCTATGGCCCTGCCTCTACCCATACCTGTATTTATAAAAATTAGTCAATATTCTTGGAGACTGAAAATTCAAGGAGTTCAGAAAAGCTTCTTCTATTCTTAAAGATAAGACCAGAAGCCTTTTAAGCCCTTTATTAGTAACTTTTGATTCTGACAGCAGGATAAAAGAGGAAAAATGTTTTCAGCGTTCTAAAAAGGTGACATTGGCCTGTCAATCAAGAAATGGGGTCAAAGATATCATCTGACTGATCACATATTTCTTCAACTAATGATTTTTGAGGCACTCGAAATATAAAGCTAGATATGTGCAAATCTTCACAGTACAAGTTCAAGGCAAAACTACTTTAAAGCTCTTCCATCCTGCATTTCAATTTTCCAACCAAATACCTTCCCAGGAGAAATCCTCAGATGTTTACTAAATTATGCTAGCATTGCAGGCAAAGAGTATTCCCAAGGCAATAGAGGAGCAACAGATCTGCAAATCCCTAGGGGAGAGATATCCTTCTTGGGTCATGTGTTCAAGACACTGTGGAGAAAAAGATTTTAAAGTCCTCAGTATTAGAGCTGTACAGATATTTTGGTTCCCTACTTTAGAAACCTTACAGATAATTCAGAAATACTTATGGAAGTTATAGCTATAAGCACATGTCTCCCTATTATCTGACTGCTGTACAGGGAACACGTATTGACCCATATACATTTTATTTAACCACTGCACATGGCACATGGATGAACTGGCATAGTAACAGTCACCATACTAAAGCTTTTCAGTGGATTTCATGCACTGACCAAAAAAGGATATGAGATTCACATTTCTTATAAGAGGATTTTACGTCTTTAATGTAACTACTTGATACTCTGGAAAACTACAGTCTTGCTTTTCTAAACCACTTTTCATTCTGATTAGTTGCAAAAATTTACCAAAGTGAATTTTAGAGATGGTAAGCACTTCCAAAGTTATATGCTGTCTTTATTCAGTACACCAGATTTCATTCTTTTCTTCAGTTGCTATTCATAAAGATAACTTTGCCACAGAGTCCTGGTCTTGGTTTCAGAAAACACGGCCTACAGTCAAGAGATGATGGAGAACGCTTTGCAAGGTTTCAGTGGGCAAGACACAGATAATCATTCCAGTTCTGAACTAGTCAAGGAAATCCTGATACTGGGATCTGGAGTACAATCTAGTACTCAAGCAGAAAGCAGGTATACATCCAAACTGGTTTTATCTCCATTGATGATTACTGAACAGTGAAACTGAAGTGCAACGTCTATGGAAGAAAGGTTATATGGAACATCATGGCTTCTTGCAGGGTTTCTGTTACAAAATCTCTAAACTGCATGGACAGATGATAAAATAAGGGATGGATGTACTGCAGCTGGAGATTAAAAGCACACTTGTTTTCCTCAAAGCCGTACTGGAACAGGTCTGTATCCCTAAATCTCTGATAAGAAAATTGTACATTTCCATACTGACTCTCCAAGGAGTCCAGACTCTGTATGACTACCCACTGCAACATCCTATTCTTCCTGAGAGTACTTTTAAAACCATCTCCTGATCCAATTCCTCATCTCAAACATAATCCTAACAGTCGACTGTTCCTTTTTTGATACGATGAGGTTTCTATCAATTTCTTTCTAGAAAGTATTTTTCAGTGCTTTCCCTCAATGTAATATATCCAGCACTACAATTAATAGGGGTTGACGTTACTTTGACTGCCATGGCTCAAAGTGATGGAATCACAGGAATTGTAGTATTACTACAAATCCCAGAATCCTACCACATTGAGCCATGGCAGTTAAAGTGGAGTCAAACTGCATTCATTCTGCAGTGTAGATGCACCTGAGGGAATATTACTGCAGTGATGTGCTTTTTGCAGACAGACTCAACAGTGCTTCATCTGCATTTCCTCTAAGCATCTATGTGTCACTGAGTTCAATAGCAGATACAAAGTCTTTTTTGTTCTCATTCAAGCAGGCTTACTGAGAAGGAATGACATGAACTATATGTCAAGTTTGCCGTCAAAATTTACTGCAAGCACACAAAATTTATTGCAAGCTTTCCGGTCTCTTTATTAACTTGCATCTTTTTCTTTTCATTTCATTTTCACAGCATAGCCCAGAATGTCTTCCAGGTGATAGCAGTGATCAATGCCTGCATCTCACTGATTTAAAGAGTTTTTGCTTCAACTATGCCTATAGGGCTATCTGCCAACTCATGAAGGTCCTACCATCTCTATCCCTTTAAACACCAACAGTTATTTGTAGCAGGGCCACATAAAAACCAGTGCCATCCTTCATGAGCTGCAATGAATTTGTAAAGTTTTGCCTTGGCCAAGGACTGCTTCAGAAGAGTGTGGCACATTTCGCTCAAGAGATGTCAGCAAGCAGCATGGGCCCTGTCCTTTGTGCAAATGTCTGTTGCGTATCCTATCCCAGGATATTCTCTTCTATTGCAGGATAAATGAACATTGAGGCTTACTGCAAAATGTTTGTCTTTTGTAGTGGTTGAGGATGTTGTTATTTCTTCTTGATGAGTGAGGTCCAGCGGTTAGTGGCTATCAGACATAGTATATCTCTAAACTAATGCTGATGATACATCTTGGTTGTTTTCAGTATTTTTGAAGCAAGATCTATCTCATTTCCCCCTCTTTTAAATTCTAGGCACCTTCTGAAAGACCATCTTGCTGGTGAGGTGAGGGCTTAAGGGTTGTAGACTCCAGGAGACTAGAGTATGACTCAGCCATGAGAACCCACGGGTTCATCTTGGGCAAGTTACATTCTTTCACCCTCAGTCACAAACTTCTGATGAAATCTGGCAAAAACAACCCTAACATAAGGGCGTCATAGGTCTGAGTCAAATTGAAGGGCACATAACAAACATAGTAGGAGGAAGTAGCTGTCTAAGGATATTCTCTGTCACCATAGTAGGGCCCAACTCTCCAAAATTTTAGGACTAGATACTGAGGTTTCAAGGCAGAAAAGCTTTCTCTCTCTCACCACAGGAGCCCTGCATAACACGTATACAATTCGGATGAATGATTCCCTTGTGCATTCTCCTTTGTGATATCTCATAATGCTTGCTAGCACTAGCATTGCAATGTATCTTCCACATGTTTTACAATAGCTGCTCCTGCTCAGTGGCTGCTCCTAGGCTTTGGATCTTCCATGGGAAGTTCAACTGGCCCCTTCTCCCCCCCCCCCCCCCCCCGGACTGGCAATATCCTTGTTGTTTAAACAGGCATTCAGCCTTGGCTGATCAAGACAGATTGATGGATAATTTGGTATAATAATATGCATTTTGCATTTTTTTAATGTAAATGTAATGTTTTTAAAAAACTGTTTAATTGAATTTATTCTCATTTATAAAGCTAAACATTTTAGTCAAAAATATGCCTCTACCAAAATATGGATCAATATGATTAAAGGAAAAGGTTTTCCCATCATTAAGTCTAGTCATGTCCAACTCTGGGGGCTGGTGCTCATCTCCATTTCTAAGCCGAAGAGCTGGCATGGTCCGTAGACGCTTCCTAGGCCATGTGGTCAGCATGACTGCATGGAGTGCTATTAACACTAACTCTTATTTAAAAACTAACCATTTTCTTCTCTGAGTAGAGTGGTGAAGGGCAAAAGCTTAGTCCATCCCGAAGGTAGACCCTAAAAGGAGAAACTCTTCCATGGTGCTACGTTTGGCTTTTTTGCATGCCTAGGTGGTCAGGTCAACCCGAATTGCCATTGGTTCATTTCCCTCTCTGTAGAATGACCCTTGACTTATCCATAATTTTGGCTCCCAAACCTACCCTGACTGATACATGAGCTTGTACACACAAGTATATACAGTACTACTTGATACTTTTAAAACTTTTGTACATCATACTGTTTTAACTGATTTCTCTTAATGTGTGTGTGATGTTGTTTTGAATCCAATTTGGGAGAAAAGCAGACTATAAATAAAACAAAATAAAATTGGCCCCAGCAGTAGCAGTAGACACCTCTAGCTGGTCTGTTATTCAATTTCAATGCTGAAGAAACATATTTATAGCTGCCTGATGATCAGGCTTCACAACTGAGGCTCTGGGATACCATTGTATTTTTCATTTTCCAAAATAAAATAAGCTGCAGTGCACATTTTTTTCTAATCTTAAAAAAGCAAACATATAATTCAAGTAAAACCTCAGCTCTCTCTAAAACTCTAGGGTCCTGCACTTTCTAATCTTGGTGAGAAAAACCAAATCACTTTAGCACAGAGCAGAGATATTTGGTAAGATACTGCCAGAAAGAAAGATCAAGCAACTACCTCAGACAGAGAATGTGTCCACATTTGTCCCATATTTATTTCCAGACACTTTCCTAAATAATGAAAATATCCAGCATTAATATGGTAAAGCATTAGGGTATATAAATTGTTCTTATTAAGGACCAATCAAAGGATAACATAGTTAATCACCTTCAGTAATACTAAGAAAGGGAAAATGTCTTAATTATGTAATGCAGAACTAAACAAAAGCAAAAACTAAGTTTTACCATATATGGTATATGTCTCTTCTTATGCTGTCATTAAATTATAGATGCCAACTGACATTAGAAAAGATGTGTTTATGGCAGATCAGGAGATGGAAAATGGGAAGAAAGGGTAGTTTGTTGCTACAAAGAAGAGTGGAGCACTGAAAAGAAAAAGGATAACCTAACGCGAGGGCCAATATTTCTCACCCCCCCCCCCCAACTGATTAATGTGATAATCATCAAGGTACTGCAGATCAGGTTTTTGTCACTCTGATAAAGCATTTTGTACAGTGTAATCTATCTTACACAACCTGTCTTAAACCTTTAGTTGCAATGGACCACAAGAGAGAAGGTCCCACTCTAGTTCGAGAGAGACTTTATTTCTGTTACAAGAATTAGTTGGTGTATTGCACGGGGCTTTTGTCTGGAACCCTTCACATAATCATTTGGGGGCAGGGGGCAGATTTTGCTGATTAGGCCAAACTGCCCCAAAAGCTGAAAAGACTATAAAATATTTCTTTTATGCTCATATGCTACTCCACCAAGTAGCATGTTTGGGTGCAGGTGATTGTGCTGAGCTCCCAAAATCAGCCCTTTCCCCGGGTGCCAAATCAGGCTGGAAGTCACATGCTTCTTAGCCAAGGAAGGATTCCCTCCTCAGTCTAAAGAGGCACGTGGTTCTGTGCAACCAGGCATCCGTCACTTCTCTCTGCCAAGAAAGAAGCTCATTTTCTTCCTCTATCAAGAGAGGCATATGGCTCCATATAGCCAGGCTTTTGGCACCCATTAGGATGGGGTACTTGTGAGACCAATACCACATCCCCAACCTATTTTCCATGGCATCTTGTGTGGCTATTCTTGTTTTTAATGCAAAGACAAAATACATGGTTCTTTATATGCAGGATCCAACTACATTTCTTATTTTTCTTTCTCTATGGCTTGGGTTATGAAAATAAACACTGTTCAAACTGTATGGGTTCATGTTCTGCACTGCTATATCACAAGGCATTTGCAAGCCAATGACTGTGAGAATAAGGCATGGAAACCTTCAAAGAAGACAACTGAGACAAGTTCATATAATAGTGGTTAAGACTGCTCTTGATACCACCGAGTCCAAGCAGCTGCAATGGGTCAGGTGCTCCCCTAGTACATGTCTTGTCCATTCTCACGCCCTACAGCTAACAGAGACAGTTATGTGCTCAAGCCATGAAAAAGGCTGAAAGAGGACAGAACTGTGCATGAAAAATACACTGCAGTGAGATAAGTGGTTTCTTCTGTGGCAAATGGAGATTGGCATGCTACTTGCTATAGTAATCTTGGCATGTATTTTGCTGTCTGTGCTGTTGCAGTAGAAGCAGTTATACCAAGCAAAATTCTTCAGAACAAGATTACTAGAACATGGGGGGGGGTGAGATTCATATTCAAAACAAGAATGTGTGCATTTGTGGTTGCAGTTAAGTTTAGAATGCCATTGGAACCAGATTACTTGGCTCTCTGGAGGGTGAAAACACTAAATTCTAGTCTAATTATACAGTCCCCCTAGAGACTGTATCATATATATTCTTTGTTGTCGTGTGTGAGTTTGAGTCATGTTTTCAGAAGGCATTTCTCTACAATGCTTTTAATTAGTGAGAAGTGGTACACTAAATGAGCACATCCAATTTACTGAGTCCTTCATCTTATGCTTCGCTCTTTCAAAGCAAGGGAGAACAAGAAGATGGCCAGCAAGAGCCTCTCAGTTATTTGCTTTAGCCAAAAGTGTGGTGCCAATACGAAAGTTCCTACCACATAGCAGGACTCCTCCTGAGTGCCCTTTTCAATGCTAAAACATAAACAAGCAGGAAAAGCCATGTGACAGTTACACTCATTTCCTTAGCTCTTTCTACTACCTTCAATTCAACACTGTTCTGAAATAAATACATTTTCCAAAGAGCCACACTATTATGTACATTAGGATATCAGAGCGATAGGTGAAGAGGAACTTAAAAGTCCATAATTAGTCAAAAATGGGCTTTTGTATCAGGTGATTTCCCAAAGGCACAAAGGATATGAACTCTTGTCTCCATACAAGGGATGAGGCTTATATTTTTGCAGAAAAACTTGAAGGCCTTTTAATTACAGAGGAAGTTCAAGGATACTAGCTGGAAATAGGCCAATGTCAACTGCACAGCACATCAGTAGCCAAAGACAGATGCACAAATTCACATCAATTTAAGATGAGCAAGTGATCAGTTAACTAAAGAGACAAGTCTTTTGTCTTTTGTCTTCAGATGTTAGATGGCCTTTGACTGTGACCAATGAATTACTATGCTTCCCTCTGGCTCTGAGTAACCACTATGGATCAAATTTGGAGTGACATATCAATGAACACCTCTGGATTTAAATGCTGTGCCATCTTTTAGATTAAAAATGTCCCTTGGCCCCATTATTGTAATGTGACATCTAACTTAGACCAACTAACCTGGGATGAGAAGTACACATTTCAGAGCTGTCCATAAAGACTGCAAATATTTGGTGTGTCTTCAAAGGATACTATAAACAAAAACCAACTCAGGTACAATGCAAAAGGTTTTTAAATCAATGATCCTTTAATACTATCACAATGTGAGCTGCACCTGGTCATTTAGTGGGAATGCAGGACAAGAAATTGTAACATCCAATAAATCTATGATGCAGAGCTTTTGCTGCATGTGTATTAATATGCATATTATGGGATTCCACAACCAATCTCAACGTTCCAGCATTGCATAAAGAATTAAAAATCGCTGGGATAGGTATGATTGTTTCTTGTAACAAACTAAATGTATACAGAATCTCTACAAGGTGTATTTTATGAATTGACTTTCAGCATACAGTAATAGGATATTGAATCCTAACTTAATGAAATTGCCAGTAGTAACTTTAATCAAGCTTTGGTGAACAACATCTTACTGGAGTCTCTATAAAATTTTTACACTGGCTTAACAACCTTTAAAAAAAGAAATCCTTTAGCAGAAAAACAAAATCACAGACTAACACTAGACATCTGCTTTGTTTGGTTTGTGCATTGCCAGCAATGGCATCTCAATAGGCCGGGCTGTGGCGCAGCTGGCTAGTAACCAGCTGCTATAAATCACTACTGACCGAGAGGTCATGAGTTCGAAGCCCGGGTCGGGTTAAGCCTCCAACCATTAAAAAAAAAAAAAAGCCCCGGCTTACTGTTGACCTAGCAGCCCCGAAAGACAGTTGCATCTGTCAAGTAGGGAAAATTTAGGTACGCTTTATGCGGGAGGCCAATTTAACTAATCTACAACACCATAAAACTGCTCATGAGGAAAAGAATGAGGAAGAATAGCCACCAATGGACGGTGAAGCAACAGCTCCCCCTGTGGCCGGAATCGTGAAGCTGGAAAGATGTTAAATGCCTCTGTGTCTGTCTAAAACTGAATGTTGTTTGTATGTTGGCATTGAATGTTTGCCATATATGTGTTCATTGTAATCCGCCCTGAGTCCCCTTCGGGGTGAGAAGGGCGGAATATAAATACTGTAAAGTGGATTAATATTTATTTACATTCTTACATTTCACTCTCACTTGCCTTCACTGATTTCAAGGACTTCTATCTACTACCTATTACTGCTTCTGAGAATTGCAACACACAAAGACACACAGAATATTCCAGTCACATTTTAAGCTAATGCACATTTTACGGAACAATATTATGGCGTATTATGCAATCAGAAGACAAAAAGCAGATACAGTATATGATATGGGAAGAGCTGTGGGAAGTGACTTTTGGAGTAAAACCACCATGTTGGTTGGGGATTCAGGGCCTGTAGTCCAAAGAAGTAGCGTTTCTAATTTGGATGTGAGATCTGTAGCTATAAGCTTTGTTTTTGGAAGTGGCCGTGCAACTTCAGCTGCTGGATAGTACTGAAATGCTGTAAAAAACAAAAACAAAACTGTACAGCACAACACAACCTATTTGGTTGAGCAAATAAAAAACTTCCCACCCCCAAAACATGCACACAGCACTGAACAGCATTTTCTGAAATAGCGAATCTCATGGATGAACAGCAGCATAGCTGCCACTGTATCAAAACCAATTCTGACAGCACTTGAGATGCATCCAGCCTACACAAAAGACTGACCAAGCATGCAGACTAACAGCAAGACTGAGTTGTGTAGCCAGTAACTGTACAGCTTGAAGATTGATGGTATTAATTTCTGAAGCTTTTCTGCTTTACTGGCTGTTGTCAAATTCCCCCTTAAGCATGGGGTTTCACATTAGATCTACCCTACAAGCTAGCTACCACAGTCTTCTTTTTTATGGGCATGTGCAATATTATTTTTTTTCATGATGATGCAGCATTTTTCCCCACCTTTGACTCATCCTACAGCGCTTGTTTTCCTGTGCACAGAATATAATGTTCAGGCAATGAAAGATATGAGCTGCCTGCAGTAATTAACAAAGGTGCAGAGAAGAAACTCAGTCAAGCATTTAAACAGAAATGCCATAAAACATTCAAATAAAAGAGAGTGGTTTTTGCTGTTATTAAAAACTAAATTAAATTATTACAGTCACACTACTTATGAGAGGGATAAAGATAAGTCACGTTTGTACAAAAAAAGCTCTCCTGCTTCTAATCTTTGCTCATTTTCAGCGGCAAATTCTGCACATATTTTTAAAAGCAGGCAGGTGTATGAGATTAAATTTTAATTCATTATGCCAGGTATCAGTGGCATATCATAAAATGCCACATTCTTCTTCTGATCCTTTCATTCTTTGGTAGCTATATAAGGCTGAAGGCATGTAATGCTTTTGTTTCTCCCCACTCCCTCCCTATTTCCTTCTACTACTTTTGTGTCTCTCCATAAATTTAGATACTTACACTCAGCTTGACCACTCCATCTACTCTTTTTTGTGGGTTTTTGTCTTTGTGAATTTGCATGGGGAGAAAACTGGGGTCATCCAATTGATAATTAATGACTGTAGAATCAACTGGCAGGCCACTGAGGAAGCAGCCACCTGAACCCCCAATCACTCAGGCCCTGTCCACACAGCTGAATAAAATCCCACATTTTCTGCCTTGATATTCTGGGTAATATGGCTGTGTGGAAGGGCACCCAGGGGAGTTTGTAAGGCGGAATAAGGGACAGGATCCTAGCAGGTAGAATTACCATTCAAGGCCTTGAGCTTTCAGAGTCATGTCAAAACACCAGGGGAAAAACGGGTGTGATCTTTACATCTTAGCTCAATGTTGAATTTCAATGCAGATTGAATCCAGACAGTTCTGCATATCACCTAGACTGGGGTCTTCCTCGTTATCGTCTCATGAATTCCTGACAACAGACTGAGGAAAAACTTGCTTGGTTCGTGTTTTTTCCTTATGTTTTTGCTATTGCACTTGCTTCTTCAATAAATATATTTCTGGAACTGTAATCACTTGTGTGCATATTGCCTTTAGATCTAAAAAGAACATTTTGTTTTTGCTTTTGTCTTTGCTTCAAGTCAGAAGGTAGATGCAGAGTAGAGGCTGAGCCCTAGTGCCACTCTGTTAGGGATTCCTCTTCTTCAGAAGAGGGAGGGGAGCAGGAAAGTGTTCATGAATCTGAGGGTGAGTTGGAATCTGAGGAGATTTTGCAAGTACTCACATTTCAGGAGAGGCGAAAGGAAACAGAGCAGAGACATTGTTTAGCTAGAATAGCTGCCAGAAATGCAGCTGAGTAATTGGGAACTGCCCTAGCAGCTGTGAGGGGACTTAGGGCTATAAAGCAGAAGCAGGTGCAGCCAGCTTTTGCTGGTAACAAACTGACTCTAATGCCTATACCTTTGCTCCCCTTGTGCCTGTTTCGTGTCTGCATCTGGGAAACTGATCCTAAGGATTTACTGCTGTTACTTTGTCTGAAGTAAGACTGCTATTTGATTTGGGAATTTATCTGAGACTAAGAACTGTGTTTGCCCTAAGACTTCCTTGCGTTATTTTGCATTATTCCACTGACTGTGCTGTTCTTTATGCTTTGCTGAAGTAGTTTTCTTTTACTTACCACAGTATTTTAAAGCTGTTCTTGAAAGACCAAACAGGACACACCCTGACTACTTTCTGGAATGGTTTCATTTGTAACGATAATAATCATGTTATTGTGTGTGTGTGTGTGTGTGTCTGTACCATAGTTTTAATCTGCCAACAAACCTATTCATTTTATTCACAAATCATATTATCACAATATTGCATGTTTAATGAACATGCCTAAGAACAGCACAGCACCACACAACCTATTTGGTTGAGCAAACAAACCCATAAATTTAATTTTCATGAGATCCCATTTAATCTTGTTTTTAACTACACATTGTGTTGCTCAGTCCAGATTGTTCTTAATGCCAAACCTTTCCAATCATTCACAGATATTCTTGGTCTTGAACTCCCAGAAGCCCAAATTGTGGAGGTTATAATCGCCAATATCCAGGCACTCACATCCTGGGAATTCCTGGCTTATTAGAAGAAAATCTTAACTGTTTTCAAATGTTTTTACCTGTATTGTTGTTGATTTAATTTTTTAATTGTCTTCATTTAAATTGTCTTAAATTTTGGGGGAAAGGTGAGGTGATTAATCATCATTGTCATCAGGAGTTGTCTCAGCCTCAGAAGGCAACTTATTTTTAAATACATTTTATGGAAATATAAACTTCAGTCATAACTCAAATTCTGTTAAAACATCTTGAGCACCAGGAAGTTGTATTTTAAAAATATACACATTTTTAAAAGACTCAGATGCTCAGTGCTGTAAGATCATCTACCCAGTTAAGAGAGTATCTTTACTAAAATGTGCTCCAGAGCAAATACAGGTACCTGAGTTTTTACGCCCCTCTCAATAGAGCACATCCAAATATTCTGGAGCTCCTGATGGCGCAATGAGTTAAACCCTTGTGCCAGCAGGACTGCTGACCGAAAGGTTGGCAGATCAAATCCAGAGAGTGAGGTGAGCTCCTGTCAGCTCCAGCTCCCCATGTGGGGACATGAGAGAAGGCCTCCCACAGGATGGTAAAATGTCAAATATCTGGGTGTCCCCTGGGTAACGTCCTTGCAGATGGCCAATTCTCTCACACCAGAAGCGACCTGCAGTTTCTGATGTCACTCCTGACACGAAAAAAAAAAATCAAATGTTTTTAGCTGGCTTCTTCAGAAGTGTATACAGGTTGGGTCATGCTGAGCATGTTTGCATACATAATCAGTCTATAGCTACTCACCTGCCATATCAATGGCAAAAGGCCTGCCTGCCCGCCAACCAGTGTACCAGCCAACCACCTTGCCCTTTTCCACAATTGGCCGCTCATACCGTCGTCCGCCCACCAGCCCCACAGGCCACACAGACACTTTGCGGGTTGTGCGCATCTGCGAAAAGGAAGAAGAGAATCACTTTCAAGGCAGTTGCTCCACCAACAGAGAATGAGCTGTGATAAAGGTCATTAATGATTTTTAATGATATGGGGATATTAAGAACCTAATCAACATGGAATCACAGAGGTGGAAGAGACCCCAAGAGCCATCCAGTATTACCCCATTCTGCCATGCAGGAGCATGAAATCAAAGCACCCCAGACAGAGGGCCATCCAGCCTCTGTTTAGAAACCTCCAGAGAAGGAGACTTGTCATGATCCGAAGAGGCAGCATATTCCACTTCCGAACACCTCTCACTATCAGGAAGTCCTTCCTAATGTTTAGGTGGATTCTCTTTTGCTACAATTTGAATCCATTGCTCCATGTTCAAATTGGAATAGCAGAAAACAAGTTTGTGCCCCTCCTCAATATGATGTCCTTTCAAACATTTAAACATAGCTATCATGTCACATCAGCCTTCTTTTCCCCAAGCTAAACAAACCCAGCTCCCTCAGCTGTTCCTCATAGCTTGGCTCCCAAACATTCGATCATTTTGGTCACCCTTCTCTGGACATGTTCCAACTTGTCAGTATCCTTGAATTGTAGTGCCCAGAACAAATTTAATTTTAAAGCAGAGGTACATTGAATTTCAACAAGATCTTCATATCTGGAATAACTTTTTTTTAAAAAAATTAAGAATGTGTAAAAGATTTTTCACAGAACGCCTATGGTGTTTTTGTGGAACTCTAGGGTTCCACGGAACAGTTTGGGAACCTCTGTCTAGAAAACCAATAAAAAACGTATATACTCAATAGTTTTCTTTTAAAATTTTAAGCTTTCTAGAGAACCCCCCAGTTCTCTACTGTGCTACAATTTGATAAATATAGATAGTGGGAACAGGTAAATCCAATATCAAGCCATCATTCTGGCATGTTTACTTAAGTCTTAGTTTAAATTTCTTTTGAGAGAGAGAAAAGGATAGAAATACTAATACTGCAAATAATAATTAGTTAACATTGTACATAACCCCCAATATATAAATGACATTGGAAGTAAAAGCATTGTTATTAGGCCAAACCAACAGAACAGAGGAGTCTGCATATCAGTTTGGGGTCTGCCAAGACTTGTTCCTGAAGTTCCAAACCTAAATGTAGGCAACATCCTGACACTGTCACATTGCCCATCCAGGAACCCAACAAGTGGGTGGTGCAACATCCTCATGTTGTTTCTGCCTCTGTTAGAAACCTCCTGCCATTTTTTCCAAAATCCTTGTGATCCTGTTAGAAACCATGGTGTGCAGGCAGAGGACAACCTGTTTTCCAACAGAATTATGATTCTAATAGCCTAGATATTATTCTACTGGGAAACAAGGGTGTACTCTATACAGGTCATATTTCCCAGAAGAAATGTTAAGACTTAGAAGTATCAGAGTCAGATGGGGCACACAAATTGTCGGGGAGCTAGATGCAAGCTATGGTTTTTATGTTGCTGTTGTGGGCCTTCAAGTCATTTCGACTGGTAAGGTAAATGTGTTTTTTTTTCTTGGCAAGATTTGTTCAGAGAAGATTTGCCATAGCCTTCTTCTGAGGTTGAGAGAGTATAGCTTGACTTACTCAGTGTGGTTCCGTGGCTGAATAATGATTCCAGCTCTGATCTCCAGCCTTCAAACCATCACACCATACTAGATCCTTTTAGGCAATTTATATCACAGGCCAGCTGATGCTAAACCTGTAACAGCAACTTTTATCAGAATACCCTGAGTGTGAAAAGTCAACAAGGAGATCTTTTTACTAGAGCCATGCTGTCAGGAGAAGATTTATGTTATAAAGCTTAATGTAAGTGGGTTGAAGATGAACAAAAGTTTGCCCTTGGGTACCACTTTCCCTCTTTACACTGGGCAATTATCATAATAATGAAAAGACCTGAGAATTTGATAGTTAAAAATTTCATTTGTGCTGAAATTTGAACTGTAGATGCTGCAGGCCTTGAAACTATTGCTGCCATCAGGGCATCATAAAAGATTACAGCACCATTCATACTAGTCTCTGGTACTCAATAAAACCTCAGAATTTGAGCATTTGTGCAAACCTCTCTCATATATTATTTACCTTCCCTAAAACAGTTTGGTATAGTTGCCCTGGGACAACTTTAAAAGAAAGTTTTTAAATAAGAGTCTACCATGAACCCAAACTCACTCTGTCTGTACACACAAATTTCACAAGGAAATCTTGTTTATTATCTCACTGAAAATAAAGGTACACAGAAATATAGACTGTATAAAAATTATATTTTTAAAAGCAGTCCAAGTATCATTAGAGAGGCATTGTGGTGTAGTGGTTTCAATGTTCGACTATGACTCTGGAGACCAGGGTTTGAATCTCCATTTGGCCACGGCCACTGGGGCCCCTTCCACACAGCTGAATAAAAACCCACATTATCTGCTTTGAACTAGAATATATGGCAGTGTGGACCCAGTTCAAAGCAGGTATTGTGAGATTTTCAGCCTTGATATTCTGGGTTATATGGCTGTATGGAAGGGCCCTGGGTGACCTTGAGCAAATCACACTCTAATCTTCAAGCATAGGCAAAACCACTCCAAATAAACCTTGATAGGGTTGTCTTAAGTCAGAAATAACTAGAGGGCACATAAGGACAAAATTAACAAAATTTCCTCCATTGTAATATAGGGCTGGGATCAAAAGAGCTTCTCTAGAACACATTTTGGGACTACTGTGACCCTAAGCTCCTGGATAAAGACATGCACATAAGTTGGCTGGCTACACTGATTCTGAGTATTTGCTTTCTGGAGAAGGGGACACAATCGGGGAGCTTTTATGAAAATCCTCCAGTGTCCCATCTAGTCTGGCTCAAGTCAGAAGTGGTAACTGAGAGCTTGAGAAATAGTGAATTTAGTGGGCAAGGTACAAAGTTACTACAGCACCATCCTTCCAGCTCTTATCTCTTGTCATTATAGCTCTTTAAGCAGCCAACAATGCTAGAGGCTTTCAAAGACCTAAAAACGCACCTCCTATCAGGATCATAGTCCTGCCAGGCACACTTTGCCCTGCTTTTGTAAGCACTGCTGTTTTGGTGGTTCCTTCCAAGCTCATCTAGGCACATGTTAAAAAAAAAAGAGAGGAGAAAAAGAAAAGGAATGTGACAGCATCTTTTAAGACTAACTGGTTTTTATTTATTTTAATATGAGCTTTCGTGGATATAAACCCACAATTTCAGAAACAATAGAGAGTGAAGTGGATTTATATCTAGGAAAGCTGATGTCAAAATAAAACCAGTAAGCCTTAAAAGATATTGTCATATTCCTTTTCTTTTGCCCCCACTCCTCTTTCGCCACAAGAGACTATTGCTATTTCTTTGAAAACTACTAGTGGTCTAAATGCTTCTGGTCATGTGCTTCATTCCACCTGAACATCTCACAAGTTAGCAGCTGTCTGCTTTGAAGATCTGTCATTTGCATGATACATAAATATGAGTCCTGGGAGGAGAGGACAAAGCTTTTACATGCAGCCAGGACAGCATGGGCACAACTGAGGAAGCAAGGGCATGGTCGTAGAAAAAGGCACACGTAAGGAACCAAAAGAACAGATTGCTTCTTCCTCTACACTTTGCAATGTGTCTCTACCAATAGCCTAACCAACCCATTCAGAAAAAATGAGCATCCCCCATTGTTGCTTTTTAAAAGCCAATCTTGTATCTATCTTACATGAATGTATATTATGTAAAAGCCTTCTTAAACCAATTTGGTTTTTCTCTTCCTTGAAACTGTGTCAGTTCTCTCCCTGTCTCTCATGTACCTATAGCCACACAAACAAATAAAAACCTATCTATCTTCATAAGGTTTTCTAGGAAATATTTCTTTTTCACAATTTCCCTAAAGATTTCGTAAACCATGCTACCCAAAACCTGTTCTGGAGCTGTAATTGGTAATCTACTGCACTGTTTGCATTCCCATCAGTGGATTGCTTGCAAAGACTGTCACTCCAACATCTGGGAACTAATATTCTGTACTCTGGCCAGAATATCACAAATGCAACAGGAAGCTGAGCTATCGACTCTCCTGTTCAAGAGATCGCCAGAAGATACTGGGACTAGAAAGCTTTTAGCCTTAATCAGTTCTCCAATGGAACAAGAGATGGGATAGCATTCAGAAATGGGAGTGGACTGAAAGAGTGGGCACCTGGCCTGGGGCAGGGCACTTTCTCCTCCCGGCTCCTTCACCAAAACACAATCATAAATATTCACAAGTCTTATCTTCTTTGGTGGAGTTGGGTGGAGTGGTGGTGGTTCCCATGATTATGTCTCCAATTAGAAAACACATTCAAGCAAAAGCTCAGGTTTGCATGGAAATCACCATCATTGAACTGGAATGACTCTTCATTCCCTAATGCCTTCATTTATTTTCTTTCCAAATCCATTATGACCAAGATGAAGAGTTGAGCTTTATGGGCTTCTTATCTCTACATTGTTCATGGCATCATCCATATGACATGGTTAGATTACTATGATTCCCCTTTAACTGTCCTGGCAATGAAGACACCAGAATAACGCTATGCCTGACAGCAATAAACACACTTCCTTAAACTACAAATCCTGGGGTTCAAGAGGATGTTGCCATGTCAGTTAAAGTGGAATCGTAGCACAATTAATTGTCCAATGAGAAAGGGGTAAGGGTCATGCTGCTTAATTGATAATGCAGAGGGGAGAACATCCAGCCCTGGATCCAATTTTGATCATATCCCCCCTCTGTCCTTCATGACACAACAATTTAATATTTTCCAAACTTTTGTTTAGGTTTTTCTCATTCTAAAAAGCTGAAATGCCTGCAGTAAGGTCTGGTTACTGCAAAATAAAAAATTAAGGCAACATTTGCTGGTAGTGTTGCTCCTGTCCTGTTTGCCTTTAGCCTCTCCACCAATGGAAAAGAGATTCCAAGAATTTGGCCCTTAGGCTGAATTTACCCTTTCAACCTTACCCAAAGGCAAATCTCCACATAGCCACTAATGATAATGTATCATCAATTACATAAAAATATGAGTGAAGGGACTGAGTATCCTGAGAACATCTGGAGAATACAAGACATCCATAGGTTGAATTCCAGAGAGGATTTCTGAGAGCGAATTTGGTTTCATTTGTACGTTCTAAGAACTGTTTATTCATCAGAATTTGCAGATAAAAGAGTCGAAACACTAAGTGCCTCAGGGAAACTGGTTGCAAAGGTTACAAGATCCCTTGCATACTGATATTACAGACTAACATGGCTATGCATTTGGATTCTAATGCCATGAAAGGAAGGGAGGTTGTTTGGCAAACAATTCCTTAAGGTATCAAAAACACGATGAACATTCATTTGCCCTCACGTGGAATACTTTGTAAAGGTAAAAAGGTAAAGGTTTCCCCTGACGTTAAGTCCAGTCATGTCTGACTCTGGGGGTTGGTGCTCATCTCCATTTCTAAGCCGAAGAGCCGGCGTTGTCCGTAGACACCTCCAAGGTCATGTGGTCGGCATGACTGCATGGAGCGCCATTACCTTCCCGCTGGAGCGGTACCTATTGATCTACTCACATTGGCATGTTTTCGAACTGCTAGGTTGGCAGAAGCTGGAGCAACAGCGGGCGCTCACTCTGCTCCTGGGATTTGAACCTGGGACCTTTCGGTTTACAAGTTCAGCAGCTCAGTGTTTTAACACACTTCGCCACCGGGGCGAATTTAAAATCTCCTACTCAGGCCACCTCAAAATTCATTTCTCAAAAAGGTTTTCTCTGACAATAAGAGGTGCATGAATAAATTTAGCAGTAAAACCCTGAAGAACAAACAAGAGAGCCAATGTGGTATAATGGTTTGAGCACTGAATGATGACTCTGTACACCAAATGTGTAAAGGTTCTCTGTGTAAGACGTAATGTTAAAAAAATCAGAACCCAGGATAGTTCCCACTCTGTGATACACATACTGTTTCTTGCATTGCCATTTCCTCTGGGGGAGAGCATGGGATTCAGTGGGAATGCACATGCCTGAAACTTTGTAAAGTTGAAATGAATAGAGACTGATGTCCAGTTGGTTTGAGAATATGGGAGTGGTAATACATTTTTTTTTCAAACTCTGGGCAACACACATCTGATGCTCACATTAAAGTTTATTGAGATAAGGTGATTTGTTAATATATGGAATTTAAGTAAGTTCCTTCAGACTCCAAGGGTTGTAGAATTGCTCTGAGAGCTGGGTGGTATTGGAATATGACTCTAACGACCAGGGTTCAAAGCCTTCTGCAAAACTACTGGAATTCCCATCATTTTTCTCCACTGGCTATACTGTCCAGGACTTGTGCAATTTGCAATCCAACAACTAGAAAACTGATCAGGAGTCATAATGAATTCATCTCACGAAAATCCCAAGGTAACATAAACAAATAGAGGTAGTCCTTCATCCTTCCATTGATTGGTTTTGAAAATTAACATTTTCTTAAGAGAGTTAACTGATGCTTAGTGAATAATGGAAATGAGAATAATGGAATAGATCAATAGTCCTCAGATGGAAGGAAAAGGGAAAGTGCAATTCATCTTTTTAAAAAATAGCTTTAGACCTGCAGATATATTACACTTCGGCACTGACTAGATGTGGGAGAAGACTGAGAATCTGTAAAGAAGGGTATCCCTAGTGTATTCCTAGCAAGCTGGTCCATCCTTTCCTATCTCTGAAATGCCATAAAAACCATACAGAATTTTGAGCAAACATTTATTATCAGTCTCAATAACACTATTTCCTCAACAAAAAACAAATTGGGTCCAGAGCACCCAATGTATATACAGATATTAGACTGCTGCAAAGTAGAGAAGGAGGATTATAGTTAAACATTTATAATGGAGTAATAGTAAGCTGTACTGAACTCTGAAACTTTTAATTCTATGTCTCCACATTAGTAAAAGCCGGTTCATGTGATCAGATGAAGATGCTAAGTTCAGAGAAAGGCATTAACAATTAACCTGTAAATGTACATTTACTCAGAAGAAAGTTGTAAAAGGCTATATGGGACTAAATAACTGCATCTCAGACTGTTATCTTTAAAAAAGCAGTGTCTCTTCTTTATAAAATACTAGCTGTGCCCGGCCACGCGTTGCTGTGGCAAAGTGGTGGTCGTATTGGTTAAAAATTGTTGTGTCATTTTTATTTGACGTTATTTGTATTTTTAAATTAATGTTATTGTAAGTTATATTTTTAATTATTATATTTTATTATTTTCTTGTATTATTTTTAGTTATTTTCTGTTATTATAGTATTTTATTGTATTAATCTTAGTGTTTTTTATTATTTTTTATTGGGTTACTAGGAGACCAAGTTGGAGGAGCTTAGCCTTCTAACTGGCAGCAATTGGATAAAAGCAATTATTCCTCTCTCTCTAATGAGGACTTTATTTTTCTTTTCTTTTTGTTGTATCAACCTAGAGGCGTGGATGATGGGTTGTGTTGTCAAATTTCGAGGTTGGGGGGCCTGTAGTTTTATTGTTTTGTCGGTCGCCGTGATGCCATCACTCTTTTACATATATAGATGAAACCCCCTCCATCATTTAACAGCTACATATTTAGCCTTGTATCCATGTGTGTGAGTCTTCAAGTGACCTATTGACTTATGACCCCATGAACTTCATAGGGTTTTCTTTCGCAAGGAATACTCAAAAGGTAATTTTCCACATTCCTTTCTCTACTATATAGCTGAGAGCATTCGGTATTTGTTGGTGGTCTCCCATCCAAGTCTAGACAAGGCTGACCCTGCTTAGTTTCCCAGATCAGACAGGATCTGGGTCCTTTTGTTTCTTATGTGGCCTTGACCTCTCCCAGCAATAGGTTGAGAAACTTTGACATACGCTTCCTTGGATGTCAGAATTTGGATCTCAGTCATTGCAAGCAACAAGCAAGCAATCTTTTTAAAAAACATACAGTACATTCTCAGTATCTGCAGGACCAATACCCATGGTTTCATTTATCCGTATCTGTCAAAATACAGTTGTCCTTCCACATTTGTGGTTTTGACTTTTGCAGATTCAATTATTGGATTATAATGGTATCTCTAGGAATCTTTAGGTCCTCTTGTGTGATTCTATGATAAACTTTCTCCAACCATACTGGATCTAGAGATTTCTAGAAAAAATATCTCTAGGAATATCTAGGTCCTCCAATGAACTATGTTCAGCTTTCAGCATAAGTCAACCAGAGTCATACTGAAAAACATAAAATTCCTAGAAAGGGTGTTCTCTCAAGTAAAAAAATAACACCATTCAATTTTTCACTTTCATGGGAGTCATGTACTCCTAATACCAGTGAATGTGAAGGACTGATGGCATATTCCTGCTAGATATTTTCTGGTTTGTCCAGCGTAACTCTGTGGTATTCTTTAACCAGACACACTTTATTTCAATAGGGTTGCTATTATTCTCAGTAGCCACAGAAAGTCCAGTAACGTAACTGGGTTGTATTGTATCTCTAAATCTTCCTTTTTACCTCTTTGAGACACGTATGCACTGCATGCCAAGCACTTTGGGGGCTCTTTCTGCGAGGCCTGACATTGGTTGCAATACATCAAAACCAATTAAAATGGAATGAAACAGCACAAGTAGCAAAATAAAGGTGTGTGAGGGCTACAAGAAATGTGGTATCTGCAAAGAAAAGAGGTGGGTCAGAAAAGAAGGTGCCAATCATGTTCTTAAAGGGCTCTTGGTTCAGGGGCCCCTTCAGCACAAGATTCAATTCAGCAGCATCCTGCATGATTCCTCAAGCTTAAGCAGAACTAGATTAATTTCTTGCCATCAATTTTAGCGCTGAAATGAAGTACATCTTGGTATCACAAGGGCATGGATTTTTTCACACTTCAGCAGAACAGGCTCAACCACAACGGCTCTACTTTCCACTTTTGAGCAGGGACATCCTGTTGGCTCTCCAGCATTGAAACTAAAACTTGTCTCAACTGAGCTACAGTCCTAGTTTTTATTTCAGAGAGAGAGAGAGAGAACTTCCAGCTCTTCTAGAAGCAGAAATAAAATATAACTTGGAAATCTTTTTTCCCCTCCTTTTCAAGGGGCCCCCCTGCTGGATGAGCTGCCACTAATGTAGTGATCTTCAATATTTCATTAGTCTCTGCAGATTTCTTACAAGAACCTTGTCCCTAAGCTGGATCCAAATATGTTCTGCTAGAACATTACTGGCCCTGCTTCCCCTAACAATCAAACAATAAAACAAATGTCTATCCCAGATCTGTCAAATATGCCTCTTTTGAAATAAAAGGAAATCATCTTTCTGAACAGAGGCTCAGTCAGAAACCAAGAAAGAGACATGTTTCCCTAATGTTCCCCAGAGCCTCACACCATTGCAAGGAATGCCATCCTTCTAGCCCAAATGTATTTTTCCATGGGGAGAAAATAGCAGAAGGTGGTGAAAATGACTTAAGGATGTTATGGGCTAATTTACAAAGGAAAAAGCATTACAAATGGTAAAACAGCAACAACAGCATTAGCAGAAGTAGAGTGATTAACTTTAAGCAATACAGCAGAAGAGTCAAGCTTTAAAAGTTAATAAAACACTTTCTTCAAAGAACTACATATCTAGATAGGAAGGATAGCATATCTATCTATCTAGACCCAAAATTAGTAAGAACATCAGCCCTGGCCTTGTCTTACTCAACTGATGAGTGTGCTTGCCCCATCTGGCATAAATCTGCCCATGTGGAGCAGGAAACATGTAGAATAATCACAGGATGTCTTAAACCTACACCTGCTGACAGACTTTATAAACTAACTGACATTGCCCCCCCCCCAATCTTTGGGATTCAGAAACTGGATTATATGGCAGTGTAGATGTTGCCCCCATTTATCAAAGGCAAGTGGGAGCAATGCAACTGGCCACCTTGATTAGCATTGAATACCCTTGCAACATCAAAGCCTGGCTGCAATTATGCAATGATGCAAGTATCCAGATCTTTGGGATTCAGAAACTGGATTATACGTATGGCAGTGTAGATGGGCCCCCCACTTATCGGAGGCAAGTGGGAATAATGCAAATGGCCACCTTGATTAGCATTGAATAGCCTTGCAACGTCAAAACCTAGCTGCAAGTATGCAATGATGCAAGTATCCAAATCTTTGGGATTCAGAAACTGGATTATATGGCAGTGTAGATGGGGGCCTTACACTGTAGATGGGGCCCCCACTTATCAGAGACAAGTGGGAATAATGCAATTGACCACCTTGATTAGCATTGAATAGCCTTGCAGCTTCAAAGCCTGGTTGCAATGATGCAAGTTTCCCCTAGTAATTTGTTTGTATATGATTATCAAAGTATTACAGTGTATATGCACCTTTCTTCCCAGAGCATATAGAGCTAAATTGCAGTTTGTCCCCCTTCTCCCATGACAGAAATAACACTGAAATACCTAATCCCTCTTCCTTCCTTCCTCCTCTTTTAGCAGCATCCTAAAGGGGCAAACTGAGCATGCTCAGAAACTTCTCAGATCTCCCGTTAGTAGGAAGGGAGGCTGAGATTTTAAAGAGAGGGGGATTTCTTTCAACAAATAATGTGGGGGGAGGGATGGTGGCCAGGGCTTCAGAACTGTAATGTGAAATTGATTCAAAGTATGCTGATATATACTGAGTTGCATGGAAGTGTGATGAGGGTAAGCAATTCTTCTGTTTCATAGGAAAATTGAGCTCCACTCAGCCAAACGTTTTCATTAGTTTGTCTTAATGTGATGAAGCCCCTAGAATAATTCTCCACCTTGTGCAACTGTGGAACCGAACAAACAACTCAGCATCTGCATGCTTGCCCACATGCAGAGGAAGAACTGTTTAAAGTTACAGACAATGCGGTTGCTGTTGACCATTTTTGGTCTAAAATTATTTAGCTGTTTGTGCTCCCTTTATTTTATCAGTTTTATACTTATTTATTTATGCAAAGCTTTTGACACGAAATAAATCAACTAATTTACGGCATACATCTTATCTCTCCATATTCACAGGAGAAGAATAAAAGAGGTGTTCTCAGAAAAAGGTGATAGGAAGAAAGAAAGGAAGGATGACAGGCAGACAGGGAGGCCAATAGGGGAAGGGCTTTCCCCTGCTAACTAACTCATCTGTTTATCTATGGTAAATACTTGATAAGGGCTACAGGGTCTTCCAACCATAAAGTACAACAAAGTACAAGCCACAGGCATCCCCATGGACCCCCAATATTACCCTTCCCTTTGGGCCTTCAATGTTTTGGTCGTAAATTCGTAAATACAGTAATTACTACATAACATCCCAGCTCAACCATGAAACCCACTGGGCAATAATAAAACCCTTCTGAATAAATCTTGACAAGAAATCCTGATGATTCGTTCACCTTAGGGACACCTTAAGTCAAAAATGACTTGCAGGTACACAACAACAATGGCACCCACAGTTTCACTTATTTGCATATCACAAACTAGATCCTCTCCAGAAATTTTCTATGTGATTTTATGGTGTGCTTCAACTGGCAGTTACAGAGGCATATTGGAGGACCTATCAAGTTCCTTGAGAGGATACAATTGCAGGGATTTTCTAGGTCCTCAGAGCAACTGTATGGTAACTCAGTCAGAGGTCGGTCATTTCAAAAGGGTTATTATTATCCATGGTTTCCAGTTTCTATGACAAATTCAGGAATATATTCCCTGCAAATCTGGGGGTCATACTATATCATCTCCTGTTTTTCTTTTGGTGTGGACTCGAAGTAGCTGAAAGCATTTAAAAAGTTAACAATTGACAGTTTAAAAAGCAATCACACTCTCAAAAAATTAAAACCAGTTTAAAACATACTGCATTTCTTCAATTCTAGGACACATTTTCTCTATATAAATATCTCTTAAAATGAGATGGATCTCAGAATTGTGGGTGCTTATATATATATATATATATATATATATATATATATATATATATAGCTTTTTTTCTGTTGGTGACACTGAAATTAGTGTGTCTCTTATAACTGATAGTACTTTAAAATCGAAAAATTACAGCAACGCCTTAAAAAGAAAAAAACGGGTGAAATAGAAAAGCACATTGTATACAAGGCCGGTTCCCCCTAAGCAATCAATTCTCAAAGGTCTATCAAAATAAAAAGGTCTTCTCACCTGCCTGCAGAAAAATACTAGGAAAATTGTCAGTCTAACCTCTGGGAAATATGATCTCATTTGTTGGTACCTGCAACTTTGGATTTTTAATATTTTTGCTAGTCTGTTCTTTTAAAAATAAGGTATTTTCTCATTTGCCTTATCTGTTCCTAGAAAGTAAAGTTATGTGAATCTCTGTTTACAGGTGAAAGACTGAGAAAGAACACTTAAATTGGCATTAACTATTACCCTGGCAATTATTCAAAAGTAGTGCAAAAACGAATTATTTGCACAACAAACTAGTAGAACAATGACATGAGCAATCAAACATATGCTTTCATAAAAATAATAAATGCACACTAGTTGCAGCATAAATACACAGCTCTAGATGTCAGAGACTGAGATGTGCAGAATTACACAGGTCTACAAGGACAAATCAAAATTCTGCAATTTTTAATCAATTTGGATATGTGCCCATGATGTCAACTATCTAAGCTCTATCACCCACCAGTCCACAAATAGTGTTCGTTTGGAACTTTTTGAAGGGAAGAAGAGAACACAACTGTCCTGTGAAGTGTGCATTTTTAAAATGATCAACTCTAATATCCACTTAATTTTTAAACAAAGAAGATATGTGGTCATAACTACTATAAATATTGTGAAACTGCCTTCTCTTCCCTCACCACAAGGTCAACAGCCTGGGGTTATGGGGACTGGTCTCTAAAATATCTGGCGCTTGGGCAAGGTTACTTTAAATAAATAAATAAATAAATAAAACTTGGTTGTGGGGCCAGGCTTTCGAATAAGAATCAGCAGCATTAATTACTATTATGTACGCTGGAACTCAATTGACAGACCCAGTCTTTTAAATTTGAACACGCCTATCTGTATTTTATAATGCGTTTTATGAATGTCTTATGTAAGTTAATTTTTTAACTGATTTATAGTGTATTGTACAGGTTTTATATGTGTGTTTTATTGTAAGCTGCCCTGAGTCCCCTGTTGGGTGAGAAGGGCGGGATATAAATATTGTAATAAATAAATTGTAATAAATATTGTAAACACCATATTTTATAATGTAAGAGGGGAAAGGGAATGATAAAATATTGTGTCTTGCATGCTATCCACAAGACACAAAACATTTTGTGGTAGATTACTGAATAATCCTTTAAGACAGATCTTTCCAAAAACATTGGTGACACACTTTTGAGATATGCATAATTGCGCGACACAGCAAACCAGAAGTTAAACCACTCCTCCAAAGAACTCTGGATTCATACATAAATTATAATAACAAAATGTATGGAAACACAACATATCTCATTATAATATTTTATTTATATTTTTTAAAATGATTTTTGCTTATTTCACATGGACTCAGAAGTTTCTCATTATGTTCATGCAACACACCTACACGCTGCAGCTGACACACTTAGATGTCATGACACATAATTTGGAAAGCTCTGTTTTAAAAGTCCAAGCAGTCTCAAAGTTATGAACAAGATAGGTTCTGTAGGTTTGCTCAAGCTGAGTTTGTATCTAAGTCAGGAAAGGGACTTTTAAAAGTGTAACTCCACATATAGCTAGCTAGCTTTGGATAACATAGGGAAGGGTTACCACCCCTGTGGCATTTGTTTTGCTGTCTGTACCCCTGTTCAGAATATTTAACCTCACTTTCTGTCCCTGTGATAACTGGATTTTGAAAAAATGTGTCTTGATGTAGAAACAAGGATTGGCAATAAAGCTTCAGTTGAGATACATTTTCCCCATGATAACTCTTTCAGTAATGAATTTCCCTTCTGAGGGGTAGATTCTCTCACCTCCTCCCCATTCTTAACTAGGTCCTCCACGGTGATTCTATTTCAATAGGGTTCACTATTATCCATGGGTTCTGGTCTCCATGTTAAGTTCAGGAATGTATCTCTAAGAGATGCATAGCTATTACAAACATTAATAAAAGACAGTGAAAAACAAAACACTACCTTTTAGCTTTCTTCTGCTAGCGAAGCAAAACATGCCTTGGTTTATCCTCAGTTTTAGGAAATTGTATTCACTCATTTAAAGTAATAAACCATATAGAAAAGGCTAGTATCAGTGGAAAGATTACACCAAAGTGATATAATAATAATAATAATAATAATAATAATAATAATAATAGATATGGACATCAGAAGAGCTGCAAGGCCAAAAACATGTATGTTCTTACCATACATAAAAGGAACCACTGACCACATAGACAAGCTGATGAAGAAACACAACCTACAAACTATCTACAGACCTACTGAGAAAATCAAAGAAATTATACATTCAACAAAGGACAAGAGACATCCTCTCACCTCTGCAGGAGTCTACCGTATACCATGCAGCTGTGGACAAGTTTACATAGAGATCCCCAAATGCAGCATTGCCCAAAAACAAATCAAGGAACCCAAAAAGCACTGTAGACTTACTCAAGCAGAGAAGTCAGCCATAGCAGAGCACCTGATGAACCAACCTGGACCCAACATATTATTTGAGAACAAGAAATGCTGGACCACTCTAACAACCACCATGTCAGACTACACAGAGAAGCCATTGAAATCCACAACCATGTGGACAATTTCAACAGAAAGGAGGAAGCCACGAAAATGAACAAAATCTGGCCACCAGTATTAAATAACTTTAGAATCAGGACAGTACATAAAGAACAATACTCTGAAAACAGGGGAATTCAAGACATGAAACAATCAGGACCAGCTAACACCTCCCAAAAAAGGATTCCCTCAGACAGGAAGCAGCCAGACTTTGAATCTGCAATACCATTAAATGCTAATCAAGGTAGCTAACTGCAACATCCACACTTGCTTCAGACAGACAAGAGTTGTTTCTCCCACCCTGGACATTTCACAGATATATAAGCCCCACTTGCCTAGTTTCCAGGAGACCTCACAACCTCTGAGGATGCCTGCCATAGATGTGGGCGAAACGTCAGGAGAGAATGCTTCTGGAACATGGCCATACAGCCCAGAAAACTCACAGCAACCAAGATTTAATAATACTTATCCATCCCTTTGTAAAGAATAGGCCGTTGTTCAAAGTTAAAGTGGAGCTAATAATAATGATATAAGAGGAACAGTCTTTACAATCCTGCTTTTGTAATGTGAAAGTAATGAGCTCCCTAGTGTGTGCATTTTAGTATGAATTGTTCAAAGTGCACCTTTTCCTGCACAAAGCTGTGTATTTGTAACATGCATGCACACGCGCACGCGCGCACACACACACACACACACCTGCATACAGAAGAAAGGACTGTGGAAGAAAGCAAACATCAGCTGCCTTTCTTTTAATTTTTCAAATTAAGCTTTGCAACCAGCAGACTGAAGAGGGGTTCATCTGTCCCTTTAATTTTAATAAGCACTGTACTGAAGGAGAGATAATGAGTAGGAAATAAAAGGCTAAACCCAATGCAAGTAGAGAATACTTGTTTTAAGTAGTCATCGCACAAGAATCACAGTGACCTCAGCTGGTATACTTTGTCTCTGCACTTGGTCTTCACTGCGGTTCTGTTTCTTGCTCTCCTGATTTATCTGTGTCCTCTAGTACATGACTAATTTAAACTTCAAGAGAGAGGTGGCCAGTCTTGCAACAACTTTTTTCTTCAAGCATCACTTCAGGCTGAAATGGGACAAGATCTGGGACAAAACAGTCCACCTCCTACAGAAAAACTCCAGCAGTTTAAAAAGAAAGAAATTGCAAGCAAACTGAGATGAAAAAATTACCACCAAGAAATTTCTCAGCCTTAAAGAGCTGCAAGGAGACAGCCATAGTTTAGTGAGAGAGAGAAAAGAAACCACTCAAATCCCTTCCTTTCAACATTCTCAATAAAGTCTTCAAGGAATAAGACTGCCAGGAAGCAGGGGCTCTTCAGCTGAATGTGGACGGACGGGAGGGGCATGTGGGTGCCAACTAACACCTGCCAAGAAGCAAGCGCATTTCAAAAGAAAAAAAAATCTAAGCACACTTCAGCAAGACTGAGCAGCCTTCCTGAAAGGACTCTTTGGGGACTCAATGTGCTTTCTCTATCTTTCCGCAGCGCCTTGGCTTTAATCTATTGATTCTTAATGCACCTGGCCTAGTTACTAAAGAGAAGGCTCTGCTACATACACAATAATACAGTCAAACAACCTCTCCAAAGAGTCACCGAAGTCCAGGGTCAAACCATCCAAACAGAACAGAACAGGCAAGTGTATCAGTTCTGAAGTTGTCTATATTATTCCGCTAGCCAAATTTGACACTTTTACAAGACAGTTTGATGTCTTTCGCCTAAAAAAAGTGTCCTTCTGCCAGTGAGGAAATCAAAGAAGGAAAACAAAACCCTGGCTAACCTCCCTTACTCCTCTACATACACTTTCCCAAATACAGTAGAGTCTCACTTATCCAACATAAATGGGCCAGCAAAACATTGGATAAGCAAATACGTTGGATAATAAGGAAGGATTAAGGAAAAGCCTATTAAACATCAAATTAGGTTATGATTTTACAAATTAAGCACCAAAACATCATGTTTTACAACAAATTTGACAGAAAAAGCAGTTCAATACGCAGTAATGTTATGTTGTAATTACTGTATTTACGAATTTAGCACCAAAATATCATGATGTATTGAAAACATTGACTACAAAAAATGCACTGGATAATCCAGAACATTGGATAAGCGAATGTTGGATAAGTGAGACCCAACAGCTCCCACTTTTAAGGGGAGGAAGGACTCTTGAAGGGAAAGCTTGCATTCAATCAAAGAGCACAGAGTTAAAGGGGGGAGAGATATAGTTTCTCTTTCTTTCTCATCCTACAGATGCTATGACAAGATGTTTAGTCACTGTATAAATGGGCTTTGCATCTGTCCACCCCCACTCCATGCTTCAGAGGAAGATAAGACAGGCTCCAAGAACGGCAATTATGAGAGAAGGAATAGGCTATTCTGGAGGAATTTACAGCAAAGAAAATGACAAAGGGTGATGATCTATGACGAAAATACCTCAGCAAGGTAAGCAAAACAGGAGGAATGGAAAGATAAAAGAGCTACTGATTTTATAGTGAGGACTTTTTGCAAGTTACTTTGGAGCTAAAGAATGGAGTGAAATGTACCTTAAAATCACTGAAATGATGTTCTTGCCAAAGCTGGGGTGACGGGACTGGGTTACAAGAAGCTGTTGATAATTAAGTAAAAATGCACCCAAATTTGGCTGCAGAAACCACAGTCCTTTGACATGGCAGCCCAAGTTTTGGGGCATCAATGGGTAGAGGGTACCTTGGATTAGGCCAAAGGAAATTTCTATGCATGGTAGATGGTACTTAACCAGAGTTTTGACTTCCATGTACCTGGATGTCAAAACCTTCTGCCCTGGAGATCTTTTCTCCTAATGCTGAACTGATGAATGGTCAGGAGAGGAACTAGACACATGGTCAAAAGTTATCAACATTTGTTTACATGTCCCAATTTGACATTTTCTTTTTAGTCCCAATACTGAAACCTTTAGCTTTACCTTTTTACTGCGGCATAGAAAAAAAAGATATATACCTTGTCCAAATATTCCAGCTTGAATTAAATTGAGTATGTATTCTTACCTACAGACAGATTTGGTATCTCAAACATGTCAGAGATATTAAAAAATTAACTAGGTATTTTTAATTACAAAAATGCAAGTCAAGTACTGAAAGGTTTAAATGGATGCAATGACTCAGCAAAACTGCAGTTCAATATAGGCAGGTGTGCCTGTAGCTTAGTAGACCTCAGTGTTAGTCAGCCTCAGTGTGAGAAGGCCTGGTGTGAGAAGCTTCAGTGAGCGAAGCCCCAGGTTGAAGGCCTCGTGTGTAAAGCTACTGTGTGAAGCTCCAGTGTGAAAGCTGCTGTGTGTGAAACTCCTGTGTAAGTGTGTTGTAAGAGGAGGCTCTGTGAGGGTGAAGCTGTTTATCTTCATGAGAAAGACGCCCAGCGTGGAAGCAAAGAAGGAAGTATAAAGAACTTTATTTGTGTTACGGAAGCCTTGTTTTTATAAATAGTGTAACCATATTATTTTGCTATCAGGAAAAGCCTCCAAAGGAAGAAATAACATTGGTCTGCATGCTTTTGTTCTTTTTATAACTTTTGGCTACTGTGCTGGGTCATGCTGCTGCTAATAAGTTACTGTGCTATACATTTATGGGGAGGGTCTTTTGTTAATAAGACTACTCGACCAACAAAACCTATGTGTGAGGAAACTTTCCAAAGCATCTTAGACTGTGGAGAGTGCTCTTGTAGCATTTCAGCCGGTGTTACTTGTCATGCAATAAGGCAACACTTGCTGAAATTCTCTTTACAAATGTACAGGAGTCCTTTCCAGCGTTCACTCTGGCAAGAACTTACTTGCTAGCCGTCCAGCATGCAAACTCAAGAGAAGCAGAAACAAAGATATGTCAACTGACAGGGCTGACTTGATCAGAATATCTAGAGGTCTGTAGTTTTCTGAGTTAAGTCTGTTGCAGGACAACAACAAGAAAGTGGGGAGGGGGGAATCTAGAAGCACCTGCATTTATGTGTCTATATTTGGCTGTCCCAAGCTAGTTTTGGCAGGCATGAGAACTCATGCTGCCACAGGGGATCCAGGTATTGCTGAACCAGCACAGTTGACGCAAGTGGAAGGGAGCTGGTGGGATGGATGCACAGCATGCAAGAAGATTCCCTGAGAAGTAAATGCATCATTTGGGCAGAAGGAGGAAAGGGGCAACAAAAGCTATGCTGGAGCAAAATTACCATAGTTCTCCAATGGCCATGTAGAGCTGCAAGACTAAAAACTGAAGAGGACTCTTATACTTTTAAGAGAGTATTTCAGAGCCATTTCTTGTTACCTGGGATGCACCTCTAAACTGTAAAATTAATGCAATTTGACACTACTTTAGCTTTATAATATGAAATCATGGGAGTCATAGTTTTACAAAGTCTTTAGACTTTTTTTGCCAAAGAGTACTGGTGCCTCACCAAACTACAATTCCCAAGGTTCGAAAGCATTGAGCCATGGCAGTTAAGTGGTGTCAAGCTGCCTTAATTGTGCAGTGTAGATGCACTCCCTGTCACAACTCTCTTTAACATAGTAATGGGAAAGGGACGCTGTAAATAAATCTTCAATAACATATGCAGAAATTCTCTCTTCTACACAATGATTAAAGATAAAGGAGGCAATTTTCCATCTGATAGTGTTATGCTGACTAAGGGATTCTGGAAGGTGGCACCCAAAAAAGTAAATTCTTACATTTCTGACAATACAAGCAGGGACCACTGAACTGTTTTTAAAGTTGGGTGGGAGAGCACAACACTGGCAGGCCAGTTACTAATTTTGCCTGCCTGCAGGTACTTACAAGGTGAGGCATTACTTTTCACATCTGTTCTCATCCTTCAATAGGAAGTTTCTGACAAAATACAATTAACAGGACCAAGCCTAGGATAGATTGCAGGCAGCCTTTATCAAGACAGCCTTTGTTGAGCCCATTTCACAATTTGCAGCAATAGCTGCCTTAATTTTCCTAAGTGCTTGATCAATTAGTGCATTCCTGGGATGATAATGCTTGAAAAAGCTCAATTACAAAGGGGTCCAATTTGGTTGAACAATTTCAAAGGGGAAGTGTAGTCTTTTAGGGGAATTCAACTACCCCCTCTTCCACCCTGTCAGGAATTTCTGAAGGATGAGGATAAATGATTAAAAATTTCACCACAGAAAGGATGAATTTGCGTACCAGACTTGTGTATATGCAGCAATGGGACAATGGCTACAATTCTTTAGGACAGTAGTTCCCAATCTTTTGTTCCTCCAGGGTTTTGGGATTTCAATTTCCAGAAGTCCCAATCAGTAATTTGTGGAGCCAAAACACATGGAGGACCAAAGGTTGGATACCACTGCTTTAGACAGAAATCCCCTTGACCTCAGAAGTAAGAACTTAAAGATACAACCATGTTAGCCTGGAATATCAGCCTGCAAAGAGATCTTGTAGCACCTTTGAGACTGAGAGAGAAAAGTTGGTAGCTAGCATAAGCTTTTGCAGACTTAAGTCAACTTCCTCAGATGCAGAGAGGAAGGTTATTGGGTTGATCCAATGAGTATGTAACATATAAAGTGACCCTTTTTTGCTTTGTCAAAAACAATCAGAAAGATAGAGCTAGATAAAGCTGCCATGGAGATTTAAAGTCTTGATTTGATTTTCCTGTCAGAAATTTACCTATAAGTTGAAATGTTTTTGTTCTCTATGAGCTTAGTAAAAAACTTTGGTTATTGTTTTCTGTATTTTGAATGTTCTGTACCTTTTATATCCCTGTCATGGCCTTTGGCTACCACAACAATCATATTGATTGGTTACCTAGGAAGAGACCCATGTAAGGAGGGAGGAAACCCACATAATGACGTGGTGGTTAAAGGGCTACTCTTGCTTTGCATCATGTCCTAGGGTGCATCTAAACCAGTGTTTCCCAACCTTTGGGCCTCCAGGTGTTTTAGACTTCAAATCCCAGAAATCCCAGCCAGTTTACCAGCTGTTAGGAACTGTGGGAGCGGAAGTCCAAAACACCTGGAGGCCCAAAAGTTGGGAACCACTGATCTAAACTGTAAAAATAATGCAATGTGTAGAAATGATGAATGTTGAAATTCATTAGCATATGGATAATTTCAACAAAAAAAAATCAAGAAAATGAACAAAATCTGGCTACCAGTATCAAAAAAACTCTAAAATCAGGACAATAAATAAAGAACAACACTCAAAAACGGGAATTCCAGACAAGAAACCATCAGGGCCAGCTAATCACCTCCCAACAAAGGATTCCACGAGGCAGGAGGCAGCCAAGCTTTGATTTCTGCTGCCCTAGAAATAGGACTTAGAGCAACTGATTCAAAATTACAAGAAAGGGGATTCTACCTGAACATTAGGAAGAACTGCCTGATTGTAAGAGCTCTTCAGCAGTGGAACTCACTGCCTAGGAGTGTGGTAGAAGCTCCTTCCTTGGAGGTTTTTAACTCTTTTAGGAGTAAATTTCCCATCCTAGGAGTAGATTTCTCTCACTTCCAGTTGTCTCATCCCGTTATTAACTGTGAATCATTTGTAAATCGGAAGTTTGTAACTCGGGGACTACTTGTATATGTATATGTGCATATATGGTATATTATATCCATTAAGGTACTTTTCCATTTTCTGGGCAGAGGCCAAAAGGGCACTAGACAGAGAAGGTAGTCCATTTCATGATGGGGGTGGGGGGTTGAAGGAGTAAACCATTTCCTTGTTTTTCTGTTATTCCCCCCATCCATGTTGACGACCTTCATTTATGAAATGGGAAATGAGGGGAGTGGGGAATAACCAGCAAAAATGGGGGAACTGGTTTTCCTCATTCAACTCCCCCCACCCAAAATGGACTATCCTTCTTTGTATAGGCCCCCTTTTGGAGTGTGGATAATGGAACAGTAGTCGGAGCCGTGGTGGCACAATAGGTAAAACCCTTGTGCCGGCCGAACTGCTGACCTGAAGGTTGCCAGTTTGAATACGTGAGATGGGCTGAGTTCCCATCTGTCAGCTCTAGTTTGCGAGGACATGAGAGAAGCCTCCCCGCAAGATGGTAATACATCCAGGTGTTTCCTGGGCAAATTCTCTCACACCAGAAGCGACTTGCAGTATGTTCTCAAGTAGCTTCTGACACGATATAAAAATGGTACAGTATGGATATACATATACTATAGCTGGGGTACTGCCTATATGTGTATGCATATGTGTGTGTACATTATATATATATATATATATATATAATATGCGTGTGTGTGTGTGTATGTATATACAGTAGAGTCTCGCTTATCCAACATAAACAGGCTGGCAGAACATTGGATAAGTGAAAATGTTGGATAATAAGGAGGGATTAAGGAAAAGCTTATTAAACATCAAATTATGTTATGATTTTACAAATTAAGCACCAAAACAACATGTTTTACAACAAATCGATAAAAAGCAGTTCAATACATGGTAACGTGATGTAGTAATTACTGTATTTACGAATTTAGCACCAAAACATCGCAATGTATTGAAAACATTGACTACTAAAAGGCAGACTGTGTTGGATAATACAGAACATTGGATAAGCGAGAGACTACTGTATATACATATATTATGTGTATGTATATATATAAATATGTGTATACATATACAACTATTATGTATGTACAGTAGAGCCTCACTTATCCAACATAAACGGGCCAGCAGAACGTTGGATAAGGGAATATAATAGATAATAAGGAGAGATTAAGGAGAAGCCTATTAAACATCAAATTAGGTTATGATTTTACAAATTAAGCACCAAAACACCATGTTATACAACAAATTTGACAGAAAAAGTAGTTCAATATGAAGTAATGCTACATAGTAATTACTGTATTTACGAATTTAGCACCAAAATATCATGATATATTGAAAACGTTGACTACAAAAATGTGTTGGATAATCCAGAATGTTGGATAAGCGAATGTTGGATAAGTGAGACTCTACTGTATTATATGTGTGTATATATAAATAGTATATACGTGTATGTATGTATATATATATATAATATTAAAATATTGAATGATCTCTCTCTCTCTGTATAATATATGACCTATGCTACCTGGGACAGTGAAAAGGCCTGTCCGCGGGGCGGGCCGCTCACCTCGTGGAAGAGCTCCAGGCTGTAGGTGTTGTCGTCATCGGCGAAGAAGAGCACTCCCGGGGGCGGGGGGCCCTTGGCCTGTCCGAGGCGCTGGTGCCTCTGGCGGACCCAGGCCAGTCCGGCGTTGCGCTGCTCGGTGGCGCGCGGCTGCCCGGGGCGCTTGTACCTGCGGGGCGTGGGCGCGTGGAGGTGGGTGACGGGGGGCCCGCCGGCCGCGGGCAAGCTCGCCGCGAAGCGCGTGACCAGCTCGCTGACGCCGGCCGCGTCCTCCACCAGCACCCAGTGCACGCGCGCCACCTGCCGGAGGGTGTTGCCCAGCCGCGTCAGCTCCGCTTTCTGCACCGGCCGGCTGTAGGTCGGCGTGATGACGTAGATGACAGACAGGAGGGAGGAGGCGGGTTGCGGCGGCGTCTGCTGCTGGTGGTGCTGGTTCTTGGGGGCCCGGGGCCCGCCTCTGCCGTCCGCCTCCAGCATCAGGAGGACCAGCAGGACCCAGGGCAGGAGCACCAGGAAGCGGCCCAGCAGCACCGCCCTCAGCCCGCTTCCAGCCGCCTCACTCCCGCCGCCGCCGCCTCGGCTGCTGCTGCTGCACCCCTCGCAGCAGTGGCAGCGGCAGCGCGGGAAGTCAGGCGAGCGGGTGCCCAGGCTGGGGGAAGGAAGAGCGCTGCTCCCGCCGTTTGCGCCGCCGCCGCCGCCTCCGCCGCCGCGCAGGCTCAAGCGGTGCTTCCCTCCGCGCCATGGGGCCGGCGGCAGGGCGCAAGGGGCCACTCTCCGGGCGCCCGGGAGCGCGAAGGCCGGGGAGCGGAGCCGCAGCGGGCGGAGGGAGGGCGGCGGGAGAGGGGAGGAGGAGGACGGAGCCCGCCGCGGGGCCCACACCTTGGCCTCCGGGTAGCGGGGTAGAGTGGCCGCCCTCCCTCCCACTCTCCCTCCCGAGGCGCGAGGTGCAGCGCTCCCGCCTCAGTTGTTACGCTGGAGCTGGATCGGCTGTGGCTTCTGCAGCGGGGTAGAGTGGCCGCCCTCTCGCCGCGCCTCAGCCCCTTCTGAGGTGCAGCGCTCCTGACTCGGTTATGCTGGATCGGCTGTGACTTCTTCTCGCCTTCTTCTTCCTCCCTTTCTTCTTCCTCTCCTCCCCTCTCTTGTTTCTTCTCCTTTCCTTTCAATAAACAGTCAGGTTGTGTCAGAATTCAACTCGCACACTTCCTTCCCCTCTCCTCCTTGTTTTACCACACAGGCCGGGCTTGGTGGTTTGTCACATTCCAACCTATATCCGCTCTCCTTCTTTGCCTTCTTTCTCCCCCTCTCTCTCTCCTTTCCACCTCCCCTTTCTTTCCTCCCTTCTTGCCCCTCTTCGCAAGCAAACCCGATTGCGTCTGCAGGCTCGCCAGAACCAAAACTGTTCCCGCTCTTCTTTCTTTCGTCCCCCCCTTTCCCCCCTTATTCTTGCCTTTCCGCACTCCTTTCTTTCCCTCCTTATTCTTCCCCCTCTTTTCTTTCTTTCTTCCTCCCGCCTCTTCTTCCTGGGCTGCTTCTCCTCCTCCGCACTGAAGAAAGAAGACGGCGCGGGACGGCGCTCTGAGGTGATTCCCCTTGGGCTCTCTCTGCCGGGCTTCCTTCAGCTCTCGGTTCCTTCTCTCTCTCTCTCTCGAAGGGCGGCTCCGGAGCCGGGACCCCGTCTTGCTCTTCGTCCCGAGAGGCTTGGAGGAGATGCGGCGAGAGGGAGAGGGAAAGAGGGGACCCAGCGGCGGGAGAAGGAGGCGCGGCGGCGATGCTCCTGCTGCTGCTGCCTCTCCTCCTCCGAAGGGCGCCTGTGGATGGTGGCTGGCTGAGAGGGAAGGGGGAGGAGGGATCCCTTCAGGGCTGGTGCGGCGCAGGAGAGGGAGGAGGAGGGAGCCTTCCCCCCTCTCTTTCTCTTCCCTCTCTTTCTCTCCCTTCTCTTCTCTCTTTCTCTTTATTCCCTCCCTCCCACACTCTCTCTTCCCGCCCTCTCCGCCTCTCTTCTGTTCCTTCTTTCCCTTCTCTCTTCTATTCCCTCTCTTCTCTAGCCTCTTTATCTATCCCCCCTCTTTCTTCTACTCCATCCCTCTTTCTCTCACCTATTCCCTCGCTCTCTCTTCTAGCCCCCCCCTCTTCTCTCGCCTTTCTCTCTCTATGCCTTCTTTCTCTCATCAACTCCCCCTCTCTTCTCTTCCCTGCTTCTCCTCCCTCGCAGGCCTTCCTCTGTTCCTTCTTTCCCTCTTTCTCTCCCCTCCCTCTCTTCTTTTCTCTCCCTCTTTTTCCCACCCTTCCTCTCCCCCCTCTCGCCTCTCTCTCTTCCTTCTTTTATCTATTCTCCCCTCTCTCAAGTGCCCCCTCTTCTATTCCCTCATCTCTCTTCCTCTCTTCTACTTCATCCCGCTTTCTCGCATCTATTCCCCCCTCTCCTCCCCCCTCTTCCTTCTCTCTCTCTGCCTCTCTCTTCTATTCCTTCCTTCTCTCTTCAAGTCCCCCTCTTCTATCTCCTCTCCCTTCTGTTCCTTCCTTCTTTCCCTCTTTCTCTCCCCTTCCTCTCCTCTCTTCTTTTCCCTCCCTCCCTCTCCTATTCCCTCTCTTCTCTCACCTCTCTTCTATTCCTCCTCTTTCATCTATTCCCCTCTCTTCTCCCCTCCATCTCCTTTCTCAATTCCTTCTTTCTGTCATCTATTCTCCCCTCTCCTTTATCCCCCTCTCCTCTTTCTTCTGTTCCGTCTTTCCCTCTTTCTCTCTCCTCCCTCTCCTCTCTCCCTTTCTTCTATTCCTTCCCTCTTTCTCGCATCTATTCCCTCTCTCTTCTATACCCTCTCTTTTCTTCCCTCCCTCTCCTCTCCCTCACACCTTTCTTCTAATCCTTCTTTCTCTTTCTCTCCCCTCCCTCTTCTCTCTCCTTTTCTCTCCCTCTTTCCCCCTCCCTCCTTTTCTCTTGCCTCTCTGTCTTTCTCTTCTATTCCTTTCTCTCATCTATTTACCCCTCTCCTCTCTCCCTCTCTTCTATTCTTTCCTTCTTTCTCTCCCCTTCCTCTCCTCTCTCTTTCCCCTCCCTCCCTCTTTTATTCCCTCTTTTCTCTCGCCTCTCTATTCCTTCTTTCTCTGATCTATTCCCTCCTCTTCAATTCCCCCTTCCTCTCTCCTTCTTTTCTATCCACTCTTCAACTCTCCCTCCCTCTTCTATTCCCTCTCCCCTTCCCTCACTTCTTTCTCTCGCTCTCTTCTATTCCTTCTTCCTCTCATCTATTTCCCCTCCTATTCCCCCTCTCCTCTCTCCCTCTCTCTTCTATTCCTTCTTTCTTTCCTCTCCCGCTCTTCTCTCTTTTCCCTCACTCCCTCTTCTATTCCCTTTCCTCTGGAGGCTCTCTCTGTCTCTCTTCTATTCCTTCCCCTCATCAACTCCCCCTCTTCTATTCCCCCTCTCCCCCTCCCTCTTGCTTCTCTTCCCTCCCCCTCTCCTCCCTCCTGTCTCCCTCCTCCTCTCTTCCATTCCTTCCTTCTTTCTTCTGTTCCTCCCTCCTCTCCCTTTCTCTTCTATCCACCCTTCAACTCTCCCTCCCTCTTCTATTCCCTCTCTCCTTCTCTCGTTTTTCTCTTTCTCTATTATTCCTTCTTTCTCTCATCTATTCCTCCTATTTTCCCATCTTCTCTCCCTCTCTTCTTTTCCCTTTCCTCATCTCTCGCCTCTCTCTATTCCTCTCTTTCTCTCTTCTGTTTCCCCCTCCTCTTTTCTATTTCTTCTTTCTTTCTTTCGCATCTATTCACCCTCTCTTCTATTCCCCCTCCTCTCCCCTTCTCTTCTATCCGCCCTTCAGCTCTCCCTCCCTATTCTGTTTGCTCTCCCCTTGCTTCTCTCTCTCTCTCTTCTATTCCTTCTGTCTCTCTTCTATTCTTCCCTATTTTCCCCTCTCCTCTCCCTCTCTTCTTTTCCCTCTCCTCATCTCTCCCCCCCCTCTCTATTCATCCTCTCTTCTATTTCCCCCTCTCTTCTCTCTTCTATTATTTCTTTTTCTTATCTATTCCCTCTCGCTCTCTTTCTCCTTCCCTCCCCTTTCTTTCCTTTCCCCTCCAGGACCGGTTGTTTCCTGGATCTCTTTTTCTGACACGCTAAAAGGTCCCTGAGGAAAAAACTCCTGAGGAGAGGAGAAGGGGGCACCAAAAGGGCAGTGTGTATTGTTAGGGCCGGCCTTAGGTAATTTTCAAGTGTAAGCAAACAGAATTTTGCCCCCCCCCCCCCAACCAAGCACTGAAAAATAAAAGCTTTGGATAAGCAAAAATGTTGGATAATAAGGAGGGATTAAGGAAAAGCCTAAATAAAGAACAACACTTTGAAAACGGGAAATCCAGACAAGAAACCATCAGAGCCAGCTAACACCTCCCAACCAAGGATGCCCCCAGGGAGGAAGCAGCCAGACTTTGAATCTGCAAGGCCATTAAATGCTAATCAAGCCGGCCAATTGCAACATTCACACTAGCCTCAAACAGACAATAGCTCTTTGTCCCACCCTGACTTTCCACAGATATATAAATCCCACTTACCTAGCTTCCAACAGACCTCAGAACCTCTGAGGATGCCTGCCATAGATGTGGGTGAAACGTCAGGAGAGAATGCTTCTGGAACATGGAGGCAGGAAGGCCTCTTACTTGCCGGGGCCTCTGGCAACCCATCCCAAGGCAGGCGGTGGGACCGAGCCGTAAAGTGGCGCTGGCCCCGCCGAGGGGAGGAACAGCAAGATGGGTGGCCGCTTGCGCCATGAGGCCGCTTGGCCCAGCCCCATATCCTTCGAGGATAGAGGGCGGGGCCAAGCAGCTGCATAGCGCATGCTCAGTGGTCAAAGTGGGCACCTCGCCCATCTCACCCTTTCCAACCACAGCGCATATGCCATGTGGCCGCTTGGCTCTGCCCTGTATCCTCGGATACGGGGCGGGGCAAAGCGGCCGCATGGTGTAAGCAGCCACCTATCTCGCTGTTCCTCCACTTGGCGGGGCCAGCACTAGTTTACCGCTCCGTCCTGGCACCGGCAAGTAAGAGGCCTTCCTGCCTCCGCAGCCTGGCCTGGCCTCCAACCAGGCTGCCATGCTGCCTCTTTAAGGACAGGGAAGTGGTCCTGGCCTGCGCCTGAGAACTGTCTCCTCTCCACCAAAGACACCTTCCCAAGCCTCCTTGGGAAGGTGTCTTTGGTGGGGAGGAAACAGCCCTCAGGCACAGGTCAGGATCGCTTCCCTGTCAAAGGGGCAGCAGGGCGGCCTGGTTGGAGGCCAGGCCAGGCCGCGGAGGCAGGAAGGCCATGCCTGGGCAGAGGTGCCTCAATGGTTGCTGAAGGCGCCATCCTCCAGCCTCAACTGCGCCCCATAGAGGATGGCGATTTCGGCAACTGCCTAATTTGCCTTGCGGTTGAACCGCCCCTGTGTGTTGCGTGTGTGTATATCTATGAGGGGACCTTGTGGAAAAGAAAATGCCCCACTATTTCCTTATTAGTCAACGAAAGGGAAGGCAACAGCATCTAGGTTCGGTATGCAGTATAATAGGAAGAGAAACAAACGAGAGATAATTCCCCCTCAGGTTTTGGCAGGAATAACCCCTCCCAAAGCCCAGTTACCACAAAAGGGTAGAATGGAGGGAGTGACTTTGCCTGATTAGGGAAGCTAAGCAGGGTCGGCCCAGGTTAGGTCGTGGGTGGGAGGCCCCCAACAAGCAAAACAAGTTTTGTTGACTTTATATACAGAGAAGGTACTGGCAAAGCCTAAAGAAATACAAAAAGGGACTGGCAACGCCACCTCTTATCTTTCTTGCCTAAGGAAATCCTATCAAATTCAAGGGGTTGCCATAGTAAATTAATTTGAAGGTGCACAAATATTGTCGCTTCTCTTGAGTGAAATGAGCAGGCAGGGGAGGTTCCTTTCCTTGAATTCATCTACACTAGACTTAATGCAGTTTGACACCACTTTAAACTAGCCTGGCTCAATGTTGTGGAATCCTAGAAGTTGTAGTTTTGGAAAGTCTTTATATCAGGCCTGGGCAAACTTGGGCCCTCCGTCCAGATGTTTTGGACTCCAACTCCCACCATTCCTAACAGCCTAAGGCCCCTTCCTTTTCCCCCTCAGCCACTTAAGTGGAAAGGATCTGAGGCTGTTAGGAATGGTGGGAGTTGGAGTCAAAAACACCTGGAGGGCCCATGTTTGTCCATACCTGTTTTATAGTCTTCTCTGCCCAAAAGTGCTGGTGCCTCACCAAACTAGAAATCCCAGGAGTCCCATCACATTGAACCCTGGCAGTGAACATGCATTAGTTCTGCAGTGCCTCAAGTCTCTTGTGCAATATAATTGGAAAGGAACACTGTAAATAAATCTGTGTGTTTTATTAAGCTGAAAGGAAAATACAAAAGTAAGACTAGGCTTACATCGGATTTAGTGTGCTTCCTAAGGCATGGTTTTGAGCACTGTAAGGTTTCTTGGTCTGCTGCTCTTTCGTCTTTGGCCCCTCAACTCCTTTTCCTGTGGAAAGAAAGTAAAAAACAAAGAGCAGTGGGGGAAAATTCAAGACAGAAATAAAAGAGTTTTCAAAGACTTTCAGGGCCAGAATCACTGGGTTGCTGAGAGTTTTCCAGGCTGTATGGGCATGTTCCAGAAGCATTCTCTCCTGACATTTCGCCCACATCTATGGCAGGCATCCTCAGAGGTTGTGAGGTCTGCCGAAAAACTATGCAAGTGGGGTTATATATCTGTGGAAGGTCCAGGGTGGGAGAAAGAAGTCTTGTCTGCTTGAGGCAAGTGTGAATGGTGCAATTGGCCACCTTGATTAGCATTGAATGGCCTTGCAGCTTCAAAGCCTGGCTGCTTCCTGCCTGGGGGAATCCTTTGTTGGGTGGTGTTAGCTGGCCCTGATTGTTTCATGTCTGAAATTCCTCTGTTTTCTGAGTGTTGTTTTTTTATTTACTGTCCTGATTTTAGAGGGTTTTTTTTAATACTGGTAGCCATTTTGTCATTTGTCATTTGTCATTTTCATGGTTTCCTCTTTTCTGTTGAAATTGTCCCTGGACGTTCCACACAGATATATAAACCCCACTTGCATAGTTTTTCAACAGACCCCACAACCTCTGAGGATGCCTGCCATAGATGTGGGCAAAATGTCAGGAGAGAATGCTTCTGGAACAAAAGCCATACAGCCCGGAAAACTCACAGCAAACCAGAAATAAAAGACTTTATATTCTACACACCGTGCGAAATTCTCTGCTGTATGAATGCCCAATTGAAGCATCATTTGGAAGTACTTTAAATAGAGACAAATTAGTTCTGAATTTAAAAGAGAGAGTCCTTTAGACATGTTTCGGGAGTCTAGATATGTTTTTTCTCATGGCTTTTATGGTGTGACGGGGCGAGTTGTGTGGCGGGAGATGGTTAGACACTCAGCTAGCTATTTATAATGGCAGAGACATTTCCCCAGGAATATTCTCAGCAGAATAGCTTGTTCTGTTTGTTTGGCTTTGGAGGGCAAGCGAGTCAAAGCTCCAAACTACAGTTACACTTTGCTTGTCTATTGCTGCTCTCTACCTAGTATTCATTTTCATGAGGGAAATGCCCAACAACCAGAAAAAAACCATCTGCATAGTCGGGACTACATCCAAATTCTGAATATTGCCCAAAAGAATGCAACTAAAGGCATCATTTGCAAAGAACTGTGTTGCCATTTCATATATACCTCTATGTAAGGGGTTTGTGTGTGTGCATGTGTGTGTTTGTGTGTGTGTTAGGAGCGATATGAGGAACTGCAAGTCGCTTCTGGTGTGAGAGAATTGCTCATCTGCAAGGACGTTGCCCAGGGGATGCCCCAGATATTTGATGTTTTACAATCTTGTGGGAGGCTTCTCTCATGTCCCTGCATGGGAAGCTGGAGCTGACAGACGAGAGCTCACCCCGCTCCCCGGTTTCAAACCGCTGACCTATCAGTCAGCAGTCCTGCTGGCACAAGAGTTTAAGCCATTGTACCACCGGGGGCTCCTAGGCTAAGTCCCACTGAATACTGTGGACCTTTTTAGCAAATACGATTGGGTTGTTTGTGTGTCAGAGTTGAAATTCTCCCTTGAATAAATAAAAGAGATGGTTAGATTGTTGTGGACATAGCTTTACCAACACACTGCTTAGTGCTTACAAAAATTAGGTCCTACTGAGTCCACAGGCAGTTACTCCATAACCAATGTGCTTAGATGCTTCCTGCTATCATAAACAAGTAAAACCTAAAGAGTTTAGGGGTGCTTATTGCCAGTAGTAAGTATACCTTGGCTTCAACCCAATGCATCCATATTTTGCCATTAGGATAATAGAACATAATGCCACTTGCTTCTGAGTAAATGTTCATAGATGTGAGCTGCATCTATGTAGCCATGTGTTTTATACAGACATCTTTTCTCATTTTGGAGGAGAATAAAAGCAAAATTGGAATGTATGCTCTTTCTTAATAAATAAAGCTGGACAAAAAAATACATTGAATGGCTTGCTTCATTATTTTCCACGGCTGTTGCTCGATCAAATGCTTGATTATCTGCTTAAATGGGGACGCGAGAGCATTAATAGAAGATGAATTGTGTGTATGTATATACTATTTATCAGAGCAATAATTGCTCTGATGAATAACCTGTTTTGATCTTGAAAGGACAAATGTTCTGCACTCTTGTGTTTCTCTTTTCAAGGTAATAACTCTTACAAAAGGCTGCAATTCTGCACATGCAGGTAGGCTGCGGAGAGCCCAAGTAAGTCAGAGAGATATAATCAACCAAAATTACTCGGTCTTTTCCAAACAAATCCCCATATGGGGAGAACTATCTGTCTTATCCAGGCACCTAACTAGGCCACATATGTTTGCTTGCTATCCAGAGGGGACATATTAACCCCGGTGGGCTCAGATGCAGAAAAGACATTACTGTGATATAATGCAAGCTGAAATCTCTGTGAAATCAGAGTGACAAATGGCCACGCACCAAACATCTAAATGAGGAAACATCTGTGCGGTAGAGAGATAATTAAAGTTAGCATGTTCTGTAGAGGAATTGAAGGTTTGTTATGTGATTAATGAAATAACAAAGGGAGGTGGGGGGATGCGGCAAGGGTATAGAGTTCAATACACCCCAGTCAGAGAGTCTGAGACAAGAAATGACAGTGGCCCATTTTATGGCAATGCAGTTTGTCTAGAAGGCCAACAACCAAAAGAGCATTTCTCTCAGAACAGCTATGCATTCATTCCCCACATTAACAAATTCTGCTTATCGGGATAATTCAGTGTACGGCCTTAGAGATGCAATCAACAAAACACAAATCACTACACCCACCCAAAAAAGCAAAGAGCAATGAAGTGAATTTATTTTTAAATCTCTGTAACCTTCAGCGTACCATGTTACTATATGCAACAAAAAGGTCATAAGCGAGAAACGAAACATAGTGTTTAGGGTTGCTAACGTTTTAAAGTGATTTTATTCGTTAGGCCAGCCAGAGAAGAAGTAATGAAGTAGTGAGAATATTCTTGGCATAAACTGATTGAAAATGCAGTGCTTTCTCCACTGTTTCAAACTATTGTTGAAGCTATAGAATATTTTTAAAAAATATACCACCTTGGTTGTGATGACTCATGGGCCATGTAGTCCCGTTCCTAGTACTGTTGTGACAGATGAAGAGGAAAACTTGGGTTTCCCACCGTTTCTGCCAGATTTGGAGCCCTCGCAGCTGCAGGATGTTTGCCCACAAGAAGTCAGCCAAACAAGCCTTGAGCAGAAATCTCCCCCATTTTCTCGCCGCCTTTATTATAATCAAGATAGACGCGCTCGGGAGGCGACTCGCCGAAGCGCCAGGATAGCTGCCAGACAATTAGATGATTAAGTCTGTTTCCCTTGGGAAAGTTTAAGGAGTCCTGCATCTGGACAGTATAGGTTTCGGTTCTTGTTCCCCAGAGAAAGTGTGCTTTGGCGGGAAAACAAGATCCTATATAGATGTTTGGCCACAAAGGATTCCTGGCGGAGTCAATTCGTCAGCTCGTGGAGTGAGATCGTGTGTAGACTTCGTACCCCAGTTCCCAGCTCCTGAATCAAGTTCCCAGCCCTGCCTTGTTCCACGGATTTCTATGGACTCAGTTCTTGTTCCACGATTGCCTTGTTTCAAGTTGGACCTTGCCAAGTCTCAAGTCTTGCCTTGCCTTGCGTTTTAAACCACGGACCCTGCTTCTCGGATTCCAGCCTTGTTTTCCCTTCCTTCGGATTTACCTTGAGCCTCAAAGACTATGGACAGTTCCCCACACTATTGCTTGCTAAATAGTGTGTGTTTCGGTGAAGTGGATTATAACTTTGGACTTTAATATCATATATTGGACATTGTTTTCCTGGACTATATTTGACCTTTCCTGAAAGGTCTACTTCTGGACTATATTCTACACTTGTTTTTATTGACTTTATATAATTCTTTAATAAAGATATTAGATAGATTCTGGCCTCTGCGTATGGTTATTGGTGCTCTGCAGCCTGGGTCCTGACATTGGTGGTGTATAGCATTTTATTTCCACATATGTTGTTTTACATCTCTTGCAACCTTTTCCAACCCAGTATTCTGCTGACATATTTTGTTGGGGTGGTGCTGTCCTTTCTAATTATTTCTAATTTACAGCAATCCTAAAGTGAATTTGCCAAGAAGACATAGTGACAATGTCTTCCTGGAAAAATTAGTTCAAGGAGATTTGCCATTGCCTTCTTCTGAGGCTGAGAGAGTGTGAACTATCACCCATGGCTGAGGGAGGATTTGGTTTCCCAGAACCCTCATCCAACATTCATACTATAACTACACCATTCTGAGTCTTGTATCATTATGATCCTTCTATTATTAGCTAACATTAGCTAGATATATTGGACTACAATTCCTATAATCCACATAATTAGCCATGCTGCTTGGGGGTTATAAGCATTGCAGTCCAGTATGTCTGGAAGTTGCCAGCTGGTGAAGGGTTGCTTAGCAGTCATTTGGAGCCAAAAAGTTATCATATATCCACCCTTCAATCATTCATACCTTTCTGAAATCCATATCCTTGAACTTAAGACTTCATCCCAGGAACAGCAGTTCTGATGAGAGAAGTCAATAGGCCAATATTTCTTGCCCTTGCAGACTTCTGAATAAAATTAGAAAGGAAATGTTCTGATGAAAGAAAGCTTTCTGCCCTGAGAACTGGTTTTTCACAAAAACCAATGTTATTCCTGGCTTCATGTTATCATCTCCAGTGCTTTATGATATATTAGGTCATGACATTTTTTTTGTTTAAATGCCCAGATGGCTTTTAATGGGTGTTCATATTCATACTCAATTTATATGCTGTTTTACTGTAACTCCCAAGTACATATAACAGGTTGGATTCTTCTGCCTTTTCCCAGCACCCATAATTCCCATTAATTTTTTAAAAATGTCATTGGAAAATTATCTTCCAGGTAATATTTTGGAAACTATAAAATAACTACTCTCTTGCAGACAATTGTTTAATTGCAGGTCTTCTAACAACAAAAAAGGCTCTTGCCATGCCTTGATTTTATCATGCATTTTTTGTGAATGGCAGTCTAAATTTCAGTAATCTGGAATAAATGAGCACAGCTCAGATTACAGTGGGTCCTTAGTATATGCTGGGATTTGGCACCAAACCCAAGGAGGTTCAAATCCCACTGTCTACAACGGCATACAAAAATTGTGTCCCTTATATAAAATGGCAAAGTAAAGGTTTGCTTTATGGGTTTTTGTTTGGGGGGAGGGGTGGGATATTTCCATGTTTTTTTAGCATGTCAGAAGAGACATGAGAACATACTGTAAGTCGCTTCTAGTGTGACAGAATTGGCCATCTACAGAGATGTTGTTCAAGGGACGCCCGGATGTGTTACCATCCTGTGGGATGTTGTTTGTTTTATACATGCAGATATAATGCCAGAAACCTATCCCACACTGGAATACTAAGTTACATTTAAAGAAACAGAGAAGAATCAATCACCTGAAGAAGGTGTTCCAAACACCGAAACAAGGAATACACCCGGGCTACCTTGTTGTAACCATGGTCACCGTGTAGAACTCTTCTCTGACACCACCACAACTTCGGATGCCACATATGGTCCTTCAAGATATCTATAAGTGGCCTTTTAAATCATCATATATTGGACTACTGTGTTTTATTAGAGGAGATTGGGGTCTCCCATTTGAAATCTATATGAATACGGACATTTATTCAGGATAGAAATAAGTTGTACCTTTGTATTGTGTATATAAATAATAAACCTGTCATACGATGACACATTTGATGTTTCAGATATAACAACAACATAATACTTCATGTATCGAACGCAGGGTATAACATAGTTAAAACACACAGATAAAACATAAGACCATTAAATGCATATATTGAAAACATAAACCAAAGATTAATCCATTGCAAACAATCAATTGCTGCTAGCTACCACTTTGAAATAGCAGCTCATAGGAGAGGATTGTGGTGGTCATTCTAAATGTGCTCCCTAGAAGGCATATCTCTTCAGGCCCAACAAGTTCTGGATCAGTAATTCCCACTTCTGGTTCTGGTTCTGATTCTTGCTCTAATCTTTATTCCTTGATGTTCCTGAGGCTTCTAGGGGTGCATAAACACTATAGAATGAATGCAGTTTGACACCATATCTGTCATGACTCAATTCTTTGGAATCATGGGAGCAGAGCTGGTTCAACAATGAGGCGAATTAAGCGGTCGCTTCGGGTGCAAAACATACGGGGGCACAGTCTAGACTGCTTTTTCTGTTTATTTGTTGTAAAACATGATATTTTGGTGCTTAATTTGTAAAATCTTAATGTAATTTGATGTTTAATAGGCTTTTCCTTAATCTCTCCTTATTATCCAACGTTTTTGCTTATCCAGTGCTTTTATTTTTCAGTGATTGGTTTGGGGGGGGGGGGGGTTGCCAAAATTCTGTTCGCCTACACTTGAAAAATACCTAGGGCCGGCTCTGCATGGGAGCTACAGTTTGGTGAGGCACCAGCACTTTTAGGCAGAGAAACTGAAGGTCTTGCAAAACTACAATACCCAGGATTCAATAGCCTTGAGCCATGGCAGTTACAGGAGCACCAAACTGTATTAATTCTACACTGTAGATATATCCCTCGGCTTTGCCACTCCTGGCCAAAGGATCTTGTTAATCTATTCTTAGATCTTTGATAAGCGCTCTCTTGTTCCTTACAGCACTAAGTGTAACTTTACTTCAAGAAGCATCTGAAGGCATCCAAGGAACAGTAGCTGTGTGATATCAAATTAAATTTCTTTTAAAAAGTTTATCAAGACACAAGAATGAACATAATGTCTTTATGATACTCACCCAGGGTACCTAACATCTTCCTTCAGCAATAGATGCAGGAAATCTGGGCAATTTACAAAAATGTATGTGAGTATAAATATGCACACACCATGGCCCACACCATCCTACCATCCTATTTTACTGCCTTATAATTATATCTCACACTCCTTGTTCTTTGCAAGCAAAATCTTGATATCCTTTCTCCGCCCCCACAGTCTGAAGCCCTCCTTTCAGCCCTTTTCTTTCTCGATTCTCTTCTCAGAAGCCTGAATTATTTTAGCTCTGACTCCTACACTTTTTTAGATCTGAAATTCAGCCCACTGGCTCCAAAGTTGTAACCGGGCTCTTCAAAACCTCACAGTCTTCACTTTCAGAATACGTATGCTCCTTGCATTAAATTCCCTGCCTTTAGCAAAGCATGCTTCACGGATTTACATGTTATTTATTTTTACACCTATTTAATTTGCATAATACATATCAGCATGTTTATCATTTATGAGCTCACTAATTTCCTGTTATAAGGAATATTGTTGTATTTGTTATTCCCTAATGTGATTACAGTATTTTATATATTTTGATTCTTTTCTTTTCAATTGTAAAAAACATCCAAAGAAATAGCTCTGTATGAATGTAGGTTATCAGAACCAACTATCTTAGAGGGGCTGCTGCTGCTGCTGATCTTCAAAGATCCTATATGCACGTATATTTTTAAGCAATATGTGTCAATTTATGCTCATGCACGTACACACTAGCAATGTGACTTTATGTTAAACAAGCAAACAGAGAAATCAGGAAGAAATGTACAAACTCAAAAATGCTTGTATCTTGGTAAGTCTTTTAAAATATGGTATCAATTTCTACGTAGTTTGATAATACTTTGGTTCTACTATGGGATAGAGACAGGGTATTTAAAAATCAGTGTAGCAAATGTGCCTTATGTGTGCGTACATATGTTCCTTCAAGTTTCCTGTTGGCTTGTGGCAACACCATGAATTTCAGGTTTTCTTAAACAAGGAATGCTGTTGACAATCCCCATTAGCAGCTTTGCCAATTTTGGATTTGATTATTTGCAAGATTGGAGCTTTGGCTTAATTAGTTTGATACTTTCTCACCCTCCTCCTCACTCTCTCTCTCTCTCTCTCTCTCTCTCTCCATCTTTTGTCTTACCCATAGCTCCCTTCCCCACTTTTATGCCTTAGCTAGATTTTCAAAGTTCCTTTGCCCCCCCCCCCCCCCGAATACTGAAGCTGATTTTAGAAGCAGCATCCCATAACTTCCAATTTTAGGAGGTTGATAGCATTTTGAAACTCTGGCTGAGGGATCATGGAAGCAAGGTAGGAAAGGAAGCTATGGACCAGGGATGTATGCAGGACAGGAATTGCTAGGGGGAACAGGAAGGAGGGAGGGTTTGAGGGCAAGCCACTACCATGGGCTGCTGCTGATACTAAAATCAGTTTCAATGTCCCAGAGAGGCAAAAGGGGGATGGAAACCAGACTGAGGCATTGTGGTGCCAAGGTGGGAAAGTGATCTATGAGGCTGAAGTTATTGGCTGAACAGGGGTTTATATAGCATACATTTTGAAAGGGGATTATGATATTCACATTTTTTCTACTTTTGTGGGTACCTTGTGCCCCTAACCCCCAGAAATGTGAGAGCCAATTGTACTCTGAGGTGGTTTTGCCAGTTCCGTCCTCTGAAATTTAGATTTGCATTACAGGGTTTAAGGGGAACAGGCTACAAAATAAGGGTCATGAATAACTATTACATGTCTGAGATTGCAATCTTATGCATATTGAGCTAAAAGTAAGTTTCACATAATTGAATGAAATGTATGTCTGATGTTAATAATTATGAGGTAGATCATGCTTCTTCCCATTTAGGTTCTTGGTATCTGTGGAAGCTCTGAGATGCTGATGGATCAACACATTGGGCTAAGGCTCACCCAACGGTTAGACAGAGGTGACTGCAACTTCAGATTTTGATGGCCATGAAATTATAGAAAATTTTCACTGATTTAATGTGTTCAGTACTGTATTTCTCCTGTAAGAGATGGAGGCAAGTACTTGAGATATATCTACCTCATGTGCCAAATCTTGTGCTAGCTTTGGGTACTATGTACCTGAGCCTGTGTGATGCCAATTGCTCCTCCCCCCCCCCCTCTGATAAATGTTTTAAGCAGATGATGGATCTGAACCTGCTGGAAACACTATAATGAGTGAAGTAGACCTTTGGTCTGAACTGGCCATCCTATCTTTATGAAACAACAAGGTGATCTGACTATGTAGATCCAGCCTATGCTCGCTCTCTCTCTCTCTCTCTCTCTCTCTCTCTCTCTCTCTCTCTCTCTCTCTCTCTCTCTCTCTCTCTCTCTCTCTCTCTCTCTCTCTCTATATATATATATATATATATATATATATATTGGTGCTCTATTTATTTTCAAAAGAAGATATTGGCTGTTTTAAAATAAAATAAAATAATACCGTAGCTATATAATTTTTAACATGCCTTCTGACTTTTGAGTCATCTAGCTGCTTACATGTGATTAGCCTCGCTTGTTTATTTGTTTGGCTTTGGGCCATTACGGCAGAAATTGCCTTCAGCCATCTTGGAAATTACCCAAACTTGGTGATGGCTCTTTGCAGAGCCAAAATCTTTGCACTGCACATTACTTTAACCAGTGGGGTGTTCCAATTAGCAGTTTGTCTTCACAACTGTCAGAAGAGATGGTGTGAATTGTAACTTTGCGGTCACACTATCTTCCCATCTGGGTGCCCGAAGAAGCTCTGCCAGCCATTAAACCTCTCAGTCAAAGTTCAGCAATCATGCGCTATAATACTTTATCAATATCCATTCCATACTTGCTGTGTTGCTGTCTGGAAGCCACAGCGATTATCCTTGCCATTCCTGAATAAAGGATTATTTCACACTAGGGTTAAACTACTGGCAGGCTGGGGGCTCATAGCTCCTCTTATTATTCACTTTGACTCTTCCTTACAACCTCGGCCAGTGTTTCAGGACTCTTCAATCTTCTCTTCACTTTAAACAGTAGCTGAAGATTTATGAAGGCTCTTCCTCTTCTAATTTACCAAACAGTCACTCTGAGACACAGACAAAGGGTTCATTGTCTCCTTTCCATTTAGAGAGACCATGGGTCCTCCTTTACAAATGACAGTCCTCTCTTTGAAGGGCTGTCCTGTCTGAATCTGATTTAAAGATAAATAATGATTTGAAGCAAGAACAAGAGTCTGGATGTTCATGCTCATCGGCAATGAACAGACTGAGCAGGTACAAAGGCATAGTCTTCTACCTTTTGGTGAAAAGTATTTCATTTCTGTTACAAATTATAGACATTTTTCTGAATATGCATGGATGGATATGAATTATTTTATAGAAATCAGTGCCCTCTTTTGTGACAATTTATTTGGTGATGCACAAGGGTCACTTTGCAATTTCCAAGGGAGCAGAAACAGGCTGTGGCATAGTTGAGAAGGAAGGGATGTGGGGCAAATCTACACAACAGAATTTATGTAGTTTGACACCACTTAAACTGCCATGGCTCACTGCTACGGAACCCTGGAAGTTGAGGTTTGGTGAATCACCAGTACTCTGCTAGAGAAGGCCAAAAATCTTGTAAAACTTCAATTTCCAGAATTCCATAACACTGTGTTGTGGAAGTTAAAGTGGTGTGGAACTGTTTCTACAGTGTAGATACACCCTTGATCATGTCTCCCTCATTGTTTATATGTTACCCTTTGTGCATATTTTACCTTGATAATTTGAAGTGCATTGGGCAAGAGAGCTTGAGTTGCTGGTAGATGTTCAGTTCCAACAAGGTCCCTACTGACCAGAGATTATATGGAACAAGCTAAAGCCAAGAAGAAAAATATGGCCTCACAAAACCCAACCCCGAGGCCTCATGTAGAGTGCTACCACCCTCAAAATCCCTGCCTTCCTCCCATCCACCCCATGGAGGAAGATGGCTTTTCAGGCTGTTCCGAACACATTTGTTTCTCTGGTTTCTAAAAGCTTGGACTCTTCTGCCTTATCTGCCTGAAATTACAGTTATAGATAACAGCACTGTGGGAGAAGCTATTAAAATGGATTGTTCTGTGTGAGAAAACCATTTCACTCCTTCAGGAAATAGAAGCAGTCAAAGAAACATATAAATGTACTGTAATTTTCATTGGTGGATAAAACAGTGAAGAAAATCTATTCCAGGTAGCCGTAGTTGAATATATTAAGCTAAAAATATTAGCTTACTTTTTTTGAATTTGTTTGATGGTTCTTAACCAGTACCAGTTCTTGACGATAATTAGAAAAAAACTGATTTGCATACAGAAGCATTTAAAGGAGACAAATCTGATTCACACAGGGTTGATTCATTTTAAAAGGTCAAGACTAGATAGATAGTTCAGCATGCAAGCATAAAACATGTCCTATGAGTATTCCAGCATGTGTAGGTTACACATGAATCCATGCACTTACAAATACAGTTTAGCCCTTATTCCTACTGTGCTAGAAGATGCGTATAACATTACCATAGGGAATTAAAAGTTAAGATGTGTAGGACAGACCTCTCCTTTCCAGAGTGAATATGAGGGAAACGAACTCACTGTTGTGAGTTGTTACTGTTATGATGGCTGGTTGCCTTTAGAGCCCCCCAGGGATTTCCATACTTAGACCTACAGTTAATTTACTTTGTAAGAAGATGCATGCCCTCTTAAAAGAAGTTGAGAAACACTGATGAATTATTTCTACAACACTGACATATTGAGCAACTCACAAAACGTGAGATAACATACATTTCTGATTCAATCTGACTGCAAAAGTTGCGCTGAAAACATTTGATGACTATGGCAGCAAATAGCTCTAGGAATACATGCATTATAAAAGGGCTCACAGAAGATTCCTAATGATAGATCGAGACAAATGTTGCATAGCTTAAGGCGGTACAATGAGCTGATGGATGGGGGCAGGGTGAATGACCTCAGCCACCATTTCAGAATGAAGTGTCATTGAGTACTGGGTTATGCAGTTGCCTTGCCTCATTCATGAACATGTGCTTGTGTCCATGTCCCAGTAGTCACTGCCTTCCATTTGTGGTATTCTTGTTTTCCTCTGTGCCTTCTATCCTATGTGTCACCATAAACGCACACACAAATACTTATGTTAAAGAGGGAAAGAAAGTATGGCTGCACAGTATTTCTTTAATTGATAGATAAGAATTATTCACCTGGAAGTGCAAACTTCTTGTGCGTTTGACAGGGCTTGTATGGGACAGCCCACAGTTTTTCTTTTCCCATTTACTCTGTTTTTATTTCTCTAGGTCCTACTCACCCAGGTTTTCTTCGTTTCAGTGGCAGATGTTGACCTCCTTATTCAGATGGAATGCATTGACACTAGACTTTATTCCCCCACTTTCAATGAAGCTAGTATTTAGGGGATAGGCTTCAGTACGATGGACAGCTCCTTCAGTACATTCTTAAGCTTGTTTTGTATCTTGGCTCAACTGACAGGAAAAAAACTGTTTGACATTGCATTTCCCTGGTCAACATTGACCCTGTTAACTCTGTTATCATGTTTCCCTAACTCCCTTTCCAAAACCTATGTTGATATAACAGCTTTAAAGGGTTGCCATAATTTAGATTCTAGATGCAAATGCTCTTCTTGTCCACACATGCTGTTAGGACACAAAAGTATTGAACTATGGCTGCTGATCCTGTTTTCTGCTACTGGACTCCGAGGCACTCATTTCTCCTTCAAAGCCTCAAGAACAAAGTCCTGACTGAAAGGCACTATGTTAAGTGTCTATAATACAGACTATTTCCTCTTCTCTGAAGGAGATTGACTGCAGACAGGGCAAGCAGCAAAATATGAGCAAGGCATCTGCATTTTTAAAGGTTGCCCTTTAAAAGATAGGCTTTTTAATTACCAGCAATAGATTTTTATTAAAAGAAACAAAATGTGTGAAATCTAAAGATTATGCTTGCACTTTAAAGTCATAAAACAGTAACTATCAATGGATGTGCTGATTTTAATATAGAGGCACTTAATATTCTTTTGTGATATTTTCTTCTTTGCTGTCTATAGATACGCTGTAGCAAGGTCACACTTCTTAAGATTCACTCCGCAGACCCCAAGCAAATCATCTCTTGGCACCATATCATCTGTTCTCTGAGTTACATGAGACTTCTTCATGGTCCTGAAAGGAGCACATAACACGCTGGCAACTTAGCATTCATGATCGAGATTCTCAAGATCAGAATCTTACAAATAAGGTTAAGCTGCAGCAAAATCAATCACAAAATCCAATCATCTGATCTGTAGAGACACATTTCAAAAAAGGTAATACAAAGTTGTCAAGTGGTGAATACTTCCTGTGAAAGGGTTAAAGGCCCTTGAATGCTGTCATCTTACCAGTATAAGATTATACTGTCCACCTTCCTGCTCTTAAAAGGGAATAGTAGAATCTCCAATGGGAGACTCAAAAGCAAGACAGAAGGGCAATTGATAGGCAAAGGCAACATCATATTTCCTGAATTTTATCAGTTCCCCTTTAAAGCCATCCAAAGGTCGTAAGAGGACAAGAGGCTATGACTTGTTTCCATCATCATCTGCTGTCCATTCTAGTTGCTTCAATATAGCTAATGCAGGCATGCCCATGATTATGTTGATGCCATCAATATTAAATGCTATCACATGCAAGCTTATCAATATCTATTTCAGAAGCAAGTCAAACTGAGTTCACCATGCCTTCCTCCAAAACAAATGAGTATAGAAAGGCAACATAAATGTAAAAACTGAAAGCTAACCAGATTAAACACCTCCAAATGTATCTATTCCATTTGGACACATCTTTAAATCTTCTCCAGTACAATTTATCAGTCTGAGGAATAATTAACTTTGGCTGAATCATGCTTTCAAGATTCTGTTAGGTGTTTTGTTTCCCTTTTTTTCAAAGAGCTCTGACTTATCCTAGGTATTCAAGGACATGCAAGCATATATATTTTCCCATCACTGTCATCCTGTGATAAATTATCTGAATGTTTTAATGGTTTTGTCTTCTAAATTAACTCACACTATATTTCAGCTGTATTGGAATTTCTGCCCTCTAAATGGAAATTCCAATGAACTGGACAGAGCTCCCGCTTTTGGTTCATAGTTGCTGGCATTTCATAGGCCCAGGACTATGGCATTGATGTATAAATAAAACTGATGCACGCTATATATTTGATCAGTCATGACACCGAAGTAGGACACAGAGTGCTGCCTTTAGGGAAATGGAAGGCAAGCAGTTACACCTGTCACAACTTTTCATAAGGGATGCACTCTTATGTAATCCTTCAGCTTGGACCATTTTGCTCAGTTTTAGCTCCTTGTCATATCTTTCCCACCAGGTATGAATGAAATGATGTCTCATTCCCAAACAGTATTATTTAGCATGGTGTGTTGTGGCAGGTCCATATTAATCTTTGATAAGATGCTTGTTGGCGCTTTATTTATATGGCATTAACCACTATATTAGATATATTGCACCAAAGTACAGATAGGAATATTTCTCTAAGTAGAAGTACCTAACAGCTTAATCAAGCTGTACTTTGGCCAGTTCTGAGGATGGTGGTGTCACAGACAGAACGCCAGCGAGTAAAACAAAACTCAGTTTATTGAGGTTACAGAACTAAAAATGCACGTAGGAAACAAAGAACAGGGCAAACACTTGACTTCAGTGTGATAAGTAACAAAAAACAGCTCAGTTTGAGCTTAAACGGTTCAAAGGGATAAACTGGGTGAAACAGAAGTATAATCCGGATTAAATCAAAAGTGCTTACTTCAGCCTGGCAAACAATGCAAACAAAAGAGGATCAACAGGAGTCAGAATGTAAACAACAGACTGGTAGCAGATTCCTCTCTGCTACTCAGAAACAGCAGGAGAATAAACCAGGCTTGTTTATTCCTTCCTGCAGCGAACGAAAAGCGTGGTCGTAGTCAGGATTCAGTTTAAGGTTCAGCGGCCAACGATATCCAGGTCCAGGCACAGCAGTCAGGGTAACGGCAGTCAGCAAGGTCCCAATCCGGTCCAGGGGTCAATAGCCAAGCGTAGTCGTCTAGGAATCCAAAGGTCTCACCGATAGCCAGCAGAAGGGATAATCCGGAATCGAAGTCAGTCAGTCCAGCGTCAATCCAGTGTGAGTAGATATTGCCCTTCAAAAAGACGACGGAGGTCCAAGGTATCCAGTAACGAATCACACCCGTCTTCAGGAAGTTCCCCAACAAAAGCCCAAGCGTCCGTCCAGATTACCTTGCCCAACGCAATTAGACATTGGTCCCAAACCCCAATTTATCCCAGTTCAAGCTCATCATCGCTGTCAGCTGCCATCCCAATTCCAGGTGCCCCAACATCATCATCCTCATCAGAGCTTAAGCACCTTTGACTACGCCCCACAGCATCCCCAGCTGTGGATCCCGCTCCATCCCTCCAGCCAGTCCATGGGTCTGATCCTGCAACCCGCCAATCACCTCCCATGCTTTCATTGCCTGTTTCCCCAACACCCAAATCCTCCCTCACACGAGTCCATTCCATGTCGTCCTCCTCCGAGCTGGCCATCTCTTCCTCCAAACCCTCAGAAAAACCCTCAAATGAGTCCTCATCTGTCGGGTCTGTAAACAAATCCCGGAGCCGTTTTCTTTCACGCTCCTCGAAAGAGTCTGACTCTCGAGGAGTCTTATGACCCCTTCTTCTATTACCGGAGCCCGAAGGCTCAACCATAACAGATGGATATTTGAAAACAGGTCTCTGTGTTTGTGTTGGATGATGATCTGAGACTATGTAATGCACTGAAAAATTCAAGCTTAAGATGTCTTAATTTTCAGTACACCTCAGGAAAATAAAAGAAACTGAACATTCTATGGTATATGGAACACAAGAAACTGCCTACTACTCATCTGACCTATTATTACTGTCTCCTTTGCCTGGAAGCAAGCCCCAACATGTCATCCAACATTAGTATTTCCCATTATGAGCTTATGGGGTATTTAAACAGAGGTGCCACAGTTCAGCTTGGGACTTGTTGACTGCAAAGTCCATGCTCCATTACTCAGTTTTGGTTCTCCCACTGCTGTAATACATAACCGCTAATCACAACTGAGAATTTCAATGTAGAGAGATGAATCTACAGTGCAGTGGAAGAGAACCACTGACTGATTGCATAAACTTCCTAAAATATATGTATGGGAGCGGATCTATATAAACAGCAGAATGAGGGTCAAATTGGATACTAAGTGGGATGTATATTCTTTGCATTTTTCTCCCCTTATTGGGATTTTCTCAGACATGCAAGCATTGGCAATCAGAATTACAAATCAAGCTCATGCTCATCTTTCAATTACCAGTCACATAGTATGCTAAATACAAAACACACCGATGAGGACACTCACATGCTATGACAAGCAGCTATGTTTCACCACTTAAGGGAACACCTCTTCTAAAAATATGTATGTTCCAGTTTCACAATGACATGTGTCTCTGCTTTTGCAGCCCTTAAGTCATCCATAACCCTCATACTTTCCTTTCTCAGGAAGGAAGGAAGGAAGGAAGGAAGGAAGGAAGGAAGGAAGGAAGGAAGGAAGGAAGGAAGGAGGGAGGGAGGGAGGGAGGGAGGGAGGGAGGGAGGGAGGGAGGGAGGGAGGGAAGGAAGGATTGGTGCCTCTCCTGGTGTGGCAATGCTTCCTTCGAATGGGCTTCAGGGGCTCCCTAAGCTGCTTACCATTAAAAATTCCATTTTTTTCAAAATTAGAAATGAACTTCTAGCCATGTCTGATTTTTATATTCCTTCTAATATTTTTGACAGTTTGTGTATCTCTTGGAGTGTCCCAAGGATAGAAAACTGGCCCCCAGACCTAACACAGATGCCCAACCTTGCATTAGAAATTGGAAAACAAGAGGATGAAGCTGAACAGTTACATGTGCTCAGAATTTGTGGAGACAAGGAACATTGACACCATCCAAATGTTTGGGTGCAGCTTCTAACAAGAATCCCCTAGAACTCAATTTCATCTTGCTCAAAGCCAGAGAAGAAACAGCATCTGCAAGGAACAACAGTTCTGTGCAAAATTCCATCAGACCTTTCCTTTTTTTCCCTCTGTCACCATTTCCTTGGGTTTCAATATCAACCGTCTTCAGGCAGTATTTATGAAGCAATTTATAGTTAAGTAATTTAAATTTCACAGCTTTGGAGGCCATTAAGTGAGAATTTCACTCACGGCAGCACACCCAGTGGGACTGTGAATGCTTCCACAGTTTCAAGGGGAGATTTGGATTTTGCTCTCAAGAATTATCTCCAGAACTCCAGGAGAATCCCTTTCAGCTTTTTTTCCATTAGTCCATTAAAAGTCCTTTTCCTGTCTTCTAAGGCTTTTTTGCCTTAGCACCGGCCTGAAATGCCCTTCATTCATATTCCCCTCTGAGCCTTTGAGTGATCAAGATGAGCTTTTAAGGTGCTGATTCATTCACTGTGCTGATTCAAGGGCCCTTTTCAAATGTTTTCCACTCCCCTCTTCAAGCTCAACTCCATGTGGGACAGCATTTTGTCCTAATAGCATGCAGAAGAAAGTTCAAAGGTAGTTCTCCTTTTAGAGCATCTTCTTTTCAATCTTCTCTCAGATCACACAGTGAATTGATTTTGTAAGTTAACCACCTTTCTCCTATAAAGAGAAACAGTAGGCATGCCGTACCAGGCTGCCACTTATCCTCTCCATGCTTGCTCAACTCAAGGCCAGCCTTGTTATTAGGCAAATGGGGGCAACAGATTCAGACAGTAGTTGCTGAGTGGACAACCATCTGGACATAAGGAGGGCACATTGGCCTCCAGGAGACCTTGGAAGTTTCGATATACACATACATACATATATATTCATAGTAATGAAGGAGTTTCTTGTCTCTGAAGATCCCAAAGTTCCTCACTTTAATTATTTGAAGCCTAGGGCAAAGAGAAGCAGTGGAAGCGGTGCTTGTGATGGTGGTGGGAGAGAAGAGAATAACAACAGTCTGCATGAAGCTCACAGGAAACTCCTTCATTCCCCGCCTCTAGATCCTCCTCTGCGCTTATCTTCCTCACTGTGATGAACCATGGGCCTTGTAGTCCTGCTCAGGACATTGTAATCCCTGATGAAGATGAAAACTTGGGTTTTTTACCTTCCCAGTCTGAACTGGATTCCTCTCAGCCAGATCCTTCCCAGGCAGATCTGGAAACCTTGCACCTGCAAGAAAGTTGTGCCCCAGAAGTATGTCAAACAACCCCAGAGCCTACTTCTCCCGTGTTCTTGCGCCGGGAGTTTTGTAAACAACAGAGAAGTTTGGATTCAGCTTCGCGCAGGAGTGCGAGGATAGCAGCTAAGAATGTTGCCAATTAACATTGGTTCTCGTGAGAATCTTTAAGGAGTTTAACATCTGGTCTCAGAGTTTAGCTTTCGTTTCTGATTCCCAGAGAACCGCTTTGGTGAGAAAGTTGGACTCTATATAGGTGTTTTGCCCGCGTAGTAACTTCGCGGAGTCAATTCGTCAGCCTACGGAGCGAGTTGTGTCTGGACAGCGCGCTCCGATTCAAGCCTCGCTTCAGCTCAAGCCTTGCCTTGCTATCCAGCCTTCGCCTTGCTTCCCAGCCTTTGTTTACCTACGGACTTTGCCTTGTTTCCCAGGACTAATCCTTGCCTTGTTTCACGGATTTTACCAAGTTATTCCACGGACCTTGTTCTTGTTCTTAGTTACCTTGTTCCACGTTCAAGCCTTGTTTCAAGTATCAAGTTATTTCCTAGCCACGCTCAAGTTTTATGGACTAAGGACCTTGTCATCTCCCCTCACTTTGCTTGGCAAAGTGAGTGTTTCGGTTATTGGATTACAACTTTGGACCTTAATATTTCTTATTGGACATTGCTTTTTTGGACTAATTCTGACCTTTCCTGAAGGGTCTAATTCTGGACTATTTTCTATACTTGTTTTTATTAACTTTATATATTCCTTCAATAAAGATATTAGTTAGATTCTGGCCTCTGTGTATGGTTATTGGTGCCTCTGCCGCCTGGGTCGTGACACTCACATACTTGAACTATTTTTAAAAGTTTTGAATCACAGCTTTGAAAATTCATTTTAAAACTAGTTTGTTTAAATTTTTGTATGTAAGATCCAAAAGGTTTTAGTATATTATTCTTATTGGAAATAATTTTAATGAGTCTAATTCTCATAAAACTCATATTTGCCTGAGTGCACATATTCCTTGATTTAAAAAACCCTATGAAGTTCATGGGGTCACCATTAGCCAACAGAATACTTAAAGGCATGCACAAGTCCCATTGAACTAAGTGACTCTTACATCTGAGTCTACAAAGGACTTCATTGTAAATCTTTGCTATGAGCTGTACTGCACTGACTGAAGTTGATGAATTGCTGCCTGAATATTGTGATAGATGCCTTGAGATGTCCAAACGAACTGGTGTGGAGTGATTAAGTGGTGGCATCTGTTTTCTGTTTGGAAGGTACATTATTATGTCAATAGGGCAGCCTCCTACACCTGTCCTCCAGGTGTGTTGTCCAACCAGAAAAAGGGATGTCTGGAACATTTTTTGAAGGATCCAGGTTGGAGAAGTCTGTAATAAGGTAAAAACGACTCTTCCTTAAAATCCAAACACTGCATTGGGAACAGGAGAAGCAGCATTCTGCAGGTCATATCCCAAAATGTCTCAAAGGAGTATTGTTCTGAAAATATGATGTGACTGCAAGGTGTAAACCCAGGTGTTATAGAAGCCAATTAATATATTTGCAATCAACCTTACAAGCGGTTGCGACTGTCCTTTCTTAAATACTCTTAAGTTCGCCCTCCTGAAGGATGGAAGGAGTTATGTTTCTGTGCAGAGAGCCTGCTTCCATTCTTCACTCCAATCCACATTTTTCTGGCCAGGAACAAAAAGGAAATTGTATCCTATTGTTGATAATGAGAGCCTACCACTCTGCATGCTGTCAGTACCAAATGGCTGGCATTATAATTTGCCTTCAACAATTTATTCATTCATGCAACACACATCAGAAGTGTTCTTTTCCTAATTAATGGCTCGGGTTTATTATTAACCTTACTACTTGGTTGTCAGTATTCTCCTGTGGATGTGCAATTGTGTTTTCATCCCAGCCGCATGAGTGCACTCTGTATCCGCCCCTCCTCCTTGTCTCTGGCATTTTCAGAAGAGCAGTGTGATCCACAGCTGTTGCTGGCACAGGGAAATGAGGCACAAATGCTACTCTCAGAGCAGGGAAGAGCCGTTTCATCTCGTGCCATATCCATGAACCAGCTTTTCTTTTGTGTGAAGTAGCAGAAGGGTTTCTGTGCGATTATTTCCAGCCCACAAACTTGACAGCCAGTCATCTCTGTTTTAACTGAAGTGACCCTCTCAATGAAGCAGGAGGTGAATGTGTGGTTCTGCAGATGTTGCTAGATTGCCGACCCAATCCTCTCCAATCAGCATAGTCAATGGTCATTGATTATTTATGTATTTATTCATTTACTACTAACTTATTCATTTACTGAGTTCCATGCAGTCATGCCGGCCACATGACCTTGGAGGTGTCTCTGGACAACACCGGCTCTTCGGCTTAGAAATGGAGATGAGCACCAACCCCCAGAGTCGGACACGACTGGACTTAATGTCAGGGGAAACCTTTACCTTTACCTTTTACTTATTATTTAAATATGTATATCTTGCTCTCTGTCCAGAACTCTTAGGGAAGAATACAGTAAAACAAACCTATCAAATATAAAATAGTGTAAATATATAATAAAGCTAAGCACATATTAAACAAATTAACAAGTTACAAAGACAGTTTAAAATGAGTTAACAGGGTTTTAAACAATGTGCATGTAGGGGTTTGTGTAAAACCAATGAGGCTGCCTTGGATCTTGTACAAGGAGAAGGGGGGGATGTATGGGGAATGCTTCAGTTATAATGCCTCTGACCAAGAAGGTTATTTTTACACAGACTTTTTAAGAAGTTCAGTTCAACCCAGTCCTCCTCCTTATCCCCTGTTTGTGCAGCATTGTCATTGGGAGGATGCTGGAGAAAGACAGGTTTCAGGGATGAGTCTCTACAACACGTTTGCAGTAAACTAAACATGGGAAATAATGGAATTGTCCTCTGGATGATTCCACTGTAGCTATATGTACAACAAGCAAGGCAAACAGTTGCCTCCAGGATAATTTACTGAGCATGTGTGGAGAGTAAAACAAAAAGAAAAGGGGAAAGCAGATTAGCCTGCTTCACCAGCTGGCATAGTAAAATATCATAGATCTACACATTTTATCACAAAGTAAAAAAGGTGGTTGTGAAAAGAAAAGAAAAGAAAAGAAAAAGAAATGCCAGGAGGAATTTTGGAAGACTTAAAATGGTCTTTAGAAGATTCAAAATGTTCTTGTTTTCTTATACAAGGCTTACCTGACTTGGTTGCTTTATTTCACCTGTATATTAAAAGTTGGCTGAAATCTATTGATCTGCTTTTATTTTTTGTGTGTGGTATAGAAACCTATTGCCACTCTTTCCATATTACTTCTATCTCAGATACCAAATTTACTGTTAAAGAAGTGAAACCCAGGAAGACATCTTATATATACCGATGTATACCTGTACGATAAATAAATAACCTCCAAAACTGTTGTGAACAACCAACTTGGAATTGGAATGACACTACCATACATCGCGGGTTTATAATTTTATCAGATATGTTTTGATATGTTGATTATATTTATTTTTATGTATGGTATATTTTGTTTACATTTTGTTCGCTGCTTTGAGTCCCAATTCAGGAGAAAAGTGGGATCGAAATAAATAAATAATGATACATGCACAAATGTTTGGTGCATGTATGGTAGTGATAGTGATCTAACGGATATTTCTATCCAGTTTCTTCAGTTACTCAGTAGACTTGTGCACAGATTCATTATGGACATTTACCTTTGACTTGTTCAGTTGGTTCGGTTGATTCAGAAGCCCATAATGGCATGAGTTCCACCATCATTTTTTACCGGCCACATCAGAACAGTGGCTGTTGAAAATTGGCTTCTTTCAGTTACATGTGAAGTGCGGGAGGCAGCTGTTAGAAGGAAAAGTGTGTGTGTGTGTGGGGGGGGGGGGGGAGGCACCATTCCAGCACCTCCAAATCAAGAGAGGACTTTTAAAAGGAAGCCAGGGTACAATACCTCCAGGTCGAGCTCTCTTCCTTCCCTGGGAAGCGGGAGCCTCCTTAAAATTCCTCAGAAAACTGCCTCCTGCAGGAAGAGCATGTGCATGCCTGCAGCTCCTGTCTCCTCTAGTGTAGAAATAGCTTTAACAAAGCATTAAACCCAGTCTCCTCTACAGAAAGAAAGGAAAAGATCACAGAAAGAGTGGTACAGTAGAGTCTCACTTATCAAAGCTAAACGGGCCGGCAGAAGCTTGGATAAGCGAATATCTTGGATAATAAGGAGGGATTAAGGAAAAGCCTATTAAACATCAAATTAGGTTATGATTTTACAAATTAAGCACCAAAACATCATGTTATACAACAAATTTGTAATTACTGTATTTATGAATTTAGCACCGAAATATCACGATATATTGAAAACATTGACTACAAAAATGGATAATCCAGAAACTTGGATAAGCGAAGCTTGGATAAGTGAGACTCTACTGTATTTTAACTGTAATGCTTTTAATTCAGGTCTTAATGAAGGATATAAGGACAAACAATGATGAGAAAGGAAAGGGAAGTCCCCCCATTGCCATCAATTGGCCAGATAGAAAACAAATCTTTTGGCTTCTCGGAATGAAAACAAATTTCTGTTTTCTCAAATTCAGGATGCTTCTGAAAAATGGATTGGAAACGCCCACCGCAATCCAGGACACCAAAGCGGTTTACCTGGATCGCACAAGCCTATTGCTCAGTCCTGATGTTTGTAGTCAAAACTAGCAGCAAAGGGGGTATTAACACAACAATGTGATAGAAACATTTTGACTGGGAAGGCCTGTTTCCACATCCCTGCAGTGATAGATCAGATAGACTTTGCAAATCACTGCTAACAAATGTAAATTTTTGGGGGAGTACAATACAAACCAGAACCAGGCATCCTTGGAGGAAAAGTTGGAGACTGATGTGACAGGTCTGCAAGTATTAGTCCAGGCTCATTGCCGCTGATCTAGGACTATAGTGAGTCATTGTGTTTTGTACAGCTACATCGCTGACCATTTGTAGAAGATCAATGCTTTACTTACACTTGGGAAGAATTGAGCCATAGTTTAAGGGGCAGGGTTCCTACTTCACTGTAAATCCAGCACAATATTTGTGGGCTCCATAGATTTGTACTCCTTGATCCACTTTTGTAAACTGGATTGAATGACAATACCTTCTCCATCATAACTGTGCAGCAGGGATGTCTGTTGCAACTTAATCATATTTTGGCACATTTCCTTCCAGGAGTATTTCTATTCTTTCCCAATGTTATTTATTTCCTCTCCCTCCCCCAATTTGTCATCTCTCTAATATGAAGTAGGAGCATCTGGTAGATAATGTCTGGCCCAGTCAGTAATCCTAGTGAATTATCTCATAGAGCCTCTTGGATGTCTAGAAATTGTAATAAGACAGCAATGTTTGTGTGCACACTTTGATGCTGCCTGTCTTCAAGTCGGAATATGGTGTCTCAAAAAATGAACCTTTCATAGGGCTTTCTTGGCAAGATTTGTTCAGAGAGATTTGACCTTGCCTTCCTCTGAGGCTGAGAGAGTATGGCTTATCCAAAGGGTTTCCATGATAAAGAAGGAATTCAAACTCTGGTCTCCATAGTGATAGCCCATTGTTGAAACCACTAAACCACCTACAGTAGAGTCTCACTTATCCAAGCCTCGCTTATCCAAACCTCTGGATAATCCAAGCCATTTTTGTAGTCAATGATTTCAATATATCATGATATTTTGGTGCTAAATTCATAAATACAGTAATTACAACATAACATTACTGCGTATTGAACTACTTTTTCTGTCAAATTTGTTGTATAACATGAAGTTTTGGTGCTTAATTTGTAAAATCATAACCTAATTTGATGTTTAATAGGCTTTTCCTTAATCCCTCCTTATTATCCAAGATATTCGCTTATCTAAGCTTCTGCCGGCCCATTTAGCTTGGATAAGTGAGACTCTACTGTACTTCTCACATATCCAAATACCGGGGATTGAGTCCTGTTGAACTCAGTTGCCTTATGGGAAAACACAGAAAGGGCTAAATTTTAAACACCTCCTGTGAATATCTCCATAAGAGATTCCAGGGGGAGGGACGGAAAACAACTGGAAAAATACACTTTTGTGGATAATTTCCTGGAATACTGTGTCCAATTCTGGGCACTGCAATTTAAGGGAGATGTTGACAAGCTGGAATGTGTCCAGAGGAGGGCAACTAAAATGATCAAGGGTCTGAAGAACAAGCCCTATGAGGAGCGGCTTAAAAACCTGGGCATGTTTAGCCTACAGAAGAGAAGGCTGAGAGGAGACATGATAGCCATGTATAAATATGTGAGGGGAAGTCATAGGGAGGAGGGAGCAAGCTTGTTTTCTGCTGCCCTGGAGACTAGGACATGGAACCATGGCTTCAAACTACAAGAAAGGAGATTCCACTTGAACATTAGGAAGAACTTCTTAACTGTAAGAGCTGTTCAGCAGTGGAACTCTCTACCCTGGAGTGTGGTGGAGGCTCCTTCTTTGGAGGCTTTTAAATAGAGGCTGGATGGCCATCTGTAGGGGGTGCTTTGAATGTGATTTCCTGCTTCTTGGCAGGGAGTTGGACTGGATGGCCCATGAGGTCTCTTCCAACTCTATGATGCTATGATTCTGCCAGAATCCCACAGCTATTCACAGTAGGTATATTAATTCAGGAATATGGAAGATTTAAGGTGTGAGAAAATATTTCCAAGCTCTGGTGGGCATGAATTCAGCCCATAGCACAAAGAAAGGATGACAGTTGACAGTCAGTCAAGGGAACAGCAGGAGGTAAAAAAACTTGCTCCACAAAGGGCCTGGAGCCCAAATGAGCTCATATATTCCTTTACTTATCCCACACTTTGCCCCTGTCTTCATCTTCTCCCCATCCTACAAGAATTAGTCAGAGATATTTAAAGGCAGCAATTATCTGCATTCCATTACTGCTCATTTATTCTATTTGTTCATTTATTGGTTTGTACTGTACATTAAAAATTAAAGTTTAATTGGATTTTTTTTCATAAAAGACACACAAACCCCTTGTCCCTCCCCAACCTCTTTGATTCCGCTGTCATCTAATAAACAGTATAAGGCACTTATCTGTCAACATTTTAAAAATCACAGCCATATTACAGAGTACAGAGTATTGGCAGATATGATGTGACATTTATCTTCCTTTTCAATCCCAAAGGATTCCCAGAATGGCTTACAAGGGAAAAACGGTAATTCAAACAAACAGAAAAAAAAACCAAGGCATTAAAAGTAGTAGAGATACAAGCAGATGTCAAAATAAGATAACAAGAAAGGCAGCCAGTCATAAAATATCTAAGTAAACATCTGAAAAACATGGGCAAAGAACAAACATCTTTCTTTGGTATCAAAATAGCAAAAAAAAGACATCAGACCCATTTCTACAGAGAGAACAATCAAAAGAAAGGGTAACACCACTAAGAAGACCCCATGTCTCTCGTCATGATCTACTTTATCTCTACGACAGCAGGATGGACTTTTTTGAGAAATGGAATAGAGACATCAGCATCTGGACAGCCGTTGAAATAAAACGGTCTTAAGCCAAACACAGCTTTCAAGGTCAAGAAGACCAGAACTTTGAAGTATGCCCCAAAATAGCTTCAATCTGATAGTTTCATCTCTGGTCAGGCTTTAAAGAAATATCTAGTCTAGTCCACCATCCAATTACTATTCCGTATTTTCAACCAATGGAAATTTCTGAAAAGTTTTGAAAGGCAGCCTCATATACAGTAACTAGCTGTGCCTGGCCACACATTACTGTGGCAAATTGTGGTGGTATTGAAAATAAAGTATTGAGGAATTGGCGGTAGTTAGTAAATGTTATTTCCTAAAGCATGTGAATATATAATATTTCTGGTTGTTACTTGTTTTGTCTGCTGGAGACAAGTATGAAGGCTGCAGTTTGCCAGAATGATGTGCATGTATTGGCCTTTTCGCTTCAAAGACTGGCTGCTTCCTCCCTGGGGGAATCGTTTGCTGGGAAGGTGTTAGCTGGCCCTGATTGTTTCATGTCTGGAATTCCCGTGTTGTCTGAATGTTGTTCAGAGTAAATCCAGTTCAAAGCAGAAATTGGGTGATGGCAATCAGCTGTGTGGAAGGGACCCCAGAATCTCGAGGCAGGGAAATCACACTATCTGCTTTGAGCTGGGTTATCTGAGTCCAGACTGCCGTATGATCCAGTTCAATGGGGATTATATTGAACTGTGTAAGGGACTTTAGGCATCCCCCCCAATATATTATTTCCTTGGTTTGAGAGCACCCCATTACCCTTTACTGTGAGGACCCCCATTTTATTATTATTATCATCATCATCATCATCATCATCATCATCATCATCATCATCATCATTATTATTATTTCATTGTATGACACAGCAAACAAGATAGATATGCTGGATTTTGTTTCACAAAATCACAAGTCAAACACTTCCCAAGCGTCTAGGACTGTGTGATGTATTTTCGGATGATGCGTGCAGATCCCAGTAGGGTGGCCTTTTGCAGTTGACAGATCGTAATTTTGTCAATGCCTATTGTTTCCAAATGCTGGCTGAGATCTTTTGGCACAGCACCCAGTGTGCCCATCACCACCGGGACCACCTGCACTGGTTTCTGCCAGAGTCTTTAAAGTTCAATCTTGATGTCCTGATAGCGGCTGAGTTTTTCCTGTTGTTTTTCGTCAGTGCGACTGTCACCTGGGATGGCAACATCAATGATCCAAACCTTTTTCTTTTCCACAACTGTGATGTCTGGTGTGTTGTGTTCCAGAACTTTGTTAGTCTGGATTTGGAAGTCCCACAGTATCTTTGCATGCTCATTTTCCAATACTTTTGCAGGTTTGTGATCCCACCAGTTCTTTGCTGTTGGCAGGTGGTACTTGAGGCATAAGTTCCAATGAATCATTTGGGCCACATAGTTGTGCTTCTGTTTGTAGTCTGTCTGTGCGATTTTCTTACAGCAGCTGAGGATATGATCAATGGTTTCGTCGGTTTCCTTGCAGAGTCTGCATTTTGGGTCATCAGCTGATTTTTTGATCTTGGCCTTAATTGCATTTGTCCTGATGGCTTGTTCCTGGGCTTCTGTCTCCTTCTTCAGGGTCCCATTCGTGAGCCATAGCCAGGCCTTCTCCTTATCAGCTTTTCCTTCAATTTTGTCAAGGAACTTTCCATGCAAGGTTTTGTTGTGCCAGCTGTCAGCTCTAGTTTGTAGTGTGGTTTTCTTGTACTGATTCTTTGTCTGCTGTGCTTTGAGGAGTTTCTGATTTCTGACTTCAATCAAAGAAGGTTCTTCACTTTGCTTTACATATTCTGCCAGGGCATGTTCTTCTTCTTTGACTGCTTGTTTTACTTGCAAGAGTCCTCTGCCCCCTGATCTTCTAGGCAGATATAGCTGGTCAACATCACTGCGAGGGTGCAATGAATGATGAATGGTCATGAGTTTTCTTGTTTTTCTGTCCAAATTGTCCAGTTCCGCCTAATTGTCCAAATAGTATTATGGGGAATCAAACCAAAGCGAAGTTTATACTGGCTCGGTCATCGCCCAGGATAAAAAGGACTGCAGTGGATGCTGCTGATTCTGGACATCCATCGACAAGTGGGCTATGGAATCAAAATACAAATGAACAGTCACAGAAGCGGCAGAAATATACAATGCCAGAAAACCACACTATTATTATTATTATTATTATTATTATTATTATTATTATTATTATTATTATTATTATTATTATTTTCTGCTCAACCCAAATTCCCCTCTCCATTGGTCCCTTATTATTATTATTATTATTATTATTATTATTATTATTATTATTATTTTCTCCTCACTCCAAAGACCCCCCCCTCATTCCCCTCTTCATTGGCCCATTATTATTATTATTATTATTATTATTATTATTATTATTATTATTATTATTATTATTATTATTTCCCACCCGAAATACCCCCCCATTTCCCCTTCCCCTCTCCATTGGCCCCATATTATTATTATTATTATTATTATTATTATTATTATTATTATTATTATTATTATTATTTTCTCCTCAACCCAAAGCCCCCCCATTCCCCTCTTAATTGGCCCCCATTTCCACTCAGTCCAAGTACACCCCTATTCTTTTCTCACCCCCAAAGACTTCCCCCAATTTCTCCTCAGTGCCTCTAAATTGTTTTGCGGCCTAGTCAAGGCCTAGCCGCTGCCTCAGAGCCTTCACGCATGTAGACGATGCAGCCGTCTGCCCCCAGGGTTGCGAGCCTCGCAGTTTGGCAGCCCACCTTGCTCTCCAATGGAAGCCTGAGGAGGTAGTGCATGGTCTCCTGGCCTCTCCCCAGAGAGCAAACCGCTGCTTTCGGTGCCCTCTCTCCTCGGGCGCTCTGTTCTTCCCTCCCCCTTCAAAGGCACATGGTACTCTCTGGAGGACGGAGGATGGTGGCGATGATGGTGGTGCCCGCGGCAACAGGGGAGTGCGCGAGCGAGCATGTTGGAGGGGGTTGGGGCATGTGAGGCTCGCGCACTGCGTCGTGCTCTGCACATGCACAGATGGTTTTTTTCAATTTTTTGGTTTTTTGGGGGGCATGGTTCTGACTTTGATTTTTGGTTTTGTTGTCAGAAGCTAGCTGCAAGGACCGTGGGTTGTGTTGCCAAGTTTCGTGGTTCTGGGTCATTTAGTTTTGTTGTCTACTTTTAGGTAAAAATGCCATAAGCGTTTTATATATATAGATTTGAGGAAACTGTTGTCCTCACTATCAGACTGGGGGCAGAGATGAGGAGGTGACAGCAGTGACCCATTTCTAAGGGTTGCCGTTCTTCCTCAGGGATAATGGTCTCAAGGTTCATTTTGTTAGGTCTGGATGACTAGATCTAAGATTGCTGTTAGGGTCTGTAACTGGAACATCATTTGTAGTTGAAGTCTCCAGCTTCCCTAGGGCTTCTCGGGCCTTTTGGATGACCAAAACCTGCAAGTGTCCATTGTCTTCATGGAAAGAAATGGCACCCACATCTGACACAAGTGACTGCATCTATGGGAGGAAAACCATGCTTAGCTTTCTAGACTTTGACACAAAAGAGAACTTCCTAATGGGAATGATTTTTGAGCTCTCAATAAATAAATGGGGAAAAAGCAAAATGTCCTCAGCTGAACACAGAAGGTCTCTGCAATTACCATCACAAGCCCTATAAACTAGGGCATATGTATTGGTAGCCAAAGAAATACTATAGCCGAGTAAACATGAGATGCCGGGGTTAGCTGAGGTAGTAGGATACTTCATGAATTATATGTTTTCTCACACAATGTTTTTGTGTTCTAAAATGAAATCATGTGTGAAGTGGTGAGGAAGAAGTAACCATTTTTATTTACTGAGATGTCATGAAAGGACAGGAGACATATAGTGGGATAGGAATCACATGGCTCGCCAAATGTTGCGGGATTACATGTCCCAGTAGCCTTATCTAGTGTGGCCAATGGTAAGAAATGCTGGGAGATGCAGTCCATCATTGACGTGTGTACAATTTCCGCACCCTTGATGTAGGAAGAGTTTTTAGCCTGTTCTCTCCTGCTTAGCACCTCTCAGCTAGGTAAGCCACCTGCTGCAGGATGCAAGCTGCATGACATAAAGCATATGAAGCAATGAGTGCTTGCAGAGATCAGATGAGGAAAGCAATAAAAGGCTCAGCCCTAAGGAGACAGATGGTGGTCCCTGGGCTTAACCAGAACCCCAATTTAAGCACCCTTCAATCAGGCTGTCTTTAGCATCACACAGAATGAGGCAGGAACCTCAGGCTGTAGGTACAGGTGTGTTAAAGTAGTTTCTCCTGAGTTTTGGCTGTTTTGTCTTCCTGACTTTCTGCTCAGTCCAGGCTCAGAACAAAGTGTTCCTTGCTGATTCAAAGTACTGCTGATTGCATGGCTGACCATGTCATTAGGCAAAGTTAGGCAGCTATCTCAGGCAGCAGACTGGATCTTCTGGATGTGCATAGGATAAAGGATGCTTGTTGGATTGTTATGCCCCAGGTACCAAAATAACCTGTCTCTTGACATGATAGGGCAGTGGGCCCATTTGCCGCTCTGTCTCAACTAGAAAGATTAAATGGCTTTGAGTAATTCTGGCTTGATGAGTGAATCTGGCTACTGCTCTGTTTTCCCATAATGCTCTGCATGTCAGGTTGCTTGTAGTATTGATATTGGTCTCCCTTGCTATCAACAAATAACGCCCCCTCCTCAGTATATATCTGGCAAGAAGACCACCTAACATCAGTGAGGCCCAGATCTTATAAGGCAGGATGGGCAAACTTTGGCCCTCCAGGTGTTTTGGACTTCAATTCTCACAATTCCTAACAGCCGGAAGTCCAAAACACATGGAGGGCTGAAGTTTGCCCATGCCTGTTATAGGAAGTTCCAACTCCAGTAGGCCATCCTAATAAACTGTTGAATAGTGAGCCAACATTGAGATAAAATTCACTGCCAATGGAAACCTGACAAACCCCAGAGGGTCATACAATACCCACCTTGTTATAAAGCAGAGATGAGCAACTGCTGCAGGTCCAGGGGTCCTTTGTAAGACCCAGGAGTAATAATATCATAGAAAGCAAGAATGATGTAATGGTTTGAGTGTTTGACTCTGGAGACGAGGGTTCAATTCCCCAGTTGGTCATGGAAGCCCACTGGGTGGCCTTGGGTGAGTCATACACTCTCAGTCCCATTGTTACCTATCCTAATATACAATACTTAAATGCATTGTCACACTTACCCAAACTAGATTGGAGGCAGAGTTAATAAAACTTCAGATATAAATATATTAAAAACCCACCCCACGGAGCTCTAAAGCTAATAAAGTTAACTGCTGAGATCATAATTTTTAAAGCAGCAGGTATAAAGAAACCCTTCTTGCCAAAAAGATTAATTGTTGCCTTCTGAGTCAGTTTAGTTTAGGGCTCTTCTTTTCTTCTTCAGCAGGAACAACAGGAGGCTTTGCTTTTGGAAGTGAAAGATGCCTGGGTCTCTTGTTCTCACTCTAATCTTTCACTAATTTAAATGGACATTGGGATAAATGGCTACCTGGATGGTGAGAAATGAGAGCAGCAAACATTGGTCAGGCAAACTACACCCTGGCAACAATTCCCTGAACATTGTCTGATTATTATAGACACCCCCTGATCTCAGTTCCCACCATCTTCGTGATGAAGGGTTACAGTGCCATCTAGTGCAAAAGAAAGCGCGGCTGCCAATATAGGTTGAGTATCCCTTATCCGAAGTACTTGGGAGCAGAAGAGCTTTGGATTGCAGATTGTTTTCCAGGTTTTGAAATACCTGCATTTGCATATATGCACAATGAGATATCTTGGAGATGGACTAAAGTCTATATATGAAATCCATTTATGTATCATATATAGCTTATAAACATAGACTGAAGGTAATTTTGTACAATATGTTTGGTGCCTGAAGCAGTCTGTGTACATTGGACCATCGGAAAGCAAAGGTGTCACTCTTCCAGTCACCCTTGTGGACAATGTTGGAATAATTCAGATTCTAGAATTCTAGATAAAGGATGGTCAAACTGCATATAGAGCAGTTAGGGAACCTTTTGCCACGGGGTTCTGGGAAACCAAACTTCCCCCTATTCAACCACTCCCTCTTTTTTTAAAAAAGTCTGTGTTTGTGTTGCCAAAGGCTTTCGTGGCTGGAACACTGTGTTGCTGTGAGTTTTCCAGGCTGTATGATCATGTTCCAGAAGCATTCTCTCCTGATGTTTTGCTCACATCTATGGCAGGCATCCTCAGAGGTTGTGAAGTTTTATTTTTAGTTTTATTGTGTTTTATTTTTAGGCTTTAAACTTTGAACACAGGAGAAAATTTATCAAGAGTTTGGGCCCACTGAGAGCAAATATATTTTGAAATATTTTTGTGTGTAATGCAGCCCTCAGATCTCTGGGGATGGGAGAACAAAATCCAGATAGTAGCCCAGGTGTCGATGGCAGAGAACCTTAGATCCCTCACCAAACTACAAATCCCAGGAAATAACTATGACAATTAAAATAGTATATATAATTGTAATTTATATTCCAGACATATTTTCTGCTTACAGCAGCAGGGCTGACAACTCATCCACAACACATTGACATGGGGTGGAAAATCAAATATCAATCAGCAAATATCGACTGAGTCTTTCACACAGAGGTAGCTATAGTTTAGTGGTAGTATTCACTGAGCTGGAAAGTTGACTGCTGTTAGCTGTGTTTCTTCTTGACTCTAAGGAACAAGTCAAAAATACAGATATGTTGTGTCATTTTTGGGTCCATTTTCCTGATCTAGATAGCTTGTCCCCACTTGCTGTTTGCTGCATTGAGAAAATTGATGTGTCGTTTAAAATGGAAATGAAAGATCCAATCATAGTTCTCCAGCATTTTGTTTAGCCTCAAAACTCATTAAAATCGGTAGAGTGGACTGTGGGTTCAAAAGAAATACCATAGGATTGTTAGCAATATGGGCCGTGTCCTTAAAAGTTATACCTACCGAAGCAATGTATTATTTCATAGCTATTAAGCTTTAAAAGCAGAAATGTAAGTGTTAGCCATTGTATATAAATACTCTGAAGAGTTCTTTTTCCTTCTGCGCATAATGATGTATTGCTGGATAAAGGGCTAAAAACTCTTTAATGGCAAATGCATTCAGCAATGTGTTGTCGAAGGCTTTCATGGCTGAAATCACAGGGTGGTTGTGTGTTTTCCGGGCTGTATGGCCATGTTCCAGAAGTATTCTCACCTGACGTTTCACCCACATCTACGGCAGGCATCTTCAGAGGTTGTGAGGCCTCACAACCTCTGCGGATGCCTGCTATAGATGTGGGTGAAACGTCAGGAGAGAATACTTCTGGAACATGGCCATACAGCCTGGAAAACACACAGAAACCCTGCATTCAGCAATGTTTCTCTCTGTATCATGGCTTTTCTCGGTATAAAGATATTTCCACTGTGCTGTTTGGACCTGCTAGTAAAGCTTCACAGGCTTATTCATAGAACATTTCACTTTTCATAAGATTTTAAATTTTATTTGAGAAAATACTGAATGACGTCCTTCTGGACGTTTATTTCAAGCCAGCTGTTGTCTTTGTTAGAAGAATTGGTCCCTCTTTACATTATGCTCCTCCAATTACATGTATGCTTTGTTTGCAGAAATATCTCAGAAACAAACTGCTACAAACAGTTTCTGATCCACCTTCTGCCTCTTTCAGTTCTAACGGCTTGTTTTGCTTATGTTATTTTTATAAGTCATTCAGACAGGAGTTTTACTTCCAGTGGTTGCCTTTCTGCACAGGTCTTGAAGTTTTGACATTGCTTAGGAAACCTTTGCACCTTCCTAACAATGTCCTTAAAATACTTATATTGCAGCTTGGAGCAGGGAAGGGCATTTGATGATGTGCCCACATAGCCAACTATGACGGAGGATAGACACTGACTTATAACATAAACACTGGTTCTCAAACTTAGCGTAAGAAATCCAAAAGTCATTGAAAGGCATTTGCCAAAATCAGAGTACAAGCAGTCCTCAAGTTCTGTAGGTTTGTTCTTAAGTTGAATTTGTATGTAAGTCAGAATAAGTACATTTTAAAGTGTGACTCCAGCCCATATATCTATATCTATATCTTTATGTATGTATGTATGTATGTAAAAGTAAAGGTTTCCCCTTGACATTAAGTCTGGTTGAGTCCAACTTTGGAGGGTAGTGCTCATCTCCATTTCTAGGCTGAAGGGCCGGCATTGTCCATAGACATAGCCTAGATCATGTGGCCAGCATGACTGCATGGAATGCTGCTACCTTCCTGCTGGAGCGGTGCCTATTGATCTACTCACATTTACATGTCGTCAAGCTGCTAGGTTGGCAGAAGCTGGGCCTAACGGCAGGAGCTCACCCCACTCCACAGATTTGAACTGCTGGCCTTTCGGTCAGCAAGTTCAGCAGCTCAGAGGTTTCACCCACTGTGCCACCAAGCCCCCCCCCCACACACACACACAGACACATGATTTGGATAACATAGGGAAGGATTAACACCCCTGTGGTGTTTGTTTTGCTGCTTGTGCCCCTGTTCAGAAGATTTCCCCTCACTTTCTGTCTCTGTGAAAACTGGATTTTGGAAAAAAAATGGCTTGTTGTGGAAACAAGGATTGGCGATAAAGCTTCAGGTGAGACACCTCTTCCCTATGATAACTCTTTCAGGAGTGAATTTCCCTTCCTAGCTGTTGTCTCATCCCCATTCTAAACAAAGAATAGTTTGTAAGTCAGATTTTTGTAATTCAGCAACTGCTTGTATAGAATTCTCAGGTTACCTTCTTCTCACTTATCATTTCTATTGGGTTGGTTTATTAACATGTAACGAAGAAACACCACAACATGAATAAGTTCTAGGTGGAATAATGTAAGCAGAAAGAAGGAATACAAGCTTGTCTACCACTCTTGGTTCACTTGGTATCTGTGTACTCTTCATCACGGAATTTAGAATGGATCGTGGATCTTTTGATATTTATTGAAATGTAATGTGGGGTGGGGGCACACATTATTTCAAGCTTCAGTGTCCATTGAGAAAAGGACTATAGCTCAGATCCTGCATGAGATACAAAGTTATGAAGTCATTTTCCAATCTGACCCTCTAAAGTCAAGCAGTCATGTCAAATGAAGGAGCTCTGCAGCACTGGCAAGCAGGGCTCTGATGGATGATGGATCCAGCCCCTTTCCACCAGCAACGATGTGCAAAAACAGGGACCCCTGTGGGAACCTGTCACAACTCCTTGTCACACCGAGGCTTGCTGACAAGAGGGGAATGAGTTGAGTCAGCCTCCAGTGTCCTGTTTCCAGCATTGCAGAACTCCTTTACTCAGTATGGCAGCCTGGCTTTTAGGGACATCTGTAATTGCAGAATCTCAGCCAGCAATGTCTCTGTGCTAGTGCAATTAATATTTTCCCCTTGGCTTTTCTAACATTTTTTTTGGAAAATGTAGTGCATGTTTTTCTTTCCTTTCCTGGGATGCTTAGTAATCATTCATGCTTAGTTCTCTAACAAGCAAGTTTCCCTCCCTTCTTTTCATAGCAGGATCTGCTTAATTAAGAATGTTTTGTTCTGCATAAAATACGTGAGGCTGCTGGGATGATGCCTCATCAATTGGTGAGCGTCCAACCCCTATATTTAGCTATTTCCCCAGGCCTTTAATGTTGTGTATGATAAACAAGAGCTGTTGACAAAAAATCCGAAGCTAAGCATTATCAGAATATTCACATTATTACAACTGAAACTAGCAGCGTGTGAGTCATTGATCTGAAAGCAATGGTTTCATATGGAATAAAATGGCTTTGTAAAAAATCAATACCGTAACTGCAATTACTGTGAGCATTTCTTCAGAGATATTAAGAGTCATAAATCAAGCCCATCAGCTAGGGAATGGTGATGGCAGTGTGTACAAACATGAAGCAGTGTTGTTGTCATGTACAGGAAAGCAGCAGGTGTCTGTGGTTGTTTCCAAACAAAATCCTGCACACAAACACTCACATTTCGAAGTGCATTTGATAGAGTCTCAGAGAACTGAATGCATACCACTCCCAGGTAGGCTATTTAAATTCCATTGAAATCAAAGGTCTGGCCTTCAGCTCTTGGACTACAGTTGCTATCAGTTCTCAACACTGGCAGCACTTGGTTGGATCAGAGTTGCAGTCTAATCAGAGGCAGTCGGTTGGGCTTCTATGTAAGAGATTTTGGATTTTATACCAGACCTTTAAAGAAAGTATCCAAAGAATTCAAACCTTTTCTATACTGTGAATAGGATCCAGCACCCAGGATAGCTCCTTTAAAGTCTAACGTGAACTCTAGACTTAAGCAAGTGAATGAGTGGGGAGATGGCCTAAATGCCCAAAGGTGGCATTGTAACTGACTTCTTTGGAATGGATTGAAATGAAGGATTATGAATTGGAGGAAAAAAGAAGGTCCAGAAACAGATTTCGACCACATTTTAAAGTGGAAATTAGAAAAGGAGAAAATCCTGATGAGATTTATATACAAGAAATTAGTTGACAAGCAATATAAAAGGAAACAAACATTGACTGAGATATGGAAAGAGGACTTCAATATCAAGGACTCAGACACTGAATACTGGGTCAATTCAATCAAAATAAATCAAGCACATATGGATTAGAGAAGCACAAAGGAAAATACTGACTAAATGGTATAGAACCCTAATTCAAGTAGCTCATATAGCTAAATCAATCACAAAATTGTGTTGGCACAGATGTGGAAAAATTGGCTTATATATGCATATGTGGTGGGAGTGTGACAAAGTATACAAATTTTATAACAAGGTAAAAAAGGAAATGGAAAGATTTCATAGGACACAAATTGGTATTAAATAATAAAGAAATCTTCACCTGGAAATTAGACAAGAATGAAAACATTAAGAATTGGGGGAAAATTATAAAATTCATGATAGTTGCCACTCAAGCAACTGTTGTCTTGGGTTGGAAAGAGCAAAGAAAGTGGAAAGTTAAAAAATAGTATGGATACGTAGCTGACTTTATGCTTCAGGATTACATCATTGAAAGGAGAACCAAATATACATCAGGCCGAATCAAAAAGAACTGGGATATGAAATGGGGAAGATTGATAGACAAAGTCAAAGGAAAAGGAAAATATAAAGATGGAACCATTCTCTTTTTACAACTGGTCAATTAAAATAATATCTGAATGAAAGAAAGTACTGTTCTCAGAGGGGAGAAATATTGATAGACACAAGTGGGAGATAAAGGTGGAATCAGCAAGGTTAAGTTTACTAAGAAGATAACATTTGATATATATATTGAGATGGTGATGGATTTTGATATTGTTCCACCTGTGAACATAATAAAAAACATATTTAAAAAAACCAAAGATGGCAGATCCTGTCTGAACTTAGAAGTTAAGTAGGCTCAGCCCTTGTTAGTAGTTAGATGGAAGACCACTGATGAATACCAGGTGTTTTGCAATATATTTCAGAGGAAGTAACCAGCAAAACTACTTCTATTTCTTGTCTAAGAAAAGAATATGAAATTTATTATTTATTTATTTACTGTATTTGTACCCCGCCCTACTCACCCCGAGGGGGACTCAGAGTGGCCTTACAGTAGGCAACTATTGAATGCCTTATCAAACAATCAAATAATAAAAGTAAACATATACATCAAAAGCATAAAATGTAAAAAGCAATATCAACATTAAAACCAATTATTAAAACCACACAATCCGTAATTGTAGTCAAGGCCATTCTAGTCATGATTGCACATATTTCCTCTTCTTTTAGGGCTTGGTCCCAGAGCCATGTCTTCAATTTCTTTCTAAAGATCAGGCGGGAGGGGGCTGACCTGATTTCATGATGAGGGGACACCATTGAGAAGCCCCTGTCTCTTGTCCCCACCAACTGCCCCTGCAAAGGAGGTGGAACTGAGAGCAGGACCTTTCCAGAAGATTGGGATCGATAGGTGACTTAAAAGCACATGCACACACTCCGTGAACTGGAACTTAACTCTTCAGGAAAGGTAAAATTCTTTCATTTGGACTACAATTGGTAAGTTTTACATATATAGTACTTAATGGCACACATACTAGCTATGAACCAGTCACATGCCAATGCCAAACTATAGTTTGGATGAACATATTCAACCATTATGATTATATTTGGCCAAAACTGGTTTAGTGCAGGAATGGTTCAACTGCTTTAAACCAAATATGGGTCAGTGATAATGCTTTTCCCTGAGACTTGCCAAGACTTCTCTCTCACAGGGACATTTATTGTTGGCTCAAGAGCTGCCCTACCTCTGGTGCTGTTCCTCTTCCTTCTATCCCTCATAGTCATTTTATCCACTCTCTCTGTATGACCTGAGCAGGTGATAATGGGAAGGAGGAGAAAGAACAGCCCCTACATGTCTGCCCTCTTCCTCCACTCAGTAGATGGAATAGAGTAGCTGCGTCATTTTATTTCTACTAATGTTCCCAAAGAGGCCAATGGGCAATAAGGAAGAGAAAGGGGAAAGCTTAGCTCAAAACCAGGATCATTTTACTTTGCACAATTATGCACTATGACTCCACTTCAACTGCCACAGTCTCATCTTATGGGATGCAGGGTTTTCAGTTTAGGAATGAATAATTATAATTCTCATCTATGTTGTTCTAGTGCTTCACTAAAGGATGCAGCTTGGAAGTCAAAGTGAAATCATAGTGCAGTGCGCTAGGGTCCCAAAAGTTGACACTAATTATCAAACCTCCCTCTAATATAGCATTTTGAGAGCCAGCAAGAATGTCCTTGCAGACAGCCAATTCTCTCACACCAGAAGTGAATTGCAGTTTCTCAAGTCACTCCTGACACAAAAAAGTGGTTACCATGGTCCATGAGCACTTTCTATTGAACCTGTCCATCCAAAAGGACACATTACCTTGGTCTCACCACCAAGAAAGCAATTATTATGTTTTATTTTTCCAAAAAATGGGAAGGAGAGGGGAGGGAGTCATTTGGGATATACAGACCTCCTCAGAGGTTATTTGATTCCATCTCAAAGCCAGAAGAGTTCTGTCTTTTGTAGGCTTTCCAAATATTGGTAATCTTTCTCTTTCCAAGTCCTGAGGAGTTCACTTTCTCCTGTTACATAAAAGGACAGCCTTACTCAGGAAATAAAGTTGCTGAGGCTGTTTGTGAACTCATTTGACTTCCTCCATGGCCACACATTTAATGTTGGTTGTACTTGCTGAACATCATCTTGGGCATGCAAGGGACCTGTATTCAGTTGCAGTAATTAAAGATACAATATGAAATGATACCTCTGAAATAATAAATCCCAAGGCAAAAACAGAAGCATCCAGGCTATATATACAAACTCAGCAATTCCAGGCTCCTAAATGTGTTTTAAAAGATTCCCTTCTCATAGAAATGACAAATGAGTCCCTTTGTTTCTTGGTTTGTATAAGCGTATGCTGCTGTAATAGTTCCTTTAGTGCCCATCCATGGACCGGATTGCAGAGCCCTCTCTCTGGTCAGCAAATCAGTGGGGAATGGATCAAAATTAATTTGTGCCACATGATGTTCTTTTCTTCTATTGAGGTGGCTTATTACAATCAACAAAGCATTCATCAGTGAGTGCCACAGTACCCAAGAGCTGCCAAAATGCAGCAGCAAGCTAAACACAACGTTCAGGATTTAAGGCCAGGTTAAGAAGAATCAAGTGCTACCTAGATTGTACCAATTTAAGCAGCAGGAGAGGGAATTTCACTTAAACAATCAAACCAACCCATCTCTGCATGCAGAAACTTAAGAAAATCAGAAAGAAACAGTGTGCTTAGTCCTAAACCTGAAACACTAGCCCAGTGTGCAAGGGGAGATTATCTTCCTGAAAGGAGGACTATGCAGACATTGTCCCATCCGCAAACCTAAAGTGAAAGCTTTATCATGTGCTATGCTGAATATGCAAAGAAGGCCCATAATTTGCAATAGGTTCATGGAGGCTCAGCTACAGCACCAATTTAATTGCTTGTTTCCATGCCTACACTTACCCATGGACCATGAAGCAACTGAGAAATAAAGTCAAGGGTGGCTTTGAGCATTCCTGATGCTATATTGCCACTGATCGCTTCCTGTTTGCACAAGACATTTTTGGGAGAAGAATGTCGAGTGTAGTTTTTCCCAGTCAAAAAGGTTCTAGCATTTCTTCTCCATCTGTGCTTTTGCAGATGAAGTCCACTCCTTCTCACCCGTCTCTCCACTATTGTTTTCTACATGTATTTTGGTGGGGAAAGTGACACCCCTTCCATTCTTTCTTTTTAACAAATATGTTGCTTTGAGTTATGACAACATATCCCAGAATCCCCAAAGTAGGTTGAGGGATTCTGGGAGATGGAATTGACAAAATGTAGTATTTCCAAGCTAGGGAAGAGATTGTAATGTTGTGGAAAGGATTACTGTAATTTGTTTTTCCTGTATGCCCAAATTTTGTCTGCTCCCTGGGCTGCTATTAACAAACAAAGAAAGGCCAGAGGTACGAAATAAGTGACTGGCCATCTCATTTCAGCCCTTAGCAATCTGAGTGCACCAACACCCAGCTATATTTGCCCTCATTTGAATACATACCATCTTTCTCACACTGCTCAAAAGTCGTGGATTTTGAAAACAACCAGTCTCTCCCAGCCTGAGCAGAGCAGAGCTGGGCTTTCCGAGCTTTCATTGCAGCATTTCTTTCCCCAGTATCTTTCCAGGCAGCACATGCCTTTTTTATTTTGCTTTGCTTTCCTGGCAAGAGTCCTCCACTGCTGACTCAAGCTTGCTCTCTGATTGATTGATTCATTCAAGGTTGCTGACTCTGGGTCCTTCTCAGCAGAGCTATTGCCCTCGTGAGTTTTTCATGATTACCCAGCTGTTGTGTTTGCTGCATGATGCCCATGTCAAGATCTTGTAAGGATGATGTGGGGAGAATTCTATCACACAGCATGGACAGTGGGATTCACAATGCTGTTGGACTTCCCTTTAATATTTCTTGTTACTCACTTGGACACAGTTCAGCTCTTCTGGAAAGAGATGCCATAGAGGTCATGGAGCAGAAAGATATACAGACATTAGACACTTCCTTCTACTGAACTAAATTGACTACTGTTTGACTACTGTCTAATGTTTGGGTACCCTTGTAATATTGTCATACCATAACTCTTACTGACCTTAGCCAATATGGTCAGATTAAAGATGAATTAGGGACCAAGACTTTTAGGATTGTCTTCCCCCTGGGTTGTTGTATGTCTTTCGGGCTGTGTGGCCATGTTCCAGAAGTATTCTCTCCTGACATTTCGCCCACATCTATAGCAGGCATCCTCAGAGGTTGTCTATCTCAGATGCAACAGCTTTCAGATAACAGGAATAATATCCATAAAGCAGTGGTTCTCAACCTGTGGGTCCCCAGATGTTTAGGCCTTCAACTCCCAGAAATCCTAACAGCTGGTAAACAGGCTGGGATTTCTGGGAGTTGTAGGTCAAAAACACCTGGGGACCCACAGGTTGAGAGCCACTGTCATAGAGGAAGGACTTGTAGTCTAGCAACATCTGGGGGATCAAGAATTGGAGAAGGCTGTGATTATTTGAGCTCCAGATGTGTGCTTGTTTCCCAGGCCTACTGGGAGTTGCTTGAAGTGAAAGCCAAGACCATATATCAGCTACTTGTTATTAAGATACATTTTCTCCCAATGTATATTGACTGTTCCCTGTTTATTTGCTGAAGCCAGACGAGTTTCCACGGACTGCATATGAGTGGCAACAGGCACAGGTGCATGCCATGCATTGTAACAGATAAGCACACACACTTCTCTCTCTTTCTCTTTCTGGATGGGTCTGAGCATTTCTTTTTTTTTTTTTTAAATAATTTTATTAAGTTTCCAACTAAAATTTACAGAGAAAGTGTGAGAACAATTGAGTTTCTAGAAAAAGAAATGAAGAAGGTGAACATAAAGGATAAGAAAAACCTAAAATAGAAGGAGAGAGAAAAGGAAAAAAGAAAAAAAATTACAACACAAAGAGTAGTAATAAAAAAAATAGAAAAAAGGTTGACTTCCATCTTTTACACAGATACTTTATAAAAGTTTTCTTTTCTACTTTTTCTCCTTGTTTCTTTATTTCTCTTCTTTCTACTTTGGTGTCAGCATCCTCTTTACCTTCAGTTTGTATCTACAAACCATCTATTAGGATTAAATTAACACCTTCATTTGCATTTCTACCATATAATTTTTTATCGGGTCCCAATTCGTTTGTTTCTTTGGAATACCATAATTATTTCTTAATAGATACATCAATTTATCCATATTCATTATTTCCAAAACCTTATTTAACCAACAGCTTAATTCGGGAATTTCTTTCTTTTTCCAATATTTAGCATAAATTATTCTTGCCGCCGTGATAAGATAGTTGAAAAGGGTTTCCTTATTTTTGTCATTTTCAATATTAAGCATCCCCAGGAGGAAATATTTCGGGTCCAACTCTATTTTAATTTGGAACATCTTTTGTATTGTTTGGTGTGTAATAAGGCGAAGAAATACTGGAAAGAAATCCACCAAACAATACAAAAGGGTCTGAGCAGTTCTGAACTTGGGAAATCATTCATTTGATAGTTACAATAAATATTGATATTTTATGAAATGAAATGTTGGATGTGACTTATAGTCCACCTCTGTGTATATGGGATCTTAATTGGATCTTTTAAGCAATCTGGGCCCTTGTGTAGATAGCTGTGGTGAGGCCAAAACTCAAAAATATAGTGAAGTGAATTAACAACAATACTGAGATATGAATCAAATTTAATAACCTACATTGTCCTAGCCATCTGGCTCTATTTAGGCATTTATTTAGTAGCCTTTGAAACTTACCATTTCATGATTTCTGGAGCCACTCTCACCAGTATAGTGATATTCCACTCTTCAGATTCTGATGTTGCTTGTTCATCTTCTGTGATGTGTGTGTTTATGTGTTCCCAGCATCCCTTCCTGCACAATCATGGCCACTGGCAAACTTGTCGATGGGTTCTGGGAGCTGTAATCAAAAGACCAAACACCCAGCAAGAGAGGATATATTTGGCATCTCTAACAGCCTTCAAGAAGGATGTTCAAAGACTATTGGTAATAAATGTCTGGTATTTGTTCACCTCTGTTTTCCTCCTGGAAAAATAATGATGATGCATTTCTGATGGGTAATAATTTTAGTAACTTATTTGTGCACTCTATATGAAGAAACCTGCCAGTGCATCCCATTAAGACAATGCTTTTGGAAAAATAGAAGGAAAGAAAGCATGAATCAGTATCATTTGAACAGTTGTTCATTGCAACAAAAAACCCATGTTTTAAGTGTTCTTAAGGTGAAAAAAATAGATGAATGAATGCAGAGAGTTTTCATGTTAACTCTTTAGTATTAAGTAGCACATATTATCAGGAAAGAGCAATGTGCAAGATAAGGGCAGGAAGATGGAATGATGCTCTCAAAAATAAGCACCCTGTAATAGCAACTATGCTCCTCAGAGGTAATCGGGGTATCTGGACTTAATGGATTCTTTGATTCCTGCAGTGCTGTCTTCAGTTTTAGTAATGTGCTAATAATCTGGAGCTCTTATGCTGTGAACAGAAGCTAGTGCTAGCTACATGGTGAGGATATTCATTTTGCTAATAAACATTTACAGTGTTATTAAGAAAGACACCAACATATAGAAATAGGTTTGCAAGTGTCATATTCTTCTCAAATATTTGACAGACCTGAATGATCTTCATCACATCTCATGGTTTTACCCCATTTATCCTCTTTGAAAAGAAAGGCAGCATGGTGCAGTAGTTGGAGTATAGGACTTGTATTCTGGGAGACTAGTTCAAATCTACACTCAGTCATTGAAACCCATTGTTTGGCTTTGGGCCAGCCAACCTCAGAGGAAGGCAACTGCAAACACACTATCATCAAATCTTGAGAAAATCTCCAGATAGGTTTGTCTTAGAGTCATCATAACTTGGAAACAACCTGAAGACAAAGAAAAACAAATTCTTTTTCAAAAAGCTTAAACTCTGGATAAACTGTGGGCTCAAACTCCTTTTAAGATTTCTGGGAAGTCTGAGGACTTGGTTCTCCTCCAAAGATTCAAGTGCCAGGCAGCTTTGGCAGGGTCATACTCAGGGCACATCCTGATCACTTTGTTGCCTGGAGCAACAGTTAGCAGTTGAATCTGTATTCAACATTGGCAACAAGAGATCATCCTCCACTGCTCCTGAAGGCACAAACATGGCCAGGCCAACAAAGCAAGTTGATTTGCACAGCCCTTTCCTCCAATATCTCCCAAAATCTTTCACTTCAGACAACCACCTTGTTATCCTTGATGGAAAATTTGGTTGTATTTCTGTGATGGTTCCAGTTGAATCTTTGATAGTGCCTCAACTATACCTTCATAAGGCAGAAAGGACAAGTTGGAGACACAACAGAATGCCACTGAAGTCAGCATGGGGTGTCAATTGACTTAGGATACTTCCTGTTACAAATACCACTAATAATGCAAATGCTTTCTGCCTTGAAACATTTCAGGAAGCCTATCTACCAATCCCAAGGATGTTTTCTGTGACTGCCCAGAGGGAGTCCCCTAGGAGAAGACTACTGAACACGGATTCTGGACCAGTGCCTGGCCGTTGTGATGGGCTGGATCAGGGTGAACAAACTGAGGCTTGATCCTGACAAGACAGAGGTCCCCCAGGTCAGTTGTTCATCTGATCGGGATATAAGGTGGCAACCTGTGCTCGATGGGGTTGCAAAGGACCCCCAAACAGGTCCGCAGTTTGGGGGTCCTTCTAGACTCATGGCTTACACTTGATGCTCAGGTGTCGGCGGTGGCTGGGAGGGCCTTTGCACAATTAAAACTTGTGCAACAGCGGCGACCGTATCTTGTGAAGTCTGACTTGGCCATGGTGGTCCACGTCTTAGTTACCTTTAGATTGGATTATTGCAATGCGCTCTATGTGGGGCTGCCCTTGAAGATGGCCTGGAAACTACAACTGGTCCAATGATTGGCTGCTAAATTATTAACCTTCCTGTTTAAGGAACTCCATTGGCTTCCGATCATTTTCCGGTCCCAATTCAAGGTGCAGGTTATCACCTACAAAGCCCTGAACGGTTTGGGACCCGCCTACCTTCGTGATCGCGTCTCTCCCTATGAGCCTGCACAGTCTCTTTGATCATCTGGGGAGGCCCTCCTCTCGCTCCCACCTCTATCGCAAGTGCGACTTGTGGGGATGAGGGTTAGGATTAGGGTTAGGATGAGGGAGAGGGCCTTCTCCGTGGTGGCCCCCAGGGAGATCTGGCAGGCACCCACCCTGGCAGCTTTTAAGAAAGATCTAAAAACTTGGCTCTTCCAGTGTGCTTTTAACAACTGATCACAAGAATTACCTCCTCAGCATTGCTACTATTGGGCCTAATACAGTGTTCTTTTGTCCGCATTTGGTAATTACCCTCCTCATTTTTGTGTCTTAAATTCCCCTTTTACACTTACCTTTATCTACCTCATTTGATTTTAATCATGCGCCTTGCTCCACTGCCCTGCCTTTTTATTATCTTGTTCTTATTAGGAGGTTTATTTATTATTATATTGTTGTAACCTCTTGGTTTGATCTGTGTAACGTTAAACGTATATGATGTTTTATTGTTAAATGTGTGTATATATATATATGTGTGTGTGTGTTTTAATCTGCTTATTGTGGAAACTTGGGCTTGGTCCCATGTTAGCCGCCCCGAGTCCCTGCGGGGAGATGGAGGTGGGGTATAAGAATAAGGTATTAAAGTATTATTACTGAACACTTTAGTTTACTAAACTAAAGTAACTAGTACATTCTATAAAATGTAGGAAAAAATTTTGTTTGAATATCTCTTCTTTTTATTTGAGTAACATATCTGGACAGCCAGGGTGCTGAACTAGCTGCAGCATCTTACTGAAGTAATCATCTGCTGCCGCTTTTGAGTTTTCCACATTTTTGTTGTGTAACAACCTGAAACTGAAATGGATATAACTGGCATTGTTATACTATGAAGGTGAAAAATATTTTTTAATTATGATAGAAAGGTTAAATGAACTAAACTAAATTGGCACATGTTCATCACTTGAATATTAATCTCCTTTGCTGGAGTACACATAAATGAGCTATGATGCAACTCACTGCCTCCATAAGCCATATAAAAAGAGTCCATCTAGATGTGATTCCAATTCTGCGTTGTTCTAATACCACATAATTAAATATAGCTGCTTCTAGCAGTTCGATGAAGATTGAGAAGCTATCAAAACATGTCTGATAAAGTTATGCAGAAGCACCAATAAATTCCTATAGGTTACAAAAATATACCTCCAACCATAAACAGCCATCGGGATCTGCAATATTCATTATGAAAAGAATGTGGCTCAGTCACAGTTTTGCCTACAAAAGGCTGTCTACCAAAACTCAACGACTGACTAAAGAGGGCAGAAAAGTAACAATGAAGACAGTGGCAACAGAAGGAACTGGAGCAATGTGCCACAAAGCTGAACTTTGTGTAGGAGTGTCAAAAGAAAGCCATTGATGAAACAGTTGTGTCTCAAATCCTGTTTGACTTTGTCAAATGGTAGGTATGAGACACAGTAAATGTGCGGGGAAAGATTCTCTAGTCTAGTAGGAGCAAAACTGAACATTTTGGTTTTGCCATAAAATACTAAGAGTGTCATAAAGCCAACAGTGCTCATTGCCCTAAGAAGACCATCCTCATGGTGAACCATAGTGGTAGCAGTGCCGTATTGTGAGATGCTTTTTTCTTAGCAGTCACTAGGAAACTGGTGAGGATGAATGGCAAAATGGATGGAGCCAAACACAAGGCAAATCTAGAGGGAAACCAGACCCCAAGGGATCTGGCACTGGGGAAAAGGTTCATCTTCCAACACGAAAGTGACTCTAAGCACACAGTAGAAGTAAGACTGGAGTGGTTTAAAAATAAGTTTCTGAATGTTTTAGAATAACCCATCTAAATCCCAGACTTCAGTCTGATTGAGAATATGTGGCAAGACGTGACAGCTGCTGCTGTTCACCAATGGCCCCCATCCAACCTGACAGAGATTAAACACATTTGTACAGAACAAGCAACAATTGCAGGTTCCATATGCACAAAACAGATAGACCAGCTGTATTTGCTCCCATAGATGCTTCTACCGGGCATTGACGCAGGCAGTAAAATAATTATGCATCCAGCAAGTTCCAGTTGGCTTTTGTTTAGTCATTGCTTGTTCTGTACTAAACAATGTTTGCACCTTTATAACTATGTATCTTCTTGTGTATATTGATTGTTAACAATGGCGACTAAATACTTTTCAATCCCAGGTTGTAAAACAGCAAAATACAGAAATGTCAAAGAGACGGAGGCATTATTCGCTTTTCCAAAAAGGCACATATATCCTGCATGGCTTATATTTCCATGCAAAAAAGAGAAAGATGTTAATTATCGGTGCTCCAATATTCAGGGAAGCTTCAAGGGGTGTTAAAAGGCCAGTGGGCACACAGAAACCACTTTTTCCTTCAAGAAATACAGAAATAATATATTTATACAATATTTTACTTTTTACTCATAAGGAATGAATAACAATAGTAGATAATATGGTATTTGAATTTTAAAATAATCAACCAGTAATTATCCTATAGTTTTTTGCATAATGTTTCAACCCCTGCAGGTCATTCACCTGTGAATTTCAGCGCAGTGACTTCATAGAGTAATAGGAAATCTGTTGTCAGGGTCAGGGAGAAAGGCATTAAATCTAACCAATTACTTTTGGTTGGTAATATGTTAACCAACATATTGATATGTTGGCAGAAGGGATTAATTGATCAGTCCATATCTGGTTATCCAGGATATCCAACATGATGTAGTGGTCTGAGTGTTGGAATGGGCTTTGGAGAATAGGGTTTGAATCCCTGCTCAGCTATGGGAACCCACTGGGAGACTTTAGGCAAGTCTTTGGACCCTTCCACAGAGCCACATAACCCACATTATCTGGTTTGAACTGGGTTATCTGAATCCACACTGCCATATAATCCAGCTCAATGTGGATTTTATACAGCTATGTGGAAGGGGCCTCAGTCTCTCTGTTATGTGATTTCAGCCTCGCTAAAACTGCAGGTTTGGGACCCGTAGTGTCAAGCTTCCAGAAGGCCAGAGTAGACACAGACAGGTTGAAGGAAAACATCAGAGGCTTTATTCTCAATGGCCAGATAAGATGTCAGTGGAGACATACCAACATTGTGAATACATAAGCATACTTATTGCCTTTTGACAGCTATTCAAGACTCCTATGCTAGCTTTTTATTGGTTCAGAAAGTGTCTGGCTAGAAGTCACTCCCTGGTTGGCCCAGGGTTTGCTGTGGATCAAAATTATTAGTTTTGGGGTCTAATTTTCTATAACAATAGGAATGTCTAATTTTAGTCCCTTCTGGAAGTGTTTGTTGTTTACCCACAATTTTGCTTTTCTTGCATATTTGTAAATAAATAAGGAAAACATGAGAAAGGCACTCTAAGTTTCTCGTGCTCTCTCTTCTCCATGCTCTCTATCAAAAGGACCTGCCAATTTGAAAAGTAGGAAGTATGTAACAAGCTGTATCTTGATCCATCAGAAAGTTGTGCTTGTTTTCTAATAAGGAAATTCAACCAAAGAAACCTGAGCAAAAGGGTAAAATGTTTCTCCTGCTCCAATCTAGGAGTCAACTAGCATGGCTGCTGAATTCAATAATGATGACAAGGCAGTGTCCTCCATTTGGGGGGTAGTCAGCTACTATAGAGAGGTATGGGACAGGCTGCATGGCTTGTCTAACAGAGATGAAAAGCTAGAGAACTGCTTCTTTGGCCTTCCTCTGAGGCACTTGCTTCAGCCAACCCTGACAGTTCTTAGCAGTCTGAAATGCAACTTCCTCCAACTTGCCTGATCTAACAGGAACTGTCCTGATTGATTTTCTCAGCTGTTTTTACAATGTGCCACTTTTCTATTCTCTCACTCCTCCTTGTCATCAGCTTATTTCCATTGGTGCAAATTGAGTTCAAAGTGCAAAAATAGTTTGCAGTCAGTTATGCGGAAGAAGAGAGGAGGGGGAACGAATGCTTTTCTGGAAAGTTGACACAAAAGCAAACCACTCCAGACTCTACTAGCTGCCATAGTCTTTCTGAATTTGTTGCCAACTTGACCATAATATGGTATTGCTTGTCCCAGTTTTCCTCTATGCAGTGTTGGAGGGTATGGTGTATAGAAATCTAGAATGCAAACCCACCAAAGCAAAACTCTTCTGATGTCTTCCAGACAGAAACAGGAGTTCAACTTTGCTTGGGTAAATTCTTCTGTAATAATGAACTATGAACACAGCTGCTCAGTCAGATGCATCACTTTACTCTCTGCATAATCAATAAGGCCTCATTATGTATTAATTATTAATACTGTTCATTGATCAATAGTGTTTATCCACAATCTGATAGTGAGTGAGGTTCTTTGCCCAGCAAAGCCAGACATAGTCTCATTTTTATGGTCTAATTTTAGAATTTAACCCCTGGGTCCTGTTATCAGAGAAGAACCAGCGTGGTGTCATGGTTTAAACATTATATGATCCCATCTATACTGCCTTATAATGCAGTTTGAAACTGTATTATATGGTCAGTGTCGACTCATATAAACTGCAGTATATGAGTCTTGTTTATTTGTTCAGTTGCTTCCGACTCTTCGTGACCTCATGGACCAGCCCACGTCAGAGCTCCCTGTCAGCCGTGTCTCTTTCAGGATCAAGCCAGTCACTTCAAGGATACCATCCATCCATCTTGCCCTTGTTCGGCCCCTCTTCTTTTTTCCTTCCATTTTTCCCAGCATCATTATCTTCTCCAACCTTCCCTGTCCTCTCATTATGTGTCCAAAGTACTTCATCTTTGCCGCTAATAGCCCTCCAGTGAGCAGTCAGGCATTATTTCCTGGAGTATGGACTGGTTGGATCTTCTTGGTCCAAGGCACTCTCAGAATTTTCCTCCAACACCACAATTCAAAAGTGTTTATCTTTCTTCACTCAATCTTCCTTATGGTGCAACTTTCACGTCCATAGGTTACTACAAGGAACACAATTGCTTTAACAATGCAGACCTTCATTGCCAGTGTGATGTCTCTACTCTTCACTATTTTATCGAGTTTGGTCATTGTTCTCCTCCCAAAAAGTAAATGTCTTCTGATTTCCTGGCTGCAGTCTGCATCTGCAGTAATCTTTGTGCCTGGAAATATAAAGTCTGTCACTGCCTGCACACTTTCTCTATTTGCCAGTTATCAATCAGTCTGTTTGCCATAATCTTGGTTTTCTTGATGTTTAACCACAACCCAGCTTTTGCACTTTCTTCTTTCACCTTAGTGATAAGGCTCCTCAGCTCCTCCTCGCTTTCAGCCATCAAAGTGGTATCATCTGCATATCTAAGGTTGTTAATGTCTCTTCCAGCAATTCTAACTCCAGCCTTGTATTCATCAAGCTCTGCATGTCGTATGATATGTTCTGCATACAAGTTGAATAGGTAGGGTGAGAGCATACAACCCTGCTGTACTCCTTTCCCAATCTTGAACCAGTCTGTTGTTCTGTGGTCTGTTCTTACTGTTGCTACTTAGTCATTATACAGATTCCTCAGGAGACAGACAAGGTGACTTGGTATTCCCATACCACCAACAATGGACATATAATGCAGTTTCAAACTGCATTATATGGCAGTTTAGATTATGCCTATGACTGAATACCAGGATTTGGTTCCTCGCTCAGCCACAGAAACTCCCTGGATGGCCTTGTTCCAGTAACACATTCTCAACCCCAGGAAATCCCATGATAGGCTTGCCTTAGGGTCACCATAAGGTTAAAAACATTGAAATAGAATTATATTGAATGACACTAGGCTTAACAACAGTACATGTGGAAGGGGTCTAGGAAATTTAGTAGACTTCCATCTGAACATGAGTCAATAGTATGATGCAACAACTAAACAAAGCCAATGTGATTCTAGGCTGCATCAATAGGAGCTTCATGTCTACATCTACCAACTCTATATTTCTATGATTTTGTGATTCATTGGTGCAGTTTGACTTCAAAGTGCAGAAATAGTTGGCAGTCAATTAATTCTGCAGGAAGAAAATTGAGAAGTGTGGAATTTTGATCTTCCCAGGAGGCGCAGGCAAAAGCAAACTGTAACTTGTTTTACTTCCTCGTTAATAACTTTTGACATCTTGACATTTTGACCACAATCTGATGTTATTTGCCACACGTGCCATAGTTTTCATCTGTAATATTCTGCAGGATATGGACAGGTATTACTGAAGGCAATTCCGGGCAGGGTGAGCAGTAAAGGAGCAGAGGGAGTAAGATATCTGAGGGAACAGACTTTAGTGGGAAAAGAGGGCTATAACTAAAGAGCACCATTATCAGATGAGATATTTTAATCCCCAGCGGTTCTTTGAAACCTTTTCCAGAAACCAAAGACTATGCCTGCATCATTGCCAAAAAATTCAAAACTCTCTATTGGGGTTGTGATTATCCTCAGCCATTGACATGTGAATTACATTCTTGAGCAGTAATTGAAAAAAAGTACTTAAAAGCATCTGGACAAAATATTATTTCTGACACAAGCTTTGCTTATACTGGCATCATCTCGGGCCCATTTCAGCAAAACTCATTTAGGAACTCACTGAGGCTTTGCAGATGATACTTTGAGTGAAACCCTGGCTTTCTTGTTTTTATGTATTAAAAGGAATTCTTGCCAGCACTAAAATACTTTTTAATATTGAGAATGCTATACATTTCACCCACAATTTCCTCTTACACACTTTAGCCAGAGGATTTTCAATATTTGTTGAAAAGCTCCAGTTTAGTCTGTTAGTCTGTACGTTCCTACCTGTAAGATAATCAGCTTTTATTCTGCACACATATAAAAACTCCAAAGAGGATAAATTATTCAAGAATAACAGAGTTATAGGAAAGCATTTTTCCTGAACATCCCTTGTGATTCTACAATCTTGTAAATCTGTTTTGCAATATAAGCAATTATTTCTTTCCTCTCTTCCAATTTCACCCACTTGTAGAAAATATAAATGACACTGGAACAGTTTGTGTTTGGATGCTTTATGGGATGCGTTTTAGGCTTTCAAGCATTGACCAGAATTCTTCATGAGTTACTTAGTTAAGTATGCTAAGTATACTTAAGTAAGTAACTATCCTAGCCTGACCTCTCCAAACCTAATGGAAACATCATTCAGCCGTGCTCTGATGGTGAGCAGATTGGAACTCTTTCTCTCCTTGCAGCTAAAACCCCATAAAGTAGGTTGGTGGGGGGAATTACTGTTGGATGGGACTGAAATATCAAGACAACTTAGGTCTTGGTTATTTGAAAAATCGTATCTCTCTCTACGAACCTGTTAGAAATCTGCAATCTTCCGGGGAGGGCCATCTCCTTGTCCTGCCATCTGCTCAAGCACATTTGGTGGGAATAAGGGAGAGGGCCTTTTCAGTGGTTGCTACCAGACTGTGCAACTCCATCCCATGAGAGACCAGGGTGGCCCCATCTTTGCTGGCTTTCTGAAAGCAGGTCAAGACCTTCTTCTGCCAGCAGGCATTTGGGAAAGAATTTGGGGCAGGCTGCTGGGGGAGGGGGGTGAGTTTAAACTGTAATTTAAATTGTATTTTAATTGTATTTTAACTTTATATATATCTCTCTCACACACACACATATATATTGCCTTTAAATTGTTATTAAATTGTGTGGTTTTTAGCTGCCTTGGGTTCCTACAGTGAGAAAGGCAGTTCATAATGATAATAATAATCCCAGATGGAATGAGAAGCTAGGATGGACCCTGAAACTGAGACCCCATCTACACTGCCATAAAAAACCTAGATTATCTCCTTTCAGTTGGATTATATGGAAGTGTAGATTTATATAATCCAGTTCAAAGCAGATTATGTGGATTACCTGCTTTGATAATCTGGATTATATGGCAATTTAGAAGGGGCCTGAGCAGGAAGACAAACAGAAAATCTGCAATAACTTTGGCCAAATGATCTACCAAGCCCCAGTATTTGCTTTAGTCCAAGCTACTCAGAATACTGGCTGAGAGAGATAAAGTTTATTCCAAGCATCAGTGTCTAATGCACATGTGGTAATCCTTCTCTGAGATCTATGTGAACAGCACAGAATCTTGTTTGTTGTTTAAGGAGATATATTCAGGGTCTGACCCTAGATGTATTCTGGTTGTTGGCCCTGGACACACAATATTGCAGTTACAGCATTTCTAGCATAACAAACAATGTAGACCATGGTGAGATGTCAGCTCTTGTCAAAATGGAGTTGTTCAGGCTCACTAAAACAGATCAGCACACAGCTGAAACTTTTAATTTTTATTTTATGCCACTTTTATAACTTGTTAGTTTAAACATCAGAGTGTGGTCAAGATGGCAAAAGTTATAATTGAAAAAGAACAGTCAAGCTAGGAGAGACTGCAGCAGTTTGCTTTTGCCCAAGTATACTGCTTCTCTACCTCTTTTCTCCTCTTCTGAGTCAACTGAATACAACTATTTTGGCATTTTGAAATCAGTTTACAGCAACTGACATAAGCTAAGTACATTGGAAGAAAGTTGAGGGAAAGAAAGACTGAGACCCCTTCTACACAGCTGAATAAAATCCCACATTATCTACTTTGAACTGGATTATATGACAGTGTGGACTCAGATAACCCAGTTCAAAGCTGATATTGTGGGATCTTCTGCCTTGATATTTTGGGTTATATGGCTGTGGAAAGGCCCTGAGACTGTTCCTGCCAAATCAGTGTATTCAGGAGATATGAAGAGCTTTCTTGAGAGTGAACAATAAAAATTGCCATAGAATACATAGCTGAATAACTTGAATAACTTGATTGCATGCAGATCTCTGGAACATGGACTGTGGCACAAGCTGGTGAGCAGCCAGCTGCAGCCAGCTGAGACCAATCACTCTTACCAAGAGGTCATGAGTTCGAGGCCAGCTTGGAGCCTGCGTTTGTCTTTGTCTTTGTTCTATGTCAAGGCATTGAATGTTTGCCTTATATGTGTAATGTGATCCGCCCTGAGTCCCCTTCGGGGTGAGAAGGGAGGAATATAAATACTGTAAATAAATAAATAAATAAATAAATAAATAAATAAATAAATAAATAAATAACACAAGGGAATTGCACTTGTCAAGGATAGGTCAATGTGCACAAGTTGGTTAATTGTGACTATAGCATAATAGATCTTGGTTACTTGGTTGTTTGTCTCAAAATATAAACTTACTGGGAACTAGTCCAATATCCAGAATAAATTACTTTTCTATTTGTTTTAAGGTTAATTATCTTTTTTGTCTAGGGGAGGTGGGGCAAACAAGTCAGACAATTGGCTTCTTGCCATTTTAGCACTTTGTAGTACAGAAAAATGCACATATCAAAGTTTGTTTAGCTAGGTGAGAGCAATCAGGTGGGAAACATCAACACACTACTTTTCCAAAGTGAAATATGGCAAACCCTGTCCCATTGAGCCTTGTGATGTGCAAATGAAGTTAATAATCAGAGTTCATGTGTGGTTCTCATGAACCTGTCATATTGGTTTTCTGTCCCTATTACAGTAGATATCAAGCTTTGTTCAGATGAACTCAGTATCACAGTGTAACCTTAGGAACAGCATACATCTTGGTAAACTGGTTTTGCTAAAAACAGTAGTATGAAAAGAACTGTTAAAAGAAGGACACATCCAAGCAATAACTGTCTAATATAGTTGATCCAGTTGTGGTGGTCTGAGACAAGGTGGCTTTTAAACTTTCAAAAAGATCTTGCTGATCAACAGAAAGCCCACCGAATTGACCAGCAAAAGTTTAAATCTTGCTTCCATCTAGAGATTGCTTCCAATCCTTTTGTGAAAAGTTGTCCTGTCTCTGTTTATCCATTATATTCCCTATTATGTCTTGTGGGGAAATTATTTTTATCGGTTGCATCATATGATATATTTATAGAGTGTATTCATGTTATCAATGTGATGCTATTTTCAATATCATGATGTCATTCTATAGGATTCAGAGATGTGTAGTTTGGTGACAGAGAAGGCTCAAACTAGGGGGCTTTGTGGAAATCATAGTCCTGCTCTAATCTGCTTTGGTCAGATCTTACTTAAAATAATGTCCAGTTCTGGGCACCACAATTCAAGAAAGATATTGACTCTAATCTGGAACATGTCCAGAGAAGGCAACCAAACTGGTAAAATGTTTGGAGGCCAAGCCCTATGTGGAGCAGCTTAGAGAGCCTGGAGAAGGAATGCTTGAGAGGAGACGCAATAACAATATTTTAATATTTGAAAGGATGACATATTGAGGAGAGGGCAAGCTTGATTTTTGCTACTAGAGAAACTAGAATACAGAGCAATGGATTCAAATTGCTGAAAAAGGAATTTTACCGAAACATTGGGAAGAACTTCATGATCGTCAGAGCTGTTTGATAGTGGAATATACTGCCTTGGAGTGTGGTGGAGTTTCCTTCTCTGAAAGCTTTTAAACAGAGGCTTGAAGGGCATCTGTCGGAAGTGCTTTGATTGTGTGTTCTTGCATGACAGAGTAGGGGTAGTGTGGGTGGGCCTTGTAGTCTTCTCCAGCTCTATGATCCTATGAATCTATTATATGATTTTAGTGCTGTAGTTTAGGTTACCTAGAGTCATCCATGGCAGAGAATTAAAAGTACTTCACTCACCAACAGTAACCCAAATTGCATAGGATGCTTCTATGACAGTGTAAATGGTATCAAACTGCTACACCTGTGTAGTGTAGATACAGTCATAGTCGATGATGACTGTTTCCAGACTTAGACACAGCACAATCTTATTCACATCTACTCTGTGGCAATCCCCATGAAACTCAATAGGACCTTCTTCTAAAATAGTTTCACACTATTATAGTGCTATAGCACAATTATAGTGCTATGATTCCACATTTATTCCCATGGAAAAACACACCATGGAATCCTAGAGTTTGCAGTTTAGGGAGGGGCACTTAGAATTCTCATCTGGAGAGCTCCTCTAGGGTTTACCCTCTAGTAAAAAGGTAAAGGTTTCCCCTGACGTTAAGTCCAGTTGTGTCCGACTCTGAGGGTTGGTGCTCATCTCCATTTCTGAGCCGAAGAGCCGGCGTTGTCCATAGACACCTCCAAGGTCATGTGGCCGGCATGACTGCATGGAATGCTGTTACCTTCCCTCCAGAGCGGTACCTATTGATCTACTCACATTTGCATGTTTTTGAACTGTTAGGTTGGCAGAAGCTGGAGCTAACAGCGGGCGCTCACTCCGCTCTCCGGGTTTGAACCTGGGACTTTTCGGTCTGCAAGTTCAGTAGCTCAGTGCTTTAACACACTGAGCCACTGGAGGCTCCAGAGCTCTACTAGTGTTCAGCAAAACCAGGAGCCATGTCAACTAAAGTGGAATCATAGTGCTATAACTGTGGCCCCATTTATGCTGCCATATAATGCAGTTCATAATGCAGTTTAACTGTATTGAACTGCATTTTTATGACATTACTCTCCAAATAATGAAACTGCATTATATGGCAGTGTAGATGGGGCCTGTGTCATGTGAAAAGTCTTTGGATAAGTATGATTCTTACCTTAGTCATATGAAGAATAGACTTAGGATTTCATCCTGGTCTGTTTCCATGTGCTTCGGAAACAGTACCTTGGAGTCCATCAAATGATATACAGGCACTTCCAGTGGGACTCTGTGAGACTCTGTTTCCGCAGCGTATGTAAACAGAAGCCAGAATTTTCAGGAGCTGGGTTGTACCTGACTCTAAATGGCAAAATACAGGAAAAGATGGGGAAAGGACATGGGATGACTGGCCCAGAAGATGGACCTTGATGGTAGGGAATGAAGTAAGATTGTTCCCTCCACTTTTTCCTGTTTTCCCTCCACTCATGGGATGAAGGTCCTACTGAAATAAACAGATATTATGAGGCTGTTGACTCAGACAGCAGATGTTGAGGGGCATTAATAGACAAGCTCTGTGGCCTGTTCTTTGCCCCATTTGTTGTTCTTCTCTAGTGCAGTATCTTGTTTTTCAACAAGTATTGACAAAAGATTCAACTGCTAAACTGGCCTACTTTCCTATAACTTTTGTAGATCATTTTTATTTGCTGTACAGCCAGCCCTCCACTTCTACAATTTTGAATTTTGCAGTTTTGATTATTCACAGATTGGATTGAAATGTTCTGTCAAAGAATCTCTAGGCCCCCAGTGTGATTTGTTGGTCTGCTTCCATTGGAGGGTCTAGAAATTCTTAGGCCCCTTCCACACCGCTGTATAAACTCCACATTGAACTGAATTATATGACAATATGGGCCCAGATAACCCAGTTTAAAGCAGATATTTCAGATTATCTGCCTTGATATTGTTATAGTTTAACCTTTGATTGTGCCTGCACCTGATGTCAGTGGGGATTCTGGACCTGCAAGCCAGCCTGATGTCACCAGGGATTCTGGGCCTGCAGATCAGCAGGAGAGTCAGCAAGATATTTTAAGCCCTGAAATTGAGCAATCTCTGTCTGAAGGCCACCTTCCAGAAAGACAGTTTGCTAGGGAAGCAAGGTCAAAAGCTGAGATGGGGAGATTCCAGGTGCACAGTCTAATGAGCAGTTAGATAGGAGATTTACGTTTCGCCAACACAGGGCAGCTCAACAGAGTTTGCGAAGGTCAAGACGCTTGTTATCCAAAAAATTCTTATTTGTTTCTCAGGGGAGAAGGCTTGATTTTCTGTCTATATTAGCAAGACCAGAAGGCTTTTTTGCCAGTCTGGCCAACTTTGGTGTTTGAGGATACATCTCTTGCCAAGTCAAGCCTGCTAAAGGATTTCTAGTTCCATGTTTCTTATTGCTCATGTTCCATGCTCCCAAGTTTTAAATATTGTTCCTGAATCTCATGTTTTGGATTTATTCCTGGTTTTTTATGCTATTCTAGTACCTTGCATTCTGTGGACTATTTCTGACAGTTTGACTTTAGTCTTTATTCTATTTTGCTGAACTGCTTTATATATATATATATTCTTCAATAAAGTCCTTTGCTTTTTCACCTTAGACTGGAGTATGGGTTTAAGTACAGAGGTGCTTCCCAGCCTTGGAGTACAACAGGTATTCTGGGTTATATGACTGTGTGGAAGGGCCCTTAGAGAGAAGTTCTCTCAAGTTAGAAAAGTAAATTTGAAAAATTATATTGATTGAAATTTTTACACCACCAACAGATAAGAAACACAATTTAAAATTAGCACTCATTTTATTCATGGTTTTTCACTTTCATGGGGGCTCTGTGCCCCTATGAAACTCCAGAAAATGCGGAGAGCTGCCTGGGGCCCCTTCTATGTGCCATATAAAATCCACATTATCTGCTTTGAACTGGATTATATGGCAGTGTAGACTAAGATAATCCATTTCACAGCAGATAATGTGGATTTTCTGTTTTGATAACCTGGATTATCTGGCAGTGTAGAAGGGGCCTGGATTATATTTTCCCACACTTCCTTCATGGAGTTCCGGGCAGTGCCTATGGACCCCAGTTACATTTTAACCTTATAGCAATCCTGTGAGATAGTTTAGTCAGGCCCCTTCTACACTGCCATATAAAATCCAGATTATCTGATTTGAACTGGATTATATGGCAGTGTGGACTCATATAATCCAGTTCTAAGAAGATAATGTACATTATGTGCTTTGATAATCTGGATTATATGGCAGTATAGAAGGGGCTTCAAATATATCATGACATCAAAGATGGGCCAGTTAGCTCTCAAGCTAAGCAGAAATTTGACTCTCTGGTCTCACTCAAACACTTAAACCTCCAAATCACAATCCCCAGCACTTTTTGGATATATGTGTGTCTGGGGAAAAGGGGGGTACAATTGTAGAAAACCTTTCAGTCACATAGAAACCAATGGCACTGGTGCCTTCATGCCTGAAATTGGGTAGTAGCCTTTAATCATGAAAGCATACTGATAGGAAGAATGTGTCTTTTCCACTAGCCAAGCACAAGATACTAATGTGAGTTGAACTGAGTGCCATCTTGCAAGTCTTCCCTATCTGCTGGAATGAGCTATAAAGAAGTTATTTGTGTGTCATGATGCCCTCCTTTCAATTTCAGAAAGAATGAGTAAGCAGGAAATTCCACTCTCCGGTCAGTGCATAGAGCAAGCAATAAGCTTCTGACTTTTCTCTGGGTTGGCCAGCGATGACGACAGCTGTACAAGCAACATATTATTTTATTAACCATCCGCATTTGTAAACTCAGTTGCCATGCTGGCAAGACCCCCTTTCCCTCAGGGCTATTATTCCAAGTGATCCATCCAACTCATTATCAACATTAAATGTTAATTTGCAGAAAATAATGTGAAAATGGAAGCTTGACTTTACAACAGCACTCATAATGTTTTGTAAATTGCCCACTGTTAACAGGCAAAGTTAATTCAAGTCATGGCAATGTCACTATTATGACAGATAGAGCAAACAGGGCCTTGGTGGAACCATGTGTTCCTGGTGAGCTACATAAAAAGAATCAGAAAGCCCTGTTGCTAACTTAAGGTTGTATATCCACACTGTAACAGTTTGATTCCACTTTAACTGCCATGACTTCATCCTATGGGATCCTGGGATTTGTAATTTCCTAGAGGACTCAAAGTTCTCTGCTCCTTCAAGGGAGTGGACCAAAGCTCTCTAGCAGAAATATCCATACCAAAATTACAAATCCCAGGATTCCATTGGATGAAGCAATGACAGTTAAAGTGGTGTCAAACTGCTATAACTTCACAGTGCTGTCATATACGAGCTGTCATATACACACCCTAAAAAGCCATAATAAGAAAATAAATCAACAGGTATATGAGAAAGCAGCCTTCTGGATATGATGAAGTAAGATAAATAGCTGTCATTTTCTACATCCTAATGCAGAATCATGGTCTTTCAGAACTATTTACACAAGCAACAGATTGCAGGGTAAAATAGCTCCTGGAGTGGACTGTTTCAGCCTCCAATAGTGACCATGATTGAATGCTTCCTATATGAGAAATAATCAATCTTGCACTCAAAACATACTGTGAGGATAAGGTTAGGCTATAACCTTTCTTCCTGACATTTGTGTTACATCATTGAAAGATATCTGCACCACCAAAAATAGGTAGGCATGATGCATGTAGTTTCTCACCATGCTAAACCTGATATAGTCCAGAGATATTTTTTAATATCTGGTGTGTTGCTGAAATTGACTGAGCTTCATTCATGTGAACACATACAGGACTGCAATTTACTTGCCAGCCCTGGGAATGGACTAGATCTTCTTGCATTAGTACAAGAGGATACTTAGTCATCCTAAACTGTTTAGTTTTATTCCTCTACAAGCTAGAAAAAGGTCAACCTTTAGCTGTACAAAATGCATAAGGTTGTGAATGAACTACAATTGACATTGTGCCAGGTTAACCCCAAGAAACTCCATCAGCACTTAAAGTTTGTAATGTTGGGCAAGTTTGCTCTGGGTGCATCATTGGTGGGGTTCAGTTTGCTCTCTGGCTGTAGGGTAAACTACAGCTTCCACTATGGTGAATCAGTTCCCGAAACCCATCCAGTAGGTTAAGTTAGTCATGGCGGTTTTGTGTGCCATGTTTGGTCGAGGTCCCTCATCGGTGGAGGTCACAGTTTCTCTGGTTGTGGGTGAACTACAATTCCCAGAAAGGAAGGTCAGTTCCCCCCAAACCCCTCCAGTAGTCAAACTTCTGCATATCATGTATGTTTGCCAAGTCTGGTCCAGATCTATCAGTGTTTAAGTTCACAGTGCTCTCTGGATGTAGGTGAACTACAGCTCCCCCAAATCAAGGTGAATTTTCCCCAAAGACCTTCATAGGGGCTCTGTGTGCCAAGTTTGCTCCAATTCCATCTTTGGTGGAGTTCAGAGTGCTCATTGATTGCAGGTGAACTATACATCCCAGTACCTACAACTCCAAATGTCCAGGCTAATTCCCCTCATAACCCACCAGTACTCAAATTTGGGCATGCCAAGTTTGGTCCAGATCCATCAATGTTTGGGTTCATAGTGCACTCTGGATGTAGGTGAACTACAACTTCTTAAATCCCTCCAAAGACCTCCAGTATTTTTTGTTGTTCTTGGTGGTTCTGTGTGCCAAGTTTGTTCTAGGTCCATTGTGGGTGGAGTTCAGAGTGCTCTTAGATTGAAGGTGAACTATACATCCAAGTACTGACAACTCCTATAAATCACGGTGAATTATCTATAAACCTCTCTTTAGTATGTTCAGTTGCTGATCAATTCCTCTGTTTGCTGTGTGCCATAGAAAAGGATAGGAAAAGGTTATGGGAGAGGCAGTGGGTGGGGTCATGCAAATTCCACACCAATGGAGAGAGAAAGGAACACTGGGATGTCTGTGGTGGAAGAAAAACAGAAAATCCAGGAGGAAATTGTCTCCATATGAAAGCATTCACTTGGATGGTGGACAGTATGGTGTTTGTGGAGGACATTGGCAGGGCTCTTGGACATGTTTATGGCACTCTCTGTAACCTGCAATGTCATTGGAAGGGGGGCATTGATGTCTCCTGAGTTGTGGGAGCTATAATTTGTAGAAGTGGGAGCTTGTCTGTGGAAGTGGACACCCCAGCCACATACATATGTATTTTTACTTTTATTATGTGTATAGATAGATGTTTTGGCACAAGGACAAGGAGTGTTTGAATTTCCTTCTCTAGCTGCATTTCATCACAACATACTCTCCATTATTACACAGGTGAAATCTGGGACACATGTGGCCAAGCAATATCAGATTGCAATGAAGATGGCAGCAATTATGAATGAGAAAGAATACACAAACTAGGAGAGGCTGCAGCAGTTTGATTTTTCCTGAGCCTACAGCAAAGAACAGGATTTCATCCTCTCCTCTTCCTACTATTGAACAAACCGGCAGCAACGTTTTTGCACTTTGAACACAGTTTGCAGCAACTGTAGTAAACTGAGAATAAAAGGGGCAAGGGGGAGAAAAAGAGAGGGGGAAAGAGTGAGACATTCGAAAAAGTGGGACAGGAGAGGCTTAACCTGGGCTGCCCTTACCAAATTGGGACAATTGGGGGTTGCAGATGTGGTGGGACTGAGAGTGGTGAAGAATCATAAGAGTTTCAGTCCACAAGTTGGCTGATGGCTAGAAATGGCCCATTTCTGATTTAGAGCCTTAAGAAAAACCATATATACTCACCATTATGTATTCATTGATAAGTTGACCTAATGTAGATGTTGAGGGCAGCTTTTAAAATCAAAATGATAGATTTTGACATGCCCCATAGATCAGTCAAAGGTCATTCTAAGGAGAGAGGAAAGCCCCAATGCCACCTTATGGGGTCAGCTGTCCCTGGCTGCATTCTAAAGGCCAGAGGTGGCACCACAGCAGGTCAGTGTTTCCTGGGATTGACTACGCTCTTGCCCTTTGCTACTCTACTCAGAAAAGAGGATGGTTCCTTTTTAAAGTAAGTTAATATACAGTCTCACATAGACTCGTGGATAAGGTTTTTTTTTTAACTAAAGTTTTTAGATGTATACATGAGTACATATGGTATATCCTTGGATGTCCCCTTTTGCTTCCTTTGGTCTTCCTGCCTCAGTATTTCCATGGGACAGGTATATTTTAGTACTGTGAGCATGTCCACATACTGTTGAGAGATCACATTTCTGCAATGCTATTCATCCTACTGCCTCAGGTTTCCAAGACCCATAATGCCCCGTGGATTCTGACAAAAATGCAACACTGTAGATGATGATGGGGATATTGAGGTACTGATATTGAGAGAAAAATGTCAGCTGAGTTGCACAAAAGCTCTTTTAGTTTTAAAATAGATTTCCTTCCTCAGTAAGAATGAAACGGATTGCAAACAATGCCTCCCCACCCAGTCTGGCATTTGAAGTGATGGATGAAAAAGCACCAAGACTGCACAGTTACCAACCTGTTATACAGAAGAGTTATGTCCATGTGAAAAGACACATAATTTTAAAAGGCAAGATCTGTCAAAGGGTTTCCCGGTTTATTTATTGTTAGCCTTCCTCTAAACAGCACCAAAAGTGCCAAAAACTAATTCTAAAATACAGCCTGATCTTAAAAATAAATCCCAAAATAACAGTTTAAAACAGTGAATCCAAATGAAAAAATATCTTCTTCTTCTTTTTGAGAAAAAAGATGTATCAGGGTCTTATGGCAACTCTTCTTTGGGGAGAAGGCGAGTATGATTGTCTTCCAAGGCTAGAGTCTTGGCAGTGGGTCTGTAAGTGACTGTGGAAGCCTATTCTGGAGCCACATGGTTTTCCATAGTAAGGGCATAGCATAGGTTACTAGATAGAAGACAGTCATGACAAGGGTTTGCTTGACACATTTCCTCTTGGGAAGTTTCTCCCTTTCACCCTGTATTTGTGCCTCTTCAAAGTCCATAGCATCGTTGGTAATAGCTGACCTCCAGTTAGAACGCTTGGGGTGGTGGTGGGGGCAAGGTTCTCAATGTTTATAACACATTTTTATTTTAACTTTAAGTTCATCTTTAAACTTCTTTTGTTGTCCGCTGACATTCCATTTTCCATTTTTAAGATGATAATAAAACAACTGCTTTGGGAGATGGTAATCAGACACTTGGACAACCTGGCCAATCCAGAGAAGTTCATCGTAGAGAACCATCATTTCAATGCTAGTGGCCTTTGCTTCTTCCAGAATATTGACGTTTGTCTGTTAAGTAACTAAGTAAACCCACCTTAACTTAGTAACCTCTCCTGGGCCACCTTCCATAAAACCTGTTCCAGACCAGCCTCAGATTTTGATGTACATGTAGGTGAGCTCATAATTTGATTTTAAAACAAAGCATTTGGGCAGGAGACATCTTGATTTTAACCCAAATCACACATTTGAGAGTGTGCCTACCATTGTACTACACATGCTCCTTTCAAAGTGACATTTGGGGGATTCCTGTTGCTGCTGCTGGCCCAATTCAATTGCATCGTGGTAAATTAATTTGTGGTCATTATTATCAAAAAAGGGGAGGTTGCATGTGGATATAGACTCTGTGTTGTTCACCCCTGCCACCCCCACACACTTTTGATTGAAAGTAACCTTTACTGAATATGGTTGCATCTGATTGTATTATTAGCCTAAATAATAGCCTTTGCTATTGCAGAGGAAACCATATTTAATATGTATATTGCTCCTGGATATGTAGTGATTTTTTCTTTTAATTTTCCTTGAGGACAAACGAACATGGGAGGTGGGGATGGAAACTCCAAATTGTTCCTATTTGAATAAAGCACTTAAAAATGCCTTGACAACTCCATGAAATACTACCGACATATTTATTTGTATTTGTCAGAGTGCATCCCTGAGTGGACCTTGTAAAAAGCCAACACGGATACTAATGGCTTTTGATGGAAGGCCACTCCTGTTCATTCTAGCTAATGTGTCTGGAGTCAATAACCAGAAATATTGTCTTGGTTGAAGTAATAATTTATTAAACTGTGTCTGCCATGGAGGACGAAATGGAACGATTAGCTTCACTTTTTGATCAATTAACAGCACTCAGGCCAAGCACTCTTTGAATCATTTTGAAGCCCCACAGAATCAATCCGGTTGTTAGAAAGTCTACTGAGGGGCATAATGCAGACAATTATTACTTTGTCATATTTATTTTTACAAATGGTTTTTCATGATTGGATCACCTCCGCTTTGTGATTCATTAGAAATTGCCTAAGCGATTCTCACGAGTAATTGAAATGTGTTTTTTCAGTGGTGAAAGCTGAAGATTTTGAAAGAAAGTTGCAAGAGAGAATGCTATTCATTCCTGTGCATTAGGAAGAATTAAAATGTTAGAAAGTAATTAGTTACAATTGTAGTATGAAATCTACACTGTACAAATAATTCAGTTTGACACAACTTTAATTGCTATGGTTCAATGCTATAGAATCCCGGGAGTTGTTGTTTGATAAGGTTTTTAGCCTTCTCTGTCAAAGCTTTGCCAAACTGCAAACTAAGCATATTTTTTAAAATACAAAATTCCAATCCTCTGTGCATTTAGTTGTATGTAAGGGCCCATCCACACTGGCCCAAAATGCGGGACCTGTTAAAGGTTTACCTGAGGCATCCAAATGATGAGTTTTCTTGGGAAGTTTTGCCCTTGCCTTTCTATGCCTTTGTGATGCCTCATGGGCCCTGTAGTCCTGTTCCTAGTACTATTGTGGCAGATGAAGATGAAAACATGGGGTTTTCGCCGGTGCAACAAGAGCCGGAGTCTCTTCACCTGCCGGATGTTGATGTTTGCCCTCAAGAATTCAGTAAAACAGGCCTTGGGCAGAACTCCCCTCCGTTTCCCAGGAAGGAATCTTATTCTAGAGACAGGGGAGTGAGAGAGGCCCAACGGAGGAGTTTAAGGATCGCTGCCAAACAACAGGCTGATTAGGCCTGCTTCCCTTGGGAAATTCTAAGGAGTCTTGCATCTGGACAGAGTTGGGTTTCGCTTCTTGTTCTCTAGGGAAAGAGATTTGTTGGCGGGAAAACGAGACCCAATATAGGTGTTTGGCGTGGGAGAATCTTTGTGGAGTCAATTGATCAGCTTCAGGAGAGAGATCGTGTGTGGACTTCGTAACCCCAGTTCCTTGCTCCCGGATCAAGCTTTCAAGCCTTTGCCTTGCCTTGCTGTGTAACCACGGACCCTGCTCCACGCTTCACGTTTGCCTTGTTTCTAGTCACGGACCTAGCCAAGAACCAAGTTTATTTCCAGCCTTGTTGTCAAGCTTCATTGGACTTCCAAGACTCTGACATTTCCCCACACTATTGCTTGGCAAAAGTGTGTGTTTCGGTCAAGTGGATTAAAACTTTGAACTCTAATATCATTTATTGGACAATACATTTTTGGACTATATTTGACCTCATTTGAAAGGTCTGCTTCTGAACTATATTCTTCACTTGTTTTTATTGCTTTTATATATTTCCTTAATAAAGATATTAGATAGAGATTGGCCTCCGTGTACGGTTATTGGTGCCCAGCAGCCAGGGGTCTGACAGCCTTTCACCGAGATGTTATCAAAATTAGACCCCAAAATTATGCATTATGATTCACAGCTCCAGTGAGATATATAGCAAACCGCATTCTCCATTTGTTATGTATTAACGTTTCATGAATTTTTCTGGAATGTTACCCCACCACACTTTAGACTTCAGGATGTAATCTCATAATTATCATGGAACCCGCACAATGCCCCAAGAAGACTCTGAGGACACACAATAGGTTTGTGCAAGAGCCTCTGGGTTTTCTTTCTGTTTCCCCTGATGATCTGATTTATTCCTAGGAACATTTTTTCATCCATGTCACCAAACCACACCTATCCCTGGGGCCCATATTGAAATAACCAACATCTTAAACTCCCTTTTGTTCTTTGGGTCTGGCACCCATTGGGTTAATTAGAGCTGATATATCAAGACCCATTTCAGCCCATTATCACTTGCCCCACTGCATTCCTTTCCAATCATGCTCCTCTCAGAGGTAGATCAATTAGTAGACACAAACTTCAAAATAATCCAATAACAGTTTATTAAAGTTTCCTGCCATGGTGGAGACCAACCAGTGATGATGTCAGAAAGAACTCTGGGCCAACCAGGAAGTAGATCCTAGCCAGACACTTTCTGGATCAACCCGAAGCTAGCGTGGGAATCCTGAATAGCGGTCAAAATGTGATAAATATGCCTATGCATTCACAATTTTGATATGTCAGTTCTTTGGAGTATTGTCTCTGCCGACATATTATCTGGTCATTGAGAATAAAGCCTCTGATATTGCCTTTAACCCGTCTGTGTCTCACCTGACCTTCTGCAAGCTTGACACTCTGGGACACTGCAGTTTTTAGCAGAGCTGAAATCACATAACACTATGACTGCACCAACAATTCTAACTTCAGTTCATAATATCCATCTTTCTTACTCTCCTACTTCATCCCCACACTTCCGCATGGTTGTTTCTCTCACACAACCTGTTGTGGTTACAGATGTGCAGGAGCACCCACAGCTACTAAAGAAGTATTTAGTAAATATTTACATTATTTTGATGAAATCCATTCCCTGATAAAGCCTCACATTTCAGAGTCAACCACTGTGATAAGGCTAATTTACAGTAATCATGAGACACCAGAGCCATGGACAGTATTTTTTACCTAACAGCAGCAATGTGATTAAGTAATTTTAGGCTCTGGACTTAATACTCCTTCCAAATCGGGTGGCCATGTGGACTGTCTCAATTACTTCAAAATATGTTAATATACAGGAAACAGCAAGCAATGGGATCATAGATAAACATTACCATAGAAGGCTTGAATAAAGTTATCATTTCCAACAAGAACAAAGCCAAGTTCCAGCTAGTCTAAAAGAGGCAGTTGTGAGATCTATATTAAAAAGTCATCCACAAGCCCCTCTATAATGGACAATTATCAGTCAGTGTCTAACCTCCTCTTTCTGAGCAAGGTCTTGGAGCATGTGGTATCCTCCCAACTCCAAGGATTTCTGGATGAAATGGATTATCTAGATTATCTAGATGGATTTCAATCTGGTTTCAGGCCTCGCTATGGAACAGAGACAGTTTTGATTACCTTGGTGGATGACCTCCACAGAGAGCTAGACAGGAGGAGAGCTTTCAATTCAGTTGACCATGGTATCCTCCTGGGCCATCTCATTGGGATAAGACTGGGACTGTCTTACAGTAGCACTAGTCCTTCTTGGAGAGCCATACCAGAAGTCCTGTTTGAACCCCTGGCTGTTGACTTGTGGGGTTCCTCAGGATTCCATTTTGTCCCCCATACTGTTTAATATATACATGAAACCGCTGGGAGAAGTCATCCAGAGTTTTGGAGTACGGTGCCACTTATATGCAGATGACACCCAACTCTACAACTGCTTTCTACCTAATGCCAAGGAAACTGTCCTGACCCTAAACCAGTGCCTGTCATCAGTAATGGACTGGATGAGGGCAAACAAATTGAAGCAATCCAGATAAACTCCTGGTAAGTTGGAAGACAGATCAGGGAATAGGGATCCAGCCTGTGCTGGATGAGGTCACACTCCCCCTGAAGACACAGATCCGCAGTTTGGAGGGTCCTCCTGGACTCAGTGCTGATCCTGGAGGCCCAGGTGTCTGCGGTGGCCCAGGAGGGTCTTTGCACAATTAAAACTCATGCGCCAACTGTACCTGTTTCTTGAGAAGCCAGATCTGGCCACGGTGGTACATGCCTTAGTTACATCCTGTCTGGATTACTGTAATGTGTTCTATGTGGGGCTGCCTCTGAAAAGTGCCTGAAAACTAATCATTTTAAACGGGGAATTTTTTTTAATACTGGTTATATTTAATCCTGTTTTAATGTTCATATATTTGTATATTTTAAAACTGTTGTGCTAATACTTTTATGTCAAGCCACTTTGAGTCCTCTTCAGGGGAGATAAAGCAGGATATAAATAAATAAATAAATAAATAAATAAATAAATAAATAAATAAATAAATAAATTCGACTGGTCCAAAAAGCTGCAGCCAGGTTGCTCACTGGGGCTGGTTACAATGCCCCTGTTACAGCAACCCCATTGGCTGCCAGTCTATTTCCGGGTACTGGTTATGACCTTTAAAGCCCTAGACGGTTCAGGTCTAGGCTATTTGACCGACCACAACCCCTTGTACGAACCTGCCTGGGCTGTGAGATCTTCAGGAGAGATCCCTCTCTCGGTTTCACCTCCATCTCAAACTCAGTTGATGGGAACAAGAAAAAGGGACTTGAGGCACATATTAGATTATTATTTTTTGCTTCTATTAATATTTTATTCATTTACGAGGCAGTTTTTCTTTAATAAGACATCTGATAGAAGCAATGGCTTGTCTGTAACTGTAAGAAGTCTTAAAATTTGAGATCTGATTTCTGGTTTTGTTTTAAAAAACGTTCATTTGTTGTAGCTGTAACCACATAAAATTGATTTTTAAATTGTTCTATAATTGGCCTGCTGGGATTGGGAGATTCAACTGTACAGAGGCATCTTAATGTATACAAGGCTCCATTTTCCTAGTCTTTAACTTGTGTATCTTTTTATTTATTTTTGAGTAGAGGTGATCTACGGCAGTGTGAATGCTATATTTTTCCCCAGCATGTGTCAAAACCTCTTCTTAAGAATGGATTTAACTAGACAGTTAGTAACAACTCATTTTAGGTAGGAGACATCTCTAAATCCAGCCATACCTTTTCTGACAATGATATATGACCCCAATAACACTAAGCTGCACTTTCAAAAGCACAAAAGATTGCTAGAAATAAATGTAGAGGGATAGGGCTTTATATACACAAATTGTTTGCCAAAAATACCATTTCATCAAAATCTTTTTGGGAGGAAATAGACTTGGAAGCAGAGAAAAATATATCTGTATGCTAGGTCAGTATGAATGCGTGATGAACATCTCCAAGTTTTTGCTGGGTCATGTTAGAAACAGAAATGACAAATGAGATAAATCCAATCAAACTTCATGGTTGAAATGTAAAGTTTGGGGCACTAGTCTTCCTGGATATCCAGGAATCTATATGGAGATTTCAGGGATTCAGCCTGAAAAACCGCTGAACGATGACCACCTACAAGGACTTAAAATCGAGAGCACTGAGATGATTTTATGAAGATATTGGATTAATCCCAAATCTTTCTTATTCATGCATTGAAATTATTTCCATCTAAGCTAATGCAGGGGACAAGAGAATAACAGTGTGTGTATTGCTAATTTAATACATCCCTTTTCTAAATGTCTTGCAATGATTCAGTGAAAAGAGAATGGAAGCTATGGATTTGCTACCACAAGGGAGGAAAAGGAATATACTGCAGGCATAATATTTCTTCCATTATTTAAAACTTTGCTGCTTTAAGCAATGTAGCTGAAAATAAATATGTCATAGATCACGCACTGGCAATAAAATGATATTCCTATAAATCTGAAGCCATAAGGCCGTCAGGGCAAGAATAGTAAAAAAATGGTCTTGAAGTTCCTATGACTATTATTCTCTCAAATAAAGTATGTGCACTGATAAATCCATGTAAAGGATTACTGCAGGCAAACACATGCACTCACAAGATTATATAGATAAAATAGCTCAATTAGAAAGTGGTATATAATTATATCTAGAGGCATATATTTAAAATGCAAAAATGAACAAGTCATTTACCAAGCAGAATGTCAGAATTAGTGACAAGAGAGCAGTTTAATAATATTATTATCACTGGGGTTTATGGTACAAGTAGACTAATGAGTTCGCTTAAAGTCTTGTTGCTTTGGAGGCCATTAGAACTTCCAAACAGATGTTTGGCTAAGCTGAAAACTGTATTAATTTAACTGAATCTGGTGAAACAGCAACTAGATACAAGACTGTTAATAGGGTAAATTGAGCAATACATATATGTAAAAGCTCACCATAGGCACATCATTATCCATACTTTCTGACATTTCATAGATGGAAATTGGAATATAAATGGCCAAATGAATGTAGTCAAGATGGCAAAAATTATTAATAAGGAACAACACACAAATTAGGATATATTGCCACATCTTTATTTTTCCTGAGTCTGCAAAGAAGAACAAGACTCTGCCCTCTTCTTTCAGATCTTCTTTTAATTTTTCAATATACATTATTATAAAGCACACAATAACATAACTCAGCATATGACATGAACACATGCAAACATGTTAAATCACTTGAACTCCCCACCCTCACCCAGGGGCGGTTCAAGCCATACCGCAAAGTACGCAAGTGCAGAATCCACGATCCTTTGGGGGGAGCCCTCACGTGGATATACTTAGTGTGCCTATAGCTCTTGAACCGCTCAGAGCGCTGTTACTTCTGCCCTTGCTTCTCTTCAGAGGGGCCTTTGCGCTGCCAATGGGCAGAGGGGGAGGGAGGGGCTCTTTGGGGCCTGGCCACTCCACCTGGGACACTCCACCTTCACCCCCACTTCCTGCCACAGAGCACACTCTGCCAATCATATATATGCATTTCAGTAGTATGGCATTTTCTCTGTTTTGACTCAGGCCCCTTCTATAATAATGATAATAATAATAATAATGATATAATAATAATAATATAATGTATAATTATAATATATAATAATATAATATATAATAATATAATGAAATAATGATATAATATATCATATTATATTAAATATTTTGGTTTCTGTTTTCATGAACTGGAGGTTTTTTTCTCACACTAAAACACTATATATTTAATTTTCCCAAGAATTGAAGCTTCTTGGGTTTTTTTTTTTAAGAAAGTTTATTTCTTCTAAAGCAGGCATGGGCAAACTTTGACCCTCCCGGTGTTTTGGACTTCAACTCCCACAATCCCTAACAGCCTCATGTCCCTTCCTTTCCCCCCTCAGCCGCTTAAGCGGCTGAGGGGGGAAAGGAAAGAGCCTGAGGCTGTTAGGAATTGTGGGAGTTGAAATCCAAAACACCGGGAGGGCCGAAGTTTGCCCATGTCTGCTCCAAAAATGTGGGACAATCATATATAGGAATAGAAAATGAATTTTCTACTCTTAAATGTGATTGTCACATGGCTTTAATCGCAAGACCTTTCTGAATGTATCAAATTTTATTTAAACAATTGCTTAGCTCATATCTCATAAATACTTGCATGGTGTTAAGGTCCGCTGAACACAGGTTGATTTATTTCTAGAAACATATTCATGGGATGGTCCTGTGAGCTTGAATTTTAAAGCAGATTTGTATAAATTATCACTAGACTTGGGGGCAAAGCAAAAGGGTTCTAAACATTTAGCTACAGCCAAATGTGACTCATTTTGACAAATTGGGACTTTTTATTGCCGACAAGGCTGGATCTTATATTGAAGTTGGGGAAATGTGTTCATTTCTTCTTTGGCAGGGTGGGAAATAAAAATCTAATGGAGTTTATTATTGCCTATGGGCAATATAGAGACAGTAATGAGTATGGAATGGCTTCATCTGAAATGATTGTTTCCTTGTTCTCAAGGGTAGAAACCTGGTGAACAGGTCTAGCTGATGATAAAGCTGAACACAGGGCTAGTATAAGGCCGAGATGAAACCAATGGTAGTGGGATGTAGTTCAGCATCAGCAATGGTTTAGACTGGATGGAAGTACAGTAAAACCCCACTCATCTGAGCCCTGCTCGTCCGAGCCCTGCTCGTCCGAGCCTCCGTGCAATCTGAGCGGGTGAACGGGGAGGGCCGCAAAAACCTTCCCCGTTCACCTGCTCGCTGGCTGGCTAGGTGTGCGTGTTGCTAGGTAGATAGCAAGCTACCTAGCAACACGCACGGGGCGCTCGCCCCTTGGGAGGTGCCCCGTGCATGTTGCTAGGTAGCTTGCTATCTACCTAGCAACACGCACGGCCAGCTCCTTTGCCATGCCGGGTGCCGGTGCTGCCGGCCCCCGGCGTGATGAAGGAGCCGAGGCACGGGCGGGCAGGCGGGTGAACGGGGAGGGTTTTTGTGGCTCTCCCCCTTCACCCGCTCAATGGCTGTCCCGAACACCCGCCAAACTGAGAGGTTTCCTCCCCGTTCGGCGGGCGCTTGGACCCAGGAAAGCGGGAAGTGGGCCACTTCCCTGGGTCCAAGCGGCCACCAAAGGGAGAGGAAACCTGGTAATCCGAGTGATCCGTGTTGACCGAGCTGATGTCCGCCCGTTTAACTCGGACTACCGAGGTTCTACTGTACTCCCAAGAGATATGCACAGTGGTACATGGAAGCAATTATTTTACGTTGTGTAATTGTTCATATTAATTCTGGCCATTAGACCAGTGTGGTTTAAACTAGGTATCACTCATTCTATATAGAAGAAGAAGACAAACTGATCTGTGTGAACTATTCCTAGGAGATTGTTCTTTTTCTCTGTGGTTATTTGGTTATGCATGTGTAACAGCTGGAGCTTTGCAATCTGCTCTGTCAAATGCTTTGTCTGAGTCAAACAAACCTTAAATGTAAAGAGTGAGGCAAAGAAATGGAAGCAGGCTAGCTACCATAAAGTGGTTTATTTCTAGAAGAGTACAATTTTCTTGTCTGTATGAAAGTAAGTCCCACTGAGTTCAGCAGGGATTTGCTTGTGTGTGTGTGTCTTCAAATCTCTGGTCAACTTACTGATCCTGCTACATGCAAGAATGCTATTTGTAGAACAGTGTAATTCAGTACATTTAAATGAGCTGGAATATGCTCTATGCTGGTGTGATGCTGGGTTTCGGCCTTTTATGAGTCAAGTAGTTTCGTAGTTAGGTAACTGGAAAGCTTAATATAACATTGCAATCATTTCAAGTGGTATCAATTACAGCAAGACCCCCTCTCCTTATCTGCGGGGAAGTTAGCCCTTGGCTACCTGAAACCGTGGATACAACCAAGGTAAAGATTTCCCCCTGACATTAAGTCTAGTCGTGTCCAACTCCGGGGGTTGGTGCTCATCTCCATTTCTAAGCTGTAGAGCTGGCGTTGTCCATAGAGGCCTCCTAGATCATGTGGCCAGCATGACTGCATGGAGTGCCTTTACCTTCCCACCGAAGCGGTACCTATTGATTTCACATTTGCTTGTTTTCGAACTGCTAGGTTGCCAGAAGCTAGAGCTAACAGTGGCAGGTCAACACGCTCCCTGGATTGAAGCTCTCTTCCTTTTTGGTCAGGAAGTTCAGCATCTCAGTGGTTTAACCCAGTGCACCACTGGAAGTTCCTGGATACAACCAAACATTCTTAAATTACCTGACCTCTGGTACCAGTGTACCACACAATTATGCTGGAGGACCTAGGGATTTCTAGAGAGATCATTTCCCCTGGACATGGGTAAGTGAAAGTGAGGCTATGGGTTCTGTGGTTTCAGGGATCTTACTGTGTATATGTTCAAGCAGCCCATTCGAGATTCAGTTGTTATATTTTATAACTTTCATCCCTTTGCGTTTTGCTAACTCACTGCACACTGGTTTTAAATAATTTTATCATTCATAATTTCAGACTTCACAAGCATAAATTATTATTTTTAGCTTGATTGAAATGAAGGTTAAACTTTCTAGTCATATAGTGCCAGAAAATCTATTCAATTACTGCAGAATCCCAACTGGCGTAATTACATTAATCAAACATAAAGGTCCTTTCCAAAATTTAACTGAGTTTCACTTAACACATTGGAGTTGAATAAGACTCTTCACCCATTAGCCCTTCCTTCGATGGAGTGGGGAAAAAGAATAAATACAGATTGCTTAATGCTCACCCCACCCCTTTCATGGTTAACTATTAGATCCATGCTGACTTTGACAAAATCCCACAACTGGAAAAATGGGGGAGACTGGTTTATAGATTGCTCAAGGTTTGGGCAATATTGAGATGCTACAGAACTGTGCATGTTTTCAAACACTTTCAAACTCTTCATCAGAGTAGATTCTACAAAATAAAAAGTGAATGCTGGAAGACACAAAAGTTCAGGATCGGGCCCAGATTTGGGGCTGTGTGTTCTTCTGCTAACATAAGTCCAAAATGTAAATTAAAAACACAGAGTTGAATACTAGTTGTGCAATACCACACATCTGCCGAGAACTGTTTTCCTGATTACATGTCTGCCAATATTCCTACTTATTTCCTATTGTGCAGGTTCTGCAAACTATCTTTCAGAGGAAGACAATGGCAAATCACCTCTGAGTATCCCTTGCCTAAGAAAACCATAGGAAATTGGAGTCACTGTAAATTGACATGTGACCTTATAATGTATATTTCAAACAAAGGAGACTTCACAATTACAGTCTCAGCAATTTATTTTAAGGAGATAAATAGTTATTTACCATCTAAGAATACACAACTGGATGGCTACATTCTTGGTAAGAATCAATGCAAGTAACTCAATGAATCAAATATTGAATAATAAGCCAACGGGTTGGTAAATTCATTTGATTAAATAATTCTACTCCAGCCAGGATTCAGGTCCATGTCAATTGGGTATTCTTATGGAATTGCACTTATGCAAACACAAACTGAACATGTGCTGCACCATTAGTACTGATGGCCACCATTCTAGATCAGCTACTCAGTTATATAGCTACCTAAGTTCTGTAGCTTTGTATCATCTTAATTTGCCAAGGGCAGTAACTATTGCAAGCAATGCTGGTCTGTTCTCCTGTTGACAGGGATGCAGCTGAAGGATGCTCCCACCTCATCCCATGCGTAATCTCCAATGCAACAGATCACTTTTGAACTCATAATTTAAAGCTGTTATGAGAATGCCATCTGCAGATGGGAAGAATGGAATCCTTGAGACCAGTAAATATGTTCAGTATTGGTAATGCATTGTCTAAAAAAGCAACAAAGCATGACTGCATTGTTAAAACTGCCCTTCTATGAGTTTATGCATACCTTTTTATGTTCCCCATAATGGTAGGAGCACTAACACCACTTTTATGGGAATACATAGCAGTACCAATCTTTCACGATCTCAGTAGTGACATGAGCCAATTCCAGCATCTCTCTGCTTCAGTAACCTATATTTAATATGATGATAATTGTGCTCACTCTCTGACAGAGTTTCTAGACTGAGGTGACAATGTGTGCAACCATGTAACTGCGAACAATAAATGCAAAATAGTATTACTCTTTTCCTCACCTTGAATCAATTGTTAAGTCCAGTGAAACCTTTGTCCAGTTGCTTTGAACACAGCAGTTTTTTATTGCCTTGCAAGAAAAACACTACATTGCAAAACAAATAAAACAGAGCAGAGACACAAGCAAAAAATTGGGTGTGTTTGTGTGGAACACCTGAGACAAAGAATGGGAAAAACTAGATGTTCCCTTCACAAGAACATGGGCTGAACTTGTTTGCCTGTGGTTAGAAGTCATGTGTCACTCCTTAAATATAGAAACTGATGAGGAGCTGCACTTTCTGCCCTGTTTAATATTTAACTACCTGGTGAAGTTGCTATTATTGAGCATCTCAACAAGATCAGCATATTGCTCCCACGCTGAGTTTGTTTTTATTTGCATATCAGACACACACCCCATTCCTGGCTCATTCATTTTTAACACCCATTCATATATGCTTGGCTAAAGGTGAAGCAAGAAATTGAATCCAAAGGTTGATTCCATATTATCCAACAACCAATTAGTCAATTCTGTTCCACTACATATGGCTCATCTTTAATTTCAAGGTGGTTTCCCCTCAGGCATTAAATAGGTGTTGTGCTTCTGCTGGTAATTACATTTTGTACCCATTCTCTTCAGCAGACTGGGCAGGGAAAGACACATATCAAGCATTGATTTGAGAACAAGAACTTTCTAGAGATAATGCAGAGCATATTTCTAGATCAGCCATAGAAACTGAAGGCTTTGAAATGATTTGACAGAGGTTTCATTTTTTGTGTGTGGAATACACACAATGCTGGAGTCTAAAAATTGTAAAGGTACCTGATCCTATTTGTTTTTAGAAGCTAAGCAGGATCAGTTCTGGTTAGTAGTTGGATAAAAGATTACCTATGAAAACCGGGTATTGTAGGCAAAACCAATTCTGAATAGTCCTTGCCTAAGAAAACTCTATGAAATTCATGAAGTCGCTCTAAGTCACACATACACATACACACACCACCCACAGTGGTGATATAACAATATGAAAGGTTTAGTGTACTCATCTTGATGTGCCCCATTTTTCAACCAGCAAGAAGTTCCAGAAGTAGCATGCACAGTTTATTTTCCATTGCAGAAGAGAAACATTTATTCCCTCTGTATGGTGTCTTTATGATATTTATAGGCTTTTTTGTTTTTCAAACCATACACACAGAGCACACTGGAGACATGAGAGGTCTAAATTAGTGGACTAGTCAACTTGCCATCCTCCAGAAGTATTGGACTACAACTCATACAAACCACAGCTAGTTTGACTAATTGTGAAGAATCATGGGGTCCCTATTCCAAAACATCCGAAAGTACTAAGTTGCCTACCCTTTGTCTAAACACACCTAACATCATGTCTACTTAAATCTCACAGGGGTGGGTGGATTTTACTTTAAGGAACTGGCAACACCACCTCTGAGTATTCTTTGCTTAAGAAAACTTTATGAAAGTCATGAGGTTATCATAAGTCACCAGGCAACTTGAAGGCACACACACACACACACACACACACACAATAGTTTCATAGCATAATACTATATCACAGAGACAAGCTTAAGATTTTGAGTCCCAAATATTACCCAAGTGATAGCTGACATGGGAGCTGTAGGCCAGCAAATTGGAAGGGCTACATTTTCACCATTCCTGCTTCCCACCCCTCCACCCCACAAATGGCTTCAATTGGTTCAGTGAAACTTATCCTGATATAAGTTTAGACTCATCCTGCAGTCTCAGTCTCTTCCTTCTTTTTACTCTCCTACAGTACTTCTCTACATTTAGCCTGAAAAAGATGCAAAGGCGAATTCTTAGGCTACATCAGATCTTCTCATATAATCTCGGAGTAAAATGGCACTGGTCTTTGCTATTGTGGACTACTTGGACAGTTCCCATCCTTGCCATTTTCTGGAACTGGTGTGATGATATAAGTATTTCATGCCATCAGGGCTAGAAAGCTGAATGGAGAGAGTAGATGTGCTCAGTTAATTCTCATTAACCTTAAATATCTCATTCAATTGCATTTAATTTGGGGAGAGGGAGGCAATAGTACATCAAAATGCATTTTTGTGGGACCAAGGAACTTCTATGTCCTATCTGTTGCAGAACATGGGAATTTATGAATGCAACTAATGCAATTCCATTCCACTCCAAACTATCATTAAAACTTGTTTAAAATGCCTTAATTTTGAAATGAGCAAAACGTTCATAGTTGAATCCTACATTCAAATATGTGAGTTATGACCTGAACATTGTTACTCTCCAAGCCTGAGAGATTAACCAAAAGTAAGACATAGTTTTACAAAAATTCAAGTGGGTTAGGCTTTGGGGAAGAATCTGCTGGGAAATGTAAAGGTTGCTAGCTCTTTAGCACTCTGTCTTGTTTAATTAATGAATAACTTGATGTTGGAATTAAGTTAATGTTGAAACTGTGATTTAATTTGATCAGTTAGGTTTAAAATAAATTTAAATAAGTTAATGCTTTCTGCTTGAAAATTTCTGAGATAATTGACTTTCACTAGTTCGTTCCTGTCTTTGGATTTTATATACGTAATATCCAGAAGCTTCTCCTCTCATTAGCTTTCACTCATGAAACATCAACTGAACATTCTGCTGAATTAAAGTATAGTTTTTCATCTCTGGGCCCTTGTTGCCTCACCCTTTCTTTCACTGAGGGCACTTCCAGACAGGAGGAAAACCCACGACAAAGCAGGTTTAAAAACCCTCTTCAGTGTGGGTTTTTCCCTCACCTATCCCTAAAACCTGGGCTTTCCAGGGAGGGTATGTGTGCTCACACTACTGACAGAAGCCACCCCCCTCCAAAGGCCCTTAAAAGAAGAAATAACTTACCTGGTCACCATTAAGCTACTACTGGAGCCCTTTGGGAGCATAGAAATGATGCCCCAGGAGGGCATTGCTCCCCCCCCCACCTTCTGTCGCATCATTTCTACATGCCAGTACTTTAATGGTAAGTTATTTCTTCTTTTAGGGGCTTTTTTTTGGGGGGGGGGGGGGGTTGGGGGTTGGGGGAGGGGGGCATCTTTGCTTCATTGGCATCACTGAAGAAGTGAGATGGCTATGGGGACTAAGCCCCGGGTAGTCCTAGGACTGCCCGGTAACCAGTCTCCACAGGGCCAATACCCCATTAGACCCGAGCCTTTCAGGAAGGTATCTAATTAATTCAGGACAAAGCAGTATTTACCTGCTTTGTCCCAAATTAATTTGCTTTCACCTGAGACGTTGTTTGGATGCCTCACATAAAAACCTGACAGGCCCCGCATTTTGGGGTCTGTCTGAAAGGGCCTTGATATGCACTTCCTTGTGCACTAAGGTCATCCAAAAAAGTTGCAGTCCAAATGTCACCTTTATATGAAATCAAACTGTTGAATGACCAGAATTTTCTCAGTTGAGTTACCTGTGTTGGGTTCCCTTGGACCCTAGAGCAGTCAGTATTATTATTATTATTATTATTATTAAACTTTATTTGTACCCCGCTAGCATCTCCCGAAGGACTCGATGCGGCTTACAAAGGCCAAGGCCTCAACACACAATATAACAAAACAAAACAAAGGCAAATTAAAAGAATTAAAACAGTATAAACCACAAGCAATAACAATACGCTAAAACACAATAGAACAGTAGGAGCAGTCCTGTTACAGGAGAGGTGTTGGTATTTGGAAAAAATGCAATAAAATGTGATTTTGGCAAATATTTGGCTGTATATGGTTCTCTATATTGTTTGTTATTTGCAGGTGTTGTTATTTACTGTATGTCTTATTTTTATGGCTAGCTTTTGCAATGTATGCTCTTGAAAATATTGTAGGCACCTACAAAAATCAAATGAATAAAATGATGCTATTAATATCAGGACACATATCTATGCAGCATCTATTTAATAATGTCATAAGGCACACTGTATTTTGGTTGTGTATTGTTGGTTTTGTACACTGAGATAATTGAATTCAAGGGTAATTTTCCTTTAATTTGAAGTTGAGTTGGACTTGTGAAAGTTGAGTTGGACCTGGTTCAAATCCTTGGTCAGTTACATGCTCACTTAGTGGCTTTGAGCAACACGTTCTTAGCCTCACTGGTAGAAAAAAATCAATATGAATAACCTTTTCTGACAGGGATGTTATGTGTATGCATGGCATGAAGGGTGCAGAGAATTTCATTTTACCAATGGCTGATTTGGGAATTACCATCCGGAAAGCAACTTATCTGTGTTCAGTTTTCATGCAGCCATATTATTAGTGTTGTCGCTTACGTTCCATGCAATCACATTATTTACCCTGCTGCTTCATGCATCACTTAGAAAAGGATTCTGTGCAGTATATGTGACATGGCACCTTGGAAACCAGCATGCTGACTGTACAATTCTAGGAACTCTGCTACCGTTTAGTAACATGTCCAAGGTGTAGTGTGAGGGAGATATGTATGTAAGGGACTATCACACAATAGAAGCTCCCCTGGGCATTTAGATCCCCAAGGTAACACTTTTTCTCAGTCCCACAACCATCAAAGGCATATTGGTTGAGAACATGGGAGAGAGTCCTGGGTCTTCAACCAATGATTTACATTTTTCTGGCTCTTATTGCATTCCATCCCACTCGCACAACAATGTAAACATGCTTTATATCCTGAGGCCTGTATATTTCTCAGGACTGCATCTGAAGAAATGGGTTTATACCATTCTCTGCCCCGGACTGTGGTGGAGGCTCCTTCTTTGGAGGCTTTTAAGCAGAGGCTGGATGGCCATATGTCAGGGGTGCTTTGAATGTGATTTCCTGCTTCTTAGTGGGGGGTTGGACTAGATGGCCCATGAGGTCTCTTCCAACTCTACTATTCTATGATTCTATGATACCCACAAAAACTCATGCTAAAATAATACACAGTTGGTCTTAGACGTGCTGCTACATTCCTTCCCCCACTCTCTTCCTTTTATACAGAAGGAGTCTCACATGGCTACTTCTTTGAAGACTTATCCAAGTGCTGAGCCTTACCCCTGAAATTGGTTCAGAACTTTGGACAGCTCCTTTAAAATCCCAAATGAATTCCAGGGCAAATTCACCACAACATTGCTACTCCTGATGCTTCCTAGCTCCTTGAACTGCTCTACAAGTACTTACAATACTTTAAAATGAACAGAGATGAACTCCCTTGTGCTTTCCACAATGCAACAGAATTGCATTGCATGCCACTGCAATGGCACAGTAGGCATGTCGACAACCATTGTTACACTATTTAAGACTGCCGCTATGCTGATGATGGCATTCACATCAGCCTCAATTTCAGCTCTGAAAGTGAAATACTGTGGAGATAGTTAATTGCAAGCAACAGTCTCCAATCAGTAATTTTTATATTCCATTCAAAACTACTATTGTTTGTCTTGCCTTGTATGCTTTATCTTTAGACAGCAGTATCTTTGGGGAAAACAAATATGTTTTACCTTGCTCCTGGAAATGGCGTGTATATGTAGGAAAGGGACTGCTATACAAATTTGCAGTTATATTACAAATATTTTGCAAAACTGATTATACTCAGTGCAGAGGAAGTTGTACAAGTGAAGAGAACAATAAACACCTTATATTTTCACCGTCTGGCAATGCATGGCATGAAGCTGATAATCAGTTTCTTTGCCCCTTTTTCTCTCTCATTCTTTCTCACTCTCTTTCTCTCACACAGACATTCACATGTGCACAGGCAGTTCTGGTCCACAGTGACAAATAATTAATTTGTATAGAAATGAGGCTGCTGCCATTTCAGTTTTTTTCACATTGTTATTTTAGTTTGCAATATTTAATAGAAGCATGAGTGTATACTGTGATTTTTTTATCATAGAATCATAGAATCATAGAATAGTAGAGTTGGAAGAGACCACATGGGCCATCTAGTCCAACCCCCCGCTAAGAAGCAGGAAATCGCATTCAAAGCACCCCCGACAGATGGCCATCCAGCCTCTGCTTAAAAACTTCCAAGGAAGGAGCCTCCACCACAGTCCGGGGGAGAGAGTTCCACTGCCGAACACCCCTCACAGTGAGGAAGTTCTTCCTGATGTTCAGGTGGAATCTCCTTTCCTGTAGTTTGAAGCCATTGTTCCGTGTCCTAGTCTGCAGGGCAGCAGAAAATAAGCTTGCTCCCTCCTGCCTATGACTTCCCCTCACATATTTGTACATGGCTATCATGTCTCCTCTCAGCCTTCTCTTCTGCAGGCTAAACATGCCCAGCTCTTTAAGCCGTGTCAGAAGCGACTTGAGAACATACTGCAAGTCACTTCTGGTGTGAGAGAATTGGCCGCTTACAGAGACATTGTCCAGGGGATGCCTGGATGTGTTGCTGGGAGGCTTCTCTCATGTCCCCGCAATCTAGAGCTGACAGACAGGAGCTCACCCCATCTCGCAGATTTGAACTGGCAACCTTTTGGTCAGCAACCCAACCTTCAGGTCAGCAGTTCAGCTGGCACAAACATTTAACCAATTGCACCACCGCAGCTCCTCATACTGTGATGTCATTGCACTTTGTCTCACCATCTCACACTGTTGGCTAGTAAGGGGAAGGCTTAGCGTGGTTATGTCATTTCATACTTATTAAAATTTTAGCATAATATGATAGGGATCAGCTTAGGATTTGGCTAAGACTAAGGATTTGGAGCCTAGGTGGTGAAGTGGGTTAAAGCACTGAGCTGCTGAACTTGCAGACCGAAAGATCCCAGGTTCAAACCTTGGGAGCGGCGGGAGCGGCCGCTGTTAGCTCCAGTTTCTGCCAACCTAGCAGTTCGAAAACATGCCAATGTGAGTAGATCAATAGGTACTGCTCCGGTGGGAAAGTAACAGTGCTCCATGCAGTCATGCCGACCACCTGACCTTGGAGGTGTCTACGGACAATGCCGGCTCTTCGGCTTAGAAATGGAGATGAGCACCAACCTCCAGAGTCAGACATGACTGGACTTAATGTCAGGGGAAACCTTTACCTTTACCCAAGTGTAATAGAGACCATTATGAACCATCAAATTGTGTTGATTTTGTATGTATTTGAGTAGAGAAGAGTTCAGTCACGATAAAATAAGGCAGAACCGAAACCTTTGGTGGCACCTTAAAAAGAAAATAGAAATTAGGACTTTAAAACACAAAAACCTGTCTGTCCACTGAAGCAACATAACATCCTCACATCTGTGGAATACAAAAGATACTTCAAGACCAAAAATAGTGTTGGATGTGGTATATCAAGATTAAACATAGTATTGGATATAGAATTCTAAGGAAACTGTATATTAGATAAATATACTGCCTGAAAGTATTGCAGGGAAAGATCATTAGGAAAGAACAAAGAGGTATGTGTGAGAGATAAGTGAAATATGAAATATCTGTTCCATTCCGAATGGCTAAGAGCAGGCACAATAGAAGTGATGAATTTGCTAAGATAGCTAGTGCATTAGTTTTCTTTCTGAGTAATGGTGAAAGCAATGAACTGATGGGAAAACTGAAAATATCAAGGTGCTTACAGATACAATAGATGAGATAAGGTGAATGGCTAAGCCGGTGACGGTAATGGTGAGATGTGATATTTAGCTCTGTGCAAGTCTTTCTTACAAAAGTGATACCAGAATTTTGGCTGATACAGCAGTTTCTCTTGGTTTGAAATTGCAGTGAGAACAAAGATAAGCAGCAAACTGCCTCTCGTTTCACAGCTCTGACACATTTCCGCAGTGATGCTATTTCAGCCGCAACTGACGCTCAACAATTTCCAGGCTCCTTTAAAAAACAATAAATAAATGGAAAGATTATAGGATTACCTAGGTCACATCAGTCTTGGCGACTCTCAGCCTACTATACCACCTTCATTTATGCAACTTCTGGTTAGATGCTTGAGATCAACATATACTATTGCTACAGTGAAAGTTTCCCCTCAATTTTTGGGGTCCATCTAGGATAAGGAATGTCTCATCTCTTGATCATCTAGATCAGAGCTTCTTAAGCTTTTTCAACTTGCAACCCCTTTTTACCCGAGAAATGTTTATGTGACCCCAAGTATATAAGGGGCAGAGGGAGGGAGGGAGGGAGGGAGAGAGGGAGGGGGGAGAGAGAAATGTACACGTGTGCGGCAGAGGAGGAAAAGTAGAGAGACAATGCAGGAGGGAGAGAGAGAAAAAGAGAGAGAAAGCAAAGGGAGGCACACACATAATACAGAGAGGAAAGCAGAGAGACATGCAAAAGGGAGGGGGGAGGGAGGAAGGGAGAGAGAGAGGGGCGGGGAAGCAGTGTGTATGCAAAAAACAAGGAAGGCCACCCCAGCATACAGTTATGGTTACTCCATTTGAGGTCTTGAGTCATACTTTAAGAAGCTCAGATCTAAATCAGTGTTTTTCAAACTTTGGTCCTCTTAGTGTTTTGGGCTTTGGCATCCAAAATTCCCAACTATTGGCCAAACTATCTAGGGTTCCTGGAAATTGAACTCCAAAACACATGGAGGCTAAAGTTTGGTAACCATTGATCTAGGTAATTCTTTACAAAGTATACTACATGTATAAAGTGGGCAGTGAAGGAGAACAATGGCCAGGATACTATTGATGTAATGCACCACTGTGTCCTTCAGCTGTACTGGCAGATGTACTTTGATGGACACAACCTCCTTGCACAATGTCTCTTCCCTGACTCAATGTTAGAGGGCCAAACAGTCAATTGGCACTTTCTTTGTGTCAGTTACGGCACTAAAGCTTGACTGCATTCCCAGTCTTGCTGTTGGTGCTTGGCTGATATCTAATCAAAATATCAGTTTGGACTGGATGGCCCTTGTCGTCTCTTTCAATTTTATGATTCTATGAAGGTATAACCCAACTAATTTTATTGATACCAAAATATATGGGCTCCAGCTATCTACATATGACCTCATCGGCAGCAAACGCTAATCTAGCCCCGGTCACCCATGGAGCCAGCTGGCTTCCATCAAACAATGCCGTGCCAGCTCCATGGGTGCAGAGAAGCATACTGATACGCTGCCGCCACCCTGGGAGACTTCCCATGTTGCCCAATCTATGGGGGGAAGCTGTGTGCACCATGTGAATGCACCACACTTCCCCCTCATGTTACTGTCCTCCCGTTGATGCTGGCGATGTGGGCAATGTGAGGCATGGGTTGTTGGATTCCCCACACCTTGTGGCAAAGTGGACCGCCGCCTCCTTCTGCTGCTGGCCGTCTGATGTGATGGATAGAATCCTGAAGAGGGATAGCTGACTACTAACACTCCTCACTGCTCATTTTTCCTTGTTCCTTTCTTAACCTGTCTTGTCAATTATCACCCTTTGATGTAATGGCTCAGCAGAAGAGAATAGTTGGAGCAGCAACATAGCGAACTCACAGGGATTGTGAAGAGAAGAGGAGATACTGGGATTTGGGGGGATTATGACTTGCTTCCTACTAGTGACATATGCAAGTGTAAGTCCAGCTTATGGCTGCTTATGGTTTGTGGGGGTTTCTTTGAGGAAAGAATGCATTACTACCCTCATGTAATGTGGCCATGTAATGGCTGAGGGAGGACATGGGAAACTGAGCATCGTCTGATAGCATTCGAATAACAAAGAGCATGATGATACGGGCATGCTTTGGACCTTCCTATCATTATGCATCCAGCTATCAGAACATACCTGAATGATATTTGGCTGCTCCTTACCCTCCCTTGACCATGACAAGGGAGCATGAGGTATAGGAGAATAAGGCTTTGGGACATGTTGAGGCTGCATGATTTTATGAATCCTAGACTGTCTGGTTTATTATGTCTTGGAGACTATAGACTAGAGCAGAGCTTTCCAAATATTTCATGTTGGTGATACACTTTTTAGACATGCATCATTTTTCAACACAGTAATTCAATTTTACTAGCAAACTAGAGCACCACCCCTCAGATATGGACACATAAAGGTAAAGGAATATGGACACATAAAGGGAAAGGGAAAGGTTTCCGCTTGACATTAAGTCTAGTCATGTCCGACTCTGGGGGTTGGTGCTCAGTTCCATTTCATGGAGTGCCATTACCTTCCTGCCGGAGTGGTACCTACTGATCTACTCACATTTGAATGTTTTCAAAGCGCTAGGTTAGCAAAAGCTGGGGCTAACAGTGGGAGCTCACCCCACTCCCCAGATTCAAATCACTGACCTTTTGGTCAGCAAGTTCAGCAGCTCAGCGGTTTAAACTGCTGCACCACCGGAGGCTCCGTACATAACTTCTAATACCGAAATGTATGGAGACACAACATATTTTATGAAAACCGTTCATATATATATTTAAAAATATAAGGTTTTTTGCTTATTTCCTACAGACTCAATACATTTGCACAACACATCTATATACTGTAGCCAACATAGTAATGTATGACATCACACCGTTTGGAAAGCGCTGGACTAGAAAGACAAGGCTCAGGACATTTAAATGTCTTTTCCTTTTCTTTTGAAAGGAAAAGAATGCCTCATGCTTAACACATCACGTTTAACACATGTCACCAATGGCATCATAGCCAATAGCCAATAAATCTTGTCACTTGTATAAATGTTGAACAACACCAATTACTGTAATCAGCATGTTAACTGGAGTGGAGAATTATATTTTCCATGAGATAAAACACTGCAAGTAACATCATAACCATTCTGCATTTATTGCTGAGAAAAATAATAATAATAGAAAGTTAATTTATCAACCGAAACAAGCACTCTAATTTATGGACAAACTGACCTTTGAGGAAAAAGTCTTCCAAAAATGGATATATATTCATCTCTCTAATACACAAATTTATTTATTTATTTATTTCTATCCCGCTTTTCTCCCATGGGTGGGATTCCTTAACCAAATTAAAAGAAGGAAAATGTCAGCAATATATGGAAATATAACCGATCAATGACTTCCTTTAAAAAACACCCACACAATTATAGACAAATGGTTTCTGTGCATCTCAACACCTAGTTGTCAGATCAGCTCCTGAGGAACAGAGAAAGGCTAGACAGCTGTACACTCGGGATTAAGCTTGAATCTGCTCCATGACACATTTTCTTTCCACGCCTGTTGATTTTCTAGTTCAATATAATCCCGCTTGCTTACCAAGACAAATTAAAAAAACGGCCTGTCTCATTCACCTCAAATTGTAGAGTTATTATTCTATCAGTGGGACATATGGTTGTTGCAGCCCTATTACAGGAAACAAAATTGTTTCATCATTGAGAACCAGAGTATTTCACAGTTAGCAATAGGGAGCCTGTATAAAGCTGTAATTTGCAATTTGAATCTCATTTCAAACTTCATCTCTCCAAAAATGAAAATTAATGTAAAAAGGGACTCTTCAGGTCACAAGTACTTTCCTTCTGAAGTATGTTTCCTTCAGAGTTCACAGCTGTAATTTAATTTTTTAAACAAATAAAAATGAAATTGATGGATGTTGCTAAAGTTTATTGCAGTTTTGTTGTGTGCAACACAGTTTAGCAAATTTCATTTGGTTTAAGATTAAAGTCATTGGTACACTATGCAAAGCAAGCCTGTTAGATTAGAACTAGAACTGGATGCGGCCAGCATCACTTTCATTTAGAAGATAATTTATAATAGAACATATTTGTCTGAAAGTATTTTGGCACGGCCACAAGAAAATGATTTTTAAGAAAAAATATGATCGCAGTTGGATGCATATTGTCCTTCATTATCCAAGGACCTCAAAGAGTTTAATGTATTCTTCTAATCAAAACCCCAAGCAAGATCATTAGTGATTTTTTTTTTTAAAAAAAGGAAATTTCAGTCAGTTTCTTTCAAGATCTATTCTTCCACTTCTTCTATGCTCTGGCCAAATATTAATCTTGACAGATCATCTAAAGTCAGTGGAGGGAAAAACATAAGATAAAGTATTCTCAAACATCCTGCCTCATTCATTATACTTAACACTCTTTTGGGATTAGAATTCCTAACCCAGGTCACTGAACATTTTAATTCACAGATTTAAATCATATTAAAAACATTTTGTACTATGTGAAAGCTTTGAACAAATTCTTTTCATATGCCATAACCAACTATACACATGACTCTGATTTCAAATGAGAGGCACAGCGGGTTAAACCATTGAGCTGTTGAACTTGCAGACCGAAAGGACAGTGATTCAAATCCGGGGAGTGGGGTGAGCACCCGCTGTTAGCCCCAGCTTTTGCCAACCTAGCAGTTCAAAAACATGCAAATGTGAGTAGATCAATAGGTACTGCTCCAGCAGAAAGGTAATGGTGCTCCATGCGGTCATGCCGGCCACATGACCTTCGAGGTGTCTATGGACAATTCCACTCTTTGGTTTAGAAATGGAGATGAGCACCAACTCCCAGAGTCGGACATGACTAGACTTAATGTCAGGGGAAATCCTTTACCTTTACCTTTACAGCATCCTAAATCTAAAGTGAGTTCCATCTAGCTAAATCAATGGGATTTACTTCTGTGTTGACTCACCATTCAGCATCTGATCCAGTGGGTCTACTTCACCTGAGACTAACCAATAAATAAAATTCATGCTATGATAACTATTAGTATTTGCACCAAATTCTTTAAAAGGTAATGCCTGAACCTAACTGATAAGAGTCAGGATGAATTGAGCTTCACAGGACATTATAATAGAATGACACTGACCATTTTGGGGACCTCAAATGTTAGACATGTTACTGAGTATATTTGACTATTAGCTCTAGTTTTTGAGATGCATAACAGTCTTCACCAGCAGACACAAATGCCTAAAAGTAATCCACATCATTTTGGACCCTTCTTGTGCAGAGAGGCTCTGTGTACCTGTGTCTGCCTGCATGTTGGGTCCTTTCCCACAATAGCTGGATAGCAACACTCTTAAGTTTAGGAAATGAGGTCATTTTCAAAAGATTGGGTCTAAATTATCGTAGGTTTGGAGGAGAACGCATGTCAGCGAACTAAATCTGATGAGTTGGTTGAAGCCTTTGTTTATTTGAAAGAATAACATTAACAATTATTTCAGATTAGCTTCATTTATTTTAATGATATAGAGACAAACAAATATATGACAGACACTGTTCAGTTCATCAGCAGGAAGAAAAAGTGTAAATGTAACAATACCTGGTGCCCTTTGTACTGCACAAATAAATGCTTTTAAGAACTTTCTTGATGACTCTTGACATTACCACTGTCATTTCTGTAAATATGTACTTTTCCCAATTTATATGTATTATGTTATTCCAATTTTTTTTGTCCAGGCAACAAAAGATATATGTATGTTTTATAAAACATACATATAAAATCAGTCATAGAAATATTTCAGCCCTGAATTCAAGCTTTCTAACTGACATTTAAAAACGACAAGATAAAAAGGGTTGGAAGAATCAATGCGATTTTGCAGGAGTACCCAGAGTCCTTATAACAATGAAGCTCAAGCTAAACTTCTCCATGTTTGTATGTGATTCAGGTTACATTAAGACCACAGCTCTGTGTTATTTCTTACCCCTGGGGGGCAGCAGACTATTACTGGTAAGGGGGAATATAATCTGTTTAGGAAAATCTGTTATTCATAGGGGAAGCTGCTCACAGTGTGCCAGAAGTCTGTTCAGTACTTCTATAAATAACCAGGAAAGTCGCCATCTATCCATTGGTGATATAGGTAAGACTGACCTAGGATGGAGTACTTCTGATCCTAATTACTAGTTTGACAGCTTTCCATTATTAAAGGTCTGGGAAGTTTTCCTTTTTCTGACTGGTTAGTATTCCTTATTATAAGTGATATCCCCTATTTGAGGCCTTGAAAACTGAACAATATGCCAAAAAAGCCCCATATTTGGAAGGTGTGAGCCTTTAATAAAGACAGAAATATGTGCATCATGTAATTTATCAATGCGAACAATACATTCATTTTACAGAGGAATAAATGGCTGGATTAATGGAAAATTTTCATTTGGCATTTAGGGAGAAAATTAGTGGATTCCTGATCATCGTTCCTCTACTATCAAACCACAGTAACTCCCCCAAATGAGTTATAGTTCACTAAGAGATCACAAATAAATATATGATCCCCCCCCCCCTTTATTACAAAGACCTTTCCTGGGGATCCAGAGTTGTGCAAGTTCGAAGCGTTAGATCAGGAATAAACCCAGCAGTAGCTGTTAGGTGTATATTGCACCTAACCCTTTAATAAATTGTATCAATTAGATGATTTTTGTGTAATTTGTATACTTTAAACTGTGTATTGCATCTATTTCTCATATGAAGCGCCTAAATATTTATTTATATGTGTATTTATGAATGTTTTAATGTAATCTAATTTTAAATCGAGTTGAAATATTACTGTAACTGTTTATATATAAGTTTTATATTGTAAGCCACCCTTAGTTCCCGTACTGGATGAGAAGGGCAGGGTAGAAATGCTGTAATACATAAATAAATATTAACTGCTTCTTAAAATGTATCAGAATGTAACCTAGAGAGGGCCACCCCTCTGTGACCGACCCTTTTTAGATCATCTCCTGGGAATTGAAAAGTGAGCAAATCCTTCTGACTATTTCTCAAACCAGATAGTCATCAGATTCACTGTGTGTATGCAAAGATAGGTGATCTTTGCTAGCCAGATAAGTTCGGGATGTTTAGGCAATTCACCTGAGACTGAGAGTCTGCCGGTTCCTGGGGAAACAGAGTATGTGCTGTTTCTGTAAATATGTAAACAACTCTTTTATTGACAGCCAAGTCCTTGATTACTTAAGATCATCACCTTTGTCTCTTAAGTCTTACACCTTTGTTTCCTTTGTTCCATATTTTTGTTTGACACAAAACTGGACATTTGAGCTAATCAAAATCTCATCAGCATATGTCCCATTGTTTCCTCCTGGACTGCACCCACCTAGGGGGTGTCTCTGCAGCTGATTTGTCTTTCATTTTAACCAATCCCCAGCTGCCATTCTCCCTGCCAGAGAAATCCCCGCCTGGAGGTGGTGACATCAACAGAGTTCTCAGCCAATCCCAGCGTGGATCCTGGTCAGCCTCCTTTCCAGCCAATCAGGGCAGGGAATGGGAAGTTTGAATGGCTGTCAGAATTGTATAAGATGTCTTGCATTTCTCTGTACGTTTGTCCTCATACATTTTGAAGCAAATTTATTGCACTTGCATCCCTTTTGGCCAACCAAATGTTTAAATGCTGCCTCATGTACACCACTTAGACATAGGAAGTTATCATGTCAAAGAAAAGTTTCAAGATCCGTCTTCTACTATTAGATTACTTGTATGCTGAGAATATGTGTGTGCATATAAATATAAATGTGCGATCTTGTCTGATATTGGAAGCTAAGCAGGGTCAGCTCTAGTTAATAGTTGGATGAGAGGCCCCCAAATGAATACTAAGTGCTAAATACTATAATTCAGAGAAAGGAACTATCAGACCACCTTTGAGTTTTCCTTGGCCAAGAAACCCTGTGAAAAATCCAGGGGGTTGGTTGCCATACATCAACTTAAAGGTACATAAACACAAACACACAAATATTCAAACTTTCAGCTCTCTCAGGGCAGAGCAGGCTGAAGATATTTTTTCTGTTTGATGCAAAAGACAAATCTGCCATGTTCAGAAGGCAACTTGGAGTGGCAGTTGAACCTTCAACACTGAAAGTGAGACATGATCCTGTACTGTTGGATTAATTGAAGTGCATGTATGTCTAGATCACATTGGGTCAAAGATGCTGCTGTATTCTCCAACAGAGAAAAATACTCAGGGAGCTCAGGAGGGACACCTGATGCAGTTGCCTAGTAATAGGGTTGTTCAAGTGCATTGTTGTGGCAGTGTTGAAGTAAGCAGGTATAGGAGAAAAAGTTTCAAAGCCAGCATTAAATATATGGCAACTTTAGGGCCTTCATGCTGGATTCAGAGCAGTGGCTCATTGAATTTGGGCATTTGGGTACAATGCCCAAGATTGAACAGCTCCTTTCCCTGCTCACAACACAACTCCCTAATAATGGGAACAGCTTTAGGTATGGTTCCACCAAAAGGCTACATCCATTTATTGTTAGATTTAATGAGTCAGGATTCAAGACTCCTCTCTCTAGGGCTAGTGTCTACACACACACAGAATCTAGTACTAGCAGTCATCACAATGCACAGGGACTTCGTGTAAGTAACTGGAGTTTTTAATTCTTAATACAACTTTGTTCTACCCTAAGCAAAGTCCGTGGATACCCCTCAGCTTAAATTAAACTCTGGAATATCCATGGGCTTTGTGGCTACCGGGAAAATTAGATTTGGTCCATTTTGGCCCAATCCATTATCCATATACCATTATCCACTGTTATCACCCTTTCCCTGTACTGGTCAGTACAGGGGAAGGAGTTGAATCATTTCTATGATGCCACTACTGTTGATCTCCAGCCACAGATTTCCATGAAAGTGCCAGACCATTGTGGTTGCATCTGCTGTGTTCATAATGGGGTGCCCGCGTGGTCAACAAGAAGGTGAGAATTGCTTTATCCTTGCCTTGCTGATTGTGTTGGTGTCCTCTTATGACCTCAATAAATGCAATCACAGTGGTCAGCTATTCAGGAGCTCCATTGGTGGCAGAGAGTGACACCAACATTGAGAACAAGGGATGGACAGTCCATCTGGATCAATGCAGTCGTGACTCGCTGGACTGTCTGGACATCAATGTGGTGACACAGACAGTTCAGTCTAATGCATGTGGCTACAATCACAGTTGATCCAGGGCCAGATCAAAACATAATGCAGTGTTTCTTAAACTGTGGATCCCCAGATGTTTTGGCTTTCAACTTCGAGAAATTCTAACAGCTGGTAAACTGGCTGGGATTTCTGGGAGTTGTAGACCAAAATACCTGGGGACCCTCAGTCAAAAGCAGGGAGTGTTCACAGAAAGATTTCTAAAGGATGGAAAAGGCATTTGTTTTTACCCCTGCCCCCCTCCCCATTACCACACACACCAAATCCTCTTTCTAGTCGTGTTTTGTGTTTGCTTAAAATCCCACAAGCAAGATGAAATGGGAGAATTATTGGCTTTGTTTTTGTGTCAAGAGATGTTTTCCTAAATCTTCAGTGCTTTCTGAGTGCAAGAAGATTGTGAATGTGTGAGCTGAAAGGTTCACTTCTTTTCCCAAACCTTTATTGGTCTTGACAGGTGAAAAGGAAACAACTATACCCTGGTGCTGCAGGTCAACCAGATAGGGGAAATAATCTTGCTTTAGGCATATGACTGAACACATCAGAAACGGAAGACACTGAGTGCATTTGCAGGTCAGGATCCACTGACCATTTACTCTGCAGAGGTTGCAAAGGCCATTCTGGAAACTTTGCCTCAAGCAGAAAACCAAACCAGCGTATGAACAAAAAGGTAAGTGAGGTGTGTCACACAGCTTGTTCTTGTTGCTTAACCCAAAGTAGAAAACCAAAAACATGGCTTTGGGATCAGACTTTTGGTCAGTAATGAGAACAGTGCAATAATAGACTATAAATTAATTTAATGACGACCCGGACTGACCCTGGAGTACGGCCTGGATTATGTGATTTTAATTCTTGTTTTAATGTTATGTTTTAATTGGTTGGGTTTTTTTTTTTAATTCATTGATGTATGTATATATGCGGCATTGAATAGTTTCCTTTGTAAGGCTGTCTTGAGTCCCCTTTGGGGTTGAGAAAGACAGGATACAAGTATGGTAAATAATAAATAAAGAAACCCATTGCATCAATTGCTGAAAAGGAAGTCTACATATTGATGCATTGCATTGATTTAATAGGTTTACCCTATTTTAAACATACAAAAAATGAAGATTTTTGTGTTTCTTGGATTGTTGCCCCTCATGAAATGTCTGATGATGCCCACCGTCTACATGATGTTGGAGGGGGTTTGATCATGGCTCCTACAGAATGTAACAGTGACCAAATAAAAAGTAGTAAATCCTTCCCCGCTCTCATATGATACTTCTGTTTATCTTGAAAACAGGCCATGGTGATCCAGCAAGGATAGACTGCGGCTGGATCTACTCTGTCCTATATCCCCACATCTGATCCCAAATTATCTGCTTTGAACTGGATTATATGAGTCTACACTGACAGATAATATGGGGTAAGTAGATCAGATCCTGGGATATAGGGCAAGTGTAGATCCAGCCTGCCAGAGCAGATGTACGTAGCTGCTTCAGGAATCATGTATTCACCAGTAGTTTGAATACTTTATTTTTTTCCTGAATCTTTATTGCATACATGTCGTATTTGTCATGTGAAACAACAAAATTTATATTCACAGAGTATTCCATTAGCCCTACGATTCAAGGTTAAGAGAAGGAAACAGATAAGCAATATGGTAATATGCATGCAAAGAATAGTGATCTTGTTAGAGATACCTGATTCTCTAAACTGAAGGCCTTTCCACACTGCCCTATATTTCAGGATCTTATCCCAGATTATCTTTGATCTGGGTCCTATTCTACACTGCTATATAATCAAAATTATCAAATCAGATAATCCATTTTATCTGCTTTGAACTGGATTATATGAGTCTACACTGCCATGCATTCCAGTTCAAAGCAGATAATCTGGATTTTATATGGCAGTGTAGAAGGGGCCTGACATGGAGAGTCATATAATCCAGTATAAAGCAGATAATCTGGAATCAGATCCTGTGATTAGGGCAGTGTAGAAGGGGCCGAAGGAAAAAAGTGATATAACTTTTTTGTCTCCTGCCTTCCAAACATGGACTCTGCTACTGATATTTGCAGAACACAGTTCTTGATTGGCAGAAAAGAGTCAGAGAGGATGAAGTGATTCAGTTGTGCAGAAAAAAGTTCTGCCTAAGCTCAGTGATATTCAAGCATTTTGGATTCAGAATTGTCCACCAACAATTTTTGAATCAGGGATACTGTGAGTGAGTTACTGTGGTGGTGGCAGAATGGGTAAACCCTTGTGCTGGCTGAACTGCTGACTTGAAGGTTGGATTGCTGACCTGAAGGTTGCTGGTTTGAATCCACGAGATGGGGCGAACTCCTATCTGTCAGCTCTTGCTTATGGGGACACGAGAGAAGCCTCCCAGCTATCACATCCAAGTATCCCCTGGGCAACGTCTCTGTAGATGGCCAATTCTATCACACCAAAAGTGACTTGCAGTATGTTTTCAAGTCACTTCTGACATGATAAAAAGTATCCTCAACCTCACTCAATATATCATTTCTTCCAAACTTTAACTTCTTATTAACCTTTAAAAAAGCATTTGAAGTGTTAGTGAGCAGGGAAAGGTTAGAAATGAGAGATGAAGACAATGGAACATAATTCAACAAGTTGGAAGACAACGATTTATTTATTTATTTATTTACAGTATTTATATTCCGCCCTTCTCACCCAGAAGGGGACTCAGGGCAGATTACAATGAACATATATATGGCAAACATTCAATGCCATCAGACAAACAACATATAGTATAGACACACACAGAGTTTAACTAATTTACAACTGGAATGAAGAAGTGAGAAGTGCCTTCAGAGTGGATGATAAAGCAGCTGCTCCCCCCTGTGGCCAGAATCGAACATCCCCTCAGGAGAAGATTAATTTGCCTCTGCGTCTGTCTGTCTGTCTGTCTCTGTCTCGGTTCAATGTGTTTATGGGCATTGAATGTTTGCCCTGTATGTGTATAATGTGATCCGCCCTGAGTCCCCTTCGGGGTGAGAAGGGCGGAATATAAATACTGTAAATAAATAAATAATAAATAATAAATTTTAACATTTCCAGCTTCGTGAGGGTATGCTCGATTCCGGCCACAGGGGGAGCTGTTGCTTCATCATCCACTTGTGACTCTAAGTGCTGTACTTCCTCATTCCTCATTCAAGTTGCAGGTTATCACCTACAAAGCCCTAAACGGTTTGGGACCCACCTACCTTAGAGACCGTATCTCCTTCTATGAACCCACACGTTCTCTTCGCTCGTCGGGGGAGGCCCTTCTCTCGCTCCCACCACCCTCACAGTCACGGTTGGTGGGGACGAGAGAGAGGGCCTTCTCCGTCGTGGCCCCCCGGCTTTGGAACTCTCTACCTAGAGAGATCAGGCAGGCCCCTACCCTCCTCTCCTTCCGGAAGAGCTTAAAAACCTGGCTGTTCCAAAAGGCCTTCGATGTTTAGTTGTTGCTGGATTGATCTATCTGTCCATTCCATAATAGTCCCATTGTTGTTGTCTTGCCATTTTATACCGCACTTTATTGTCCAACTGTGAAATTTCCTTTTCCCATTTCGTAACACTCTGCATTTCGCCTGGGATCTACGAATTAGTCTCCTGTTTTTAACACTGTATCCTGCTTGTTGATTTTAATGATTGTTTTTATTGATGTTGGTGTTTTTTATTGGGATAATTGTTTTATTGCTTTGTTACTGTTATTTGTTTGTTTTATTGGGCCAGGCCCCATGTAAGCCGCCCCGAGTCCCTTCGGGGAGATGGGGCGGGGTATAAAAATAAAGTTATTATTATTATTATTATTCCTCATTCCTTTCCATGTGCTGCTGGCAGTTTTATGGTGTTGTAAATTAGTTAAATTAGCCTCCCCACATAAAGCGTACCTAAATTTCCTGGTTGACAGATGCAACTGTCTTTCGGGCTGCTTAGGTAAACAGCAAGCCAGGCTATTTAATGGTCGGGGGCTTAACCCAACCCGGGCTTCGAACTCATGACCTCTTGGTCAGTAGTGATTTATTGCAGCTGGTTACTAGCCAGCTGTGCCACAGCTTGAATTCCATAACTCAAGAAGCCTTTCCCAACCTAACAGTTTTCTTGGCATGCTGTACTCCCGCAAACTCCAGGCAGCGACAGGATTATGAGTGTTAATACAGAACAGGGGAGGACAACTTTAAATGGACAAAAAAAAGGACTTGTGGAGGAAGGAAAGACAATGAATTGCCCTAGAGGTCAATGGTGACAACCTCCACACCAGCATCTATAAATCCCAGGGTTTGTTCTGAAAGCTAACATTTTAAGCAATTAATCAAAGAATATTAATTCAATGAACTAAATGAGGTCACGTGTTCATGCCAATGAACAGATTTCCCTTTCCCAACACTTAACATTAATGAATTCATTTCCAAACTTAACTTTCCAAGCTCTGGCTGCAGTTCTTTTTGCCCATGGCATCCTTGTTGGCAAATGACTCATTAAGCCTCCAGGGAACCTGAGGCCATTTTCCTTGCCCAGTCTTCCCTACAGGCTGCTGAAGGAGGCTAAATAATAGGGTGGTCTGAGAAGTTTGTTCTACATGGAAGTTACTGGAGATTCAAAAGCAACCTTGCTGGGTCATAAGGCTGCACAGAAAAGGGAATAAGAATATTTTTCTTAAATGTGTGTGGTAGAGATATAGACTTTTGTGTCGGCTCACTACAGCCACTCCTGAATGAATACACGAGACTAGCTGTGTTGTCACCAGAAAGTTTACTGCAGGAAACATTGACATGGAAAAAGCCAAGAATGGGAGGCGTCTGCCAGCATTCCTTTATATACCCTCCCCCCTCATTTGAAGAAGCATTTCCCGCCCAACAAGACCCCGTGAAGTTTCCCCGCCAAGTCCAACAGCCGTTTCTTCTCAGGATCCCGAGATGCAGGTGTCTTATCAGTCTACATGTCAGTGACCCTGAAACTCAGAGCCACATCCAGGCTCTAGTAGCAGGGTTCTGACACTTTTGTCTTGCCACTTCATCACACAAGGCTTTTTTAGTGTCCTAGGACACTTCCCCTTCCAGTCCAGCAACGGATGGGCATACTGTCCATCACACAAAATCCCTAGACTTCTGGCAGAGGTTTTGCCCACAACCGGAGAGCAAGCATTCTAGGACACTTCTCTTCAAACTCAGGGGTCTGCCTGTTCCACTTCCTCGATGTTTAGTTGATGTGATGGGAGAAGCGTTGCCGCAACGAAGTGGTACTTGGAGTGAGTAGAGTTGCCCCTCATCCCTGCTATTTCACCACGGAGGTTGGCAAAAAGGCAATGTGATGAAGTCCTTGCTCTTGTGTGTGAAAATGAGATGACACTGTGAAATGGGTAATATAGAGCACGACCTCCATATCCATGGGGGATATATTCCCAGACTTTGCATGAACTATGAATCCTATTGAAATGAAGGACTTATGCCTCCAGAATACCATAGAGTCATGTTGGAGAAGCTAGAATATGCCTGTTGGATGTGGATAAATGGAACTGTGCACACTGGTCTCACAGATACAGGGCTGGCACTGTATTTACTGTGGAAAGAGTTTTCATTTTGGTGGGGGCGACTTTTTATACAAATGAAATACGTAAATTTTCCAAATGCAACCAGTTGTGTGAATGGCACTAACTTCACAGCTGAATCATGACAGGTGCTTCCTTGTTAAATGAACTACCGCATTTCTTCAGTTCTAAGATCCATAAATTGTAAGATACACTCTAATTTCAGTACCACCACCACCTATAAAAACACATAAGACACACCTGTGATTCTAAGCTGCATCCCATTTTTATAGATATTTATAGAGGCGGGGGGAGTGTTTCCTAGAATTGAAGAAATAGTTTTAAAAATAAAAAAGTGTTGGGTGCTTCTGTATGATCAAATTATCCAGACTTCCTGTATTTGCTTTCAGTATATTCAAAAAGATGAGTTTTTCACAGACATTCTTTCACAAAACACTGACACCTTCACAAAAAAATCAAAATGATGCTTATTTCATTCTTGCACTGGAAGGTGTCAGACAGTTCCTTGCAGGCTGTCTAGTTATGTCAAGCCAGGATCTCTCACTAAAAAGGAGAAATGTTGTGATAGTTGGCTACCGTGGCTCATTTTAAATATTGTATTGTTCTTTCTTTCTTTCTTTCTTTCTTTCTTTCTTTCTTTCTTTCTTTCTTTCTTTCTTTTGTTGCACAACAAAGAAGATGCGCAGGAATTTGTTCATTTTTTTCAATAAGTTCACACATACACTCTCCACCCATCTGCCACTGGCCCAGCCCATCTGTCAAATTTTAAAACGTAATGCAGTCCCTGTGTCCAAAAGTTTGCCTATGCCTGATATATACATTGATATATACAAATATATATATTTGGGGCTCTACAATAAACTTTTGCTTGAAAAAGGGCTCCATGTCTAAAAAAGTTTGAGAATCCTTGACCTAGACATTCCTTGATTACCCTCTTCCCTGTACATATAGCTAATTAACTGTACATCCATCCCTATATGGAAGTACACTTTCTCACAGATGCAATGTCAAATGCAGCTTTCCAAGTCAAACTTTATAAGCACCTCAATTCAACCATCACCATGTTCTTTAGCAACAGAATTTCACAAATCCATCCACTTTTCAGTCACCAAGCAATCTATATGCTGCTGTGAATCAGCTTGTGGGAATGAATAGTAGGGCTTGTGACCTATCAGTCTCTGATATGTTAAACTAAGTATACTTTGCTCTATATGATCTCATGTGTATTCCTTTTCATTCCAGATTTTCTTCTTTTAGGCACATTACCATACATTCGTAAAGGATAATGGACACAAGGCAATTCTCAGATAATACCATAGATAGTCTGTGTTTGCCATGCTCCTTTTATGGAATATCTATGGAGACAATTGATATAATGTAGAGGTTCTCCACCTTTTCAGTGGTGTATGATCTCTTTACAAAGCATTGCAAGATTGGGAAGCAAGACATGCTTATATGAAGAAGAAACAGGGCAGAATCAAAAACTAGAAGCAGCAAAACTTGTTGCAGGTGAAAGGCTATGTTAAAGTGTTACACTGGCAGGCTTGTTCTGCATGCCATTATTGTAGCAAGGAATCTATCGTCAGCCTTCCTTTTTGGCAAATGTAAGAACATCACAAGTGTCTCCTAAAGTAGCACTTTATCTATCTAAAGAGCAGACCAGTTACTTCACTGAGGCTATTCCACCTTTCTTGGCTGACATGCGCAACACATTTACATCAATGGGAATTTAAGGCATGTTACAACTTAACATTTCTAGTGCAGACTCACATGGACAAGTTTGCTGCAAACAAAGCTGATGGAAGGATGCCAGCTTTTAAAGGAGGGCGCTGTCCACAGACCTAAGCGAAAATGTGCAATGATGCGAAAGCAGAACAAGTGAGCATCTGAAAGTCCTTTGCTTATTCTCCTGGAGCCCACCAATCAAGCTCTCAAAATAAATAAAAGAGCGCCTATTGATCCGGCAATGGCATACAGTTTGAAAGTGAGCAATTGGTTCTAATAATGGGTCTTCTAATAAAGCAGAGAGGAAGGTTTGCATTTACCAGGAATATTGTTGACATGCAGGGAGAGAGGCCTGCATAATTGCTTGAATTAATCAGAGGACTGGAGACTAAACTGCGATAGAAATCTTCCCCAAGGTACAACTGAAAAGCAAAGAGATCTTTCAAAAATACAGATTGCTGTTCAGTGTATATGCGGCATTGTGGCTGTGTGACTGAGATGGAAGAACAAGGCAAACGGATTGTGTATTCCTCAGTAAAGGGACAAGGAACAAACTCTACTATCAAACAAAAATCTGCATCTGTCCTGATACAATAGGCTCTTGTTTGCTGAAACTTATAGACTTCTTCACATGCACTACCGGAATCAGTTAGGCCGGGCTGTGGTGCAGGCTGGTTAGCAGCCAGCTGCAACAAATTACTCTGACCAAGAGGTCATGAGTTCAAGGCCCGCCCGTGCTTGCATCTGTCTCTGTTCTATGTTATGTCATTGAATGTTTGCCTTATATGTGCAATGTGATCCGCCCTGAGTCCCCTTGGGGGTTAGAAGGGCGGAATATAAATACTGTAAATAAATAAATTGTGTACCTCTGCGAATCCGGGTGATCCCAGCAGTGCTCACATAAGATGTGTGGGGACCTGTCACCCCATGCCCCATTAAATCCCAGCTCCCCCCTGCCCCATCACAGGAGGGGAAGCCTTCTTGAGCTGGCTTGACCTATCTTTCCTAACAAAAAGATGGGGAGTCTCCTGTCGACAGCCACTGGCAATTTTGCAGCGGTGGCAGGGTGGTTGCAGAGCCACCCCGGAAGTCGTTCTCCGAGGTGTGATGGGAGCCATCGGGGTCAATGGCTGAACTACTGAGCACCTGTCACTGCCTCCAAAAAATAGGCAAGCATAAAGAGGTCCTTATACCACTGTTTGTTTACCGGTCTTCAAAGTCCTGCAGGAATGTTTCTGCTGACTAAGGGAGTATATACACTTTAGAATTAATGCAGTTTGATACCACTTTATGTGCAATGTATCAATGCTATGAAATCCTGGGATTTGTTGTTTGGTAAGTCACCAGCATTTTTATTCAAGAAGGTTAAAGAGCTCGTAAAAATACATCTTCCATGATTCCATAGCCACGAGCCATTGCAATTAAAGTGATGATAGGCTTCATTAATTCTACAGTTTAGACCAGTTTAGACATAGGCAAATTTCGATCCTCCAGGTGTTTTGGACTTCAAGAATCAGCAGCATTAATTACTATTATGTACACTGAAACTCAATTGACAGACCCAGTCTTTTAAACTTGAACACACCTATCTGTATTTTATAATGTGTTTTATGAATGTTTTGTGTAAGTTAATTTTTAACTGATTTATAGTGTATTGTACAGGTTTTATATGTGTGTTTTATTGTAAGCCGCCCTGAGTCCCCTGTTGGGTGAGAAGGGAGGGATATAAATGTTGTAATAAATAAATAAATAAACTCCCACAATCTGGCAGGCTGTTAGGAATTGTGGGAGTTCCAAAACACCTGGAGGGCTGAAGTTTGCCTATACCTTGTTTAGATGCACCCAAAGGCAGAAGCAGAGTTATAAGCACGCTGAGGCTAGATCTACACTACCATATAATCCAGTATCTCATCCCAGATTATCTTCTTTGAACTGGATTATAGGAATCTACATTGTTGTATAATCCAGGTCAAAGCAGATGATATGGGATCAGCAACTGGATTATATGACAGTGTAGAAGGGGCCTGAGTCAACCCCTTCTGATATGTGAAGTGACGCCTCTATGAACAGAGATATGTACAAACAGGAGTAAGGTGAATAATGGAAATACAAAACATGTTGGAGTGATGCTTGTATTTGTAAGTAGTTGATAAAGTGTATATGCATCTGTCCACAGAGGTTTCATTCCACTCATCTCATGAAGTGTCCTGTTGCTATGGAAAAGGTAAATTCCATGCAATGGATAATTAGGAAAAGAACTTGAATTGAAATAGTGTCAGGACCCAGGCTGCAGAGCACCAATAACCATGCGCAGAGACCAGAATCTATCTAATATCTTTATTAAAGAAATATATAAAGTCAATAAAAACAAGTGATGAATATAGTTCAGAAGCAGACCTTTCAGATGAGGTCAAATATAGTCCAGAAATGTAATGTCCAATATAAGATATAAGAGTTCAAAGTTTTAATCCACTTGACCGAAACACACACTTTGCCAAGCAAAGTGTGGGGAAATGACAGAGTCTTTAAAGTCCAATGTAGCTTGACAACAAGGCAGGAAAATAAACTCGATTCTTGGCTAGATCAAAGACTTGAACGAGGCAAACATGAAGCATGAACAAGGTCCAAGGAAGTCCGTGAAACAAGGCAAGGCTGGAAACTTAATCCGGGAAACAAGGAACTGGGGTTACAAAGTCCACACACGATCTCTCTCCTCAAGCTGAACAATTGACTCCGCAAGGTTCCCCTTGCGGCAAAACCGCAAGGGTCTTGTTTTCCCGCCAACAGAACACTTTCTCTGGAGAACAAGAAGCGAAACCCAACTCTGTCCAGATGCATGACTCCTTAGAATTTCCCAAGGGAAGCAGACCTAATCAGCTAGTTGTTTGGCAGCGATTCTGAGACTCCGGCGATTTGCCTCCCTGGCTCCTCTATCTCTATTATAATTGTCCTTTCGGGAAAACGGGGGAGAATTCTGCCCAAGGCTTGTTTGGTTAACTTCCTGAGGACAAACATCCTCCAGGTGGAGAGGCTCCGATTCAAGCAGAACTGGTGGAAATCCCATGTTTTCCTCCTCGTCTGCCACAATAGCACTAGGAACAGGACTACAAGGCCCATGAGACATCACAAATAGTGAGCATTGTACTGCTCTTATATAAAAATTGTGTGATCACACTAAAAGGGAAAAGGTGCAAGAAAAGGGCAACCAAAATTATCAATGTGCTCAAAAAGTTCTTTCAGGAAAAAAATATTACATATGGTACTCTTAGTAGGGAAAGGAGTAAGGGAAAAGGGTGGAATAGAGAAGAAAACGTATAGAAAATTGTATCTTGACACAAGTACCTTTATCTGTAATTTCATCTTGAATAAAGCTGCCACTTAGATGAGCAAAACTTTTAGAAGTTTCTGTATTAAGTTACATTTTTATTTTATAATGTAAGAAGAAATATTAAAATTAAAAATATTTTCCTCTGGTTTTTGGTTATGTATTGATTTCCATTCTAAACAGTCTTGTTTCTGGATAATGTTGTCAATGCTTATGAAAAAAACAAATAACATTGTATGTTTACAGTATCCATGAGTCTAGGGCTGGTTCTACATTGCCTTATATTCCAGGATCTGATCCCAGATAATCTGCTTTGAACTGGATTATATGAGTCTACACTGCCAGATAATCTGGAATAAGCAGATTATCTGGGATCAGATCCTGGGATATAGGGCAGTGTAGATTAAGCCTAGATTGCCTCATTCATGAAAATGATCACTTTTCAGAGTGAAACATCAGAGATGTGTGTGTGAGAGAGTGAGGGAAAATTTTCATATTGATGGAAAATAAGCAAAAATCCAACTGATAGAAACTGCATGGAATGTACCAGGCAAAAAGGGGTTATAAATATGCTGCATATGCACATAGTGAAAATCAGAAGATGTTTACCTTTTGGGAGGAGAGCAATGACCAATCTCGATAATATAGTGAAGAGTACATCACACTGGCAACGAAGGTCCACATAGTTAAAGCAATGGTATTCCCCATAGTAACCTATGGATGCGAGAGCTTGGACCATAAGGAAAGCTGAGTGAAGGAAGACAGACACATTTGAACTGTGGTGTTGGAGGAAAATTCAGAGAGTGCCTTAGACTGCAAGAAGATCCAACCAGCCCATACTCCAGGAAATAATGCCTGACTGCTCACTGTAGGGAAGGATATTAGAGGGAAATATGAAGCAAGATGGCCTCCACCATCTTGCTCCCTGGGGGAGCAGGGAGGGTATATAAAGATAGGCTGAAACTCTATGGAGAGGGAGATGGCGGATGGTGGTTGGGGTAGAGCAGGGACCTATGTTAATTGCTTTAATATGTTTCATACATATGTCTATGTTTGATGTTTTAATAGTTTTAATTGTTTTAATCTACAGTTGTGTGTCTTTGATTTAAATATGTGATATATATTTTTATATATGTAAGGCATTGAATTTTGCCATTTATTATGTTGTAAACCGCTTGGAGTCCCCCCAGGGGTGAGAAAAGCGGTATAGAAATGCAGATAATAATAATAATAATAATAATAATAATAATAATAATAATAATAATAATATGGCCACTGTAGGCTTCCACTTTAAAATGATAAATTTGAATGATGAAATAAATGATGAAAGGGAAGGCCAAAAATGAAGTAGATTGATATCATGGCCTTTCAGACACTGCTATTTTTCTTAAACCTGAAGAGCACAGTGGCTGTATTTTAAAAAATACAGCTCTCTCATGGCTCTCCAATTTGTGCATTATGTATTAGTTCTTCTTGTGAATCTGCATCAAGTTTAGGAAATGAGAAACACCACTTTAATGGGCAACGTGTGCAGTTACCTCCAACTGCCTATCTGCCTTCTCATTGACCAGAATGTATTTAACTCTCATAAATAAAACAGGAGGGGAAAACAGTATGTAACTCCTTCCAGTGGAGTGTTTTGTGGTTTCCATGCTGTATGGCAGTGTTCTGGCAGCATTTTCTCTTGGCATTTTGCCTGCTTCTGTGGCTGGCATCTTCCACCACACAACACTCCAGTGATTCTTGCCATGAAGGCCTTTGAAAACACACACTTTCAATTGTCTCAATATGTATTTTATGCATGGTCTCGTGACCTTGTATTTACTTAGTTGAGTTTTCTTACGTATAATAAGGTAAAGGTTTCCCCTGACGTTAAGTCCAGTCATGTCTGACTCTGGGGGTTGGTGCTCATCTCCATTTCTAAGCTGAAGAGCCGGCGTTGCCCATAGACACCTCCAAGGTCATGTGGCTGGCATGACTGAATAGAGTGCCGTTACGTATAATATAATACTGGATTTTTATCATGTTAAAAAATCAGAAGTAGAATCCATCAAAAAATTAAAACCTATCAACGTCAAGCCTCTGGTTGTTCCCAGTCTCCTCACTTTCTTCCTCACTTTCATGTGGACACCTCTGCTGATGTCAGCACAAAAGTCCCACAACAGCCATAAATTCTTGCAGAGATCTGTGCCCAGCTGGAAGTGGAAACAATGGTAAATGCAATTAATTCCTTCGATGAGTGCAAGAAAAAGAGGATGGCAGCAATATCCTATGTAGATTTCTCAAAATCACAGTCCCAAAGCCATGGAGTTCTGGAATTTCAGGCAAACTCTGGAGCACCCCCAACTTTTCTTAATATGGGGCTAAACTGGATTAACTTGGGTTACCCCACAAAACCTATCAGAAGTGCAAGGATGACATGGGGATAGCCAGGATGAAACTTATGGTAAATATAGTTTATATTGCTGTATCATGAGAGGTCTGGTGCCACCACAAACTACACATTCCAGAATTCTGTAGGCTAGAACCATGGCAGAGAAATTAGTATCAAATGGGTATAATTCTGTAGTGTGGTTTATCCCTTCAGCATTCAAAAAGAGATACAGAGTGAAATAGGCCTGATGTTGTCCAAGTTGGCTGAATGGTACCATGAAGGGAAACCACGGGATGAGGATGCTTGGTAGTGGTCCCAGGGCTGGGCTTAGCACAGTGGGCTAAACCGCTGTGCTGCAGAAACTCCTGCCGATTGAAAGATCTGCAGTTTGGGCCCGGGTTGGGTGAACACCCACCGTCAGCCTCAGCTCACCTGCCTACCTAGCAGAACGAAAGCAGAAATGTGAGTAGATAAATAGGTACCACTTTTAGCGGGGAGGTAATAAAAGGCGCCCTTAAGGACATTGATCAGGAGGACAAGAATACAAAAAGCTCCTCAGCATGGAAGATGGAGCAACAGCACCCCCCCCCCCCCCATGGCCGGAGTTGAGCACAGCCTCCAAGATGCCGGAAATGAGATGGGAAATGACTTTACCTCTGTGTGTGTATTGACTGTCCTTGTGAATTGTATAACAGCTTGGAATGCTTGCCATATGTGTGTTCTGTAATCCGTCCTGAGTACCTCCAGGGAGAAAGAGCGGAATATAAATAAAGTATATTATTATTATTATTATTATTATTATTATTATTATTATTATTATTGTTATTATTGTCCTTCCAAAACAAATCCAATTTGCCATGGGCTGCCAATAGTCATGGCAGTCAGTTGCGGCAAAACCAACAGTCTGATAGTTGTTCAGTTGAGACAGTTGTCTATTAGTAATTGTAGTACCACAAGGCTTTCTTGCATTATGGATGCTTTCTCAAAGTTTCTCCGTTCATCAGATATTTCCATGTGAAGATCATTTAGGGAAAAAGAAAATCATTGATGTATTTTGGGAAGGCAATTTTATTTTGCATAGCTTGCCGGAATTAGATTACACTGACCCAAATACCCTAAACATAACCGACTAATGCCATTTAATCTTCAGTCAACACAGTGAAGATGAATCTGGAACATGAAATATTTCCTGCTAAGAGAAATCTATACCACTTTTAATTCTGGTTGCAAAAAGCCAGGAAGAGCAGGTCTGTTTAGCCTTATGAGTGTTAGCAACCTTTGTATGCTTGCATTCCCAATGTAATAGTTTGCATGTTCGTTGATTTTTTGTTTGCTTGCTTTCTTTGTCAAAGTCATTCTTTTCCTGCTTGACACTAATCTGCAACTATTTTTCTTCTTTCCCTCTTTGATTGGACTATGTTTGATTACAGGCAAATATTTGTAAGTAAAGCTACTTCTTTTTTAAAAAATAATTTGTATTCAAACATACAATAGAAAAATACAGACTTTCAAAACAAGAGAAGGCCAAAATCAAAACTAAGAATACAAAAATGAAGCAAATTCACCACAATAAAAACCAGAAACAAGAATGATTTTTCATTATATATAAAACTAAACTAAAACAGCTAACACATCTTTATCAACAACCTAAAGATTCCAAACAGACATTTACTAAAATAATCCACAAGCCTCACACTCATTGAATGTGGTTTTAGCTTCCTACTGTTGCTCCCTTAAACAACTCCATCAGATGGGCCGCTAGAATCGCCATGCATCATGGAGAATCTGGTAGTGCCCATTGGGGGGGCATGGGGATCCCATCGCCCCATGTCCCACATTGCCCAACTCATCCGAGTCTCAATCCCACGGGAGGAAGCATCAGCCACTCGGCTTTCCCCTGTTGACTTCTATTTATCATGGGAAGCCTTCCATGTTGCCGCAATGGTGGCATGAGGCGGTTCACCAATATTTTTATAACGGAACCCCACAGGAAGTTGCTCTATGTCATGGGATGGGAGTTGGCAGGCTTCGTCTTAAGAGTATTGGCGAACCACCACATGATACCGAAAAGGACCTCATATGATAAGGTCGTAATAAGTGTTACTTTATTTCTGCCATTCTACTTTTAATATCACTCTTCTAAATCAGAAAACCAGTAAAGCTACTTCTATGTTTTAAAAAGACTAAGCCTTGGAGGCTTTTAAACAGAGGCTGGGTGAAAATCTGTCAGAGGTACTTTGTGCATTTTTTATATGGCAGGGGGTTGGACTAGATGGCCCTTGTGGGCTCTTCCAACTCTATGATTCTATTTTATTTTATTTTTTGCTGTTAGGAATGGCTTGAGAAACTGCAAGTTGCTTCTAGTGTGAGAGAATTGGCCGTCTGCAAGGACATTGCCCAGGGGATGCCAGGTATTTTGATGTTTTACCATAGTTGTGGGAGGCTTCTCTCATGTCCCAGCATGGGGAGCTGGAGCTGACAAAGGGAGCTTATCCATGCTCTGCCTAGATTCGAACCGGCAACCTTCAGGTCAGCAACCCAACCTTCAAATTAGCAGTCATGTCAGCACAAGGTTTTAGCCCATTGCACCACAAATATAGATATGGAAATATTCTGTTAGAGACTATGCATGTATGTGTTGGTCTGGGACTGGTTGTTCAACTTCTGCTTTCTGAATTTGATTACTCTGCTTAAGAGATTTAGTTTTGTGTCATACATTTCTGAAGAAGTTCTCAGTTTTCTAGGTTTTGCTAGTTCATGGAAGATATCCCCTTGATAAGACCCTCCATACAATATTGTCTGACAGCTCTTTCTAAAACAGAAAGCTGAAAATAGAACCTGGTTTGTCTCTCTGTGGAACTAAGAAAAATTATTCCTAGCACATACACCTTCTAATGAGCATGGCTGAAAGAAGTCTACACATTAGGTTAGTTCAAAACTTCATCCTGTCATGCATTAACATAATGCAAAATGAAACCCAGCCCAGGAGATAACAGCACACACTGTGGGTGTACAGTATTAATATAGAAACCTTCCTCAGATCTCTGCAGGAATTTCATTTTGGACAACTGTTGTTCTGCCTGGAAATTGTACCATTGTAGTTAAATAAATATTAGGATTAAAATATATTAATAATAATATAATATAAAAACTACATATAAAACCAATGTTTTTTGCACGCCAATGGTCCTGATGTTCTTATAGTACTGGCTGTTACCATAATGTATCCAACAAGAGGACATGTCCATGCAGAAATTATTTTTCTCTGATGTACTTATCCTTATCCAAACAAAATGACTTGTTTTTATGAGTCTGCTGCATTTACACTTTTGTTTTGCATTGGATTTTTATCCCACTATCCTCCAAATTCTTTCCTCGTGTAATATTTTGCTCTCACTCCAAGGTTATGAGGCAGCTTAGACTAAGGAATGGTGATTCACCCAAACTCATCCAATGAGCTTTTTAGATGAGTAGGCATTTAAATCTTAGGGTTCCCACCTGTAGTCCAACACTCTCATTGCTGCATCATGGTGGGAATGGCATAGAATCCAGTCTTCCTCCCATGATCCTTTCACTATTAACCAAATTCATGCAACTTGCTATCCCTTGTCAACACAGAGCCTCCTATTTTGGGTGCCATGAAGTTCATGAGTTTGAAAGCCAGATACAGAAGTGGGACTGATATATCAGAACGGAAACATGGGGCACTTTGTTCTCTGTAATGGGCAACCGTGTGTCTTCAGATATTTTAGGCTAGAGTTCCTATCGGCACTATCTGGTTGATACAATAGAGAGCAGGGACAGGAATTGGTGCTTGAAAACATCTGCTCTTCTGAGGGTTTTGTCCTGTTGCCACTGATCTCAAATGACTTTCTTACATGAGGCAGGAAAACTGGGATTGAAGATGGTGCATCCTGCTGCCAGTTTGCCTTCTACCAGCATCTAACCATCTATTGATATGGATGGAAAAACCCCATCAATAACTCACGATCCCACAATGTTCCCACCACTTACTTTTTTTGACGGGTTTGTTCTGCATTTATGCTGGCATGTCAACAGTAAAGTATTGTGAGGAGGTAGGATTCTCCCCTTCTCCCCCTTTCTCTTCATTATTCCCAAGCTGCTTTCTATTTATTTAATATTTTACAGTAATATTTTCCTTTTTTTGTTATAAATTGCTGTGACTGTGAATGTATGCTTTAAAAAACTAAACATTATGGAGTAGGAGAAGTTCAGAAAATAGGATCATGAGGGTGTGAAAGGACCACAGATTGGTGGACTGACACAATTGTGTAAATGAAGAGAGTTTTTCTATTGAAGGTGCTCATTCCAGTACATACATACCCACTATCTATGATAATATAACTGCCATGGAATAGTTTCTTCATGGCTCAAGTCCTTACATTTTTTTTTTATTTTTGGAAAAAATGTGAAAAAACATCTAGTTCTCAGGAGAGTTCCTTAACATATCTTACTGATACTAGCTGGGAAAAGGAATTATGTATTCTTTGTAAATATTCTGAGTCCTGCTAAATTTCTGTTATTTGACTGGTTTGACTGATGGGTGTTGCCACAGGGAGCAAGTAGGTGGATCAAGCCAATATTATTTTAGAAATTGCCCATTCAGCTGCATTCACCTGAGGGAATAGAAAGCAGAAAGCTAACATTTCTCTAGAACTGAATATTTCAGAACTCTGAAAAGCTTATTGGGTTCTTTTCTGGAAATGTTGGAAAAGATATACAATCTATAAATGATAAAGTCCACATAGTTCAATTTAAGGTTGAAGCCCGAAGTTTCTGGACAAATGGATCTAATTACATATGTTTTAAGTTTTATAATGTATTTAATGATGTATTTTTATAGTTTTGATTGATGTTATGTACTGTTTTTGTTTTTATTATTATGTTCTTGGCATTAAATGTTGCCAACTGTTGTAAGCCGCCCTGAGTCCCCCCGGGTGAGAGGGGTGGGGTATAAATGCTGTAAATAAAATGAAATAAATAAAAATCTATCGCAGGATATTTGAATGACCCACGTGACCTGTGTACTGACTGGACTCTCCAGACTGCTTACTGAGGAACAATGATATTTTCACAAGGCCATCTTAGTATTAGCACTTCCAGAATGGTGTGATCCCCCCCCCTCCCCTGATCTCTTCTTCTTCATTTATTAAAGTTCTCGCTAATTGCTTGCTGTTCTTTCATTTCATTGCTGTTGTGTGTCTTCAAAGGTGCATTTACACTGTAGAGTGAATGCAATTGGCCTGCACTTTCATTGCCATGGCTCAATGCTATGGAATCATGGGAGTTGTAATTTTACAAAGTATTTTGACTTATCTGCCAAATAGTACTGGTGCTTCACCAAACTACAAGTGCCAGGATTCCATAGCATTGAGTCATGGCATTTAAAGTGGAGTCAGATTGTATTAATTCTACAATGTGGATGCACCCCAAATAGAAAAGGCAATCTTATTGTGAGCTTTCTCAGCAAAGTAAGTTCAGAGAAGTAGTTGCCACTGCCTTCCTCTTAGGCCTAGAAAACATGACTTGCCCACCTACTAGGTTTCCATGGCCAAGAGGGGATTAGTGCCCTGATTTTCTGGAATTCTAGTTCAACAGTCAAACCACACTGGCTTCGATTTTTATATCATGTCTTCTACATTTTTGTACTGATATACGAATGCATGGATGCAGCCTCTACCACCTTCTTGTTTAGTTGGCTCTTTGGAAGCATATACAGTAATCCTGGCCCTCAGAGAAATACTGGTTGTTCATCTTCATTCACAATACGAATTAGTACATTATTTCTATTCTCCCTCTTCCCTCCCTCTGACCTGATTAATTGCACAGCCCTTCCAAATGTTGACTACAGATGCTTCAGGGATTTACCCGGCAATCCATTTTATTCTTCTCCACTTTTCTTTCAGTACTTAGATGACAAAGAAACAAAGAACATCCAAATGGACCAACATCCAAATAATCTTCAGTAGTCGGGGATAAATATGGTAAATGTGAATGTAAGAAATAAAGATCAAAGCTTGGAAGAAAATTATTGTTTCCTTCCAAGCAAAAGGATTTCTGGTTAAGATTTAAATTTAAGTAATTAATTACATTGCAGAGATTGTTCAAGTTGTCAATGTGTGCCAACATTATCTATTGTGGAAGGAGTAAACAAATTGAATTCCGCTGCTGGCGCAGACCCTAAACCGATTACATATGGCTTACATCTGTCAGATGTGAGAAACATTAGAAAGTTTGAAAACACAAGAAGAACCCTGCTTGGCCCAACATCCTCTTTCTCAAAATACCCAGCCAGATGTTCAATGGAAAATCTAAAAGCATGAGAGAATGGGAGAAAGAAATAGCAATAACTTCCTCTCATTCTTGCCCCACAGCAAATGGTTCTCTGAGACATATACCTCAGAATGAATTTGTTTAAGCCTCCTTTCAATGCCCTGTAAAGCCTTCAGCATCACTACATTCAGTAGAAGAAAATTCTATACAATACAATTCATGTCAACCCGGGAATAAATCCAATTGAGTTCAGTGAGGCATACTCCTACATCAGTGGCTAAATCCAAATGGAGTGAAAATTATACTGTAACTGTCCCTAATATGTCCTGGTATTTCCACATTTAAATTCTCTTTTAACATGGTGCATTCAAGCATCGGGGATAATTAACCATCTATGTTAACTCTCATTCTGGTCAGTAAAGCTTTTTTCAGTGCCTTGAGAAATTGCTATTTCAATTTCTGTAGCTGTTTGCATTTTTCTTTTGCATAATTCTCCTGTAGCACAAATCAGCTCTGCAGGTTTTTGCCCTCTTTTCAACTGTCTAACAATTTTAACAAGATTACTTGTAGCATTATTTGTCAGAACTGAATGATAACTACAGAACCATCCTTATAAAATCTCCCAGACTCATCTTACATACCAAACTGTTCATAACTTCATCAATCACACCCTTAGCCCTTTTGTTGTGCCCCAGTCGTGGGACACCTTTTCACCCAGACATCACGCAGGGATGAGAGAATCCACTATGTAACATTTATTAAGAAAATTATAAAAGAGAATAAAAAAGAACAATAAAAAATCCAAAAGTCAAATCCAGAAACTCCAAAGTTGCTGAGTATAGGTGACACAATCAGTTTTATGAATCAAACCACAGGAATTAAAAAACTTGGAACTTCACTTTGAGGTGATACAGTGAAACAAGGCAAAATCCATACACTTGATCAAAATGATATCCAGAACCTGAGAACAAAACAGAGAATAAACTAGACCAAAAACCATGAAGACCTGAACAGCAATTTAAATTCAGAAACTTGAAACGTACCCAAGAAAACCTGAACACGACACAAAATCCAGAAACTTGAACACTTGAAGCAAGACCAGAGAACTTAAGAGTTGTTTCCACTTGAAATGCAACATTGTTCTCACAAAGAAATGTACGCTTGGGGCCCACTCCAAAGCCTCAACTCCCTCCCAAAATGTAGTGTCTCAGAGACCCTCGAGTCATGACCCCATAGCCATTATGGATCAGACCGAAGACGTATGGGGTCTGTGCCGACTCAGCAAGATTCAGCTCCCTTCCAGATGTCCCCTGTTGACAGTTTTAGTCCACAGTTAATTACAAAGGCCCTTGAGTCAGAGCCTGGTTCTCCAGAGAGCGCTCCTTTTGATCGAAAATTGTTTTGGGAAACTTCTCGCTCGGAGAAGGAGAATAGGAGAAAAAGTTCACTCATTTTCAAACACCTGTTTGAATAACCAGGTTTTCAGTTCCTTCTGGAAAGTAGGTAGCGTGGGGGGCTGTCTAATCTCCCTGGAGAGGGCGATCCAGAGCCAGGGGGCCACTACCGAGAAGGCCCTCTCCCTCATCCCCATCCACCACATTTGTGATGGAGGTGGGGCCATGAGGAGGACCTCCCTGGCAGATCTTAGGGCCCGAACTGCTTCATAGGAAGAGATGCAGTCACATAAATAGGCTGGACCCGAACCATGTACAGCTTTATAGTTAATAAGCTGCACTTTGAATTGGGCCCAGAGACACATAGTTACAATGCTATGCAAGGAAACCTGTCCCAATCCCTTCTGTTCCTGCTTATCTTGCAGCAGCTGCAGTGATTGTTGGGGGTCTATTCCCTAGTCTCTTTGGAAGCACATCAATGCCATTTCCACTCTTTCCAGTGAGTTATTTTCAGTAAAACAGGCAGAAGTAGGACCCTATCACAGTTTTTACCCACAATGGAGATAGCTCCCATGAGAAATAGTGGCACTGTCAGCCAACTCCTTCCCAAATGAGAGGGGAACAGACCCTCATTGATCCCAGTGCCTGCTGCCTAAGAAGTAAACACTGAAGGCCTTTCACTGTCCTTACATAACAATATATTGTATTTGAGGGGCATTCTTAGACTGTATATTTTCACTTTCATTTTTTATATTACTAGTTTGAAAAACAATAAAATGTGGAAGAAAAAGAAAAGTTGAAGGTATATATGAAATAAAAACTGGCTAGTTTTTCATTGTCTTTGTATCTGTCTGAGTCTCACATCCAGACATACCTGCTGTGTACTGCAAGGTTAAGAACGAAATATTCCTTGTTTCACTTCTCAGTGAGATACTATATTTCTGAGATTTGATGCCAAGCATGCTTCTATTTCTTTCTCTCTTCATGCTGAGAAATGAATCATTTGACATTTCGGCATACTGATGAGAGTGGCATGGATACATTTTCCCTGTGGTGTTGCATCAAATGGTGGAAACTGGATTGAACCTCTGAGAGTTTGAGGCAACCCAAATCTTAAGGTGTAAGTAAAGAAGGAAAATCCCCAGGGAGCATGATAGTTTTGTCTGTACATGATTTGCTTGGTGACCTTTTCATGGGTGGATATATGCAGTGGCTATACAGATAGTACAGGATGTCACCTTTCTCCCTCAAGCCTTTGCATCACCCAGCATACCTGGCTAATTTCAAAGAGTATTTCAGTGACCTTCGTATGATAAATTAGGGGTTGTTCACAGTTTTCCCTCTTGGCCTTACAGGATAAACATTTGTGAACTCCTTCGAAAGATCTATAAAAAGAACTGAAGGGAGCAATGACTTTCATCTTCATGTACTATCGCTCCAGGTTCTTTGTTATTACAGAACAACACATGGTGTAGCTGAGAAGCAAGATGCACTTTTTAAAGCCCACCTCCCTCCAGCTTGTGTTTTCATCTTGATCAATGTAGGGAAGTCTGCTCTCCATGCAGAGTTCATTAAACTTAGGCCAGACAATCACTCTGTAGGAATTATAAGGGAATAAGATATTTTAGAAAGCCAACACAAAGATCCACATAATACCTCTCCTCAGGCAAGGCTATATAGCAAAAAAAAAAAAAAAAGACCTTAAATTCACTGCTGGCTGTTCCTGATATACATCAACACCAACTTCTGGTGTATATCACTGGTTTTCTTGCTTTACACTGATTTTGTCCAGTTTTTGGCATACTCTTGAGCTTGTTGGAAACTATGGAGTATCCTAGGGCTTAGTGGCAATCTGGACCCCTGGACTGGGTCTGATTTTACTTGATTTGTTGTCCAGATGGACACTTTGATAATCAAAGCAAAGAAAGTAGATGGTTCAATCCTGTATTGTTGCTGCTACTCCTTGCCAACTACAGAGTTCTGTTGGAGTGCCTGGCCACCACTCTCACATCTATGATGTTAGAAATTGGTGCCCACATGACCAGCAAGAAAGAGAGGGGTGAATGTCCCCTCCTTCTTGCTCAACATGTGAGCACTCTGTTATGACATCCCAGATGTGACAGGTGGTGGCAAGGTGTGCCAATGTCAACATAAATGGTGAAGTGATGGTCCAACAGGATCAATGCAGTCTCATCCTAGCTGGGCTGGCTAGATGCCAATGCAGTGCCAGCTGGTCTGGACCAATAGCTCTGGCCCCGACTTTAGCAGCGAGTGTAAACTTGCCCCTCCTCTCTTATTAATCTGTATGCTTAAACTTCTCCATACTTAGCCAGCCATCTTCCATGCATTTTCCCAGAAAAATGTAAAGAATTTGCACCCCAGATATTTTTATGGTAATTAACAATGCAGAATTTTGTGTCAATAGGTTGTGCCTTGGTCCTTTACAAGAGTGGAATTTTCATGGTTTAGAGACACTGATTTCAGCTGTAAATTTTAAAGCACTAAGATCATATTCAGATCCAAAACTGTCAATTGAATTGAAATCCCAATTTCTATTTGATGTTCTATGACAGTTCTATTTTAGAATGAGGAGGCATTCATGCCTTTCTCTCTCGCCCTCTCTCTCTGAGTCAAATATAGCTTCTAGTGTCTACACAATGGGATTGAAGAAGACACTAATTTTCCTTCAACTCTGGTTCAACAGTTCTGTGTGTTTGCTACCAATTAACCCACTCTTGCCCTAGAAAGTCTTCACTTTTATCATATTTATTTTTCTTAGCTTACAAGTCTAAAACCTTTTTCAGTGAAGGCTTAATTCCTCTTTCCATGGTCCCAGTGTTTTTACGGTGAGAAATAAATGTATGGCAAGCTGCCCATTTCCCCAACCCAGCCCAATATATTTAATATCCTTTGACCTATATTTGCTAGACTTTCTTCCAGTCCGTACATTAGTCTGGCTTTTTGAGACTAGCATACCTGCACAGGCAATATTCTGCTCCTACCCCATTTAGGAACACTGCCACAAATATAAAAACTGGGGGGAAACAGCCAAGCCAGAAGTGGCCAGAAAAGACTCCTTACCTTGCTTTGTTTTAATCTCAAACAATTCATGGGGGCTTAAAAAGTGAATCACCAACAATAGAAACTAAACTATGCTGCACTCCAGTTTAGCTCCTGGGAGAGGCAATTCAAGGGTAGCTGCCAAAACAAGGTCTAGGTCTTCTCTGCCCTAGAACTGCACTTTGTTCACCCCTGTTGCAATAATGATTAGGCATAAGGAATTATTGGCTCAGCTTGCTATGCACAGCTCTTGTGTTATTGTCGCTCAACATCCCCCCCCCCCCCCCCGCTCTTTCCTAGGTAGCTGATCTCCCTTTCCCTCTCCCTCCCTCTCTCCCTCTCCCTCCCCCCACCCTCCTTCTTTTACATTGTGTTTCTGGTTATTAAAGTGTACTAGAAGCTCTGCATTCTGTTGGCAGGCTCTGGGTAAGATGGCCCTCTTTGATTTTTTAAATTAACCAAACAACCTTGCTAGATCTTTCTCAGTTTTCATGTGCCATTTTCTGACTGTGGTAATGAGCCTGAATTCACATCTTTCCAATATTCTTTGTGCACTTTCTTCCCATAAGTCCCCCGGGCCATTGACACAGCAGTCCAGCTGCTAGACATTGGGCTTAGGGCAATCTCTGTTGTTTGTTATAGTCCTTATCCTCTGTCTTTTGCTACTTCGGGAAGTCATTTTTCTGAGAGTGGATTTTTAACAAGCCAGCAATGATGGGGACCTGGTAAAGACAGTGATAATACTGATTTGCCTTCAAAAGCCAGTGAGTTCATGGTCTTTAATTTTGATTTTACAGATTTACATATAAATTTTGTTCAGATATAGACTCGAGGTGTCCAGAGAATTGATAACTGATGAGGAAATTATCAAACCCCAGTTTAGCTTTCTGTTTTGATTGGACTTCTTCTGACGGTGCTTGCATGGTTTGCTGCCTCTGCTTCCTTCACAAAGGTAATTTCAGAAGCATTGGATCACATGGAAGATTTCACAGACAGTGGAAGGATAGGTCACAAAGTGGTGTGCGACAGAATCAGGTTGCTTAATTAAATAGAGCAAATCTAATGTTCTAATGCTCAGTGGGATGAATGATGCTATTTTTCTAAATCCTCCTGTCTTTTAGAAAATCTCACTGGATTTCACCACTTTGAAGTTATAGATTATAACATGAGAGTACAATGCTTGGTTGTAATTTGTCTTGCTTAACTGGAAAGGTAGGTTTCCTACAATCTTTTGGGATGCTGAATTAAGATTATTAAAATGATGTCCATAAGGGAAAAGAGAGAGAAAGGGGGGGAGGGAGGGAGAGAGAGAGAGAGGAGAGAACAAACACAAGAAATAAGGGATGGGGGGGGGGGGATAGAAGAGGAAGTTTTTACTTTATAACTGTATGTATTAAAATGCCCAAGGGATTTTAGTGACAATCTTCTTTACAATCCAAAATATAGATTTTCCAGTAGGCTAATGTACCTTACAAACATGTAAGGTCAGAATTTTTATATTTATACTTGTACCTATTAACATCTTTGTTGTTTGTATGAAGAGACACTGTGTGGATTGCCTCTTGTAAACACCAGGCCAATTTATCAAAACACTGGATGATCCCTTATATGTTGTACAGACATATCAGGCAAAAGTGCATATTTCATGATGGAAACTCAATAAAAATTATGTCATTTACCTTCAAGGCTGCCCCCCTTCCCAAATGACAATATCAAGAGGAAGGCCGTGGCAAACCACCACAGGATATTCTTTGCTTCAAAAGCCCTATGAAATTAATGGGCTGTCATATGCTGGCAAGTGACCTGCAGGCATGTGCAGACACACACATTAAAATAATTAAAACATAGCCAGACAGCAAGCTACTTTTCACAGAATTATGCAAGTAGGTAGCTAATAATGATTTCTAGATAAAACTGACAAAGTAACTTTAACAAATGAATGCAAGTGTGAGAATGAAAGCCCAAGGGCCTCTGTGGGTGGCTCTACAATGCCATTTAAACCAAGTTGGAATATGGATTAAAGTCAGTCAGTTTGCTGTGGAGGGCCTATGTAGGCACCCCAGGAACCAGTTAGAGGCTGGGATGGTGGCTACAAAGATCTGCTGAGTGTAAATAAATCAGAAATCAGGATTTTTTTTCCTTTCCTAGTTGAGTGGAATGCACTGATGAGCAACAGCATGTCAAATAGAGATGAGCGCTAGAGCATATCAAAGCACAGCAACAAAGTGGTTGAAAGGGAGTGTTCCCATAGGAATGCTGTGGCTTTCTTTCTGGGAGAAGTGTCGGTTCCCCCAGAGATGGCTTCCGGCTGAGCTGTGCATCAGGTTTCTTCCCCTGAATGTTTCAGTCCTAGCCCTGTCCTAACAAGCTGCATTTTTTCTATCTCGGGTCTAGCTCTGCATCAGCTATGCGTTGATCGGTTTCAGCAAATTTTATGGCTTATTCTAAAATTTCCAGAAAGTTTTTTCATACTGTCAGAACCTGTGAGCTCTTGGAACAAAAGCTCGCTCACAAAGGCAAATCCTTGGACACAGCTTTATTTCCATCTTACATTGGCAATAGAAAGAGCTCTGGGCAATTCCTGTGTATATCATTCTGCTGACCCATGACCCCTCCCACTATATTCTACTAGCTACATTCCACTCCCATCAAAGATCCTACCGTTTTTATTTCTCCCAGTCTAGATAGCCCTTATCTGAGATGTACTCCCAGCCTCCCCCTCTCAACAATCATGGCATGCGGTGGACAAACTAGCTCAGCTCAAGCTGGTGCGGACACATCCTGACACATATAGTGTTTCTGGCTGGATATGTGTTGTAGTGTTCATTGAGGCATGTACTTGTAGATACCCAAACTTTATTGCTTGTGTTGGAACCGCCCATAGTCATTGCTCCTGGAATGCTTTTTTCAAAATCAGAAATAACTTCCCAGGATCCCAGTCCAAGATCCAAACCATTACCCCATGCTGTATTCTCTTCTTTATATAGATGCTAAATGTTCCTATAGATCCCATGTGGAAGTGCCTTTGGGAGAGGTGGGTAAGAAATAAAATGAATGAATGAATGAATGATGATGATGATGATGATGGAACTATCACAAAGTGAGCTGGATATTAATAAATCAGAGATATCTTTTCTTTGCTTATTTGATGTTCAAAAGGACCCCTGAAAAACTCAGAATCTTGAAACAAAGAGCGGTTGGCAGAAAATCCCAATACAGATTCTTTGTATAACACCCTGAAGAAGCTTTAAATATCTACAGGTCAAAATATGTCAAGGATTTTAAACATCATTCTCCAACAGCTTGAAACATATCCTCCACTTTCTTCTGTTGATTTTATTTTATGCTCGACAGTTTCGGTTTTTTTCCAATTGTGAAAGGCTAAGCCATAGAACCACATTAATATTCAAAAATACTCTTTTCCTGAGAATTGCTTTGTGTGTGTGTGTGTGTGTGTATCACATTTAATGGCAATCTTATGTCCGTGGACTTTTTCTTATAAGCACTCAACACTTCACTGTACTTGCTCTCTCATGTCTCTGTGAACACACAGTGAACCCAATAGTTTTTCCTATTTCAAGAGCACTTATATCTATTGCTATTGTTATTTGCCTTAAAGCTGACTTCAATTTAGAGTGATCCTATCCTAAAGTTTTCTTGGCAACAATTTTTTCAGAGGAGGTTTGCCACTGCTGAGAAACTATGACTTGCCCAACATTATCTATTGGCTAACCAAGGATTTTAACTCTGATATCCTGGATTCCTAATCCAATACTTGAACCATTATACCAAGATGGCTCTGCATATATCTGTGGTGAAGTGTGAATTTTAATCTACAGTCATGTATAATTATAGGTAGGTGGTTAAAGAGGTAAGTACTTAAAATAGCATGACTAGGGGATGGTGGCCAGCTCACCTCATTCTGAGATGGTTTGCCATGGAAAAGGGGAGGAGCCAACTGCCACTTGGCAAGGGAGGCATTTTAAAAATAGGCAGTCTGTGGTCAGAGAACCGCAGGAAAAGTTGGTTCTACTGTGTTGAGAATCAAGAAGGTTTAAGCTTTTAGTCTGTGTGGTTTAGATAAGTCAAGTTGACTTATTTAGATTAGTAGTTAGGGTGGAGTATAAAGGGGAAGAGAAAACCCAGTAAGAGTCTTTATTGTAACAGAAATAACAGAGGGAAAGAATGGGCTAGAACCTGGAGTGATCTATAAAAGAAAGAACGCATTCTGAAGTAAATAAGTATAACATTTGTCAAGTGGAAAGAACAATCTTCTCAAGAGTTGTTTTATGAAAGGTTATAAAGGTAACCACTAAAGGAATGTACCTCTAGGAGTTAAGAAACATTGAAACCATTAAGCTTCTATACTTCAATAAACTTATTACAGTTCCTCTTAAATTCAAGTCTCTGTTTCTTATACTTTCGAGTCAAGCTACGCTACACATCAAAGGAAGATAAACATCATATTACAGGCTAGTGGCTGTGTTATCGATTTTGTAGATTCATTACAAATTGTAGGAGAACCTGACAAATTGTCCTTCAACTGGTGGCATCATTACAATATCTATATCTATATCTATATCTATATCTATATCTATATCTATATCATACATAGAGATATCACTGATAATCATTGGGTACATGTACTGAGGCATTAGCCTTAGTTTCCAGTTTCCTTGAGTCTGGTCTTAAACTAGCAGGTTTGTTTGATAACCAAATATAGATATATCTGATTTTTTTTAGCACATATGGTCTATGTTGATCAGGAAAGGTGTTGAGCAATGTTTAATCTCTGCTTGTTTAGAACTTAGAAATTTTCCTTAGTCTCTCAGGCCCAAATTCAGATGAGGGAAGGGGTTAGACTGCGGCTGGATCTACAATGCCATATAAAATCCAGATGATCTACTTTGAGTTGGGTTATATGGCAGTGTAGAGTCATATAACCCACTTCAAAGCAGATAATATGGATCATCTGTTTTGATAATCTGAATTGTATGGCAGCGTAGATCCAGCCTGAGTGCGCATTTCGGTCCATGTTGTCATAATGACATGCTGTTTTAAGAAGCAGCTGAGCCATACTCTATGGCTAAAAGACCCACACTTTGAGTTGTTTCCTGATGGTAATAAAAGCCAAAAACATTTGCTGGCAAGAATTTAGTTCATAAGAAGAAAGAAAGGGTAGAGGAAACAATAGGAGCTATTCAATTAAGGATAAACCTGAGAATGTCTCTAAACAAACCAAAGTAAACAGAAGGCATGGAGTCCAATAATCAATAATCTACTCATAATGAGAAGTTGTGTCTCCCCATGCTACTGCTACACAACCCTGGGCTGAATTACAGGTATAGACTTCATCCTATTATTTTAGACTTTAAAAGGCTATGACATAGAATAATAGAATCACAGAGTTGGAATCAACCACAAGGGCCATGCAGTGCAACCCCCAGCCATGCAGAAACATAGAATCAAAGCAGCCCTGATAGATAGCCATCCAGTCTTTATTTAAAAGCCTCCAAAGAAGGAGACTCCATCATGCTCCAGTTCAGCATTTTCCTCTGCTGAACAACTCTTACCACCAGGAAATTACTCCTAATGTTTAGGTGGAATCTCTTTTCCTACAATTTGAATCCACTACTTGATGTCTCGAGTGTCCGGATCATAGAATCATAGAATCATAGAACAGTAGAGTTGGAAGAGACCTCATGGGCCATCCAGTCCAACCCCCTGCTAAGAAGCAGGAAATCGCATTCAAAGCACCCCCGACAGATGGCCATCCAGCCTCTGCTTAAAAGCCTCCAAAGAAAGAGCCTCCACCACAGCCCGGGGGAGAGAGTTCCACAGCCAAACAGCCCTCACAGTGAGGAAGTTCTTCCTGATGTTCAGGTGGAATTGTGATCGAGGTGACCACCCTCCCCCCCAGGACTTTGTAAAAGATAGTTCAAAAATCAAGACTTTATGTTCTATATTCCATATATTTATAGTAGAAGGTGATTGAGACTTTTTACTGGAGTTTACTGTGGATTATCCCTGCACTCTGAGGCAAGAGATAACAACTTCATGAATTGTAAAATCATGCTGCTAAAACTCCACTTTTATGAATTTCCATGCTGGGTTCTCCAGATGTTATGAACTTCGTTCTTATCAAATATTTTCAATTGTTTATATCATTCATGATTCCCCTTTAGGCAATGTAACTCACTTTTATGGATTCTCCCTTATTTCCATGAAATCTATCTGTCTGCCTATATGTATTTGTACTCTTTGGGATCCCCGGAAAATATGTATTTTTCCCAGCAGGGTTTATATTCCAACTTTATTTTATCTTTTTCATTTTATTTCATATAATTGCCAAGTCATGAAATCAAATAGGAAATATTTTGAACTCAACCTGAACCCCAGAACCTATCCCATTTCCTATGACCCAGGCTTCCCTTCCCAAAAACAAAAGGATAATCTGCCACCGCTAAACCCAATCAAATTCAGATTGCATGGACAATATAGGGCTTGAGTCGCCGAATTCGGAGTGTTGACCTAAAGGTGATTCGCCCCAAGGCAAACATTGTCATATCTCACCCAAAGGAAAAACCAGGACACCTCAGGAAGGCGCCCTGCAGAGCCTGTCAATATGGCTCATCACCACCCATCTTTGCTTCCATCTCTGACACCCCAAGGCATATCTGAAATCTGTATACGTGACAGAAACCCGGACACCCTTGATTGCTGCCATTAATCCCTTTAGAAATCGGTCTAGCAGGTCTTAATCCGACAGTTCCTGCCCTGTCACCCCATTGTTTCAATAACTCCAGCCTTCTCTTTCCTGATTGGCCCGAGTAGAGACAAAAGGTAGCTTCCTATTGGGCCAACGGAGCAAGGCGGGAAACGAAAGCCCGCCTCGTTCAACCTTCTAGCCTATCAACGATCAGATGGGTGGGGGAGCGGGAAATTCAAAGGGCTGTCAGACTGAAATTTTGTATAAATATGGCTTTATTTTGATTATGTGGTACCCTAGTAGACTGAATGATCGCTACTAGAGTCCTCTTCAGCTGAATTGCTCAATAAAGACTCCTTGGCGGATTTTCCTTCAACTTTGGCGGACCTTCTTCATTTCGGCTTCAGGTTGTATTGCGGCTCATATTTTCCTATTGGCTCCGCCAAGGTCCGTTCTCTCAGGACCGGATCGGGTCTCTCCTTAAGGGCCCGATCCCCTAAAACGCGGTCGACAACAGAATCTCCTTTCCTGTAGTTTGAAGCCATTGTTCCGTGTCCTAGTCTGCAGGGCAGCAGAAAACAAGCTTGCTCCCTCCTCCCTATGACTTCCCCTCACATATTTGTACATGGCTATCATGTCTCCTCTCAGCCTTCTCTTTTGCAGGCTAAACATGCCCAGCTGTATAAGCCGCTCCTCATAGGGCTTGTTCTCCAGACCCTTAATCATTTTAGTCGCCCTCCTCTGGACGCTTTCCAGCTTGTCGACATCTCCCTTCAACTGTGGTGCCCAGAATTGGACACAGTATTCCAGGTGTGGTCTGACCAAGGCAGAATAGAGGGGGAGCATGACTTCCCTGGATCTAGACTCTATACCCCTATTGATGCAGGCCAGAATCCCATTGGCTTTTTTAGCTGCCGCATCACATTGTTGGCTCATGTTTAACTTGTTGTCCATGAGGACTCCAAGGTCTTTTTCGCACACACTGCTGTCAAGCCAGGTGTCCCCCATTCTGTATCTTTGATTTCCATTTTTTCTGCCGAAGTAAAGTATCTTGCATTTGTCCCTGTTGAACTTCATTTTGTTAGTTTCGGCCCATCTCTCTAGTCTGTCAAGATCGTTTTGAATTCTGCTCCTGTCTTCTGGAGTGTTGGCTATCCCTCCCAGTTTGGTGTCGTCTACAAACTTGATGATCGTGCCTTCTAACCCTTCGTCTAAGTCGTTAATAAAGATGTTGAACAGAACTGGGCCCAGGACGGAGCCCTGCGGCACTCCACTTGTCACTTCTTTCCATGATGAAGACGACGCATTGGTGAGCACTCTTTGGGTTCGTTCGCTTAGCCAATTACAGATCCATCTAACTGTAGTTTTGTCTAGCCCACATTTTACTAGTTTGCTTGCCAGAAGGTCATGGGGGACTTTGTCGAAGGCCTTACTGAAATCCCGGTACGCTACATCCACAGCATTCCCTGTATCGACCCAACTCGTAACTCATGGGATCTCCCATGTCAGGAAATGGGATACTGCTTTCCTAACAGTAGTTTTAGGGCTGACTCCAAAGGCCTACTGCTCTGGGAAAGGTGCTAGTTCTTTTTGCTGCGTGCCTTCCAAGTGGTTTCTAGGGCTGGATCTACACTGACATATAATCCAGATTATCAAAGTAGATAATCTATATTATTGTTTTTGAACTGGATTATATGGCCCCTTCTACACTGTCATATACAATCCAGATTATCTGCTTTGAACTGGATGATTATACGACAGTGTAGACTCATATAATCCAGTTCAAAACCGATCATGTGGATTATTCATTTTGATTATCTATATTATACAGCAGGATATAAGGGTCCTATGAATCTACACTGCCATTTAATCCAGTTCAAAGCAGATAATCTGTATTTTTTAATGGAAGAGTAGATCCAGCCTGACATTCAACATCTTAAGGCACATCTGTGATGGGATTTTCTTGGCAAGATTTGTTCAAGATTTGTTTTGCCTTTGCTTTTCACTGAGGCTGAAAGGGTGTAATTTGCCCACATTTCCATTGCTGAGTGAGGATTCAAGAGTCTCCATAGCTGAGTGAGGATTTAGACCTTTGTCTCCAGTTGTAGTGCAGTTATCTTCCATGGTGGCTCTCCATTGGTGCTAGGGACCAGCAGATTACTGCAGAATAGATCCCTTACTTGAAACTCAAAGCTCAGCCTACAGTGTATAGAGTCCTCAGATGGCATTGGCTGAGCAGAGGTTAAAGTGTGTCCTCTCAGCCTTACAATGTTGTCCATCCCAGGCTTAAGACTTGATCTCTGTGAGCTTTGGCACAATTATTTTGGAATGACCACCATGAAGTGTCTTTGGCTGGATCTACACTGCCGTATAATCCAGTTCAAAGCAGATAATCTGGATTTTATATGGCAGTGTAGATGGGGTCTTAGAAGCATACTGCTCTATTTGCCAGTTGAAAATACATTTGCTGGTGGCCTTCCCCTAAAGGGTTTAACAACCCGTTTAGCACCGCATATTGTAAATTCATTTAAAAATTAATTGCCCCTACAAAAACTGTGATAAGAATGTAATTTCCAGTTCTAGCAACTGTTGCTTTTTTCTCTATTGAAATAGCTGAAGAACAAACGAAGGACAAGGTTGAAAATGTATTTGATTTTGCATCAATTGCAAGCCGCACACGGGGGCAGAAAGTGCTGAAGCGTTTTCTTCCCTCTGAGTTAATTCCTTTGAAAGGACACCGTCTGGATGCCATCCTAAAATATCATTTTTAGTTATCCAGCACCAGTCCATGCTGAGCCATTTGCTCAGCACAAACATGATTTTCAATCGCACAGCTAATGAAATGTGCTTTAACATGACAGAAAATTGCCTTAGGATTTGAAAATTACATTGTCTACAGATTTCATTTGTGAGAAAAGGTCAAACATTACTAAATTCAGAGGAATATATCAACAACCGCTAGAATAATTGTTTCCAAGTCATGGATAAATCAGAACAAGAACTAGAAAAAAATGGGAGGAAGCCTTGACTTTGTATTGTATTCTTTTTAAAATCCTTTTCTAATTACACTTTTTTGTGTTCGGTAGTCTGTTCAATTGACCCAGAAAATGATTTTCTTTCAGTATTCCCTGATCAACAATAGCCATGAAACACCCTTTATTTTACTGCCAATTTCTCTCGGAAGGATTATTTTAAGAAAAGAATTTGGAAGCTGATTTTTCTGATAACCCTTGAACAGATTAGCGGGGTTAATCACTATATTCACACATAGATTTGCTCTGTAACAAACAGTGTGTGCAGTGCTGGCAGGAAGGCAGAAAAGTCTAGCATTAGATTATCAGCTCCTATAAGGAAGTATGTGATTTTGGGGAAGTTAGACTACATGTAGTCAAAGACCGAAATTCAAAGAAGCAACAAAAACATGGAATATTGACCACTGCTCATGGTATGTACACCCACCCCTCACTGAACAAATTTAGTAGGGGGAATTTTAGAATGAGAGTACTATTGAAGTACTTTGGCCACATAAGAAGAAGACAGGAAAGCTTGGAGAAGATAATGATGCTGGGGAAAAAGGAAGAGGGGCCGACCAAGGGCAAGATGGATGGATGGTATCCTTGAAGTGACTGGCTGGACTTTGAAGGACCTGGAGGTGGCCACGGCCTACAGGGAGCTCTGGCGTGGGCTGGTCCATGAGGTCACGAAAAGTTGGAAGCGACTGAACAAATAAACAACAACAACCACTATTGTTCCATTTTCAATAACATAGTTCCATTTTATGGAATCCTGGGGTTTATAGTGTGATTTTTTTCTGTGTCAGAAGTGACTTGAGAAACTGAAAGTCGCTTCTGGTGTGAGAGAATTGGTCATCTGCAAGGACGTTGCCCAGGGGACGCCTAGGTGTTTTGATGTTTTACCATCCTTGTGGGAGGCTTCTCTCATGTCCCTGCATGGGGAGCTGGAGCTGACAGAGAGAGCTCATCCATGTTCTCCCCAGGTTGGATTCGAACTGGCAACCTTCAGGTCAGCAACCCAATCTTCAGGTTAGCAGTCCTGCTGGCACAAGGGTTTTTAACCCATTGCGCCATCAGGGGCTCCATAGTCTGATCATAGGTACCAATGTAGCTCTCTGGCTGAAAATACTAAATACTTTACTAAACTGCAGATTCTAGGATTCCATAAGAATTAAGCATAGCATTCTAAGTGAAACAATATTGTTATCATTCTGTAATATGAATGGCCCCATCACTTTGATTCAAAATTCCTACAAAGTTATCTAATCAAATTTGAGATGGCAGAATGGGGAATATATACATATGTGTGGAATTAAACATCTGCTTTTTAAGTGCAATTTCATGTAGTCTTCCTTGATTGTTAAGTCCTACTGACATAATTACTCCCAAGCCAATATCCTCAAGAACTACGTATACTTAGGAAACATCCATATGCAACTCAGAGATCAGTGCTGGATGCCTGGCACAACAGCAGTACGTGTGAAAAACATCTTGGAGTCCTTGTGGACAACAAGTTAAACAGGAGCCAACAATGTGATGTGGCAGCTAAAAAAGCCAACGCAATTTTGGCCTGCATAAATAAGAGTATAGTGTCTAGATCCAGGGAAGTCATGCTACCCCTCTATTCTGCCTTGGTCAGACCACACCTGGAATACTGTGTCCAATTCTGGGCACCGCAATTGAAGGGAGATGTTGACAAGCTGGAATGTGTCCAGAGGAGGGCGATTAAAATGATCAAGGGTCTGGAGAACAAGCCCTATGAGGAGTGGCTTAAAGAGCTGGGCATGTTTAGCCTGTAGAAGAGAAGGCTGAGAGAAGACATGATGGCCATGTACTATAAATATGTCAGCGGAAGTCATAGGGAGGAGGGAGCAAACTTGTTTTCTGCTGCCCTGGTGACTAGGAAGCTAAACAATGGCTTCAAACTACAGGAAAGGAGATTCCACCTGAACATCAGGAAGAATTTCCTCACTGTGAGAGCTGTTCAGCAACGGAACTCTCTGCCCTGGACTGTGGTGGAGGCTCCTTCTTTGGAGGCTTTTAAGCAGAGGCTGGATGGCCATCTATCAGGGCTGCTTTGAATGCGATTTTCCTGCTTCTTGGCAGGGGGTTGGACTGGATGGCTCACAAAGTCTCTTCCAACTCTATGATTCTATGCCTCCCCGGTCAGCGTGGAAATGGCCTCACAAAGTTGCTTGATTTCTGAGTCTTGAAGCCATTTTGTGTGCTGGGGAGCATCATTCCGTACCAATGATTCCAGTTAAAGTGGTGTCAAACTGCATTAATTGTACAGTGTAGATGCACCCTCAGTCACTGACAGTTTCTAGAATTGTTCCCCCCCCCCCCCCCCCCGTGATCCAAGCAACCCAGGGCACATCTACACGGACACTTTTTTCAGGGCTGATCAGTGTGCTGGATGGTGGATCGGCCCTGAAAAGAACCCCCACAGGGACTCTCTCAGCCACCACGCAGTGAAATTTATGGGACCTATCCAAGGGGAAGAAGCTGCTTGGAGAAATGGGGTTCATTTCCCTGGAAGGCTCACTTGAAGTTGGGATTAAAAGAATGGATTCCTCTCTCTTCTCACATAAAGATCAGGCATCAACCTACGTAATTCCTCTGGCATCAAAAATGCAATAATAAATTAACTAATATTTTTGCTGCCTATTTATGAGACGTCAAATCTATTACCTGATGTGATCTGAGTCTGCCTATTAATAGGAATTCTTCAAATTTGTAGCAAAGATATATAGATACAGTGAAAAATTATTGAATTCAGTTATGTTATAGTTAGTTCCAAAGATTCTGGTATTTTTTACTGTTCAGTGCCATTAGGTGTCTGTTTACAGCAGAAAGCTTAGCACTAAAAAAAGCGAAAAGCATAATGCTTAACCTGATAGTTGTTTCTGGTTCTGTGAAAAATATAGTGACTAAAACCTGGAAATAGCAAAAAAGTGTATTGTTTGGATTAGCTGTCAATCAGCAATATACCTCTATTTGTTGATTTTATTTTTAATTTCTGACTGGGCACAGAATGGTAAAATGTTACAAGCTGTTTTCATTGCTATTTTGGGTTTTCAATGGGTAGTAAAAAGAGAATGAAAGCATTAACAATCTTGCATAATAGTGGAAAGAGGAACAGGGGAACCATTTGAAAAATAAAAATAAAAAATCAAGTGAGCATAAATGCTACCATTGGATAGCAGGGTATTTGCCGATTACAAGTTGTTTACACAATCTGAATGTGCTAATGCTAGTATTTCTGTAATATACTGCATGCTTCATCTCGTTGAGTCTGTTGCCCTTTCATCCATTATCCATTGGGTACTTCTGTGGATCCCCCCCCCCCCCCCCCGCTCTCCATTGACTTCACTGTTTATTCTGGGACAGCAGTAAGTCTAAAATGCAAACACATGTGTTCAAACATAGAAAGCCTTTTTAAAATAGAGATGGAAAGCAGGAATTGCCTTGCTTAACCCCTTCCCTTTACACCACTTTGCTGAAGCAAGTTTCCTCTGCAAGCTATAAGAAGAGACAAGTGATGACCCCCATTGTCCTACTATAGCAGTGGTTCTCAACATGGGGTCCCCAGATGTTTTTGGCCTTCAACTCCCAGAAATCCTGGTAAGCTGGCTGAGATTTCTGGGAACTGTAGGCCAAAACCATCTGGATACCCTAGGTTGAGAACCACTGTACTATGGGACCAGATTTAGTTTTAAGGAGCTATCCAAACAGACAAGAGTGCCACATTGCCTAGCCTACTCCACTTGCCTTAGTTCCTAATACATAAACATGGATAGAAAATCCCAATAAAAATGTTTCCTTATACTTTGAGGAAAGTATGTGTTATTTTCAGCAGGTTTTTTTCTTCTTTACCTATTGCAAGCATTTGAAAATTTGTTTCAACTCAAAGCCAGTGGAAATTTTTTAAAGGATAAATAAATATTTATGCTGATGGGAACAAGAATAGCATGACTGGCGGACATATATGCACAGCCTGAGGAAATGTTCAGATTTTAGAATGATTGTTTCTCCTTTTAACCTTCATTCATTATAAATCGTGCTGCCTGTTGCTTAAGGTGCTTGGGGGAATTTCTATTGCAGAGTTACCAAATAGAAAATACAATTTAAAATAAAAGTTCATGAACTGAGGTTTGGAAGGAATTGATATTTATGGTACAATAAGATTAAAATGAATATAGATTTTAATAATGGTTACATCAGTTATGCCTTATGGAGAATATGGGTAAGATTCAAATACAGCTTATGTCAGAAAATGCCATTATGGGCACGAGCAGAGGAAGCTGGAAAGCTGGCAAAGAAAAACAGTTAAGGCAACAAGATATGTTGGAGAAATGTCAAGGGAGAATATAATATGAAAATCAAAGAACAGCTTCTAAAGCAGTGATTCCCAACCTTTGGGCCTCCAGGTGTTTTCGACTTCAACTCCCAGAAATCCCAGCCAGTTTACCAGCTATTAGGAAGTGTGGGAGCTGAAGTCCAAAACACCTGGCGGCCCAAAGGTTGGGAACCACTGTTCTAAAAGAAGGGTATGAATTTCAATAGATTTCTTATTTACAGTTATTTATTTTCAATTAGATTTTTAATATATGTGTTGTTGAAGGCTTTCATGGCCAGAATCACTGGGTTGCTGTGAATTTTCTGGGTTGTATGGCCATGTTCCAGAAGCATTCTCTCCTGAGGTTTTTCACACATCTACAGCAGGCATCCTCAGAGGTTGTGAGGTCTGTTGGAAACTAGGCAAGTGGAAATTATATATCTGTGGAATGACCAGGGAGGGAGAAAGAACTCTGAGGATGCTTGCCATAGATGTGGGTGAAATGTTAGGAGAAAATGCTTCTGGAACATGGTCATACAGCCCGGAAAACTCACAGCAACCCAGTTTTAAAATATGATTTTGAACAGAAGTCTGAATTTGAAGCCTAATTATGTACAAATGTACAAATGAGTAATGGGTAATTGGGGAAATATGTAAGTTTCTGTCAAAATCAGAGATGAAAAAAGATTGTATGATGAAATAGGCTTGAAATTGTATAATATAATACACAAACGAGGCAGTGGATGTGATGAAAAAGTTTGAAATTTAATTTTTGCTATGATTTTAGATTATTTTACAAAATGATGTACTGCTAGTTCATGACACCAGATAAAATTTCAAGATGTCTAATGCAAAATAAAATCTGGTGTCATAGACAGAACGCCAGCGAGTAAAACAAAACTCAGTTTATTGAGGTTACAGAACTAAAAACGCCCGTAGGAGACAAAGAACAGGGCAAACACTTGACTTCAGTGTGATAAGTAACAAAAACAACTCAGTTTGAGCTTAAACGATTCAAAGGGATAAACCGGGTTAAACAGAAGTATAATCCGGATTAAATCAAAAGTGCTTACTTCAGCCTGGCAAACAATGCAAACAAAAGAGGATCAACAGGAGTCAGAATGTAAACAACAGACTGGTAGCAGATTCCTCTCTGCTACTCAGAAACAGCAGGAGAATAAACCAGGCTTGTTTATTCCTTCCTGCAGCGAACGAAAAGCGTGGTCGTAGTCAGGATTCAGCTTAAGGTTCAGCGGCCAACGATATCCAGGTCCAGGCACAGCAGTCAGGGTAACGGCAGTCAGCAAGGTCCCAATCCGGTCCAGAGGTCAATAGCCAAGCGTAGTCGTCTAGAAATCCAAAGGTCTCACCGATAGCCAGCAGAAGGGATAATCCGGAATCGAAGTCAGTCAGTCCAGCGTCAATCCAGTGCGAGTAGATATTGCCCGTCAAAAAGACGACGGAGGTCCAAGCTATCGAGATTAAACACAAGTTGCACAGAGAAAAACCCCGCACAGTTCCTCCCGCCGTCGATGCCCAGTGTCCTTGGTAAACTTACGTATCCAGTAACGAATCACACCCGTCTTCAGGAAGTTCCCCAACAAAAGCCCAAGCGTCCGTCCAGATTACCTTGCCCAACGCAATTAGACATTGGTCCCAAACCCCAATTTATCCCAGTTCAAGCTCATCATCGCTGTCAGCTGCCATCCCAATTCCAGGTGCCCCAACATCATCATCCTCATCAGAGCTTAAGCACCTTTGACTACGCCCCACAGCATCCCCAGCTGTGGATCCCGCTCCATCCCTCCAGCCAGTCCATGGGTCTGATCCTGCAACCCGCCAATCACCTCCCATGCTTTCATTGCCTGTTTCCCCAACACCCAAATCCTCCCTCACACGAGTCCATTCCATGTCGCCTTCCTCCGAGCTGGCCATCTCTTCCTCCAAACCCTCAGAAAAACCCTCAAATGAGTCCTCATCTGTCGGGTCTGTAAACAAATCCCGGAGCCGTTTTCTTTCACGCTCCTCGAAAGAGTCTGACTCTCGAGGAGTCTTATGACCCCTTCTTCTATTACCGGAGCCCGAAGGCTCAACCATAACATCTGGTTGTTGTTGTTGTTGTTATTGTTGTTATTAAATGTATATTGGAAATGTGAAAAACAAATAGGATTTTCTGTCATATGTGATGGACCTGTAAAAAATCTAAAAGGTATTGGGCCTTGATAAACAGTTTTAAACAGAACATTTAAAGATTAGTATTTAGTTAAAACCTGGACTTTTCTTTTGGGATTTTTTTTTTATCATGTAAGAAGCAACTTGGAAACAAACTGCAAGTTGCTTCTGGTGTGAAAGAATTGGCCATCTACAGAGACGTTGCCCAGGGACTGCCTTGATATGTTACTGGGAGGCTTCTCTCATGTCCCCGCAAGCTAGAGCTGAGAGGTGGGAGCTCACCCCATCTCGCAGATTCGAATCAGCAACCTTCAGGTCAGCAACCCAACCTTCAGGTCAGCAGTTCACAAGGGTTTAACCCATTGCAGCACCGCTGCTCATTCTTTTGGGACTGATGAGTGATCAACAAAGAGGAAGGAAGAACACTTCAATATATGACAACAACAACAGGAGTGTTATATGCTCAGAAATGGAAAAGTGGTGAACTACTACCAAAAGAGATTTGCTATTAAATTGTATGATATAGTGGAATTTAGAAATTGTCTATTTTGATTAAAGAAAAATCATTTGTAAAGTTTTTGAAATATTGGGAACCCTTGATTGACTTCTTTTTAAAAAGATGGTGATATGATGTCTGTTGATTTTGTTTAGTAGGAATTAAATGCATAGATGAGGTATGGTTTCTAGTTAAAATAGAGAGAGGAAGGAGTTTAAGAGTTAAAATATAATTACAGAAAAGATGGTTGGAAGTTTTCTCTTTTTTATGTTAGTTAGTAGCATTTGGGCTGCAGTTATGTATTGGAAGTTTTGTGTGTCTGTTTTGCAATTTGTACATTGTTTCTGTTATATGTTTCATGCAATTTTTATTCTATGTAGATTGTACCCAATAAAAATGATTAAAATTTAATCAAAGTACCTAACTGAGCAAAGAGGAGAAGTTTGTATTTTACAGGTAATCTTTTCAGACTCCTGGACGACACACTGGAACACACATTCAAGGTGAAATAAAACTACTCAGTGCCACCTTTTTAATAAAACTGGATGCAACAATGATCCCGACAGATGAATTTTTCAATGCTTTCTTAATATGAGAACTGCTTCTAATGTTTAAAATATGACAGATTTTACAAACCCTACTGAAGTTACATCAGAAAAGCAAAAAGAGTGAAGAAAAGTGTGACACATGTCAGATCCAATAGCAGTTCCCTGTTCTTCCTCCCTAAATTGAACTGACAAGGATTTGGGTCTGAAAAAAGCTAAAACTCTCAGGCTGAACTCTCAGATTGGGAACTGGAGCAAGAGACACTGAAGAATCATGAAATTTCCTTTTGGACAAGGTCTCACAACAGGATTACAAATTTAAATTGGTCTTGAGATCTGGAGAGTGTTGATGACTTCAGTCAGAGAGGCCTCAGGACTAAAGCCCATGTCACCCTGGTATGGCAATGCCAGCATCACAGAACTTTCTTCCTTCACTTCCTGTTGCAGATCTTCCTATCATGCGTAATCCAGGTTTGGAAGGCTTTCCAACTAACTGAAAGAGCTTTCTAGAGGTGGCCATAGTGGTGAAGGGAAATTTCCCCTCCTCATTGTACTGACTGCACACATTTTATCAGTGAAGTGAAAAGGATTTGAGTAACTCTTTAAGGTTCATGAATCAAATATGATACAGATTGAGTCTTCCTTATTGGAAAATCTGAAATCCTAAATACTCCAAAAACCAAAATATTCTGCTACCAGCTTCCTACCTCCACTTCTGGGGAAAGGGGGCAAGTTTGTCACCCAGTGCCCCAAAATAGTGACCACCAGTGGGCTAGGTGGCCTGGACACTGGATATGAGAGTGAGCAAAGAGCAACCCTCTTTGTTGCCAACTATGTCCATCCCAGAAAAAATGAAAAAGATTCATGGAGGAGCAGAGAATTTGTACTTTACTTCCCAGTTACTTTGCTGTAAGGGTAGAAAATGCCTGGGATGTTGAGTTTTTACAGAAGTCTTTTATACATCTAAATCTTCCTCCCTTCACCTCTCCTTTTTCTCCTATCAGATTTCTTGCCAGAGGATGCTTTTGTGACATAAACAATTAGCAATCAGCTTGTAAACGACTACTAAAAACTTTCACCGAAGGCAGGCAAGGGGAAGCAAGTAATCCCGCTTGAAATCCAGATAACTCTCTTTCCACAAAAATGCTGCATCTATCGTCTTGATAATTTGCATTTTCTCAACAAGGTCTACCTCCATTATTTGAGGCATTCTCTTAACAGTTCTTTCTCTCTCTTCTCTCCCTCCTTTTTGTCTCTATAAGCATGTCCGTGTGTGTGTGTGTGTGTGTGTGTGTGTGTGTATGTACATTTATATGTATATACACACATATATAAAACCAAATAGCAAAAGCAACTCTTGCATAAAGGCTGAACTTGTCCACAGTGTGTATTCACCAGAAATGTCCCATCCTGCTCTCTTTAAAATAGAATCCCTACAGATTCTACTGAGTTCCTTCAAGGAGTGAACAATTTCTTTTCTTTTCTTAAAAAAAATCAACATTTAATCAATACTTCAAAAATCCTTAATTGTTTGCTATCTGGTATGCATAAGGAGGAACTACTATGCTTCAAAATTGCATCCAATTTTCAATCCAATTATAACAATTTGTCAATTTGCAGTTATAATAAACAAGAGACATGAAGATATGGATTTCTAAATCAGGATTCAGATGCAGTCAACATGGGCAGCCCCAGATTGGTCTGGGCTGAATTGGGCTATTGCCCAAATTGCCAGATTGAGGTCTGAACTGAATCCCGTAATCAATATATAATCCTGTTGTTGTACTTCAGGTCAGGATACACCTCTGTCCTTAACCACCACACTCAAGTCCAAATTAAAACAGCAAAGCAGTTTTTTTGATGATTATATAAAAAGCAGTTCAGCAAAAAATAGTAAAAATGTCAGAGTTCAAATGGATAAAAAGCTCATTAGATTCAAGGTACAAGAGTTGTTTCAAAATCCAAGACAATAAAGACATCCAGCATAGAACACAAAAAGGCAGCATAAAAATCCAATATAGAAATCCAGAAATAATCACATGAAACTTGAAAAAAATGAAACTTGAAAGCAAGAAACATGAAACTTGAAATCCCTTAGTAGGCTAGCTAAGACTTGACCATGGCTGTTGCTTCTTGAACTCCAATGTTGACCAGACTGCTTAAAAAGCTGTCTAGGCTTTCTAATATAGACAGAGAATCATGCCATGTCCCCTGAGAAACTGGTGAGGACTTTTTGGCTAAAAAGTGTTTTGACCTTTGCAAACTCTGGTAGGTAGCTCTCTGTTCATGAAACGTAAATCTCCTATCTATCGGCTCATTAAGCTGTCCACCTAATTTCCTCCTCTGAGCTCATCTCATCCTCTGACCTTGTTTCCCTAGCAAATGGCTTGCCTACAACATCTGGCCCCTTTTCAGGAATGTGGCCTTCACTAGCTACTGGAGATAGAAACTGCTCAATTTCAAGACTAAGAATTTCCTGCTGGCTCACAGGCCCAGAATCACCATGATCTACTTCTTCAGTGCCATCAGGTGCAGGCACAATCAAAGGCTGGACTACAACACTTGTTGATTCATTATACAGGGAAGCTTTACTTCTTTTATGTTCAAATATTTAGTCTCATTGACTGGAATCCTATTTGGGAGTTACAAATGCATACTTATGTGGCTATACAATGACTCTAACCCAAGTTGACTCCCATCCCCACTTACTAGGAAGCAGCCATTGCAATTGATGTGGGTCCATTTCCATGTTGCTTGGTAAGAAGAAGTTTCGACCCTCTCCATAAGTAATCTTCATTATGACAGGTCCTGTCATAAATTCTTGTGCACTAGAGATTACTCACATGAGTATGGATAGGAGCAGACCCCAGTTAATCACAGTAACTCCTTCCTAGTAAGTAGAGATTGGAGGGCTTTCATGGTTCTACATATCCCCATAACTATGGAATATGTAGGGTTCATGAATACCAAATAGTTGCACACTTGTAACTCACCAATATGATTATTTCCTTTATTATCACAGGTGTCAGGCTCACTTCAAAGGACCAGTCTGAACGCAGGTCAAAGATTGCTGCTCTCAAATCCAATCTTTATTGAAGAATACATGACTTTGGAAAAGTCGGGAATGACCTAATGTTTACATACAATCATTTTTATCACCTCTGTCGTAACGTCACACCACACGTAAATATCATCACCAAATCCCACCCCCTGTATCACATTACTATTATTCCCACACATTCTACCAATTATAATTGTTTATACTTTCAACCCCGAGTTCCCAGGCTCTTCTATCTTCTTCTGCCAGGTGCTTCATGAGACATCCGGAATTATTTATGTTATGACTCCAAGTCCAGGGCTTGGAAATTCAGCCCTGGGACTTGGTTCCATGACATGGCGCCCCCTTTTTCTCCATCCTCCTCTTCGGTGCTGCTTTCATCACAATTCTGAAATAAATCAAACAATAACTCTATGTGTCCATTTTGTCCAAAGTACCCATATACTTTTTCAGTAAACTGCGATGGAATACTGGGTGTATTTTCCCTAAACTTTTTGGCAAGGCCAATTGGAAAGTCACTTCGTTTATAACACCCTGTATTCTGAATGGTCCAATATATTTGGGGCCCAGTTTTCTCGAAGGTAGTCCCAACTTGATGTTTTGTGTACTTAACCATACTAAATCTCCTTTCTCCAATTTTTCGCCTTCCATCCTTTTTCTGTCTGCGAATGTTTTATACTTTTTGTGTGCTTCCTTTAAGGATGCAGTCACTTGACTCCAACATTCTAGCATTTGAGTTTTCCATTTCCCTGCCCCTGTTTCTTCATTCTCTGTCCATCTTGGCAATTGGGGCAGAGGCTGTATTTCATACCCGTAAACAACTTCAAAGGGGGTTTTATTTGTTGCGGAGTGTATAGCTGAATTAAAAGCTAGTTCTGCGAAGGCTAGCCATTTAGACCAGTCATTCTGTCTCATGTTTGAGTACATGCAGAGGAACTGTCCAAGCGTCTGTTGAGTACGTTCTACTGCCCCGTTTGTCATGGGGTGAAAAGCAGAACTTAGGCTCCTTTCTGCTCCTAGCATTTCCAAGAATTTTTCCCAGAATTTTGCTGTGAACTGAACCCCTCTGTCACTGACCACTCTACTGGGACATCCATGAAGTTTATAAATATGGTTTATGTACAATTCAGCCAGCTTCTCTGCCGATGGTAGTTTCGTCAGTGCTATAAAGTGGGCCTGTTTAGAAAACAGGTCTAATACTGTCCAAATATAACGATGTCCCTTGCTAACCGGCAGTTCCCCCACAAAGTCCATAGCCACACATTCCCAAGGCCTGGTAGGTTCTGCTACTGTTTGTAATAATCCCATTGGCTTCCCTCCTCTTGATTTATTTCTGGCACAATCATCACATTGGACAACATGATTCTTTATGTCCTTCCTCATCCCAGGCCACCAACAATGTTTTGCTATCGCCTTTGTTGTTTTTGTAATCCCTGTATGACCAGCGCTCTGGTTATTGTGAAAACGATGCAAAATCTTAATCCTTAATATTGCCGGGATATACAGTTTCTTGTTCACAAACCAAAATCCCCCCTTCTGCTCCCCCTTTTCTGCGTTGGATGCAATCCACTGATCTCCTTCGTATGACTGTCTCAGTTCTTTTCCCCAACTATTTTCCTCATCAAATTCAATCATAGCAGTGTTCTCTCTTTGGGTCTGCGCTCTTGTACTGACAGCTAAACCCCATTGTTTATCGGAAAATAATGTTCCCTCTTTTGTAGTGGTTCTGCCCTCGTGTTGAGGCATGCGTGAAAGAGCATCTGCCAAGACATTCTGTTTCCCTTGGAAAAACTTTAATTGGAAATCGAACCTGCTAAAGTATTGTGCCCATCTAATTTGTTTAGGGGACAATTTTCGAGGAGATTTTAAATACTGGAGGTTCTTATGGTCAGACCAAATTTCAAATGGGATTCCACTCCCTTCGAGGAAGTGCCGCCAGCATTCTAAGGCTTTTAATATGGCTAATGCTTCTTTTTCCCATATGGGCCAACATTTTTCAGTTTCACTGAACTTCCGAGACAAATATCCACAAGGTTTTAAATTCCCATTTTGATCTTTTTGCAATAGTACTGCCCCGTATGCACAGTCTGAAGCATCGCAATGAATTATGAAAGGGCTCCGGATATCGGGGTGTTTTAGGACAGGTTCTTCTGTGAAGCGTCCTTTTAGGGTTTCAAATGCCTTTTGGCATTCTGGTGTCCAACTCAGTTTGGCGCCAGGAGCTTTCACTTTTGCTGTCTCCCCTTTCCCTTTTGTTTTTAAAAGTTCAGTAAGGGGAGCGGTTATTTGCGCAAAGCCTTTTATGAACGATCTATAAAAATTTGCAAATCCCAGAAATGATTGCAATTGTCTCCTTGTTTGAGGTACTCCCCATTCTTTTACGTCTGATACTTTAGACGGGTCCATAGCTAACCCTTCTGGAGATATCCGGTACCCTAGAAAGTCAATTTGAGTTTTATTGAATTCACATTTGGACAGTTTTGCATACAGCTTTGCTTCCCTTAGTCTTTGCAAAACTTCCCGGACCAATTCCACGTGCTTTTCCTTATCCTCGCTCACGATCAAGATGTCATCCAGAAATATGAATACTCCTCGGTACAACAATGGGTGCAGTATTTCATTTATAAGCTGCATAAAGCAACCGCCGCCATTTTTTAACCCAAATGGCAAAATTTTATATTCAAAATGGCCGAATGCGCAGGAAAATGCAGTTTTCCAAGTATCCTCGGGTTTGATTCTTAATTTATGATATGCTTCAATTAAATCCAGTTTAGTAAATATGCTCCCTTTCTTCAATACGGTAATTAAATCCTTTACTAAGGGCATAGGGTATTTATTGTCCTTAGTAATTGCATTTAAATTTCGATAGTCAATGCACAATCTTAGAGAGTTGTCTTTCTTTCTCCTAAATAACACTGGGGCTCCGAGAGGAGAGTTGGATGGCTTAATGAAGCCTCGCGCCAGGTTCTTATCAATATATTTCCTCAATTCCTCCTTCTCCTGAACAGACATGGGATACACTTTTGGTTTTGGTAAGTTTGCTCCTGGGGTTATTTCAATTTCTACTTCTATATTCCTCTTGGGAGGTAATTTACTTGCCTCTTTCTGATTGAAAACATCCACAAAGTCTCTGTATTCAGGTGGCAATAGCTGTGGGTCTATTTCCCCTGTTTCATCTCCCTCGTCCTCCTCTGCTGCTATTTTGCTTATCTCCCATTGTGTTTGTTGCTCTTTAAATGCCAGGCTCTTTCCTCTCCAATCTACTTCGGGATTTGCCTGTTCGAGCCATGGGATCCCTAGTATGACATTGTATGTGGCAATAGGGGCTATCACAAAGGATATTCTTCCTTCCCATTTGCCTATTTTACATGGGACCCCCCGTATTTCCTTCGTAGATACCTCTCCAGCAGCAACTGATCCATCTAGCTGCGAAAATGCAATCGGGGAGTCAAGCCGCGTCTGCCGGCATTTTAGCGCTCCTGCTAATTCCGGAGTTATAATGTTCCTAGAACAACCACAATCCACGAATGCCCTGCAGGTGGCCCGATTCTCTAACCCCGATAGGCAGATTGGCACTACTAGCATGCGTTTGTCTTGACTCACCAGCCTCTCCGGAGATTCTGGGGCTCGCACCTCCTCCTCCGCTCGTCTCCCAGCTGCTGGCTTGGGCTTTGGGGGTTTTTGCGGCTCCCCCTTCCGGGCCCAACATTCTGCTGCTCGATGGCCCGTCTTCCCACACACAAAGCATCCCGGCTTGGGTCTGTTGTCGTCTCCTTTGAAGGGGATCCCCGGCCTCCCTCCGGGCCTTTCCTGCTTCCTCGTTTCTCCTCGACCCCTCGCCACCGGTCTTTGCTGGCCGCCGCCGCTCCGGAACCGCTTTACTTGGGCCAGGGTGGATTCGACGCGCCCTGCCAGTTGTATCCAGCCCTGAAGTGTCTCTGGATCGTCTCTGTGCGCCGCCCAACTAAAAACCTCGGGGCGTAGTCCCTCTTTGAATATCTCCACTTTGGTCACTTCAGACCACTCTGGTACCCTTTCTGCGAGATGGAGGAATTCCTCTGCGTACTCGGGCACCGTTTTGTCCCTCTGCTTTATTCCTTTAAGCTGGTCTCGAGCCCTCCATTGCTCTAGCCGGTCTCTGAACCGGTTTTCCAGTGCGGCGAGGAAGCGGGGCACTGACCTCAAGCACGGGTCGCGTCTGGCATGTAGTTGCACATACCAGCTGGCCGCTCCTCTCTTTAGTGTGTTGCCGATGGCCCGCACCATGCTTCCTTCGGAGGGGAATGTGTGTGCATTGTCTGCCATGTATCCCCTGATGCCAATGAGGAAAAAGTTCAGTTCAGATGATTCCCCTCCGTATTCCAGTTTGAGCTCTTCCCTCCTCTGCATCCATTCTGCGGCCCGTTGATGCTGTCTGGGAGGCATGGGGAAGGGTTGCATCGGGTTCCCTTGGACGGCCCCTTTGAACACGCCGCGCCCCATCCCGGCGGTCGTTCCCCGCGGCTCCCGAAACTCTGCCGCTGCTGTCGACCCTTCTCCCCATCCGAATGCGGGCCTCGCCGTAGCCCCCGCACCTCGCCTTCCTTCGTCGTACGGCACATCCTCCTCCTCTTCCTGGATCTCCGGCTCCTCTCCGCCTTCCTCTGCTAATCCACTGGACCCGATTCCTGGTCCCAGTGGTCTTTCCACCCCGACGCCCATTCGGGGGGTTGGGAGTCCTGTTGGAGTTGGCGGTCTCAGAGTTCCCAGAGCTTGCTGGCGCTCCACCTCGCGCGCCATTCTGTCCCGGAACTCCAGTTCCTGCCAGTATTCCTCATCCCCCTCGCCCCTCGCCGCCACGGGGCTCTGCGTTGAGGCGCGCTGGCCCCTCTGGCTCCAAGCCCCTTCTTTACTTGGCTCTCTCTCGGCGCCATATCGGGTGGGCTCCTTCTGGAGATTCTCTTCCAATAGTGGCACCAATCTCCCCACGGTTTCCGACAGCCTGGATAAATTAGTTTCCAGGATGGATAACCGCAGGGCCACGGTCTCCGGCATGCTTCCTCCAGATCCCCAACTGGTTTCTGCAGCCGCCGAGACGCCTCTTCCTCCTCTGGGAATCCTCTGGGTCACGCCGTTCGGCCTGGGGTACCCCGTAGAGGAAGCTATGGCTTGCAGCGTTTCCTCCCCCAACGGCCGGGCCTGTCAGGACCCAGGCTGCAGGGCACCAATAACCAAACACAGAGGCCGGAACCAATCTAATATCTTTATTGAAGGAGTAAATAAAGTTAATAAAAACAAGTGTAGAAAATAGTCCAGAGTTAGACCTTTCAGGAAAGGTCAAAATTAGTCCAAAGAAACAATGTCCAATATGAAATATTAAGGTCCAAAGTTGTAATCCAATAACCGAAACACTCACTTGCCAAGCAAGTGAGGGGAGATGACAAGGTCCTTTAGTCCATGAACTTGAGCAAGGCTAGGAAATAACTTGATACTTGGAACACAAGGCTTGATTCAAGACAACAAGGTAACGAGGAGCAGGAACTAGATCCGTGGAATTACTTAGTAAAATCCGTGAAACAAGGCAAGGCTTAGCCCTAGAAGGCGAGGCAAGGTCCGAAGGTAAACAAGGCTGGGAAGCAGGAGCGAAGGCTTGAGAACAAGGACAAGGCTTGAACAGGAACGAGGCTTGGAACGGAGCGCGCTGTCCAGACACAACTCACTCCGGAGGCTGACGAATTGACTCCGCGAAGTTACTTCGCGGTTAAAACACCTATATAGAGTCTAACTTTCCCGCCGAGAGCAGTTCTCTGGGAACCAGAACCCAAGCTAATCTCTGAGACCAGATGTTTGACTCCTTAAAGATTCTCACGGAAAGCAGGCTTAATTGGCTAAATTCTTAGCAGCTATTCTAGCACTCCTGCGCGAGGCCGCTTCCAAACCTCTCTGTTGTTTACAAAACTCATGGCGAGAAAACACAGGAGATGTAGGCTCTGGGTTTGTTTGACATACTTCTGGAACACAACTCTCTTGCAGGTGCAAGGTTCCCAGATCTGGCTGGGAAGAATCCAGTTCTGACTGGGAAGGTAAAAAACCCAAGTTTTCTTCTTCATCAGGCATCACAATGTCATGAGCAGGACTACAAGGCCCATGAGTCATCACACTATCCCCCTCCTCAAGCCCCCTCCCAAACCGGGACTCTCTCCCCGAGGCGCGAGGTCGTGGCTTGTCGGGATAGGTCTGATGAAAGCGACGGGTTAGATCAGGAGCATGGACTGTGGAGGCGTCTTCCCAAGAGCGTTCCTCAGGGCCAAAACCCACCCAGTCAATGAGATATTGCAGGCGGCGGCGGTGAAAGCGAGAATCCAAAATGTCCTGAACTTCGAACTCGTCCTCCCCATCCACCAAAACAGGGACGGGGGCCGGCCGGTTTACATCTGGCCGCACACCATCCGCCGGAAGGAGCAGGGAGCGGTGAAACACTGGGTGAATGCGGATTGAACGTGGAAGTTGGAGTTTGAAAGTCACGGGGTTTAATTGCACCACCACTGGATAGGGACCAATGAAACGGGCATCTAACTTCCGGCAAGGGCGATGGGAGGGCAGAAAGCGAGTGGACAGAAAAACCCGATCTCCTACCTTGATTTCGGGGCCCGGCTGGCGATGTTTGTCCGCGTGACGTTTATAATCCTCCTTAGCTTGGTCCAGTTGCTGGAGCAAAAGTTGTTGCACCGCTGTGAGTTCCTGCAGCCAATCCTCTGCTGCGGGAACTTCTGAAGTTTCAATGACAGGGGGAAAGAAACGTGGGTGGAAACCGTAGTTTGCAAAGAACGGCGTTTCTTTTGTAGAAGCCTGGACTCCATTGTTGTAGGCAAACTCCGACAGTGGTAACAGAGAAGCCCAATTGTCCTGTTGGTAGTTTACATAACAGCGAAGGTACTGTTCCAAAGTGGCATTAGTGCGCTCCGTTTGCCCATCTGTTTGGGGATGATGAGCGGAAGATAAACGAGAGTCTATGCCCAATAGTTTTTGTAGTGCCTTCCAGAAACGAGAGGTGAATTGGGATCCACGGTCTGTGATCAAACTCTTGGGCAATCCATGTAATCTGAAAACATGTTGGAGGAATAGATCTGCGGTCTCTTTGGCCGTGGGAAGGCCTTCACAGGGAATGAAATGGGCTAACTTGGTGAAAAGGTCCACCACCACTAGGATCGTGGTAAATTTACAGGAAGGTGGTAAGTCAGTGATAAAATCCGCAGAAATTATTTCCCATGGGCGAGATGGGGTAGGAAGGGGGTGTAAAAGCCCTGAGGGCTTCTCCCTTCTTGTCTTGGAGCGCTGGCATACTGGGCAGGTGTTGACATATTTTTCCACATCCTTACGGATCTTGGGCCACCAGAAGTCTCTTAGGATCAAATGCATGGTTTTAAATAGTCCGAAATGCCCTGCTGGCTTGCAGTCATGACACAGACGAAGTGCTTTTTCCCTGCCCGGTCCTGGTGGGATATAAACATGATTTCTATAGCAAAGCAGTCCATCCTTAAGCGAAAAGGGAAAATGCAGTCCTTGACGAAGTTGGTCCTGCGCCCAGGCATCTGCTTGCTGACTAGCCCTGATTTCTTGAGCACAGAGGGGCCCTGGAGTAGAGGGAGTTGAATCAATGGGAGTGGATTTGGTGTTCCCCACTGTGAGCGTGGCAAAGTTCTCGGGTTGTAGTAGTTGGGATTCAAAGGTCTCCTTGCGTCCTGCAGCGTATTCCGGTTTACGTGACAGGGCGTCTGCTTGCTTGGTTTGGGCTGGGGTTACATAATGAATCTGGAAGTTAAAACGTTCAAAGAATAAAACCCAACGTTGTTGCCTCTGATTTAGCTTGCGGGCAGTTCTTAGATGTTCTAGATTCCGATGATCAGTATGGACTTCAATGGGAAATTTGGCCCCTTCTAGCCAATGTCTCCAAGTTTCAAAAGCTGCCTTTATGGCTAATAGTTCTTTTTCCCAAATGGTATAGTTTCTTTCTGGTGCGGTTAGTTGACGAGAATAAAAGGCACAAGGATGAAGGTGATCTCCCACCGGTTGTAGGAGTACAGCTCCAATTGCCACATCAGAGGCGTCCGCTTGCACCACAAAAAGGGTTTCAGGATCTGGATGCTGAAGGATTGGCTGGGACGTGAATAATTTCTTTAGTTGCTGGAACCCTTTCTCTGCTTGATCAGTCCAGCGGAAGGGCTGTTTCCCACGGATGCAGCTGGTGATTGGGTCAGACCAGCGGGCAAAATCTGGAATGAACTTGCGGTAATAGTTCGCGAACCCCAAGAATCGCTGCACCTCTTTCTTGTTGGTTGGCGCCCGCCATTCCAATACTGTTGAAACTTTTGCCGGGTCCATGGAGAGCCCTAGAGGCGAGATGCGGTACCCCAGGAAATCTACCTCTTGTAGATCAAAAGCGCATTTTTCCAGCTTGGCATAAAGCCCATGATCCCGCAATCGTTGTAACACCATTTTAACGTGGTTCTCATGTTCTGATTGTGATCTAGAAAACACCAAAAAATCGTCCAGGTAGATGATCAAGAACCGATCTAGATAATCCTGAAAGATGTCATTGACAAAATGCTGGAACGTTGCGGGAGCTCCGCATAAACCATAATTCATAACTCGGGACTCGAATAATCCGAATTTAGTCTGGAAGGCGGTCTTCCACTCGTCCCCTTCTCTGATGCGAACTAGGTTATAAGCCCCCCGTAGGTCCAGCTTGGTGTAGACCTTGGCTCCTCGAAGTCGGTCTAGTAGATCCGAGATTAAGGGCAGGGGATAGCTGTTCCGCTTAGTGATATTGTTCAATGCTCTGTAGTCCACCACCAAGCGTAATTCCCCTGACTTCTTCTTCACAAACATCACTGGGGAGGCGGCTGGGGATTGAGAGGGTCTGATGAATCCCTTGCGAAGGTTTGTCTCTATGAATTCTCTGAGAGCTTCTTGCTCCGGTTCAGTCAGGGAGTAGAGATGCCCTCGCGGGATCGGGGCCCCCTCCACCAAGTCAATGGCACAGTCATAAGGTCTATGTGGGGGTAATTTTTCAGCTTCTTTTTCATTGAATACATCCCAATACTCGGAGTACTTCTTTGGCAAGGTGATAATGGGCTCGGTGTCTGTGGCATGGCAGACCTTGGCTACGAGGCAATGGTTTTGGCAGTACCTTGAAGCAAACTGTAGTTCTCTGTTGGACCAGGAGATGCTTGGGTCGTGAAGTGTCAGCCATGGAATCCCCAAAATCACAGGGAAATGGGGAACCTCAGTAACAAAGAAGGAAATCTCTTCCATATGTTCCCTTATCCACATCCTGGTGGGTTCCGACCACTGGCTTACGGAGCCCGTCTTGAGAGGGCGGCCATCGATGGCTTGCACCACACGGGCATTCTTGAAGTCATGATATTGTAATCCCAGAGAGTCGGCATACTCTCTATCAATGAAATTGTTGGTGGCTCCTGAGTCTATCATGGCGTGGATCATGACGGGTCCCTTTTTTGCTGACCATAAGGTGATCACTAGAAGGAACAGGACCCCGGTTGGCGGCTCTTGAATGGGTTTTTTGACCGGGTTGGCGAGCCTCTCTACGCCCGGTCGTTGGCTTCCCCCGCCGGCTGTGTGCCAGCCGCCTCAGTCGCCTTCGTCTCTGTGGAGGACGCCGCCGCAAGACGGGCGGCGGGCTTCCCTTTGGCTGGGCATTCTCTAGCGAAGTGGCCCTTATTCCCGCAATACCAACAGAGGTTTAGGCGTTGGCGGCGGGCCTTCTCGGCGGCATCCAATCTGGGACGCACATTGCCCAATTGCATCGGTACCTCCTTGCTCCCTCTGGGGTATGGGGATGGTGGTGGGGGTCTCCACACTGGACGTGGCTGAACGCTGGCGGGAGCGAGGGGTTTTGCCCCAGCTCTACCGCTCTGGCCTCGTACCCACTGTTTCCTGTTGGCAATCATGACTTCAGCCCGTAAACATTGATCAATGAGTGCTTCAAGAGTGTGGGGAGGATCCACCTTGGAGATTTCCTCCAGCATTTCAATGTTGAGACCCTCCCGAAATTGTCCTCTGAGGGCTACATCGTTCCAGCCGGTGTTGTGGGCCAGCACTCGGAACTCGGCTATGTACTGAGACATGGGTCTGTCTCCTTGAAAGAGGCGGCGGAGTTTGTGACCGGCTGCCTCCAAATTGTCCTCAATTCCCCAGGTCTCCTTAAGGTGGTCCAAGAAGTGTTGCGCTGATCTTAGGTGTGAAGAGGCTTGGTCGAACAGTGCCGTCGCCCAGTTGGCCGCTGGCCCGTCTAGAAGACTGTAAACCCACGCCACCTTGATGTCTTCTTGGGGAAACTCGGCGGCACGGGCCTCTAGGTAAGCCTGGCACTGGCGGCGGAAAACTTGGACCTTGGAGGCTTCTCCAGAAAACTTGGTTGGCAACGCCATGGCCGGGAGGCGGATTCCGCGCTCTCTCAACCCTTTTATTTCTCCATCCTGCGCGTTGAGTCTGTCACGGATGCGGTCCACTTCGTCCTTGCTGATGGTGTAGCTAAGTGGCTGTCCACCCGGCACGGCTCCGGTAGACATTCTGGCCTTGGTTAATTGGTGCTTATGGTGGCGGAGTCAAACTGTCAGGACCCAGGCTGCAGGGCACCAATAACCAAACACAGAGGCCGGAACCAATCTAATATCTTTATTGAAGGAGTAAATAAAGTTAATAAAAACAAGTGTAGAAAATAGTCCAGAGTTAGACCTTTCAGGAAAGGTCAAAATTAGTCCAAAGAAACAATGTCCAATATGAAATATTAAGGTCCAAAGTTGTAATCCAATAACCGAAACACTCACTTGCCAAGCAAGTGAGGGGAGATGACAAGGTCCTTTAGTCCATGAACTTGAGCAAGGCTAGGAAATAACTTGATACTTGGAACACAAGGCTTGATTCAAGACAACAAGGTAACGAGGAGCAGGAACTAGATCCGTGGAATTACTTGGTAAAATCCGTGAAACAAGGCAAGGCTTAGTCCTAGAAGGCGAGGCAAGGTCCGAAGGTAAACAAGGCTGGGAAGCAGGAGCGAAGGCTTGAGAACAAGGACAAGGCTTGAACAGGAACGAGGCTTGGAACGGAGCGCGCTGTCCAGACACAACTCGCTCCGGAGGCTGACGAATTGACTCCGCGAAGTTACTTCGCGGTTAAAACACCTATATAGAGTCTAACTTTCCCGCCGAGAGCAGTTCTCTGGGAACCAGAACCCAAGCTAATCTCTGAGACCAGATGTTTGACTCCTTAAAGATTCTCACGGAAAGCAGGCTTAATTGGCTAAATTCTTAGCAGCTATTCTAGCACTCCTGCGCGAGGCCGCTTCCAAACCTCTCTGTTGTTTACAAAACTCATGGCGAGAAAACACAGGAGATGTAGGCTCTGGGTTTGTTTGACATACTTCTGGAACACAACTCTCTTGCAGGTGCAAGGTTCCCAGATCTGGCTGGGAAGAATCCAGTTCTGACTGGGAAGGTAAAAAACCCAAGTTTTCTTCTTCATCAGGCATCACAATGTCATGAGCAGGACTACAAGGCCCATGAGTCATCACAGGGCCCCTGGCAGAGGCCTCTCTGCTCCATTTAGGCTTTGATCGCCTTCTCCACTCATTATCACTTCACTGCGAATCCGCAGGAGGGTGAGAACGGGGATTCCCGACTTAAATGTCAGGCTCACTTCAAAGGACCAGTCTGAACGCAGGTCAAAGATTGCTGCTCTCAAATCCAATCTTTATTGAAGAATACATGACTTTGGAAAAGTCGGGAATGACCTAATGTTTACATACAATCATTTTTATCACCTCTGTCGTAACGTCACACCACACGTAAATATCATCACCAAATCCCACCCCCTGTATCACATTACTATTATTCCCACACATTCTACCAATTATAATTGTTTATACTTTCAACCCCGAGTTCCCAGGCTCTTCTATCTTCTTCTGCCAGGTGCTTCATGAGACATCCGGAATTATTTATGTTATGACTCCAAGTCCAGGGCTTGGAAATTCAGCCCTGGGACTTGGTTCCATGACACACAGGTATACCTCAGTTAATAAAGTGGATATTGTCTGAAGCTTGACTTCTTTCACAAAAAAAATTGGTACCAAGGGTGAAACTAACATGGAAGACATAGGGATAGGTTCTTACACCTCATGTTTCAGGAAACTTTGTATTCAAAACTAGTAACATCTACATGTGAAATGAAGCATCCAGATCAGGTGAGCCTTGCATTAGCAAACAAAAATGCACTGAACCTTATACAGCAGTGGTTCTCAACCTGTGGGTCCCCAGATGTTTTGACCTTCAACTCCCAGAAATCCTAACAGCTGGTAAACTGGCTGAGATTTCTGGGAGTTGTAGGTCAAAACACCTGTTCTAGAAATACTTGAAACCTTCTTTTAAAATGCAATCATGAGAAAGGGAATGATAGTTTAACTCTATCTGTATAACATGTGTCTGACACTGATTCTCAGGCAAATTGCTCTAAAGGAATTATCAAAAGATGGAAAAGTGAAAAAAGGCTGATGAGAGCAGATGGAACTCAAATATTTGAACCAAAAGTTGGGGTTTTTGTACTATAAATCCTAGGGAGAATTCTAAAAGTTGTAGGCCAAATCGTAACATACACACCCATCCTCTGATTCAAACTGAGAAGAGTTTGTCATCATCTGCACTTTTACAATGATATGCTTTCAATTGTTCTGGCTTCCACAGCATTCATAATATTAATTTTGTTCTGTTCTGGTTTGGTTTTGTAAAGAGCAGTACCTGCTGTTTCTCCCCATGTATTTCTCTTTCTACTCCAAAATAAAATCTGGCCTGTATTAATCAGGTTCTTTACAGTGGATATTAGTATAATTCTGTGCTGCAGCTTATTGACTTGTTCCATGGATAAATAAAGGTGACAAGCACCTTCTCAAGGTACTTTGAATATTAAATAGATCAAGCATGGCAGTATCGATAACACAACAAAAAAAGGAAATGTAGTGGGGGATTTGGGGGTGGGGAGCATGGAAACTTCATTTTCCTGCACTCTTCATTTTAGTGATTCTATGAAATGCCTATTTCCAAAGAAAAGCAACAATTTAACAACATTCTTTGACAAATAGTCCAAGGCATTGTCCAATCTAGCATTCTGTAGCAGATTATTTGTGAATACATTCAGAACAAGAGCTCAAAGACAAGATGAAAGTCTGATCATCTGAACTGCTCCTTGTTCATCAAAATGGAAAGAAGCTTAATCAACTTAAACAGGACATCACTTAAAAGTGTGTCGCTCCAGATAGATTCATCTCGGTCTAACCTGATCGGAAGTGGCAGTTTTAAGACCATGACAAAGTGAAGTCTATGTCAGGATGAGAATGTTAATACAATGTGAACCGAGGTTTTGCTACCACCTTCCACACTATTTTCGAAGCTGCCAACATGAATACACGATTGCATTTCTTATAAGAGACCCGTCCTTAGTAATGTTCCTTCCAAGATTCACAGCTTGTTTTCCACATCATCCAGTGTTGTTTTCAGTGATGCTAATGATTGGTTTTGAAGCTTATCTAAGAAAGAATGTATTTTTTCAGCCAATTCCAATTTCTTTTTAACCAATACCAGAACCATCTTACTGGTAATCACTGAGGTTAAATAATATTTCACTGAAGTGACCAGGTACTATATCTTATCAAGGATGAGCATCTACTCAAACAGTGTTCAGTCCAGCTCCAAAGTAAAGAACTATAAGAAGTTCTGCTATATAGAAGTACTGCTATATCGAAGTAGCAGATTTAAAGTTGCCCATCAGACCTTAGCAAATGAGTAACAGGCTGAGGGTTTGTCTACACCACCACAAATAAACTGGGTGCAGTGCAGAGTAACATGCCACAAATTCACTACTGTTAGCCCTGTTGTATTGATGGCCCACACATGTCCCCTGCCTGAAGGTTAGCCAGCACTGTTTACCCCTTGGGTTCTCTGTTCCTGTCTCCAGGTTTACATCCCTCCTCCTGGTACTCCACTGTCACACCCTTCCTGGGTAAGCACCATAACTCCCTGACAGAGCTTTGCTGGTGACAACATTGCTTGATCTGAGGTATCCAGCCATATGATTAGAGATGAAGAAGGTAGTCCTCATCACTGATCGCATGGCTGGATATCTTCTTTCAACCTCAGAGCTAGCAACATTGCCACCAGTGGGGCTCTGCTGGGGGGATGCAGTGGCAATGGAATACCTGGAGGAATGTCAACTTTTTTCTTAGGGAACAAATGCTGTATTCAGCTAGAGAGTGGGTGGAAAGAGATCATGGCACTTGTCACTTGCAAGTATTGAAGCAGTGGCACTGGCAGCAACCCCAGAGGATCCTTCCAGCGCTGATCAGTAATGAGGACAAAAATGGCTGTGGATCTTTCCAGACAGGCCGTTTATCCTAGGATCTGATCCCAGGCTTTCTGCTTTAAACTGGATTATATGAGTCCATGCACTGCCAGATAATCTGAGATAAACAGAAAACCTGGGATCAGATCCTGGAATAAAGGGCTTGTCTGGAAGGGCCCTATGTCTACCAGCAACAATCTGCCACAGTGGGTATTTTTGAAATGTGAACGCAACTGAATTACACTGAATCCAACTCAATCTGCTCTCCACACTTCAAAAATACTAGTGGTACACTTGAGTTTCCAGGAAGTTTGGAGCAATCTTAAAATTCTTAAATAATGGAATTAAAGGCTATACGAAGCAGAACTGATTGCACCAAGTTCGAATTGAGTGAGTGATTCTTCCCCCTTGTGTAGATAAGCCCTGAGCAAAAGTCAGTCTTCCTCTTTATAGTAAATTACCTTCCTATTTAAATTGCAGTCTCTTACATAGCACAGCAAACCCTTTCTCCAGCTTTTGTCTTGCCAGCGAATAGCCTACAGTAGCACTTGAATAAGCAAGCAGAGGAGATAAATCATCAGTCTCCCAGATTTTCAGATTCCAAAAAATGATTAGATTCCCCCCTAGACTTGCAGACAAATTACATGAGTAGGGAAAGAAGGGGAGAGAGAGAGAAAGAGAGAAACAGATAGCCGTATTGTTAAATAGTATTTTTAATCCAATAAAGCACTCTATATTAGATTTTGAGGGAAAAGAGGAGTCCTAGAACCTATCTACACTACCATATGAAATCTAGACAATCTGTTTTGAACTGGATTATATGGTAGTGTAGACCCATATAATCCAGTTTAAATTGGATAATCTAGATTATATGGCAGTGTAGATCTAGCATTAGTGTCATTCTTTCCTCCCTTCTTGTTTTTCACGGAAAGGGAAAACTGCTTGTCTGTCTTCTGTCTGCCTGTCTTCTCTCTGTCTATCTGTACACCAATTATCTATTCTGGGCCATGTTCCTGAAGTAGCTATATGCACATCTGGCTATGGTATGGTATTTGTTGGCATTTTTTTTTTGCTTATGGACTTTACTATCTTTATTAAAGGAAGAATTCAATCCTTTTCAATCGCCGTTCATTATCTATTCATTTAACTTTATAGGGTGTCTTGTGCAGACAGTAGAAAAGTTGACCAATCATAACAGCATTCTGTCATCCCTTGGTAGCTATGGGAGTTTGGTTCCCCATGAACAACAAAATCTATGGATGCTCAAGTCCCATCATATGCACAAGCATAGTGAAAATTGTGCCCTTTACATAAATGAGAAAATCTAGGTTGGCATTTTGAAAATACATGGCAAAGTTCCACAGAAAATACAGTTGAGGGTTGTTGAAGGTTTTTTTTTTCCATGAATTTTGTTTAGGCAAAAACATACATCACTACTTGTACAAAAAGGTTTTTTGGTATTGAATTGGTATAGATAACTCTCACATAACACACTATTTTCAATGTGTGTTTCTGGAAACTGTGTGTGTGTGAAATTGTGTTTTTCTTTTTTCTTTTAATCACATTTTTAAAGAAAAACTTTTTGCAAGAAAAAAGCATTTTTGTTCAACTCCCCCCCCCCCCATCCAAATGTATATTTATGTACTGAATAATTCTCTAATCCACCTCTTCCCTTTCTCTGTATGTCTTCAGAAAGAAGCTGGAGAGTTACCTGCTGGGAATGCTCTAGCTCAGAGTTTCTCAAATTGTGCTCTCCCAGATGTTTTGGACTTCAACTTCCACAATTCCTAACAGATGGTAAGCTGACTGGAATTTCTGGGAGTTGAAGTCCAAACATTTGGAGGAGCAGTTGGAGAAACACTGCTCTAGCTGGATTTCCTGAATAGATGACCCTTCCCAACTCCCCATGAATGCAGAATGTGTAAATACTGAGCAAAAATTGCATGGAAATATTCATCTTCACCCACAGCAGGAGAAAATAATTGGAGTGATTTATGTGAGTGAATAAAACAGTAGATGATTTACACTCCTTTAAATTGGGACCCAGTTCCTTCACCCTATTCCTTATGTCAGGACTAAAACCATACATGTGCCCATTGGCAACAATTATTTTTATCTTTTCTGGAAGCTCTGCAGGGGCTGGCACTATTCCATTAATCTAATGCTCACCTTTTAAAGCTAAATTAGCTTCTCAAAATTTGGGTGCTCATTAGATTCGCATAATATGGTAATCTTAGTGCTGAGCCAAAGCAAAAGGGGAAGCTGCTTCAGGAGCACCTGGAGCTCCTATTTGAAAGACATCATGTCTAATTTAATTGCCATGGCTTAATGCTATGCACTTCTGGGATTTGTAGTTTGGTGAGGCATCAGGATTCTTTGGCAGCCACCATGATCCCAAATTACAGTCCCCATGACTCCATAGCATTGAGCCAGGGCAGCTAAAGTGGATTCATTCTACAGCATAGATGCACCCCAAGGTTTTCTTTTCCATTGATGATAGTTTTGATATTTTGATACTTTTGTTTTTAAAGAAGGAATTATAAGCAGGAAGCAACTGTGATGTGCACGTTTTTTGGCCAAATTACGAAGAGTCCACTTTTTGCAGCTGCGCACACATGATTTCAGGGTTTTAGAAATTGAGGTGTGCATTGGATTCAATGGTGCATTAGACTTGAGTAAATATGGGTATTTTGAGTAATGCTGCCTCAAAATATACATATAAATTAAGAAACATTTCAGAGCCTTACATAGCAATCACAGTAACATAAGTCTCCTCTCCTGAGAGCAAGCCTTGCTATTGTGCAAGAATCCAGCACTTCTGTTATTAAGCAGTTCCCACAAGAGCAGGTTTCTGACTTTTACATGAATGAAACCCAGCATGGGCTCCACCTTTGTTCTGATTCATTTCATTGCAAGAAAGGTCAGTGCATTTCCTTGCATTTGAAATTGTCAAGTAAATTCCCATAGTATCTCCATAACAGTGGTTAGGATCAAAACAGGAGCAGCCACTGGATTTGCTCCCATGGGGCCAGTGGATCCCCCCTGGGTTTGCCTGATTTTCCTCCCATATCTGCTCCATTAAGGACTGCTTCAACAACCCCATGGTTCGAATCTTACCCAGAAAGAGTGTGTATGAGCTCCCTTTCCATGAGAGAAGCCTCCCACAATGATGGTAAAAAACATCAAACATCTGGGTGTCCCCTGGGCAACGTCCTTGCAGATGGTCAATTCTCTCACACTAGAAGCAACTTGCAGTTTCTTAAGTCACTCCTGACACAAACAAAACAACCAGCCTCATTTCCTCTCAACTCAATGGCTCTGACAGTTCACCCAGCAGCACTGAGATGGAGAGTGTGCAAAACCAATTTTGTACAACTATACAATTTTTAATTGCTGAAGCTTTGTTGCTGAGATCTATGTTTATTTAGAGCTCATTCGTTTTCATTACCATTTTATTTGCTTTCGTTTTTCCAATCCATTCTGCTTCTTCCTGGGGAAGGCTTCTTGTCATGAATTTCTCAGGCGTTCTGCCAAATTGCTAAAAGATCCAATCTGCCTTGTTTTAGGACATTTGTCGAAAAGGTCTCCTATTTTGAGGCAATTTGAATTGACTATACAACCAGACTCTTAATTGTTGACTGATTTCTTTCTCTTTCTAATTTTTACAAGCTAGAAATAATTGTTTTGCCTAAACACAAGGTGATAAAAAAGACAGGGAAAAAACGCTTTGCAACAAAGCGGAAGTTGGCATATCATTACAAATGTACACTTTTAAAACTGTTAAGATGTATTACAATGTGTTAAACAGTGTTTTTAATAGCTTAAAGCTTTTTTTTTTACTGTTTTAAATGGTATTAGATTGTTTTTGCTTACCTGGCACCCTGAAATTTTATGATGCTGCAAATATTTAAATAAATAAGTAAATGAAATTGAAAATGCTGGGGAAAACGATAGGAGCATCTACTTAGTTATAAATGTGTAAATAATTGACCTGAACCCCAAAATATACCTTAAAAGCCAGCAGCTGCTCTGAGTGACGGAGGTCTGTTTTATTGGCTGTCAGGGCACCCCACAAGGACACTCCTATCCTCCTCCTGACAGCAAATGAGATTGTAACACTAAAAAACAGGACTTTACCAAAATTATTTGGTGTAGCTTCAGTCACTGACAGGAGAGGGCTTGGAACGCCATCCTGTTGTGCTCCAATCACCAGCACAATTCGGCCCATCAAGCTTGTTCAGATGGCCATAACAGTAAGGGCTCAGCTGCAGGCCCGGTCCAACATGGAGGCCAGTGAGGCCCCCGCTTGGAGCGCAGGGTCCCCTGGGGCGCCGTTGAGGTGTCTCCCCCCTCCTCCCCCCCCCCCCCCACGGGGATCACCGGCTCAGTTGAAGCCTTCCACCTTCTGCAGCAATGGGCATGGCTCTCTCTTCCTCCCTGCGTCTCTCTCTCTCTCTCTCTCTCTGAGAGGTCGCGCAGAGAGAGAGAGAGAGAGAGATCGGAGAGGTGGAGAGAGGGAGAGAGAGAGAGGGAGAGAGAGAAAGCAGGGAGGGAGGGAAGAAAGAAGGGATCCAGCACCAGCCTCTTTCTCTTTCTCCCTCTTAGGAAAAAAGTCTCTTCCCCGGTTTGGTTTTGCTCTTTCCAGACTTACCCAAGAGCCAGTTAGCCTTAAAGGGGAACACCTGAGGCAGGCAAGCCTTTCTAATGGGAATCCTTAAGAGCCAGAGGATATCCCTTTAAGAGATCTCTCCAGGAGGATTATGGCACCAGCTCATTTGCAACAGATTCAGTGCCATGTAATCATGTGAGTTGTAGTTTTACAAACTCCCTACCTAGCCTTCCCTGCAGAAGAGAGCCAGTAGCATGCCAAACTACAACTCCCAGTTTTCTGTCAGATTGTTTTGGATTTCAACTCCCACAATTCCTAACACCAGACATGGGCAAAGTTTGCCCTTGCCTGGTATAGAAGCATTCTATTCTTTTTCCCCAGACATGCCAACAGTTTGTATATTAAGTGAGAAAATCCTGGGCATTTTTTCCTTTGATGCTAAAAGTGCATAGGTTGTTCAGCAACAGCCTACTGGCTGGGTTGCTATGAGTTTTCCGGGCTCTATAGCCATGTTCCTGAAGCATTCTCTCCTGACATTTTACCCACATCTGTGGCAGACATCCTCAGAGGCTATGAGGTCTGTTGGAAACTAGGCAAGTGGGGTTTATATATCTGTGGAAAGTCCAGGGTGGGAGAAAGAACTCTTGTCTGTGGGAGGCAAGTGTGAATGTTGCAATTGGCCACCTTGATTAGCATTGAATAGCCTTGCGGCTTCAAAGCCTGGCTGCTTCCTGCCTGGGGGAATCCTTTGTTGGGAGGTGTTAACTGGCCCTGATTGTTTTCTGTCTGGAATTCCCATTTTCTAGGTGTTGTTATTTATTTACTGTCCTGATTTTAGCTTTTCTTTAATACTGGTAGCCAGATTTTGTTTATTTTCATGGTTTCCTCTTTTCTGTTGAAATTGTCCATGTGCTTCTTGTGGATTTCAATGGCTTCTCTGTGTAGTCTGACATGGTGGCTTTTACAGTGGTCCAGCATTTCTGTGTTCTCAAATACTGGCTGTTAGGAATTGTGGGAGTTGAAGTCCAAAACATCTGGAGGGCCAAAGTTTGCCCATGCTTGATTTAGATCCATCCCAAAAACGGTATATTTGGCAATCCCTTTGGGTACGACCTTGGAAATATCTGGCTATAGTGCAAAATGTTCTCAAGTGTTGAGTTTTTGAAACTGCACAAGATGGCTTTAAGGCAATTTCTGCCCCCTCAGCCAAAACATATATAGCCAACTTCAGTAAGCTGGAAATAGTCTTAATCATGTATCCAGCTCAATAGCAGATTGTGATGGGAAAGTTCTGGAAAGTGCAGTATAGAGCAGGCATGGGCAAACTTTAGTCCTCCAGATATTTAATAATAATAATAATAATAATAATAATAATAATAATAATAATAATAATTGTTATTGTTCTATTTTATTTCTAACCTGCCCTCTCTCCCCAAAAGGACTCAGGGCAGCTTCCAAATGCAAAGGCAAATATTCAATGCCATATACAATAATAAAAACACAACACAATAAAATCACAAATAAATCATAGCTAAAAGTGCATATAAAATTGTTTCTATAGGGAGGATAAATGATTGGATTTCAACTCCTACAGCTTAGCTTTCTTTGCCAATAATGGTACCATACCAAACTACAGCTCCCAAGATTCTGTAGCAGTGAGCCATCTTGGATATTGCTAGGGATGATTTTTATATTATTATTATTATTATTATTATTATTATTGACACAACGACGTTGTATGACACAGCAAACAAGATAGATATGCTGGATTTCGTTTCACAAAATCACAAGTCGAACACTTCCCAAGTGTCTAGGACTGTGTGATGTATTTTCGGATTATTATTATTATTATTATTATTATTATTATTATTATTATTATTATTATTATTATTAGGCCTTGCTCCTGGGAAGGTTCCTCTGCTGTGGCTCCCTACTTATCTATCTACCTTTCCACATATTCTCCACATTGTGTGTATGTGTATGTATACATACACACACACACATATACACACATACACAAACACATATGCAGGGACTATAACACACACACACATATATATTATATTCACCTCTACATTCTACCTTTTATTTTTCAGTGATTGGTTTCAGGAGGGGGGGCACCAAAATGCTGCTTGCTTACACTTGAAAATTGCCTAGGGCCGGCTCTGCTCAGCTGTCATGTTTTTCTCCATCTATCACAGGGCAACATGGCAGCCGATCACAGCTCCTCCTCCCTTATTTGGCACTACACATGTAGAGAGGCTGTCGCTTGCTGCTTACTGCTAGTGTGGGGTTTCCCTGTGAGTCCTGTCTGTTGTGCCAATCAAAATAGAAGAATATTGTGATGCACTGCTTCCTTAACCCTGTTGCTCAAACCCAGGCTTCCTTCAAAGGAAGAAAGAAAAGGATCCCAAGAAGGATGCTTCCTTAACTATGTTCTTCAAACCCAGAATCCCTCGAAAGGAAGACAGGAAAGGATCCCAGGAAGGATGCTTCCTTAACCCTGTTCTTCAAACTCAGACTCCCTTGAAACGAAGATGGCAAAGGATCCCAGTAAGGGTGCTTCCTTAACCCCATTTTTCAAATCCAGACTGCCTTGAAAGGAAGAAAGGACAGGAGCCCAGGAATGGAAAAGGGAGCCATAAAAGTTCCCCATTATCACCAATGGGCCTGATCTTCCTGGATTTTTTGGATGCCTAGCCAAAAACAGATTTTTCCATTAGCCAATTTTTGGGAGGCTCTCAAAAACAGATCTGGGTACCCATTGAAATTCAGATACCAAAAACAGATGGCCCTCCATCTGAATTGCACAAGCCTAATCTTTATTATTCACTGGAGCTATTGGCTTTTAAGGTAAGTTTTGGGGGGATTTATAATGGTGCCATGGTAGTTTTTTTTCTCATGTCAGGAGCAACTTGAGAAACTGCAAGTCGTTTCTGGTGTGAGAGAATTGGCTGTCTGCAAGGATATTGCCTAGGAGACACCTGGATGTTTCAACGTTTTTACCATCCTTGTGGAAGGCTTCTCTCATGTCCCAGCATGGAGCTGATAGAGGGAACACATCTGCGCTCTCCCCAGGTTGGATTTGAACCAGCAACCTTCAGGTCAGCAACCCAACCTTCAAGTCATCAGTCCTGTCGGCACAAGGGTTTAACCCACTGCTCACCAGGGGCTTCAAAGCCATGGTCATAATTATGTAACCTTATGAAATACAGAGCAATTACTGATCCTAGGTTACTAATCTATAGCTGCAATACTGGATTCCTGCCATGATAATTTGTACAAGGAAAAAATCGATAGAGGGAGCTGAAAATGCTCAATCTCCAAAGTTTTGTTGTGATAAACATATGGGCAGGATAGCCTTTGTCTGTCTGTTCCACAGACTTATACACTTGCACTAGTGCTGGAAGTATCTGTCCAGAGAGAAAACCTGTCAAAATTTTGGCATTTTTGCTAGAATGTCAAAACAGCCCAGTCTTGTGGCCCTTTTCAAATAGTTTTTATTTGCAGTAAGATTTTGTGGACTTCAGTGCACTTCATCAGGTGCCTGAAATGATGGTGATGGAGTTTTACTTATACTGAGTGGTGTTTAAAAGACCACAAAATATTAACCCAGCTAGTCCCACCCCAACCATGTTACCAAAATGTGTTTTAGTTGAATCCGTTGCAATGTAAATCTCTTTCCCCATTTTTTATTCCCTCCTATAAACCACACACACAATCTGACCTATTCTGACTGGGTGCTATAAGAAAACAAATGAGTACCCAATGAATAATGTATGAATATGTGACATTCAGAAGTTAATTTATTGCTCTGTCATTTGTTTCTCCAATATTACAGAATGAAATTAATAGTTGCCATTCATTTTAAGTTGTAATTTGTCACCGCTCTACCAGAAGTGCAGTTCTGTGAGCCAAAGACAAAATCTGGCCACTTTTAACGTAGCATTCCGGGAAAGCCTAGAGGGGAACCCAGAAGTGAACAGGCTTAAGAAGCTCCAGGGACTGTAACGTGTTGTTCAGGCCTCTGCAAGGAGAGATATGCTTGTTGTTGTGTACCTTCAAGTCATTTCCAATTTATAGCAGCCCTAAGGCACACCGATCATGGGGTTTTGTGGCAAGATTGGTTCAGAGAGGAGTTTGTCTTTGCTTTTCTCTGAGGACAATAGAGTGTCTCTCGCCCAAGGTCACCCAGTGGGTTTCCATGACTGAAATGGGGGTTCAAACTCTGGTCAACAGAGTTGTAGCCCAACATTCAAACTACTGCACTCTTCTTCTCCAGTCTGGTGCCCTCCAGATATTTCAGCTTTCATTATCCCCATTTTCTATTTTCCATCACTAGACATACTGGCTGGGACTCAGGAGTGTAGCTTTAGGGGAGACAAAATAAAGGCATTGTCTTCCATAAGAATCCTTGCTCCCCCCCCCCCCCAATGAATTTTTTCCCTTTAGTCCGCATGTTTCTAGCATTGCTGAGAACAAGACACTGACAATTCTCTCGTGTTCACATTTTCTTGGACTCTTTGGTTCCTGTTTTTTCCTTGGATGCTTAAACTGTAGGTATCTTGTATAAGGAGAAAGTAACTAATACCAAACATTTGAAGACAGAAAGGAGATTTCAATGGAGGAAGAGCAATGTCTTCATTTGTCCCCCACTCTGATAACTACACATCTTCTATGACCTTTTGTTTCAACCACGTGAAGTTATTCAGGTTGAAGAAGGATGGTCTAAAGGCCCTTCCACACAGCCATATCACCCAGAATATCAAGGCAGATAATCCACAATATCTGCTTTGAACTGAAATATCCGAGTCCACACTGTTATATCATCCAGTTTAAAGTGGATTTAATATAGTTGTGTGGAAGGGCCCTATGAGAGTGGAGAGCCATCTTATCCATGAATATCTCAGGTCCCTTATACATTGCCCCTATGTTCCAGGATCTGATCCCAGATTATCTTCTTATCCAAGATTATCTGGCAATGGAGGCTCATATAATCCAGTTTAAATATGATAATAGAAGCTCCCAGTGGTGCAGTGGGTTAAACACTAGTACCAGCAGGACTGATGACTTGAAGGTTGGGTTGCTGATCTGAAGATTGTCGGTTCGAATCCAACCCGGGGAGAGTGCAGATGAGCTCCCTCTGTCAGTTCCAGCCTCCCACAAGGATGGTAAAAACATCAAAACATATGGACGTCCCCTGGGCAACATTTTTGCAGATGGCCAATTCTCTCACACCAGAAGCAACTTGCAGTTTCTCAAGTCACTTGCAGCAACTTGCAGTTTCTCAAGTCACTCCTGTCAGGAGAAAAAAAATGATAATCTGGGACGAGATTGTGGGATATAGGGCAGTGTACAAGGGGCCTCAGAAGAAAGAAGTTTCCTAAACAACTGGAAGAAAGGGAAATGTTACCCCATGCCGCTGAGCACAATTTCTTCCTTTTTTCAGAAAATGACATGAATGCATTAGAGGAAGGAAGGCAGGCAAGGAAAAAGAAAAGAAAAGAAAGAACATTAAAATTTAAAATATGTCAGAGCAAAGCCAGTGTCAGATTTTAATGTTGCATTTATTTTAAAATCTTTCCTAGTGTAAAAAATTCTTGAAACAGTAGCCGCAAGAAAGATTCCAGCTGTTTCCTGTAATCCCAATATTGCAAGAAGTTAATCCAAAAATGCTGTTGTTCCTGCTGCTAAAATTGTACTTACCATAGATATAAATAGGATTGGGTCACCATGACAATCTCTTTCAAGATGAGTTCTGAGGACTTCTGTTAATCAGGTTCTATCCCATCAGTAAAAATGATCACATTCATTCTCCGTCTAGTTGGAGCCTCCGTTGGAAGAAGGAAATCTGATGAAGAAGAGAAACGCTGCTTTCTCTTTGAACTTGCAGAGATGCACAGACGGCTTTAATTCTGATCAGATAACATTTTGTGGAAATAGACATTAGTTTTAAAAAAGATACTGTTGGGATTCCTTTTCCATGCATTTTCAAAATCAGATGTTTCCTCGCAGAGAAGATTATTCGTCATTCCAATCAGCCATTTTAGCTGAAGCAACTGAAAGGTCAGACTGAGCTTGACTTTTGTTTAAATAGAACAAGACGGCATTATAAGGCAGCCCTGTTGAAGAAGATTGCACCCTAGTATGTTGAGTATTTTGCCTCCATGGAAAAATTGGAAAGTTCCCACTTAGGTCTCTTCCTCACAGCTGCATAAAATCACAGATTATTTGCTTTGTACTGGAATACATGGCAGTGTGGATTCAGATAGCCCAGTCCAAAGCAGATACTGTGGGATTTTCTACCTTGATATTTTGGGTTATATGGCTGTGTGGAAGGGCCCTTAATTGCTAATCAATACATTGCAGGACTACAGTTCAATTCATAAACAGTGCATGTATGAATTGTTAATTATGAACATTCAAACAATTTTAAAAAAATTGTTTCTAAATACACTAGTAAATATAGCCATATTTACTGTCATACTTACTGCCCGCCAGAATACACAGTTTAATGCAAGATGAGCTAGTGTCCCAACTCATTATAACATAAGCCAGCTTCCTAAAATCAGAATCATGCCTAGCCTCATAAATATTCCCAAAATTACCATCTTGTAATTCCATTGTAGGAGATTCCAGTGTAGGAGAACTAATTTTGTCACAATTTTGTCCCTTTCCTGTCATATTCTAGTAAACACTCATGTTTTCCTTTAATAATGTCATACATTTTTCCTTTAATAATGTCTAAACATCATAAATATTTGCTCTTCACATTTTATACTACCTTTCTAACAATTTGATGTGTCACATAGACAAAGAACCACAATAAAATGGGCAGATTTCCTCCACAGTATGGCTCTTGCAGTACTTTTCCATCTTGGGGACTTTATCACATGAGGCAGGAAAACCATTATTGAAGCTGGGCCATCACTTTTGGTGATGTTCCTTATCACATGATGCCTTGTGCATCCCACTAATGTGCCTCCTCCACACAATTAATCTGCCCCTGCCAACAACAAGCAAAACCTGCCAATAGCTCCCAATCTTACAACATTCCTGTCATCCACATTTTTGTGATGTTCTGCTTCTGTTCCTGCATGCTGGTAGCGAGGTGAAGTGGGGTTCACCTTCTCTCCCACTCTTCCCTCCCATTTTCTCACTATTCCTGGACTGGATGTTTTGTATTCATCTAAAATATTTTAGTTATACAGTATTTTACTTCTCTCTTTTTTTGGTAATTCATTGCTGAAACTGCAAAATTGACATATATGGAGCAGTTTTAAAAATCATGTCAGAAGCGACTTAACTGTTATAAGTTGTAGAAATAAATAAATAGAAGCTTTACGACAGTTTCTAAACCAAGATATACCCTGCAATATAATAAAGTGTCACTCAGGCTTGTGTAACAAGTAACAGTATCTTTACTTCAGTTCAAAATAACAGGGCAACCATATACAGTAGAGTCTCACTTATCCAACATAAACGGGCCGGCAGACCGTTGGATAAGCGAATATGTTGGATAATAAGGAGAGATTAAGAAAAAGCTTATTAAACATCAATATAGGTTATGATTTTACAAATTAAGCACCAAAACATCATGTTATACAACAAATTTGACAGAAAAAGTAGTTCAATATGCAGTAATGTTATGTTGTAATTACTGTATTTACAAAATTAGCCCCAAAATATCACGTTATATTGAAAACATTGACTACAAAAATGCGTTGGATAATCCAGAACGTTGGATAAGCGAGTGTTGGATAAGTGAGACTCTACTGTATACAGCAGTCTTTCTGAATTCACACAGAGAACAGAGGAAATAAACTGTCCCTTTAAACAGTCTTTAAATATGCCTCATTTGCCTTATAAATAAACTTTGGAGAGTTGGCAGCCATTTCCTTCCTGACCATTTCCAGTCAGCACCCTCTTCACTCTCCGAGGTGAAAATGGTAGTTAAAACCGTTTGTCTCAGCAGCAAGCTAGAGACATCAGCCAATCGGAATTCTGGCTCCTGGCTGGCTCAGTCAATCAGCTCTCGACACATTCCTTTCCGGTTTAACCCATTATATCATGGTGCCTTTTTGCAAATCCTCACATCCTTCCTTGGATTCACTGGAAAGCAATACAGTCTCATTTAAATAATACATTTAAAATACATAAATCATTTAACGTTGTTTCACCTGGGCTTAAAACTAAGCAATAATCCAATGTTTACCTTAAATATCATATAACCCTTTTTTACTCCATCCCAGGCAGCTTTGGTTGGGTTGCCTGCATATCGGCTCAGGAAATTAACTGCAAATGAAATATCTGCCCTGGTGCAATTGCCCATATATAACAACTGACCAACAATGCTTCTATAAGGTGCCTTATTGCAAATGATTCCCCAGTTCTTTTTCGAATTGCTTAATTTCCTGCAGCGACTTTGCCGAAAAACATAAATCATCAACAAATACAATAAGAGTTTGATAATCTTGGTTCTGTCCGCGTGTAAACACTCATGGATCCCAGGGTTGTTGTATGTCTTTCGGGCTGTGTGGCCATGTTCCAGAAGCATTCTCTCCTGACGTTTCGCCCACATCTATGGCAGGCATCCTCAGAGGTTGTGAGGTATGGATAAACTAAGTAAGGAAAGGAAAGAATATATATCTGTGTCCAAGGTGTGGCAAGAGTCCTTTGTCACTGGGAGCCAGCATTAATGTTTCTGTTAATCACCCTAATTAGCATTGGAGATGTTTTGTCCCTTGCCTGGGGGCATCCTTTGTTCAGTCAAGCCTTCATTGTGTTGGTTCCCATCTACTGTTTTGATTTTGGAGTTTTGTAATACTGGTAGCCAGATTTTGTTCATTTTCATGGTTTCTTCCTTTCTGTTAAAGTTGTCCACATGCTTGTGGATTTCAATGGCTTCTCTGTGTAGTCTGACATGATAGTTGTTGGAATGGTCCAGCATTTTTGTGTTCTCAAATAGTATCCTGTGTCCAGGCTGGTTCATCAAATGCTCTGCTATGGCTGATTTCTCTGGTTGAATTAGTCTGCAGTGCCTTTCATGTTCTTTGACTCTTGTTTGGGCGCTGCGTTTGGTGGTCCCTATGTAGACTTGTCCACAGCTGCATGGTATCCGGTAGACTCCTGCAGAAGAGAGAGGATCCCTCTTGTCCTTCGCTGACCGTAGCATTTGTTGGATTTTCTTCGTGGGTCTGTAGATAGTTTGTAGGTTGTGCTTCTTCATCAGCTTCCCTATGCGGTCAGTAGTTCCCTTGATGTATGGTAAGAACACCTTTCCTCTGGGTGGATCTTTGTCTTGACTCTCATGGCTTGTTCTTGCCCTTGCAGCTCTTCTGATGTCTGTGGTGGAGTATCCATTGGCCTGTAGAGCCCAGTTTAGGTGGTTGAGTTCACCTTGGAGGAGGTGAGGTTCGCAGATTCTTTGTGCACGGTCTGTCAGGGCTTTGATTGTGCTCCTTTTTTGACTTGGGTGATGGTTGGAGTTTTTATGAAGGTATCTATCTGTGTGTGTAGGTTTTCTGTAAACTGTGTGGCCCAATTGTTGATTGGGTTTGCGGATGACCAGAACATCTAGAAATGGCAGTTTTCCTTCCTTTTCTTTTTCCATGGTGAATTGGATGTTTGGGTGGATGCTGTTAAGATGGTCCAGGAACTTGCTGAGTTCTTCCTCTCCATGGCTCCAAATTGTGAAGGTGGATCCGCTCATGGGATCCGCTCTGCTCCCTACAAAACCCATCTTCCCAACTAGAATCTCACTTAAGCATTCATAATAATAAATAATAATAACTTTATTTTTATACCCCGCCCCATCTCCCTGAAGGGACTCGGGGCGGCTTACATGGGGCCTTGCCCGATACAACAATCAAATAACAATAACAGAGCAATAACACAATTATCTCAATAAAAACATCAGCAGGCAAGTCCCACCTGCTTTAAACCGTAAAGAACTTTTCATAAATGATAAGTCACGTTATTGTCTCTCTCCTTAGTCCTGAGTGGTGGCACAATATAAATCGTTTCCTTTAAATCAGCATTTAAATATGCAGTGATGATATCAAAATGATAAGTTAATAAATTTAAACAAGCTGCAATGCTTATAATTAACCTAACTGAACTAGAACTGACAGTAGAAGAATACACTTCTGTATAGTCAATATCCCTGACCTGTGTAAACCCTCTCACCACTAATCTCGCCTTATATCTTACCTTACCATCAGCACCTACCTTATGCTTAAATATCCACCTGGTATCGATGGGATTGCATCCCATAGGTAACTCTGCTGGTCGATACAGATTGAGCCTTTTCATACTCTCCAGCTCATCCTTAATAGCCCCTAACCACAATTCCCTTTCTCTTTGAGGTATACTTTCTAATTCCTCATAAGATTGCGGTTCTTAGCTCACCAAACAGATTCTATACCTTTCAGGTTTCCTTATAATCCTTTTACTCCTTCTTATGTCTACATTCTGGCTAGTGCTAGGTAACTAACCATCCTCCCGTACTATTGGATCTTCCTTCACCTCACCCTCAGATGATTGCACATCAGACTCATTGGATTCCATAGACTTATATTGTTTAACAAGAGGAGCCTGCTGTTCTTGCTGCTTGCTATTCTCATGAGCTCCCACACTATCAATAAGCAAGAAAACTTCACTGTTTACGTGAATCTTCTCCCAGCATTGGCTTTTAGCAAGTTAGCAGATCTGGAGATTATAATCCTGCCATCTTTATCTAGGAATTTCCAGGTGTTTGCCCCCTGTACATAACCTACCATAATTAGCTTTTGGGCTTTATCCTGCCCTTTTCTACTTATGGCCTTCCAAACCAAAAGTTCTTAAATGTCCTAAGGGTGGTTTCTTTTTATAAAGTAAATAATAAGGAGTATTTTGCTTTGCTTCTGACCAAAGCCTATTAATCTAATATTCAGCAGTTAGAATTGTCTCTCCACACAGATCTTGAGGTTGAACTGAGTCTGTAAGTAAGGAATCTTTGATAATTTGAATTTGTTTACCATACTCTGCACTCTGATAGGTGCATGTTAGTCTATGTTTTATGCCTTCCTTTCTAAGAAAATTCTCCAGATTATGAGAGGTAAATTCCCCACCTCTATTAGTTTGTAATGCCTTAATTCCAACATTAAATTGTCCTTTGACATAGACTACCCAATTCTTAAATATACCAAAAACTTAACTTTTTGTTTTAAAATGAAATTCCAAGCAAAATTAGAATAATTATCCAAAACACATAAACAGAAAATTGCTCCACCTTTGGTGGGTTTAAATGGTCCAATTAAATCTGAGTGAACTAAATCAAATGCATTTTCTGAATTTCTCAGAATCTTTTTACTAATGGGTGCAGATTGGACTTTGGTCTTTTTACAGACATTACAATCCAGGAATTTCTGGCAATCTTTTAAATTTATACCTTCACCAAATTCCTGCATTTTATATAATACCTTGAAACTTGGGTGTCCCAAAGCCCTATGCAACTCATGTATACACCCTTGATGAATAGGTGTGTTTTTGCTAATCATATTAATCTCGCTTTGGTTACCCCTTGGAGTCAATACATAAAAATCAACTTGCAGTTTACCAGTCCCACAAAGTTTCTTTCCTTTTAAAATTTTAACTTTGCCACCAGAGATATTTAAATCATACCCTTTCTTATCTAATGAACTTACCGAAAAGAGGTTATACTCAATTTCTGGGACATATAATACATTTTTTAATGTTCTATCTAAATGTTTTACATAAACATCTCCTTGCCCCTCAACATGGTAATATATACCATCTGCGAGAGAAACTGTAGGACATTCAGGTTTTACAATGTTAGAAATCAACTCTCTCTTATTTACAACATGTTGAGAGAACCCAGAGTCAATGAGAAAAATGTCCTCATCTTCTTTACTTCCTTTGATTCATCTTCTTTTTGTGTGGCTTTGGACAGTCTCTTTTTAGATGCCATGTAGATCTGCAGTTGTAGCACTTCTTTCTGACTACATACACCTTTTTGGTCTCTCTTTCAGGCCCTGCTGCAACTGCTTCTGCCGATCATCTTCCCTGATGCTCCAGATTGCTGTCTTTCCTCCTTTCCCAGTCAGCTGTTAGTCTAGTACATATGTATTGCAGGTTCATCTGGCTTTGAGGTAGTGACACTAAGGCATTAATGGTACCATCAGACGAATTGTCCATTGAGATAGAACAATATAATATTTGTTCTCCTCAGAGAGATGGAATCCTCTCTCCTCCAGCTGTAGAAATAATGTCTGTAGCAAAACAGCCACTGACGCTGCCGAACTCGAGGCATGAATTTCCTTTAGTCTGACCCAAATCTCATGGGCCATTGCCAGGCTGGCAATGTGGACCAACTGATCATCATCCACACTTAAAATCAGTATTGATCTCGCCCTCTTGTCTTCTCTGTGATGTTCCTCTGCATTTTGCCCTTGAATCAGAGCTGCAGTGCATTCCCACAATGATTCTTTCCTTAAATAACTCCATTCTTATTCTCCATGTGGAATATTTATTTGCCCCAAGTTTGGCCATGAGAAATGCCACAAGATTCACCTCCATCTTTGAGGTTTTTCTTCTTGCCAATGCAGAGCTTTGCCAAATTACAGTTACTGTCTTTTTACAATGACACTAAACAAATGATTCAGACTGATGATAACACTGGGCCCATAACCTGGACGCCCAGATGTGATAGCTGGGAGGCTTCTCTCATGGCAAGCTAGAGCTGACAGACATGAGCTCACCAAGTCTCGCAGATTTGAACCAGCAACCTTCAGGTCAGTAGTTCAGCTGGCACAAAGGTTTAACCCATTGTGCCACTGCGGCTCATCTATGGAGAAGTGGAAGTGCCGAAAGGTGGGACCAGTTCTTAAACACGCTTCTGGAATGAGCTTCGTGTATTCCAAGTAGACTGGAATGTACTTACTCCCAATCTTTTTTATACTGCTTTTAAACCACTTCATTGGATGTATTGCAATAGCAGATTCCCAGATTAGTTTAGTGTTTACACCTTATTTTTTGTTATTTAATATTTAATGTTTATTTTACTTAAGTGATATTTGTCTTTACTGTTCTAATGTAGCACAAATCCTGTGTAAAATCATACTATGTATTTTTGACATTAATATTGAAATCTGAAATATATACAGAAAATCTTTATATACACAATTGCATGTGTAAGTACAATTGTGGAATCACAGGTTAGTGAAATGGTGCAATTTGTGAATGAAAAGCAGTGTGATTATGGAAGTGTTCATCATTGTATGCATCTGCTATCTATCATGGTACAATTGCAGTGGAGTAACAACTTAAGGCCCTTCCACACAGCCCTATATTTCAGAATAAAGGCAGAAAATCCCACATTATCTGAATGTGGACTCAGATAACCCAGTTCAAAGCAGATATTGTGGGATTTTCTGCCTTGATATTCTGGAATATAGGGCTGTGTGGAAGGGCCTCTAGTGAAGTAAATTCCAGAGGTGCCATTTATTTATTTATATATCACTTTTTTATCTTAAAGAGACTCAAAGTGGTGACCAATGGTAAAAATAATACACTATATAATGAAAAACCTAAATACTATAAACATAAAAATGGCATTAAACTTGGTACTATCTAAAAATGAATAAGTAATACCATTAAAAGCAGCGATTCTAGTTTTCTATGCATTGGAATGTTTTTTTGTGAGATGCATTCTCTCTCATGAACCTTCACCTACAATCCAAATCAATATGTTGGAGGAACCTCATTTCACTGCTTCGTTTCCTGAAAATCAGGTCATATACCCTGAACTGAACAAAAGGGGAGGAGGGGGATAGCAAAGCAACTGGATCATATGTTTTCGCACACAGGTGAATAGTGCTCCTCCTTGGTTTCTCCCTTCCCCCCCCCCCTCTCTCTCTCTCTGGACTTGACATCTTAGAACGTGTTCCTTTGTGGTCTTTCTTTTCCCAGCTTCCTGCTCTAAGACCTAAATATCGATGTTCCCTATGATTTTTCTCACTGAGAAACAGAAGGATTAGAATAAAGGAACCCAGGGAGGCAGAAATGAGCCAACTTTCTATCAATCTTTTGTGTGGAGTACAAGTCACCCTGCACAGATATCCCTTTGGAGTATTTCACAAAAGATTTGAAATCCATTTAAAACTAAATGGAATCCATTCAGCAGAGAAGGGGGGTTGGAAGGATTATTTTTCTGACTGGCTTTATTCTAGTGAAATAAAGAATTACTGTTGTATCATTTCTATTAATCAGGGACAGAAGAGCTTGCTGGCATCTTGGAGGGGGAATTAAATGGCTACTCAAACTGATGTTGTCTCACTGATACCAGTTTAGCCCACGCAAATGTGAGTGATCATTGAATAGACCTCCTCGAGAGTCTTTATACAGTTTTACAATATGCAAGTAGTATTCGAGCCACACAGATTGATTCAGATCTCTTCCTCATCTTAAAGAGGCTAATTTTAAATGTGCAATAAAGGAATACAAAAACAAGCATAGCTTGGTAGATTTTGTTGTTTTCCTCTTTCATTCATGTATTGAAACCAGTGCTGAAATTTAAACCTTTTTCAGTGAAATTGTAGTCTTACTAGAATCAATTAACCTGGGTGGGGTTGAATCTCTGTAAAGAATGGTTATAAAACTGCACTATATCAAGAGAAGAAATAGAACTCTTTCAAAGTATCTGTAATTCATCAACTCTTTCTATTTTTGAATTATTCTTTGAGTTATGCTTTCCACATAGATTGGAACTGGTAGAAATTCCTGATTTTGACAGAAGCTAATGATTTGTTTTTATTACAGTATGACCTCTTTATCTACAAAACCAATATAAACAGTTTTATTTACTCATGTAAATGCAACAATACTTAGCACTGAAGAGTAGAGAATGCTTCAAAGAGGACAGTAGTAACAGGGTTAGAGAGTTTGTGGTGCCTGGAGTACTCTCCTTCTATGTCTTCTTATCCTGACCCCTCTGCGATGTAAACTGATGCTCTTAGACACATTTCTGCCCCTCTTCCTCTTACCATGTGTCCTCGCTCAACTTTCCAAGATGTAGCTAAGTTAGATCAGTACCCTGAGTAACTTCCCTATCTTAGAATGGAGTCCATAGAAAAAAGTTTAGTTTCTTTCTCAAGTCAGTAGTGTGTTTGCTCCTTAAATAAACCTCTCTAACTTCTACATGCACTTTACCAATTCACAGTTTCACTCATTCACTTAGGATCCCCTATACAAGCTATAACCCCCTTTTTGGTACCTCTATCATTCATCCCATTTAAAGTAAATAGTAGGCTTGAGTGATCCATGAAAAAAATGTTTCTAAACTCGCTTCAAAATGAGGGGGCGCTGGCGCTTCATTTCTGAAACTACTTCCAAAATTTGGCCCAAAAAATGTTTCAAAACTTAAGAATATTAGGAATATTCAAAATTAATTCGTCAATGGCAGACGCGCATGTGCAGTGGCCAAAAACAGCACCGGGGGGACTTTACAGGACTCTCCCGCCCTCATTTTTTGAGCTATCTTCTTCAAACTTGATACAGTGGTAGAACACATTTAACACTGCTAGCTCACCAAAATTCAGAACGTTTCCCTTATCCTCTGATTTTTGGCGAATCTTCATAATTTTATAATAAACCATTTTGAATAATTGCAGAAATCTGTTCCTGGTTTGAAAGTCTTATTTTCTGTTTCGTTGGGTTGTCTTTACTTTGAAAGTCATTTTTCTACTTCAAAAACTATGTTTTTGTGGCCGAAACTTTGTTAAATTGGTGGACAGTGTCTCAGGAAACCATAATGTGCTCCATGTTCCTTGCGCAAAGACAAAGTTTAGGCAGTGTCATAAATTTTGCCATGTTTCTATGACAGAACCAATTTGGAAAAGACATTTATCACCCATGAACAGAAATCATAGTACACCATCAAATCATTCCTGACAGATGGCCATCAGCCTCTGAATAAGGAAATCAGTTCCTGGTTTGAAAGTGCTATTTCCTGTTTCATTGGCTTTTCTGGGGCTGAGAGTGTGTGACTTGCCCAAGTGGGTGGCTGAGTGGGGAATCAAGCCACAATAGGAGTCCAACACTCAAACCTCTCCCTCCCTCTCTCTCTAAACTTCTCATACCTTCCAAGAATTCACATACTGTATGAAAGTTTGGTCAAGATGGTCAGAGGAGGGCAACTAAAATGATCTAGGGTCTGGAGAACAAGCCCTATGAGGAGCGGCTTAAAGAACTGGACATGTTTCACCTGAAGAAGAGAAGGCTGAGCGGAGACATGATGTATAAATTAGTGAGGGGAAGTCATAGGAAGGAGGGAGGGAGCTTGTTTTCTGCTGCCCTGCAGACTAGGACGCAATGGAACAATGGCTTCAAACTACAGGAAAGGAGATTTTACCTGAACATGAGGAGGAACTTCCTCACTGTGAGAGCTATTCAGCAGTAGAACTCTCTCCCCCAGAGTGTGGTGGAGGCTCCTTCTTTGGAGGCTTTTAAGCAGAGGCTGGATGGCCATCTGTCGGGGGTGCTTTGAATGTGATTTCCTGCTTCTTGGCAGAATGTGGTTGGACTGGATGGCCCACGAGGTCTCGTCCAACTCTACTATTCAATGACTCTATGATTCTAAGTGAGGACAAAAGTGGGTGGGGAATGTTAAGAGGAGAGAGGGCCTGGGACATCTGAGAATTGTAGTTTTAAAGCGGGCATAGTACTATTGGAGAAACGTCTGCTTCAGCCCAATGCTTTTATAAATGGTGAAAATTCAGAGGCTTCTGCTTTTTGAAAGCGATTGGGATGAAATTTGCCACAATCGAAGCAAAAATTAACCACTCTTTGCCAATCAAGTTTCATAATCCACTGATTTTTGGGGAATTTTGAAACAATTTTTTTAAAATGCTACCAGAACAATGGCCACGCCTCTCCCTCCCTCTTCCTTTCACCCTGATTGGCTGAGAGGCATGCCAACATGGCTTCACCTCTCAGAGGGGCTACAGCTACATCCAAAGACATCAGAAACAGAAAAAAGGTGCTTTTTGATTCAAATTCGTAATATTAGGAAGGCAGTGAGCAGATGTTTCAAAAATCGCTTCAAAAGTGCTTTTGAACCAAATTTGAAATGAATTTAATGGACTAATAAAAAATTTGCTCAACCCTAGTAAATAGGGTGTATTATCCAGGCAAGTCTGAGAATGTATCCACTATGGATATGGCTCGTGGAATATTTTATTGATTACTTACATTGTAACTTGTCTTTTCTCCAATTTTGTTGCAGAAACATGTACAGCTTTTCTTTTCCCAATTAAAAAAACCCATGTGTGTATGAGGAAAAACCACAGGAGAAGGAGAGAGAAAACGAGAACTCATCAAGTCTCATGGATATATAGTTATGAGGTGTTGTAGCTCAAGCACCTGTTGGAAGAAGCACAAAAGGGGAAAATGCTGTAAACATCCTTTGTTTGGCTGGTGTTTGGTCTCACCATTAACAACACTGCAGTTTTACAAGAGCAAAAATGAATTGTGCACCCACTGGAACCCAGTAAGAGCTTGTGATAACTAGCTCCCTTCATCCCCTCATTCTTGTGAGAGGTCTAATCCCAACAGACTGAACAATTTTTGCTGACCTTGAAAGGTTATTTTTCAAAACAAAATTCTTCTGTTACTTATTAAAGTGTATTAAATGGCAACTAGTTGCTGCTACTTATTACAATGATAGAGTGCTACATTACTTGTTATACATCTTACGATTTTTCTGTTACTTTGTCACTTGTTTGAGATGGAAAACCTAGGACTTTTTTCTGATAAGAAAATAACATCTAAGCAGCAATCTTTGTGTCAAAAAGCCTCTTTAAATACTCTTAAAAGTAACATGGATAACGAAGCAGAAATGTTGTATTTGTTGCATCAGTAATTTCCTTGCTTATTAAATGTAATATTGTAAATGTATATTGCTTATTAAATGTAATATGGTCATTGTATCATTACCATAAAAATAGCTAGTTACAATTGAGAAAGATAGTTTGTAACTCATTGTTTCCATACCTTGAAATCCATTATCTGAGAGCAGGCTAAAGAGGTAGTAGTGGAGGATAATAGGGCGGACTCCACAACCCTGTTTCACCCACAAAACCCTCTCCAGGAAGGAAGCTGTTCCTACTGATATTTGTCAGTATAAAGCTCAGAAGTTGGTCTTCCCTCCGCTTTTTCCTCTTCTCTTTCATCCCAAATGTGACCCTTTTCACCACAATCTCCCCTATGGATACTCAGACACCCATCCGCAGGGTTCCCCTTGGCATTCAGGGATCCTCTGCAAATGTCTTCCCCCTCCTCGTGGATATCCAGACACCCATGGATTAAGATCTCTCAACCTAGGGATCCCAAGCATTCAATGAAGGTGGAGCTGGATTTGGCACCACAAATAGTGCTAGCCCAGAATGGCCATATGATTTCATTTCTATTTCTTCCAGTTGAATGGAAGCAGGGATTTAAATCATAGAATCATAAAATCATAGGGTTGGAAAAGATGTCATGGGCCATCCAGTCCAATCCCTGCCAAGAAACAGGAAAATCGCAATCAAAGCACCCCCCAACAGATGGCCACCCAGCCTCTGCTTAAAAGCTTCTAAAGAATGAGCCTCCACCACAGCCTGGGGCAGAGAGTTCCACTGCTGAACAGCTCTCACAGTGAGGAAGTTCTTCCTAATGTTCAGGTGGCATCTCCTTTCCTGTAGTTTGAAGCCGTTGTTCCGCATCCTAGTCTCCAAGGCAGCAGAAAACAGGCTTGCTCATTTCATCTCTTACAGAGTTTTTTTTTTTATAAATCTTGGTCATTTCTTTCTACACTGGTACTTTTTGCGGTCATTGAAGGACAACATCTACAATCTTAAATAAGGAAATAGGTGTTTTTCACCATTTTTAAAAATCTTGTTTAGACTAAAAGTTTCTGAATCCCCTGGCCAGCATGGACATAGAGAATCTGCAAGCTGCAGTCCAAAAAAGGAAACTTTTTTAAACAAAGATTTCTACCATGATATCGCTCTTTTTTCCACTTCCTATTTATCACTTTATGGTCATTTACTGAGCAAAGCTTTATGTGGCTGATTAAACTCTCATATCGATTCAGTAAACAGTCATGTGCTGTTAAGAGTATTTTAATGAAGTGGGTGTTTGTTTGTTAACCAGCGAGCACAAGTGCCTTCATGCACAGCAGGCAATTCCATTTAAAACCCAACATGCTCACTTCCTGGGAGATGTAATGGATGTCATGCATCAGGGAATCAACAGAATGGGGTGGATGACCTTTCCTGGTGGTAATATTCAAATGCTATTAGCAAAACAACATGATACATAGAGTTGGATGAAGAAAAATATATACTAAACAGATTACATAAGAACTCAATTGTTCAAGCACCTGTTTACATGTAAATTTAGGATAATTGTGTTTTCCTCAGTTGATGTGAATCTTTATTTCTAAATTAGAGTGCAGAAAGGAGCTGGTACCATTATCCAAAAAAAGCAACCCTATTACTAATCTAGATCCTGTCTCTTTTTTTGCTGTTTGGAATACTCCAAAGTTTAAACAAAACTGAAATGACTCCATTCAGACAAACACATTCAGCAAATGTCATATTGTCCTGTTTTTCAGACTATTACCCCATGTTTAAGATATTTATTTCCAGTGTCTCCTCCATAGTGGAACAGAATCCTTCTTTCATGTGACCTGCTTAACTGCCAAACATATATCTTGTTTTACTGTGTCTGATAGTTGCCCTATGTGAGAAGTGTTGCTGAGGCACTTTCTGTAAAGTTCAAACCCTGGCGGTCTTTGACTGGCAGAGGACAAAGGCATTTGTAACCCCTTTCCAGTACCTTCTCAACTTGACTGGAATCCAGAGTAGGGATGAAAGGATTTCCCTATTAATACAAAACATGTTGTGATGGCTTGGTTCCAAATGAGCAATTAAGATCCTTTATTTTGTTGTACTACTGGTCTGCTGAAATTACTCCATCCCAGCTAGAGACATCTGGTGACTCTCTTTAGAGATGTGGCTATGAGGACTGCCATGATGTATGCCTGAGTTTCAAAATTTACCACAGCAGCATTATTTTATTCAGTTTGCACCAAGTTTCAGTTCTCTTCACTTCAAACATCTAGTGCTGATAAACTCGGCTCTGAGTGGCAGGCTGGAATTTAAAGCTGCTATCCAAGGTGCTGAATCTGACTACAGTAGAGTCTCACTTATCCAACACTCACTTATCCAACGTTCTGGATTATCCAACACATTTTTGTAGTCAATGTTTTCAATACATCATGATATTTTTGTGCTAAATTCATAAATATAGTAATTACTACGTAGCATTACTGTATATTGAACTACTTTTTCTATCAAATTTGTTGTATAACATGATGTTTTGGTGCTTAATTTGTAAAAACATAACCTATTTTGATGTTTAATAGGCTTTTTCTTAATCTCTCCTTAATATCCAACATATTCGCTTATCCAACGTTCTGCCGGCCCGTTTATGTTGGATAAGTGAGACTCTACTGTACTGCCATCCCAAGTACCATCAAACTTTGGACAGCTCCTATAGAGCTGGAATTAGAATCCTTGAGTCTTCACTGATCTACTGAAGTTGGAGGCACCAGATGCTGTGGCCTAGAAAAGGTGGTTATGAAGATTGCAATGCCCAGATTGCCTCAGATACTGGACATGATGTTTGGGTGCTTCTGGGAGCTGTAGTCTGACAATGTACCTTTCCTAAGCTCTTTCTCATTTCTCAAAATCCCATGGATGTGGGTGAAATGTGTGTCCAATTGTAACAGTCCTAATGTAGGCAAATATCTAAGAAGTGCTGTATTTTGGTAAGTTTCCTCCCCCAAATAATATTAATCAGTATATCTATACAGGCTACATGCTTCCCCATTTCTCTGATTAACTGCTGTGTACATGTGTATATGCAACATAAATAATGTCTACATTATATTTCAATCATAAATAATTTAGGTTTCCATTCTTTTTCATTTCAAGAGCTCTGTGCAAGATATCACGGGATGCTGAGGACTGACTATACCCCATCTGAAAAGATCCAGTATCATGCTGATCCTTCCCATTTTCATCTCTTTATTGGCTAATTATCAGAAGTACCACTGTTGGAGAGAAAAGGAGAACAGCTATTTCAGGCTCTGTAGAAAAGGGAGCTAACATCTTTTATTGTCTGATTAGAACCAGAATGTGAGGATTAAAATGCAGTTGACTCATCAGTGAGTTAGTAGTGTATCAACCCTTGAGGGGTATGGAGGTGAGGTCTGAGATGTTCACAGCGGAGAGGTGAAAGCAAATGAGACTGATCAATAGTCACTCTGCATATTTTAACAAAACCAGCAGCAGCCTGTATACTGTGTTGTGTGATATACTTCCTAAAGCTGAGTTGTGCCTCTTCTTAGTTAAAGTGTTTATTCTTTAAAATACAAAGATTAGCTTTACATTAATTACTAGGAATACACACATACCTTATTATCGACACACACACATCTCTAGTGCTTGCAGATCAAAGAGTAAATTTGAAATGTGTAGAAAGGAAGAAATAACATACAACAAATATAGCTTGTGCACATGCAAGAGGTAGAGTAACATGTGGCTCTAAAACATGCCTACACAATTTGTAACCTATCAATTTAAATGTAGTCCATTGTCACCTGGCATATAATCTGGCATGTTAGATGATTGGCATTTCTCTTTTTTTATTTCAGACTAGGCAGGCAAGGGGGAAGTAGGTTGGCCATGGTTGATTGGCATTCCTGGTTGGTTATTTAATTGATGGGTGATACAATCCCCCTTAGAAAAACCCATCTTTATTAACTGAGGGCTTAATTTCATTATAATTTTACATGGCGAAGCAGTAATGTAGACTGCAAAGGAAAAGAACCAGTGTGGTGTAATGGCCAGGAAACAAGGTTGAAATCCTCATTCAGCCATGGAAAACCACTATATGACCTTGGCAATCCACACTCCCTCAGCCTTATAGGAAGGACTGGCAGACCTCCCTATAAAGCATTAACAATCCTTACAGGAAGGTTTGACAGTCCTATCAATAAAGGCACAAAGCCATTAGGATTGACAGGAGTCTGTTCCCCTGTCCCTCGGAATGTGGAGGGCTGATGGTCCCATTGACAAGCAGAAACAGGGCCTTTATCCCATTTCCCCCTCTTGTCGGAGAGAGCTCACGTGAGGATGAGTGGGAACACCAGCCAGCTGCTTTTTAAGCAACAGGGGAATGGATGGTAGTGAATGCATTCAGTAAGTGCAGACTGGAGACTTTCACATCCCCCTGTTGCCCCCTAAAAACAGCTACATAGGGATCATGAACATGTGTCATGAGTGTATGACTCCAACATATCCCTGATTTCATGTGTCCCAAACTTGCCTTCTTTTCTCTGGCTTGACTTCTGCATCTCCATGGTTTCTGATAAACTTGTAATGGTTGTTTTCTTTCCTGGGCATAACTGATAATCCATTTATCTGTTATTTTCCACCTGATCAAATTTCTGAGGGATGTTGTTTCTCGCCTTGGCTATAGGGAAAAAACCATTTTAACCTCTCTATGAGCATGTACGTGCCAGTAATACATTCAGATGTATGCATTGGGCGAGCATCTGGAGTAAATGCACAAATGAAGCAGAGAACTGCTGCAATATTAAAATGTTCAGAACAAATGAACACAGCTGTCAACTCTCTTTTCTATTGTCTGTTTCTAACATATGAGTAAACCGAATCCAGAATATGTCACTCTTACCCTTCCTTCCAGCTTTGCCTGCCCAGTTATTGTGGCTCAGAATTTAATGTACAAAGACCCAACTATCCACATAACCACACCACTTTTGAATTCCCTTTTATATTACACCTGTTTTATGTTTGCTACATGGTCTGAATTGCAGTTTGTTTTTAAGACACTAGTAATGAACCATTCTTGAGTACCTGACAAATCTTCCCACATGCAGTCTCTTACACTTCAGAATTGGGACTCCCTCCCCTTCTTAAGTCTCCTTACTCAAATTCGAATTCTATTTGACACTCTCATCTCACATCATTAATATAGCACTTCCTACTTTAACTCTTTCAACCACTCCACATTTGTGGATTTAACATTTGCAGATTTGATTATCAATAGATTTGATTAAAATGACAACTCTAGGTCCTCCAGTACAACTCTATGGACAACTTCTCTATGGGTATTGACCATAGAGATTCTAGTCTTTCAGGTAATAAGAATAGTGGGGTTTTTAATCAGCATTCCTCATATTTTCATAATTGGATTTACCTACAGGAAGTTCCCAAGTTATAATCATCTGACTTTTATGTGACTCCTAGTTACAAATGGGGGAGAGACAACAAAAAGTGAGAGGAAATCTACTCCTGGGAAGGGAAATGCACTCTTGAAAAGGTTATCATGGGGAAAGGGGGTCTCCACTGAAGCTTTATCACCAATCCTTGTTTCCACAACAAGCCAAAATTCCCAATTGACACAAGGAAAGAAAATGAGGTGAAATCTTCTGAACAGGGCCACAGGCAGCAAAACAAACATTACAGGGGTTTTAACCCTTTCCTATGGGTGGATGGATAGATAGATGCCTACATTTTGCAAGAGTGGTCTTTTCCTACTTGTCTTCCTATATCACTTACAAGGGAGTAGGGGATGCCCTTGTCCTTGTGTTTGTTAATGGCTTTCCTCGTGGATACCCGACTGACCAGCATAGTCACAGAATGCTGGACTAGATAGATGTTTATGTCCTGTACTTGCTTGAAATATTGGGACTTGTCTCTATCCTCTTAGGTCATCACTCTAATGATTTGTTAAAATGGAAACTATTAGTTGGAAATAAAAATAGCCCCTCCTTCCCTAATGTTCTTTGTCAGGCTCCAGAGAACTGTGTATACTAGTATTTACATACTCTCTAAGCACCAAGTTCACTTAGAAAGACTTCTTTACTGGAGTAGTTTCCCAATTGAACCTAGAAAAAAGACTCTGAAGTGCATCTCACTAAAAATTCATTCTTTCGGTTTTATTGCTCACTCATCTTATCATCTTGGTTTCTCAGAATTCAAGCAGTATTTAAAGACACAGTCCCTACTAGATGAAACAGGCACCGTGTCTAATTTTGCATGGTCAGTTCCACTGAAATGAAATTGAACAGCCATGATATTTGAGAAGGTCTTTTCCTCAAATCTGACTCACTTTAGCTTAAGATAACCCTTGCCTGATTAATGCAAAGTGAGGCTTTATCATGAAAAAAGCATTATATGATTAAAACCTGATTTTGTGCACCTGTGCATAAAATCATCCAAACTATAGATGGACAAAGTTGTTCTTATAGTCGGCATGTGGTCCTCTGAGGAGCTTTTTGGGAGCCCACATTGCCTCCAGAACCTTCTGGGTTTCCAGAAACATACATTTTTATAAAGAATCTTCCTTGCATTATACCTTGTCTCTTATCATTTTGTCAGAGATGTTACTAATACATTTATTTGCAGTTTTGCTCACCTTTGCATCTTGGCTGCTGTCTTCTGGCTGCACTTCATGGCCAAAGTAAACTTTGAGTTATTGCCAGAGAAAGAGATGCTATATTCTCTAAGAGGTTTTAACTCGGTTAACATTTAGCTTGGTGGCAATACTTACTGCAGCTGATCCAGAGCTGCTGGGTTTCCTAGTATCGTGTATCTTAACAGATCTATGGAATGTGAATTAGAGAAAGTGCACTTTCTTCTAGCACTTTGATGGCGTTTCCAAGATGCCGCTTCCAAAATTTCGTATTTTCTTAATGGCAGAAGTACTGTGTGCTGTATGAGTTGAGAAAACCAATCTACCAAGGGGCAGGAGCTGGAGAAGAAAATGGCAAGTCTTGAAATTAAATTAGTCAAACTAATTATATTAAATAAACATAATAATAATTCTGTTCAATTGACTGATAAAATATTGACAATTACATTCATATATTGTTCAAGTATCAACTTCTAAAGCAAACAAAAAAGAGGGGAAAAGTGATGTTGTTTACAGGGATAAGCAGCATTAAAGTACAATTAAATTCTAAAAAAATGTAAACAACATAATCAAATACATATATGGGTAATATCTAAAACAGCTGCATTTCTCTTCAGAGAGATCAAGACAAATACATGTTCATATTTTGTTACTTTTGGTAGGATATCTTGCTATAAAATGGGATTTGTCCTCAAAACCCTCCAGGGGAGGGTTGTACTATCCCCTTTAAATTTTACCATGAACTCTTCAAGACCTTATTGATAGACTTCGTAAGCTGCAGGCTTATGTACAGTTACCTGAGAGTAAACCCATTGAATTCAGTTTTTGTTATGACTATAGGGTTATAAGGCAGTCCCCAAATTAAGAGCAAGATAGGTTCTGTAGGTTTGTTCTTAAGTTGAATTTGTATGTAAGCTGGGGCAAGTACATTTTGGTACTATCAATAGAGCCAGCTGTGCAATGCAGTTAGTCTACAACTCTGGAAACCAAGAGTCAAATCCCCACTCAGACATGGAAAAACATTGGGTAACCTTAGGAAAGTCACTCAGCCTCAGAGGAAAGAAAGGCAAACCCCCCCCCCCAATTATTTCTACCGAGAAAAGTCGGTTTTAGGGTCGAACATGGAAAAACAACATACTTACCAATCTTTGTAGAGCTGACCATTCTGGCATATAAGTAATATGTTGGATGTACGTAAAGCAAATATACAAATCAAAAAAGGCAAATGAGTAATCTGACAGAATCCTGGGAGTCTGCCAATCCTACATTATATTTTCTACATATGCCCATACACTTTACCTTTCTTTCTTAGGGTCACTTTTTTTCTCAATATAAATGTGCAAAATAATAATGTTCTTTTGTTAAACCCTAATCTCCCACCACGTACAGTAAACTCTGTTAACTAATAGTTTCTGGTTGCTTACGGGTTACTATTTAAAATAGTACTAATTCTATACCCCATACCACAAACTCTAAATTGACTTGGTATTAATATTGAATGACAATAATTAAAAGCAAATTGCGACAAATAAGGACACATTTAACTGAGTATAACACATGTTTATTATATTATAAAAACAGCTTTGCAGATACAGCATGTAATTTTAGTTAAATGGCAGTCAATAAGCATTTGCCAGTTGCTTGAGAGTTCTGGTTGATTGAGTTCTGGTTAACTGAGAGACTACTGTAATACTATACAGAGATCTGTACTGATCACAGCTTATAATGGCAACCAAGGACATTTCCAGACAGCACCAAAATCTGCATTTTATAACTGAGGCAAAAAAAAAAAAAACATCCCGGGACTTGACGGCAGGTCCACACATAGACCTGTCAGTTCTGGGATATGATCCCTTGCTGTCCCCACAGCCTTCCTTTGTAGTGGAGCAAGATGGAGAGTGAATAGGGGCAGTCCATACAGGGGGAAGGGAAGGAAAACACGTGTTTTGCATGACTGCAGGGATATACAGTAATGCAAAGGTGCACATTTTCTGGGCGGAATCGGGTTTTAAGCACATTTTTTAGCACGTGCTTTTCAGCTGTTAGCCTGATTCTGCCTGCACTTTGGCTAAACGTTGTTTAGCCCCTCCCCCTTTAACCCAGTTACTTCAGGTTTTTTGGCCATGTGTAGAAGGGCCCCAAGATGAACTGACTCACAGCACTCCTTTTCAAAAGGAGAAATGTTAGTTGTGTCAACGGCCTTTTCCTTCCTTGACTGAAGTACTGACAGTTGTCACATGGGATTAACCAGGACAATGGAATGACCCTTCAGTGTTGCATTTGGACAGCTGGCATGCTAGTATTTATGCCAAGTCTTTGCCAAGGTTCCTCACTGGCTTATCAGATCTGAAAAGCCAATGGATTTCCACTTCCAGCCAACTTTGTTCAAACGTTCCTCCTAGAGTTTAGTGGCAATGAATATCAAATTGCAAGGTTCCAGATGGCACCAGTTTCTGGTGCCAGATTCTCTACAATTTGTGTTCTTGTTCCTTTCTTCAAAGTTATAAAAGGTACGCTGAGGGAATGGATTGTATTGGCTGTGATGTACAAGTCTATCCTGTTGAAACAAAACAGTTGCTTTATTTCAAAGGGAGCCTTTCTTCCTTTAAAACCTCTGTTGTGGTTGCCAGATGTTCCAAATTTGAAACAGGTTCAAAATGTGCAGCACCTTATGCAGAAGATCAGAACAGAAGCCTTGCTGTCTAAGGGATTCTGGGAGCTGTAATTCAAAAAAGCACTTTTCCCAGTTCTTTCTCTTTGTATACATGTATGTACCTTCAAATCACTTGCTGACTTTATGGTGACCCCATAAATTTCATAGCATTTTCTTAGGCAAGTTCTGTACATGGTATAAAAGTGCTGTGTCCTGCTCAATACGATACTAGTTTTGGCACCAAACCATTGGGATGGCAGCATAGCACATCTTTTACTACAGCTGGCAAGTCTCATTTAAAATCTACATGTGGGCTGTTCATACTTCTGCCATCCATCATTTTTGTTCCAAGATGTAAAGCTTTGGACATGTTCTATGTATGTCTAACTATTCATTATTAATCTCTATCACTTCAATAATGTGTATGGGACATTACTCATCACTGCTCTTTTATATCTCTTATACCAATATGATAATGTGCCTTACATTATTTCATGAGGCCAGAATTAGCTGCCTATTTAAGCATATAGAGGGAATAAGAGGAGTCACTAAACTGCAAGTACAAGTCAAATTTTGAAGGGGGAGAATCTGTCACAAGTTAGGAACTTGTTCTGAAATTGCATTAAGACTGCATCTACACTGCCATATAATCCAGATTATCCAATTAGATAATCCATATTATCTGCTTTGAACTGGATTATATGAGTCTACACTGCCATATAATCCAGTTCAGAGTAGATAATCTGGATTTTATATGGCAGTGCAGATGGAGCCTAAGTCTAAGGTAACCATACTGTTAGAACAATCGTGAATACTTAATATATGAGTGAATACAGAGTAACTGGACCTGGTAGCCTCCCAGAACAAAATTAGAAACCAGATAATGGAAAAAGCATGTATCTGATACAACCACGGGTCTTGCAAAGGAATCACTTGAGTGTTAGTAATAAAACTCAATGGTGATCATGTGTACATTAAATGCAATTTAGCCAGTCATATCAGTGAACTTTATGGAGAAGAAGAATCCACAAGTAGCATATTTATTTGTGAACAAAGAATTCCATTACAATAGACTTCCTTCCCCATCTACACTGTCATATAATGCATATAGTGGTCAGTGCATTGAACTACACTGTATGAGCCTACACTCATATAATATGAGTTTCGAACTGCATTATATGGCAGTGTAGATGAGGCCCCAGATGGAGCTGTAGTCGTCCCTCCACATTTGCGGTTTCGAATTTCGCAGATTAGATTTTTCATGGATTTTATTGAAACTGTATTCTCAACAAATCTCTAGGTCTTCTGGGACATTTTATGCCTAGGGAAAGTAATTTTTGTTCATTTCAGTTTGTTTGTTTGTTTGTTTTTTTTAAAACAGCCTCTGTTGGGCCCCATTAATGGACTTGTTTGTAGAGGAAAGACACTGTAATGAATGGATTATTTCTCTCACCAACATGAATGCACACACACACACACACATACACACAGGAGACTGAGACTCATCAACGACCACAGAGTGGTGACAAACAAAATAAAGCTAAAAAGCAGAGTTGATGCTGTGTGCCTTCAAGTAGTTTCCAACGTATGCCAACTCTGGGGTAAAGAGCACATGGCTTCCCAAAACCACCCAGTGGGTTTCCATGGTCAAACAGAGATTTAAACCCTGTTATCCTGAGTTTCAGTATCAGCCTCTCCTGGGACCAAATGTTGAGGTAGTGGTGGTATAATTATCCCCACTTCAAGTCAGTTCACTCTCCGATGTGATCACTGAAAATGATGATTCTAATGATGAGAGGAACTTGCATGACAAACATAGATATTTTTTTTAGAATTTAAAACACTACTCCCTGAAGGACAAATGCATTCCCTGTTTCCATGGGAACTTTGAAAGTACCCATTTCTTGCCATAAATAATAAAAACACTTTAAAAAAGTGCTAATCAAAACAAAATGTTTGTAGCAATAAACACAAAAAGCCAAATTGTCTGTCAGATATACTTATAATTCTCATATACAGATAGGCTTCTTTCACGTGCTTCTCACATGCAGTGAAACAAGTATGCACTAAGGACAAGGACTTCACACACATCACAATTTCTCCATGTATATGCACATGCCTTCAATTAAGATACATTAATTCATCAGTGATTTTAAGTTATAGTGATATTGCACATCAGTAGAAGTTTAACTGCATGATTACAGACCATGGAATCCTGGGATTTGTAGTTTTGTGAGATACTGGCGATTCTGTGTGTGCGTGTGCGTGCATTTCAAGTTGTCTGTCAACCTAAGGAAACCCCATGGATTTCAGGGTTTCCTCAGATAAGGAATACTCAGAGATGGTTTTCATAGAATCCTAGATTTGGAAGAGACCTCGTGGGTCATCCAGTCCAAGCCTCTGCCAAGAAACAGAAAAATCACATTCAAAGCACCCCTGACAGATGGTCATCCAGCCTCTGTTTAAAAGCCTCCAAAGAAGGAGTCTCCACCACACTCTGGGACACACTCCACACTCATGTTCAAGTGGAATCTCCTTTTCTGTAGTTTGAAGCCATTGTTCCGCATCCTAGTCTCCAGGGCAGCAGAAAACAAGATTGCTCTCTCCTCCCTATGACTTCCCCTCGTATATTTATACATGGCAATCATGTTCCCTCTCAGCCTTCTCTTCTGCAGGCTAAACATGCCCAGCTCTTAGCTGCTCCTCATAGGGCTTGTTCTCCAGATCATTTTAGTTGCCCTCCTCTGGACACAATCCAGCTTATCAACATCTCCCTTAAATCGTGGTGCCCAGTTTTGCCAGTTCCTTCCTCTAAAACCGTGTTTCCCAAACTCTGCTCTTCCAGGTGTTTTGGACTTCAGCTCCCACAATTCTTAACAACTAGTAAATTGGCTGGGATTTCTGGGAGCTGAAGTCCAAAACACTTGAAGGAGCAGAGTTTGAGAAACACTGCTCTAAAAGGTAGCCCTCTGCTTTTGTCTTCTACCCGTCTGTGTCTGATTTGGCCTTAGGGAAAGCTAGACATTTCAGTCTTCTAAACCTGCAGTTCTTGCAGTAGCTGAAATCACCCAACACCAGTGTATTTCTGAAAAGAGCTGCACCCTATTAGCAGCCTGAAAATACAAAGATAAATAATTCCCCATTTCGAGATGAAAAATACACATACACACATGATGTATCAGGAATACAGTAAATGCATTTCGGCAAGGGGGAGATAGTGGAATATTGAGAAGAAAGCACTTAATCTAATTGGATCTGCAATATGTAGAAACAGCAGAATCATTTGAAGATTATGAAGTTTAGTTTCTGAGACATCTTGTTCTCATTTTCAAAAATGTTGTAGTCATAACTTGTAATGGACCTTGGCTACAATGTAGAGAAACCCCATTTCCCTTCTAATTAATATTACAAAGAATGTGGCAATGGAACCTACATCACAGAAGAGTATGGAATGGACTCTATGTTCAGACAAGTCACACAGAGCAATATTGATAGGTCCATACAATTGTGGACTGCAGGAGAGTGTATGTGTAACTGAATTCCACTACTTTGGACAAGTAGAAGAAATTGTAGTGTCCCAGGAACTTTGTTCCACAAGAGCTCTTCTGTGCATAGATAGGTTCATAGAATCATAGTTGGAAGAGGCAATGTGAATTCAGCAGAGGGAAATGTATGGCTGGTTATGGCGACCTCACTATGATGTGTGTGGCATTAGTGGGGACACTGCAGTGTCCATGTGGACCAGGAAAATGAAGTGCCAAACTGGATTTGTTTCATCAGTGTAAATAGCCTCATTTTGCTTGGCTGTATAGAATCCCAGCTTTACATTGCTTCCTGTTTATATTGTTGTTATTGTGTGCATTTGGCTTGTAACAAGTGGTGAAATAATTATTCCTGAAGTGTAATTCTGACACCATCTTCAAACTGTGCGATACAGGAATTTTAATGGCTCCTTAAGTCTTCTTTTGGCACAGCTATGACTAGCCTGTTACCATAGATACTGCTCTATTGTTTGCATTAGCTTTCAACTCAGAGATTCCCATGTGCAGAATTATTAGACACAATTATTCCAAACAAAAAAGATAAAATTAATCTGATATTTTATTTACTGAAAATGATCTCCATTCTCTTCTTGCTTTACCTGTGAATGCCAACAAGCCCTTGCTTCTGCTATTGATTTGCCTCTATAGATAAGCAGTTTCTGAGAGTTCATAATGTGCCTTTTCCTTATCTAAAAAAATAAAATCTGGTTTATCTGGATTATAACAAAGATATCGATGGATGCAATCCCAGTTAAAAACAGAACAGGGGTTATACCATTATTTTCTATTGTGTCTAGAGTCCACAAAGCAGCTACACAATGCAAGGGTTTCATTGCCCTAAGATGATGGCTAAACAACATATAGATCATATTTTCTTGTGTGATAATCTAAGATAAAGTACACTTATCATTAAGAGTTTATCATATGTGTCATATTCATATAATCTTTTTAATAGTTTCATGTCTGAAAAGTACTTGATTGCTTTGAGAAGTTGAAATAGGACCACTATTACTGTTAAAGAAAGAGAAATTGATAGATGGCGTTTGTGTGGATAGGTAGACAAAGAGGCAGATCTAGACTTGCAGTTGGAGATGTTTGATGCCACTTTAACAGCCATTGAATCTGGGTATGTGTAGTTTGGTGAGCCGGCTATGACTGATTATTCAAAATTACATATAATTGAAGTTATTGTAATATTCAAGTGTTATAATTATGTTTTATTAAAGAAACTTTAGACAAACAGATTTATCCCATCCAAGGCAGCCAGTTACCTTGTGCACCAAGTTTATGATGAAGGGGTCTAGATACATATTTATGGGCACATCTACACTGAAACTTATTTGGAGGCTAATTCACCATATTGGATGCTGGATCAATCCTAATAAGTGTCCCCACAGGGATTCCCCCAGTAGCCATGGAGGTGGGAGGGAATCCCTACCGCCTAGCAATGCCAAATGCCACTGGGTATCCACCATAACTGCCCCTCCATGTCACGGCAGTCTTTGGCCACAACACAGAACCTACATATTCCCCATCACTTCTCTAGATGTCAGCCAGAACAATCAGGTGCTGAGGGAAGGGGGGAGAGGAGAAAATCCCCCTTCTCTCCTCTCCCTTTTCCTTCTCAGTGCTCCCAACACTCCAGCTGATGTCAGGGCAAGTGTTGGGACATTGTAGGTCTCATGTCATTAATGAAGAGCTCTGTGACATGGGTGGTGTGGAGTGAAAAGAGACCTGCATCCTGTGTTCCTGGGCTGCTCATGCATGGAGAATGTGGGATGGCTGTGGGGACAGTTAAGGTCAATTCTGTTTGGGAACTGTTCTGACTGTCCCCACTGACCCTAAGCTGTGTGAAAGCCTGATTTCGGAGAATTTGGATTTTCCCTCAACTTTGAGCAATGTATGGCGAGGTCACATTAAGGTGGCCTGGACTTGTGTTAACACAGATCAGTCTCATGCAGCGACTAGGTGCTGTGGGACTGATCCTTATCTACACCAACCTAAAGGCTCAGTGTAGATGGAGTTTTTAACTTTTTATTGCTTCACAAGCTTGCCAAAAACATCAAAGATGTAGTCTTCACTATATTCATCCTATAGGCATCAAAAATAAGAGAAATATTAAAGCCCAACCATGAGCCAGCGACAGGAATTCATTCACCCCATGATTATGCATGGATGCAAATTCCCATATAAAGGCAGGAAACTGAGGTGGTAATATGATAGCTTCAGGTAGCAAGCGAAGAGGATTTAGACAGTGGGAAGTAAAGGTGAAGAACACCAAAAAGCAAAATAATTGGAAGGTGACATGAAAGTCAGAAAGAAAGGTTGTGAAGTTATCGATTGGTACTTTCACTGGTACTAATGAGCAGCAGCAAAGTACACAGACTGCCCTGTCTCCAAGGCTGAATGGGAAAACACATTGAACTCATATAGTTTCAGATTCTCATTTTACCTCTCAGCTTGACATCAAATCATTTTCAATTTGTTTGTATTTCCATCTTCCTTACTATGTTATAAAAGCCCATTTCCTTGTTATTGCAACTATATTTTCAAAGTCCTAAAACATGAAGTACATCAGTAAAATATTCTGAAAAGCAGAGCTTGAAAATAGGCAAGTCACATGACTACTTGTAACTACTTTTTTGCTTACCGCCTATTAGAAATATAGTTATTAATAATTAACTATTTTCAGGGTGTTGGATATGTAACAAAGTCTTGTTTGAAAAGCAATTCAACAAGAAGAAGTTATGTAAGTTTACGGGTGCAACAAATCTCTTTCAAAACTCACTTTTGGAGGGCAATTTGACATGTTTTCTTCAACCTTTATGGCAAGTTTTTATTATTCTTATGGGGTTTTAATTCTTTAAATAAACAATGCAATATAATGCATAGGATGAATTACTTTCTCAGAACTGTAATAAGTAACATGAGTTACTTTTCAAAGACTGTAATAATCAATGGGAATTAAATTGATTTTTTAAAAAGCAATTTTCCTAGTTGTGCTGAAAAATGAACAGTTGTTTAATAGCTTCATCCCTGAGCTTGGATCCTGAGTTGTCCTTCTGTGCTTGGAAAAGACTTGGATCTCAGATCCAGCAAGGATTCGGGTGACTGACCCTTTCTTGGAATCATGCATAATATCTGATACTCTTAAGAAAATGGGCAGCTGGTTCCTACGTCCCTAGTTTGTCCAATAATATATGACCTTTCTTTTAGCGCTCAGCAGTAATGCAACAGGCTCATTGATTCTTACTATATGCTTCAGTTCAAAAAGCAATACTCGTTGCTTCCTGCCATCACACACTATTGCTTACATTATTTTATACAATATGTCACTTCAATGTGCATCTCTCGCATTCTTTGGTGAACAAATGTTTCCCTGGCTGTGATAGCAATTGTAGCTACAATACAGCATCTGCTCTTTTAACTATTTGTTACTTGCTGTCATTTCCTGGAATATTTTCCATTCCTCTCCCCCTCCAACTCCGTTAGGTGACCCAAGAAATCACCCATGTTTCCTGAGTGACATTTTTCTCCTTAATGAGCTCTGACTGACAAAACTATTTGAACAGCTTTCTATATCATTAGTTTTGACACTATCTGTAAATCTTATTAGCACGTTTAAATGGCATTACTACTTATAAATGCAGCACTAATGGAATTCCCCCCCACAGCCATTGTCTGTCAGTTCAGAAAGGTTGTGTTTGTGCCTGCACACTTGGACATCCAGACAGAATTGTTGGACTTCCTGTGAAGGCTTAGAGCGACATACTATTAATACTCACAAGGACACTGTTGTCCAGACAGTCCTGCAGAGTCCAGAAAAGTATTTTGTTTCATACACTGTCCTCATGGATGGTCAGACTATGTAATAAAATGGGTGACATCTAGCACTAACAGACACACAGTTGTGATATTTTTGAACATCATTTTGGCAATGAACATGCATAGGCTTAAGAGAAATAAAATCTTAAATAGTGCTCTCCTATTTCTTCTAACTTCAAATCTTGCTCCACTTCCCATATTCTGAAAATATCTGTCAGCAAGCTTTTCATCCTATCTTGACCAAATTTGGTAAGTTCATTGTACCCAAATTGGACAAATTGGTTTGATCTAACCACCAGGCTTTGCGGTAGACAGCAAATGGAGGCAGAATCAGTGTTTTAACTATGTGACTTTAGCGCTCCCATAGCAGCTGAAGTACCAATATGGAGTTCTCTCTTCCCTCTGAAACTAAATGATTGGTTGTAGCACTGTGAAATGAGCCAAGTGGCAAAGTAAGAAAAAACAGTTATCTGTCTGTACTTCCATCTGGTGCAGAATGGGGAAAATTTTACCCATTACAGGTTCTTAACAAGTATCTGGCTATGCTGGATAGCTATACTAGAATGGCAGGTCAACAATGGCCAAAATTATATATCAAGGTCTACGTTGCATAGCTTTATGTATACTTAGTTACTTAAGAGAGGCTCTGAGGAACCCTTCTCGTGAATTGTGAAGACACTTATCAATGCATCGTTCTACCAATGTGCACCACCATTCCCTATACAGTGTGCATCAGATCCCATTGTAGTTTGGTCTCTGATATATTCCAGTTTACTTGTAGGCCCGATGTTTTACCAAATATATCTAAATGACCCTTTATCCTGTCTATTGTATTACCATATTTTTGATAGTTAACAATATGTCATCAGCAAATAAACTCACCTTCTGTTTTGTCTTTATTTATATCCCTTCTAAATTATTATCTCCCCTTATGCCCTTTGCAAATAACTCTATCACCATAGCAAACAGTATCGGTGATAAAGGACAGCCTTATCTTGTTCTCCTTGTCACTTTTATTTCTTTTGTCACCTCATCATTAATTGCTACTAACACTGAACTTTTTGAATGATATTGTTTTATTAATTCTTTTATTTTGTTGCCCATTTCAAATTTATTCATAATTTCTCTTAAAGTTTGTCATTCCACACAATCACATGCTTTAAAAATATCTAATGCTAAAATCCCTACTTTTATCTTTCTTTCTTGAGTCACACAGATTTTATTTAATACTCTTCCAATCAAATTTGACATCTGTCTTCCTTTTGCAAACCCACATTGCTCTATTTTTATATACTTATATATACATTTATTCATTCTGCTGGTCATTATAGCTGATATTTTTGAATCCTGATTTATTAATTATATAGTACTATATGATCCTGGGTCTGTTAAATCTTTATCAGGTTTTGGTATTAATATTATTAATGACTTCTTCCATGAGTCTAGAATTTCCTCTCCTTTCATTATTCCATAATACAATTCTAATAATTTTGGAATCAATGTTTCTCTGAATTCTTTTGTAAAATTCTGGTCCTAATCCATCCAGATCTGGAGCTTTCCCAATTTTTAGTTTCTAAATAACTTACTCAGTTCTGAGCCTCTTAATGGGTTGTTCCGATAGTTCTTTGTTGTTCTTTTCTAGCTTACTGTCCCTGTTTTCCTTCACATATTTCCTAATTTCCTCTATAGAGGTGGTTTGTTCTCAATGTAGAATGGTCACTTTTCTAACTTCCCTACATAATGAGACAACAGCCTTTTGTTGAACATGGACATAGTAAAACTGTTCAAATCTATTCCCACTTCTACTTCCCAATTCTAAGTCCAATTATAACTAAGTTCAAGTGCATCTGGCCAATATGTGGAGAACCAAGTGTTCCCAAACTCTGCTCATGAAATAAACTTGCACCTTTAAGGTAATACAGAAATAAAAAGAAGATAGTTAATTTGACAGACTACAATCACATTTACAGTTGTGACCCACTTGGTTCTCTAGATCTTGTAGGACTTCAGCCTCCATGATTCCTTGCCATTGGTTATACTTGCCAGAACTGATAGGAACTGCAGTCCAAGAATACTTGGAAGGAAGTACGATTGCTATTCCTGTCCTAGAATAAAAGCTAAATGGTCCTACTTCAGATATTAGTACTCTAGAGCACTGCTTCTTAAACTGTGGGTTTTGACCCCAAATAGGGTCCCCTTAGCTTCATGCTGGAGTCCTGAAAAATTGGCTTTCTGAACATCACATTGACTCAAATCTGCTGGGTAGTGGTTACAGAGGAGTCGGAAGAAGATGCTTCTACAGTACTTCATGAAAAGGAAAATCAACCTGTTTAGCAAGTCCTGCAAATGCTGATTTGTTATCAGTTAATGTTTGATTTTAGACCTATTTTATATTGCTATATATCCGGGGTACACAAACATTTCTCGGTCCAAAAGGGGTCACAAGTGGAAAGGTTTAAGAAGCCCTGTTCTAGACAGTAGAAGGGTTTCATTCAAAATTTCTGTCTGAAAACAAAAGACAAGATTGTAAAAGAACATCATAAATAACTTCATGATAATTGACATACATGTCCCATCTCTAGTTGATATTCAGCTGCTGTATCATTTTAATTTAATTATTTTTCAATGAGGCTCAAATCAAATTTGAGTTATTTATTTTAAAGCTTAGAAGCCTGCCCTTTCCCTTCCTTGGCTGAACATGAGATTATCAAGAGGCAATCCTATTTTCAACTACTTTGCATCTGGAGAAAACACAACATTATAGCAATTAGCTTGAAGGAACTAAAGGGCAGAAAAGCCATTGTTTTCGTGGAGGGAAAGGTGCGTTTTTTAACCCATCAGTTCAATTGCACTTTAGTTATTTGTGATAAGATCAGCATATTTCTATACACCAGGGAATAATCAAGATGTGTTGCTATTTGTGAGGGATTATTTAGAGGTCCCGCTTTTATATAAATGAATTAGATTGTTTTTAAATGAACCAAAATGGCAACTGTTGTTGGAAAAGCTGACATAACATTATACATTTATTTAGGCATGGAAATGCTTGCTTGGAAGTTCTGACTAGCTGAGGCCGTCTGCAAAGAATTCATTCCACCACATCTTTTCTTCCCAAATGTAATGAAAAGGAGAGCAATTCTCCACATGAACAAGTCTGGTGTATGATGCTTAGATGCCTGAGGCAAAGCGTTAAATGAACCTTACTCTATGCCACATATAGAAGTATAGCAGTTTAATTATACTTCAAAATAATGATTGGGATAGGCCCTTCGCCACACTGGAAGAGAGTGAATGAATCTGAAGGGCATAGAACAGGATATGCAGAACACATAGCTTTGTCTTTGAAGAAGGAAGTAGCAACTACTGCTTCACCCTTCCCCTGATTTGTCTCTTGAAGCAACAGCCTTACTCTAATGATCAGGATGTCCCTTAATAAGACATAACATTGGCTTCAGAAGATGGGCAACTTTGGCTCTCCGAATCTTCTTCCTGCTCCCTATATCTCTCATGAGTCTCGTGCAACATAAACAACGGGAAACAATTATGGAATCAGCTGTCCAAAAACATTTAGAGGGGGCCAGTTGCATGCAATTGTTTTGCCATCTCATAGGACAAATGTTCTTAGAAGTGACATCAGGGAAAGAGAGAACTCAGCCCTTAGATAAAGAGTGTTCCTTTGTCAAGTGAACAATTAACATAGCAAAAATTAGTCTTAAGCATTTCACTTAACCAGCTATTTAGCTGGATCTCAACAATGCAAGAGGCAAAGGAACAGCATCCTCATCCAGTAAATATTCATGTAGTTAAAATGAGAGATTAGGAATACTTAGAATCATAGAACCACAGTTGAAGGAGCTGGGCCATCCATCCAACCCCCTGCCAAGAAGCAGGAATTCACATTCAAAGCACCCCTGACAGATGGCCATCCAGCCTCTGCTTAAAAGCCTCCAAAGGAGGAGCCTCCACCACACTCAGGGGCAGAGAGTTCCACTGCTCAACAGCTCTCATAGTCCGGAAGTTCCACCTAATGTTCAGGTGGAATCTCCTTTCCTGTAGTTTGAAGCCACTGTTCCACATCCTAGTTTTCAGGGCAGCAGAAAACAGGCTTGCTCCCTCCTCCCTATGACTTCTGCTCATAAATTTATACATGGCTATTATATCTACTTTTATGTCTTGATGCTGAAAAGGAAATGTTTGTTTGACAATGGTAGTTGGCAACACTATGGAAGTGTTATTATATGATAGTCAAGTCTGCACATGCATTCTATTCAGGTGGAGGTTCTCAATATCCTGGCAGAAGATGGCTCTTGTTGTTTGGACACACTGAAGTTATATATTACGATAACCCAATCTATCCAGAGTGTTGGATTTCATTGTCATTTTCCCATTATAGGGAATTAAAGCACCAACTGTTTAATGCTTTAATATAGTGTTGATGACGTTCTCACCAGGGGACAAAGTAGCAGCCCAATTTAGTTTTGGAATTCGTTGAAAATGAAGATATAAACTATAAAATTGCTATCTGCCTAAACCTGCTGGCCTTATTTTCTGAATACATTAAAAAAAAGTAATCAAATATTTTAAATTATTTCTTCCAATCCCATTAAATGCTGATTGTCCCGAGATGACTATGTTTGTTGGAGAAAGACAAAAATCAACAAGTAGAACAGAAAACATTGCAACGCAGAAAAAGTTATATGTAGTATTCAGATAACTTTTTAAAATATATTTTATTAATCAATGTGGTCCAAGGACTTACCTATAGTTTCCAAGAATTGGTGAAGGAACAAATATGATCTTCTTGAATTTTTGTTGAAGAGTCAGAACTATGCCTTCTCATGTGGGAACTTTTCAAATCTTTTATTCTTTGTCAGACCTCATATAATAAATGAAACCAAATTACGTTACTACAATTGTCGCACATTTTCTCTATCAAATTTTAGAGTTTATCAAGCATGTCGTAGTCCTGCATTTGCCCATTTTAGTATCTTACAAGAAGCAATTTACATGATCTTGATTAAATCTCATTCTAATAAGACTCTTATATATTGAATTTCTTCCATTTGTTCAGAACATAACGAATTCAGTCCCTACTCTCCATGAGATCTGTAACCTTTGCTAGCTTTTTATTACTTTAATATTGAATTGGCATGACTCTCCATCTCAACTTCCAAGTTGCTAATGAATCAGCGATCCTTGGTATTCCTTTCAGAAGTCTATTTGACATCTCCTCTCAACTAGTTATTGCACAATGCATAATTACACTGTTTAATTTTAATCCCATTTTGTATCCATTTGACAGCAGTTCCATCAAATATGAATTTCATTAGCTTTCCCGAGAGAAACGTTATATCCAACATTAACTACATTGCATGCCCTTTATTCAATATACCTTTACAAGAGAGCAAAATATTAATTGAGACTTATATAATTAATCATTGATGCCTATTCTTCTATTATCTACATTCCTTTAGGAAATTGTGAACAGACCATATAGTAAGGGTCCTATAAAGTACAACCCCTTTATCTGCAAGATTACTATCCACAGTTTCAGTTACTCACAGTTATCACTACCAGAAATATTTGCAAGCATATCTCAGGCCGCATCTACACTTCCATATAAAATCCAGATTGTCTTCTTTGAACTGGATTATATACCAGTGTAGACAAATATAATCCAGTTCAAAGCACATAATCTGGATTTTATATAGAAGTGATGGGGCCTCATTGTTCATCTCCCCTGTAGAATGAATACAGTTTGATACCACTTTAACTGTCATGGCTCAATGCTATGGAATTGTTGTCAAAAACCAGGATTTAAAAACCTGCATCTCCATAAAGGCTCTGCAAGAGAATCTGTGATGACCTTTTCCCAATTTCCGGCAACTTCCCAATGAACTCGCCAAGAGTGACACAAAGTACTATTTATGCACTCTACACCTAAGAGCGTGTCTCAACATTTAGTATGGGAAAAGCCCTCAATGCCCTGGGAGACACAATAATGGGTTTAGGAAGAGCCACCTTTTTCCAGATTTCATTCATGGGAATGTTAATGCAGAAGCATACGAGAAGCTTGGCCTCTCATTGAACATCGAGGAAACCAAAATGCTCTTCCAACAAGCACCAGCGAATCCCTCTGCAATGCCAGGATTACAGCTTAATGGTGTAACATTAGAAAACGTTGACCATTTCTGCTACCTTGGCAGCCACCTCTCCACAAAAGTCAACATTCACACTGAAATATAACACCGCCTGAGCTCTGCGAGTGCAGCATTTTTCCGAATGAAGCAGAGTGTATGATGTCCGGGACATCTGTAGAGAAACCAAGGTGCTTGTTTATAAAGCCATTGTCCTCCCAACCCTGCTCTACTCCTGCAAAACGTGGACGGTATACAGACATCACACCAAAATCCTGGAGCGTTTCCATCAGCGTTGCCTCAGAAAAATCCTGCAAATCTCTTGGGAAGACAGGCGGACAAATGTCAGCGTGCTGGAAGAAGCAAAGACCACCAGCATTGAAGCATTGCTCCTACGCCATCAACTCCGCTGGACTGGCCACGTTGTCTGAATGCCTGATCACCGTCTCCCAAAGCAGTTGCTCTACTCCGAACTCAATAACAGGAAACGTAATGTTGGTGGGCAGGAAAAGAGATTTAAAGATGGGCTTAAAGCCAACCTTAAAAACTGTGGCATAGACACTGAGAACTGGGAAGCCCTGGCCCTCGAGCGCTCTAATTGGAGGTCAGCTGTGACCAGCAGTGCCACGGAGTTCGAAGAGGCACGAATGGAGGGCTTAAAGGAGAAACGTGCCAAGAGGAAGGAGCGTCAAGCCAACCCTGACCAGGACCACCTTCCACCTGGAAACCGATGTCCTCATTGCGGGAGAACATGCAGATCAAGAATAGGTCTCTTCAGCCATCTGCGTACACCCCCCCCCAAGACCCTATAACTGGAGGACCATCATCCTCGGCCTACGAGGGATCGCCTAAGTAAGTAATATATTTATTTCATGTATATATCACTTTTTCTCACCCCTAGGGGGACTCAAAGCAGTTTAACAACATAGTAAATGGCAAAGATTTAATGCCTCACAACCATATAAAAGAAAACATTACAACTCTAAAATCAATAAATATAACCATAAATAAGCCAATTAACACTAAATAAATATATGTTTCCTTATCTGCCAGATCAGCCCCCCCACCCCCCGGGATCTGCATTGAAACTGTGCCAACACCCAGGACACCCATTGTGTGACCAAATGAAACCCATTGTCATGTTCCAGCCAAGCAGGAACAGAGCCATCAGATCCCATTTGCTACAGACCAACCAAATTACTTTCCTCCCACACCCCTTCCCTTGGCAAACCAAGAATAGCCGCTAACCTTCAAACCAGGCAATTACAGTTTATGAAATTTCCCACCACATCCAGAAGCAATCAGCAAGTAATGGACGGTGCTCCTCCACCTATCAAAGAGTGGATCCTAGCTGGCATTGACCTGGATCAATTAATGACTGATGCAACAAACTCTCTTGGTTTTGAATAGCTGTCAAAATGCTATAAATAAATATGTATGTTTGCAATTGTCAGTTTTCGGAACACAGGTTCTGTTGGCATCTTCACTTGGCCAAGGGAAATAAATACCTTTGTTCTTTGCCTTCATCCCATCTGTGTCTTATTCGGTCTTTTGGGAGCTTGACATGCCAGGCCCCTGAACCCCCACAGGGTTTAATCATTCTTGCAGTGTTGAAATCACTTGATAGAATCATGGGAGTTGTAGTTTGGTGAGGCACCAGCACTCTTTGGCAGAGGAGGCTAAAGGCCTTATAAAACTACAGCTCCCTTGATTCCATGTCCGTTGAAGAAGTGTCAAACTGCATTAATTCTATACTGTAGATGCACTCATTGAGTCATTCATCAAATGCCTAAGCAGAAAAGTCTTTACTTGTCTGTGAAAAGAAAATGCATGGGGGGGATGTTGTTTAATTTATTTGGAAAAGGGGGTCCAGGGTCATGAGACAGTGACTGAGAAGGTCCTTTTCTTCATTGCCACGAGATATACTTGTGAGGATGATGAGACCAGAAAGAAGGACTTCCCCAGCAGAACTCCATGTAGGGTCCGATTTGTAAAGGAAAATATGGTCCTTCAAATAACTTGAATCTGGGCCATGAAGGACTGTATCAATCTGACCCTGTACATTAAATTGTGTCCAGCAATGTATTTGCATCCAGGGGAGTTGTTCCAACATTTGGATCATTCGCTCCCTTTATCCAGCCCCAGGTTGGCAGCTCGAATCTTGGGAGCGGGGTGAGCTTCCATTTGTCAGCTCCAGCTTCTCATGCAGGGACATGAGAGAAGCCTACCACAGGATGGTAAAACATCCAAGCGCCCCTTGGACAACATCCCTGCAGACGGCCAATTCTCTCACAACAGAAGCAACTTGCAGTTTCTCAAATCGCTCCTGACACACACACATAAAAAAGCCAGCTCCAGTTAGCAATCTAGCTATAGGTCTTTGGATCCGTTCAAGTTTCTGAACAATTTTCAAAGGAAATCGCATGTAGACTGCATTTCAAATTAGGATATAACTCAAGCATGAGTCACTGTGTATTAGTAGTTAATTATTAAAGTAACAAACATTAAGTAACATTTATAGACCATTTTAAATCATTTAGAAAATTAATAAATTACAAGCGATACATAAATGTAATGAATTATCCCCAAGATTTGAAATGGTCTATGCCAATTCTGGGATAAAATGTATTATTGCCAGTGGCAAGCAGGCCAGTGAGTGGGGATCCTTGACTCATCGGGGGAGGGGGGGGGGCAACCCTGATAAGCTGCAAGATAGCCAAATAAAGTTGTGGCCTTTTATTATCCAATACAGTGTTTATTTGTCATCATTGCATCATTGCAGTTATCAAACAGGAGACTACCGACATCCACAAACACCCAGGAAATGTAGGACTAATGGTCTCTCTCTCATCTGTGTTTTACCAGCTGCTTGAGGAAGAGAAATTCAGCAGGGAAATCTTTCTCTGGGTTCGATAATCAAGGTGCAATTATTCCAGCTCTGTCATAAACTTAGGGCAGAGAGGCCTGAAGGGGAAAAAAAATAACCCTCCCCAGTACACACCCTGCATCTTCTCACGTTTTCATTCTCATCAGCATTTTTTGTATTGTGTAAATTAGTAAAAATGTGAGGAATCAGGTTGTTCCAACAGGTGAGGCACAGGTACCCTTTGGCAGAGAAGGCTAAAGCTAAAGCTACAGCTCCCATAGAGCTACACAGTGGAGCCATGGCAATTAATGTGTGTCAACCTGCATTAATTCTACGGTAGAGATGCACCCTGGAAGTCACTTTTATCTTCCCACATTTTTATTGATCTCTCTTCTACTCTTTTCTCCCTCTTTCCTTTAGTTTTGAAATTAGCAGAGGGTAGGAAACCAGGGACCACTTTGCAGTTAGATAGCTGGATCACAGCCAGATCAAAGCAAAAAACCATAACATGTATTTTAAAATGAAACAAAGCTTACAGAAAGATGAAAAAATCATGTTTCAATCTTTTTTGTATACTTCCGATTTTATTTGAAAAGTGTTCTCCTCCCTCTTTTGCTTGCAAAGTCTTTTGTGGTGGGAGCATCTACAGTGTCGTTTGACATCACTTTAACTGCCTTGACTCAGGGCCTTTCCAGAAAGGCCCTATATTCCAGGATCTGAGTCCAGGTTTTCTGTTTATCGCAGATTATCTGGCAGTGAGGACTCAGGGTCCTTCCACACAGCCATATAACCCAGAATATCAAGGCAGAAAAATCCCATAATATCTGCTTTGAACTGGGTTATCTGAGTCCACACTGCCACATATTCCATTCAAAGCAGATAATGTGGGATTTTATTAAGCTGTGTGGAAGGGGCCTCATATAATCCAGTTTAAAGCAGAAAATATGGAATCAGATCCTGGGATGTAGGGCCTGTCTGGAAGGGCCCTCAGTGCTATGAAATCCTGGGAGCTGTAGTTTGACGTGGCACCAGTAATCTTTGGCAAAGAGGGCTGAAGACTATGTAGCACTACACTCCCAGGATTACACTGCATTGAAATGCGTGATAAACTGCACCCCGTCTCCACACCAGTGAATGTCACCTCTGTCTATATCAGTGGTTCCCAGCCTGTGGTCTGTGGACCACCAATAGTCCCCAATAACTAAAATATGGTTTGTGGCCTCTCGGTTAGTACACCATTGCAATTAGAGTGATTGGTCTTGTGAAACCCTCTTACAGCCTCCTGACTGCTGCTGCTCCTCCTCCTTCCTCCCCCCCCCCCTCCAGAAGAGCTGTTCCGTGTGGCACCTGGAAGTGGGGACACCTTGGTGTCTTCGTTTTTAGGCCTATTCCTGGGGTTATTTGGGGGTGCTGATTCAGAAAATTGCGTTGGATAGACCACATCGGCTCTAGATGATTAAATATTTTTTTCTGTGGGCGAGCAGATGGCGACTACTGGATGGCACATATTCTGTATCAGAAATTAGAGCTGATGTGGTCTGTCCAATGCAATGTTCTGAATCAGCACCCCAAGTAACCCAACTAAATCTAAAGTTGACCAAAAACTGATTTGTAATCCTTTTGGTACTAATGTTGGAGAGTAGTCCCTCGTCAAGGTTGGGAACCACTGATTTATATACAGGCAGTCCCCCGAATTCCAAAAAACGGATAGTTCCAAACAGGAGGTGAGACAACAGGAAGTGAGAGGAAATCTATCCCTAGGAAAGGAAATTTACTCCTAAAAGAGTTATTATCATGGAGGAAATTCCCCTTTAAGGAGATAAAGTGGGGTATAAATAATAATAATAGTAATAATAATAATAATAATAATAATAATAATAATTGTGCGGTTTTCTGGCATTGTATATTTTTGCCGCTTCTGTGACTGTTCATTTGTATTTTGATTCCGTAGCTCACTTGTTGATGGATGTCCAGAATCAGCAGCATCCACCACGGTCCTTTTTATCCTGGGCGACGACCGAGCCAGTATAGACTTTATTTTGGTTTGATTCTCCATAATGCTAATGGGTTAGGTGCATTTAGTTCCACTCCTTAACTGAGGCTTCTCTGGCTTTGTTGGACCTGCCGGTAGTTACACTACCGCCAGCACAGCCCTCAGTCATCAATGGAGTGGTTAAGCCCCCCCACCACGTCAAGGCAGCACCTGCGGGGAGGGGGGGCGGCGACCCAGGTGGGACATGAACCCACAATCCCCAGCTTGAAGAACATGCCCTGGAAGAATATGTAAAGCAAAGTGAAGAACCTGCTTTGATTGAAGTCAAAAATCAGAAACTCCTCTAAACACAGCAGACAAAGAATCAGTACAAGAAAACCGCACTACAAACTAGAGCTGACAGCTGGCACAACAAAACATTGCATGGAAAGTTCCTTGACAAAATTGAAGGAAAAGCTGATAAGGAGAAGACCTGGCTCTGGCTCACAATTGGGACACTGAAGAAGGAGACAGAAGGCCTGATCCTTGCAGCCCAGGAGCAAGCCATCAGAACAAATGCAATTAAGGCCAAGATCAAAAAATCAGCTGATGACCCAAAATGCAGACTGTGCAAGGAAGCTGACGAAACCATGGATCATATCCTCAGCTGCTGTAAGAAATCGCACAGACAGACTACAGAGGCACAACTATGTGGCCCAAATGATTCATTGGAACTTATGCCTCAAGTACCACCTCCCAGCAGCAAAGAACTGGTGGGATCACAAACCTGCAAAAGTATTGGAAAATGAGAATGCAAAGATACTGTGGGACTTCCAAATCCAGACTGACAAAGTTCTGGAACACAACACACCAGACATCACAGTTGTGGAAAAGAAAAAGGTTTGGATCATTGATGTTGCCATCCCAGGTGACAGTCGCATTGACGAAAAACAACAGGAAAAACTCAGCTGCTATCAGGACCTCAAGATTGAACTGCAAAGACTCTGGCAGAAACCAGTGCAGGTGGTCCCGGTGGTGATGGGCACACTGGGTGCCGTGCCAAAAGATCTCAGCCGGTATTTGGAAACAATAGACATTGACAAAATTACGATCTGTCAACTGCAAAAGGCCACCCTACTGGGATCTGTGCGCATCATCCGAAAATACATCACACAGTCCTAGACACTTGGGAAGTGTTCGACTTGTGATATGAAATCCAGCATGTCTATCTTGTTTGCTGTGTCATACAATAAAATAATAATAATAAATACTTTTAGGCCCTTGGGAAGAGCCTGATGTTCAGAGACGAACCTCAGACACTTGGACCTAATGTATGTTAGTATGTTGCTGTGTACATGTAATAATAATATAATAACATAAAAGGTGCCTCCACTGAAGCTTTCTCACCAATCCATGTTATTATTATTGTCACAAAGACATAGTATGACACAGAAAACAAGATATACCCTGTTTCCTCTAAAATAAGACATCCCCAGAAAATAAGACCTAGTAGAGGTTTTGCTGAATTGCTAAATATAAGGCCTCCCCCGAAAGTAAGACCTAGCAAAGTTTTTGCTTGGAAGCATGCCCGCCAAACAGAACACCAGAGCATGCAGGATCGGTAAATGTATGTACCGTAGAGTGTTGTACATGGAAATATTGGTAGTAACAAGAAATTCTTGATAGGATTCACAGTTTGTGTGGTTATGCTGGTTTGTGATGATTACTACTATACAGTATATTATTCCACTTTTCTTTCATAGGTGGGATTCAAAGTGGCATACAGGGTTAAAAGCCAACAGAAATTACAACACATGAAATTTAACCAAAACATCCAAACAAATTGCAAAACGAGTCATATTTTTCAAAATCCAATGATCCCAGGGACAGAAAGGGAGGGGAAATCTTGATTTCTGCACAGACAGCTAAACAAACACCACAGGGGATGTTAACCCTTCCCTATGCTATCCTAAGCTACTATATATATTACATAGTAAACATTTGACACAGTTCCATTTGCCAAAGGGCCCTGTTTTGAGTTAGAGTACCTACAAATCCAACCAGAGGCCCACTCTTATTGGTAACTTGGGGAGTGCCTGTAGTGAGCTTCCTCATTCCTGCAGGGTCGAGTGTTTCCTGTGGAAATCCCACAGCGCTGGGCTCCTCCTCCTCCTGCTGCTGCTCCGTGTTTGTGGGTTGGGGACTGACTGGCGGAGGAGGAGCAGAAGAGCCTCGCCAGCTGTCGCTCCTGCTTCTCTTTCCTCCTCCTGCTGCTGCTGCTGCTGCTGCTGGCCATCCTCTGGCCGCCGAGCCCATGCCCGGGTGGCCTCCACCTGCTGGCCTTCCTCCTCCTCCGTCCTCCTCCTCCTCCTCTTCTCCCGATGGGCAGCCTGCTGAGCGGGGTCAGCTTCAAGGAGCCCGCCACCGTGGAGGACTGCGACTCCACCTGGGAGACCGACTCCGAGCCCGAGCTGCAAGGAGAGCCGGTGGAGGAGGAGGAAGAGGAAGAGGAAGAGGAAGAAGAGGAGGAGGAAGAAGAGGAAGGCGCAGGAGGAGGAGAAGAAGAGGCGCACCAGGCTCAGGAAGAGCCGGAGAAGGAGCCGCTCCCTGCGGCAAGCAAGGCTGAGGTTGATGGAGAAGGCGAAGGGGCCGAGGAAGAGGAAGGAGACCCGCCTGGGGAGGAGGAAGCTGAAGCCACGGGCGCCGAACAGGTGAGCCTGGAAAGGTGGGTGGGTGGGTCTGCAGGGAGCCCCTCTCAGCCTTCTCCCAGCCTCCGGCTCCACATCTGCACTGTGGAATGGGTGCCCCTTGAGCCCACTTCACGCCACGGCATTCTTGTGGGTGTGAGGTCACAAGGTCTCTGCCCTGAAGGAATGGCCTCACTGCCATGGCTCCATGTTATGGCATCCTGGGAGGTGCCTTTTCAATAGGCCATCTCTGCTGAGGCCTCACCAAACTACAGCTTCCAGCCATGGTGACTAAAGCGGCATCAAACCCAACTTTCCCATAGATATGGGTGAAACGTCAGGAGAAAATGCTTCTGGAAAACTCAGAGCAACCCAATAAAATTATTATTATTATTATTATTATTATTATTATTATTATTATTAATGCAGTTTAACCCCACTTTGTCGTGATCCAATGCTATGGGAGTGTGGGAACTCTAGTTTCCGGAGGCACCAGCGCTCTTGGGCAGAGAAGGCTAAATACAGGGGTCCCCAAACTTTTAAAACAGGGGGCCAGTTCACGGTCCCTCAGACTATAGTTGAAAAAAAAAAACTATAAATAAATTCCTATGCACACCGCACATCTCTTATTTTGAAGTTAAAAAAACCTAATGGGAACAAATACAGCCTCAATATTAATAATAATCATAATCATAAAAATAATAAAGAGGATTGGAAGAGACCCCTTGGGGCATATAGTCCAGCCCCCTTCTGCCTTTGTGCACCAAAAGCACTAGCAAAGCACCCCCTTGATAATTAATTAATTAATTAATTATTAAATAATAATTAAAATATCATTATAAACAAGCAAAGCTCTGGAAGGCACGAACTGGGGGAGGGAGAAGGTGGGGGCCAGATAAATGGCCTCGATGGGCCGCATGAGGCCTCCGGGCCTTAGTTTGGGGACCCCTGGCTAAATACCTTGTGAAACTATGACGGCTATGATTCCATAGCACTTGGACCCTGGCGATTAAAGAGGTGTCAAGCCTACCAGGTATTAGAAATTGTGAGAGTTGAAGTCCAAAACACTGGGAGGGCCCAAGTTTTCCCCTGCCTGGCATAGATGAACCCCAGGTTGCTAGGCACTTTGGGTGTGAGAGCCAAAGAAAAACCTCCCAAAAAGGATTTCCCCAGGCAGCAACCAGCCAGGCACTGAATCTGCAAGGCCATTCAATGCTACTCAAGGTTGCCATTTGCAACATTCACACCTGCTTCAAGTAGATAAGAGATCTTTCTCCCACCCAGGACTTTCCACAGATACATAAACCTCACTTGCCTAGTTTCCAACAGATCCCTGAACCTCTGAGGTTGCCTGCCATAGATGTGGGCGAAACGTCAGGAATAAATGCTTCCGGAACATGGCCATATAGCCCGGAAAATTCACAGCAATCCAGTAATACAACCAGAGGCGGTTCAATCACCAGGCCAACTAGGCAGTTGCCTGTGGCGCCATCTTGTTGGGGGCGCCATCGAGGCAACTCCTGTCTCCTGCGGCCTGCCTCCGCAAGGTATTGAACTGCCTTTTCTGTTGATTTGTTGTAAAACATGATGTTTTAGTGCTTAATTTGTAAAATCTTAATGTAATTAGATGTTTTCCTTAATCCCTCCTTATTATCAAACATTTTCGCTTATCCAACGCTTTTATTTTTCAGTGATTGGTTTGGGGGGTGGTGCCAAAATTCTGTTCGCCTACACTTGAAAAATACCTAGGGCCGGCTCTGAATACAACTTTGTTTATATACTGCCCTATTGCCCTCTCCCTTCCAAGCCATTGCCCCATTCCTATGGTTGTGTGGCATGTGTGTGTGTGCTTTCTTGTCTTGTTAGGAAGGAAGGGACATGTGGGTGTGAGGAAGAACACATCTATACCTTTCCCTGCCACTTTGATGCGGCTATGGAATCATGGCAGTTGTAGGTTACTGTGAGTTTTCCAGGCTGTATGGCCATGTTCCAGAAGCATTCTCTCCTGATGTTTCACCTGTATCTATGGCCGGCATCCTCAGAGGTTGTGAGGTCTGTTGAAAACTGGGGCAGTAGGGTTTATATATCTGTGAAAGTCCAGGTTGGGAGAAAAAACTTGACTGCTTGAAGCAAGTGTTAATGTTGCAATTAGCCACCTTGATTAGCATTGAATGGCCTTGCAGCTTCAAAGATTGGCTGCTTTTACTGCCTGGGGGAATCCTTTGTTGGGAGGTGTTAGCTGGCCCTGATTGTTTACTGTCTGTAATTCCCCTGTCTTCTACGTGTTGTCCTTTATTTACTGTACTGATTTTAGAGTTTGCTTCTGGAACATGGCCACACAGCCCGGAAAACTCACAATAGTGATTCCGGCCATGAAAGCCTTTGACAACACATGGCAGTTGTAGTTTCACAAGGTCTTTTGCCTTTTCTGCTTGAGAGCGCTGGTGCCTCACCAAACTACGGTTACCACAGTCCTATAGCATTGGACCGTGATGTAGTGGGATTAAGATGAAATAATAACAACAATAACAATAATAATAATAATAATTTATTTATTACCTGTCCCTCCTCAAGGCGGGTTACAACATTGCTAAAACACACAATCATCTAAAAGCATTCTACAAAATGCACATATTAAAACATATTTCTACAAAATACATATTTCAAAAACTTCACCCCTCAGTGTCAACCCCATAACTCAATGCTATGGAATTGTGGGTTTTGTAGTTTTACAAGGTCTTTAGAGTGTTGGTGCCTCGCCAAACTACAACTCCCAGGATTCCATAGCATTGGGCCAAGGCAGTTAAAGTGGACTCAAGCTGCATTCAGCTTACGTTGTAGACGCACCCCTTGTCTTCACTCCCTTGCAAACCCATGTCTTTATGGGTTTTTGTACTTGTTTGGGAAATAAAGTAAATATGGGTGTGAGGAAGGGACTGTAGAAGGAATGCAGTCTGATACCACTTGATAACTTGCCATGGCTCAGTGCTGTGGAATCACGGAAGTTGTAGTGTGACACAGTTGTTTGCCTTCTCCATCAGAAAGTGTTGGTGGCGCCCATACTACAACTCTCAGGATTCTATGGCATTCAAAGTGGGATCAAACAACTTTAATTCTTCAGTGTAGGTGCCCCCAAAGTCGAGCGAAGGTTGGAGGAAAGGTACCCTTCCTTACAGCAGCTGTGGCCTGTGTTTGTTGCTCTTCCTGTTTTGCTGCGCAGCAGGTTGTGAAAGAAGGAAGGGGCCGAGGATGTAGTTATTTTCCTCTTGCCTGGTTGCTCAGCTTGCTTGCTTTTATTTTCTTTTTAAAAAAAATCAGTTTTAAACTGTAGATGGTTGAAGTCATTCTAATCCACTCTGTTTTCTTGGTTCAATCGTGTCTTCCTGTCATCCGGCTCCAATAGAGAAAATCTAAATTACAGTTGCACATGGGGCAACAGAATGCAGCTTCACAACCAGATTAATTTTTACCGAGTAGCCAGTTGCTGTGTTTACATATATTGGCCTCCTCGACACGACTCTCTTGTGTGGGACTAATATTACTCATAAGTCTAAGTACAGATCTGGATCTGTAATTTTAACATATATATTTTTTTACTTCTCTCTACCTTATCCCCATTGTTAACTTTATCAGAACAGCTTGAGTATCCCATATCCAAAATGCTTGGAACCAGTCGTGTTTTGGATTTGGGTGGGTTTTTCCCTCCTGATTTTGGAATACTTGAATTTCCATATATTTACATACCGAAATCTGAACACAAAATTAATTTATGTTTCATATACACCTTATGCAGGTAACTTGAAGGGAAGGTCATTTCATACACAATATTTTAATAATTCTGTGCATGATTTCATTGAACCATCAGGAAGCGAAGGTATGATTACCTCAACCACACATTTGGACTATTCTGGATTTCAGAATTCTAGATAAGCGATACTCAGTCTGTGTTGGACTCCTTGACTTTACTGCCTAGGGATAATCCTAAGTATTACGGCGATGCATCAATAATTTTAAAAGGTTATCTTACTCTCTCCCTCATTTCAAGTTTTACAAGCATTACTAGATTAGTTGCATGTCTTGAGCATTATTTTCTCTCTCTTCATAATTTGATGCCAATAATATTCTTAAAGCTCATTTCCCTCCCACTAATATTAGATAGAAGGTGAACAGAGGGTTCTTTCCCCTCATTATTTTTTAACTCACTATCTTAATTATAGGTAAAGAAAATATTCAAAACCCTGTCTTTGTAGTACCTTGTGCAGCTTTAACCATATGAATAGTGGGCAAATTTTATGGGCTTTGCCAGATACTTCTCTTTGTAAATTAGAATTCTGTAAGTCTTATACAAGTCTGGGTCCATTTCCTGACGGCTTCCTGACAGGTGTCCTAAAATGCAATCATGTGCTGATTTCGTTAAAAGTAAACTTCACTGAATTTAATTGCTAAAAGTCTAGGATCACAGTCATTTGGCTTTAAGTGGAAAAGAGCCATATAGAAAGTGGCACTAAAATACTTGCAACATAATCTAATTTTTAATACTTACACATTGTAGGTTTTCAATTGCATTGTTGTTAATGTTGTAAGCCACCTGAAGTCGTGTTTAAGAGAGGACAGCAATGGTATTAAAAACAACAACAATGTTTTTAAAAATTGAATTCATAACGAAATTGAAATACATAATAAAAAAATCTAGTGTTGGGTCAGATTAGAAGACCATTGTTTTCTCTTTAAGCATAGCCAATACATTTCGGAGAAGAAAAGGTCCTACATCATTTTGCAATAAATCTTATGTGCTTTATTTAATATTCATATATTCCCAATTCTGTACTCAGTCTAGACAGAGCAGGGTTTTAACATTTGAAAACGGCAGTGAGAGTATGCAGTTTTAAAAACATGATGTAGATTCTAAACTTGCTTCTGCAGCTGTTGCCCACTCCCTCCATAAGTTATTTCCTTCTTTCTCTGTGTATTAGTAAGTATTATTGCTCTGGAGGCAACAGTTCTTCACTGAATTAGCGATCCACATGAACTACATTTATTTATTTATTTATTTATTTATTTATTTATTTATTTATTTATTTGCAGCATTTATATTCCGCCCTTCCCACCCAGAAGGGGACTCAGGGCGGATCACATTGCACACATAAAGGCAAACATTCAATGCCATAACATAGAACAGAGACAGAAACAAGACGCAGACACGGGCTGGCCTCGAACTCATGACCTCTTGGTCAGAGTGATTTGTTGCAGCTGGCTTGCTTTCCAGCCTGCGCCACAGCCCAGCCTACAATTGCTTAATTAACATGCATCCCGTCCTGGACTGCTATCCTGCTAAAATGACTATATCTATTTTCAGTACTGAGATAGCAGTTTAAAGGTAGTCTAAGATAGTGGACACCTGTAAGAGCAAGGAAATATAAACTGACTGTTAGCTAAGGCTATGTGGAACTCAGGATACATTGATACCAGAGCTTTCCAAACATTTCCTGTTGGTGACACACTTCTTAAACATGCATCATAAACCTGCACAGTAATTCAGTTTTACTAGCAAAACAGAGGTTCAACCAACCCCTCATAAGAGATATGAACACATACATAAATTTTAACACTGAAAAGTAGGGGGACACAACACATCTCATGAAAAACGTTCCTTTATATATTTTTAATATGTCATTTATTTCAAGAGATTTCTCATTACGTTTGTGCGACACACCTACAAATTGCAGCTGACACGTTTAACATTTTGCATCACACAGTTCGGAAAGCACTTATGAACACTGTGGAATTAATGCAGTTTGACACCATTTTAACTGACGTGGTGCAGTGCTATGCAATGCTATGGGATCATGTAGTCTTGTAGGGTCTATAGCAGTGGTTCTCAACCTGTGGGTCCCCAGGTGTTTTGGCCTACAACTCCCAGAAATCCCAGCCAGTTCATCAGCTGTTAGGGTTTCTGGGAGTTGAAGGCCAAAAAATCTGGGGACCCACAGGTTGAGAACCACTGGTCTATAGCCTTCTCTGCCAAAGAGTGGTGGTACTACTCTTTGGTAGAGGAGGCTGAAGACCTTGTAAAACGACAACTCACAGCATTGAGCCATGGTGTCAAACTGCATTAATTCTACAGTCTAGATGTAACCTAAGATTGTGTGAGTCTGAATGGTTTTGGGGTCATTCAGAAAATGCCAGTTGTGTCACTACATTGACTCAGTCCCCAGCACACACTATTCTCACCTGTTTCAGTAAGCCTCTTTGATGCATTCACATAGTGTTAACAGCATAGTTATATCCCTGAACAGTTCTATCGCTTACCCCACACTTACTAGCAAAGGTGGTATGTGGGTGGAAATCTATTATAGTCAGTGTGAGTAAACACTACTCTAAGGTCTCATATGAAGAAAAAGTATAAGCAGGTGTGTGTGTGTGTGTGTGTGTGTGTGTGTGTGTGTGATTTTTTTTTAACCAAAGTGCATTCTCTGGAGGATAGAGGGGAGAATACTATCCCTTTATTCGCATGCTTAAGAACAGAAACAACTCAAATAGGAAGTTAAAAACATTGGAGGCATTAGTGTGTGGTCATTCTTTACCAATGCAATGCAAAGAAGAATTGTTCTCATTTTAAATTACTGTACATACAACAGAACTCATCATGGGACTTCGGTTGATTTGATAAGTGCAGAACTGGATTATGATTATGAAAATGAATGGTGATTTTTCTGCTGGGCAAATATTACTAAGCATTGCTATACCACTCATACTGATGCAATCATAAAGAGTGTTTAGAACAAAAAGCTTTTCTTCTAGAATGGGTTGTAATTCCTATAAATTGGGACTGTTTATTATTTGAGGGAAAGTTGTAAAACATCTTACATTAAGATATCGCTGGGAATAAAACTGACACATGGAATTATAATTCATTAACACATGAAAGATGCTTATTTTTTTCTTTAATGTGCTCTACTTAAGTAAACACCAGCTTAAGCCAGTGCGAGTTATATAAAACCAAACTAAAACCAAAAATGGACAAATAAAGTATAAAATGGGGTGCATTTGCATCTTCTTCCTTAATTTTTTGCAAATAGTTATTTTGGCAATTTGCACTAGGTGATACAATATTGAAAACTTTTCCACCCAAAATATTTTATGGGCCACAGTGCCAAATTGAGGGCTCAAGATAAATAGACAGACTTGCACTAACCCATGCAAATCTTAGTTCAGCAGTCTCTTAGAGCCATCTGAAAAGCTGAATAATTTAGGAGACTTGCAGGAGAAAAGATGGCTTTGTCATCCCTATGTGTAATAAGCCCTTTCTCCTCCCAAATTCTTTGCCTGGAGATTATCTAAGAAATAGTTAATGTAACTAACTGGAACTATTCTTGATCAATTCATATTTACCAATAGTGCACTAAGACTAAGGCCTCAGACCATGGCATCACGAGGTGGATGCAGACATTTGACTAGGTCAGAGGGTGAGACACCAAAATGATTGCCTACAAAAATATTTTTACTGTGTTTCAGCAGAAATTTTACTATCAAAATCCATAATTATCTGTCTTATACATGAGTATATATGGTATTATCTGAAGTGGGCCTGTAATTTTCTTTGTTTGTTCATTTGAGTTAGGGTTACTGCTGCCTCCCCATATGCCATCTGTGTAATTTATTGTGTGATATTTTAATTGTGTTTAGCTAATTAGCATTAATTTGGTCTGTATGCCCATGAGAACCCTTTTCTCTCAATATCCCACATATCAATTTGAATTCTTGTTTGAAACCTGTTGGCACTTCATCATTTGAGAGGCGTGTTGGATGGAGTGTCTTTTCCAGCAGAACTTTTTTTTTGGTCAAACATGAATTGTAGAACTATCTGCCTATGGGCATTTGCTTTAGTTCCTTTTACAGTGTTGTCAAGACCCAGGCTACAGAACACCAATAACCATGCGCAGAGGCCGGATTCTATCTAATATCTTTATTAAAGGAATATAAAAAGTCAATAAAAACAAGTGAAGAATATAGTTCAGAAGTAGACCTTTCAGGAAAGGTCAAATATAGTCCAGGAAAATAGTCCAATATGTGATATTAGAGTCCAAAGTTATAATCCATTAACCGAAACACACACTTTGCCAAGCAACAGTGTGGGGAGATGACAAGGTCTTTTAGTCCATTGAAGCTTGACAACAAGGCTGGAAAACAAACTAGATTCTTGGCTAAACAAGACTTGATACGAGGCAAACAAGAAGCAAGAACAAGGTCCGTGGCGAGGTCCGCGGTCAAACGTGAAACAAGGCAGGCTTGGAACTTGGTCCGGGTAAACAAGGAACTGGGGTTACGAAGTCCACACACGATCTCACTCCTCAAGCTGACGAGTTGACTCCGCAAGGTTTCCTTTGCGGCAAAACACCTAAATAGGGTCTCGTTTCCCGCCAGAAGAACACTTTCCCTGGAGAACGAGAAGTGAAACCCAACTCCGTCCAGATGCATGACTCCTTAGAATTTCCCAAGGGAAGCAGACCTAATCAGCTAATTGTTTGGCTGCGATTCTGAGGCTCCGGCGATTCGCCTCCCTAGCTCCTCTATCTCTATTATAATTGTCCTTTCGGGAAAACGGGGGAGAATTCTGCCCAAGGCTTGTTTGGCTGACTTCTTGAGGGCAAACATCCTCCAGGTGCAGGGGCTCCGATTCTGGCTGAACCGGTGGAAATCCCATGTTTTCCTCTTCGTCTGCCACAATAGTACTAGGAACGGGACTACAAGGCCCATGAGACATCACAAGTGTACAGCTCCTGGTTTCTATACAGTATCATGTTTGCAATGATAGGAGGAACTAAATTTGGAGGGCACACCAAATTATTTGTTAAAACCATGCTGTAAGGCACTGCTTCTTAAACTGTGGATCCTGACCCCAAGTGGGTTTCCCTCAGCTCAATGTTGGGGTCCCAAAAATTGGCAACAGTAGATGTTTTCTGAACGTCACCTAGTGGCTGTTTTAAACATTCACCTGTTGTGTCGTGTTTGTAGTGGACTCTGCAGTAGATGCATCAGCTATACTTAATGAAAGGGAAAATCTGCCTGTTTAGCAAGCTTTGCGAATGCTGATGTGTGATCAGTAAATGTTTGATTTTTATACTTTTTTATATACCTATACACCTGGGGTCACATACAATTTTCTCAAGCCAAAAGGGTCCGTAGTGGAAAAGTTTAAGAAGCCCTGGTGTAGGAGGATCTCAGTGAAAATAGCACTTTATGTTATTGAATAATTTGACTAAGGGCAAATCTACACCAACCACTTAAGTCGTTTCAAACTGTTATTGAAGAAAATGTTTGATATGTAAGTGATTTCATAGAAAATCCTCAAACCAGTTTAAGGCCCGAATTGTGTTTACTCAAGCCACAGAGTACAGATGTGTATTAAGAGCTTTCTTTCACACACCTTCGTGGGTGTTCGTTGTCTAAGCAATACAGTTACCGTGTTTCCATGAAAATAAGACAGTGTCTTATATTAATTTTTGTTTCCAAAGAAGCTCTAGGTCTTATTTTCAGGGATGTTTTATTTTTCCATGAAGAAGAATTCACATTTATTGTTGAACAAAAAAATGAACATTTGTTATATACTGTACAGTAGTTGTCATCATAAACCAACATAACCAGACAAACTGTGAATCCTATCAAGAATTTCTTGTTACTACCAATATTTCCATGTATAACATTTTATGGTATGTTGCTTGGGCTGTTGATGCCCTGGTGGATCTCTGGAATGGAAAAAAGGGTCAGGGCAATGGACATAACTTGTCCTAAGTGTCTCATAAAATAGAGTCAAGTGAGATCTCTGGTTTACTAGAAAATATGTGGTGATGAAAGAAGTGACACACAGAGAAGAACATTCATGGCAGTAAACTTAAAGTTAGTCCACCTGGGTCTAAATACCATAAACGCACCAGATTTTGGCAGCTAAGCAGAATCAGCCCCAATTAGTATTTGGATAGGAAACTCTAATGAATCCCAGCTGCTGTAGGTTATATTTCAAAGGAAGAAACCAGCAACACCACCTCTGAGTATTCCCCACCTAAGACAATCTCTAAAATGCATGGCACTGCCATAAGTTGAGAGGTGACATGAAGGCACATGCACACACAAGTTTAATTAAAAACAGGCTAAACTCTTTAAAAAGCCTATGTTCCGATGGTGGTGACATTGAAGAGTCGCACTTCTGCCACTATTGTTTATTATCATCCAGCAGAGCTGTCTTCAGTAGTCAGGAGCTGTCTGTGCCCTACCCCAAAAGAAGAGAACAGAAGCCACTGTGAAGAATTGGCATCACACTTGGCAGACAAAATTGTTTGGCTCTCCACTGCCTTGGATGCTGTAGTTAATACAGATCCAGCAGATATAACCTTGGATCCTGCTTGTAATGTGTTGTTGAATACATTTGGATTTGTACAGCCTGACAGGATCCTTGGAGAGGTGAAAGCTATAACATACATATTGGACCTGTGCCCTTCTTGGCTTATAAAAGTAGCCAGAGGGAAATTGAGTTGGTCAGGAACGATGATGGAAAGGGCATTTCCCAGTTTCCCAACCGAGGCTGAATTTGGGGATTCTGATTCCACGGGAAACTTATGTAAGAGGAAAACCAGTATTTATTTTTGGTTTCTCAACTTAAACTGTCATTTTTTTCAGAATTACATGAGAATTTGAGAAACTGGGCAGCTTGCAACAAATATCCATAATTTCATTCTGCACAGACAAATTGCACAATTTTGTGGGATGGAAAGCCCACCCATTTAATGTTGCTCTTCTCTATCTACCTGAAGAAAGGACTCTACTAAACTGTGCACTATATCTCTATGCAAACTACATGGTGAGAGGTTTGACTAAGTGGCAATTTAGAATAGTGTTAAAACTGCTGTGAAAAACTAGAAGGTGCAAGGAGAGAGAATTAAAGGAATTTAGAGAGTTACATTTTTACATGTTTGAACTGTCTGTGGGAAGGTAAGAAAAGGAATACTGCGAAGTAAGAAAAGAAACTTAGAGTACTCCAGCTTCATTCTCTACCAATTTATATATTGAACAGCCCAAATATTATCTAGCTGGAAAAGAAATTCAAGCCCATTGAAGCTGAAGGCTTTGCCCATTTGAATATTGTGCAGTTTCATGATGAAGGGTGGATCCCTGGTCTGTGTAGGAAAGTCTGCAATCTAATCACATTTGGAACAGGAAACAGAAAAGATATCACATTGTGGCCAAACCTCATGGGAGCCAGTGGCCATGTCAATGGTGACATGAAGCAGGATGTTATGCAAATATTATGCAAAGAAAGGGGGAAATGAACCACTTTTGGTCCAGGTGGGAGAAGTGGCTGCGAATCACACAGTGAGATGGGGAACAGGGAAAGCACTGTATTGTGTATTAAAAACTGAAAAGCAAGTGGGCTTCAAGGAAAGACTATACAGTGGTAAACATCATCAGCCAGTATATGACTTTTACAGATGTTCAGTGTTCATCAGACAGAAAAAGAATGAAGCTGAACATCTTTTTGCCCAGTCAGAGGGATCTTCTTTTTGCTCCCAATCACTCTTTTCTTTTCCATGCCAAAAGCTGCACTTTTCAGGGACAGCTGCACTAGTCTCAGGAGAAGCCTCGTGCTTTCTGGAAAACTGCGGTTTACTGGCAAGCTGCATCATTTTCCATCATTGTGGGAGGCGGGGAGGATCTTTCGTGTCCTGACAGTTACAGGACGAAAAACGGATTGATTGAATGATGTCAACATCTGTTGGGAACCAGGAAAATCAAAATTTATCACCACTAGTAAAAGGAGTAGTGAATATTTCACTACAATAAGGCAGCTTTCTAGCCTGACTGAAAGAAGAGATGATGATGTCAAGACCCAGGCTGCAGAGCACCAATAACCATACACAGAGGCCAGAATCTATCTAATATCTTTATTGAAGGAATATATAAAGTTAATAAAAACAAGTGTAGAAAATAGTCCAGAATTAGACCTTTCAGGAAAGGTCAGAATTAGTCCAAAAAAGCAATGTCCAATAAGAAATATTAAGGTCCAAAGTTGTAATCCAATAACCGAAACACTCACTTTGCCAAGCAAAGTGAGGGGAGATGACAAGGTCCTTTAGTCCATGAAACTTGAGCGAGGCTAGGAAATAACTTGATACTTGAAACAAGGCTTGAACGTGGAACAAGGTAACTAAGAACAAGAACAAGGTCCGTGGAATAACTTGATAAAATCCGTGGAACAAGGCAAGGATTGATCCTGGGAAACAAGGCAAAGTCCGTAGATAAACAAAGGCTGGGAAGCAAGGAGAAGGCTGGATAGCAAGGCAAGGCTTGAGCAGGAGCGAGGCTTGAATCGGAGCGCGCTGTCCAGACACAACTCGCTCCGTAGGCTGACGAATTGACTCCGCGAAGTTACTACGCGGGTAAAACACCTAAATAGAGTCTAACTTTCCCGCCGAAGCAGTTCTCTGGGAATCAGAACCGAAAGCTAAACTCTGAGACCAGATGTGAGACTCCCCAAAGATTCTCACGAGAAGCAGTCTTAATTGGCCACATTCTTAGCTGCAATCCTCGCACTCCTGCGCGAAGCTGATTCCAAACTTCTCTGTTGTTTACAAAACTCCCGGCGCAAGAACACGGGAGAAGTAGGCTCTGGGCTTGTTTGACATACTTCTGGGAGACAACTTTCTTGCAGGTGCAAGGTTCCCAGATCTGCCTGGGAAAGATCTGGCTGAGAAGAATCCAGTTCAGACTGGGAAGGTAAAAAACCCAAGTTTTCATCTTCATCAGGAATTACAATGTCCTGAGCAGGACTACAAGGCCCATGGGTCATCACACTATCCCCCTCCTCAAGGCCCCTCCCAAACTGGGGCCCTCTCCCCGAGGCGCGAGGTCGCGGTTTGGTGGGATAGGTCTGATGAAAGCGACGGGTTAGATCAGGAGCATGGACTGTGGAGGCGTCTTCCCAAGAGCGTTCCTCAGGGCCAAAACCCACCCAGTCAATGAGATATTGTAGGCGGCGGCGGTGAAAGCGAGAATCCAAAATGTCCTCAACCTCGAACTCCTCCTCCCCATTCATCAAAACAGGAGGGGGGGCCGGTTGGTCTGTATCAGGTCGCACACCATCCGCCGGAAGGAGCAGGGAACGGTGAAACACTGGGTGAATGCGCATTGAACGTGGAAGTTGGAGTTTGAAAGTCACGGGGTTTAATTGCGCCACCACTGGATAGGGGCCAATGAAACGGGCATCTAACTTCCGGCAAGGGCGGTGGGAGGGCAGGAAGCGAGTGGACAGAAAAACCCGATCTCCTACCTTGATTTCGGGGCCCGGCTGGCGATGTTTGTCAGCGTGGCGTTTATAGTCCTCCTTGGCTTGGTCCAGTTGCTGGAGCAAAAGTTGTTGCACCGCTGTGAGTTCCTGCAGCCAATCCTCTGCTGCGGGAACTTCTGAAGTTTCAATGACAGGGGGGAAGAAACGTGGATGGAAGCCGTAGTTTGCAAAGAACGGCGTTTCTTTTGTAGAAGCTTGAACTCCATTGTTGTAGGCAAACTCAGACAGTGGTAACAGAGAAGCCCAATTGTCCTGTTGGTAGTTTACATAACAGCGAAGATACTGCTCCAAAGTGGCATTGGTGCGCTCCGTTTGCCCATCTGTTTGGGGATGATGAGCTGAAGATAAGCGAGAGTCTATGCCCAATAGTTTTTGTAGTGCCTTCCAAAAACGAGAGGTGAATTGAGATCCACGGTCTGTGACTAAACTCTTGGGCAATCCATGTAGTCTGAAAACATGTTGAAGAAATAGATCCGCAGTTTCTTTGGCCGTGGGGAGGCCTTCACAGGGAATGAAATGGGCTAACTTGGTGAAAAGGTCCACCACCACCAAGATCGTGGTGAATCCACAGGAAGGTGGTAGGTCAGTGATGAAATCCGCGGAAATTATTTCCCATGGGCGAGATGGGGTAGGAAGGGGGTGTAAAAGCCCTGAGGGCTTCTCCCTTCGTATCTTGGAGCGCTGGCATACTGGGCAGGTGTTGACATATTTTTCCACATCCTTGCGGATCTTGGGCCACCAAAAATCCCTTAGGATCAGATGCATAGTTTTAAATAGTCCGAAGTGTCCTGCTGGTTTGCAGTCATGACACAGACGAAGCGTTTTTTCCCTGCCCGGTCCGGGTGGGATATAAACATGATTTCTATAGCAGAGCAGCCCATCTTTAAGCGAAAAGGGAAAGTGCAGACCTTGGCGAAGTTGGTCCTGCGCCCAGGCATCTGCTTGCTGACTAGCCCTGATTTCTTGAGCACAGATGGGTCCTGGAGTAGGGGAAGTTGAACCAATGGGAATGGATTTGGTGTTCCCCACCGTGAGCGTGGCAAAGTTCTCGGGTTGTAACAGTTGGGATTCAAAGGTCTCCTTGCGTCCTGCAGCGTATTCCGGTTTACGTGACAGGGCGTCTGCTTGCTTGGTTTGGGCTGGGGTCACATAATGGATCTGGAAGTTGAAACGTTCAAAGAATAAAGCCCAACGTTGCTGCCTCTGATTTAGTTTGCGGGCAGTTCTTAGATGTTCTAGATTACGATGATCAGTGTGGACTTCAATGGGAAATTTGGCCCCTTCTAGCCAATGTCTCCAAGTTTCAAAGGCTGCCTTTATGGCCAGTAGTTCTTTTTCCCAAATGGTGTAATTCCTCTCTGGTGTGGTTAGTTGACGAGAATAAAAGGCACAGGGATGGAGGTGATCTCCCACCGGTTGTAAGAGTACAGCCCCAATTGCCACATCAGAGGCGTCCGCTTGCACCACAAAAGGGGTTCCAGGATTTGGGTGCTGTAGAATTGGCTGGGAGGTGAATAGTTTCTTTAGTTGCTGGAACCCTTTCTCTGCTTGATCAGTCCAGCGGAAAGGCTGCTTTCCACAGATGCAGCTAGTGATGGGGTCGGACCAGCGGGCAAAATCTGGAATGAACTTGCGGTAATAGTTCGCGAACCCCAAGAAACGCTGCACCTCTTTCTTGTTAGTTGGCGCCCGCCATTCCAATACTGCTGAAACCTTGGCTGGATCCATGGAAAGCCCTAGAGGCGAGATGCGGTAACCAAGGAAATCTACCTCTTGTAGATCAAAGGCGCATTTTTCCAGCTTGGCATAAAGTCCATGATCCCGCAATCGTTGTAACACCATTTTGACGTGGTTCTCATGTTCTGATTGTGATCTAGAAAACACCAAAAAATCGTCCAGGTAGATTATCAAGAACCTGTCTAGATAGTCCTGAAAAATGTCATTGACAAAATGCTGGAACGTTGCGGGGGCTCCGCATAAACCGAAATTCATAACTCGGGACTCGAATAATCCGAATTTGGTCTGGAAGGCGGTCTTCCACTCGTCCCCTTCCCTGATGCGAACTAAGTTGTAAGCCCCCCGAAGATCCAGCTTGGTGTAAACCTTGGCTCCTCGAAGCCGATCCAGTAGATCCGAGATTAAGGGCAGGGGATAGCTGTTCCGCTTGGTGATATTGTTCAATGCTCTGTAGTCCACCACCAAGCGTAGTTCCCCTGACTTCTTCTTCACAAACATCACTGGGGAGGCGGCTGGGGATTGAGAGGGTCTGATGAATCCCTTGCGAAGGTTTGTCTCTAGGAATTCCCTGAGAGCTTCTTGCTCTGGTTCAGTCAGGGAGTAGAGATGCCCTCGCGGGATCGGGGCCCCCTCCACCAAGTCAATGGCACAGTCATAAGGTCTATGTGGGGGTAATTTTTCGGCTTCTTTCTCATTGAATACATCCCAATACTCGGAGTACTTCTTTGGCAAGGTGATGATGGGCTCGGTGTCTGTGGCGTGGCATACCTTGGCTACGAGGCAATGGTTTTGGCAGTACGGTGAAGCAAACTGCAGTTCTCTGTTGGACCAGGAGATGTTAGGGTCGTGGAGAGTCAGCCATGGAATTCCCAAAATCACAGGGAAATGGGGGACCTCGGTAACAAAGAAGGAAATCTCTTCCATATGTTCCCTTATCCACATCCTGGTGGGTTCCGACCACTGACTTACGGGGCCCGTCTTGAGGGGGCGGCCGTCTATGGCTTGCACCACACGGGCATTCTTGAAATCATGATATTGTAATCCCAGAGAGTCGGCATACTCTCTATCGATGAAATTGTTGGTAGCTCCAGAGTCTATCATGGCGTGGATCATGACGGGTCCCCTTTTTGCTGACCATAATGTGACCACGAGAAGGAACAGGACCCCGGTTGGCGGCTCTTGGATGGATTTTTTGACCGGGTTGGCGAGCCTCTCTACACCCGGTCGTTGGCTTCCCCCGCCGGCTGTGTGCCAGTCGGCTCAGACGTCTTCGTCTCCGTGGAGGACGCCGCCGCAAGACGGGCGGCAGGCTTCCCTTTGGCTGGGCACTCTCTGGCGAAGTGGCCCCCGTTCCCGCAGTACCAGCAGAGGTTTAAGCGTTGACGACGGGCCTTCTCGGCGGCATCTAGTCTGGGACGCACATTGCCCAACTGCATCGGCACCTCCTCGCCTCCTCTGGGGTATGGGGTTGGCGGTGGGGGTCTCCAGACCGGACGTGGCTGAACGCTGGCGGGAGCGGGGGGTTTTGCCCCGGCTCTACCGCCCTGGCCTCGAACCCACTGTTTCCTGTTGGCAATCATGACTTCAGCCCGTAAACATTGATCAATGAGTGCCTCGAGGGTCTGGGGAGGATCCACCTTGGAGATTTCTTCCAGCATTTCAATGTTGAGACCCTCCCGGAATTGTCCCCTGAGGGCTACATCGTTCCAGCCGGTGTTGTGGGCCAGCACTCGGAACTCGGCTATATACTGAGACATAGGTCTGTCTCCTTGGAAAAGGCGACGGAGTTTGTGACCGGCTGCCTCCAAATTGTCCTCGATTCCCCAAGTCTCCTTGAGGTGGTCCAAGAAGCGTTGCGCTGATCTTAGGTGTGGAGAGGCTTGGTCGTACAGTGCCGTCGCCCAGCTGGCCGCTGGCCCGTCTAGAAGACTGTAAACCCATGCCACTTTGATGTCTTCTTGGGGAAACTCGGCAGCACGGGCCTCTAGATAAGCTTGACATTGGCGACGGAAGACATGAACCTTAGAAGCTTCTCCAGTAAACTTGGTTGGCAACGCCATGGCCGGAAGACGAATTCCGCGTTCCTTCAAACCCCTTATTTCTCCATCCTGTGCATTGAGCTTATCACGGATTCGGTCCACCTCATCCTTGTCGATGGTGTAGGTAATCGGCTGGCCGCTCGGCCCAGGTACGACTCCGGTAGACATTCTGGCCGAGGTTAATTGGTGCTTAGGGTGGCGGAGTCAAACTGTCAAGACCCAGGCTGCAGAGCACCAATAACCATACACAGAGGCCAGAATCTATCTAATATCTTTATTGAAGGAATATATAAAGTTAATAAAAACAAGTGTAGAAAATAGTCCAGAATTAGACCTTTCAGGAAAGGTCAGAATTAGTCCAAAAAAGCAATGTCCAATAAGAAATATTAAGGTCCAAAGTTGTAATCCAATAACCGAAACACTCACTTTGCCAAGCAAAGTGAGGGGAGATGACAAGGTCCTTTAGTCCATGAAACTTGAGCGAGGCTAGGAAATAACTTGATACTTGAAACAAGGCTTGAACGTGGAACAAGGTAACTAAGAACAAGAACAAGGTCCGTGGAATAACTTGATAAAATCCGTGGAACAAGGCAAGGATTGATCCTGGGAAACAAGGCAAAGTCCGTAGATAAACAAAGGCTGGGAAGCAAGGAGAAGGCTGGATAGCAAGGCAAGGCTTGAGCAGGAGCGAGGCTTGAATCGGAGCGCGCTGTCCAGACACAACTCGCTCCGTAGGCTGACGAATTGACTCCGCGAAGTTACTACGCGGGTAAAACACCTAAATAGAGTCTAACTTTCCCGCCGAAGCAGTTCTCTGGGAATCAGAACCGAAAGCTAAACTCTGAGACCAGATGTGAGACTCCCCAAAGATTCTCACGAGAAGCAGTCTTAATTGGCCACATTCTTAGCTGCAATCCTCGCACTCCTGCGCGAAGCTGATTCCAAACTTCTCTGTTGTTTACAAAACTCCCGGCGCAAGAACACGGGAGAAGTAGGCTCTGGGCTTGTTTGACATACTTCTGGGAGACAACTTTCTTGCAGGTGCAAGGTTCCCAGATCTGCCTGGGAAAGATCTGGCTGAGAAGAATCCAGTTCAGACTGGGAAGGTAAAAAACCCAAGTTTTCATCTTCATCAGGAATTACAATGTCCTGAGCAGGACTACAAGGCCCATGGGTCATCACAGATGAGGCTGTTACTGAGAAAAAATCCATTGTGGCTTCTAGTATATTAGAGAACTGCCATCCAATCCCCAATATCCCTTATTTGCTTGCTTACTTGCTTATTGAATTTATAAGGTATTGGAGCATATGGTGGCCTCCCAGCTCCAGGGTGCCTGAATGAGACAGATTATCTCGATCCATTCCTTCTGGCTTCAGTCCTGGTTATAGCACAGAAAGTACATTGCTTGCACTGATGAATGTCCTACACTGGGAAAGGCAGGGAAACAGTGTGGTAGTTTGTTCCAGTTGATTCTGCTGAACCTCTTCATACAGGGGTCCCCAAACTAAGGCACACAGGCTGGATGTAGCCCTCCAAGGTCAATACCCACCCCCACGCTCTAAACTTTAGACTTAGAGCCACTCTCAGTCTGAAACCACTTGAAGGCACACAACAGTAACAGTCGTAATTAACTTGACTCTCTCATCGGTCAAAAGCAGGTCCACATTTCCCATTGAAATACTGGTAAGTTTATGCTGGTTCAAATGGTTCTTCGTTTTAAATATTGTATTGTTCTTTCAATTATTTTTGGAATACAAATAAAATATGTGTAGTATGTATAGGAATTAGTTCATGTTTCTTTTCAAACTATAGTCTGGCCCTGCAACAGTTTTGAGGGAACGTGAACTGGCCCTTGGCTTAAAATGTTTGAGGACCTCTGATCTATGGTAACCTGGAATGGGACTAGAGGACTCTTTTTTGCAGTGGTAGGTAGCATTGAAGAAATTCTGCTCAGCCCCAAATTGTCAGCTTGTGAGATTCTCCAGGGTTCGGTTTTGTCTCTGGTGCTGTTTAATATCTATATGAAACTGTTTAGAGAGGTTAACTAGAGTTTTCAGGTTCAATGCTACTAATATACTGACGATAAACAACTCTTTCTTTTCCTTTTAACCATAAAGAAAGCCATGTTGGTACTAAACTAGTGTCTGCTGTCATTAATGGAATGAACAAAGAAGAACAAATTAAAGCTCAATCAAGACAAGATAGAAGAAGTGTTCTTGGCCAGAGGAAAGATAGATCAGGGAATAGGGATTCAGTTTGTGCTGGATGGAGTTGCACTCCCCCTTGGGTGACAATCTGAGCCCGCATGTCCATCTTTCAATGATGGTCAGGGTTGCATTTTCTCTATGAAAAGAGAAATAGCAGATAGGAGACCCTGGTGGCGCAATGCATTAAACCCTTGTGCCGCCAGGACTGCTCACCGAAAGGTCAGTGATTCGAATCCGGGGAGTGGGGTGAGCTCCTGTCTATCAGCTCTAGTTCCCCATGCAGGGACACGAGAGAAGCCTCCCACAGGATGGTAAAACATCAAACATCAGGGCATTCCCTGGGCAACGTCCATGTAGACTGCCAATTCTTTCACACCAGAAGTGACTTGCAGCTTCTCAAGTCGCTTCTGACATTAAAAAAAGCAGATTGCCCATTCCTGGAGACATCATGTCTGGCAGGAATGGAAAATGCTTGGGTTACATCTCATTTGGACTACTGTAATGCACTGGGGGCGGCGACGGCCGACAGGGAGTTCTGGCGTGGACTGGTCCATGAGGTCACAAAGAGTCGTAAACGACTATGCGATTGAGCAGCAATGCACTGCATGTGGGGCTGCCTTTGGAAGCTATTTTGAAACATTCATTGGATCCAAAACTCTGTAAAGCACTGCTTACACTGCATTCTTGAAACAACCCTGCTAAGTATAAGTAATCCGTTGGCCTACAGTTTTCACAATCCCTGAATTAGCATGATAGTAACCATGCTGTTTGGGGAATTCTGGGACTGTAGCCCAACAAATTAGTTTTCAAGACTCTTCCTCTGGTTATTCAAAAGTTTTGGGCTCACTTTACATAACAACCCATCTGATGCAATTGCCACAAGCCTGCGATAAGAATGCGTTTAATATGGAAGTGTTGTGTGCAATGCTTTCCCAAAATAGAACTATATGCTTCAATTTTCTGAAAGAACAGCCTTTTCGAAAGCTTGTCAGCACCAAAACATAAACCATAGTAGTTGTGTGCACAGCATGGCTTATGCAGAATGTGCTTTCAAATGGGAACAACCTGCCACAACATAGATGCAGTTGAGCAAAGGGATTGTGTGAAGTCTCTCTTGACATTCAGATAAAGTTATCAAAAGGCTGTGTGTTTTGCCAGTGATGAAACTTGCATATTGCCTATCTACAGTTTTCATTTGGTGGCATCTCTTCTAGTTGCGTAGCAGATCCTACAAGCTTTAGGAGCAGTTTTTTAAGGGGTGGGAAGCAAGAAACTGCAGTGAAAAGGGTAAATTTTAACCAACATAAACTGATCAGTATTGCAGAAAGAAGCGTGGGCCCTTCTTTTGGCTGATGAGAGAGTCAAGTCAATTAGAATATATTCCTTCAATTCGATTCACTCTTAGGATGACCCTAAGTCTAAAGTTTAAGGTGCGGGCCGGGGAAATGATCTTGGAAAGCTGCATCTAGCCCATGGACCTTGGTTTGGGGGCCCCTGCTATAGATAGTCTGTACTTTCTCAATGGAGCATCACACTGCCAAGTGTACAAATGTGTTTAAATAGTTATGCCCATTCTGTTTCTCATTGCTGAATATACAATATTTTTTTAACAGGGAGATGATGCAAACGAAGTGACAGCTAAACCAAAGAGAAGTTTTTATGCTGCAAGAGATTTGTACAAATATCGGCACCAATATCCAGTAAGACTGTTTTGTGATTTTTCGGCAGTCATTAAGACAGAACTATAAAAATGTTTAGTCACAGGTTTTTTAAAACAATTCTAGTGGAGTTCCCCTCAAATATATAAAACTACTGTGTGAAAAAAAGTCTTGTTAATTTCTGGGGAACAGCCTGCTGCCAATATTTTATTGGTGTTACTGTTAGAGCACAAGTATGTTTGGTTATATAATTTTTGTAATGATTTATTCAATTGTATGGAGATCCAAACTAGATAGAGTGTAAGATTAGAAATAATAATAATAATAATAATAATAATAATAATAATAATAATAATAACAACTTCTTTATTTATATTCTGCCCTTCTCTCCGAGGGGACTCAGAGCTGATTGCAACATATAAACAAACACAGGCAAACATTCGGTGCCTTGTTACAAATGAAAATGCAGTGAAACGCAAATACACATACAAAGGCAAAGGCTTCTCCTTTCACGTCCAGCTCTGAAAGCAGTACTCTGGCTCTGGGGGAGGTGCTCTTCTCTGTTTTCAAATTGAGGAGCCTGCATTGTCCGGAGACACCTCCCGGTCGTGTGGTCAGCATGACTGCTTGGAGGCTTTTTGTCTTTTCCTGCAGAAGCGTTATGTATTTATCTATTCACATTTGCGTGTTTTCAAACTACTAGGTTGGCAGGAGCTAGGGCTAACCATGGGAGCTCACCCATCTCATGGATTTGAACTGCCAACCTTCAGGGCAGCAATTCAGCAGTACAAGGATTTAACACATTGTGCCACCATGGCTCCACCAGGAAATGAGTAGAACTGTATAAACAGCCCTCTCTCACATATATCCGTATGTACTGTGTTTCCCCGAAAATAAGACAGTGTCTTATATTAATTTTTGCTCCCAAAGATGCTCTAGGTCTTATTTTCAGGGGATGTCTTATTCTTCCACGAAGAAGAATTCACATTTATTGTTGAACAAAAAAATGAACATTTATTATGTACTGTACAGTAGTTGTCATCACAAACCAGCATAACCAGACAAACTGTGAATCCTATCAAGAATTTCTTATTACTACCATTATTTCCATGTATATGGTACATACATTTATTGATCCTGCATGCTCTGGTGTTCTGTTCGATGGGCATGCTTCCAAACAAAAACTTTGCTAGGTCTTACTTTCGGGGGAGGCCTTATATTTAGCAATTCAGCAAAACCACTACTAGGTCTTATTTTCTGGGGATGTCTTATTTTAGGGGAAACAGGGTATGTATGAGACCGAGAACAAAGCATCAAACAGTCAAAGTGGCACCCCCCTTTAATTACAATTTGTAATTTGCAAGCTTCTCTTGATACACACGGCATGGACAAATTGCAGGACATTTTATTTATCTGCCATTTTTATTTAAACTACACATTCCCTTTAAGTTTGTTAATGGTCTTTTCCAGTAGACTAGGATCCTTGTACCTGAAATAATATTATGTAAATCCAATGACTTGCAAGGTTGGGGTTAAACCATCTTTCTGTCAGCCTTTCTCCCTCGCCCCAACTTTCAATCGCCATGGCTATTTTGGATAGAAAAAAAACTGCATATCAGCTAGAGAACTAACTTTGGAATGAGATAGCATAATAAAACAAATGTTACATCTTATACATTGGGAATGGCAAGCACTTTAGCAAAACATACTGGGACAGAAACACAAACTGTTAAATAGTGTTCTTACTTCGGGCTGTGCACGTAGTGATTCTACTTTTGATTTTCATTAATTCCTCAAATGTAAATTCTCAAATTCAAAATCTGTTCTTATTAAGTAGCCAAAATAGCATTTTTTCTTTTAATTGCAATTTTTAGTAATGTGCTAAAAGAAGCTTTTCTTGACACACAGGGCATGGATAAATTGCAAGACATTTTATTTATCTACCATATTTTCAAGCTGTAATTTTAGATACAATTTGGATTGGCTAGAGTTCATTTGGGCATTACCAGAATATACTGATATTCTTACTTCTCTAGTATGAGGCCTTTTAAGACTTGATTCTTATGATTTGATTGGCTGACCATGCTTTATATTTCTCTTCCTCTTTGCTCAGCAGAACTTTAAAGATCTGAGATATCAGAATGATTTGTGCAACCTCCGCTTTTACAAGAATAAAATTCCCTTTAAACCCGATGGTAAGTGATCCATGATGTTGTTGTTAACATTGTATATGTGTGTGTAGGTGTGCTTTCAAGCTTGTCAGCTTATGACACAAGATTTTTTAGGCAAGGAATATTTAAAAATGGGTTTGACCATTCCTTCCTCTGAATGTTTAGCCTAAAGCACCTGGTATATATTTGTTGGCGGTCTTCCAACCAAGTACTAATCAGGGCTAGTCCTGCTTAACTACCAAGATCCCGTAGAGTCTGGTGCTTTTAGGATTTTTAGGTTACTCTTGCTTCTGTATTTTCACCAAAACAAAACATGTTCTTGTCATCAGCCAGTTATATTTGACCCTGACTCATGTCATATATTCCCTTGTGGATGTGTTGAAAGGAAGGTAGTTTAGGGCAGTGGTTCCCAAATTTATTTGTCCTACTGCCCCCTTTCCAGAAAAAATACTACTCAGCGCCCCCTGGAAAGGGGGGGCATGGCTTAAAGGGGTGGGCGTGGCTGTTGCTCAAGGGGGCAGGGCTGAGCCTCTCCCCTAGTCCAAGATGCAGGGCGGGGAGAGGGAGGGGGAGGTGGGTGGGGCCACAAATGGGCGGCCAGGACTGGGATGGGCGGAGTTACTGAGGCAGGGCTGAGCTTCTATCCCTGTCCTGCAGCACCTGCCAGGACACGGGGGGCAGGGCTAGAGGAGGGGGCGGGGCCTCTCCCCAAGTGCCTGACAGGGATGAACCTCTATACCCCGCCCCTGTGTTCTAGCAAGCGCCTCAGGGGAGGTATACAGAGGCTCAGCCCTGTCTCGCGCTCTTGGGAAGAGGCCCCGCCCCTGCCCCTAGCCCTGCCCTTTAGTCCTAAAAGGCCTCTCAGGAGAGAGGCTCAGCCCTGTCTCAGGCACTTGAAAGGAGGCTCTGTGTCCCAACAAGTGCCTCAGGAGCGGTATAGAATCTCAGCCCTGTCTCGGGCTCTTGGGAAGAAGCCACGGCCACTCCTCTAGCTCCACCCCCTGTGGCCTAATAAGTGCCATCACCGCCCCCCTGGATCGCTGCAGCGCCCACTTTGGGAATCATTGGTTTAGGGGGTAAAGGTTTTTTCCTGATGTTGTCTAGTCATGTCTGACTCTGGGTGTTGGCGCTCATTTCCATTTCTAAGCCAAAGAGCCAGCATTGCCTGTAGATGCCTCCAAGGTCGTGTGGTCGGCATGACTGCATGGAGTGCCGTTACTTTCCCGCCAAAGTGGTACCTATTCATCTACTCACATTTCATGGTTTAGTACCATCAGATAATTTAGTATACTTATCTGCAAAGATAGCTTAGTTACATGTAGCATAATTTTGTTTACCAACAGATGCTTGTTATGTATTTCTAAATACTTTGGCATCTTGCATTTTTGCAACTATTTTATAGGTGTTTACATTGAAGAAGTCTTGAATAAGTGGAAGGGAGACTATGAAAAATTGGAACACAATCACACTTATATACAGTGGTTGGTAATGTTTAACTTTTCCCATTCTTTTTTAATAAATCTGATCAAACTGGATTCATGTATTGCAAACCTATGTGTGTCTGTTTTTCATGCAGGCTTTTCCCACTCAGAGAACAAGGGTTGAATTTCTATGCAAAGGAATTAACAACATATGAAATTGAGGTAAAGCTCTAAATTCCCAATAAAACCTTACAGTTTGATTGATCTTCTCTGCTTCACAGGCCTTTTACAGTACTATGAATTCAAGTTAGCTGCCATGGTAACATTCTAGGGAATCCTAGGATTTGTAGTTTGAGGAGTTACTATAGCTTTCCAACAGAGAAATCTAAATACACTAAATCTCAAATCCCAGATTTTGATAGGATGAATGGGCCCCAGATCTATGCCAGTCCTGAACCAAAATGACATTTGAATATAATGATATTCAGTGGTCATGTTGAACATAATTATGGGGTTGTAGAACATTAAAATGGTAGGGTTGATTTGATAGGTTTGCTGTGTGGGAGATGTATATATAATGTCTTTTTTGTCTCCTTCTAAAAATGTATTTATAGGAGTTCAAAAAAACAAAGGAAGCAATCCGAAGATTCCTTTTGGCTTACAAAATGATGCTGGAGTTTTTTGGAATAAAGCTTACAGATAAAAATGGAAATGTAGCACGTGCTTCTAACTGGCAAGAAAGATTCCAGCACTTGAATGAGTAAGTAATTACCAGCAACAGATACTTTGGAAGAAGTTTCTGAGGACTATATCATGCAGTCCTCAGTGCAATCCCACCCCACAATCAATTCATTGGGCTATCATGATTATTTCATCTCCAATTCTCATGGGTGTATATAGGCTGTAATTGCTCAAATCACATGGTCAATCCCATTCTGTAGCCACAGTATCATTTTGCATCCATCATTGAAATTTTGGATTTAATGGATGTCTCTTTCACGTACATGCTGTGTGTGTGTGTACACATTCAAGTTCCCTGTTGTCTTACAGCAACTCCATGAATTTCTTAGGCAAGGAATACTCAGAGGTGGTTTGCTAATCCAGAGGTGGCCTTGTATTCATTGACAGTCTCCCACTGAAGAACCAACCAAGGCTGACCCTACTTAACTTCTACAGTCAGACAGGACCTGGTGCCATTAGGAGTTTTAGGCTGGTCCAGACGTGACATACATATGTGGATATTGAATTATTTCAAAGGCAAGATGACAGGGCTTGGCGGGAAGGCAATATTTTGTTTCCTACACTTTATGGAAGGATGACATTTGTATCTGATATTATTCTGATCCAATCCTGAAAATCTTTGTGAATGTTTATGTGCATTTGCACACAAGAGAGAAATACAATCCAGAAGAATGTCAGGGAAAAACATGCAGATAGAATACTGTCAGTTATCTATTCGAATATATTTTCCTTTTCACGCTTTAGTCTGAGTACTTTATATTTTATTAACCTTGTCAAGTTTTAAAAAGGCACTGGATATAGAATCTAACCATGTTATATAACTGTGCTACTTACCGTATATGAGTTGGAGAATGGGATTATCCGTTATTGGAACCATGGGACCATGCCAAAAATAATATACTCATGAAATTCTCCATACTCTGTATATACTGTCCAACTATTTCATTTGTTTTTTAAATGTCCCGGTTTCTCTACCCTCTTTCCACTTTTTCCCTTTGCCTTCAGCTTACTTCATTTGATGCAAACTGACTTCAAAATGAAAAGCTTGCACTCAATTAACTCAGGAGGGGGAAAGAAGAGGAGGAGAAGGAAAAAGAATTAAGCCCTTAACAGTAGCCTCAGGCAAAAGCAAACTGCTTCAGCCTCTTCTACCTTGTGTCCTTCCTTATAAATAACTTTTGTCCTCTTGACCATCTTTTGATGTTGCCTGGCCACCAGTGCCTTGGTTTTCATCTCTAAAATATAGGAGGGTGTATATGTTTTCACATAGCTTGTGCATCTACCCTGAGTAACTATGTAATTCTTATTCCCTCCTTGCGTGCTTGGAAACATCTGAGAAACATTAAATGTGACAGCACAAGATAAGTGCTGGTGCATATTTGAGATGTGCTTATGTTTCAGCTGAAACTACACGTCAGATTGGGAGGGGAGAATGAAGCCAGTCTTCTTACATATTATTATCAACTTGTTTATAGCCATCTTTTCCCCACAGCCAACATTAAAGATGACTCACAAATTAAAACAAATATTGTCAAGGACAGAACGCCACGAGATTCAAAGTAACAGAGTTTATTAGGTTACAGAACTCAAAACAAGCCCGTAAAACACAAGGGCCAGGCAGTATTTGCCTTTAGGAGCAAAAAGGGGCAAAATAAATGTTCAAAAGATAAACCGGATTAAACCGGAGTTTAATCCGGGTAAAAAACAAACTGCTTGCTTCAGCCTGAATATAAACAAAACGAGAGCCAAGAACAAAAGATACAAAGAATGCAGCTAATTGGCAGCAGATTCCTCTCTGCTGCCAACACAGTGTTTACAGTAACTTGCGTCGCTCCCACACACACACAGCAGACAGGATTTCCAGCACGAACAAATCAGCCAGGGAATGCAACAGTAGAGTAGACCAGTTCCGTTCCGTAGTTCAAAGCCAGAAGCAGACGTTTGTAGTTTTCCCAAGTCCAAGAAGGGGATGAAGCCAAGCCGTGGTCAGTTCAGTCCGGGTATTCAAAGCAGGAGATGGCGTCCGTCAAGAAGACGACGGAAGGTCAAGCTAATAAGAGTAAGCACAGGTTTGCACAAACAAATGCCCACACAATCCCTCCCGCCGTCTGACCCTGGATTCCAATCAACTTACGTCTCAGCACAGGAAAGCACACAAGTCTTCAGGGAAGCGTCCCACACACACACGGATCCCAAGCGTTTGCCCAGATTACCTTGCCCAACGCAATTTGCAATTGCTCTCAAGCCCCATTTTATGCCAGTTACAAATCTTCATCACTGTCAGCTGTCCTCCTTAACCCGGGCGTTTCCTCATCACTTTCCTCGTCAGAGCTGGAACACCTCTGACTACGCCCAGCAACATCTCCAGCTGTGGATCCCGTCCCATCCCTCCAGCTAAGCCATGGATCTGATCCTGAAGGTCCCCATTCATCTTCTGCCCCATCATGGCCAGTGGCACCCAATTCCTCCCTTACCCGAGTCCAATCCATCTCATCCTCCTCCGAGCTAACCTGCCCCTCCTCCATTCTCTCCGTAAACCCCTCGAAAGACTTTTCATCAGATGGTGCTGCAAATATGTCTCGCAGTCTTTTTCTCTCTCGCTCCTCGAGAGTATCTGACTCTCGAGGAGTCTTACGCCCACGCCTGTCAGTAACAGAGCCACGAGGCTCAATCATAACACATATGGCTAAAACATACAAATGGTTAACATAAAAATGTTTAATTAAAAATCAATAACATTAAAGCCAATTTAAAACCTGAAATTAAAAATAATAAAAAATCTGTTTGAAAACAGTGCAGTGCCCTATTAAAAATTGCTTCTTTAAAAACTGCTCAAAAGCCTGTCAAAATACAAAAAAAAATGCCTGTCAACAAAAGTCCATGCAATTTTCTGCACTCACTAAGAAGGGAATTACAGAGTAAGAATGGTCACCAAGAAGACCTTTCCTTGGACTCCCATCAGATATGACTGTGAAGATGGAGGAATTGTGAGAAAAGGTCCTTTTGGGAATCTCAAGGCTTGAGCGGGCTCCCATGGGAAATACACTTGATCACAGGCCTGTATAACTTGTGGCCCCCCCAGATGTTTGGGCCTCCAATTCCCAGAAGCCCTAGCCAGCTTGCCCAATGATCAGGAATTCTGGGAGCTGAAGCCCAAAACACCTGGAGGAGCACAGGCTGTGCAGGCCTGCTCTATCAGATAGCTTAGACCTAAGCCTTATCAGGTTTCGTAGGTCATTACTAGGTATTGTTGGTGATAAAATATGAAAATGCAGTCCTCAAAATGCAATGTGTATTTTCAATTACTTTCCCTGAGTTTCAGCATTGTCTCTTTCGAGTTACCTTTTTTAGACTAATATTAGAGCATTAGAATCTGTATCTGTCTGGTGGTAAATTAGTAGTGTGAAAGGGTTATTATTACAGCTTACAGAGAAACTTAATAGTTCATGTAATGGCTCCCATCTCATCTCATTTGTCTCTGAGAGATGATGACCATCATTATGTCAAGATGACAGGTAGGGGTGATTATTTTTTCCTGTGACTTTTCCCCTACTCTGACAGGAATAATTATTTTTCTTTTGCTTCCTGTCATTTTGAGTTCAGTCGATCTTTCTTTGCAGGTCCCAACATAACTACTTGCGGATCACACGTATCCTGAAGAGTCTCGGGGAACTTGGATATGAGAGTTTCAAACCCCACCTGGTGAAATTTATTCTTCACGAGGCTCTTGTGGAAGACACCATCCCCAACATTAAGCAGAGTGCTTTGGAATATTTTGTGTATACCATAAGGGACCGGAGAGAAAGGAGGAAACTCCTACGCTTTGCTCAGCAGCACTACACACCTGCTGACCACTTCATATGGGGGCCACCGAGGAAAGAGAAGCTGGAAGGAAGCAAATCAAGTAAAAAGCTGTCGTCGCCAGTTCTTCTTCGCACCAGCTGTGCTTCTAAGCATAAAAAGGCAAAGGACTGCAAGAATGCCTCCACAGTTTGCAACTCAGGCGGTAAAACATCAGATGAGAAAAGAGCAGAGCGCACTAAAGATGGCGAAGACTGTGATCAGAGTGGCAAGTGTACCAGCAGCAGTCCCGAAAGGGCGAAACAGAGCAGTGGTGAAAAGAACAATGATGTTGAGTGCCACAACCCCAAACAGGAAGAAACTGGCAGTCCTTTGAACTCAAAGGAGAATGCTTCCCATTCCAAAAAACTTAAAGGCAAAAACGAAGACAATCTTATTCAGGACTGTAAACATTCCGAAACCATAGAAAACGACTCCAGTGACAGTAAAAACAGTTCAACAAATACATTGGCATGTCTACAGGACAATGTAGGTAAGGATCCAAACCCAGTGGAATTAAACACGAAAAACAAAGACGACTGTCAAACATAACTCAAATGACCCAGTTGCTTAAATCTTCTTCTGAACATGACAAAATGGTGTCACCCTCACCTGTACGAAACAAAATGAGCAATTTCAACACTGGGTCCAATATTGAATCTATCAGCTTAGTCTCTGAAGGGTTATGTCTCCTTTATTTGACTTGGTTTACTGTTTGCAGTTTTCAAAGCTGTGTATTAAGCTTAAAAAATATCTGCATAACATTCAAGCCTGACAGAATTCATTTGTTAAGACCTCTCTATGAAAACTCCTATTATTGATTATTATCTCCCTCTTTGTTTCATATCTTTTTTTTCTTTTTAAAAATGTAAATTGTTTATACCAGCTAGATTTCTAGGGAACCAGGGTCAAAATATCTCTCCAGTAGAAACATGCTCAGCATGCTATTTTTTTCAATATCTGCTATTTTTAAAAATCAAAATGATTTAGGTTTGGATTTCACCTTCATATGAGTATAGAGAGCTGGTTTAGGCCTTGAGTCACATGAAAGAGTGAGGTACATTTTCTTGGTCCCAGTTCCCCACTTGGAAATGAGACTAACAATTTGCTTCCCAGAGTTAGTGTGAGAGTCAAATATAACAGTGATAGAAAACCTCTGCCTGCATTTTAAAAGCACTATAGAATTGACTTGTAGTAGGACTCATACACCAACATCCGTCATGCCAACATCATCACACACCTTGTCACTTCCTTTTTCCTTGGTGAATTCCTTCAATGACAGATCATGGATAATGGGCTAGACTATGTTGCATTCAATTTTCCATGTTTTATCTGCCCTCCATTTGTTACTTAAACTTTTCCCATCCATCCTGTTTTCCTCTTTTCTTGCAGTTGGCATACATCCAAAGAAATCAGGAGAGGGCCTGCCCCCATGTCTATTTCTGTATTTAGGACCACGATAGGAAGAGATAATTTTCTTGAAGAGATAATAAAGTCAGGAAAAGGTTAAACATTGAAGAGACAAAGAATTGATGGTTGACAACCCTTAACGGTTAAGAAAGAAGCAATATTTCAAAGTTGACCTTTCTTCCTAGATTCACTGGTGCAGTTTGAAGAGCCTATGTGCAAAAGGGAGAATTCAGCTTTTTTTTTCATTCTCCCCCCAGCCCCTCTCTAAAATTCTTACATCGTCTTGCAGTACATAGAGAATAGCAAGGAAGTAAAAACATGAAAGCAAACTAGGATTTGCAAACCAGATCCAGATAATTTTCTATTGCCTTATAAGTTGTTTTGTTCTTCTCTAGAAAAGGTAAGATTTCCTCCTTCATAGATAGGTAGACAAATATGACAAGTTCAAGACATGAGTCTTGCCTCCCTGAACCTGCCATGTGTTACACTGCTGATACCAAACTAGAAGTACTCCTTTAAAACAAGTGAAGAATGCTTGTCTGAAAGAATTGAACTTTGGCAAATAATCATCATCATCAAAATCTGTATTTTAAATATGGGCATTCATTTTAAGCTTAGTGGTGAATGGCTGGTTTGCCACCCAAATTGGACAGCGCATGTGCCACTGAAGTTCAGAGATCCAAATGGGGAGTGCAGTCATCCATGAAGGGTGGTTTGCATGTGGGTCACGTATTCCTCAGCCCTGGGGTGAAGTACTTAGGTGGCCAGAGTGGGAAGTTTTGAGACAGATGGGACTAAGAAGAATTTGCGAAAAGCAGGAAATACACTTTATACACAGACCAAAATAATAGGCTTCTCCTCATGAATTACCTAAACCAGTGGTTTTCAACCTGTGGGTCCCCAAATGTTTTTGGCCCTCAACTCCTAGAAATCCTAACAGCTGGTAAACTGGCTGGGATTTCTGGGAGTTGCAGGCCAAAACACCTGGGGACCCACAGGTTTAGAAGCACTGATCTAAACATAATACCAAATGAAAACATGTCTACCCCTTCAAACCTAGATTTTCCTTGCTAAATTATAAGAGGTTTTTCCCAAAAACAAGGTGCAGATGTGGGGTGAAATGTTTATCTGCATAGCTTCTTAGTGTGCACATTGGGTGAAGAAAGCCAATGTTAAGAGTAGGAAAGATTTGTATCTGTATGTTGTTCTTTTCTCCCCATTGCTATTTTGAAATGCTCTTAAAGCATATAGTTTCATATACCTGCCTTCTGGGAAACTACATAGGGGTGGGAACCCTAACCTATTCTAGAGACCTGTATCAGTGCTTCCAGCATGACGGGAGTTACATCACATTGCTTTTCAGCCATTTATTTATTTATTTGCAAGTATATGTGCACATTGAAGTTTTGGGAGCAAGTTGCTATGAAAAAGTTAACATTTTTTTAAAAAAATTCTGGGAGTTGAAGGTGGTCTCCTGTGGGGATTGGGGACTCTTGTGGAGGATTTGGAGAGGACACATAATGGAGTCTCAGGGGCTGACACAGTGCCACTCTTGTTGAAGTCATCTCCCCACATTAAAAAATGCTACTCTTTGAAGGACTCTGAGGTAGCACTGAAGAAGGAAGTTTTTAATTTGTACCACACATACATGATCAGTTGTTGAAAGCAAATAAAATGCAAAAGCGCTTCTGGTTCTGTGCTAGGAGGCACTTTACATACCTTTACAGCTCTCATTTTTACAGGTGTCATGTGAAAACAATATGCATGAGGTAGACTCTTTTAAATTCCAGTTATCCTTTTTTCCCTTACCACTGATTTTGCAAGAATGCTAACTTTGATTCAAAATGTATTTGTATTGGACTATCAGTGGACTGTTTCAAAGCACAGAAGCAGTTGTGCTTTAAAAAGCACACATTTTATTTTTCTTCTTGTCAACATAAAAATATCATTAAACCCCGCTTCTTTTTCTGGAATTCACTTGAGCAGATGTCCCCCAGGCAAATGGAACATAAAGAGGAAAAGGAGGAATTGTAGACATTCTACAGCAGTGGTTCCAAACTTTTACCTTTCTGATGCCTTGCTTTTCTATCTCCCAAATTCCTTGACCACTGGCATTGCTGGCAGGGACTTTGGGGAGTTGCAACCCAAAACTTCTGGAAGACCAGACACCATTTTTAAGTTCATAGACACATTATATGAGGCTGGGCAATTCACCAAGCACAATTCATGTGTAAAGTCAAAGAGGTCTTTACTGAATGACCTTGTCCAATGATCCATGTGTGGAACAATGCTCGACACATTTCAGATCCTTTTTGTCCCAGGTAAATTCTGAGTTGGTAGAGATTCCAAGATGACTGAAGACATTCTTGAGTAACAGAATACATGTGGAACAGGCAGAAGATGCAGTCCCACACTTGGCTTTGGATTGGAGCAGCTGGAGCTCTAGTGGCTGAAATGAAAGAGTTGACTTTTAAATGTTGGAAGTCTGGCATGGAATTAGCCCCCTATTTCTTAAAATAGATTTTCCTCCACCTGGTGATCTAAAGTATTAGAAGACAGTGGCTATCATTGGAGAAGTTGGAGAAGACTATCCTCAGGGCAGCTTTTTTTTTTTTTTTGAAACTATGAATTAATACTAGGCCAGTGACATGTCTCAGGATTCCAACCGTACATCAGTAAGATCAGGTTCATTCAAAGTTACCCAAAAGAGTGAACTGATGAGCATGTATAAGAAGCAAAACCAAAATGGATATAGGATATAGGTCAGAATGGATATAGGTTGATGAATGGCTATTTGTTTATTTCTTATTTATTCAAAAAGCCTGGTTCATTTTCATGTATCAGAGTTGGCCTTCTTCAGAAGCTAGAGATAAAAATACAAATGTAATTGCCTTAAACATATAAAATCCATTTTCTTTCATAAAAGTGGGATAGAAATTAATAATAACAATAACAACAATAATGATCAAGCTTTGTAGCCATATAACAGGAGGATTTAGCAAATGTATAAGGTTTCGGAAGAGTGTAAACCACATTACAATTTTGGAAAAAGCTTATATAATTTGATTTGTTTGGAAAAAGGAAACCAATCTCCGCTACATTGATTACTTACAATTTGCGTGATGTTAGCAGCCTACAAAGATTTTAAACCCTATAAAAAACACTTTTTAAAAATGTGTAATTCTTATATTGGATTTGAGAGCAAAAAAATTCTACACATCTGATTCTGCCAGTAATAATAATTCAACTGACTTTTTGTGTGAAATGACCTCTACCTGCTTACATATGTGAAAGCAGATGATGATAATGATGATGATAATGGTGATAATGATGATGATAAAAACTTTATTTGTATTCCGCCCTATGTCCCTGTGGGGACTCAGGACAGATTCCAACATACAATGCTAACATTCAATGTCTCCATTAAACAAACAAATACATAAAATCCCAGAGAAATCTCGCATATGGAAATAACATTAAAAGCCTAACATCAAATTGAAACCTAACCTCAGTAAATTAAATCTAACATCAATAAATTGAACGATGTAGTCAAATAAAATCATATAATAGCATAAAATCTAAGCAAACATCTACATGAGCTTACAACAGCCAATTAGAGTTCAAAAAACAATGTGGGTTGGTTGTGTAGTCAAACGATAAGTCATCGGGCGGGCATGGACTAGGAGAGTCCAAATGCAAAATAGTTCTCAACCAGGGGCCCAGTAGTGATCTCTCATTATCTAATCCTCCTCCTCCTCTATATGCTAGTGAGCAGAGTAGGTCAGAGTTGTTTTTTGAAAGAGAGGAAGGAGGGGGGCAGCTTTATTTCTTTAGGGAGGGAGTTCCAGAGGTGGGGGGAGACCACAGAGAAGGCCCTCTCTCTCTCTCTCTCTCGTTCCCTCCAGCCGTTCTTGAGATGGGTGGGACTGAGAGCAGGACCTCTTCTGCAGTGCCCGGGCTGGCTTGTAAGAGGAGATGCCTTCAGTCAAGTAGCCTGGACCCGAGCCATTTAGGGCTTTAAAGGTAATGGCCAGCACTTTGTATTTAGTCTGGAAGCAGACCAGCAGCCAGTGGAGCTGCTGCAACATGGGAGTGGATCTCGCCCTGGATGGGCTCCTGTTAGTAATCTGGCTGCCCATCTTTGAACCAGTTTTGAGATGTCCCTGTTTATGAGGATTTATTATCTTCCTGCAATATCTGCCCTTTCTCTCATGATTTGGAAGACCTGGAAGGAAAGATGATATACCATACCTGTCATGTATGACAGAGCCAGAGACCCTTGTGTGCTCCTCCCTCTTAATCACTGGTGGTTTTTTCAGTACCATTTCTTCCCCAGCTAATATCACTCCTGAGTTTCATTTACATTTGTTTCTTGTATTTTTCCCCAGAAAGAAACTCCTTATCTTGACACTTCAGTATGTGACATGATAAATAATGATACATGCTATGCATATTATGTTACCTGTGTTAACACGTAACAATGTATTTTTAAAATACTCTATTGTAGGATATGCTTTCAGTTTTAAAAATTGTATGAGTAGATGCTTTGTTTTGTATTTTTATTTACTTGAAGAAGTGGTAAAGTGCATTGATCTGTAATCCTTACGCATCCTAGTCAAACTTTCACAAATTTGAGAATATGTTTGACATTTCTGCTGCCCACTCTTGCACCATGGAGCACACTGATGTCAGTATATACACCTGGTAGATGTATTTATTACCCATGCTAGATGAACTTTCAACAGAAAAAGCCCCCTTAAAAACACAAGGATTACTTCTGAATGCACAGTAATAGGCATATAGAGTTTAATATATTTAGGTGGCACCAAGACTTTTTTTTGCAGCTAACTGAATGCATTTTTATTTATGCTGAGGATATCTGCAGTGATTATGGGATCAGTTATTATGTATACGAAAAGGTTATGCTAGTTCTCTTGCATTTTTATCTGGTTTACTTTATTTATTGTTTGATGTACCAGTACCATGTTCAGAACATATACTTTATTTATCATGTCAGAAGCAAACAGAGGTACAATTTTAATGTATTTGAAAAGACAAACAAAGTTAAAAACTAGGCATTATACTAAATGTCCTTTGACCAGTAGCCAGCCACTTGGAGTGCCTCTGGTGTTGCTATTAGAAGGTTCTCCATTGTGCATGTGGCAGGGCTCAGGCTGCGTTGTAATAGGTGCTCTGTGGTTTGCTCTTCTCCACACTCACATGTCGTGGACTCCAGTTTATAGCCCCATTTCTTAAGGTTGGCTCTGCATCTCGTAGTGCCAGAGTGCGTACTGTATACTGTATACATTTAATTTGTTCTCATGCACTGATGGGATTAATTTGTTCTTCCTGCATAAAAAGTACTACTACCATGTTTTGCATAATGTTACATATCATGCTGTTAATAATGTGATCGAGCCTTTTCTTCTCTGCATAAATGAAGCCATTCCCCCAGTTTCTAAATTACTTTGAGGATCCTATAAGAAACAAATTTTCATGATAATTAGAGGTTTATTTTGTGTCTGATCTCTTTCAAAGCAGCAGTACTTTAAGTGGTAGTCTGTGGAGAAGTGCCAGTCACCAAAACATTGGCTACCTGGTGCATGTCTGGGGGGGGGGGGGGGGAGGAACATTTGTTGCTGATGGGCACAAATATGGTACTGATCCCTGGCACCATGGGGCGGGAGGAGATTTTCAGTCTGCCATATCAGATAACTGGAGATGTACTGATCTAAACCGTCATTTGCACAAGTGTCTTACCAGCTGAATCATTACTCATTTACAATGGCTTGAGTTATTTATTACAACATTCTTGAGTAAGGTTTGGTGCCAGTCCTAGAGGAGGGTAGTTGAAACTTCAGCACTTACATTTTTGATAAATTATGAAAGCTAGCTTTCTGTGCACAGACCCTGTCCTGTGGTATTTGAGTTTGCATCCCGTTTTTTTTAAGGATAGGAAAGCTTCCTCACAAACTGCTAAAGACAGCTCTTTCCTGTGATAATGGTGGTCAGTATGTAAAACTGGGTTAACAACTTGTTGAAATAATTGTTTTGCATAAACGTATACACCTGCACTCAGTATTAGAGCATTAAACAGAGTTGCCTTGTTTGTGGATCTACTCCTTCAAAAAGTAGAATGTGTATTTGCAGCTGCAGCTTGCAGGATTTTGTCCTGTGGTGACACTTCCCAGCCTTGGGATCCCCTCGAGTGAATGCCATATTGATAGAAGTGTCCATATCTTAAGTGCAATGTATGAATGCAACTTTGTGCATGAATTGCTTCCCTACCAACCTGCATACTGCACAACATCAGGCTGTGTCACATATTATACTGCTTAATAACCCATATACTCAGGGTAACATAAAGCACTTGCATCAACTTCAGAAGTCAGGTGGCCATCTCGGGAGTTCATTGGTAAATGATGACAGCAGCTTGAATTAAACAAGGACTATCGTAATAATGTGTGGCTCTGTAATATCTTTTTATTGTATATGTATTAAAATTGCCACCATTAACTTCATATTTATTTGTGAAATATGATCCGGTAAATGTAACACAAATCACTGGAACACAGGCAACAACTGCATAAAATAAAGCTTATTTGTTGAAGCAGACTTATATCTTCTTTTTTCTGCTGACATTGGTTTACCCAAAGGAAAAAATATCTCTGAATTTACTGCATTATAAAACTTAAAAATTAGTTTGTGACATTGCTTAACGTCTGGATCTTTGTGACAAAGTGGCATGTTTAGGTACTTTATGGGGTGAAAACTTCCTGGCAGTCACCTTATTTGAAGGATGGTGGAAAGCAGGTGAGTAATGCTTAATGCAGTTGAAAATACCCAATAAATGTTTTGCTTCTGTTTATAAAAATTACTAGCATAAAAATGACTAGCAACAGAATATTATTTCCAACGTTGTCCCTTCCTCTGGTGGAAAACTTTTCAATCCATCAATAGAAAGCATGGATAAATTACTTCAATGATTTACCATCACATATTCTGCAGTCCTCACCTGCTTTGAGTCTCCTTTGGGAAAGAAGTGGTATATAAATACACAAATGCAGTGGAACCTTAAAAGCATCCCTATCAGCCTGAGTTTCACTTTGACATATGAGCAGCATTTTGAGTTAAGCGTTGCACCAGAGGGAGTACAGGGCTTTAGGGCTTCAAGGGAGCAGCCACCGTACCTCGTGCTCTTGTCCACTTTAGGAGATTGCTTTCCACTTTGCTCTTGTCTGCTTTGTTCTTGTCTGCTTCTGAATTTGGATTAGTTGATTTTGTGTGTTTTTTATTCCTGGGCTGTATGGCTTCATGAAGAGAGAGGGCAAGAGACACAGGCTGGGATGAGTATAAAGAAAATGATGCCTTTGCCTTTGTGCTTCCTAGTCACAAATGTGTGCTTCTACCATTTTAAAGTTGATCTTTCTTTTTTATTGTTCCATGTGAATGTGCTATTTATACATTATTTGTTATTTATAAAGTACATTTTTATTTAATAACATGTAACAAAAATTTGAGACTTTTTTGGAGTGCTCTAACGAATTCATAGCATTTCAATGGGATAATGAGATAAGAGTGATTTAGAGCTCAGTCACAGATTGACTTAAACTCTTAAGGTATCACTGTACTACTACTATTAATAATATTAATCTGCCCCAAAGGATCAGAGACTTTTGGGAACACCATAACTTCACAATGGTTAAATATTTCACATAAATATTTAATTGCAGCAGGTATTGATAGGAGCATATCACTCATAGAAGATGACATGTACAAGAAGAATCATGCAGAGGGTGAATACTAATAGTAATGTGGTTTAGTTGAAGCTTCTGGCATATGATCGAATCTCACAGCAGTCTAACTTTTGAAAAAAGTATTCACTGGCTCAGCAAATGACATGCCCTCTTTCCTTATAAATTCAGATTCTTCCTGGGGCTCCTTTACTTGCTTGCCTATATCTTCATTTCTTGGTTATCATAGAGGAGGGTTGATACCCCTGTGGAGTTTGTTTTGTTGTCTGAGCCCCTGTTCAGAGGATTCCACCTCACTTTCTGTCTCTGTGAAAATTGGATTTTGAAAAATTTGGCTTGTTGTGGAAACAAGGATTAGAGACAAAGCTTCAGTGGAGACCCCTTTTCCCCATGATAAGTCTTTCACGAGTAGGAGTAGATTTCTCTCACTTCCTGTTGTCTCTCCCCTAGTCTGTCACGACCCAGGCTGCAGAGCACCAATAACCATACACAGAGGCCAGAATCTATCTAATATCTTTATTAAGGAAATATATAAAGTCAATAAAAATAAGTGTAGAATGTAGTTCAGAAGAAGACCTTTCAGGAAAGGTCAATTATAGTCCAGGAAAACAATGTCCAATATAAAATATTAAGGTCCAAAGTTGTAATCCAATAACCGAAACACTCACTTTGCCAAGCAAAGTGAGGGGAGATGACAAGGTTCTTAGTCCAAGGAACTTGAGGCAAGGCTAGGAAGTAAACTTGATTCTTGGAACACAAGGCTTGATACAAGGCAGCAAGGAACGAGGAACAGGGACAAAATCCGTGGTAAAATACTTGGCAAGGTCCTGGAAGACAAGGCTGAGTCCTAGGAAGCAAGGCAAGGTCCGTGGAGGTAAACAAGGCTGGGAACGGGAACGAAGGCTTGGAAACAGGAACGAAGGCTTGGAAGCGGGAGTAGCGCTGTCCACACACAACCTACTCCAGTTGCTGACGAATTGACTCCGCAAGATTCCTTCGGGGCAAGGAACCTAAATAGGGTCTCGTTTTCCCACCAAAGAACACTTCTCTGGGGAATCAGAACCGAAAGTCAATCTCTGTGTCCAGATGCATGACTCCCTAGAATTTCTCATGGAAGCAGTCTTAATCAGCTGAATGCCTGGCTGCGATTCTCAGGCTTCTGCGATTAGCCTGCTGAACTCCTTTTTGTTGTTGATAATAACTACGGCGAGAAAATGGGGGAGATTCTGACTCAGGGCTTGTTTGGCAGATTTCTGGAAGGCAAACCTCTTGCAGGTGCAAGGGCTCCAATTCAGGCTGGGAAAGTTCCAATTCTGACTGAAATGGTGGAAAACCCAAGTTTTCCTCTTCATCTGTCACAACAGCGCTAGGAACGGGACTACATGGCCCATGAGTCATCACACTATCCCCCTCCTCAAGCCCCCTCTCAAAATAGGGCTCTCTCCCCGAGGCGCGAGGCCGCGGCTTGGTGGGGTAGGTCTGATGGAAGCGGCGGGTTAAATCGGGGGCATGGACTGTGGAAGCGTCTTCCCATGAGCGTTCCTCGGGGCCAAAACCCACCCAGTCAATGAGATATTGCAGGCGGCGGCGGTGAAAGCGAGAATCCAAAATGTCCTGAACCTCGAACTCCTCCTCCCCATCCACCAAAACAGGAGGGGGGGCCGGCCGGTCTGCATCAGGGCGCACACCATCCGCCGGAAGGAGCAGGGAGCGATGGAACACTGGATGAATGCGCATAGAGCGCGGAAGTTGGAGTTTGAAAGTCACGGGGTTAAGTTGCGCCACCACCGGATAGGGACCAATGAAACGGGCATCTAACTTCCGGCAAGGGCGATGGGAGGGCAAAAAGCGAGTGGACAGAAGAACCCGGTCTCCTACCTTGATTTCGGGGCCCGGCTGGCGATGTTTGTCAGCGTGGCGTTTATAGTCCTCCTTGGCTTGGTCTAGTTGCTGGAGCAAAAGTTGTTGCACCGCTGTGAGTTCCTGCAGCCAGTCCTCTGCTGCGGGAACTTCTGAGGTTTCAACAATAGAAGGGAAGAAACGTGGATGGAAGCCGTAGTTTGCAAAGAACGGGGTTTCTTTAGTTGAAGCCTGGACACCATTGTTATAGGCAAACTCTGACAGCGATAACAGGGAAGCCCAATTGTCCTGCTGATAGTTTACATAACAGCGAAGGTATTGTTCCAGAGTGGCATTGGTGCGCTCAGTTTGCCCATCCGTTTGGGGATGGTGAGCCGAAGATAAACGAGAGTCTATGCCCAATAGTTTTTGTAGTGCTTTCCAGAAACGAGAGGTGAATTGAGACCCACGGTCTGTGACCAAACTCTTGGGCAAACCATGCAATCTGAAAACATGCTGAAGGAAATAATCTGCAGTCTCCTTGGCCGTGGGGAGGCCATCGCAGGGAATGAAATGGGCTAGCTTGGTAAAAAGATCCACCACCACTAGGATCGTGGTGAATCCACAGGAAGGTGGTAGATCAGTGATAAAATCCGCAGAGATTATTTCCCATGGGCGAGATGGGGTAGGAAGGGGTTGCAGAAGCCCTGAGGGCTTCTCTCTTCTTGTCTTGGAGCGCTGGCATACTGGGCAGGAATTGACATATTTTTCCACATCCTTGCGGATCTTGGGCCACCAGAAATCTCTTAGGATCAAATGCATGGTTTTAAATAGTCCGAAATGCCCTGCTGGCTTGCAGTCGTGACACAGACGAAGTGCCTTTTCCCTGCCCGGTCCTGGAGGGATGTAGACATGGTTTCTATAGCAAAGTAACCCATCCTTAAGCGAGAAGGGAAACTGTAGTCCTTGGCGAAGTTGGTCCTGAGCCCAGGCATCTGCTTGTTGACTGGCCCTGATTTCCTGAGCACAAAGGGGCCCTGGAGTAGAGGGAGCTGAATCAATTAGAGTGGATTTGGTATTTCCCACAGTGAGCGTGGCAAAGTTCTCGGGCTGCAGCAGTTGGGATTCAAAGGTCTCTTTGCGCCCTGCAGCATATTCCGGTTTCCGTGACAGTGCATCTGCTTGCTTGGTCTGGGCTGGGGTTACATAGTGGATTTGGAAGTTGAAACGCTCAAAGAATAAAGCCCAGCGTTGTTGCCTCTGATTTAGCTTGCGGGCAGTTCTTAGATGCTCTAGATTCCGATGATCAGTATGGACCTCAATGGGAAATTTGGCCCCTTCTAACCAATGTCTCCAAGTTTCAAAGGCTGCCTTTATGGCCAAAAGTTCCTTTTCCCAAATAGTATAATTTCTCTCTGGTGCGGTCAGTTGACGGGAGTAAAAGGCACAAGGGTGAAGATGATCTCCCACTGGTTGTAAGAGTACAGCCCCAATTGCCACATCGGAGGTGTCCGCCTGTACGACAAAAGGGGTTTCAGGATCTGGGTGTTGAAGGATTGGCTGGGACGTGAATAGTTTCTTTAGCTACTGGAATCCTTTCTCTGCTTGCTCTGTCCAGCGGAAAGGCTGCTTCCCACGGATGCAGCTGGTGATTGGATCAGACCAGCGGGCAAAGTCTGGAATGAACTTGCGGTAGTAGTTCGCGAACCCCAAGAAGCGTTGCACCTCTTTCTTGTTGGTTGGCGCCCGCCATTCCAATACTGCTGAAACTTTTGCCGGGTCCATGGTGAGCCCTAGTGGCGAGACACGATATCCCAGGAAATCTACCTCTTGTAGATCAAAAGCGCATTTTTCCAGCTTGGCATAAAGTCCATGATCCCGCAATCGTTGTAACACCATTCTAACGTGGTTCTCATGTTCTGATGGTGATCTAGAAAACACCAAAAAATCGTCCAGGTAGATAATCAAGAAACGGTCTAGATAATCCTGAAAGATATCTTTGACAAAATGTTGAAACGTTGCGGGAGCTCCACACAAACCGAAATTCATGACCAGGGTTTCGAATAAACCGAATTTAGTCTGGAAGGCGGTCTTCCACTCGTCCCCTTCCCTGATGCGAACTAGATTATAAGCTCCTCGAAGATCCAGTTTGGTGTAAATCTTGGCCCCTCGAAGCCGGTCTAATAGGTCCGAGATTAAGGGCAGGGGATACCGGTTTCGCTTAGTGATATTGTTCAATGCTCTATAGTCCACCACCAAGCGTAGGTCCCCTGACTTCTTTTTTACAAACATCACTGGGGAAGCGGCTGGGGATTGAGAGGGTCTAATAAACCCCTTGCGGAGGTTTGTCTCTAAAAACTCCCTGAGAGCTTCTTGCTCCGGTTCAGTCAGGGAGTAGAGGTGTCCTCGCGGGATCGGGGCCCCCTCCACCAAGTCAATGGCGCAGTCATAAGGTCTATGCGGGGGTAGTCTCTCGGCTTCTTTTTCATTGAATACGTCCCAATACTCTGAGTACTTCTTGGGCAAGGTGATGATGGGTTCAGCGTCTGTGGCATGGCAGACCTTGGCTACAAGACAATGGTTTTGGCAATATTTTGAAGCAAACTGCAGTTCTCTGTTGGACCAGGAGATGTTTGGGTCGTGGAGTGTCAGCCATGGGATTCCCAAAATCACAGGGAAGTGGGGAACCTCGGTAACAAAGAAGGAAATCTCTTCCATGTGTTCCCTTATCCACATTCTGGTGGGTTCTGACCACTGGCTTACTGGACCTGTCTTGAGGGGGCGGCCGTCTATGGCATGCACCACACGGGCGTTCTTGAAATCGTGATATTGTAATCCCAGAGAGTCGGCATACTCTCTATCAATGAAATTGTTTGTGGCTCCTGAGTCTATCGTGGCATGGATCATGACGGGTCCTTTTTTCGCTGACCACAAGGTGACCACTAGGAGAAATAGGACCCCGGTTGGCGGCTCTTGAGTGGGGTTTTTGACCGGGTTGGCGAGCCTCTCTACGCCCGGTCGCTGGCTTCCCCCGCCGGCTTCACGCCAGCCGCCTCAGACGCCTTCGTCTCCGTGGAGGACGCCGCCGCCAGACGGGCGGCGGGCTTCCCTTTGGCCGGGCACTCTCTGGCAAAGTGGCCCCCGTTCCCGCAGTACCAACAGAGATTTAGGCGTTGGCGGCGGGCCTTCTCGGCAGCATCTAATCTGGGTCGCACATTGCCCAGCTGCATCGGCACCTCCTCGCTTCCTCTGGGGTATGGGGCTGGTGGCGGGGGTCTCCACACTGGACGCGGCTGGACGCCGGTGGGAGCGGGAGGTTTCGCTCCAGCCCTGCTGCTCTGGCCTCGGATCCATTGCTTTCTATTGGCAAGCATGACTTCAGCCCGTAAACATTGTTCAATGAGTCCTTCAAGGGAGTGTGGAGGATCCACCTTGGAGATTTCCTCCAGCATCTCGATGTTGAGACCCTCCCGAAATTGTCCTCTGAGGGCTATGTCGTTCCAGCCGGTGTTATGGGCCAGCACTCGGAACTCGGCTATGTACTGGGACAAGGGTCTGTCCCCTTGGGAGAGGCGCCGGAGTTTGTGGCCGGCTGCCTCCAAATTGTCTTCGATCCCCCAAGTCGCCTTAATGTGATCCAAGAAGTGTTGCGCTGATCTTAGATGTGGGGAGACTTGGTCGAACAGTGCCGTCGCCCAGTTGGCCGCTGGCCCGTCTAGGAGACTGTAGATCCACGCCACCTTGATGTCTTCTTGGGGAAACTCGGCATTACGGGCCTCTATATAAGCCTGGCATTGGCGACGGAAAACATGAACCTTAGAAGCTTCTCCAGAAAACTTGGTTGGCAACGCCAGGGCCGGGAGACGGATTCAGCGTTCCTTCAATCCCCTTATTTCTCCCTCCTGCGCATTGAGCTTATCACGGATGCGGTCCACTTCATCCTTTCGATGGTGTAGCTGAGTGGCTGGGCCCCCGGTCCGGCTCCGGTAGACATTCTGGCCTAAGTTAATTGGTGCTTAGGGTGGCGGAGTCAAACTGTCACGACCCAGGCTGCAGAGCACCAATAACCATACACAGAGGCCAGAATCTATCTAATATCTTAGACACATAGTCTTAGCTATGAGTCATTCATAACTCGGATGTTTGTAATTCAGGGATAGACTATTCTTGTTTGGCCTAAATCGTTATGGGTATATCTACACTGTAGAATTAATGCAGTTTGTTACCACTTAAATGTCATGGTTCAATATTATGGAATAATAGGAACTATAGTTTTAGAAGGTATTTAAACTTTTCTGCCAAAGAATGCTGGTGCCTCGCCAAACTATAAAACACATGATTCCATAGCCTTGAGCAGTTAAAGTAGTGCCAAACTGAATTAATAACACACCATTAGAAACTTGCTATAACTAGCTATTGGATTATGTCCTGAAGGTTAAAAAAGTGGGCATAATACTGCTATAGTATCATAAAGCAAACCTTCACCATTTAATATAGGTTATCTGTAGGTCTTGTCCTTTACAGAATACATTTCAATACAGTGTCTATTTGAAGGGCTAGTCTGACAAAGTGTAGCTTAAAAGTAAAGACCAAGGTAACAGCTGGATACTTGCATTGATGGAAGGAGGTCTGGAAGTTAGGAGTAACATAGAGAGCTGGGTATGTGTAGAGTAGAGAAAGTTAAGAGGCAGCATGATTGCTATGTTTAAATACGTGAAATAATGTCATATTAAAGATGGAGCAGGATTGCTTTCTGCTGCTCTAAAAACTAGGACATGGAGGAATGTATTCAAACAGTGGGAAAAGATATTTGAAGATTAGAAAGAACCGGTGGCACAGTGGGTTAAATCTCTGAGCTGCTGAACTTGCTGACTGATAGGTCGGCAGTTTGATTCCGGGGAGTAGAATGAGCTCCTGCTGTTAGCCCCAGCTTCTACCAACCTAGCAGTTCGAAAACATGCAAATGTCAGTAGATCAATAGGTACCCCTCCAGCGGGAAGGTAACGGCGCTCTATGCAGTCATGCCGGCCACATGACCTTGGAGGTGTCTATGGACAATGCCGACTCTTCGACTTAGAAATTGAGATGAGCACCAGCCCCCAGAGTTGGACACGACTAGACTTAATGTCAGGGGAATACCTTTAGCTTTACTAATGATAAAAGCTGTTTGACAGTGGAATATGCTGCCTTTGGAGGGTGGTTGAGTTTCTTTTTTGGAGGGTTTAAGCAGAGGCTGGGCAATTGTCAGGAGTGCTTTGATATTGTGTTCCTGCATAGCGGGGGGCTGCACAGGATTGTCCTTGTGGTCTCTTCCAGTGATATCATTGTCTGATTATATTCTATTAGTCAATCTCAGAGGAGACAACTTTCCCATTGTCATAATAATGCCTGCATATCCTCAAACTGTGTTCCAGAAAGCAGGGAAGCCCCTTAGAATAAGGTTCCTGGTGTCACAGAGGGCTGGAAGGGGAAAAGATGAGTTGGGTCTTTGTGGGAAGTACTCCCACCAGAGTAAGGACCAAATTGTACCCTCGCCCCAGAACCATAAAAGGGACAGCCAAGGTCTTAAATCTTCCCATCTACAGTAGCATCTAAAGAGCAAACTGAGCAGGCACACGGAACACCTGCGTGTAGAATACCTCACTGTGGTGAAATGTACTGAATTATATGAGGTGTCTAATTAAATTATAGTAATTATGTGTGCATTTGCAGTTTTCAAATTGAACTAGCAGATGTAGATCTATACCCTACAATTTTGGTGAAACATTTTCTTGTTTTAAGGAGCCACTCCCTAAATCCATTTTTTTAACCTCACCCACCTCTACTATTCTTGTGTACAATTAAGGTAATAATTTGTGAATGATGTGTGCTGCTATTATGATATACAAAACTTTGTAAAAATGTTAACTTTTCAGGAAAATAAATGAATTCCACATTCATTTTCATTAGATGAAGTCAGTATTTGCATCTGTGTTTCATATCTGAGAGTTCATCTAAGGAAATTTAGATACAATTAAACTGCAAGGAATAAACTAGTTTGAAATATATTGACCTTGCTCTAGATATCCAGAGATATTTGTTAGGATCTCTCTTCCTCGGCCAAGAAAATGACTGGCAGCTTTCAGAACTGGAGATACCAATTATCTATTCAGCTTTGCAGATGTAAGTACGAACTTCCAAACTTTGTGGCAGTCTCACATACATTTAAATCCACACAAAGAAAAAATTGGCCGCACACTAATCACTTATGTTTTCAAGACAAAAGTATCTTAGTCAGTATCCTGTTTTTTTAGGAGCCCTTGATCGCGCAGTGGGTTAAACCACTGAGCTGCTGAACTTGCTGACTGAAAGGTCAGCAGTTTGAATTTGGGGAGTTGGGTGAGCTTCCGCTGTTAGCCCCAGCTTCTGCCAGTCTAGCAGTTTGAAAACATGCAATTGTAAGATCAATAGGTACCGCTCCAACAGGAAGGTAACGGCGCTCCATGCAGTCATGCCAGCCACATGACCTTGGAGGTGTCTATGGACAACGCCGGCTCTTCGGCCCCAGAGTTGGACATGGCTAGACTTAATGTCAGAGGAAAACTTTTACCTTTAATATCCTATTTTAATTGATTTATAAATTCATTTTAGAATTGCTTTTAATCCTGAATGGCTTTTTCTTTCCTTCCATTGAGCAACTTCATAGTGGTCAGTCATTGTAGTAGTGTCATGTGTATCAAGAAATAGGTATGTTTCATGAAGCAAAGAAGTGAGAGAGCAAAAGTTGCATTTGCAATGTGAAAATGCCGTTGTCACATGAAATGTATGAACCTGTCCTGAACATGATGTTCTTTTGCAGTACAAAATGGCAAGATGGTCTGCATGCTTGTTGGAACCATAAACACAATACAGTAGATGTTGGAACCAGTTTCTGGTTTTGTGATGTACTGTGTAATATATTTTATTACTCTGTGACTATATAGCTACCTTCTGCCAACTTGTATAAACAACTTCAAAAATTATGGCTTATGGCACTTATTGTTATAGCCCAAAGTAAAATATGAAAAACCTCTGAAGTGGCAATTTAACTTCAACTAGATATTATGTGGGTATATGACACATGGATAGGTTTCTCTGTGGAAGCAGTTGGACAATTTTGTCTATGACTGCGCTCATTTTAAGATCATAGAAGTGAAGTTGCAATTGCACAGTCTTGGACAATGACAATCCCTGTTCCCATTAAAACCGATGGTAGTGCTCTCTATACATTCAGTTGCACATTTAGTTGCATATTATCACCATTCATTCAAAAGATCATGTAGGACAATTATTCTATAACCCCTACTGCAAAGATTTATGCAGTCGGTTTATGCAGTCGGGGCGGTTCAAGTGGTAAGCAAACTATGCATTTGCGGAAGGCGCAATCCTCTAGGGGGTGCAGTTGAGGCGCATCCAGGCACCCAGACTCCAGCTGTAAAAAGAGGGAGGAAGCAGAAGAGGGCTCTCTGCTGCCAGGAGGAGGGAAAGGGTGACGGCGGGGATCGAACCTGGGGCCGCCTCTCGCTGCGCCGCTTCCAGGGCTTCCCGGAGCTTCAAGCAGGGCCTGCACGGGGGCTGGGCGATGGAGGAGGCCGGGGGCTTGGCGAAGGCAACGTCCCTTCCCTCGCCAAACCCTAGGCCTCCTCCGTTACTGCAAGGGAAGAGGCCGGGGGCTCGGCGAGGAGAGAAGCGGCAAGTGATTGGTTTGGGGGGGGGGCAACAAAAATACTGCTTGCTTACACTTGAAAAGTACCTAGAGCCAGCTCTGTACACAACCATAATGCAGGATCTCAGCCACGGTAAATTACCTTTTGTTTCAACTATGTTTTAGCAAGGCAGTTAATGTTCCAGATAGTCCAGGTGTGCACTGTGTTTCTCCTGCAAACCTCAATTTCCCAGTCTGTTCTTTTTAAAGAAAATGGGACAAAATTACCAGCATAAAAGCTGGAGATCAAAGTTCATCAGGATAAAAAGCTGCCCTTCCACAGCAAAAGAGAACATTTAAGGGAAGCTGATAAAGTGGAACTGCTTGAAACTTATGTGGGCCCCATCAGCATCTGTAGCTTAACTGAAGCAGCTGGTGGATGCTTCCTTGGTTTTCTTTGGAGAACAGTATAAGGCAGCAAGTTCCTGTGGTTTGTATCACTTATTCTTACACCAGCTGACAGTTCTCTGTGCGTCTTATCCGTGGTTATCTGGAAAGCCTGAAAATCAGCCTTTTAAAAAGTACCAGCTAGAAAAAGTGCAATACCCTCAACTCAGAAAAAAGAATAGGGCCTCACTCTTACATCTCCATGGCGTAGTATGAATATCTGCATGCAGACCAATTCTAGGCAGAGCCATATATTCTGCCCTGACTTACTGGAAAGCCCTTGAAGCTGTTCCACACAGCAATTCCATGCATTGTTCAATGCAGATAGGCATCCCCACAGCCAGATGCTAAATAGTTAGAGTAGTGCTGCGATTGCAGCAGAGCCTTGGTGGATATCATCATTTCATATCATTTCGTTTCTGGCTTTGTGAACGTAAGCAGATACTTCTGCAATCCTGCTTGCAAAGCATGGAATGATTGTGCAAAGCGATTTCTGGGGATTTGCAGTATGTGGGGACTTGGGGGCAGAGGGAGAAAGGGAATACCATCCTCTGCCATGCCTCCCACCCCCAAATATCTATACACATAACAACATCTTAGACATGCAAATATCCCTAAAAGAATTCCAGAATCTACTTGTTAAATTTTTGAACGTACAGTAGAGTCTCACTTATCCAACATTCTGGATTATCCAACGCATTTTTGTAGTCAATGTTTTCAATACATTGTGATATTTTGGTGCTAAATTCATAAATACAGTAATTACTACATAGCATTACTGCGTATTGAACAACTTTTTCTGTCAAATTTGTTGTATAACATGATCTTTTGATGCTTAATTTGTAAAATCATAACCTAATTTGCTGTTTAATAGGCTTTTCCTTAATCCCTCCTTATTATCCAACATATTCGCTTATCCAACGTTCTGCCGGCCCGTTTATGTTGGATAAGTGAGACTTTACTGTACCAAAAATGTGAATGTTTTCCTCTTACTAGCTCTGGATGCAGCTTTTAAAAACACTTTTTAAAAATCTCACATCCTTACTCAAGTTAAAGTTCACTTTATTGCGGTCAATGACCAGCTCATAAGAAGAGGGACACAGTCCCAAACACATCCTTACTCATCTGTAACTATTAAACATTTTCCCTCCTCTTGCATAACAAGGGGATCTGGGAGAGCTATTGTTTTGCTGCATAACAGAGGTAGTAGGGTTTTACCCTGACATTAAGTCTAGTCGTGTGGGGGGTGGTGCTCATTTCCATTTCTAAGCCGAAGAGCCGGCGTTGTCTGTAGACACCTCCAAGGTCATGTGGCCAGCATGACTACATGGAGTGCTGTTACCTTCCTGCCAGAGTGGTACCTATTGATCTATTCACATTTGTATGTTTTTGAACTGCTAGGTTGGTAGAAGCTGGGGCTAACAGCAGGAGCTCACCCTGCTCCTCAGATTCGAACCACCGATCTTTCGGTCAGCAAGTTCAGCAGCTCAGCGGTTTACCCCTTGTGCCATTGAGGCTCCTAACAGAGACTGAGGTAATTTATTTCCGTCTAAGAGCCCAAACAGGGAGCCCTGGTGGCGAAGTGCGTTAAAGCACTGAGCTGCTGAACTTGCAGACCGAAAGGTCCCAGGTTCAAATCCCGGGAGTGGCTTGAGCGCCCACTGTTAGCTCCAGCTCCTGCCAACCTAGCAGTTCGAAAACATGCCAATGTGTGTAGATCCGGCGGGAAGGTAATGGTGCTCCATGCAGTCATGCCGGCCACATGACCTTGGAGGTGTCTACAGACAACGCCGGCTCTTCAGCTTAGAAATGGAGATGAGCACCAACCCCCAGGGTCAGACATGACTGGACTTAAGGTCAGGGGAAACCTTTACCTTGACCTTTAAGAGCTCAAACATAGACTGAGAGTGATCTGAATTACTTGACTAGATAGTAGCATGGCTATTTTCTCTCAGGAAAGTTTTCTTGATATTGCTGACTGACAGCAGTGGGGTATTAGGAAACTCCCAGTGTGAAGGTATAGTAGAAGCACATTTTTGCTGTTACTCAACTCAGAATAAATAAATAAGGCATGCTATGGATCAAGAACCTCGTCTTGCTGGCTGGAATTGATGAGAGTTGTAGTCCACAGCTGGAAGGCAGAGGCAGGAGAGGATGGCTGGATTAGACCAAAGGTCAGGTGAAACACAAAGCTTAGTCTGTCTTTTCAAACATGGGTCCCACTGCTTTCAGTGTGTTCTCCTGCATAAGCTTGCTTAGGTTTGCAACAACAGTTGCTAGCATTGTCACTGGGGTCTTTGCAGGCAAACTATTAAAGCAGTAACTCACTCTTGCTGTTAAGCCTCACTGTCTGCTTTTTTCTTTCTAACAAGCTGCTTCCTGGCGAACATTATGAACCAAGCTTTAGGAAGGCAGGTGATCTAACTTTGAGTCAGCTAGTTCTTCTGAAAACAATAAATGAGAATGGAATGAGCACACCTGGGAAGCTGTCCCAGCATATAGCCTATCAGCTCTGGTCCTACTTCAGTCCCAAAACATTTATTCTTCTGAAGGTCCTCTAATTGAGGAATGCTTGTTCTGTGTCAAGAGAGTAAGAGATGGGAGGCTTTCCCTCCTTTCTGTATAAAGAGAGAATCCACATGTGATGTGACCTGTTTCAACAAGGTGCAATGTGTTAGACTCCAGAAAAAGAACACATCCAATATTTTTTGACATAAAGCCCAGAAAGCCTGAAAGTGTCTCATCAGCTCTGAAGGCTTCACAAACCTGTCAGGAACTATAAACCTCTTTGAAAAGGTTTCTTCGGTTATTTAGAGACCTTTTGACATACCAACTCAGCAGTGGGTGTTAGCATGTACAATTCAGCTAGATCCCCAGGCAGAGCCTTGGAGTAGGGTGCTTCTCAGAAATATCTATTCCTTCATTGTAACAGGAAAGGGGAAAACAAAGTAGGCTTCTCCTTACTAAAGTTTCTGCAAGGATACAGTTCATTTCATGTCTTGTATCAAGCACGATTTGTAAAAAGTAAAGGTTAGTTCAGAGCAATAAAACCTGCTTGCCGTTGTCATGTTACTTGACAGTAAAATCCAATGAATACTCTGATTGCAATAAATGGGATGAAGAGAGCAATAATTTGTCTGGCGATAAGATTTCCATGCCGATCTGGTACTGCTTTTAAAAAGAAAAAAAATGTTTTAAAAAATCTAGAAGACCTACACCCTGTCCTTCCTACATCACAGTGGTGTTCCATAATGACCACAAAAGCAGGTTTTTTTTAGCAACTTGACTTTATCACAAATGGTAAGCAACTTGGCATTTAGGCTGGACCAGCATCTTTGGTGACAGTCCCTATGACATGAAGCCATGTGCATCTTGCAGCTGGTTTGCCTTTCCTTGCATCTTCCTGTCCCTAGTTATGAATAGCTTCCAATCCTGCAACATTCCTGTTACTTACCTTGGTACAATGGGTCTCTTCTGTTTCTGTGCCAGAATGCTAACAGCAACATCTCGATGGGTAGGATTTCCCTTCCCTCTTCCTCTCCCTGCTGCTCCTCGCCATTCCCAAGGTAGCTGTATTCCTTTTATTTCATACTAGCTGTGCCCAACCACACGTTGCTGTGGCTTATGGGAATCATTTGTTAACCAGGCCTCAAAGCCTGGCCGTTTTCTTTTTATGCGAATCCTTGTTTGGTGAGCTGGAATACAAAGGAATAGGTTTGCTGCTTGGAAGGCTGGGTACTTGTGTTCTAGGGGAATGGTTTTTTGGCCAATTTGAATTGCACTGAATAGCCTCGCTGCTTGCAAGCCTGGCTGCTTTCTACATAGGGGCATCCTTCGTTGGCCAGATTGAATGGGACGGAGTAGCCTCATGGCTTCAAAACCTGAGGGTTTTCTATCTAGGGGAAATCTTGGTTGGCCAGGTTGAATTGCACTGAATGGCCTCGCTGCTTCAAAGCCTGGCCGCTTTCTACATAGTGCCATTCTTTATTGGCCAGGTTGAATGGGATGGAACAGCCTCATGGCTTCAAAGCCTGTGGGTTTTCTATCTAGGGGAAATCTTGGTTGGCCAGGTTAAACAGCACTGAATAGCTTTGCTGTTTGCAAGCCTGGCCGCTTTCTACCTTGTGGAATTCTTGGTTGTCCAGGTTGAATAGCAATTAATAGTCTTGGTGTGGCAAGTATGAATACTACAATTAGCCACCTTGAATAACATTTAATGGCCTTGCAGCTTCAAAACCTGCCTGCTTCTTGCCTGGGGGAATCCTTTGTTGAGAGGTGTTAGCTGGCCCTGGTTGTTTCCTTTCTGGAATTCCCCTGTTTTCAGAGTGTTGCTCTTTATTTATTGTGCTGATTTTAGAGATTATATTGTTCTGTATTATTATACCACAGTAATTATTATATTTATAATCTGATATCATCTGCTTTGAACTGGGTTATATGAGGCCCGTTGTACACAACTGTATAAAATCCACACTGAACTGATTATATGGCAGTGTGGATTCAAGATAATCCAGTTCAAAGCAGATAGTGTAGATGATACGCCTTGGCATTCTGGGTTATATAGCTGTGTGGAAGGGACTTGAGTCTACACTGCCATATAATCCAGTTCAAATCAGATAATCTGAATTTTGTAGGCAGTGGCCTGAGTGAAGAGGCCCTGGCACCATTGGGCTTAGTGGGTTGCTAGGAGACGAAATGGGTGGAACCTACCCTTCTAACTGGCAGCAAGGGGAAAAAACAGTTATTTCTCTTCCTCTAATTTGGGCTTTATATTTTTAGGGTTTTGTTTTGTTTTGTTTGAAAGACATAGCTTGGATGGCTATGTCTTTTGTGGCCAAATTTGGCGTGATTGGGTTCAGTGGTTTTGCTGTTTACTCCATAATAAAGTGCCACATTACATGTTTTTATATATAGATGTATCTTTGCCTTTTCGGGTCCTGCCTACCTTCAAGACCGCATCTCCCCTATGAAGCGGCACTGGCTCTAAAATCTGTCAGGGAGGCCCTCCTCTCACTCCCACCACCGTCACAAGCAAGGTTGGTGAGGACAAGGGAGAAGGCTTTCTCAGTGGTGGCCCCCTGACTTTGGAACACCCTTCCAAGGGAGATGAGGCAAGCCCCTACACTGTCCTCCTTTGGTAGCATTTGAGAACACCTAGTCCCTAGTTATTAATGCCCAGTACCTAGGTTCCCTGATAATATTTTGTTCTCTGCACTTCATTCAATACCCCGGCCCTATAGTATGCTGCTTGCACTATCCCCCGCTTGGCCTGATCACGTCCATTGTACTACTGGTTATTAGTTTTGCTGAGCATGTTTCTGACTGAGCCCCAGTGCTGCTGTTTTATATTGATACATTTTATTTTAATTATGTTTTGCTTTAATTGATGTTTTGTATTTATTTTTTTGGGATTTTTGTCCCATATGTAAGCTGCCCCAGGTCCCTTCAGGGAGATGGTGGTGGGATATAAGAACAAAATTATTATTATTATTATTATTATTATTATTATTATTATTATTATTTGTTTTTAATACAGTATTGAAATTTCACAATTGTAGTAGTGCAAGAAGGCAGGGTTACAAGGCTATGCAGAAGTATGATCATGAAACCATGGTCTGGCAATGTGGCATAATTATGTGATATTAAAGCTTCTCATCATGGTGTAGAATCATAGAATCATAGAATAGTAGAGTTGGAAGAGACCACATGGGCCATCCAGTCCAACCCCCTGCTAAGAAGCAGGAAATCGCATTCAAAGCACCCCCGACAGATGGCCATCCACGTATTTGTGAAGGGAAGTCATAGGGAGGAGGGAGCAAGCTTGTTTTCTGCTGCCCTGCAGACTAGGACACGGAACAATGGCTTCGAACTACAGGAAAGGAGATTCCACCTGTGATGTTCCACCTGAACATCAGGAAGAACTTCCTCACTGTGAGAGCTGTTCGACAGTGGAACTCTCTCCCCGGGGCCGTGGTGGAGGCTCCTTCTTTGGAGGCTTTTAAGCAGAGGCTGGATGGCCATCTGTCGGGGGTGCTTTGAATGCGATTTCCTGCTTCTTAGCAGGGGGTTGGACTGGATGGCCCATGTGGTCTCTTCCAACTCTACTATTCTATGATTCTATGATTCTACACCATGATGAGAAGCTTTAATATCACATAATTATGCCACATTGCCAGACCATGGTTTCATGATCATACTTCTGCATAGCCTTGTAACCCTGTTACAATAATTGCGTGATTGAGTCGAATAGCAGGTTTCTGTGATAAAGTCCTGAGAATGAGGCCCCTTCCACACTGCCTTATATCCCAGGATCTGAACCCATATTATCTGCATATCCCAGATTATCTGGCAGTAGAGAATCATATAATCCAATTTAAATCAGATAATTTGGAATCAGATCCTGGGATATAGGGCAGTGTAGAAGGGGTTTGTGAGAAGTTAGTGGCATAACCTTTTGTAGACTTGAGTCTTATTTCCTCAAATGACCTGCATCATCCTATTTGCCCTTTGACTTATAGAGGAAGGTCTATGAAATGCAGTATTGCAAATGCACAAACCTTTGCAACTTTGCTTACCCTCCTCCTTTGTCTACTCAACAAGTAGGGCAGATAAGTTTAGGTTTGTGTAGTCTCCCTCAGAGTGGTGCTTTCCAAATGGATTGGTCTACAGCAGTGGTTCTCAACCTGCAGGTCCCCAGGTGTTTTGGCCTTCAACTCCCAGAAATCCTAACAGCTGGTAAACTGGCTGGGATTTCTGGGAGTTGTAGGCCAAAACATCTGGGGACCCACAGGTTGAAAACCACTGGTCTACAGTCATTATTGTCCTTGATCGCTTAGGACTGGCGAAGGAATTATACCAACATGTCGAAGGAATTATACCACATTAAAATGGCCGAGTCTGCCAATTTAGGGGGTCTCTTGACTCAGCAGACTTCCAACTGATACAAAGAGGTTTAGAATTAAGTAATCAAGAGAACTGCAGATGAGGCACTTGTTTCTACATCTAGAGGACTTTACACGAAGGTGTTTCATTAGCAATTCTCCCAACTTATCCCACCACTACCTCTGACTTGTTTCTTCTTTATACATAACACACACACACACACCACTAAGGAGGAAAGATGGCATGAATGGCATTGATTAGTCCCAATTAGAGTAGACCCAATGAATCACTTGATTTACCTTTTAAGACTTCCTTCATTGTGTCTATTGTACCTGGGAATAACCTATAGTGTTATGTGCACAGACTGCATTTTTGCCATTGTGCAACAAATGCATTCTGCTTATATGTGTGAAGGTGGAGTTGCTTAAACAGAAATGTACATTACAGTTGCACATTGAAGAAGGATTCAGTCATTGGCATGTATTCTATCTTGATATTTTGCATGAGGCTACACTAGTGCTGGTATCATAAATCTTTGCAGACTGATATTTCTGGTACATGGAGAGAATACTGGAATGTAATAAAGTCTTTTAATTGGCAGCGCTGACAGCCATCTGTGTGGAAGCACCCATTGCCTCTAAGAGTTCAGTCCTCTCTGTACTCACCTGAGTAAAGTTCCATTGAACTCAAAGGGGTTTATTTTTCCATCAGTGCACTGTTAAACTACAAGCATAATTAACCAGTCTTTAACTAGATCAATGATTCCCAAAGTGGGAGCTACCGCCCCCTGGTGGGCGGTGATGGCACCTATTAGGATACGGGGGTAGGGCCATGGGAGGGGCGGGGCCTCTTCCCAAGTGCCAAAGAAAGGGCTGAGAATCTATACCTCTCCTGAGGCACCTGTTAGCAGAGGCGGTCCAACCATAAGGCGAAATAGGCACTTGCCTGTGGCGCCATCGTCCTGGGGGCGCCATCGTCCTGGGAGGAGGGCACCATTCTCCACCTCCTTCTCTTTCGGGCCTTCCGGCGGCCGCGCTGGGCCTCCCGGTGCCCATGTTGGGCCTTCCGGCCGGCGCGGACCCACCTTCGCACCACGCGAGCCCACCTTTGGGGCCTTCAGAGATTGTGAGGTCTGTGGGAACTTGGAAGCTAGGTATGTGGGGTTTATATATCTGTAGAAGGTCCAGGGTGGGAGAAAGAACTTTTCTTTGAAGCAGGCGTGAATGTTGTAATTAATCACATTGATTAGCATTTAATGGCCCTGTGGCTTCAAGGCCTGGCTTCTTCTTGCCTGGGAGAATCTTTTTTTGGGAGGAGTTAGCTGTCCCTGATTGTTTACTGTCTGGATTTTTTTCTGTTTTCAGAGTGTTGTTCTTTATTTATTGTCCTGATTTTAGAGTTTTTTTTTTATACTGAGGGCTATCTGGGTTATCTAAATCCACACTGCCCTATATCCCTGTTCAATGTTTAGTGCTAAATTTGCAAATATAGTAATTCCTACATAACATTACCATGTATTGAACTGCTTTTTCTATTTATTTGTTGTAAAACATGATGTTTTGGTGCTTAATTTGTAAAATCATAATGTAATTTGATGTTTTATAGGCTTTTCCTTTATCCTTCCTTATTATCCAACATTTTTGCTTATCCAACGCTTTTATTTTTCAGTGATTGGTTTGGGGGGAGGGGGGGCGCCAAAATTCTGTTCGCCTACACTTGAAAAATACCTAGGGCCGGCTCTGCCTGTTAGGACACTGGGGGCAGTGCTAGGGAAGGGGCGGAGCCTCCTCCCAAGAGCCCGAGACAGGGCTGAGCCTCTATACCTCTTCTGAGAGACCTTTTAGGACTAAAGGGCGGGGCAAGGGGCGGGAGCAGGGCCTCTTCCCAAGAGCGTAAGACAGGGCTGAGCCTCTGTATACCTCCCCTGAGCCACTTGTTAGAACACGGGGGCAGGGTAAAGAGGTTCAGCCCCGTCAGGCACTTGGAAGAGGCCCTGCCCCCTGTGTCCTGGCAGGCACTGCAGGATAGGGATAGAAGCTCAGCCCTGCCTCAGAGCTCATAACTCTGCCCATCCCAGTCCTGGCCACTCATTTGTGGTCCTGCCCACCTCCCCCTCCCTCTCCCTGCCCTGTATCTTGGACTAGGGGAGAGGCTCAGCTCTGCCCTCTTGAAGAGAAGCCACGCGCACCGCTCTAAGCCACGCCCTCCTTTCCAGGGGGCGCTGAGTAATATTTTTTCTGGAAAGGGGGCAGTAGGCCAAATAAGTTTGGGAACCACTGAACTAGATGGATCGACAGTTACACTATATTATCTTTGACTGCTATAGCCCCATATCCACAATCACAATTTGTATAGTAAACTTCTCTTGATCACTATTGAGATTTGGAAATGTTGTGGAGTTTTGGATTAAATGATGAAATAGGCAAATGGCAGGGGAAGGAGATCTAGTACAACACTAGGAGCTTTTATGGAGGAAAGATGGGTCATAAATCTGAAGAATAAATGTCCACACACGTATTGCAGCAGCCTGGGATGTCTGCACATGAAAGCTGTATGGCTGGTTGGCAAAGTGGGACTATGAGGTCAACCTTAGGCCTTGCATATCAGATCAGAGCCATGTTGGAAGCAACACATTATGGAGATGTATTTATAAACGGTGGCATGATAACCTTCAGAAAGCCAGAAGGAACAGCAGGCAATGCTAACTCCTCAGCAGCTGGAGGTGCAAGCAAGTGAACCAGCATTAATCTGTCAGTGGTCTTGCTATGTTTATGCTATTGGCTTCAAAAGACGAAAGGTCTGCCTTCCTTTGGACAGGTGTAAAATAAGAGTGTGAAGGGGTGCATGTTAACACTTCTTGTTCCACCTGTCTTCTCTGATCTGTAGGTTTGCATGTGGGATCTTATCTCTATTTTGTTGGAACTGTGTGAACCTAAAATAATTAAACTTCCTATTTTCCATTGAAGTGCATGACAGCACACCCATTTCTTCTAATACTATCACTTTGCATTTGGAAAGCGGATGCTGCTTTGCTGGATCAAGGAGCCATGCTACAGGTGCTGACAAGCTGCTGGGGTAGAACAGAGAAAAACACCAACTTTGAATTATGAACAAAGGTTTGGAAAAAGTCTCTAATATCAAAAGCTTTTGCTACATATTACCTTCTGGAACAGACATATTCACCAGAGCTGCTCAAGCCTGGTAACTTGTTCCAGCACCCAGATATGCCATTATGCATAGATGCACAAAAGGAAATGTGATTAACTTGCCATTTTCCTTAGAAACATCAAAACTTGGTATACATTTCAGCTCCTGGATTTATGTGCTATGCCCAAGGTAGTTACAAATGTATAACTGAGAGTTATGCATTAATAATAATAATAATAATAATAATAATAATAATAATAATAATAATAATTTTATTTCTTACCCATCTCTCCTCATGGCTTGAGGCAGGTTATAGCATAATTAAAAAACATAAACATTGTAAAAATTCTATCAATACACATATTTAAATGTATTTCTATAAAAGATACATATTAAAATATATTTCTATAAAATACATATTAAAATTCACAGAACAGAGATTAAACACAAGACACACATTAAAATTCATGCTTAAAACTGAGTGAGTAGGCCTGCCATAAGAGATAGGTCTTTAGTTGGTTTTTAAATTTCGACAGCTGATCTAGCTGTCAAAACTCTTCCATCAGGTCACTCCACAGTCTTGGGGCAGCCGATGAAAAGGTCCTCTGGGTGACAGTCGCCAGTCGGCTGGTTGGTTAGAGTAACCATTCCCCAGAGGACCTAAGTGTGTGTGGCAGATTGTAAGGGTGAAGGCAATCTTATAGGTAACCTGGGCCCAAACCATGTAGTACAATATCTTGTACTTTGCCCAGAAACTAATTTGCAGCCAATGGAGTGACTTTAGGATAGGTGTAAGATGCTCACTCTTGGATGTTCCTGTAACCAATCTGGCTACTGTATTTTGAACCAGCTGGAGTTTTAGATCATGGTACAAAGGTAGCCCAATGTAAAGCTCATTACAGAAGTCCAATGTTGAGGTTACCAGTGCATGCCCTAACATTTTAAGCTCCTCCAAATCTAGGAAGGGGCACAGCTGGTATATCAACTGAAGCTGGTAGCAAGCACTTCTGAGCATTGCATCTACTTGGGCTGACATTTGGAGAGACTGATCCAGGAGGACTCCCAAGCTGCGAACACAGTCTTTCAAGACGAGTGTAACCCTATCCAGAATTGGTTGACACACCTCTATCCCCTTGATAGCAAGCATTTCTGTTTTGTCTGGATTCAGTTTCACTTTGTTTTTCCTCATCCAGCCCATCACCTCCACCAGGCATTTATTCAGAGGAAACATGCCATCCTTGGCTGAGGCTGTTTTTGAAGACATGGAGAAATATATTTGGGTGTCATCAGCATACTGATAACACCCCGCCCCATGCCCACAGATGATCTCTCCCAGTAGCTTCATGTAAATATTAAAGAGCATTGGGGACAAAATGGCATCTTGTGGGATACCACACAACAGCTCCTTTTTTAAGGAGTAACTATCCCCAAGTGCCACCATCGGGAACCTGCCTGAAAGGTATGACTGGAACCACTGCAGCACAATGTGTCCAATTCCCAGCCCCTCCAGGTGTTCCAGAAGGATACCATGGTCAATAGTATCGAAACCACAGAGAGGGACACACTCCCGTTGTTGAGATAGAGATCTGACTGATTCATATTCACGATCCCTACTTATTCCCTGGTTTTGGGAATACATAAGGACTGTGAAGTGCCCCAATCCTGACTTATCATAAACTGGCCTGGACGTCTGTTTTTCTGTCACTCAGTAAGCAGTCGGCTGAGATTCCATAACCCCATTTGTGCAGTAAGTGGGGATTGTGCCAGGGACCCTACTTTGGTATGTTGCTTCCACAAAGGAGTGGAAACCTTAGCCACTTCCTGGGTAACTGGGGAATGGACGGTGAATAGCTGCTGTGGATTTGGGGGAGGGGGGGTTGGACTGGCATTCGCTATGTAATTACTGTGGTTACCTAGCAATGTAGAGCATAGATGATTCCGGCCATCCTCATATGTGTTTGCAGAATTAGAAGATTTAGAAGAGAATACACAACAACACAGATTTTATTTGTGGAAATTTCAGGAGCTGTGTCTCTAAACTAGAACTGGCTACATCATTTCATCCACAAAACAGTTGGAAAATTCATTGCAGCAGGGAGGTAATCTCACAGTGACGGCAGTATGTCCTTCACAAAGCTGTTTGACAGTTCAGCTTCTCTGAATGCCATTTTACAAATGCAAGGGGAGGATAATTGTCTGCCAAAACAAAGAATGGCACCAGGGAACAACTGTTGGCAAACCTGATCAATCTGCTTATGAGAAAAACTGTAGAATGAGCACATGGTTTGGACATGGAAGGTTTCTGATCTACTCACCCCAATTTTTCTATTGGCAGTCAAGAGTGGAGAGCACTGAACCGAGTTGACTATGGACTTCAGATTTGAGAAAATAAATTTGTTTATGGCACTGAAAGCTGTTAATTGTAAAGCAATGCAAATGAAAATCACTACTGTACAAAGAAATGAGAAAGGTAGGCTAAAACACATTCATCCAAGAACCAAGAGCCCTCAATCAGTCACAGTCCTTTTTGGCAACAGCCCAGCACACTAGTTGTGTCTACCTAAAAAGGTATTTTTCTACAAGAGGAAAGACTGATGGGAAAAGTCTACCCTAGCTTTCCTTAGCAGTCAATTCCCTATCAGCCACTCAGAAACCTGTTCTCCTACTCCCCCGCCAAAAGTGTCACAAGGATTGACAACCAAGAATATTACTTTTAAAAATAGTAGCAACTGTAATTTCATAGACCTAAAAATTACTACCATCAAGTTGCCATCATAGTTATAATTTTTAAACACATTCATTTACTTTTCCCATTTTTCAAATGTACCTAGAATAGTTTCCTCTAGTTACTTTGAAGGGGAGCATTTGAAATGCCACATTCTAGCTGGCTTTGCATGGCACAACCAGCATTTTGGACAAAACAAAACACAAACCACTATTTGAATTATGTGATATTAGACCCAGTTGAATATCAGTTTTGGAACACATACTCTTCTGGATCTCTCTGAATTGAAACTACAAGCCAGAATCCCAAAAGTATACTGCACAGTATGGGTGAGGAATCTCTGGATTCAACTCCTTTAATGTCTGGATGCTGGCCATTTTCTCTGGGGCTTCTTGGAGCTGAAGTTCATAATATCTGGAGAAGCAAACATCCTGACCAACTTACATTGAAAAGCAAAAATTTACATTTTTTGCTAAGAGATAAAAAAACATTTACACTATTGTCTTTTAAAAAAGAAGAATGGTTAAATTATTGAGAAGGTAAATGGTGTATTGCAAAAATATTTTGTGTCACTCTTTTTAAAGCAAGAGAGATGAAAAGAAAGTACAGCACTATTTTCAAAACGGAGAGATATTTGATGTTTGAACTAAAACTAAAATCCTGACTTAAATTAGACCTCAGCGATTGTTCGAAATACAATGAATTTGCTCTTGATTAGACAGATGCAAAAGTGGAATCTATTGATGTGTCAACATGGCAGAATGAATGCAGTTTGACACCACTTTAACTGCCATGGCTCAATGGTATGGGATTCTGGGAGTATTAATTTGTGAAGCACCATCTCTCTTTAGCAGAGAAAGCTAATTGTATAGTATTGAGCCATGGCAGTTAAAGTGTTGTCAAACTGTATTAATTCTACAGCGTGTATACGCCCTATGATACCTAAATGGCACAAAGCCTTTCTCAGACACCTATTTCATCCTTTTCTGTCTCTGCGACTTCCATAGTATTACACCATCAGCAGCTTTATACAGCTGAATATGTTTTGGACAAAATGAATAGTTCAATAACTAAATACTGAATATAAATACTATAGTCCAACCATTGTGAAACTTTGGTGCTTCTACACTGTAGAATGAATGAGTTTGACACTACTTCAATTGCCATTGCTCAATGCTATGGGATTCTGGGATGTGTCGTTTGGTGAAGGAGCAGTCTTCGGCATAGGAGGCTTTTTTGTTGTTTATTTGTTCAGTTGCTTCCGACTCTTCGTGACCTCATGGGCCAGCCCACACCAGATGTCCCTGTCGGCCGTCGCCATCCCCAGCTCCTTCAAGGTCTAGCCATTCCCTTCGAGGATACCATCCATCCATCTTGCCCTTGATCGGCCCCTCTTCCTTTTTCCTTCCTTTTCCCCCAGCATCATCATCTTCTCCAAGCGTTCCTGTATTCTCATTATGTGGCCAAAGCGCTTCATCTTTGATTCTAATATCCTTCTCTCCAGTGAGCAGCCGGGCATTATTTCCTGGAGTATGGAGTGGTTGGATCTTCTTGCAGTCCAAGGCACTCTCAGAATTTTCCTCCAACACCACAGTTCAAATGTGTCTATCTTTCTTCGCTCGGCCTTCCTTATGGTCCAGCTCTTACATCCATTATGTTACTACAGGGAATACCATTGCGTTAACTATGCGGACCTTTGTTGCCAGTGTGATGTCTCTACTCTTCACTATTTTATTGAGGTTGGTCATTGCTTTCCTCCCAAGAAGTAATCATCTTCTGATTTCCTGGTTGCAGTCTGCGTCTGCAGTAATCTCCGCACCTAGAAATATGAAGTTTGTCACTGCCTCCACGTTTTCTCCATCTATTTGCCAGTCTGGTTGCCATAATCTTGGTTTTCTTGATGTTTAACTGCAACCCAGCTTTTGCACTTTCTTCTTCCACCTTGGTTAGAAGGCTCATCAGCTCCTCCTCGCTTTCAGCCATCATAGAATGCTAGAGACCTTTTTAAGCTTCCATGATTTCATAGCACTGATCCATAGCAGTTAAAGTGGTGTCAAACTGCATTAATTCTACAACGTAGATGCACCTGTAGATTTTTTCAAACATTTGCCCTTGCTAGAGGAAACTGAGGCCTCATCTACACTGCCATATAATCCAGTTTGACTGCATTATAATGGTCAGTGTAGACTGAACCAAATTAAACTGGATTATATGAGTCCACACTGCCATATAATCCAGGTCAATGCAGTTAATGGTACTAATGTTGGAGAGTGGTCCCTGGTCAAAAAAGGTTGTGAACCACTGATCTACAGGAAACAACCATATTCTTCCCCTCCTCTTCTCTCCCTCCCTTCTGAGTTAACTGAGTCCAGATTACTTTCTCACTCTGAACATAGCTTAAAGCAATGGAAGTAAACTGAGGGCAAAGGGGGAATAAGAGCATGAAACTGGGATCTTTAAAAAGCAGTGGGAAAACAGAGGGTAAATTTGGACTGTCCTTGACAAATTGGGGCAATAGAAAATTATGCAAAAGTGTATGCAGTCTTTTCTTTGGGTGATGGGAGAAGAAGGGGTCTTTATCTTGTGAAAAGTAGACCAGTTCCAGCAATGGTTTAATCTTTTTTGAAAAAACACTCCCTCCCAACACAACCTTCTGGTTCTCATTGCACATCGGATGAACCTTTACTGTGCCATAAATAAAAACCTGAATTAACTTAGAATGTGGAAGATAGGGCTCATTTTTCAGATTTGCTTGGGGAAATTAATGTGTTTTCATTTTTGAGTGCTTCCAAATGGCTTGTAAGTGCAAGATTTCAATGGGCATAGCAGGTGGGACTCTAAAAGCTTTCCTCATTCCATAAACCAACTAGCGAATTATTTGACACAGAAACTTAGGAAGGCATCTGCACATGGTTCATTAATCAGAACCGAAGCCAACAGGAAACAGTACAGTGAGGAATAAAACTATCCAATCTCACAAAGGTCTCTGCTCAGGATAATATATCCCAGCTGTATATATCAAATAGATCATTCAGCAGTAAGTGAGCTGGAGCTTTAATTATGGTAATTTCATGATGTTCCAAAAAAATTTTGCCTCATTATCAAACCTAAATTCAGCTGGCATTCCCAACTAGAGTATATCCATTGAATTAATAGGATTTTATAACTCAACACTTAAGTAAATCCATCTGATGCAATGAGCTTACTCTAGTTACAAATCTTATTCTAAAGCACTGTCAATTTTGACTTACATCTTCAGATATTACAAAAGCCCTTCTCTAGATGCCCTAAAGGTACTTTCTTTCCTAATCTCCTAATGATTATTGCTGCACAGAACTATTTCAGCTTCCTCTCAAAGATACGAGGGTCCTCTTTTTTATTATTTTTAAGCTCTATCATTGCAGACTCTTAGCTGGAGTGATCCCATTGTATGATTCACAATAGGACTGGAGAAAAGTAAGGATTTTCATTTCTTAAAATTCTCCAGTTATAAGAAAAGGAGCTTTAAAAAAAATAATAAAGGATTATGTTTTGGATCAACAGAAAAATGTAGGGGTGAGAGAGACAAATTCAGAGAACAGTATTGAGAAATCTTGCATTTACTTCTCTGGATCCTACTAGGTTTTGTATTTAGCAATTGTAGTGAAATGTGTTTCCTTAGTAATTGTTATTTAAAGGCATGTTGTATATCATCCAAAAGGAAAGATCTAACTTTCCACTGTCAATAAAATGTATGTACGTATGAATGTGAGGGAGAAAACATGGAGGCGGTGATAGACTTTGTATTTCTAGGCGCAAAGATTACTGCAGACTCAGACTACAGGCAGAAAATCAGAAGACGTTTACTACTTGTGTTGGACATTCCATAACCTATTGCAAAACATAACTTATTGCATAAGCTATTGGAACATAACTTCACCCTGTCTATGGGAACATATCCTTTTGGCAAATGTGAATCTCCATGAATTTTTGGAGACCACCTTTGGAAAACCATTAATCAAAAAAAGCATGACCTTGTTAGATGTCAACTCTTTTAACAAGTGATATTCACAAGCATTAATGTAATAGGACACAGGTAACTCAGCTGTTAAACTGAAGAACCATGTCTTCAGACTGACAAGGGTAAAGACATGCCACTACAAAAATATATTTGGTTAGCAAAGGATAGTTGTTTCTTTGCAGTTGAAATTGCCCAAAGGATATACACTCCCTTTAAACCTCTTAGTCAAAATATGCACTCAGAGATAAAACAAAGTCTTCTTTGAAAAATAACATGACTTGTATTAATTCACCATACAGGCACATCTATATCTATATCTATATCCATAATAAAAGTGAAACCCCATATGTGTGTATGTGGCACGGGTGTCCGCTCACAGAGACAGCCACCGGCCTCCACAAACAGGCTATAGTTCCCAGTGCCAAGGAGCCACCAAGTCACTCCCTTCCACTGACATTGCGGTTACAGCAAGCCCCATGAACATGTAGCCCAAATCCTGGCAATGTCCTTTCCAAACACTACGAACCACCACCCAAGGAATGCTTTTATTTGGGGACCATTTCATCCTAGATTTTGAATTTTCCTCCACCACAGGCAGGCATCCCAGGGTTCTCCATTGGTGTAAAATTTGCATGACCCCGCCTACTGCCTTTCCCTTTCAAATCTGTCTGGATAACAAACAGAGCAGAACAGAGCAGCAACTAAATTTCCTGGAGGAGTTTGCGGATTGATTCCACATGATGGAAGTTGTCGTTCACCCTGCATCAAGTCAGAGCACTGTGACTCCTACTGGGGAATTTAGAGGAGTTGTAGTTCACCTACACCCAGAACACTATGAACTCAAACAATGATGGGTCTGGACCAAACTTGCCATGCATACCTGATATGCCCAGATTTGAATACTGGGGTTTTTTGAGGGGAATTGGCCTGGACATTTGGGAGTCATAGGTACTGGGATTTATAGTTCACCTGCAATTGAACCACACCGATGATGGACCATGACCAAACTTGGCACATAGAGTCCCCATAACCAATAGAACATCTTGGACAAGTTTGGGGAAAAGGGACTTATAGTTCACCTGCATCCAGAGAAACAGTGACCCCCACCGACAATGGACCAGGACCAAACTTCGTACATAGAAGCCTCATGACCAACTGAACATACTACAGGGGTTTGTGTGAATGGGCCTTGATTTTGGGAGTTTTAGTTCACCTGTATCCAAAGACCACTGAATCCAGCCAACGATCTGGGTCACACTTGGCACACACATAGCCTACTGTGGATACTGACAGATGTTTTGGGACAATTGCCCTGGGAATCTGGGAGTTGTAGTAGTTCACCCCCATCCAGAGAGCACTGCAGCCAGGCGATGACCAGTCAACGACAGATCTGGACCATACTTGGTACACAGACCCAAAATGGCTAACTTTGAATACTGGTAGGGTTTGGGGAGGATTGACCCATGATTCTGGGAATTGTAGTTCACCCACTACAAACAGAATACATAACATTCAAAGACAGATAATGCCTTTTTCAGGTACCGCCAGGTCCCCAAGCTAGTTTCCTAATAAAGTTCAGTTAGAGATATGATATAGTTCTTCTTCTCTCTGTGTTGAGAACACAGGGTATCAGTCTTCAATCAATAGTCCAGTCTTTAGTATAGTTGTACTCACTGAAGTCCATAAGTAAATATTGAAGTCTCTAAACTGACTTCTCAACTGAAGTCCAAACAGCAACTTGTATGCATTCACCTCCTCTGAGTCTGATGCAAGACTTCTGCTCCCATTGAAGTCCAAAAAGATACTGAATACAAAATGGAGTCTTGAGTCTGCACATGCTCAGTATAATCACATGTCTATAACTCCTCCCACCCTTCTCACCCAACAGGGGACTCAGGGCGCCTTACAAAAAACACATATATAAAAATTATACAGTGCAATATAAATCAGTTAAAAATTATTATTAACTTACATCAGTATTCATAAAACACATTATAAAATACAGATAGGTGTGTTCAGTTCAAAAAACGGTCTGTCGATTGAGTTCCAGCGTACATGATACAGTAGAATCTCGCTTATCCAAGCCTCTGGATTATGCAAGCCATTTTTGTAGTCAATGTTTTCAATATATCGTGATATTTTGGTGCTAAATTCGTAAATACAGTAATTACAACATAACATTACTGCGTATTGAACTACTTTTTCTGTCAAATTTGTTGCATAACATGATGTTTTGGTACATAATTTGTAAAATCATAACCTAATTTGATGTTTAATAGGCTTTTCCTTAATTCCTCCTTATTATCCAAGATATTCGCTTATCCAAGCTTCTGCCGGCCCGTTTAGCTTGGATAAGTGAGACTCTACTGTAATAATTCATGCTTCCAATTATTATTCGAAAGCCTGGCCCCACAACCAAGATTTAACCTTCCTATGGAAGGATAGGAGGGAGGGAGCCTGCCTAACTTCACTGGGGAGGGCGTTCCATAGGCGGGGAGCCACTACTGAAAAAGCCCTGTCTTTCGTCCCCACCAGCCACACCTGTGAGGCTGACGGGACCATGAGCAGGGCCTCATCTGATGATCTTAAGCTTCGAGATGGGTCGTAGCGGGAGACACGTTTGGACAGATAAGCTGGGCCAGAACCATTTAGAGCTTTATAGGCTAAAGCCAGCACCTTGAACTGTGCCTGATAGCTAATCGGCAGCCAGTGGAGCTGGCGTAACAGAGGAGTGGTACGCTCCCTGAACGCGCTCCAGTTATTAACCTGGCAGCCTCCCGTTGGACTAACTGAAGCTTCTGAACAGTCTTCAAAGGCAGCCCCACATAAAGTACATTGCAGTAGTCTAAACGGGATGTAACAAGAGCGTGGACCACCGTGGCCAAGTCCGGCTTCCCAAGGTACGGTCGCAGCTGGTGCACAAGTTTTAAATGTGCGAAGGCTCCCCTAGACACCGCTGAGACCTGGGACTTCAGGCTCAACTATGAGTCTAGGATCACCCCAGACTGCGCACCTGCGCCTTCAGGGGGAGTGTGACCCCATCCAGCACAGGCTGTAACCCTATACCCTGTCCAGCCTTCCGACTGACCAGGAGGACCTCTGTCTTGTCTGAATTCAATTTCAATTTGTTGGCCCTCATCCAGTCCGACACAGCGGCCAAGCACCGGTTCTAGACTTGAACAGCCTCCTTAGTGACAGGTGGGAAGGAGTGACAGAGCTGGACATCATCTGTGTACAGATGACACAGAACCCCGAAACTCCTGATGATCTCTCCCAGCGGCTTCATGTAGATGTTAAACAACATGGGAGACAATACAGAGCCCTGCGGGCCCCCACAAGTCAATGGTTATGGGGCCGAGCAGGCGTCCCCCAATGACACCATCTGGGAACGACCCTCCAGGAAGGACCAGAGCCACTGCAGAACAGTACCTCCAAGTCCCATCCCCGCAAGTCATCACAGAAGGATACCGTGATCGACAGTATCGAAGGCCGCTGAGAGATCCAGCAGAACCAACAGGGACACGCTCCCCCTGTCCAGTTCCTAGCGAAGATAATGGACTAAGGCAACCAAGGCTCTCTCGGTACCATGACCCGGCCTGAAGCCAGACTGTGCCGAATCCAGAAAATCAGTGTCAACCAAGAATCCCTGGAGCTGCGAGGCAACCACATGTTCCAAGACCTTGCCCAAATGGGGTAGATTGGAGATAGGCTGAAAGTTTCCAAATTGAGTGGGATACAGTGATGGCTTTTTCAACAGCGGCTTGAACACAGCCATTTTTAGGCTCACTGGAAACTTGCCCTCCCGAAGGGAGGCATTCACCACCACCACCTTCACCCACTCGGCCAATCCCCCTCTGGCTTCTCTCACCAGCCAGGATGGGCAGGGGTCCAGGAGTTGGGGGAGGTGACAGCTGAAAGGGAGCTCTGGCATGGGCTGATCCATGAGGTCATGAAGAGTTGGAAGTGACTGAACGAATAAACAACAAACGTATGTATGTATTTTATATTTATTTATTTATTTGCTACATTTATATCCCGCCCTTCTCACCCCAAAGGGCACTCAGAGTGGCTTACAAATTATATGTACATACAATTTATTATATTATTTGCCTAGCATAATATTAACATTATATATTGAGAGAGACGTGGGTTTAAAAATAGAATTTTCAGAGATACTTCCAATGAGTATAAGTCCCATATGTTCTGATTTACTGCTATTTGACCTAATTTGAGAAAGGCTTTTTTGAAAGCGATGTTTGAGTGAGGCCTATGTTTGAGACAAAACACTGATGTTTGGAAAAAGAGTTGCTGCAGAATAGAAGTTACTTTTCAAGGATAACAGTATATCAGGACAGAACTGATTAGCTAACACTCCCTAAGTTTCCCAGCCATTTTAGACTTATGCTTGCAACAGAAGTAGATAAGCAGGTGCAGTGTTCAGGGTCAGAAAACATGAAAAGGCCATTGTTCATGAATCTTTGCATGTTAGAAACAAAACAAAAAAAGCAGATTCAAAAAGGAGATTCAACTTTTGGTGTCTTTCCTAACCTTGCCTTCTTCAGTGAGATCGAAGGAGTACCGGCATGTCTTTGCCCCTTCAATATTACTATATTGAACTATACCACTATACTGTTATATTATTAGTAATATTACATGGAACATATATATCATTAATATTATTACATTATATTATTAATAGTACTATATTGTATTACATTATAATATTATCAATATTATATGTGTATACAATATATTATATTATTATATATTATTGAATATTATATTGTATATTGGCCCCTGTTGAGACACAGAGGCCTTAAAGAGCCACACACACTATTTAGACCAACAAAGGGTTTATTATAAAGCAATAATATGCTCAAAGACACTTAACTTCAGTGTCTCTAGCCAAAACTCAAAGGGTTTGCCCAAAATGGGCTTCAAAAAGCAACTGGAAAATAATACGGCTTAAACAGAAAGAAAACCCGGATTTAACCTCAGTCAAAATAAACAGCAAGCAAACAGCGCTGTAACAAAAGGGTTCCAACAGACAGTGCTGCACCCAAAGAGTCAGTTGCAAATAGGAGTTGCCAAAGCCAGCCAAAGTCCCAGAGTCGCCGTAAAAGGAGGCCAAACAAACGTCGTTTCCCAGGTGATCAAACAGAGCCGTAGATGAGTTAATTCAAGGGTCCAGGAAGGGAGAAAGCCATACTCATGATAAGCCAGTCCAAATGTCGAGATTTCTCAGGAACAGAACTCCAGGCTGCAGAACCTGAACCCAAAACCCAACACAAGAACAGGCAGCGACAAAATACACACAATACGAAACCAACACTTTGCTTCTGCAAAGATTCCCCATTTCAGGGCCTACTTACACATCATTATCCGATGATGAGCTGGCCTCCACCCCATCATCATCTCTAGCAGCTGTCCTTGTCTTCACACCTGAACCTCTGTTTCCATCTCTCCAGTTCCTCCATCTCCTGTCAAGAGTTAGGTTTCCCCATGACTCGGATGTATCTCCCGTTTGCCAATCCTCATGTCCCAAAAACCCCACAAACATATCGCTAGAATTTGGCTCTGCACATATATTCCTTACCTCTTGTACCTTAGTATAATCCATTGTGTTTTCCCCATCCTCATCACTCCCAGACCCATCATACCCAGAGAAACTCATAAACGATTCATCATCTGTGGGAGCAGTAAATATATCCCGGATCTTCTTCCTCTCCCGTTCTTCATCTGATTCCTGCTCCTGAGTAACCCTCTTTGTGTCTCTATTCCCATCCACCACATTTCCTTCCTCGCTCACCGACTCCCCGCCACTTGAAAACCCTTTGAATGTGTCTTCATCAGTTGGTGCCATAAGTATATCCCGGATCCATTCCCTTTGCTGTTCTTCATCTGACACCTGCTCACAATTACCCCTTTTTCCCCTACTGGTACTGCTACTACAGCTTGCAACATTACTTACTGGCTCAACTACAACAGCCCCAGAGGATCAGTTGGCGTTGGGAGGAGGGGCCTCCAACTGATGGCATAGGAGACAAGATGGAACTGTCTTCCTGGCTCCCCCTCTTTGCTCTGGTGAAATAGCCAAGTATGCTGCCTTTCTCCCAGCACAGTACACAAAGTGACATACAAAAGACTATCTTTTCAAGTGACAAGTTTGAAAACAAACTATCATTTTAATACAATTTGTAGAGTCATACATCATTCAGTGGAATCAAAGTTAAAGGCACTATCCAAGCAAGTACAATACAACCAAGCAATGATGGGTGAACTTCAGAAGGCTGGGCAAATTACCACTTTTTAACCTAGCACTACAATGAGCACCAGTCTACCCTGGAAGGAGAGGTTATCCTAGAACTGGGGCACCACTGTTAGCTGTCACTTTTAACGTCCATCATCGGGTGCAGGAAATACAGGGTTCTAGAAAAATATTCTAGAAAAGTCTACTGATCACAGCAGCAATCCTACAGTGAAGGAACCTCTCACCACTCATCAATTATTACATAGAGGCCAGTAAGTAAGATGAGCAATGGGACCATAGACACATCTAGGCAGGAGGCCCAAGTCTATAACCTCTACTGCTGCTTTGTGTTGATTAGAGTCCTAGTTTTCATCTGTGAAGTGTCAAAGACTATGCAGATCTGAGAAACAAATTTTGGTCAGAGGACTACTAGAGCTTTGCCAGGCAACTATCACCCTGATACTACTTTGCAGGAGAACACTATCTTACACCATAACTCCAGCTATATCTCTATTTAATTTCTTCTCTAAATAGATGGCCATCCATGAATGAATTTCTTACTAGCTATGATAATAATGAACCAACACACACACACACACACACACACATCAGTAAGTAAATCAGAAAACACTTGAAATGGTGCCTAGGAGAAAATGAGTGGCATGCCCTTCTCATACACAATACAAAAGAATAAATGAGAAAATAAAAAGAGAGGGAGTCTATAATGAGAAACCGTATTTGACCAAATGAATCTAAAGCAAATGAATGATGGCTTGCATAGGTTGTGTGGCTGCCTCATGGTGCACTATTATCTCTTATTTGGCTATTTCACCAGAGTTGGGAATATCAGCCATCACTTCCCCAAAAGGGCTCTTGGCCTCTCCCTCGCTGACTGCATTGGGGTGAGGGAGTTTTATCCTACTTCTACAAATGATTGCATGTAGCTAGGAAGAGCTGAGGAAGATGGCAGCTTCCATGTCAATGGTGTGTAAGTCAAAATTTCAAGCAATGTTTGGAGAAAAAAGATTCAGCATCTTGAAAAGTGTCCTGAAAGTACAAATTAAAACCTGGAGTAGATCGACCATCCTATCCCTGTTCATTGACATATGCAGCTTTGTTGAGTGCCAACTAGCTCCAGGCATCTCCATCCAGATTATGAAGAGTTTAAGAGGGGTCACAACAGATGGCACTTGTTTGCCTCTGTAACTGGTCCTAAACATCTACGTCCATCTGTGTAGCCTCATTTACCCCTGGCAGAGCAACTGCTGGAGAGCAGCATGTCCCTTCTCCTGTGTGCAGCAGAATCCTTTGCAGATGTATATGCATGGAACAATTCTTTTGTGCTGGCAAAGCATTTATCCCCTGCTGTTTTCTCTGTTGTGAAGGATTTACCTTCCCCAACTCATCCCATCTCACACACCTTCAAATCCTAAAAAGGACTTCAGAAAGCTTACAAGTTACATCACAATCAGTGCAGGTTATTAAAAGGTAGTCAGTTTAATGTCAAATTGGTAGGGATAAAAATAGGCTTCAAAACTTTTTTGTGCATTAAAGTATTTATTGCATACATGTATATCTGATAGTTTCTCTACTATCCTTGTAGGCTTCAAAAATTTTAAGCATATCTAGACTGGATGGCGGCGTACAAAAGACAACATGCAGATATACTAAGTGGACTTCCCTAAGTGTCTCATAGGGAGGACATTGATGGTTAAATATTCTGTCTGGAACAGGGAAATCTTATTTAGTAATGTGGGCCCTTGGTATCTGCTGGACTTTGGTTCCAGATCGTCTGGTGTATACTAAAATCTGTGGAAACTGAAGTCCCATTATATCCAGTGACATAGTTAAATGGTACCTCTTATATGAAATGGCAAAATTAAGATTTACTTTTCAGAAAGTTGTTTCATGGGAGGGAATACTTTCAGGTGAATGGCTGAATCTGTGGATACAACACCTGTGGATACAAGATCCATGGATACAGGCCGACTTTTTTCTTAAAGTCACAAGACAGAAAGTTAACCAGCACTGTTTTGTGCAAAGAGCACCTGACTCTCATGTTTGCAAGAACAGAGACCTGTTTCTCCATAAACTCAACTAGCAATCTGGGGAAATTCTGACGGCAGTGCTTTCAGAACTGAATGACATTAAGATACTACTAATTTTTCTTTCTTCATTGTTAATTTTATTTACTTTAATAGGTTATAGATCCTTGTTCCTTGTTTTTAAAGCAATAACATTCAGAACACCATTGGCAGCATCAGTAGGGTGACAAACCTGCTATAGTCTTTATTATAAATGTACAAAAACATTCTGGGCAAAGGATTCAGCACCCTGCATTGCTCATTTGAAGTTCAGCAGAAAATACAGGGAAGATTTACCGTTGGCCACACCAGCTGCCATTACAGAAAGCTGATTGAGATGCCAACACCAAAGATGGTCCTGGTTTCAAAGGCCTCAGCTTTAAAGGCCCAGATGCCTGAGGGATGGAAAGGCAAAGGAATATATTCTGCTCAAAGGTAACTCCATCTATATCTACAAAGGACCCTTTCAGACCATATAGTTATAGTGTTATGATTGCATCAGAATTAGGATCCAGGTGAAAACATCTGGCTTATTTCCGAGAAAACCACCACCCAGCATGAAATCCCATCTGCATATTGGAGTTTGTTTAGCAGGATGCATGCTTAAATGCGGACTACATGATTTTTGTTGTTGTTAAGATCTGGTGTACTGGTCTTCCTTTCTGCTATAAAACAAACCAAAAACCATTCTGTGAAGCTTTGCTATTGAAGTATTTATTAAAAGTGAACTGGCATCTCTTTCCAATTCTCATCAGTTCCACAGTAATGCTGCTCTTGAATGCCTCTGTTAGCAGCAGCAACTAAATTACCATTATTCCCAAGGCAGGGTTAACATTAATGCAAAACAAACATGTTAAACGAAGAGTTGATACGTAGAAGCTATGCTGTTACCTAAAACAAGCCCAGCTATTTCAGCTCCATTAAACGCCAAGATGGAGAGGGAAAAGGGCTTATAAGGACCAAATCTGCTCTTTAGAATGGAGTCTATATTACCCCCAAAAAACAAATACATGATTAATATTTTCCTGCTGCTATGAAAGCGCTGGCATCCTCTCACATAAAGTAAGAAAGATGAATTCAGGTTTTCTACAAATTCAGGTTTGGCACACATCAGTATTCCTTCCTCAAAGCCATTTAATTAAATCAATGCTTTGATTGAAAAGGCCTTTAGTTGATCTCCAATTAATTTTGTTTGTTTAATCTCATTGGCGGCATATCAAGGGCAAACGAGTCATATTTAGAACCGCCGTATCACATCCAAATCAGTTTAAAAATTGAATTCTAAGAACTCTGTCCAATGAGGCTTTCATTGAGCAGCCAAACAATAGAATTGCATGAGGGGCTTTGGCACCGTTTCCATAAATCCACACATCATGGAAACTTTAATATGCTAAATCAAGAGGAGGAAGATGGTAAGTAATAAGGGATGCAGCTAAATCAGTGTGTCGACCTTTGGCTTTAAGCATCACCATTTTTAAGTTAATAGCATCAGGGAAAAAGCAGTTTAGAGCTGTCTATCCAGACAATGACTGGGATGCCTTTTGAAGGAAAGAAAAAGCAACACCAGCTGTTCCAAGGAGAATGTGGGTGTCAGCAAAATCTCTATGGCCGATGCTCAGAAAGTTTGTGTCAGCAGCTCCAGACAGCCGAGCCTGTCAGCATTTCCATCCTGCTTCAAACACAAGAAAATGCATATTTCTTAACAATTATGCCAAAGGCAGGAAAGGAGCCTTTGATACCTCAGCCCTGCAAAAAAAACACTTTCCTCTGCTAATAATGATTTTTGTCAGGCATGGCAGAAGCACTAGTGTTCCTCATGAATTGTGTGAGGTCTTCCTCATCTACAGGCTCTGTGTCATGACAATAGCTCCATATTCTTCTTTTCAGAGATAAGGGACCCCTTTACAAAAAGCCTCCCTGTTCTTATAATATGGGTTATGGCTCAAGGCCTCATCACAGTCAGTATTGCTAAAAGCTCCATCTGCAGCATTCATTTGCAACACAATAACTTGTTTTCTATGCATTTCAAAAAGCAAGAGTGCTCGCTTTTATTTGCTGACTTCTATATTAAAAATCAGAAATACCAAATGCATTTTATGTACTAAACTACTCAAGGCAATTAACCAATATTGTTAGAAATGGTGTAGAGCAAAAACAGCTTAGATAATGGAACCATAAGGCAATTAAATCACGGATAAATATGGATAGTTGGGTGAAACACAGCTTATCACCATAAGAAACCCACATTGTTTGAGTGTTTTTACTGCATGCAGTAATGCATAGCTTTTTAAATCTTTAAAAGGCATTTCTGATGGAACTTGTTGTGAGAGGCCATTTTTATGCACAGATACATCTATTCTATCCTCTAACCCAGGCATGGGCAAACCGGCCCTCCAGGTATTTTGGACTCCAACTCCTACAATTCCTAACAGTCGGTAGGGCCAAAGTTTGCCCATGCCTGTTCTAACCAAAGCCCAAGAAAGCTTAAAAACGAGCACTCCTTTTGCGATGCTTTTACAGATAACATTCTGTCTGACATACAAAAACTTACACCACAAATAGTTTATAATATTAGGCTGCTACCTGTATACATCAACCTGGAAATAAGCACAGTTGAAAATAACGAGACTTCTGGTTAAACAATCTATAAACTGTAAGTCAATAGATTGTTAGTAAGGCACTACAGTTGTGTTAGTTTGTGGGAAGATGACAAGAGGCTTCTTAGAGAGAAACCCTACTGAACAGAGCAGGATTGTTGTGGATTGGATGCAAAATTATGATCTTATGCACGCTTAGATAAAAGGAAATCCCATGACACTCAAATGCTATGAACTGTACAGCAAGGTTGGTACTCCAACTTTGGGCTCTTTTACAATATGGATTTAAAGCACTATGATTTCACTTTAACTGTAATGGTTCCAGTCCATGGAACCCTGGGATTTGCCATTTAGGATGGGTCCTTAGAGAATTACTCTAATGCAGTGGTTCTCAACTTGTGGGTCCCCAAGTGTTTTGGCCTACAACTCCCAGAAATCCCAGCTAGTTTACCAGCTGTTAGGATTTCTGGGAGTTGAAGTCCAAAACATCTGGACCTACAGGTTGAGAATCACTGCTCTAGTGCTTCACCACACTATAAACCTTAGGATTCTATAGGATGCAGCCATGACAATTAAAGTGAAATCATCATACTGTAATATAATTAGGACTTACTTTCAGGTAAACATTTCACAGTGGACCCACAGGGGTTTGGTTCTGGGACCTGCCACAAATATGAAAAATGTGGATGACCCCATCCCATAGTATTACATGGAGGTGACATGAATGCACATGCTCCAACTTTTCCGTGTTCATGTTGCTGCCATTTACTAATATTTAGAGCAATGATCTGCAGTCACTGGAAATTGCAGATCTGGATCCTGTGGATCTGGAGGACTTATAGTACTTTTCTGAATTTACACTCAGGGTGGATTTACTCTGTAGAATTAATGCAGTTTGACACCACTTTCATCATAATGGCTCAATGCTATGGAATTCTAGGAACTGCCAATCAGTGAGGGACCAGCACTCTATTGTAGAGAAGGCCAGAGACTTCGTAAAACTCCCAGGATTCCATAGCATTGAGCCATGATGGTTAAAGTGATCTCAAACAGTATTCATTCCATAGCCAGACAGCATAGTATAGTGGTTTGAGTGTTGGACTAGGGCCCCTTCTACACTGCCATATCAAATCCAGATTATCTGCTTTGAACTGGATTATATGGTAGTGCAAACTCATATAATCCAGTTCAAAGCAGATAATGTGGATTATCTGTTTTGATAATGTGGATTATATGGCAGTGTAGAAGGGGCCTAGGACTCTGGGAGACCATGGTTCAAATTCCTGCACAGCCAAGTGGGTGATCTTGGGCAACTCATGAACTCTTAGCCTCCAAGGAAGTAATTCTTCACTTCCAAAATCTGAAACAATCCAAAATTGCCCACATGGGTAACTCAGATAGTGACACCTTTGCTTTCTGATGGATCAGTGCACAAAAACTTTGTCTTGCGCACAAATTTATTAAAAGATTGTATGTAATGATCTTCAAGCCATGTGTTAAAGGCATAGGTATATAAAACAAAAGTGAATTTCATATTTAGACTTGGGTCTAATCTCCAAGATATGTATATATGGGTGTGTGTGTGTTTGTACATTTCTATATCTATTTATCTGCATTTGAATACAAACACAAATATTTCAAATTTTAAAAAATCCAAAACACTCTTAGTTTCCATCTTGTATAAGGAACACTCAATCTGAATCACAATCATGATATTGAGCTAGGATTTGGGGGGGATCCCTTTTTGGAGGGAACCCCAGCTCCTGCCCCCCGGCCGTAGGTCCGAGAATCCTGGCAAGAGGGGAGTCGCTAAAGATCGAGGTTTTTCGCTACAAAATCTCACCCTCAGACATGAAGAAAGAAGACCGAGTTGTTTATTCAGTTCAGCTGAAATGGATGACACCCGCGATCGTTCGTCAAGGAGCCATGACACACAATACAGAGCAACAACTTTTATAATACAGAAAATGGGAGGTGCAATTTGAAATTTGCGCCGTTCATTCCCCCACCCACCTGCGCACTGATTGGTCCCTGAAGCGGCAGCGTGAAACCCCGTCCAATCAAGAAGCTCCTGCCGTCTCGGTTTTTCCACCAATCAGAGGCGAGGAGGCGGGCTGAGCCGAGAACAATGGATTTGCTAGGGATTATGATTGAGTCATTGAGATAATATGCAAGAAGGAAGTACCGAGAGCCTTGACAAGCCCTCAAGGTAGTTTCCAGACTGCTTCTTGGGGTGCAAATATACATATTTGTCTGGCAGGCTTGCCAGATTCCGGTGAGCCAAAGCTGATCAGATGGGCAGGATTTGTTTCTGAATGAGTCGTTCATTTTGACAGCTGGGACAATCATGGGCTTTGATTGTCCCCATTGTAAGTGGTCCAAGAACCAGATAGTCATCTTTCCATTAAATGGGCCAGCTCCGATGTTTAATGGGGGAAGACCATATCTATTGTCCATGCAAGATGAGCATTTGACAGTCTCCTGGCATGAGGAATAATCTTCTCTGGTAAATGTTGCAACTATCTTGGTCAGATTTCGGTCATTCTTTAATATAAAATATATTTCATGGAGATAAAGGGAAAAGGGAACATGCAGGGTACATGTAGGAACATAATTCATCTGGTTTCACCCATCCCAGAGCCCAAGTTTTAATGCAGGGAATTCATAAAGTAATAAAAGTTCAGAAAGGGGGTGGAATCTGTGGCAATCCGGGCGAAATGGCCCCACTGGGCCAAAGGTCAGTGGGAGGGGGCACTCTGGAGATGAGGGCAGTTCATGAACGGCACTCAGGGAGCTCTGGGTGGCCCCCTCCGTAGCCAGCACATAGTCCGAACCTTCGTGAGTCCGTTCTTATAGAGAAAATCGTGCCGCAGCGTGGGGAAACTCCGTTTTGACAGGTTTTGACAATCAGCTGATTTGCTTCTAAAAACTTTATTAATTTGAGAACGGGTGGTCTCCTCGTGACGGGGAGGCCCTTTGAGTTAGGGGTATGGAAGATGGTCATGCTTGGGGCCAAAATGAGAGAGATATGACCGGAAATAGAGGCTGGGGGGGGGTTAAACCACGGTTCCGCGTTTCGTCCAGAGAGAGAAAAGGAGGGGAAGGCAGAGCGGCTAAGATCGTGAGGGAATTCATGCTTCAATGCAAGGAAGGATACAAAATATCCACAAGAAGGGAGGTTAGAGCAAGGAGATTCTTTTATTAGAGGTTTGTTACATAGTTAAAAGTCTGAAAGGCACAGGGAAGAGGCAGGAAATACATCTTAAGTTGCTGCTGGGGCATGCATGCATGACCGGATTGATCTCAGCCTGGCTCCTTCCGATTGGTGGAACTCACTGCTGCAGGTCAGATTAGGCTGAATGCAGAGGGCCACCCGGGTTCAACCACAATCAGGACAGAATTGAGAGGTCATGTTCCTTCCAGCACTAGCTCTAAAAGGAGATACTAAATAAAACGCAGGAGAGCTAAAAGGGAGTGTCATTTGTGTATGCCCAAACAACTCAATTTCTTACAGGACCCTTTACTGACCTCAAACATGCATTAAGTCAAAAGCCAAGGCTAAGAGTATGAGATGGACTCTATTTTTTTCAAGCCTGTGATAGCAAAACAGGGAGTTTGTTTTCATGCTATTTACCAAATACCAGAAGCATGCCCTTTTGTTGCACAGCAGGCGTCTGTACCCTCTAAAGAATGTGAGTGACAAGCTCTAGAGATAACATCCCAACCCATTAACATTTGCTCGTACTCTAGCTATTATTTCCTTTCTCCCTTTCACAGCTTCTCTGTTACATGATTGTACAGGGTGGTCTTAATATAGCTTTTTCTTTCTTTCTTTCTTTTAAAAAACACAAACAAAAAGAATGTCCAAGTAATTAAATCCCTCACTTTTTTGGAGGAAAAGTTGGGTTTTTTCTTTTCTTTAAAGTTGCTTAGATTTTTTTGTCTTCTTGCCATGCTACTGAATCTGATTTTGGGGGACTACATGTTGGTTACCCAGGCAACTGCGGATCAGTCAGAATGGAACAGGCTGTGCGGGAGCAATGATCAGATTGCCTGGAAGAAGTCAATGCAGTTGAGATAAGCACAGGTGACGTAAATAAAATGAAGACTGATAGTATCTATTTGTCACTTTTGCCAATAAAAGTCTGAGCAGCCAACTGCTCCACACCCATTACTCCGAGAAGAGTTTGCATAATTTTAATATGCATGTGTTTTGGAGTCAATCATTCCTGTATAGTAGACAGGGTAGAGACAGGTAATGCTGTGATATGTAACAATATATAAGGGGGGAAATCCACACTGCATCATCATTTTCTCTTCCAAATAAAGTTACATTGCATCCCACCCAAGTCCTGAGGCACAGGGATTCAACACAAGGACCAGGCAGATCAAAACCAAATAGTAATTTTAAGCCATTTTCTAGAATTATAATGAGGGGTTCATCTACTCTGTGGAACAAATTTAGTTTGACAATGCTGTGTTATTGGAATATTACCTGTTGGGACCATAACTTCATGTATTTAAATATACAAGTACATTTCTTGCCAGGTTAAGCTTTAAAACGTTTCAGTTTGTATCTTTAACTTATAGACTTTAGCAGTCTCTTCAAAACTATATTGCTTTGTACAGCTCTCTTTTAATAACACTCTACTTCCAAGGAACTCAAGCCTCAACTGACTTCTGACTTCTAACACTGGCTTCTGTACTGAAACAGATTCAAGCCTCAACTGTTATCCTTTTAAAACTGCTTTCTAAACTATCAAGGAACCAGTCACATGATCTGCAGCCCCTGAAATTGCCACAAGTACATAGAGCTAAGAAAGCTGAAAACAAAAAAAGACATACACTTCAGGAAATAAACGACACATTATAAACAGACAATACATTAGATAGAGGAGGTTTGAGAAGGTTGCTATCTCCAGCATGTGTACTTTAAACTGCAATGGATTCTATGCTTTGGAATCATGGGACATGTAGTTTTACAAGGTCTTTGGCCTTCTTTGTCAAAGAGTGTCAGTGCCTCATAGAACAACTCTCATCATTCCATAGTATTGAGCCGTGGGAATTCAAGTGGTGTCAAATTGTATTATTTCTATAGTGTAGACGCACCTTAAGAAAAATAGTAATTGCACAAGAAACTATAAGGTGGCAAATGTGTATTGTCTACTCTACACTGTACCAATTAAGACTACAAGTTAGTCCATGTAATGGAATGCTTCCTTCATGAGGAAAATACACTCATGTTGTGAAGAAGGTTACTAGCATATGTCTCTGTATATAGACTCTTTGTGTAGAGTTATGTATATATCCATACTGTTTGTTTCTATCCTTCCTTCGTCTCCTCCTTTTTAAAATAGAAGACCATTTGAATTGCTGCATACATTTGAAGTCAACTTGTACATGAGTGCATGCAGTATGTAGATTGTGGAAAATACATTTTAAAAAACCGATTCATGCAATCCAGTACTGTGTATGTCAGTGGTTCTCAACCTGTGGGTCCCCGGATGTTTTGGCTTTCAACTCCCAACTTCAACTCTGGTAAACTGGCTGGGATTTCTGTGAGTTGTAGGCCAAACCACCTGGGGACTCACAGGTTGAGAACCACTGGACTGTAAGTAGTTTATTGTACCACTTGGTAATGAACATACTCACCAATTTATCAGTGTCATTCCATGCTTGCAGCTGCTTTTCAAACTTTTGGGTTTCTCTCTCATCCTGCCACTTTCTCCCTTCCGCCTCTGCTTATTTTAAATGATGCAAACTGAGTTCAATGTGGAGAGCTAGTGTACACCCAATTAAGTCAGCAGGGAGAGAAAGTTGGAAAAAGTTTATTAAACTGCAAAAACTTTGTTTTTGCAGGACATCCTGCAACACATTTTGCTATAGTTTTTCAATGAAAATCTCAGAGTCTCAACCAATTCAACATAGTTTGTGGCAGCCACAAAAACAAAGTTTCTGGTTGTAACAACTACCTTCAAGCTAAGGACTGCACAATTAAACAGGAAATAACACTTTAAAACCAGGAACAGAAAATTTTTCCAATTTTGTTACATAGAGACAGGTTCTGCTGAAATGGAAAATGCACAAAATACAGACCAGCCACAAGGCAGATGCTGGAAATCATCTACGAAGGTAGAAAGTTCTCCTTAGGAAAAAAAGAACAGTTCCAGAGCATAGCAGTGAAAATTTTTAGCAGCATTTCATTAAAATAGCCAAGATCTTTATCATGAAATGATCAAAGTTCTTCACAATAAAACAAGCTGTTGAAAGAAACATATAAGAATTTTTAAAGCAATTACCTTCTTAATTGTGAAAGATGGCATTAAGAGAAAATAGCTACAGACAATTCTAATAAACATATGATCAAAATTGCCATGAGGCTTAATGATAGTTTCCCAGAAAACAAGGGTTATTGTTCAGCAGAAACTACAAAAAAGAAGTTTATATACAGCACAAAGACATTTTATTCATCTCTGTTTGGGACTGAAATATTCAACATTGTTGGCCAGGCTAGTATGACCGCATTTTTTTTTCTTTCCAAGGCCTGAAACAAGAAGCCTCAAATCTAGATTCATTTCATGAATTTTTAATACAAAGCTTCAGTTTTCCATCAGAGCTGTATAGTTCCAAGATCAGTTTGGCATGCAAAACTTAATATTTCTATCAGTAAGTCAGCCTTATGTTAATGAATCTACAGAGTTGATTTTCTCTCTGATGGGTACATAATTCTTTTACAAACACAGACTCCATATAGAAAACATTCTATAACTTTTTATTTTTTTGCATTTGTGGAAGACCGAGAGTGCCCTCTTGTGGTATGGATAAACCTGGTGAAGGGAAATAGTTTACAAGTTAAGAGGAAGCCTTCAGTCATTGTGATCCATAGCTTTAAACAGGGAGTTGGGCACGCTGCTTGTTTAGTAATCATTAAAAACTGGTTAATAGAGAAGACATTGATCCCAAGCAGTTATAAGCAATCAGAGGGGTTTTCTAAATATGACAGATTTCCATAAGGAGGTGACATAAGGAAAACTAATTGAAATGTCCTGATAATTTTTCAGAAATATTACAATAAATTGATTTGTTTGAATAATAATAATAATAATAATAATAATAATAATAATAATAATAATAATAAAACTTTATTTATACCCCGCCACCATCTCCCCAACGGGGACTCGGGGCGACTAACATGGGGCCATGCCCAGAGCAGTACAATATAATCAAATATAAAAACAGCATACCATAACACAATTAAAAGCAATACAATAAATGATAATATACATTACATCAAAAAACCAAAGAAACAGTAAAACAAGGGCAGGCCGCATGAACACCAGGACAAAAACTCGGAGTGAGAGGGTCAGAGGAAGAGGGACAGAGGAGTACTCCACTGTGGACAGGGACACATGAAAGTGGGACACTCGAGAGGATAGATGTTGGGGGGGAGTAACACAGAAATATATAACAGAAATCTACCTTTGCTGTTAGCATAAAAAAATCTATCACTTCCACAGTAAGTTATACAAGCTTTTGGAAACCTCTATAGGCAGTGAGGGAAAATTGTAAAGATATCCACAGGGGAATTGATGGGATATGTCAGGAGAAAAAACACCAAGATTTGCGCAACTTCTGATTATATTTTCATTCGCTTTTTTCTAGTTGTTTTTCCTGAATATGTTGTGTCTTCCAGTTGCCTGCCAGATAGTGACGGGCAACTTGTCACCATCAGACAGATTAGATGAATTTCATCTTATTAATGTTCTTAGAATAAGAGGTGGTGTTTCATTACTTTCTGCTAAAATATTGCATACAGCAGCTGGTATTCCTTGGAGATCTCCCATCAAAGAACTTACCAGTACTCATCTTATTTAGCTTTCAGAATCAGGCAGGATCTGGTGAACATCAAGATATTATAATAGAAGTTAAGAATTTATTTTCTTCCAACATTGTATGTGCACATTTTAATTTTTGGATATTGTGAATCATTGCAAATTTGTTCAAGTATTATATATTTGTAGTGTAGTCTAATGAAAACACACCTTTTCATTTAAGTAATCATGTACACAAGGTTTTTGTACATAATGCATCTGGTTAATTTACTATCATCATCATATATTAAAAGCCTTCAAGAGTCAGGAAGAGGCCTTCTGTCCATCGGAAGCTTCTGTTAGACCCTCCCCCTCGATGGATTGTCACCTTGACGTGGTGAGGGGGGCTTGCGTGTTCCAATGAACCTGAGGGCACAACCACGGAAGTCACACACTCCCAGGAGTGGCCACAGGGGAGGATCCAGACCAAGAACAATCCAAAGACCCAAAGACCTCAACGGCGGAGCAGGCGGAGGATAACATGGTACATGTTAAAACGGCTGTGATGGCGGAAGAAGGCTGCAACAGACTGAGAAGCCACTCTCGTTGTGTTAACCACACCACTGCTGGGACCTCAATCTGTGAAGACTGTGTGTTGACCAGCCATGCACCGACCTCCACACATTAAAAAAATCACGCACAGGTGTCTTCCAAGAAATGGAGGACCATCATCCTCGAACTACGAGGGATCGCCTAAGTAAGTCAGTCTGTTAGACCCATCCCATGTTTGTTTCTTCTGGTCTCGACCACTGCTTCTTAAGCTGTGCATCCCATGAGGTCCTCTTAGCTCAGTGTTGAGGTCCTGAAAATTTTGGCAACAATGTTTCCTGAGCATCACCTAGTGACTGTTTTAGACACTTACATAAATCTGTTGTGCAGCGTTTACAGTGGCCTCTGCATTAACATTGCATTAACATGGATTTGAGAAGTCAACACTGAGACTAACAAGAGGATGAAAGTCAAAAAATGTATTTGCTGTTGCTTTGCTCAGGGCTTATAAACATTACTCCTTTTGACTAGAATTTGGGGTATGCAGGCTTGTTAAATCTGGGAGTCAGAGTTAGAGCAGTTTATTTTCCGAGCTCTGATTATACTGCTCAGCCCAAAATACATTTCTTTCAGAGCTGAGAATGGTTAATGGTTACGAGTGATGCAGGAATCTAAGAGTGATGAAAAGGGAGTAGGCACTGAAGGTGTCCAAATGTCTTTTTAGTGGCGTGTAGATCCATGAAACAGGTCTCAGCACTACACCCCTGAAAACATAGGTGGCAGCACTTAATCATCAATGACTACATACTTACTTAGCAATACACAAAGATGACCTTTGGAGGGAGAGGAGGAGATCTCCAGTGGCAACAGGTTTCATTTCAGCTGTCCCAAATGCCTAAACAGCAGTTAAACACGCTCAATCCCACTCCACCATTCTGGATGCAATTACAAATCACTAAGAGTAAAGAGCCGGCTTGGGTTTGTTTCAAACAATCCCACCAGGTGCTTTGAAAAGATCAAACAATGTCATGATCCAAGCATAGCAAATGCTTCTGAAAGTTCTAAAGAAATCGGCAAAGAAAGGGGTGCATGTGTAGATGCATATTTACTTAGATCAGGGGGTTGCTTTGCATAAAACAATTTGACTCCAACAAAATGACATGTGCAAAGCTTAGTGCCTGTCTGGGTGTTGTGTATTTTTTAAGAAATAAAACATTAGGTCAGTTGGACAAAAGATGAGGATGAGCAGCAGCACACAAGCAACCTAGAAGAATGAGATGTTAAAACAGCTATACCGTCTCTAAATTTAAAAATAAATTCACAGTGGCAAAAGACCCCTACAAATGAAATCCTAAACCTTTCTTGTGTTTGAAATGACAATGTCTCTGAGACACAAGATGCAACTCCTTTCATCCCAACCTTTGTCACTCACTGTACTTTTTACTCAGCTATTGTCACTGGCAGCTCATTCAAAAGGAGTCAGTCAAAAGCCTGTCCTGTGAACTGGACCATTCTTTTCCGTTGCCAAGATCCTGCAAGAACCGAATAATTACCAGCAAGCCTGGAATGAAACTGGAGGCAAGCATGTAAATCCTCACTGTTACCCATTCAAGATCCTTTGGGGAAAAATTCTTTGTGGGCTTCAAATGAAAACATTTCATTCAGTTTGTTCAGGAAACTCCAGAGACTGACGAGTCAAGCATCAACTTCAATTTGTCTTTAACATTATTCACTTTTAATCCCCTCTCTCTATGTCAAACACTTGAAAGGATTTGGCACTTTAAAAGAAAAAAAATCCCTGCCAGATATTCCCCCCACTCCAATGCACCAGAGGTTTAAAACACACACACACACACACACACCCATTTCCTTTCTTAAGAGAGTTGGAGTGGCAACAAAGACTCAGGAAACAGTGAGTCCAGGGGCCTCCAAGAGCCTGTCATCTCAAAACAAAAGATACGGGCTATTTTCCTTCCCCAAGAAAAAAAAATATGGTAGTAAATATTGAGTGCCAAAAATGAAAGAAAAGTTTCAATGTAGATGTGCAGTTTTTAAATCTGAACAGTTCCATCAAATTATAAAAACTATACTATGTAACAAAATTTGAAAATGTTTCTGTTCTGGGTTTGAAAGTGTTATTTCCTGTTTAACTGTGTGGTACTTACTTTGAAAGTACAGTCGAGTCTCACTTATCCAAGCTAAACGGGCCGGCAGAAGCTTGGATAAGCGAATATCTTGGATAATAAGGAGGGATTAAGGAAAAGCCTATTAAACATCAAATTAGGTTATGATTTTACAAATTAAGCACCAAAACTTCATGTTATACAACAAATTTGACAGAAAAAGTAGTTCAATACGCAGTAATGTTATGTTGTAATTACTGTATTTACGAATTTAGCACCAAAATATCACGATATATTGAAAACATTGACTACAAAAATGGCTTGGATTATCCAGAGGCTTGGATAAGCGAGGCTTGGATTAGTGAGACTCTACTGTAGTTGTTATACTCCAGAAACTTTGTTTCTGTGGCTCCCACAAACTGTGTTGAATTGGTTTAGACGCTATGAGATATGCACTGAAAAACTATAGTAAAATGTGTTGCAGGGTGTCCTGCAAAAACATGGCCACACAGCCCAAAAGACTCACAGCAATCCTGTGATTCCGGCCATGAAAGCCTTCGACAATACAATGTTTTTGCAGTTTAATAAACTTTTTCCATGTTTTTATGATAGAACCAATTAGGAAATGAGATTTATAACCCAGGAACAAAAATCATGTTACATATCACATCCAGCTAGAGTTCTTACCATCCAGAAAGTTATGTAGTTCCAATTAACCTAAGAATGGCCAACAATAAATCTGTACTACACCTGTACATAAATGGGAGTCTCAAATTACCATAAATATATTAAAGTAATTTAGGATTCTCTCTACTGTTTATACATGGATAACTCCATTTTTGTATTTACAGATGTCAACGTAATCAACAAGCATGCAAATTTACTTTACCCTGAACGCCTTCCACCATTTACGCCTGAAACTTCCGTGTTTATTTTCCAGAACTTGAAGACAAATAAAAGCAAATAAGCATCATTTATATTTGCTAAGAATTTCTAAGGGCATTGTTGAATGTGAATATATCACTCAAAATGCCTGGAACTGTGTAGTAATAAGATTCCTATATAAGACAGGTGACCAAATTGGAAAAATACAACAATTTCTGTACATGCTATAGGAAGAAAAAACACTAACCTCTAAAACACACTTCTAGACTTGTCATCTTCATAAGAAAAAAACCATAGAAGACCCCTTCTTGAAAATATATTATCTGAGAAACGATTATGAAAGACTAATAGCTGGAAAGTACTGCAATGTATGCAACAAACACTCGCAAATGTACGTATATTTGAATGAATTAAAATACATAAATATTTTTTTAAAAACAAGGCTGACTTCTTTGCTTGAGATAACACATAAGAGTTTAATGCTTTCAGTGTTGTTATCCTTTATATACAAATATTCTTCCAGCCTGGTCCTTAATACTGTGATGGCACCAGACTGCCTATCTATTTTTAATGTTACAACTGTCAAGACAGCATCAGGATTTTTTACTTTCAACCAGGAAAAAAAAATAGAGGGCTGTGTCATTTGCACAGAAGCTTCAGTTGTACAATTAAATCTGGTGGAGGGGATGGAGGGGTGGGGACAGAATAGTGGTTGTTCACAAAATATTAAACAATTACTTTTTTATTTCAAAGGAAAACTTCACAGCATATCAAAGACGGCATATCAAGCCAAACCAAAGACAAAAGTAACCAAGTGTCTTACAAGTAAATGGTTTCAGTCTGAATAATTATTAATTTACAGTTACATTAATTATAAATAACTAATATTATAGAAATTTTCAGATTGCTAACTTGAAAGGGTATGCAAATAACATCAAATCTTCAGCACACAGCTTTATAAACAAGAAGAGTTACAAACGATTCAACATAATAGTTTCACAAATCATTTTTAAAATAAAAATTAACAGATAATTTTTAAAAAATGAATTATATTTACAAATATACTCTTACTAGAAAACTACAAACAACGTTCTCCCACATTCATTACATAAGTGTGGGGTGGTTTTTGCAAACTATAATATATCATTTAATCTAAAACTGTTACTCTAAAGCAGGGCTGGTTCAATTAATTAATGGAATTTACAAATGTGTTGCTTTACCAAGTTCTCATTGATTCGATAGGGGTTCTCTACTTTGAATTAGAATTTGATTTATGATTCTGTCAATGGCATATAGAAAATAGTACCCAAACAAAATAACAGTAAAAACTGTTGAGAACTTTCTTCCTTAATTTACATCCTCCTTAGTTTTAGTTCATTTCAGAAGGCCGATTATCAGGTGCAAAAGATTAGGATGTTTCTCTTGTCATTTATTCACATACAGTTATATTTGTTTAAAAATGCGCATTCAGTGGGGCTGCAGTAGTGCAGCAGATTAACCCATTAGCTGCAGGAAATCTGCTGACTGGAGAATTGACAGTTCAAAGGTGAGCTCCCGCTGTTAGCACCAGCTTCTGCCAACCTAGCAGTTCGAAAGCATGCAATGTGAGTAGATAAATTAGTACCGCCTCAGCAGGAAGGTGCAGACATGCTGGCAATACGATTAGAGATGTCTATGGACAACAGGCTTCTCAGCGTGGAAAAATGGAAAAAGAACACCTCCCCATGGCCAGAGTTGACCATCGCCTCCAGATGACTAAGATGAAATGGGGAGGCCTTCACCTTTGTCTGTGTATTGCATGTCATTTTTTACCATGTAAAAGGCACTGAATGTTTGCTTTATATATGTGTAAACTGTAATCCACTCTGAGTCCCTCCAGGGAGTTAAAGTGGAATATCAATAAAGTGTATTATTATTATTTTAAAGTTTTCTTAAAGATATAATAATATTTTTAATACAGTTTAGAACAGGAGTTTAAAAAGAGCTTGCAAGATCTCCATGTTTTTTCTTCTTTCAGCTGCTTTCCAAGGCAGAGAGAGTAAACAGCCTTCTCCCAGCTTTCTTCTTATCTACACAGCTGAGAGTGTAGGATGTTTACATTACCTGTCACTTGGAATTCTTCAGGATCAAATGCAAGCCAAGTACCAAAGCTCATAAGCAGCTGTAAGGAGAAAATAAAGAAGATAAATTCACCACACTAGGGAACAATAGGTTATTTTGCCTCTTGGAAAGCCAGAGTTTTGTCTGTAGGCAAAAATAGAGGAGGAGCAGCTTTGAGGAGACCATCACATGAAAAAGCCATCAACATCTGAAGGTGGATGGGCAACAAGTCCATGACACTTACATTAATAGATCAGTGTTGTCAAGCTTCAGCCCATAGTAATCCCAGTCAATCAGATGGCATGTGCCTGCCTGCAAAGAAATAAAAATTCCTACTGTAAACAATATTTTATACTCTATCTATCTATCTATCTATCTATCTATCTATCTATCTATCTATCTATCTATCTATCTATCTATCTTAGTTCCTTAAATTCAGGTTTTTTGTTAGTTTAGTGTTATAAGGGTAGTAAAAAGAAATTGAATATACTGTATTTTTATTACTAGTTTTAAGGAAACTGAAAATATTTAAATACGTGAAATTTCTCTCCCTTCTTTTTGCCATAGTGAACAGTGAGATGATCAGATTTTCACACTAACGGTGAAAATCCAATATAATGCTAACAAAGTAAAACTCCCCACTAGTGAAATTGTTCTTGGTTACACAATTACAATTTCTCCCAAGCAATCAATCAATACAAAAAACCAATAGTGTAAAGGGAGCGTGAAACACGGGAGTGGTCATTCAAGGTCCAGAGCAGAGGCATGTTCAACCCTCAGATCTCTGGGGCTTGTCACCCCAAACATAGGAGAATTGACTTCAGAAAATCTGTATCTGACACTGGGATTCACTACTAGAGTATTAGGAAAGCAAACAGCTATAGATGAAGTACAAAGAGAACATGGAGTCATGAGTAAATGCAAGTGAAACAGTGGAAGGGGTTGAGCTCATTTCATGGGAAGTACAACAGCAGGGGAGGGCGCCATGAACAATTTATGGACAGGAAGGAAAGGAAAATTTGACAACATTGCTTATACTGGCAATGTAGCGAATGCTAGTCCCAGCAATATGTAATAGATCGTTGGAACTCTTGTGATATATCTGCAGTGCAGTGCAGCAACTGTATCACATGTATGCCTATACAACAGGGTGCACCAAAAGTCACCATACATACTGAAAATGGGAAATTGTAGTTCAATGTATCTTTATTTACACAAAATGTTACAAAATATTATGTTGTATAACTGAAAGTATAAAAATATTTAAAATATATAATATGTAATATGCATTTGTTAATTTTCCTTATGTACAGAGACTTTTGGGACACCTGTATTATATAAGAGGTAGCTGAAATGTATTATATAATTGCAAACCCATTATCTATTTGGTTTAAACTACAGGTGCAGAACATTTAACCCTGCAGATGATTTGCCCTATAATTGCTATCAAGATGCACTTGGGGTGGCCAATGATAATAATGGACTGTGGGAGTTATTGTCAGTAGGTACATGAGGGTGAAGGTGGGTGCATTTAATAAAGGAAATAGTGTTCATAAAAATCTTTCAAAATGTGTTTTTATTTCTAAAATTAAAATCAAGGATTTTTTGCTGTACAGAAATTCTCTAAAAAGCAGCACTGAGTCTGGTTAGGATTATTAGTAAAGGGTCTCCCAGAGGTCTCTCACACATAATGTCACCATAAATCAAAACTGTCTTGATGGCACAAATCAACAAGCCAATTTCATCATGGCACATGTTCAGTCAGGGTGCACAAATACAAGTCACAAAGAAAGGCAGCACAATATAAGTGGCCAAGTTACGCCCTGAAGCACTTTCACATTTGTTGTATAGAAGCAAAATTAAATGAGTTGCAGAGAAGGCTGGTGTACTTGACCGACTGTGCGGGAATAGAACAGTTATACCTCTAAAATACGCCACTTGAATATATCGTAAGTTCTCAAATCCTTCTTAATATGAGATATTTTTAAAGTGTTCTTCAGACTCTGCCAGGAGTCTTTATTGTTTGTTTGTTGTAGCACTTAATGGGAACCATATTCCAACAAGGTTACTTACTCCATAGGCAACTGCTTCAGAGAGAGATACACAATTGTTTAAAGCTAACTGAAAAAACAATGTATTTACTAAATGAGCTGTGGCATACGGAAACTTTCCAGGATATGTGATGAATCTATCTGTAGAGGTAACCATGGAATTTCAAAAAAGAAGATAAGCGCTTAACAGCACAGTGCCATTGTATTAAGCACCTATAGCAGAAGTAGGTTGAATTTTGCTTAGCGCACACACGCACACACACCAGAAAATGTTATTATTGCTTCATTAATGTTATACAGGCCACCTAAAATTTAATGTACCTGTTAGTGAAACTGTTATCTGCAATTTTCATATTCCATCAACTCACATTTGGCACAGCACCAGTAATTTAATAGCCAGCCTTAAACGCGCTACAAACGGTACAACGGAATATGCTGACTGAATTTGAATAAGACCTTATCCTGATTTACTACCACTTCTGAAATTACTTCAGCACAATTTACGTTTTCTCACAAGAAGGGGCATTGAGAGCTGAACAATGATTAGCTACACTCACTCTGAAAACTGTAATCATAACATTCATGGCAGTTTCAAATTTTTCTAACTTAGTAAGTTTGGGTTGACAACCTAATCACTTTGAGTTCTCCCATCATTAAAAATGCCAGATCACTAAAAATCAGAATTGCATATCTTTAGGTGTTTGCCCCAATATATTCTGACATTTTAATACAACTCGGCCCGGGGCTGTGGCGGAGACGGGAGAGCAAACCAGCTGCAATTAACTGCAATCAATCACTCTGACCAGGAGGTCATGAGTTCGAGGCCCGCTCGGAGCTATGTTGTTTGTCTTTGTCCTATGTTGAAAAGGCATTGAATGTTTGCCTATATGTGTAATGTGATCCGCCCTGAGTTCCCTTCGGGGTGAGAAGGGCGGAATATAAATGCTGTAAATGGCTGGATGGCCATCTGTCGGGGGTGCTTTGAATGCGATTTCCTGCTTCTTGGGAGGGGGTTGGACTGGATGGCCCATGAGGTCTCTTCCAACTCTACTATTCTATGATTCTATGATTCTAAATAAATAAATAAATAAATAAATAAACATAACACTGAACATCTCTTGCCATGTACAAGCCTGAGGTAGCTTTTTCGTGTAAGCTTTCGGCTTCTCATGAAATCCTTCAGAACAAATTACATCAATTTCAATATCAACAGTTCTCACATATTTTTTTTGCTCATTTTCATTGTGTATCACTTTTATGGTGTCTTAAATTCTCCAGCATCTGACCTACACCACCTTAGTATTGCATGTTTTTTTCAGTTTACATGAAACTTGGTTCAAGACAAAGCAAACTGCTTATGAGGGGAATGTATATGTTGGCCAGCATGACTCAATTCACAAAGGTATCTAGCTCTCGTGCCCTGTGATAATGTGTCAAAAGGTAGGGATTAGTCTGTCTGAGGAGTGAAAAGGTAACACTACAGCAATTGAAAGTGAAGCAACATGTCTGATGAAACTCAGCAGCCAAAACCATCTCGTGGCTTGTTCTTGGTCTTCAGCTCTTCTGATGTCTGCCAAAGAATACCCATTAGCCTGTAGAGTCCAGTTTAGGGGGTTCAGTACACCTTGGAAGAGGTGGGGTTCAGATCCTATTTGCACGGTATACCAGGGCTTTAATTAATTTTTAATAACCCTACAGGTTAATGGGTATTCTGTGACAGATATAAGAGGAGCTGCAAGACCAAGCCACAGGAGTAAAGACAAAGATCCTCATAGAGGAAAAGTGTTCTTTCCATACATAAAGGGAACTACTGACTGCATAGGGAAGCTGATGAAGAAACATGACCTACAAACAATCTACAGATCCACTAAGAACATTCAACAAAGGCTACATTCAGCAAAAGACAAGAGGGCTCCTCTAACTACTGCAGGAGTGTACCGTATACCGTGCAGATGTGGACAAGGCTACACAAGGATCACCAAACACAGTGCCTAGACATAAACCAAAGAACACGAAAGGCACTGAGGACTAATTCAACCAGAGAAGTCAGCCAAAGCAGAGCACATGAAAAAGCAACCTGGACACACAATATTATTTGAGAACACAGAAATTCTGGGCCACTCTAATAACCATTATGTCGGACTACAGAGCCATTGAAATCCACAAGCACAAGGACAATTTCAACAGAAAGGAAACCATGAAAATGAACAAAATCTGGTCACCAGTATTAAAAAACAGAATTAAGACAGTAAATAATGAACACCATTCAGAAGCAGGGGAACTCCAGACAACAAGCAATCAAGAGCCAGTTAACACCTCCCAAACAGAGGAAGCCTCCAGCCAACAAAGGCCAGGCTACCTCTCTACAGATACTTTCACTAATTGACTTTGTAAACTTGATGGCTACTCAAATGCAAATTCAAGCTAGTTAATTGCAAACATCAACACTTGCTTTAAACTGACAAGCATTCTTTTTCTCACTCTGGACATTCCACAGTTATAGACACTCCATTTGATTCACTGTCAACAGAACCTCTGAAGATGCTAACCGTAGATGCAGGTAAAACATCATGAGTAAATGCTGTTGGAACATGGCCATACAGCCCAAAAAACCGACAGCAACCCAATAATTCTGGCCACAAAAGCCTTCAACAATACTGTTTCTTCTCTTTAGGAGGCACAAAACTGAACTAAATGTTTCAGTTACAAATCCAAGTAGCCAAAGAAAACCTTTCTGTCTCTCAGTGTCATCCATATACTGGGATTCTTCAAGAATTTACACTTTAATTCGAAATTGAAAAGTTGGACAAAACTGTTAGTTTCACAGGTCTTTTGTTTAGGAACAGATACCTTTAAAACCAATTTTTCTGCTCAACTCAAAAGCTTTGGTTCAGTGGATGCTGACATGAAACTTAATGTCTGTTAGGGACTGCGTGACCTAATTCTGGACCTCTTTTAAGGTGCCACAGCTTTCATGTCTTAGAAACACCTCACATTATTCCAGAGAAACTTCACTTCTTTGTCTTCTCAGTCCAAACTGAGGGAAGACAATGGAAGTAGGTTATCATTTAACTAGCAATTTTACTACTATACACAAAGATAACACAGCGGAATATTTAGCTAGTACAGGATTAAAAACCTCCAAATCATTTCACAAGACAGGCACTGAAACCTAGCCAAACCAAATATAGCTTGAAAGTACAGCAAGGCCTTGGTATCTGCTGTGGTTTGGTTCTAAGCCCCACCTGGAATCATCAAGTTCCAGTACATACAAAGGCAAAGTAAAATGATGTCCCTTATATAAGATGGCAAAATCAACATTTGCTTTTGGGAATTTTGCTTTTGCATTATTATTTTCAAGCCATGGATAGTTGAATCCATGGATACAGAATCCACAGATATGGAGGGCTGACTGTAATCCACTTTCCTTGGACGTACTCTTGGAAAAAGATGTCCTGTGGACGGAAAAGGTCTGTAGGAGAAAGTCTAGAGTTTGTCTACAAGTTGAAGTATATTTCTGTCTTGTATAAAACAAAAGAATTCACCTTTGTTTATTATGTCATTGCAAAATTTCAGTTGCCCTTGGTTGGCCTCTCTTTCTTTTTCCTTCCATTTTCCCCAGCATCATGATCTTTTCCAAGCTTTCCTGTCTTCTCATGATGTGGCCAAAATACTTCATCTTTGCCTCTAATATCCTTTTCTCCAGTGAGCAGCCTGGCATTATTTCCTGGAGGATGGACTGGTTGGATCTTCTTGCGGTCCAAGGCACTCTCAGGATTTTCCTCCAGCACCAAAGTTCGAAGGCATCTATCTTCCTTCGCTCAGCCTTCCTTATGGTCCAGCTCTCGCATCCATAGGTTACTATAGGGAATACCATTGCTTTCACTATGCGGACCTTTGTTGCGAGTGTGATGTCTCTGCTTTTCACTATTTTATCAAGGTTGGCCATTGCTTTCCTCCCAATAAGTAAACATCTTCTGATTTCCTAGCTGCAGTCTGCATCTGCAGTGATCTTCATGCCTAGAAATATAAAGTCTATCACTGCCTCCACGTTTTCTCCCTCTATTTGCCAGTTATCAATAGGTGTGGTTGCCATGATCTTGGTTTTCTTGATGTTTAACTGCAGCCCGGATTTTGCACTTTCTTTTTTCACCTTGGTGATAAGGCTCCTCAGCACCTCCTCACTTTCAGCCATCAGAGTGGTACCATCTGCATACCCAAGGTTGTTAATGTTTCTTCCAGCAATTTTAACTCCGACCTTGGATTTGTCAAGCCCTGCACCTCGCATGATGTGTTCTGCATACAAGTTGAATAGGGAGGGTGAAAGTATGCAGCCCTGCCGTACTCCTTTCCCAATCTTGAACCAGTCTGTTGTTCCATGGTCTGTTCTTACTGTGGCTACTTGGTCTTTATACAGATTTCTCAGTTGACAGACAAGGTGACTTGGTATCCTCATACCACCAAGAACATGCCACAGTTTATTATGGTCAACATAGTTGAAGGCTTTAGAGTAGTCAATAAAGCAGAAATAGATGTTTTTCTGAAACTCCCTGGCTTCCTCCATTATCCAGCGGATATTGGCAATTTGGTTTCTTGTTCCTCTGCCTTTTCTAAACCCAGCTTGGACATCTGGCAACTCTCGCTCCATGTATTTCTGGAGTCTTCCTTACAGGATCTTGAGCATTACCTTACTGGCATGGGAAATAAGTGCCACTGTACGAAAGTTTGAGCATTCTTTAGCATTTCCCTTTTTTGGTATGGGGATATAAAATGATTTTTTTCCAATCTGATGGCCATATTTTCTGGCATATGGCATGCATCACCTTGACAGCATCATCTTTCAAGATTTTAAACAACTCAGCTGGGATCCCGTCATCTCCAGCTGCCTTGTTATTAGCAATGCTTCTTAAGCCCCATTCAACCTTGCTCCTCAGGATGTCTGGTTCTAGTTCACTCACCACACTGTCAAAGCTATCCTCTAAATTATTATCCTTCCTATACAGATCTTCTGTATATTCTGATAACTGCATCATCACATCTGGGGCTAGTTGAGCGTGTCCTCTGTTCCTCCCCAGTAGCATTTTGACCATCTTCCGACCTAGAAGTCCCAGCTTCCGATGGCATACCGACATTTCCCTGGTTGTACTGATCCATTTAGTTTTCATGGCAAGAATACTGGGGTGGGTTGCCGTTACCTTCCCCAGGGATTGTATTTAGTCTGACCTCTCTGCCATGACCTTCCCCTGCACAGTTTAGCTCATGGCATCATCGAGGCACACAAGCCCCAGCACCACATCAAGGTAACGATCCTAGTATATACTGAAAAATTACTGTCATGTATGTATATAAGGCATATATAAAACTCACATGAAAAGCATGTTTAGACCTGGATCTCATCTCTAAGATACTTCATTATGTATGCATATGCAAATATAAGTATTTAATAATAATAAAAAACAAAATCAAAACTGAAATCTAAAACATTTCTGGTCCCATATATTTTGGATAAGGCATACTCAACCTGTATTTAATTGTTCAAAGGGAGAGTCAGTTGGAAACATCTATAGAAATGCGAAGTTCCCATTCCTACCAATTATAAATAATCCTTGGCAACACCAGCCTAGCTTTTTGTGACATCTATTAAAAAGGACTATTTTGAAGAGAAAATGAATAAGAAAAACACATAATAACTTGAACTGCTTGAAGAACAGGATGCAAGAATTTGAATGCTGCCCTCTTGTGGTGTCCTCTCACACTTTTCAACATACAAGGGCAGTACACATCACAACAATACAGTAGATTGTCAGTTAACTAGCACTCATGGAAGTTGGTAGATGCGGGAAAACTTAGTTTCTGGTTGTCCGAGAGTTACTATTAAAAATAGGCTGAATACTATATCCCATACTATAGCATACCAAAAACTTTCAATTTTTTTTTAATTGTGTCAGAAGCGACTTGAGAACATACCGCAAGTCGCTTCTGGTTTGAGATAATTGGCCGTCTACAGAGACGTTGCCCAGGGGATGCCCGGATGTGTTACTGGGAGGCTTCGCTCATGTCCCCGCAAGCTAGAGCTGACAGATGAAGGCTCACCCCGTCTTGCGGATTTGAACCGGCAACCTTCAGGTCAGCAGTTCACAAGAGTTTAATCCATTGTGCCACCGCAGCTCCTGCTAACTTTGTATTGACTTGATACCAATATTGAAACACAGTAATTAAAAACAAATAAGGACAAACTGTGAAATGCTGAGAACAGGAGAAAAACATGTGCTGTGCAAAGTGTTGGTTTATGGAAAATGTAAACTTACATTTCCGCTTTTTTTCGTGTCAGGAGCGACTTGAGAAACTGCAAGCCACTTCTGGAGTGAGAGAATTGGCCATCTGCAAGGACGTTGCCCAGGGTATGCCCGGATGCTTTAATATTTTTACCATCCTTGTGGGAGGCTTCTCTCATGTCCCCGCATGGAGCTGGAGCTGATAGAGGGAGTTCATCTGCACTTTCCCCGGGTTGGATCTGTTCCGGCAACCTCAGGTCAGCACCCCAACCTTCAAGTCAGCAGTCCTGCCGGCACAGGGGTTTAATCCACTGAGCCATTGGAGGCTTCATTACATTTCTGCTAAAAAATGATTTAATTTAATTACATTTTAATTACATTTTGGTTAAAAACCATTTAATTTTAATTTAATTTTTTTGCCAGTTGCTTAAGAGTTCCGGTTGCTTAAGTTCTGGTTAGGTGAGAGTCTACTGCATTATCTGTCAAGTTCTTCAGCTTTTAAAAACATTCTGAAAAGTCATAAAGTTAATGCTATTATTTACTTTTCACATAATTACTGGATAAAAATGGTTCACAAGATTAAGATGGTTCCTGCAGTACCTTATCATGATATAAGAACCTAGAAGAAGACTTATGAGTCAGACTCACAGTCCATTTAGTTGAGTAATATCAACTTTGACTGATAGCTATTGTTCTTTCTAGATTTCAGGCATGACTCTTTCCTGGCCCTATCTGGATATCTGTGATGACTCATGGGCCATGTAGTCCCGTTCCTAGTGCTGTTGTGACGGATGAAGAGGAAAACTTGGGTTTTCCACCATTTCAGCCAGAAAGGGAACTTTCCCAGCCAGAATTGGAGCCCTTGCACCTGCAGGAGATTTGTCCTCCAGAAATCTGCCAAACAAGCCCTGAGTCAAAATCTCCCCCATTTTCTCGCCGTAATTATTATCAGCAACAAAAAGGAGTTCAGCAGGCTAATCGCAGAAGCCTGAGAATCGCAGCAAAGCATTCAGATGATTAAGCCTGCTTCCATGAGAAATTTTAGGGAGTCATACATCTGGGCACAGAGATTGACTTTCGTTTCTGATTCCCCAGAGAAGTGTTCTTTGGTGGGAAAACGAGAACCTATTTAGGTTCCTTGCCCTTTAGGAATCTTGCGGAGTCAATTCGTCAGCTACTGGAGTAGTGTGTGTGGACAGCGCTACTCCCGCTTCCAAGCCTCGTTCCTGTTCCCAAGCCTCGTTCCTGTTTCCAAGCCTCCGCTCCCAGCCTTGTTTACTCCCCGGATCTTGCCTTGCTTCCCGGACCTTGCCAAGTAATTACCACGGATCTTGTTCTTGCTCCTCGTTTCTTGTTGCCTTGTTTCAAGCCTTGTGTTCCAAGAATCAAGTTACTTCCTAGCCTTGCTCAAGTTTCATGGACTAAAGGACCTTGTCATCTCCCCTCACTTTGCTTGGCAAAGTGAGTGTTTCGGTTATTGGATTACAACTTTGGACCTTAATATTTCATACTGGACATTGTTTCTTTGGACTAATTTTGACCTTCCCTGAAAGGTCTACTTCTGAACTATTTCTTACACTTGCTTTTATTAACTTTATATATTCCCTTAATAAAGATATTAGATAGATTCTGGCCTCTGTGTATGGTTATTGGTGCTCTGCAGCCTGGGTCGTGACAATATCTCTGATATTTCCAGGTGGTCTTTAATTTCAAGTACTAATCAGGTCCAACCCTATTTAGTTTCCAAAACAAGACAGCATCCGATGTGTTCAAGGTGGTACGGTGGTTTCTTAGTAGGATTATTCACTTGATATAGCTTTAATTGTCCAAGCAGTCTAAATACAGAAGATGAAACATCCAAAATTTTAATAATAAAATTTTAGTAGTTAAATTCTTGCTACAGATAGGATAATACAATACTTGTGTAATAGCTATCACTGTTGTAAAACAACAGCCTCTCATAAAATGTATTTAAAACCAGCACAATTGGAAACAAGAACCAGTGAGAAACAAAAGTTCTCCACCCCAACTGTTAATAGGAAATAACTTTTCATAGCAGCACAGTACCTCTTAATCCCTGGCAGCTGCTTTGCATGAGCTGTCTGCTATCATAACACAATTAACCATGTGATGACTTCTAAATTAAAACTCCTAGTCTCAGATGGCTCCTCCACCAGAGCTCGATAAAGTTGTTGAACTCTCTCAGCTGTTCATTGATCAGCTTTTGAAGGGAGGCGCCTTGACCGACTGCAAGGAAGATGCATATAGTACTAGCAGGGAACAGTTACTGGTGTTGTTCCAGTTCATCTGGATACGTTTATAGCCTGTAAACAAGCAATTTTCTTGATTTTTTTTTAAAAGACATGATACACTTTTTCATTTCATTTTTCACTTCTAACCGGATACATCTAATATTAGGAAGATCATTTAAGAAAATTCATGCTTCAATATTGCTCTGTCCAAGAGATTCTATATGAAAATTGTATTTGACATAGCACGATCTATAGACTTTAGGTGTGAGAGTAGCTTCAACAACAGCTAGGTCACTGTGCCATTTTGTAAAATGATATTGCAACAAAATATTTCTGTGCATTTTTCCCATTTGTCAAGAAATATGCCAGAAACTTTTTTCAACTGCAATTTCTGCTCCTTTTCGAATGTGTACTACCAGGTTTGGGACTGTCCACACAATGGGTTGTGGGGGGGGGGGGGTTCCAATCTGAAACAACAGATTAAAAACATGCAGAAAGACAGCCAGTGGGATCGAGTTGGGACTAAATGGTTCCCCTTCCACTCTGGGAAGGCTGTAATTAGGTTTTCCATGGCCAGGAAGCCCCCTTCCACATATGAAAGAGACAAGAAACATTAATGAAGTTTTCTATTCCTCTGCAGCAGAAGACTGACTGACTTGGCTTATGGGCTAATACCCAGCCATTCCTCTCCTTCCCGAACTGTCTCCCAAACCATACCTTCATCACTGGGTTTCTTGTCTACTAATACCCCTATAAGGATTAAATATAAACAAGAATCAATGTCAGGAGGATCCTGATTTATGGCAAAGGATTCAAACTGCTGATCTATGTGGTCTCTTTCTGACTGGTGTATTAAAAAGTGAAAGCTTATTTCAATGAGAAATGTATAAGCTCATCTCCAAGTCAGCCCAGCTCAAGGCCATGAATGTCCAGAATTTAAAAAGTACTATAAATCAGAATACATACTTTTAAACACTTCAAGATGATTACCATGGATCTCCTCAATACATAATAATAAAGCTCAGAAAGAAATTGACAAGTTATCTCTTTTTAGTTTCACTAAATATTTTTATTTAAAGAAAACCTAAAACTAAACATGCATACACTGAAACCTGAACATCTTAGAGCTAGATCCCATTTTGCCAAGTACAGGTCAAGTGTACCTTATTTGGAAATACAAAATATTCTAAAATTTGAAAATGTCAAAATATGTGGCTGAGATAGTGACACCTTTGCTTTCTGATGGTTCCATGTACAAAAATTTTATTTCATGACTTAAAATATTGCATAAGATTGTGTTTAGGTTTATATGAAGCATCAATGAATTTTGTGTTTAGACTTGGGTCCCTATCTCCAATATCTCATTAAGAACATATATCTAAGTTCTGTACATATATTCCAAAATCTGAAATCTAAAACACTTCTGGTTCCAAGTATTTTGGACAAGCTGTAGTGAATTCAAGCTGGACATCAATCTTTATTTAATTACATTGCATAAATGTCACTGCCTCGTCTACATTTAAATTGTTAATATTTTATTTACAGGTATACAATGAAGTCTTATTTTATCAAAGTTAACTACTTTCTGTCAAAGGACATAGGCAGGCAATCAAGCAGCATTTGCTCTTCCCCCACATATTCATAGAATAACATATTGAAAACATAATGAATATATTATGGCACAAGTCCAAGATTTCCCTACACCCGCATCACCATCTAAGGATATAGCTTTTCTGAATATGAACAAACTGGGATAAGTTTGAATTAATCAACCAACCCATTTCCTCTTCTGGAAGGGAGTTGCCCAGCCGGTTTTCTGAGTAAACAATCAAAAGGAGCCAGTCGGCCCTATAGTGTTTACAAAGACAGCAATCTCACTCATGTGACAGCTTCAGAGAACTGATACTTCAAAACAAGTATGCCACAGCAGGAAAAACAATCACACAAGCTATAGGAAGGCACTTATTTTAATCACTATGCCTTTGCTTTGTAATAACAATCCATTCACAGCATGCAGAGGAGTGCATGCACGCATGTACACCCCCTTTCCTCTTGTAAGCTTATGCTACATTTACAGAGAAAGGGAGCTGCCAAAATTTCATTTTTGTATATGGATGGAAAATTGTACACGTAAACATTAGTCAAGGAGCCAAATTCACATTTATGGAGTTCCTAGCGGTAACTATCATAAATGTAGTTAGAGCTATGAAGAGCTGAAGGAGATAAGAGAGTCCAGAAGACATCCCAAAAATCAGGATTAATAAAGAAATAGAAAAACAGATTGCAGACTCATTGCCAAATGACACCTGAGGCTCTTTCATACTATAGGCAGTCCCTAAGTTACAAGCATCCCCGGCTGTGGAACACCCTCCCAAGAGAGATGTGTCAAATTCCAACCCTGTTGGGCTTCAGAAAAGCCCTAAAAACATGGCTGTGTGCCCAGGCTTTTAATCAATAAATGGTGAAGATGACACGGACTGAACTATGGACAAAGCATGAGGAAGAACGGATCTGATTTTATGTTTGAAATGTATATTTTTAATTCATAATGTATTTTAATAGTTTTAACTGTCTTATGTGCGGTTTTATATTGGTTTGTATGGGCATCTAATTGTTGCCACTGTTGTAAGCTGCCATGAGTCCCTTTGGGTGAGAAGGGCGGGATATAAATGTGAGAAATAAATAAATAAATAAATAAACATCCGACTTACAAACAACTCATAGTTAGGAACGGAGGTGAGACAACAGGAAATGAGAGAAATTTACCCCAAGGGAATTTCACTCCTGAAAGAGTTATCACGGGGGAAAGGTGTCACTACTGAAGCTTTCTCACCAATCCTTGTACCCACAAAAAGACAAATGTTTCAAAATCCAATTCTCACAGAAACAGAAAGTGAGGTGAATTTTTCTGAATAGGGGCATAGACAGCAAAACAAACATCGTAGGGATGTTCACCTTTCCCTAGGCTACACATAGTAAAAGGTAAAGGTTTCCCCTGACGTTAAGTCCAGTCGTGATCGACTCTGGGGGTTGTGCTCATCTCCATTTCTAAGCCGAAGAGCCGGCATTGTCCATAGACACCTCCAAGGTCATGTGGCTGGCATGACTGCATGGAGCGCCATTACCTTCCCGCCAGAGCGGTACCTATTGATCTACTCACATTTGCATGTATGTAGGCTACACATACATACATATATATACATACATACATGGAGTTACACTTTTAACACAGCTCCATCCCATAGAAACCTGGGATTTGTTGTTTAGGGAGGCACTAAAGCATACTGGCAGCTGGGCACCCTAAATACCTCTCTCTAAACTGCAAATCCCAGGTTTCTGTGGGAATGAGCCATGGCAATTAAAATACAGTCATAGTATTATATTATTGTAGTGTGAAATGACTTTAGGTCAGTTTTAATGAAAACTATATATAGAATCGTTTTAAGATGAAGGAGGAGGGAAACTTAATTCTGTGCCAAACATTCTGGTAAGTATACAACTCTGTCCCTTATCAGCATTAGCCTCGTTCTACACCAGAATAGATATGGAGAAAAATAATTAGAAAAAATTATGATACCATGGCCAAGGTTTTGTAGACCTATGAAAACTGTGCAACAGGACTTAATTGATGGATTGGTAAAACCAGTTCTTATCAGTAGCCAGACTGATAAAATTGTCCAAGTCTTCTGAGCATTTTAGTTATGCATGACCGAATACTAATATCTATTTCTGATTAATACTGCAAGGTATAGTAACACAGCTCATCCCATTGAATGATTGAGACACTATGCAAATAGAGAGGTCAGTCCAGACTTGAGATTTCTACTGATGGTAGATCATCGCATCTATACATAAAATACATGAACACAGAAGTGTCCGTACCATTTATTAATTTGACATATGATCATCTGGGTTTTGTTTTTGTTTTTTTGGCATCCACGGGGTGTCCTGGAGCTGAACTCCCATGGAGCTGGAAGGGCCACTTTAGTTAGAAAGGGTTTTTTACAGTACTTTCCAAAACAGGAAGAGGTTGCCTACTTCTCAATTAAATAAAAAGTGACTATAGTATCCATTAGCAGCTGTTGAATCTTAAAGACACTAGAAGCAAAGATACTTTACAAACAGACAGCCAACCAATGATCTATTTGTGGATTCAGTTAGCATGCTTGCTTGTTTTACAGCTTTTGAATATGGGGACCTGGAAGGGGGGGGCATATTAACATGGCTGTGTACAATAACCTTACCCTGCAATTCAATATATCCAACAAGTGCTGCATGCCATCTGTTGTAGAAAACAAATACCATTCAGTGCTTCTAAAAAGCTTATATTTAGTACCAAAAAAACCCCTCAAGGCAATACAGTTTTCTCTACTGTAGTAAAAAGGAATTTAGTCACAAGACTTCCTGAAAAAATTTTTTTAATTCAGTTTGATCATGTAGTAAATTGTGCAGCAATTCAATTGAAGACACAGATGCACCATACTTCATAGCTTGGCTTCTGTGGTTCAAATTGGATACTTTGCAAGTTATTGTTAAAATAGTTTTACCCAAATTGTGTGCATTCAGTTAAGGAACATCCTAAAGAACTGAGAAAGCAAAGCACAGTACTAATTATTCCCTTCAAGGATTCATGGAAAACTGGTGTGCCCCATTAATACTGAAAGGAAAGCGAGAGCCTATCCAGACTAACCAATCCTCCTTTTTCTAATGTGGAAATATATTTAAGGAGATAAAGTAAATACTTGGAATTTTATTTATAGATTTTTTTTATCTGTAAAGGGCTACATAGCATATTGTATAGGGTATGTGACCTAAAAAAAAATAAACTATGATATTCATTCAAGACACTGAACACTCCTATGGAAAGAACAGTAACAACAGAACTAGCAACTATTTTGCAAAAAGAGGTAGCTAGTAAAACCTTCTGCAATTGTCAAGGATTGACAGTACAATGAGATGAGGGAGTAGGCTTAACCCAATTTAAAGACTGGAGAAATTACAAATATTAAGTTTCACTGCATCTATGCTGTTGAATTAATGCAGGCTGAAACTATTAAAATTGCCATAGTTCAATCTAGGAGTCGTAGTTTGGAAAACACCATCAGCACTCTTGGACAGATCTTGTAAAGCTCTCAGGATTCTATAGCACTGAGCTATGTGAGTTAAAGCAGTATCACACATTAATTGTCCAATGTAGATGCACCTGCAGTATGCAAAATTATGAAATAAGGTGATAAGCATGAACAAGTCAAACTCAGTGCTGTAATGTGACCCATGACCCAGACCCTTCTCCAGAATATTCAGTTACAGTGGAGTCTCATTTATCCAACACTCGCTTATCCAATGTTTGGCCGTGTTGGGGATACAGCCTGTATAGGTAGGCAGCAACGGTAAATAGAAGTCGAGTCTCTTTCTCTCATATAAAGTGCATGATGCCACACATTTTTAAAATAATGCTCAAAACCTATGATGTGAGGAATTGGGATGAGGTCCTTGCAGTTCCTCTAGCATCCATTCCTGCTGCCAAAAAAGCAAGAGACTTTTAAATACAGTAGAGTCTCACTTATCCAAAACTCGCTTATCCAACATTCTGGATTATCCAACGCATTTTTGTAGTCAATGTTTTCAATCTATCGTGATATTTTGGTGCTAAATTAATAAATACAGTAATTACTACATAGCATTACTGCGTATTGAACTACTTTTTCTGTCAAATTTGTTTTATAACATGATGTTTTGGTGCTTAATTTGTAAAATCATAACCCAATTTAATGTTTAATAGGCTTTTCCTTAATCCCTCCTTATTATCCAACATATTCGCTTATCCAGCATTCTGCCGGCCCGTTTATGTTGGATAAGTGAGACTCTACTGCACATGGGGTTTCTTACCCAAAGCCTTTCTCTACTACAGCAAATATTGCACCACTATCACCCCTTCCAATCTAGCAACTATTTCCTTCTTGGATACTGGACGGCATCCCAGATTTGTTTACTGAGATTCAGGATTCCCCTTAAACTTCAAAAAAGGAGAAATGAAGTCAAGGATTCCAACCACACTATTCTACTCCTTCTCCACTATCTCTTTTCTGTATCTTGATAAGACTGCTTCACATTCCCTGCTTTCCCCTGCTCTGAATTTAGAATTAAGACACTGATTTGCCTTAAGAGATCTGCGGATAACTCCCCCTTGTTCACATATAATTGGGGTGGACAAAGGGCAGTCCTCTCTAATTTGACTGCAGCTCTCAGCATTCCCCAGCATTGGCAGTCCAAGACGTGGAGGGCTACATTTTTACCATAGCTGGTATATATTATTTCAAGAAGCACAGATTTCAACATTATTGATATGTAAGGACGAGCCACCAATGTCAGGCACTCAAAATAGGGGGCAACCAATTAAAAAACTACAGTGAACTAAAGAATGAAATGCCTGAAGGAACCAAGTATGCTTAGCAACAGTGGGGCGGGGGTATATGGACATTCTGCAAATATTTAAACTACGACAGAAAGAAGGATCACAGCTGTTCATTTAGTTCTCTGGTCACAGAGGAGAAAAGAATAGGTTTAAGTCAGAGAAGCAAATAATGGAAAAATCCCCTATTACAAGATTAAACAGCACAACAAACTATCCAGGGAAAGATAGGTCCTTGATCCTTCAAGTTTTCAAGATTTCCTTTAACGGGTTTTCCAGCACGTGCATATTGTAAGAATGCTGTAGCACAGACCATTTTTTTCTGAATTGTCATGCTGAATTAAAAGTTGTATTAGAACCTATTGGGGTTGCCCACATCTCCTAGTTTCTACAGCAGAACCTTCCAAACATTTCATATTGGTGACACACCTTTTTTAGTTATATATCATTTTGCGACACAGTAATTCAGCTTTACTAGCAAACCAAAGGTTAAACCAATCCCTTATAAGAGATATGGGCACATGCCATATATAAATTGTAATAATGACATGTATGGAGGCACAACATATCTCATGAAAACCTTTCATTTACATATTTTTTAAAATGTATGATTTATTACTTATTTCAAAGACTCAGTGAGTTACTGTTATGTTTGCACGACACATCTACACACTGCAGCTGACACACTAATGTGTCATGACACACAGTTTGGAAAGCTCTGTTCCACTGTATAGCAGCGTCTCACTTAGCCAACATTCACTTATCCAACGTTTTGGATTATCCAACAGTCTGCCTCCTGCCTGGATCCACAGCTGTTTCTCTAGACAGCAAGGGCTGAACTTTTTACGGATTTAATTTCCAACAATGTTGTTACTGTAAATTCATTTTATGAAATTCTATCTTTATTTGTAGTCAATTTGTTAGTAGCCAATGTTTTTGTAGCCAGTGTTTTCAATACACTGAGATGTTTTGGTGCTAAATTAGTAAATACAGTAAATTACTACATAATGTTACTGTGTATTGAACTACTTTTTCTGTTGATTTGTTGTAAAACATGATGCTTTGGTGCTTAATTTGTAAAATCATAACGTAATTTGACGTTTAATAAGATTGTCCTTAATCCCTCCTTATTATCCAACATTTTTGCTTATCCAACGTTCTGCTGGCCTGTTTATGTTGGATAACTGAGAATCTACTGCATATAGAAACACTTCATATCTATCAAGTTTATAAATGTACTGAGATTATAAAATCCATTTGAACTTTTTCATTTAGCTATCCAGGTTAACAGCCACTGATAAGTCGGTTTTTATTCATGTTTTCTTAACAACTCTGATAAATGTTTCAGATTTATGAAAAATGTTAACACACTGAAGAAGCAACCCACCTTGGTGGAATTGAACAAAATGTTGAGCACTGGTTGAAGATGATTGGGATAGTAAATATGTAACTTTCTAATATTTTCTAGCTTGTTGTCAAAACAAGCTGGATCAAAATTCACTTATACTTAAAAGCAAACTTAACAAAATTAGTGAACTTTAAGTCATTGGTGATTCACCCAGTAAATCCAGTCTGAGTACAACTATGTCTGAATACAGTCCAATGTACAGTGATATCCTGAGTTAAATTTAATTCGTCCTGTGACCGAGCTCTTAACTCTGGACACTCTTCTATCAAAACGAATTTCCCCAGTGAAATGCTATTAATCCATTCTGGCCCCCCAAACCCCTCCCCATCTTTTGTTACATGCTTTAAAGTAATAAAAAAGAAAGATTAACTTTAAAATAGTAGCAGCACAAAGGTGTGGCACAATGGTAGAAACACAAACTTGTAGCAAGGAAAAACAAAGTGATGAGGCAGAAGCATCATTTTCTTGATATTGTACTCATTCTAGCCTACCTCCTTCTCTTGATCTCTCTCTCTCTCTCTCTCTCTCTCTCTCTCTCTCTCTCTCTCTCTCTCTCTCTTTCATGAAGCCAAACATACCAGGAATAAAAACCACACAAAATCAACTAACCCAAATTTCCTCAGAGTGGACAAGAGCAAAACAGACAGCAATCTCCCTAGGCAGACAAGAGCACGAAGCCCGGAGGCTGCCCTAAAGCCCTGTACGCAAGAGAACGCTCCCTCTGGTGCTAACTTTTAACTCAAAACATTGCTCTTACATCAAAGTGAAACAGGCTAAGTGACAGTGCTTAACTCAAAATGCTCTTAAGTCAAGGTTCCACTGTATATACATTTTAAAGAGTTTTATAATTCTGCAAGCCATCAAAGATAACACTGGCCAATGCATATTTTGTTGACTCAAATGTTAGACCTCTTTCTGGGAATATTTGACCTGCTGATTCCAAAAATGGCACCAGCTTCCCTCTATCAGATCTAGTTTTTGAGATAAAGAACATATGCTATCTACCAGTCTTAATGTGCTCTCCCATAGGAAATCATGATAACCATAACTAAGAAACTAGAGCCGGTGCAGTCGTTCTAATGCAATTTTCTGAATCAAATAACCCCAGGAACAAGTTTAAAAACCAAGAAACAAGACGAAAAACTGTGTAATAGGACATCACTATCAACCGTGGAAATAAATTACACATTGAATGGGTGTTGTGCCTAGCAATCTCTTTTTTTTCAGTTAAATGTTCCTCAGATTCAAGGTCAACTAATGCTGCCAGTGGGGTAAGACCAAATCAAGTAAAGAAGACAAAAATATCCAGTACCTCCACACTGATTATAATTTCCTAAATATTTTTTTAGCTTACAATTTCACAATTACTTTCTATATCCTTTCTGAATAGATAACAGTTCCAACCATTCTGCCATTTTAGTTTGGATTTCCCCTAAACATTTTCGAATTTAGTGCTGGTTTTGAAAGAGATCAATAAGAAACAGCTTTAGATCACATACTGGTCTTTTCCTATTCTGATTATATTACTATAGAAAATGACAGACAATTTAAGTGCAGTTGTAGTAGCTTTTTGAGAATTGAGTTGGTTTTTGAAGGGGATCAGTTAAAACTAATACACCTCTGGAATACCCTCTGAAGACTTACAGCTCTGAAAGAGCAGTCTCCAATACTACACTATGAACTACACTACATTACACGAATAAAACAAGGCAGTTTTGCTTTAGTCTGCCTCCCCAATGTAAAACAGGAAAAAAATCACTCTTTGCATTTTTAGGATCATAAACTGATGACGTGATGGTACTTAGGTGCGCAGACTACTTTAGAATGTTAATAATTTATAAATATGGAACATATGTCTGCTGGAGTAATCTAGCCAAGATCCAGGCAGTGCATGGATGAGAAGGGCACACTCTAGCTGTGTGAAGGCACTCAAAGCAGCCAGAGACAGAATGGAAACTCTCAGAGGGACTTACAATGACAGTACTCACTCTGAATGATCCGCAATTTAGTATACACTTTCCTTTGCTCTTATAGCAAGATAACTCAAAAGCAAGACAAAATAGAATATACATTTTTATTTAAGTGGGGCTTAAAACAAACACACACACACACACATTAAAGTTTATTCTAAGCTCCCATTATGACTGTTTTTGTTTAGGATTCCAGGACTATTTCTGTTTAGGGTTTCAGCCCCTTACACTTTCTTCTAGGATCCAATAAAGTGTAACAAATTCAAATATGACATGCTATGCTTTCATTCTCCCAATATTCCTCAACCAATGTGCAATGTTTAGTGGCTATTTAATCCCAATGGATCCTCCAGTGTTTTCTTAACATTTCTTATACACCCGCAAGGATTTTGCAAGTCTATAATATGGTTTGAAACCATGTGACATTTCTTTGAATACACAGCAGGAATTACTAGAAAACAAGGCAAAATTTTGTCTCTGAAACATACAGTAGAGTCTCACTAATCCAAGCCTCGCTTATCCAAGCCTCTGGATAATCCAAGCCATTTTTGTAGTCAATGTTTCCAATATATCGTGATATTTTGGTGCTAAATTCGTAAATACAGTAATTACAACATAACATTACTGCGTATTGAACTACTTTTTCTGTCAAATTTGTTGTATAACATGAAGTTTTGGTGCTTAATTTGTAAAATCATAACCTAATTTGATGTTTAATAGGCTTTTCCTTGATCAGTCCTTATAATCCAAGATATTCACTTATCCAAGCTTCTGCTGGCCCGTTTAGCTTGGATTAGTGAGACTCTACTGTAAATGTTGCATTTACCATAGACCTAATACTAACATCATACATACACACATATGAACACACACCAAAAAAACCTTGCAAACATCTTGGCTAAATAGACAAACTGGTAAAAAGGCAATCACACACAATTTTATGAACACCTAATAGAGATCTAGATGCTGATCCTCTACAATATAATGCTGTTGGAATGCTAATGGCTCAACAGCAATTCAAGTTAAATTCCTAAATCACCCTTTTCACTGGCAAAGTTCAATATCCTTAGGATTGGTACTATAGCACTTGTGTTGACCTTCATGTGCCTTATTATGGTTATAGTGAACCAAAGTATAACACATTCCTGAGTTTGACCAAATATTTTCTGCTGTAGTTGCTACTGAGAGTCATTCTTTATCTCCCCAGCCCTGTCTTCAGGAGTTGATAACATTTGCTTCCACTGAAATACTTTTCCTCATATACTTTGTCCCTGGATGTGAACTGTTTGACACACATTTACACAGTCTGAATATTCTTCAGGGATTACAACTTTCATTGAAGGCAAGATGTCACTTTCTCTCACCGTTTTACAAACAGACACAGCACCACAATATTTTCAAAGATACGTTGGAGATTTTGGCAAGATCATAAATGTGGTGTCAACTTCTGAAAATGAATTCTGAATATTCTAAGCTAACTTCCTGCTTCTTCCAGCTAAGAGGACGGTCATACTAGCCTGCACTGCTATAAACGGCAAAGGCTGTAAAAAAACAGGGGTGTTAATGGTGGCATGCAGTGGAAATTATTTCCACAAGTGTGCCTTTCCATCAAAGGAAATTTTCATTTAAAATATGGTATATGAATTATCCACTGCTATAGAAAGTTTTCAAACTGTAATAAAGTTCTGGTTAATATTACTAGAAAGCATGGCTGTATCTAAAAAACTAAGGGCAGAGGACAAGACTTTGGAGCATATCAAAGTTAGTATGCTTACACTTTCTAATACTGTATATACACGAGTATAAGCTGACCCGAATATAAACCAAGGCACCTAATTTTAGCACAAAAACCTGGGAAAACATATTAACTCGAGTATAAGACAAGGGTGGGAAATGCAGCAGCTACTGGTAAATTTCAAAAATAAAAATAGATACCAATAAAATTACATTAATTGAGGCATCAGTAAGTTAAATCTTTTTGAATATTTACATAAAACTGTAATTTAAGATAAGACTGTCCAACTCTGTTTATCTATATACTTGAGTATAAGACGACCCGAATATAAGCCGACCAGGACCCTCACTCAAGTATAAGCCGAGAGGGGTTTTTTCAACCTGAAAAAGGGCTGAAAAACTTGGCTTGTACTCGAGTATACAGTATATGGTATATATTCCCCCCCCTTTATAAATGTAAATCCCTAACAGAGAAATATATCATATAGACTTCTCATAGTCTAAAATACAGAAATCACACAATGTATTTATATTTAGTTTTCTATCTCTATTCAAAGTTATGCAAAGTCAGAAGTAGGAAAAATTAAGTAGGGCGGAGTCTCCGATACTTTGGAGCCAACTAGAAGGGGAAATGGGGGCATGAAAGCACTCAAGCTTTGGGTGGGGAGCATTTAACCTTTCAGCTTTTCCAAGTTTTAAAATCATAACAGGGAACCCGTGGTGCTCCAAATTGTGATATTCTTCCCATTATATTTCACCATTAGCAGGACTCATGCGGACTGATGGGAAGTCAAATCTAATATCATCTGGAATCAAGTATCACCTGTTCCTCAGTCTTGATACTGAAAATTCACCCGAGCATAAATAACTTACATAGTAAATTACCGAAGTCCACCATAGCCTTTATCTCTGAAAAAATCTTAATTCGTCGCATAATTTGGATAGGATATTATATGCTTCAAAAGGTGAAACTTAAATTAACTGGTAATTCTGGTCAGAGAACAGAAACTAAATTCAATACCTTTTAGATGTGGAACTTTATGTGCTTTATGGATGCCATAAGCATCCATAAAATGGCTGTTAGTAGGAAATCTTCTAAAGCAGATAAACTGGAGGTTACATTAGTGAAATTACAAGTTGCTAAGATATCTAATCAAATTACTGATATGAATAAACACCTTATAGATAACAGTCAGATCTTACAACACAAGATTAAACCAGAAATTACAGATGTTACAATCAGACATATTAACAGAAGTTCACAACAGAATGCTAAGAAGCAATTTTAGATCATTGGCTCGATCCAGAACTTAATAGCTACTGTACATAAAAATGAACAGAATATCTCTAAAAATGTTAAGAGATTTAAATTTATGGCAAGATCTTGAAAAGGCACAGGATAGAGTAGGTCTACACAACCCACGGCCCCCACTGGACAAGCTGGCTAGGGCTTCTGGGATTTGGAGTCCCAAACACTTGGAGGGCCACAGGGTGTGCAGAGTTATGATGACTGATTTGAGATTTTTTTTTAAACTCAGATAAATTTATGATCAGTGCCAGAAGTGGTGACTGATTTAAAGCTAATGATTATGGGAACGATTAATAAACATCAAGTATTAAAATGAAAACATGGTACGCTTCACAGTGGTTCAAAGAGACAAAATTTGAGTTTTTGGCACATAGAAGTAGTATAGTTATTTTGATCCACCTTTACTTAAGAGATCTGGATTTTAGAAGACCCCACTTTTCTCCCTCTCTTCTTTTTAGAATGTATTCAACATTTCTGAATGTTTGACGCCTGTGGCAGTTGGCAGCTGCAAACATCCGACTGAAAGCTTCATCTACTGCTTCACAGCTTCCAGTCGAGGATGTTTACAGTCGCTCACCGTCAACAGCAAAATGCATTCCATAGTTGTTTTTCTTTATCATTAACCTACTGCTAAATCCAGGCAGGTTGACTAAGTCGACTGGCTTCAACTCTCCTCCTCCTATTGCTACAAACACAGTCATGGTAGAATGAAGTTTCTCTCTTAAGACAGCCTCCTAGTAATGACTTATTTAACTGTGAATTTAAGTCAACTGTGAACTTATGGCAGCCCCAAACTTTCCATATGGCTTTCTTAGGCAAAGAATACTCCGAGGTGGTCTTGTCAGTTCTTTCCTTTAAAATATAGCCTAGTGTAACTGGTATTTACTGGTGGCCTACCATCCATATATTAAACAGAGCTGACGCTACTAGAAATCCAAGATCAGAAAAGATTTTGTCTTTAGGGTATTTAAGCCCAGGGTACCACGTACAGTTTCCCTAAGGCGTTACAAATGCAATAGTCAAAGTCATGTGGACAGTTTCTTATGACTTAGATACACATTGGGAGAAGGAGGAAATACAACCACCTTCCCAAACTGGTGGATATGGATTGCAAGGCTATCCAAAGGCTCTATCAAGGTAATACTGCTTTTATATTCCTGAATAGTCACTAGTTGTCACTCACATCAATACTCATCAGAGACTGACTTAACTGAGCTGCAATGATCCTATAAACAAGAGAGATCCAACATAAGCTCACAACTGCCTGAGAACCACTTCCCAAGAATTTATCATTACAGCAATTACTTATAGTAAATTAGCAGGTTAAAATGAAGCTGTCAAGAGGAAAGAGCTGCTTCTTACTCCCCCACTCCCGACAATATTGGCAACGAGACTGACTCAGAGTAAGCAGGCTTGTGGGAGTATTCTAGTTATTTGGAATGCAAAGACTTGCCATGCTATTTACAACTGACAAATATGCAGAATCAACATAAATCACACTTTTGAAAGCGCAAGGTTAGATCTTTTCCACACCAAGGTTAAGAAAATCCATCTTTTAGACAGTAGGTGAAAACAAGCAACGTTGCACCAGGGGTTGGTTCCTTTTATTCACTACTCAAGTTGGAGCTATTAAAGCCGCCTAGGGAACCACATTTTTCTCAATGGGTCAAGTCACTAAGGGAACAAAGCAAACGTTGAGTGCTGTGCATTCCAGGGATTCTTAGCGCTTGGCATCCCTATACCACTCTGCACAAGGATCAACTTTCTCTGTGTAGCTTAGAACAGATTTCTGATCCAGCTTTGAGATTCACACCATGGTGCTCAATTCAACGAGAATACTTTCTTTGGGGGTCTATAATGTTACATCCTGGTTTTCAGATGCAGAAAGCACCAGGTGTCTTGAGTATCAACAGAGAAAGAAAGAAAGAATGCACACACAAATCACATGCTAACAATACCCTGCCCAAGTAAGTCATGAGAGAAGCAAGTTATTTTAGTTTAATTATGCTTTGTCACAAACTGGATATTAGCCTTTCATTCTGCAGGTACATTATCTCGTTCGAATATGTTGAAAGAATACAAGTTCTTGGTTGTTTGAATTCATTAGATGAAGGACATTATGTCAACAATATGCCATTTCACTTTCCATGTATATAAGCTCCCTGTCAGACATCAAACAGATCATATCTATATCAAAGTCAGAGCAAGGTCATGTCTGAAGTGTTTCAAGTTATTACAGTACAAGTAGGGGCCCCATTGTGCAAGTTACTAGCACTACAGTGCGCAATGATTTCTGGTCTTATGGATAGCATTACGTACAGTTTAGGGTCCTATCTTAGCATGAGTTATTAAAATGTTTCAGACAAGAGAAATACATTTATTCTGAAGCGTTCTTTTAAAAAACTACTTTCATTTATGATTGTTCTATTAAGACCAATTCAAATTTAAGTAACTGACTGTCAAATTCATGAAAAGGCTTATTGATGAAAAGAGCAAAAAAAATGACATTATTTGTTAGATAAAAGGAAAAGCAATGCCATCAAAGAGATCAAATCTTGGGTCAAGGGATTACAACAGAGATGCATTCATACAGAATAATTCTACTGACACCTGAGTCAGCCAACTGGGATGGTTCACCCTTTCATTCCTGATTTGGAAGAAATCTACTTGCAAAAAAGTATTTATATTATTCTCTAGATCATGGCCAGAATCTAAAGAACCAGTGAGCATATTCATGAACTAAACCCAAGTTTGTACATTGGTAATTATATGTGTACCTTTCTTTTGCTTTATAATAACCCTACATTCATCACATCCCATATGCAAAATCTTAATTCCCTTGTGACACAACACTTTTGAAATTAAATTTTCAAGTACAATATGTTTTCTATCCATATGCATATTTCTACACTCTCAATTTCTGCACAAGTTTCCTAATCTTTTCTAATTTTCATAATGACTCAGGCGTATTAAAATTATTTAGGGTTTTTTTGTGTCAGGAGTGACTTCAGAAACTGCAAGTCACTTCTGGTGTGAGAGAATTGGCCGTCCGCAAGGACGTTGCACAGGGGACAGCCAGATGTTTTACCATCCTGTGTGAGGCTTCTCTCATGTCCCCACATGGGAACCTGGAGCTGACAGATGGAAAGTTCACCCCACTCCCCAGATTCCAATCGCCAACCTTTCGATCAGTAGTCCTGCTGGCACAAGAGTTTAACCCACTGCGCCACCAAGGGCTCCTAAGTTATTTAGGTGCTATTCAAAAATATCTAAATGTAAAATAAGTAAAAGATTTACTTACTAAAATCCAGTAATTTCATTAGAATTGTCATCACAAATGTTTAGACTTAAGAAGCACTGTATATGCTAATTAAAAGTTTAGAAGTAAAGAAGAAACTATTCAAATTTTCACTAAGAATTCCAGCATTAATGGAAGATACTCGTGTGACAAGATATGTTAATCAGTTTAAACAAAAAAAGGAAAGACTTTTTTAAAGTTAAGGAATAGCACTGGGCTAGAACAGGCTTTTCTAAGGTTAGGACAACATTAAAATGTTCTGCATCAAACAATGCCAAATTGGCAGTACTCTAGCATTCACTTCAGCTCAGAGTTGGCAAACCATTTGTCTTCAGTAGTAAAACTTGCAATTATAGATCAAGAGAGCAGATTATTGCATACTCCATGCACCACAGTTCTCTCTCACACACAAATATATTCACCAAATTAGCACCATGCCAAATTCCACTGCCAACAAACTAAATGTGTTTAAGACAATTTATTTTGGAATTCTTTAACTAAGAAGCAAAACACTTGTTGTCAAATGACTTGAAACAGCTTTTAAACAATTTACTTCCAAGTTATTCAATTTGGATTTCTAAAATTAGTTCCATGTGCAGGTCTTTGCTACTGTGATTAAGTCTGTGTACACAGACACACACACCAGCGTTTTGCACTTGCAGTTCTTGCCAAAACTCCATGAACTGTAAAAGCACTTTGCAAAATCCCATGAGTATTCTGCTCAAGATAAAAAAAAAATCTGCAAAATGTCTTCAGAACAGAAGCAGCCTGGGAGTAGGATGTAGCACTTCTAACTACAGTAGAGTCTCGCTTACCCAACATTCTGGATTATCCAACGCATTTTTGGAGACAATGTTTTCAATACATCATGATATTTTGGTACTAAATTCATACAGTAATTACTACATAGCACTACCATGTACTGAACTACTTTTTCTGTCAAATTTGTTGTATAACAATGTTTTGGTGCTTAATTTGTAAAATCATAACCTAATTTGATGTTTAATAGGCTTTTCCTTAATCCCTCCCCATTATCCAACATATTCGCTTATCCAACGTTCTGCCGGCCCATTTATGTTGGATAAATGAGACTCTATTGTACTTTTCAACTACACATTTAATTATTCTCACAATCAATACAACATTAGATATATTATTAGTTACTTTGATGTTGCATTACAGAATTTCAAAGAAATCTGTCTTTTGCGCTCTGTAAAGCTGATAATTTTCTTTACTATATCAAAACAACGACACAAGATCTTTAGACTATGCCACAGCAAAAGGAATGTAGTAATATCCTCCTTCTCTTTCAAATCTTTAAGTTCACTCTTGGCAACTTAGGAAAAACGGGACCATCATGTAGAATAGAAAAATCTACTGGATCAAAGTAAGTAGATACCTTACATTTAAATTCTATGCCAAATTACATAGGGTCCTACTGAGGAAAATGGGAATTACTCCTAGTAAACTTGCACAGACCTAAGCTGTTAAGCCTTCCAAGTTCTATGCAGTACACATAGCCCTTATTTTATTTGTAAAGTGATTTCTAATCCAAATGCAGCTAATTTTAAAATTTGATCACATATATCTTGCCCCCACAATGTGATTTATAACTTTTGCTCTACTATATTATGAGATCCCTCACCTCATCAGAAATCTATGAATTTAAAAGTAAAGGGGTGTTAGCACAGATAGAAAAAAGTACTTCCTGTTTAAAGGAAAATTAAAACATTTTAATGTAAAATTATAGCCTATAAAATTATATTAATGTAGAAGATTCCTATTTCCAAATGTAACTCAGGAAATTATATGTGAGAAGCAATGGGAAGAACAAAAGACATGGTTAATTAGCTATAAATATGATCTAGCAACTGAAACACTGCCATTATTCTATTCATGGTTATGCAGTTCAAATTCTGTTAATATATTACACCTTTTCAAATGAGCAATTTTAGATTAACTTATTGTCTAGTAAATATAAAGCATTTTAACTGTTTAAAATATTTGTATCGGAAGTAAACCTAACAAGACCCAAATTACTTCAAACTTAAATGTTGATACTAAGTGAGCGAGCAACTGAGGCACGTGTTCTAAAATCTGCAAGTTCAAAATCTAAAAATAATTACTACTGTTAAATTGTACTTAGATAAAACATCCGACTGTTAAGTCTTTTTAGACAGACACAGATGTATTGTAGTGAACAGACTTATTGTAACAAGTGTTTCATGATCTAGAGCAGTGATTCCCAAAGTGGGCGCTACCGCCCCCTGGTGGGCGCTGCAGCAATCCGGGGGGTGGTGATGGCCACCGGTGCATTTGCCATATGCATTAATACATATATCTTTCTGTTTAATTGCTGTTAAAATTTTTAAAAAATTAATTTCCAGGGGGTGCTGAGTCATATTTTTTCTGGAAAGGGGGCGGTAGGCCAAATAAGTTTGGGAACCACTGATCTAGAGCACTGCTTCTTAAACCATGGATCCTGACTCCAAATGGGTTCCCTTTTGCTCAATGTAAATTAAGCAATTCTCTTTTCTGTCTTAAAATGCCCTTGAAGTGTTCTGGTTTATAGCCCTTCCATACCTTTATCTGTTTATCAGATTGTGATAGCTACTAGTAAGGCTTTATGACCTTCCTCCTTTTACTATTATGTCCAGGTTAAAAGGTCAGCTATAAAAGGTATCTGTCTAACTGGTCTCACTGAGCTGAAAAGTTTTGGGAGATCACATGTATTAACATTTGTTCCATTTTTTTTAAGATACGTACTTCAGTATTAGACTCCTTCCTTGCATAGCTTGTTCAGTATGGCCAGATGAAAAATGCACCATGCACATTCAATCGCACAACTCCTTTCAGCTAAGAAAACTGTCTCCAAAGAATAGATTTTTTTATTTCTTTGTTACCAAAATATGCTTCTCCATAAGAAGCTGAGCAAGAAAAGAACACTGTTGCATCCAAGTTGATTTAAACTCAACATCTTGTTTTTATCAATCAGGTATATTATGTGTAACTGCTTTTCTCCAACCATCGAATTCAGATTAGTCTACATAAGGTTCCAGGGCTCTACCATACTGTTGTTCCCCAGCAATTGCAATTTAGCTCTCCACGATAATAATCACTGACAGATGTCTCACTAACTTATTTTTAATCAATTTAATCAACTGGCACCACCATATTATGTGGCATTAGCACACCTGAAGAATACTTGAAGATGTCCCAAAATTTATTTTTCTAAGTTCTGACTCACAAAGAAGGTAAGGTAAAGGTAAAGGTTTCCCCCAACATTAAATCCAGTCATGTCTGACTCTGGGGGTTGGTGCTTATCTCCATTTCTAAGCCGAAGAGCTGGCGTTGTCCGTAGACACCTCCAAGGTCATGTGGCCAGCATGACTGCATAGAGCGCCGTTACCTTCCCGCCAGAGCGGTACCTATTGATCTACTCACATTGGCATGTTTTCGAACTGCTAGGTTGGCAGGAGCTGGAGCTAACAGCGGCCGCTCCCGCCGCTCCCAGGGTTTGAACCTGGGACCTTTCGGTCTCCAGCTCAGTGCTTTAACGCACTTCGCCACCGGGGCTCCTTCGACTCACAGAGAACTACCCAGTAAATCACTACCCAATAACTCACTGTATGTACTGAAGGAGAAAAAAACCTACTTTCTCTGCACCTTGAAAATGGACAGTGTATTAAGTTGAAAAGCTACACATACTGCCAATGGAATATGGCCCTCTGCACTAAAGGGATTTACTTTTGAATAGTCATGTACAGGTTTGGACTTAGCACATGTGTACGCATAAGAAGAAAAAAATAACTGACTGAGCTGACAATTTGCATTTCTCTTCCATATCCAAGAGAAATAATGTAAAATTTTCTGTAAGAAGCACACTGCATACAGAAAAAAGTGATCACCACTGCTAGTAATTAAATTTATATACAGTAATAGGCAAGTGAACCATACATGTGTGCGTGTGTACCTTCAAGTTACTTGTCAATTTATGGAGATTTCAAAAATTTTAAAGTGTTTTCTTAGGAAAGGAATACTCAGTTTCTTCCTCTAAAATATAGCCTACAGCGTCTAGGATTTGTTGATGGGCTACTACCCAAGTACTTACCTGAACTGACTGTGCTTAGCATCCCAGACCGGATGAGATTACACCTTACACTACACCACATCAAATCCGTTACCTACAGCAGGGGTGTCACTCATTCTCAACAAGAGCCATATTAGGCTTATGGTTACCTTCAAAGGGATTGTTGTAATTATAGGACTGCATAAATGTAACTATGTTGTCCTGGTATTGAAAGGCAAGCTGTGTGAGAAAATTTCTGTCATAAGAAATGTTGTCTCAATTATAAGTTGTACAAACATAAGATGTCAGATCCAGCCTCTTACAATAGTTAATTTAGGCTGGAGTGAGAAGTAGTACATCACCTTTATCAAGACACAGACTGAAAACATCATGATGGAGCCACAGAAGGAATACCTCCCAGCTAAAAGACCAATGTCGTCTTGGGACAGTCAGCTTCATAGCTTACTTGAAGATGTCTTCCTAGGAGTGCTCTACTGGAGATGTCCTACTACTACAAACTTTTGTTCATTAACCTGACATCAACAGTGATTCATTTCTAACATATCAAAAGTACTGAATGACACAAAAGTTCACAAGACACAGCTTCCTTTGCTCACGACTAGAAGGAGAGGGAGAACAGGCCATGCTCATTAAAGACTTGGCTTAACGGTTTAAGTTTTTAGATCATCCAATTATATTCCAAGACATTTCCCTATACACAATAAAGGAATGAATGAATTTTTAAACTGAACCAAATTTCATTTCTATAGAACCAAATTACATTGCAATGTATGTAAAAAGTTAGATATCCACATATACAGACAAGGAAACATGTATATGAAACTTTTTGGAAAGCTCATCAGTAAAATACATGATCAGATACTTATTTACCTTACATTTTACTGACAACCTGTATTTATGGACGTACCCTGCATTTACTGATAATCCTGCTCTCTAAACCACCAGGAGAAACCAGGAATTAATTCAGAATAAAGATTGCGCAAAGTCCTTTACTCGATTATGTGGACAGTTCCATATTATCCATTCAATTTACACCAAGCAAGCGAGTTAAACCGCTGAGCTGCTGAACTTGCTGACCGAAAGATTGGTGGATTGAATACGGGGACCGGGGTGAGCGCCCGCTGTTAGCCTCAACTTCTGCCAAACTAGCAGTTCAAAAACATGCAAATGTGAGTAGATCAATAGGTACCGCTCTGGCGGGAAGGTAACGGCACTCTATGCAGTCATGCCAGCTACAGGACCTTGGGTGTCTATGGACAATGTCGGCTCTTTGGCTTAGAAATGGAGATGAGCATCAACCCGCAGAGTTGGACACGACTAGACTTAATGTCAGGGGAAAACCTTTACCTTTAAGTTAACTGTAAGCGTCTGTAGTCAATTTCCAATTACTGACCTGATAGCCAAGCTAAGATCTCAGTTCTGCAGTATTTGGTAGCCTAACATTCAGGAATAGCTGCACATTTCTGTGTTCAAAGTTGCTCTCAAATATTACTAGTCTACATGAGTGCCAAGTACTATTAAACACTACTGGAGCCAAATGGGTTAAAAAAATTCAACCTTATCTGAAGAATATGTTGTGCATTAATCATCAGTTTGATACCATGGTGACAGTCTAGCCCAAGCCTCGGCAAACTTTAGCCCTCCAGGTGTTTTAGACTTCAACTCTTACATGCCATTTGCCCAGGCCTGATTTAGCCAATCGGGAAGCAATTCTGATGCTCAACCTCAATGGCAAAGGCAGATTATATGCAACCTATTTGTACTATGTGCCACACAGTGCAATTTCATATACAGGCATACTTCATGTGAACAAAGCCTCTGACAAAGAAGTTCATTTCTACAAAGTCTTTTTATAGGAATCCAATCTAGACCTCTTTTGCTTCTTTTTGCCAGGATTGGGTTGCAAAAGCATGTCTGAAGTAAACAATGCAAAAAGAATGGGGTTCCACTCTAGATTATCCTATTGTAGTCATGCACATAACAGGGAAGGTAAACAGCCACCTCCAGAATCATGCATTGAGCATTTATGAAGAGCAAAACAAAAAGAAAAGGAGAAAGCAGATTAGTCTATTTTACCAGCTGCCCTGGAATGCTGAAAAAGCATAGATCTATGATCTTCACTACCAAAATGGAAATCATTAAGTTCAAATCACTTCCTTCTCTGCCTCTTTCATCCCACATTAAGAGGTCAGTGGAGATGTACCATCTTTTCATTTGTGAATAACATTTTTTTATTTGTTTTTTTTGGGGTGGGGAGGAGTTTGCTGAAATATGTTGAAGCACTTTGGGTTGTTTTGTTTTTTTTGTAGTGTATGATCCTATCCTATTTTTTTCAAATTATTTCCATTTCCAGCATCAATGCTTCTATTAAACAAGCACTGTCAAGAACCACTTCTATTTCATTAAATGAATTATGTCTGTATGCGTATTGAACATTCCCTCCGGTTCAATGGGATTTCCTTGCAGATAAAAATAGGCTTGTAGCAGGTGGGGAAGTTGTGATGGTAGATACCAAGCATCTAGCTCTCACACAGGAAAAAGACAATCTCTCAAGGTGGCTTGATTTCTCTGAATCTCATGTACGTTTTTTTCCTGACACTGTTTCATATTAAATTAAAATACTGGCTGGGAAGCTTTGACATGGAAATCAATGCACTTATAAAATACATATTTTGCTAACATGCACATTTATTGATGCGTTTCACTTAAGCAATGCATTTTCTTAAACTGCATATTTATGCATATTTTTCAGCTTTGTGCATTTTAGCTGTTCACTTTTCAAAAATCCAAATTTGTTTTGTACACTCTTTATGTATCTCTGAAAATGCCTCATTATGTAGAAATATTCTTGAAGTAAGAGTATGTCTTCCTACATATATTCAGTTTATAGGTGCATAGATAAGTTTTCACTGTCAATTCCAACTAAATCTTCTCCACTACATCCTTCATCCTTGGCCTACATAAGTCTAAAGAGTAGATTCCAAAGATGTGCCAAAAGTTGTGCCATATGACTTAAGAATTGGCAAGGCTGAACATGTAATATATAATGTCTCATGGGTCACCATGTACGTCTCATCTAAATGACTGTGTTGGGGACAGGTTAAGTGGCAACCTTAGTTCTCAAGAGGCACAAACTGCAAATTTTGAGAATCTCTCAGACAGAGGGTTTCACAACTGAGAATTAAATATTGATTACACACGCAGCCAAACATTGCATTTTAATGTCAAACTATGACATCATGAGATCGAGTTGTAAGGCATCTCAGAGTGCATGTACACTACAGAATTTATGCAGTTTAACACCACTTTAACCACCATGACTCAATGCTATGGGATCATAGGATTTGTACCATCCCCGCTTGACAGAGAAAACTACAACTCCCATGACTCTGTAGCATTGTCATGGCAGTTAAAATGATGCTAAGCTGCATTAATTATACAGTGTCTATGCTGTACATATTTCTATATTTCTGGTACCATAAGCCTCTTAGATTTAAATCTGTGCATACCTATGTACACTTAAGTGGCTAATTAATTAGCCCGCAATATAGGCAAGTCCCAGTCATGCAAACATAACTTGAGTTTGGAAACTGTCTTCAAGTTTGTCTCCACACATTGTGCTTGTGCTACAGTATGAAGTATTTACAAACTGAACATTTCAGTTCCAGCAGAAATCTGCAAAGAATCCTATGGGCATTACTTAAGAATGTAGGCACTGGATGACCAAGTTTTTTTAAAAAAAATCCCATTAAAATAAAGGCATGCAGAATTGACACTAAGGATGCACCTACACTGTAGAATGAACGCAGCCTCACACCACTTTAACTACTCAATGTTATGGATTTACGGCAGTTGGAAGTTTGGTGAGGCACCAGCACACTGGCAGAGAAGGCAAAAGACCTTGCAAAACTATAACTCCCAGGAATCCGTCATATTGAGCCATAGCAGTGAAAGTGGTGTCAAGCTGCATTCATTCTACAGTGCAGACGCAACCTTCTCCTTGCAAGTTCTGAATATACAAAAGGACAGGTCAAAGTTATGTGTTTAGAAAACAACTAATATAGGTTAAGTAGATGTTCCTCACTGCACATAAATACACACATGCTTTTGGCAGGTTACAGACAAGACTGAACTACAACAGTGCAAGTATAGTACGTGCTTTAGTTTCAGTGCTTCATAGTTTACTGTAAATTAATCACACTAAATATATTGGTTGCAAAGTTTAGTGTAAATACATCTTCCAATAGCCTCTGATGCAGGCAGTTATCTCCCACATTAAGCATGCCAGGAAACTAAAGCATTAAATAAGCCAGGAAAATAAACTTTAAGATGACAGATCGGTTTTTTAAGAACATGTGCTTCAGCTTATAGGAGGCAGAGGACTTTCAAGGTTATCCATCTAACTACAGCAAACTGCTCAAGGAAGCATTAAAAAAGCAGTTGAAGCAGACAGGAATTTCCATTGCCTTCCTGGGTAGAAGACACACCCTCCGACTAATGATAGGAAAGCATTTTGAATCCGGACTTACTCTTACAAGTGCTCCGCCTGGGGCAAAAAAGTTTCTCCCTTTTCCAGCAAAGAAAAGAAACTCTTGCTCAATAAGTAGCAATTATGCTGCAGAATTTATATGCCAAACACGACTAAATGGAAGAAACACCAGATCAGTCAAGCATAGCTTTAGTGCTTTTGAGTATGATTAACAGAATGAGCCTTCAAAGGTCAATTAAATGTCAATACTTTTTGAGGGGGAGAGAGGAAAGTCTTCTGAAAGTCCGTTCAAGAAGCCCTGGAATTCTACAAGGCTAACTGTACTGTACAATCCCACAAACAACGTAATGTGTGTATATAAATACAGAAATGCTTCCTGCAAAAGAGTAGCATTTATACTACTGGCCAGAATACTGCCGAACTGTCTTATCAGTTGAACTTAATCAAATAGGCAACTGCTTTAGAAGGATTTTAAACACATTTTAAAGATTATTTTCACTGGGTTTTTTTGGGGGGGGGGGGGGCTCTGTGTAAAGAAATGTAAAAGAACACTTTTTTCACAATTGCAAACCATACACCTTAGGGTATAAAACCCACTGCTATGAAGACATTTTTAGTCAAAGTTTTCAATTTACTTCAGCTCTTCTCATCTAATGTATCACATTGCTGGGCATCTTATTGATTAATTAAGCAATGCATTGTCTCTTCAATACTAACCAGAATCTTCACTGCAAGCAGTACGTTACAGTGGATATTATCTGTATATCTCAAGCAAAGGCCTTTGGGGAGAAAATGAAAACTTAGGGTGTATCTACACTGTGGGATTAATGAGGTTTCACACCGCTTTAACTGCCATGGTTCAAAGATCATGAGAGTTGCAATTTCACAAAGATTTTGTCCTTTTTTGTCATATAGCTCATCAAACCACAACTCCCAGGATTCCGTAGCATTGGCTGTGGCCATTAAAGTGTTGTCAAACTGCATTGCTTCTACAATGTAGATGCATCCTCAGATGGACTGCAAAACATATTCAGTTTACTTATAGAATTACATGAAAAAGGGATACTTTTGCAGATACTGGAACTTCTGTTGGAACAGAACATCTGTTTGTTACGAAAGGCAGAAAAGTAGAAAACTATTTCTGTGCTTTTACAAGGACACACTTCAATTCCTCAACATGAATCCTCAACGTGAATAATGAATTCAAGTGGCCTCTGAGGCCTGAAAACCCATCAGACTTATTTGCAAGGTCAACCAAACACAGGAAAAGATGTTAACAGTATTCTCTGAAATTAAGGGTTTCTCTAAAAGCGATTTGTTATTTTGATCTCTGGAGGTGAGGAACTGTACCATTCCAGTGAAAAATCTGCCTTGGGAGAGTTTTAGTCTTTTACATACACCTAAAAACAGGAGCATTACAGAACTGAATAAACTAAATCTTAAAATCAATCCACAAGTGATCACTCAAGATACTCCTGAACAGCAATAGAAAAGGTTCAGGTCTAATACTCTCAAAATACAGAACGTCCTAATATAAAACACTATTTTCAACTTAATTTGCTTCGTACTGTATGGAAGCTCACCCCTGCCTTTTTAACTGACTCTCTTTGAAGAGTTTAAGAAGTTACCAATCAGTTCCGATCTTAAATAGGCATGATAAACTCACATCATGGGCGGATCTGCACTATAGAATTAATATAGTTTGACACCACTTTAACTACCATGGCTCAATGCTAGGGCATTGTGGGATTTGTAGTTTGGGGAGGCATCAGTACCTTTGGGCAGAGAAGGCTCAAAACCTTGCCAAACCACAACTGCCATGGCTCCAAAGTTTTGAGCCATGGCAGTTAAAGTTATGTCAAACTGCACTAATGCTACAGTGTAGATCAGTGGTTCTCAACATGTGGGTCCCCAGGTGTTTTGGCCTACAACTCCCAGAAATCCCAGCCAGTTTACCAGCTGTTAGGATTTCTGGGAGTTGAAGGCCAAAACATCTGGGGACCCACAGGCTGAGAACCACTGGCGTAGATGCACCCTATCACTCAGCAGGGCTTCACGAATAGGATGCCCTTGCCTACAAATCTATTGATAAGGAGGGGAAAACTGGAATTATTATTATTTATTGTACTTATACCCTGCTCTCCTCACCCCCAAAGAAGGATTCAGGGCGGCTTACAAACCATAGCAATAATTCAATGCCAGATTCAGACAATAACAGTAACAGTAAGGCACAATATTATAAAACTGAAAAAAACCATATACTTATCAATTATAAATAATCTTTCAGATGATTCAAACATATCAAAGGTCTAGCATCAACTGAGCTTTGTAAACATTAAGCAAATTGCTTTTGCTGTTCTTATACAGTTTCCGTCATACTTATGGGTCATATTAATCCCCAAAGGCTTGCTTAAATAGCCAGGTCTTAAGATTCTTCCTGAAGCTTAAGAGTGAGGGGGCTGTTCTGATGTCACTGGGGAGGGAGCCCCACCAACCCAATTAGTGCCATCCACCAACTCAATCCATTTTTCCACACAAATAGAATACCTTTTCTGCTGCAACACCTAAGCCACTGTGTCACCCATTATGTCCTCTGAGCTTGGGTGGGATGGTTAGTCCTCCCTCTGGAATAAAAGCAAAGGAACAATAATAGTCAGGTTTGCCAACGTGACCCTTTTCCCCTTCAGCGTCTTCTCCGGCGTCTTCTCTGGGGTGCATCCACACTGCAGGAATGCAGTTTGACAACACTTTGAATGTCATGGCATCCTGGGAGTTGTAGTTTCCCAAGGTCTTGAGCCTTCTCTGCCAAAGAGTGCTGGCGTCTCCCTAAACTACAAATCCTAGGATCCCATGGCATTGAGCCAGGGCAGTTAAAGCTGTGCCAAACCGCGTTAATTCCACAGTGTTGATGCACCCAGAGGCAGAAATCCACCTTCCTGGTCCAAGCAAAGAGAAGTTGGGTTTACTTCTTCTTGTTGCTTCTTCCTTCTCTTAGCATTTGGCGGAGTGAAATGAAATAATACAATCCTGGCGCAACTTTTCCTTGCATGTCCTTCCTTCTGCTTTCCCCCAAGGATTCCAGGCTCCACCTCTCTCTCTCTCTCTCTCTCCTTTTTTTTCCTCCTTGCAAAGCCTCGCCCTGCCCTTTGTCTCCTTGGCTTCCCTTCTTCTCCCTTTCTTCCTCTTGACAGCTGCAGCAGCAGCAACAACAACGACGCTCCCCTCTCCTTTCCCCCAAGTTTGCAAAGAACTGTGTCCCGCTCGCTCACGCGCGCGCGCGCGCACACACACACACAAACCAAGTGAGCATGCGCGGGCGCTAAGCCGCCCCACCTGCAGGGAGCGACTCCGCCACACTGCTGTTCGCGGCTCCTTCGGCTTTGCCCGGGGAATTCCGTCCTCTCCATGCTAATTTTCCTCCAATATCAGCCAATCAGCCGCCGAGTCCAGTAGGCGTCAGCCAATAGGAAAAGGAATGGGAGCTTCAGCTTGTTCGTTCTCTCGCGCGCCTGCCTGAGGTTAGGCGCGCGCTGTCTGCTTTCCTTGGTCAGAGTTCTTTGCATTGGAGAGCTTTCCTAACCTTTGGAAACATGAATGCATTTTTGACACTGCTTTGACTGCCATGGCTCAATGCTATAGAATCCTCGGAGTTGTCATTTGGTGAGGCAGTGTAAAACAACTTTAGTGGGTTGCTGTGAGTTTTCCGGGCTGTATGGCTGTATTCCAGAAACATACTCTCCTGTCGTTTCGCCCACATCTGTAACAGGCATCCCCAGAGGTAGTGTGGTCTATTGGAAACTATAATATAACGATAACACTTGCATTTATACAAGAGCATGCATTTACATTTCTTTGGCTTCAGTCAATTGTACAACGATTATGTGAGATAGATAGATAGATAGATAGATAGATAGATAGATAGATAGATAGATAGATAGATAGATAGATAGATAGATAGATAGATAGGCATTCTATTTGTTCTGCATGGCAGAAATGCATCTGAGACAAAACTAGGGAAGTGGGTTTATATATCTGTGGAATGTCTAGGGTGGGAAAAAGAACTCTTGTCTGAGGCAAGTGTGAATGTTGCAATTGGCCACCTTGATTAGCACTGGATAGCCTCGCAGCTTCAAAGCTTGACTGCTTCCTACCTGAGGGAATCCTTTGTTGGAAGCTGGCCCTGATTGTTTCTTGTCTGGAATTTCCCCTTTTTAAGTGTTCTTTATTTTCTGTTCTAATTTTAAGAGGTTTTTTTTTAATACAGCCAAGATTTGGAGCTGCATTTTTGCCATGCAGAAGAAATAGAATGCTTAATAGAGGAGAGGAAGAGGGAAGTTGTGAATACAGTGTTCCCTCACTTATCGCAGGGGTTATGTTCCAGGACCACCTGCAATAAGTGAAAATCCGTGAAGTAGGGACACTATATTTATTCTATATGTAGAGGAGAGCAAACCACAGACTACTTACTACAATGTAGTCTGTACTTTATTTTAGCAGTTACAATATACAGTACACCGACAGAAAAGAAGAATGGAAGCTAAATAACCCTTTTTTATTTCCAACCCTTCCCTACCCTCCCCCATCTCCCTTTATTTTTTCTTCCCCCCTTCCAAAACCCTTTGCACACCGCAAAAACCTGCAAAACAGTGAAAATACCGTGGTAAATGTGTACATTAATATTAATTGAAAGCCCGCAAAACAGTGAGGGAGCGAAAAGTGAAACACTGTAATTCAAAACAAAGGAAGAGTTTACCATAAACCTTGATAATCTGTGATGAATTGGCTTTGAATATTTGGGAAATCTGTGGCAAACACGAGGTGAGCCATATATCATGATCATTGTACAATTGACTGAAGCCAAATAAATGTAAACACATTCGCTTGTATAAATGCAAGTGTTGCAGCCCTACAACTACAGTCTGGTGTGGGCTAGTCCATGAGGTCACAAAGAGTCAGAAGTGACTGAACAAATAAACAACAACAAAACATTTATTAGATTAACAGGATCACAAAGTTGGAAGAGACCCCAAAGGCCATCCAGTCCAACTACATTCTGCCATGCAGGAATACAATCAAAGCACTCCCAACAGATGGCCATCCAGCCTCTGCTTAAAAACCTCCAGAGGAGACTCCATGCTCAGCATATTCCACTGCAGAACGGCTCTTAATATCAGGAAGTCCTTTCTAATGTTTAGGTAGACCCTTTTCCTGCAATTTGAATCCATTACTCCATGTGCTAATCTCCAGAGCAGCAGAAAACAAGTTTAGCCCCTTTCTCAATGTGACATCCTTTCAAATTTTTAATGTAGCTATTGTATTCTCTGTCAGCCTTCATTTCTCTGAGATAAACATATCCAGCTCCTCATAGGGTCTGGCTTCTAAACCTTTGAATAAGAATGTTGATGGCAATTTCCATGGAGATATTAAAGATCTAACTACTGAGATTTTGCTTTTTATTAAAGACTCACACCACATTACAGCATTTGGAGACTTCATTTACTCTCATGGCAATATCCTATGGAATCTCGGTGATTATACTTTGGTGAAGTACTACAACTCTCTGAGAACTCTCTCCTTAAATGGCAAATCCCATGATTCCATAGGGTGACTCTGTATCCTGTAGGTTCCTATAAGGCAGAGATTTCCAAGCTGTGTGTCACGACCCGTTCGTGTGTCTGCTGTATGGTGCAGGTGTGTCGCACAAATGTAACAAGAAACCTCTTGAGTCTATGTGAAATACGCAATAAAACATACGTTTCAAAAAATATAAATCAAAAGTTTTCATGAGACATGTTGTGTCCTCATGCATTTTGTTATTACAATTTATGTATGCGTCTGTATTTTTTATAACATCCAGTTTGCTAATAAAGCTGAATTACTGTGTTACGAAATGCATGTCTAAAGAGTCTGTCACCAATGTGAAATGTGGAAAGTTCTGTTATAAGGCAGTGCTTGTGGGGCTACCACTACAAAGTCTCACACCAGAAGCAACTTGTTTATTAGCTTCTGACACGATAAAAAAAACCCTCCAAAGTGTTTAGAAATTATAAGGAATATTAAATTTTGTATCTAAATTTCTGTCAGGAGTGAATTTTGTAGACTGGGCCTGAATTAAGTTAGGCTGGCAGTACACAGTAAAAGTACGTTTTTATGTTGTGTAATATTTTATTTAGACTTTCAATTCTAAATTTAGTGCTGTTTTGGGATTTTATTGTATGATGTGGTTTTTGCATTTCTTATTTTTATTCTGGTAAACATTCATTATATTTTTATTTGTACATTACCGATGTGCCTGATAGGCAGAAGATGTAATTTATAAATGAACAGCATTAAAAAAAGAAAAGACAACTGTGTTGAACAGTCTACATAATTCATCATATGTTATGTTACCTTATTGTTAAAAACAATGGAAAATTAAGCAATGCTCATATTACCTATTAACAAATGTAGGCTCCAACTGTCACAAACACTTGACAACTATCTGTATTCTGTACTCTGTTTTTAACTGGTGCTGAGGTTACATTTTACAAGATATTTGTACTCATGTTTGGGATAACTAAAGTCAAATATGTATGAGTGCCCTTTCTTTTGAAAGAGAGTTAATAAATCACAACTGTCCCCTACTAAAATATGTTAACAATATTGATGCATCTACTTGATGCACCCTAGTACATTTTTGCAATATATTTTCTAGGCTTGAGCCTGAATCAGTTTGAACAAAAATGATTTGCAATATTCAGTGGTTTGTTTCATATACATTCCAAAAACAGAATGGGGAGGAGAGGACTGAAAAACTGAACAAAATGGATTAAGGAAACCGGATTTTATCCGTTACTAGGGAGGATGGAGTTAAGTCTGCAATATACCTGAGGCAGGGGTCTGCTGTGGAGATCCTGGGGAAGATGGGATTATTGCAGCAACCTTTTCTCCATCCCCCAGCAGTAGCGTCTGTCCATTTCTTTTTAGAAAGTTTCCTAGGCTCCTCCTTCAGTGAGGACCCTACTGGAAACTCACTTTCCCAGCAGCACTTGCATGTGGCGGGCATTGAAAAGTCTCTGAATTTCTCAGAGCATGATGGGAGTTGAAGATTTCTCTGTTTCTCAGCCAGTAAAAAGCCTGGTTCTGTTCATGCTCTGATTGGCTGAGATTAGGCCGGCAGCAAATCAGTCCCCAAGCAGCCCTCCCACAAAGAGGGGGAAGGAGGGAGGGAGGAAGAATCTGGTTGGTAAGTACAGTGTTCCCTCACTTATCGCTGGGGTTAGGTTCCAGGACCACTCGCAATAAGTGAAGATCCGTGAAGTAGGGATGCTATATTTATTTAAATATTATACATTATTTTAGTAGTTATACACTATTTTAAGTCTTTATCAATGAATCGCGTGTGGATAAATCGCCTCCTTCTCCTCCCATTGCCGCTTGGGCTCCTTTTCTCTCCCTTTGGCTTCTCCTTCCTCTCTTCCTTAGCCTGTAAATTGTAAATTTTTATGATTTATAATAGTCTTTTAGAGTTTATTGAAAAACCGCAAAACAGCGAATCCATGAAAAGTGAACCGCAAAATAGTAAGGAAACACTGTAGCTGGGCTCAGTGTCCTGATGGAAGTATGTGGGACTTCACTAATTGTGCCCATACCTTTGAGTGGCCTTGTGACCATGTTGGGGTGCCCAGCTGGAACTTTGTGGGCTATCCCATGAAATCTGAATCATTGGGTTGCTGCGAGTTTTCCGGGCTGTATGGCCCTGTTGCAGAAGCATTATCTCCTGACGTTTCGCCCACATCTATGACAGGCATCCTCAGAGGTTGTGAGGTGTTAGAAACTAGGTAAGTGGGGTTTATATATCTGTGGAATATTCAGGGTGGGAGAAAGAACTCTTGTTTGCCTGAGGCAAGTATATGTTGCATTTGGCCAGCTTGATTATTTATTTATTTACAGTATTTTTAGCCTGGATTTCTTAACCCTGGAGGGGACTCAAGGCGGCTTCACAACATGGCAACAATGTGATGCCTTTTAAAAACAGAGTACTGTACGAAAGCAACCATTTAAATAAAGTAAAACATTAAAATACAATTAAAACAGTTAACATTTAACTCTGAACAACAGAGTAAATCACGTGATCCATAGGCATAGTCCATTGGTCATTCCATTGGTCAATTCCATATCTTTCATATCTGTTATTGCACCAGTATTAAATAGCCTGGCAGCTTCAAACCCTAGCTGTATCCTGCCTGGGGGAATCCTTTGTTGGGAGGTGCTAGCTGGCCCTGAATGTTTCTTATCTGGAAGTCCCCTGTCTTCTGAGTGTTGTTCTTTATTTACTGTCCTGATTTTAGAGGGTTTTTTTAATCTTGGTAGCCAGATATTGTTCATTTTCATGGTTTCTTCCTTTCTGTGGAAATTGTCAACATGCTTGTGGATTTCAGTGGCTTCTCTGTGTAGTCTGACATGGTGGTTGTTAGAGTAGTCCAGCATTTCTGTGTCCTCAGATAATATGTGGACAAGCCATACAACCCAAAAACTCACAGCAACTCAGTGATTCCAGCCATGAAAGCCTTAGACAACACAGTGTTTTATTGATCTACATGCAAATTGACCGATGCCTGGATGTAAAGTCATGGTAGTGACCCCTCTGCACGCAAATGATCTGCCTGGCTCAATGGGCAGTTGAGGTTACAGCATGGGGCAGGAAATGAGCCATAGTAGGGACCTGCCATTGTTGCTTTTCCTGGCAGTCTCTTCTGGCTGGAAACCCTTCTTTGCACACTGCTGAGCTGCCAGCCATGAGATGGAATTTGCACAACTCTTGTTGGCTATCGGTTCCCCACATCTTGGCCAGAGGTATTTAAAACTGCCAGAGAGACAGTTCTCTCCAAGCCTCCTAACACCCTTGGTGTAATTTATATTACTATTTGTTATAAGTTTGTGGAGGCAGTTGGCATGGATCACGGATCCAAGAGTGAGTGAGCAGTGGCTGTATAGCACTGGAATGGGATAGTGGTCCCTCTCCTTAGGGCAGTGGTGGCAAACTTATAGCACGTGTGCCAGAAGGGGCATGTGGCATGCGTGCCATTGCCCACCCCAAGCTCGCTCAATCATTTGCCATAAGCTCATGCTTATCCCACATTATCTGGCAGTGTAGATTCATATAATTCAGTTTAAAGCAGATAACTGGGATCAGATCCTGGGATATAGGGCAGTGTAGATCCAGCCACAGATACATCTGTTGTGGAAGTAGTGTTTGGATTCTATTCCCCTAAGATTCCACAGAGACTTAGTATTTTGAAGGAAAGATTACTTCATAAAATTTACTGTCGTAATCTGATTGCTTTCTTTGAAGCTATAAAATGAAGAAGTAATGATGTATATATTCATCACTGACATTCACCCTCATCAGGCTATAAACCAAATGGTGAGCATGGCTCAGAAGTGAGGATAAAGCTCTAATTCCCGAGTTTGGAGTCTCAGGAGTCCAGAGGAAAAACTGGAGCAGAAGGATGGGAGGTGGTTAGACAAGATTTTCAGAAAACTAAGCATACAAGTTGTAACAGAACTGCTGCGTAGGAGGCTAGCAAAAGGAAATGCACACTTGTTCTGATTCAGTGCATAGGCTTGAATACATTTAATTTAGACAAACATATATTGCACTAATGGGAGAAAAATACGAATCAAGAGTTCAAAAATATCTGTTCCCATAGTTTTATAGGTTTCAGCACTTGCATGTTGAAACCTCTGTCATTGCTTCATAATTCATTTTTCTGCAGGTGTGTAGACACTTAATTATACAGTATTAAACTTAGTGGTTGATATTTTTCTGTATGATAAATTAAAAGGAATGCTAAAATGATGTGTGCATGTATATGCCTGAGTAAAATTGTATGAACAACATTATAATAATTATGGAAAGTAGACATTTTTTAATGGTGTTCTTCATTTACTCTTCTGTTCCGTCCTTGTATTTATTTAAATTGTCTTGTAACTTTTGCATCAGACTGGTTTTATGCTCATCTTCAATCATTTTATGAAACAAACATTGTTTTACTCTTATTTCATACACAGTTTTTCCTTTATTTCATACTCAGTTACATTTCAGTCTGTCCACGAGATGATTTGGGTTTTAAAAGGAGACTGTTAAAACCACAAGACAGCTATAATCTTTCACTAGTCAAATTAGCATTTAATTATAATTATTGTGCTATAACATGTTCAGCAATTCTTAACCAGCTCATGGCTTGCTTCAGCTTTACAACTGTTCTTTCCCTCTTTCGTTCCATAAATGTTAATATAACATTTATGTTTCTAAATGCCTGTTTTATGCAGTCAAATGTCATTCTGGAAGGCCCAAGGGAGGAATTTATTTACTTAGCGAAAAAGCTTACACAGTAGACTCTCAGGGCCCTTCCACACAGCCCTATATCCCAAAATATCAAGGCAGAAAATCCCACAATATCTGCTTTGAACTGATTTATCTGAGTCCATACTGCCATATATTCCAGTTCAAAGCAGAAAATGTGGATTATATTCAGCTGTGTGGAAGGAGCCTCAGTTAACCAGAACTTGAACAACCAGGAAAAAATACCTAAAAATTAAAAAGCTGTTTTATAATAAAATAAAGCTGTGTTATATTGAGTTTATTTTAATTTGCTTCTAAGGACTGTATTTTAATATTAATATCAAGTTAATACAGAGTTTATGGTGTGGGGGTTTTTTTCATGTCAGGAGCTACTTGAGAAACTGCAAGTTGCTTCTGGTGTGATAGAATTGGCTGTCTGCAGGGACATTGCCCAGGGGACACCTGGATGTGTTACCATCCTGTGGGAGGCTTTTCTCATGTCCCTGCATGAAAAGCTGGAGCTGACAGATGAGAGCTCACTCCACTCCCCGGATTCGAATAGCTGACCTTTTGGTCAGCAGATCTGCTGGCACAAGGGTTTAACTCATTGCACCATCAGCTCCTTATGGTATGGTATGGTATGGTATGGTATGGTATGGTATGGTATGGTATGGTATGGTATGGTATGGTATGGTATGGTATGGGGCAGAGGTCCCCAAACTTTTTAAACAGGGGGCCAGTTCACGGTCCTTCAAACTGTTGGAGGGCTGGACTATAGTTTTTTAAAAAACTATGAACCAATTCCTATGCAGTGTACACTGCACATATCTTATTTTGAAGTAAAAAAAAACCAAAACAGGAATAAATACAGCCTCAATGTTAATCATAATCATAATAAAATAATAAAGAAGGTTGGAAGAGACCCCTTGGGCCATTTAGTTCAACCTCCTTCTGCCTTTGTGCACCAAAAGCACTACCGTGTTTCCCCGAAAATAAGACAGTGTCTTATATTAATTTTTTCTCCCAAAGATGCTCTAGGTCTTATATTCAGGGGATGTCTTATTTTTCCATGAAAAATTCACATTTATTGTTGAACAAAAAAATGAACATTTATTATATACTGTGCAGTAGTTGTCATCACAAACCAGCATAACCAGACAAATTGTGAATCCTATCAAGAATTTCTTGTTACTACCATTATTTCCATGTACAACACTCTATGGTACGTACATTTACTGATCCTGCATGCTCTGGTGTTCTGGGTGGTGGGCATGCTTCCAAACAAAAACTTTGCTAGGTCTTACTTTCGGGGGAGGCCTTATATTTAGCAATTCAGCAAAACCTCTACTAGGTCTTATTTTCTGAGGATGTCTTATTTTAGGGGAAACAGGGTAGCAAAGCACCCCTTAATAATTAATTATTAATTAAATAATAATTAAAATACCATTATAAACAAGCAAAGCTTTGGAAGGCACACACCAGGCGAGGGAGGAGATGGGAAAGTTGTGCGCCTTTCCCTCCTGCCCTCCGCACACACCTTCTCCTCCTTTCCCTCTGCACGCACCTTCCTCGGTGATGGAGGAGGGAGCTGTCGCTGCAGGGGCGATATACATGGCTTCGATGGGTCGCATGTGGCCCCCGGGCCTTAGTTTGGGGACCCCTGGTATGGTATCAGGCCTCCTTTTAATAATAGCACTCAAGCAACCATAACCCAACATTTATCCAGCATCTGCCAATCCCCATGGCTGCTGGTTAACTGAGAGTCTACTGCATTTGAAAATTGGGTTCATGGTACACTCCCACTCATCTCTCACACATTCCATTTTTGGATGAATGCTCAGAGAACATGTGAATATTCTCTTCGTTGCCATACCCACTGAAAATGTCATGCTGGAGTAAGTATGGTTTTTTCAAGCTGATCAGACATCATTATGCCACAAACTCATCTCTGCTAGGTTGGTTTTTCATAGTATTAAAACAGCATTAAAAGTTTGCAGGAGACTTTGAGCCATAACCGAATGCTGTTACAAATATAGAACTACAAAAGCTAAACGATACAACCAACTAATGGTGGGGGAAGGAGGGTGAGTAGTGAATGTACCTTAGTTCAATGCTCTGGCTAAGTTTATGTTCCGGTGAAGTCCTAATGAATTATACAGGAAGGACCCCACACCAGAGTGGTGTCTTCTGAGGGTTGGTGTTGCTAAGCAGATTGCTCGCTATGTCGCCATGCATGCATAATGGGCAATGGCCATTATGTTTGAGTGCAGCCAAGTACTTAATGAGCTGCATGCTACAATGCATTACACGGTTTAAGCTCTAGTAAAGCATGAGCAAGGAAGGGTCAGAAGTGCAAAGCTGGAGGGCTGGCACAGTGACTGTGTTTGCACTCAGCAAGGAACTAATCAGTTAGTGCAAGGCAATTGGCGATCTAATCAAATAGAATATAAAGCAGTAATAGCAATGTCCAGACATTTGGCTGAAAGGGTGATTGATTAAGTTTTTGGTCATTATTACTATTAACCTACACAATCCTTGCCAGCCCCTAATCCACTAATTTTGGAAATTCAAACTAATCAGGGAATAATTTTCTAATTAGCACTTGGAAAGTTACTTTTTATATTATAATTCTGAGTTATAATATAACTCATCACAGCGTTCTAGGAGTTGTAATCAAAAAGCAATTTTCCTAAGCTGAGATCTACATGGTTGCAATTGTCTCACACAAATACTTCTGAGATGTGTAAGATAAAGCTCTTTTTAGAGGAGGTTTATTTAGAGGTTTATTAAATAACACAACTCACTGAAATGTAGATTGTAAGAAAAGTAAAGGCTCTTATGAATCGAGAATAGGCATGTCAGTTTGCAGCATTTCAAAGCCAGGGACTCAAAGGGAGAGCTGCTGGTGTCACAAGGCTGTCAAATCTTGGAACACAAAAGCCTGATCCTGGGGCCAAAACAGAAAGCAGCAGCAAGGGGGAAGAGTCACACGATGGAAAGACCAGAAAAACTGGAAAGCTTTTCTGAAGAGAATTAGAAAGATATCTCCTTTGCTCTATGCAGAGAGGGGAGGGAGGCATTTTCTCATATGTGTGGTGAAAACTTTGAAAAACCTCTCATGCTATATAAGTAATTGGCTAATATTGAAGGACATGAAACTTACTGTATGTTTCACTATGTTGCAATCATAATGTAACACAATGTTGGATAAGGTGCTAGTTATACATAACTACATTATAACTAATTATTTACTATTTCATTGAAGGCATTTATTATCTCTTAACCTGTCAAGGCTTCCAAAGTGGTGTACAATTGCTAAAATCACTTTCAAATACATAGCCACAAACATGTAAAGCAGTCTAAACTCTTTAAAAATAATTCTAAAGTAATTTAGTTACTTCTTGCTCTTACTCTTACTCATCAATTGGATGACTAAATTACATCCACTAGTGTTTTGTATATACAGGTACTGAACACCAGTGAGCAAAATGGGACTTTATGCAGATGTTTTGAAGGCATAAAAACATTTTGTTGCACACACATACCATGGTACTAACAGTTCAGAATTAGCCTCACCAGTTTGTGAAATTGCCTTGTTGACCTTAGCTTTCTTATACACTAATTTACTGCATGTATACTAGAGATAAGGATGCATCTACTGCCCAAGTAAGATATAGATGTAAACACTCGAGTAACGTCCTAAATCCTAAAGGCTGAAAACAGCTCCAGCAACAAACACAAAAAATTTAACAAGCTAGTCATCTAAGGCACTGTTTCTTAAATTGTGGGGCATGAAAAAATTGCCAACAATAAAAGCTTTCTGAACGCCATCTAGACATTTATACAAATATGTTAGCAACAGATGTGCAGTGTTTATAATAGACTCTGCAGAAAATGCTTCAGCTGTACTTCATAAAAAGGAAAATCAGCCTGTTTAACAAGCCTTGAAAATGCTGGTTTATTATCAGTAAATGTTTTATTTTTATACCTATATACCTAGGGTCATGTAATAATTTCTTGGGTGGGAAGGGGTCTCGAGTGGAAAATGTTTAAGAAACCATGTGAGACAAACAGACACATGGATGTGGTAGTACTTTCTTAGTAAGCTGGTACCAAAAAAAGTGGGAGCAGCTAGACCACACACACAAGCAATTCCTAGAGAATTTGTTTAGAAAAATGCTTTCACAAAATGCAGAATAGTCTTGATTATTTGTGAGATTCCTTAGTTCAGCCTCCTCCCTCCTGTGCTCGTTCTCCTTCTGTCCTGTGAAGAGTATCATTCATACCAGTGCAGACCAGATGCACATTCACACAGCAGCCCCATCCTGAAGAGGTGAATGGGGGAAGAGCACCGGCCGTGGAACTCGGCAACCAGGTGCACATTCTTCATGATCCCCATGAACTACCCACCCACAGTATTTGTGGGTTTCCCCTCACTTTCATGATGTTTCTGCTCCTCAACCCCTACAAATGTGGAGAGATGATTTTATTTTATTTTGTTTCAGAAGCATATTACTCCTGGAACATAGTCTGATTTCTCTTGCTTTCATCTTTCAAACTTCTTTGGGACCAAGACGCTTTAGAGTGTGCTTCTGTATTTATGAACCTGACTGATCATGGAGGTTATTGGTGGTTTCACATGGGGGCAAGATCCATTTAGGGATCACTCAGGATACAGCTTTGAGTGTGTTGGCCCCTCTGTGGAATTCCCTGCCAGCTGATGTTAGTGCATACCTAACATGGCTTCGTTTTTGTCCTCTGCTAAAGCAAACTTCCTGTACTGAAAGACCAATCATTCTGATATTGATATAATTATCTCATCTTGTGTTTTGTATTTTGACAGTGTTGTACAGTGCTTTGGCAGCAAACATTCAACATCTTGCAAGGTCAAAAAGTCAAGGCAGGCAGTCATGCCAACAACCTGGGTTGCTGCCAAGTTGACTGAATGTAAGGAATTGCCTATTTTTGGAACGGAAGAAGTATTGCCACTGCTGATAATGTAGTTACTAAGGAGATTTGATGTAAGTTTGATTAAGAGTACAGTACTTCATGCAAGGCATAAACAGAGGTACTGCTCAATCATGGAAACAAAAAATGTGTTTATTACAAGAAAGCTTAACAGCTGTCTTCCAGTTTGTAGAAATACTAGTATCAGGTCTCTCTAGCATTATCACATACCTTGTATGATTTTAACATATTTGCTGATGAAGAAGCTAGTGTATTTTGTGTATTCTAGTCGGCCAAACAGAGGTGTCATTGTTTTATGGATTTTAATTTTTGTTGTATTTTCCTGCATGCCGAACATGCCTATCACTATGTTTCCAGGATACGAAAATACAGAAAATGGGAAATTTTAACACAGGGAGCTAAACGCTTTCATTTGAGCTACAGCTGTCAGGTTATACCTATATAGCACCTAAATGTTTTTTTCTGGATGTAACAGTACAGAGACGTAGGGCACATCTACACAAACCCTTTATCTCAAAATAGAGGGGGATCATCTCTGTGGCAGCTGCATGATACAGGGAGCTGATTCAGGTTAATGGGGATTTCAACTGCAATATCAAAAGTCACAGGTTGCTCCAATTTTTGTCAGAATCCGGAGCAAACCACATAAATAGTTGGGACTAGTTTGAGCTGGAACCTGCTGCAACTATTTACACGGCCACCCATATTCCCTGGGATTAGTGGCCCAGTGAAATGGAACAGCGCTTAATATCTGACTCTTGTTCTTGTAGCAGTGCCCAATAGGCACCACATGCTAGTGTCCATTGCTTGTCACCCAATGTGATGTCAGCCAGGGTAAAAGGTTGATTACCCTGTTTCCCCTAAAATAAGACATCCCCAGAAAATAAGACCTAGTAGAGGTTTTGCTGAATTGCTAAATATAAGGCCTCCCCCGAAAGTAAGACCTAGCAAAGTTTTTGTTTGGAAGCATGCCCAACGAACAGAACACCAGAGCATGCAGGATCGGTAAATGTACCTACCATAGAGTGTTGTACATGGAAATAATGGTGGTAACAAGAAATTCTTGATAGGATTCACAGTTTGTCTGGTTATGCTGGTTTGTGATGACAACTACTGTACAGTATATAATAAATGTTCATTTTTTCGTTCAACAATAAATGTGAATTCTTCTTCATGGAAAAATAAGACATCCCCTGAAAATAAGACCTAGAGCATCTTTGGGAGCAAAAATTAATATAAGACACTGTCATATTTTCGGGGAAACCGGTAGAAAAGAGAGAGCAAAAGGAGGGGGTGATTCCTCTTCCTTCTCCCATATTGCTCTGGCACCCTGACTTAAATCAGTCCAGGCAACAAGTAATGGACACCAGCCATGCTGTGCCTGTTGGTTGCTGCTATGAGAACAGGATGGGCCATTCAATTTGGAGCTGCTGGACAGTCAGGACTCCTTCTTGCCTCTGTTGAGACCCAAGAGCTGGTGGTAAGGATTCCCTCCAGCCTCCACATTGGTCTAGGGCAGTGATGGCCAACCTATGACACGCGTGTCAGCACTGACACACCTAGCCATTTTTGCTGACACGCTGCGGCATGCAGATTGATTGGATGACTATGTCTTTTGTGGCCAAATTCGGTGTAATTTGGTCCAGTGGTTTTGTTGTTTACTCCATGGGAATTATGTACATTACATTATCATTATATCATTCTATTGTTATTCTATTATTATTGTAGTATATTATCATATGATTACTATTATATTATTATTATATTATTCATTATTCATGACTACATTGAAACTAGAATAGAGAGAAATCAGCATGGAAACTGCAAGAGGTACCATAGATTGTTGTACATGGAAATAATGGTAGTAAGTAGTTTTTGATTTATTAAATACAGTTATATATTACAATTACACATTTAAACTATACATATTGCGAAATTATGGTTTTTTTCTCGAAGTGACACACCACCCAAGTCATGCTAGGTTTTTTTTTTGGTGAACTTTGACACAAAAGGTTGCCCATCATTGGTCTAGGGCCTAGTAGTAAAAACTATACCAGGGACAACTCATAATTCAGTCAATGAATTAATGAACATAATTCATATAATTACTTCATGTGAATCTGTACTTGGTATTTCTTACCACACTATAAATTCCAACCAAACTGGGAGAACCACCAATGCCATCTAGTGTTGAGTAACACATATATGAATATACTCAGTAACCCCATATTGCTTTAAATGAATAATGGCTACCTGAAATCATCCCACCTGAGGACAAAACTTCCCATTATATTGTGAGGTTACCAAATAACAATTTATACTCGCTATAAGAATCAACCAAAGCCAGCAGAGTATCAACACTGTGAGTATATAAATAAGATACTATCTTAATTGAAACTTAAAAATCTTAAATTATGTTATAGCCACTGTTTGTTCCTTTTATTTAGACCCACTCTAGAAAAAAAGAGAAGAAGACATAAAAACACAACTAGAAAGAGGAGCATAAAGGGTATACATATGAATGTACTATTGTGAGTCTCTATGTCAAATTTATAATGACATTTACGTAGATATGTTATATGTTTATATGTTTTTGGTTAATTCATTATAATTTTCCCAGATTAATTCACTTGAAGAAGACCTAGTCGAAACCGGTCGTGATCTACTGTGACCTACTTGCTCTTCAGTACAATGAACTGATTGAATAAGTGAACAATTATATACAGAACATATATTGTTGAGCTACAGTCATTTTTGATGTATGGATTATGTTTATTACAATTGTGAATTCTGAACATATTGTATTTTATTCTATATGAGTTCTTACGTTATACTTGTTGACTGAACATTGCTAAAGCAATCACTACATTTGTGGGTATCTATTACTTTTGTACATAACCAGGAACCCATTTACTTAATAATACAACTCATAATTCATCACTCCTGATTGACCCCAGAAAATAGTGCCCACGTAGAACTGTCCTTAGAAATGCAGTGTTCTTTGCCTAAGAAAACAGCAGTTAGTTTTGCACCTGGAAGAGGATACATTCACACAGGCTTCTTAACCTAGGCCTGATCAAGTATAATGTATATATGAAACACAAATGAATTTTGTATTTAGATTTGGGTCCCATTTCCAAGACATCTTATCCCATGTATATGCAAGTATAGCAAAATCTGGAAAAAACAAACAAACAAAAATACAGTTTTTGTTCACAGCATTTTGGATAAAGGATGCTCAGTCTTTACTGCAAGATGAACATTTTAGGTTCTATCACAATATTTTAAACAAGCAAACCATATCCCTATATTCTTTTAGAATGGTCCAATATTCTAGTAAAAAGATTAAATTTGCTTTCTTGCGAATACTCTGTTGGGACTAACTTACAGTTACTATCATCCCAAGCATTTTCATACTTTACACAAAGAGGATGCCATCTTAACACATGCAGGGCCACTCAAAGGCAAGTCTTATTGTGTTAGAAGGGACTTACAACAGTTATCTGATCACAGGACTCTGAGCAAAGAACTGAGTTGTTATTTTCCCCATAATCATCTAAATAGTCAGGATTGGGACTTTTTTCTCTAGCTTTCTTCATGCTTATCCAGACTACTACTGAAAGTGCTTGATAGAGCACAATTTTCATGTACGCTCCAAATCCCTATAATTTTCCTTATACTGTACATACATTCACTCCCAGCGTTTGCCCTGCATCTTGTACCAAGAAGTCAATAAAATGCCAACCAAGATAAATGATTCCTGGAATAGCTTCCTTTCATTCTATAGCATAGAAGTTAACATATAGGTAAGAAATCATTGGAAAGAATTCAGTAAGAATACAGGCAAAGGCCTGCACACAATATAACTGTATGTGGAAACATACAAATAAAACTATGACACAACTCCATTAAAATAAAATTATGATACAACTCTATTAAAATAAAACTGTGATATAACTTCATACCAAAGCTTTGTCTACCGCAGACAGTGCAGTAAGAAGAAAAAGATTATGGGATGAAGTGCCCCTGAGGGAAGTATGGAGAAGGACCCCTCAAAATACTGACTTTGTCTCAAAGGGACAACACCTTCAGTTTCCAACAAAAAATCTCCAGCAGACATATGGAACATGTGGCTCATCACAGATTGCTGGCTTGCAACTTCCATCAGTCCTTGCCAGCATCGCCAAGTGTGTGGCATAATAGGAACTGAAGTCAACAACATTAGGGGCTAGTCTATAATCTTCTTTCTGTCACAGACCACCATTTCCTTTTCTGTGTTTAGGATGCAATGGAACTAAGGGCTTTTTCTACTGGTTGTGTGTCTCTCTCTCCAGTGTGGATGCCACTCTGCAGCTGACCATCTTTGACTGCAGCCCAGGGCATCTGCTTTGTGGAGAACGTTGCTGCCCAGTCTCCTGAATGGCTGACCACAATCACCCCTCCTAATCCTCCAACTCTGGTTTCCATGCTATTCAGGGCTTCAGTGGCAGCCTCTTCTGGTGACTTTCCTGAAAATAAAAATCAGAACATGTGAGAACTACCTTAAATTTTAAGTAAAAGTAATTAAGTTTGAATTTTAAAAATTAAATCAAGCATCTCTTGATTTCATATTATCTAACAACAGGCTGCTGTGGCTAGCACATCAATAGTGGCCGTTATGATCCAAAGGACTATGTTACAACTTCCACACATAGTAACAGGACAGGAGGCTTGCTTTAATATAAGCATCAGTTCCCAGACCAATGGCAAACTTCTTTTGAGAGAGGTTCCAAAGCCATTTATGATTTGACAGCTGTTCATCAAAGGAAGAGGACAAAAAAGATCCACTGTACTAGTTCAACCCCCTTCCATTTGTATGAGGCTAAGACACTCTGGGTTCCAGCCAATGCAAACACCCCAGAGTTCCCGCTTCACCTTCTACAGGAATTATTGCAAATCACCTTTCCTAAATGCCACATCTTATCAAAGAATCAAGGCCACACGACTCTACACAGCCTTCACATAAAGCTTCAAGCTGTGTTTCATTAAACCTAGTTAATGCCCCACAGTCATTCCTCTTGCCTCTTCCTAAATGCCTCCAAATGAAAGAGATTCCACGGCCTTCTCATAACCGGGATGCATTGGCCAGCTGTTCTAATGACAGACAGAATACTATAAATTACTGTGGGAAAGAGAAGTTTATACACCAAGAGGCAAAAGTCAGCTGTATCAGTAGATGACAAACAAAATCTTTGCCAGAGCTTGGAAAAGTTACTTTTAAAAGACTGCAGCTCTCATTAACAATTTCCCACAATCTGACCTGTATTTCCCGTTTTTGTTTAAAAAGTGACTGATTTTAACTTTCTATAGTTTTTGGTAATCTGAGATGAATCACTTGGAGTTATGGTTCTACAGAATACAAATCCACCTAAGCCTTGCTGTATGGTATTGTTCATGTTCTTGCATTTATTTTTGGTCACTTTACAAAGTGAGCACTTTCAAGTGAACAAAGACAGCAGTAACTAAAGAAAGAAAAATGTCCCATGAACACAATCAGTGTGTGTGCATGTGTGCACAGGAAACAGCATGAATAACATTGCCTCTCTCAATTTGTAACTGCAGATTTCTTTCAAGAGGCCATGTTGCATCTGACATGACACCATGACCCAGACAAACATATCAACCAGCTGGTAGATTTTGCCCTTCTTTAAAAAAGGAAACCCAAATATCCCAGAATGGAAACTATTCTCATACTCGGCAACCAAAGCTCCTGGCTTTATGAACACTAACAGGAAAGATATTTTCATCCGGGCAACAGCTGCCATAATAACACCCAGACATTCCAGCAATTGTGAAAAAGGATTGTTCAAGTTTACACCCTCCCTTCAATGGAGCACCTGCTCTTCACTTGTGACACTCTAGTCTGAATTATGCCTCATGGTTTGGAAAGTTTATCTAACTTACACTGGTAAGAGAGAAAAAAATCAACAGGAGGCCTCTATCTATCTGCCCCTTAAATGCTACTGTCCACATCCTAAGACAAATTAAGACGTAAAACAAAGCTATTAACTAAAGACAGCTAAATAGTGTTTCATTGGAAGTTCAAAGGTCTGACTGACATCTCTGCCATAAGACTAGTGATCTGATTCCTCAAATGAGATATACCAAGCATGGGCAAATTTTGGCCCTCCAGGTGTTTTGGACTTCAACTCCCACAATTCCTAACAGCCTACTAGCTGTTAGGAATTGTTGGAGTTGAAGTCCAAAACAACTGGAGGGCCAAGTTTGCCCACGCCTGAGATATACTCACCAGGACAGATTCTGCCATTGAACACTGGCTGCCTCAGGTGGCAGTTGCTGAAGGGGGAGGAGTGGAAGCAAGATGTTGGAAGACCATTTTTGTGTGTGTCGTACAACTGGCTCTGTCTCTCTGAGCTAGCCTGCTGCACTCAAGCTCTAATAGAGGGGGCTCAAATGTCAGCCCTGTGAGTCTCTGATGATGGTGTGGCCTTGTCTTTCTCATCACACAGCAAAACATAATTGGCTGGATCTGTCAATGACACTCATGCAAACCTGGGTCACGGCTGAAATGAATGCTACCTCCCATATAGGGACTACTTTGCAACTACTCCTCTGTTATTTGGGATTAAAAAGATAATCCATCAATTCACTTGCTTCCAACAAAACCCCTTATAAACGGGACTGTTTCTGTGCCTAGGAGATGTGAGTAGAGATCATCCTGACATTGCACAAACCTGTTTTCTTCTAAGTTCTATAGCAGGAGAGCTATAGAACTTCCTCATCACAGCTATATCTGTACCTGCTATGTTCAGTGTTTTGTAAGATGTACATAACAGATACTTGGACAAAACAACTTCCCGGGAATTGTTTCCCTGCTGCAGACACCAATGTGCCCCCAAAATCTGCTCCTGCTCTTCTCAGTAGACCCTGGGAAGGGCCAGGTCTAGAGGAAAGACAGAGATGGAGGCAGGAATCCATTTCACATCTGGATGTTGTTCTACTAGTGGGTGGACACCAGTGGATTTCATATGGTGTTATTAAAACCTTTGTCAATTAAGTTCATTCACATCAGTTAAAGCTGTGGTCCAAGTTCTGTAGCTGTGGCTTAGTATGAAAAACTATGGTCACATTTCATATAACTTTATTCAGGAAAAGTAGGTCAGTGATTATGTTTACTGTCTGTAATATAAATTGAGGGTTTGGGAAACACTGAAGACAAAGTTCTCCAGCGCTTCGTGTAGCCTGATTGTGTTTCAGACACTTGAACATCTTGTGACCAGCTGTTTATCTTAGTCACACTCCTCCTGAATATACAGATCAATACACATACCAGCCCACTCAATTTCTATTCATACATCTTCCCTTTCAAGGAGCCAGAGAAACTGATGGTTTAAAAGGATGTCACAGGTTATGTCAGTAATGATGCAGACCCTTCAGCAATTAGAAGTGCACAGGTATATCTGAGTTAATGAAGCAGACATGTTCCTGGCCATTACTTTTTAAACAGAAAATCTGGTACCAGAAAGTAGAAATAATGAGGGAAGAATAAGGACAGGTTCCTGCATCACAGAAAAAGAAGAGGTCAACATTTTTCCGTAGACTTTTTATCCAAAATAAATATGATGCACAGGCAAAATGAAGCAATTATATCAACTAAGGGTTGTTGTATGTCTTTCGGGCTGTGTGGCCATGTTCCAGAAGCATTCTCTCCTGACGTTTCGCCCACATCTATGGCAGGCATCCTCAGAGGTTGTGAGGTATGGAGAAAACTAAGCAAAGAGGTTAATATATATCTGTGGAAAGTCTAGGGTGAGAGAGGTCAGTGTGACTAGACTTTCCACAGATATATATTAACCTCTTTGCTTATGCTTTGCTCCATACCTCACAACCTCTGAGGATGCCTGCCATAGATGTGGGCGAAACGTCAGGAGAGAATGCTTCTGGAACATGGCCACACAGCCCGAAATACATACAACAACCCTGTGATCCCGGCCATGAAAGCCTTCGACAACACATTATATCAACTAAACCTTGCACAAGAAAACAAAAACAATTTGAACCTTCTAGAAACTTCCAGAAGAAATCTTTCAAAACATATACAGGGACAACTTTCCCTCCATCAGTTTCAACTTTTATTGTGATTGGTGGCCAAGCTTAAAATGATGGAGTTTTCACTAGAAAACACTGTGTTGCAAACAAATTTTAAAATCCTTTTCAATACATGGCAATAAGATATAGTGTTGTACTAATGTATTGGTCCTAACTGTGTAGTCTCCTAACTGTGAGAGCTGTTCAGCACTGGAACTCTCTGCCCTGGAGTGTGGTGGAGGCTCCTTTTTTGTAGGATTTTAAATCAGAGGCTGGATGGCCATCTATCAGGGATGTTTTGAATGCAGTTTTCCTGCTTCTTGGCAGGAGGTTGGACTTTCATCTGTTTCTGAGCAATATGTAACTCCATCAAAAGTAAAGTGCCAGTATCATTGTCTCTGAGAAATCTACATATATGTTGCTCCCCACTATTACTGCTGCCCAGTACTGGAACATACATCAAAAAGGCCACCAGTGATTTACATAGAGTGGATAATGAAGATATCAAAACTGGTAAAGATGTTTATTTAAAGATCGAACTGCAAAGACTCTGGCACAAGCCAGTGAAGGTGGTCTCAGTGGTGATCAGCACACTGGGTGCAGTGCCTAAAGACCTTGACCAGCACTTAAAAACAACCGACACTGACAAAATCACCATCTGTCAGCTGCAAAAGGCCACCCTACTCAGATCTGCATGCATTATTTGCCAACACATCACACAGCCCTAAACACTTGAGATGTGTGTGACGTGTGATCCAATACAAAAGCCAGCATAGTGATATTGTTTGCTGTGTATTAATCTTGTTGTGTATCAAATAACAACAACAACAACAGCAACAGCAACAGAAACCCATACAGGAAAAAAACAATCAAAGCATCCCCAACAGATGGCCACCCAACCCTTGCGATGACCCCAGGGGTCATTTCGTCCAACTCCATTCTGCCATGCAGGAAAAGCACAATCAAAGCACCGCCAGCAGATGACTGAGGGAAAATCGCTTTGGGGTGAGAGGGCGAAGGGGGAAAGACTTTTGGCAGCAAGGGAGGTGGGCGGGGGAGGGAGGAGCAGGAAAGAGGAGGGACGGCACAATGAAGGAAGATAAAGGGGGGGGGGGGGAGAGAGAAGGATTTTTTTTCCTTATGTATCACGCACATATCGACTTAACTTCTCTAAGTCAAACTGTAGGACTTCAATGATTATTGCAAATCATGAGCAAGTTTCATATGCCTGATATTCTGAGAAGCATTTGTCTTGAAAGCTTGAGTTAAAGCCCCAAAATGTGGTAGCACAGTCAGAGTATATGCTATCGTGATATGCTTATAAACTATTAATTATGCATTGCATATTTTGGGTTTTTGCTTAGTTTACTCTATTTGAGCAATATCTAATTTGTAACTACCAACAAATTGTGAGGAGGGAAGTACTTCTATGTTGCATAACAGTCGTGCTGTTGTAGTAGCTTTGTGCTTCTACAGTAGTTCTGCTGCAGTTATACAGTTGTCATGTAGAAGCTTCATTCTACCTTGTAACTTATGATCCACAAAACCTCAGGCTTTACCTTGCTCCATATGATAGAGGGTAAGTCTTGCCAGAACCACTTTCATAATGCTCTCTCCGTGGCCTGTGGTAGAAGTGGCACCAATAGCATTATCGGCATAACCACCGCTTCCTGATTAAAAAACAAAAAGTAAAAGACATTAGATGATGGTATCCAAATGGACTAGGATACCAAAAGCAGGAGACCCAAATTCAATTTGTGTGGAAGTAAGAATTATAGGGAGACAGGACTAATTTGCTTTCCAGTGAGAAAAACGTGAACTGGCATGTCTTAAGTCCCAATTAATTCTAAGAAGCTGCTTCAGATGTCAGGATGCTATGTGGCTCCATTAATATCTGGTTGAACTTTCTATAAGGACTGGCATGTAATGTCCGATGTAGCCAGCTTGAATGCTTGGTCACACTGGGATGAGACAATATGGGGAAAACAAAACTGGGAAAAGCAACATTTTATAGCTATTCCTTGCAGAATCCCTCATCAGCCCAGACTGCCAGTTGCCGCATTAGCTGGGGATTCTGGGAACTGCAATCTCTAATATAACTTTTTCTATCTTTGGATGAAGATAAAAACCAACTAGTTATTTCTACACTAAGCCAATATGGTTCCAATATCATGGAACCAATACAGAATCTTGAAAGAATGGAAGTGATTTTCACAGTCAGTTGATGAGAATGGTTGAACTGGAAGACTGATTTGTTGGCCAAGTGACTAAATCTGCTGAAAAAAATACTTAAGATGTTGGTTGGGAATTGATGTCTTGTCTTCTGTGATGTTTTTGTACTCCTCATTAATGTCTTTAACATTAACTTTAACATATTGACATCTGAAGGTGGGTGATTTTTCAATACATAGTAGAACTATGTGGGTAATTCAGTCTACAAAAGTTGAAAAACAGTGTACTGTATATTGAGGATTACCTAAGCAAATTATGTTAGGGAAAATTCCAATGAACAAACAGGATCAAGATGGAGTTCCTAATATTTTAACAAAGGACTTCTTTAGAAATATGTCCAATTAAAAATGGCACTGCCTCCAAACACATTTCTCTTCTATTGTTCTTATATATTTTTGATTTCCAGCCTCCTGTCAGCCTCTCATTGAGTCCATACAAAACGAGCAAGAGTTGTTAAATAAAGAAATACTGTATTACAAGAAGGATGTTTTGAGGAGCACTTCACACATATATGCACACACAAAAGCTCCTAGTTGTATGTTGATAAATAAAAATTAAACAGTAGGCAATGCTAACATTTCTTGGAACTCCACCAACATGCCAGGCTAACATTGGCTCTGAATACAAGCATAATAATAGCTACCGTGTTTCCCCGAAAATAAGACCTCCCCAAAGAATAAGACCTAGCAGGGGTTTGGGGGGATTGCCAAATATAAGGCCTCCCCTGAAAGTAAGACCTAGCAACTAAGGCTGCAGCAGAGTTCCATTGGGAAGCATGGCTGCAGGGCTAAAGCAGCACTCATTCATACACCGGAGGGAGGGAGGGAGGGAAAGTGCTTGCTTTCTGTGCCTCCCTCCCTGCCTGCCTTGCCTTGCCTTGCCTTTCCTGTTCCCCCAGCCGCGGCTTGAAAAACCTTCCATGGCTGCTGCTGCGCTGCCGTTTCTTCCTTCCTTCCGTCTCCCTCCTGGCCATGCTGCCTTCGCCCCCAAGGCTTCTGATTGGCTCCTGGAGCCCGGGCAAGGGAGGGTGGGAGGGAGGGAAGGAAGAGGGCTTTCCACTCCTCCCCAAGGCTTCGCTCCTTAAAGGTACAGGACGCATTGGGATTCTCCTCTCATCCTTATTCCTATCCTATGCCATGAAACTGATTATTTTATACTGTTATTCTATTACCATATTATTATCATCATATTCTGTTACTATTATTATATCCCATTATTATATTATCCTATTAATATATTTTAAATCATTATATTATATTTTCTATTATTATTATATCATTATATTATTATTCTATTATTATTCTATTATATTTTCATATTATTATATTATTATTCTGTTATTATTAAATTCCATTTTATATTACCCTATTAATATATTTTATATCATTATATTCTATACTATTATTCTATTATATTATCATATTATTATTTTATTATTATTAGCATATTCTGTTATTATTATTATTATATTCCATTTTATATTATCCTATTAATATATTTTATATCATTCTGTTCCATTCTATTATTCTATTATATTATCATATTATTATATTATTATGCTATTCTGTTATTATATCCCATTATTATATTATCCTATTAATACCATATTATTATCATATTCTGTTATTATTATATCCTATATTATATTATCTCATTAATATATTGTATGTCATTATATTATTATTATATTATCATATTATTATAGTATATTATATTATTCATCATTCATGACTACATTGAAACTAGAATAGAGAGAAATCAGCGTGGAAACCTTGTGAAACCTAAATTGCAAGAGGTACCATAGATTGTTGTACATGTAAATAATGGTAGTAACAAGAAATTCTTGATAGGATTCATAGTTTGTCTGGTTATGCTGGTTTGTGATGACAACTACTTTACAGTATATAATAAATGTTCATTTTGTTGTTCAACAATAAATGTGAGCTCTTCTTCATGGAAAAATAAGACATCCCCTGAAAATAAGACCTAGTGCATCTTTGGGAGCAAAAATTAATATAAGACCCTGTCTTATTTTCGGGGAAACAGGGTAGTGGGTTGAAGGCCATTGCAATTTCAGAGAAAAGAAGTATTATTTTTTTCCATCTAAAATTTAACTATGATTTTGAACAGTTTTTTACCTGAAATTTCAACTAGATAAACAAAGTGAGGAATCTGTTCTGTTCAAGGAAAACTGTATTTCAAAACTCATTAAGTATTTTACATATTTAAATATATTTAGAGTGTCTTATGAGACTTTTTAGAACACCCTTTGTTATTTTCTCAAATGAGAGCTGCTTAGCTTGCTTCCAGGGGAAGAGTGCTTTCAGAGGACATCTTTTAAGTTGTATCTGAATAAATCTCATCATATTTCCCTTTTCTACTCTTACTTTCAAGTGTGCTGATTAGCATGGAAAAACCAAAGAAAACATTTCAGGAAAATACACACTTCAATAAACAAAGACTTTTCCCCTCTGCAAGACCCAAAGACTTCTTCATCTTTCTGCTTCTGTACTTGCCAGTACAGTAGAGTCTCACTTATCCAACATAAACGGGCCAGCAGAACGTTGGATAAGCAAATATGTTGGATAATAAGGAGGCTTTAAGGAAAAGCCTATTAAACATCAAATTAGGTTATGATTTTACAAATTAAGCACCAAAACATCATGTTATACAACAAAGTTGACAGAAAAGGTAGTTCAATACGCAGTAATGCTATGTAGTAATTACTGTATTTATTAATTTAGCACCAAAATATCACGATAGATTGAAAACATTGACTACAAAAATGCGTTGGATAATCCAGAATGTTGGATAAGCGAGTTTTGGATAAGTGAGACTCTACTGTATTTAAAAGTCTCTTGCCTTTTTGGCAGCAGGAATGGATGCTAGAGGAACTGCAAGGACCTCATCCCAATTCCTCACATCATAGGTTTTGAGCATTATTTTAAAAATGTGTGGCATCATGCACTTTATATGAGAGAAAGAGACTAGACTTCTATTTACCGTTGCTGCCTACCTATGCAGGCTGTATCCCCAACGCGGCCAACCCGTTTGTTAGAAAGTCCCCCTGTTGATGTTGCACAAGCTACATTTCCTGCACTGTCGATAGCAACGGCTCCAACTGTTCCAAGGTCTCTGCCAAAAACAGCATTTCAAACAATTAGCTGAAGATCAGAGCACAAAGGAACAAAGTGTCTGTTCTCCCAGGTATGGTGAGACAAAATACATCTTTGGACCAAAGGCACAGATTTCAATGTAGAACCATTTAGTAGGCAATCTCATATATGTTAAGGAATAACATAAAGGTTAATACACTTCTGAGTTTGGAAATGACCCAGACTCATTTGCAATAAGGCTGTGACCACCAGATTAAAAATTGTGTTATCAAATCAGATGCAGTATTTTGCTTTGATAGTTTCAGCACAAATAGCACTTTCTCTTTACACTACATTCATTCCTTCACTTTCTTGAAATTCCTTTGGGCAGCTGCAGGTGCTTGATAAGCTTTATGCCTTACACAGAAAAGAGCAGCTGTTTGAAAATGGAGAGTTTCATCCAGAAGAAAGGATTAAATCACACTTCCTGCTGATGTAGACCTAGTCTGACCTGAAGCCCCACATCTCACCCCACTATGGTTGCTGTGATCATTTTTGAAGGGGGAAACCCAATCAGGAAATCTGGCTTGTAGGTTTTCTGCATGAGGGATTTCTTTCTAGTTTGATCACAATTTCTCAAGGAACGGAAACAGAGCCTGCCATGGACTGAGAAACAAGAATCTGCAGGATTCAGATGAAACTGAAAAAGGGGGTTGAGAATTTTGGAGGAAGGAGTATTTTCAGGCTGTGGGTGGTTGAATCCATGACTACAGAATCTGTAGATATGGAGTACCATAAAAGCATACAAGAGACTAATGCTAATACAGGATTCAATTACTAACAATTATAATGATTTGATTTATAAAAGGATTTTTTTTAAAAAAACGACATTTTTAACAATGCAATAATACAATCTTATTGTGGTAGTGGTGGTAGCTATATTTGCCAGAATCACTTCACCATTGCTGGCTGGAGAATTCAATAACTTCTTATCTAAAAAAGTAGCATTTCTGCACTTTGGACAGTATTGCATCCCCAAAAAAAAAAAAAAATCTGGTTTGGAGGCTGCTGGTGACCATTTGTCAGCAGGAAGGTTGGATTTTATAAGTTGCAAAGTCTGATGTTAAAACCAGAACTGACATCTGGCAGGAGTGTTGTTGGTTGATGTTTCTACATATATTCTAAGGACACGATAACAGCCCTGATGAATCAGCCTTCTGAATCCAGACACTGCATAATGCTATTTTGATTAGTAGCCATGAATTCTAGCCACACAGTGCCATTTCTCTATTTTTTAAAAAATGTTTTAATCTACTTTGTTCAGTCAGGCAGAACTTCCCCCTCCTTTATACTTGCTTTTGGAACTCCTGAGGGTTTGAATCAGCCTCAAGGTTTTTCTTCCATCTCTCCAGTGACCTTTCTGTAATTAATTTCTCTCCTGGAACCTCAGGAACTCCCATGGCCCTGGCAAAGGCAAGGGCTCCCTGGTCGGTCAGCAACATGTGGTCTGTCTGAGGGAGACAAGATATTAGCCGCTATGTGGAAATATTGCACAAGTTTCTATACCCCCACTGCCCTGCCCCTGAACTCTCATTCACACAAAGAGACCTTGGGCAAATCTGATGTTACTTTAGTACTATCATTTTTAAAATTATTGTCATTACTATTCACAAAAAGGCAGACTAGGAAAAGAATGTGATGGGGAGCATACTTGAATAAATAAATACACATTCTGTATTCAACTTGGCAGTCAAAGAAGAACTTACAAACAAGCCACAGAAAACAGAATCTAATTCTTCTGAGAGATGTCTCTCATGATACATCAAAGGGATTTTGGATTCAGCTCTATTGGAAGTATCAGGAAAATAATATATTGAGGGGGTAAAGAAGAGGCAAAATACATTCCTGGAATGATGTTCTTTGTTCCCCAAGTTAAATTTCAGAAAGAAAAATACATGGATATGTAGGGGGATGCCACATTTCTGTTACCGTTTGTGTTCTAGAGTTCATAGATTCAGAGATATGAATCAAAATATCAATCTCTGAAGCATATCCCCAATTTTTCCTTATAGTAATGTGGGATGTTATCAAGGCTGGGCAACTTTAGATTTCTGGAAGTGTAGTCTTTCTACCCATATGAGGTCCCTGGCTACTGTAGAATGAACCATGCATTCTAGTTATATCAAGGAATATTGATGTTCCTTGCCAAGAAGAATGCCTTGATTTCAAGAGGCAAAGGGCCCTTCCTTTCTAAAACAGAAACTAAGGGATAATGTCCTCCCTTATAGTTTGAAAAAGAAGAGCTGGGGTTCTTCAGTAATGGACAATACTGACTGTAAGATGGTGTTACCTGTGCCTGGAACATATATCTGTAAAGTAGGACAGTTTGCTCTTTCAAGTCTGGAATGTTCCAGCCCACAAATAGACAAATGCATCTTCTCTTATGCAACACTGCCCTCTCCTGCCCTTGCAAAAACAAACACCAACAGTGTCTATGACTTCTATCTGGTTTCAGAGGAAATCCAAATATTTATAGCACAGTGGCCAACCATTTACTCAACAACATGAAAACAAGCCATACAGTAAAATAAAATGCAAGAATTGTTCAGGGAATAAGATATACAAACATGCTAAATACTATAACATGGGCTTTCTATAAATTAAATGGAAGAAGTCCGTCTTCCAGCAGCCAGTGGGACAATATTTAGTCCTCAGTGGTGCAACGGATTAAAGAGCTGAGCTGCTGAACTTGCTGACTGAAAGGTTGGCAGTTTGAATCCAGGGAGCGGGGTGAGCGCCCACCGTTAGGCCCAGTTTCTGCCAACCTAGTAGTTTGAAAACATGCAAATGTGAATTGATCAATAGGTACCGCTTGGAGGAGTCTACGGATAAAGCCGTCTCTTTGGCTTAGAAATGGAGATGAGGACCATCCCCAGAGTCAGACACGACCAGACTTAATGTCAAAGGGAAACCTTTACCTTTACTTATATTGACCACCATCTGCTACCATGTATTTAATCTACTGTATGTACCTTAAGGCATAGGCAAATAAAAGCCAAACATGGATCCAATGTCCCACAGAAGACAATGAAGTTTCTTTACAATGCATTAGATCTGTATTTAGACTTTGTGGTAGTAGTCTCAAAATTGACATCAATTAATTGCCTTGCTACTTGAAAACAGGAAGCCTTACAGCAGTTTGCAATAAAAAGCTCCATTCAGGAATTGTCTCAAATAATTGAACAGCTTATGATTCTAGTCACATATTTTCAAATGACATTAAAACTGAGGCATGGATGAAGAGGTACTGGAAGATTATCATAATAAAAATAAGCATTTTCTAAACAAGTAGTCACTGAGTAGGAAGCTTTCTTCATACAGATAGTTCCTTCAGAGACAGATCCAGTTGCTGGCGTGGAAGAAGAGAAGAAGAAAAAGAGAAGGAAGAATGTATACAGTAGAGTCTCACTTATCCAAGCTAAATGGGCCGGCAGAAGCTTGGATAAGCAAATATCTTGGATAATAAGGAGGGATTAAGGAAAAGCCTATTAAACAACAAATTAGGTTATGATTTTACAAATTAAGCACCAAAACATCATGTTATACAACAAATTTGACAGAAAAAGTAGTTCAATATGCAGTAATATTATGTTGTAATTACTGTATTTATGAATTTAGCACCAAAATATCACAATATATTGAAAACATTGACTACAAAAATGGCTTGGATAATCCAGAGGCTTGGATAAGCGAGGCTTGGATAAGTGAGACTCTACTGTACTTTCACTTTCAGAGTCGAGGCCCTTCTACACAGTCCTATAACCCAGAACATCAAGGTAAGCATCTGCTTTGAACTGGATTATCTGAGTCCACACTGTCATATATTCCAGTTCAATTGAATTTTATGCAGCTGTGTGGAAGGGGTTTCACTTTGTTTTCCATCCACTCAGCCAGCAGTAAGCACTATTGAAACCAATTGTAGAATTGTACCTCCAAATACACATGCATAGGATCACATGCTTAACAACATGCTTTTTTAAAAAAAATAGCTCTACATTAAAATGCTTCTTGAATGAATTCAGAAACTGAGCTCCCTTCCACACTGCCCCCAAATCAAAGGATCTGATCCAAGATTATCTTCTTATCCCAGATTATCTGGCAATGGAGACTCATATAAGCTACGGCCTTTCCACACAGCCATATAACCCAAAATATCAAGGCAGGAAATCCCACAATGTATGCTTTGAACTGGGTTATCTCAGTCCACACTGCTATATATTCCAGTTCAAAACAGATATTGTGTGATTTCCTGCCTTGATATTCTGGATTATAAGACTATGTGAAAGGATCCCTAGTTTAAAGAAAACAATCTGGGATCAGATCCTGGGATAAAGGGCAGTAAGGGGCTTGAGATACTCCACTGATTTTAGTAGTGGTGTGGAATTTCCCTTCCTCCTTTCCTTCAATGGAAGAAGAAATTCAAGGCACAAATTCTTTACATAAACTAATATGGAGTGGAAACATTTTGGTGTATGGAGTGTGGCACGGCTGGGTTTTCAGCAGAATTGACAGATATGTTGCTACCTAGGAACCCAATGGATCTGCTCTTTCAGCAGAATACATATCTACTCAGAGCTAAGCCTCCCTTAACAAAATGGGGGCTTGCTCCTAGTTAATTTACTACATGATTATGCTCATAATCACTCAATATTTGCTATTATGCTGTTTTCATCATATGTTTGGCGCTCATTTCCAAGCCACCTCACGTAAATGCAAATATTCCAAAATAAAATTTTAAAAACCCAACATCCAAAACACTTCTTATCCCAAACATATTGGATACGGAATACTCAACCGGTATTGTATGCGAGATACAAAATATACTTTAAAGAAAGCAAGGTTGTGATCTAGTAACGCCTACCCTCAGATATGTGCACACAGAAGCAGAACCTGAGATAGTTACGTTTTTGTACTCTAGCTCCTAAAATCCAACTTGCAAAAAAAAAAAAATCAACATTTTAACGCTCTGTGCTGGAGTGCATCCAAAACAATCTATGTTCTCTGAATGCTCGTGCTATGTTAAGCTAGGTAGGTAAAGGTAAAGGTTTTCCCCTGACGTTAAGTCCAGTCATGTCTGACTCTGGGGATTGGTGCTCATTTCCATTTCTAAGCCGAAGAGCCGGCGTTGTCTGTAGACACCTCCAAGATCATGTGGCTGGCATGACTGCATGGAGCACCGTTACCTTCCCACCAGAGCGGTACTTATTGATCTACTCACATTGGCAGGTTGGCAGGAGCTGGAGCTAACAGCAGCCGCTCATGCCGCTCCCGGGGATTGAACCTGGGACCTTTCGGTCTCCAGCTCAGTGCACAATTGATATTTTGCGGCCAGAAGGAATAACTTACCCAATCTTCTAAAAATATATTTTCAGTTATTGTTTCTTCTCTCAATGGAAATAATAAAAGCATGCCACAGAAATCTCCAGATTTTGTCAGATTTCCAAAAGTAATCATTTAACAGTTTGGTCCTTATGAGGAATGATTAGTTCATGAGTGGAAACAGCCTGAGCAGCATAATGAATTGTATCTCAGTGGACTGTTTAACAGGCTAAACTCCTGGGTGTTGCTGGACAAAATGTTGAGGGAAAAACATTTTTGCCACCAGATGGAGCCAATATTGTGTCATGGCCAAAATATAAATACAAATACAGTAGAGTCTCACTTATCCAACACTCGCTTATCCAACGTTCTGGATTATCCAACACATTTTTGTAGTCAATGTTTTCAATACATCGTGATATTTTGGTGCTAAATTCGTAAATACAGTAATTACTACCTAGCATTACTGTATATTGAACTACTTTTTCTGTCAAATTTGTTGTTAAACATGATGTTTTGGTGCTTAATTTGTAAAATCATAACCTAATCTGATGTTTAATAGGCTTTTTCTTAATCCCTCCTTATTATCCAACATATTCACTTATCCAATGTTCTGCCGGCCCGTTTATGTTGGATAAGTGAGACTCTACTGTAATTAGAAAGATTATTTATTTTCCTGTTTAGGGTGGAACTTTCGTGGAACAAAGATTATTTGAAACAAAAGTCTTAATTTAAAACAAAAACAAAACTAATCTTTAAACCTTCCATGACACACAACAAAACCTCCATAAATTCGTAACAAATAACAAAAATAATACATGTAATTGAAAAAATATCAAAATACAATTGAAATAAAGTCTACACAACAAGTGCAAAAACCTCCCAACAATGAATGAATGCCAAAATATACCCTGTTTCCCCTAAAATAAGACATCCCCCAAAAATAAGACCTGGTAGAAGTTTTGCTGAATTGCTAAATATAAGGCCTCCCCCGAAAGTAAGACCTAGCAAAGTTTTTGCTTGTAAGCATGCCCGCCAAACAAAACACCAGAGCATGCAGGATTGGTTAATGTACGTATCATAGATTGTTGTACATGGAAATAATGGTAGGAACAAGAAATTCTTGATAGGATTCACAGTTTGTCTGGTTATGCTGGTTTGTGATGACAACTACTGTACAGTATATAATAAATGTTCATTTTTTTTGTTTAACAATAAATGTGAATTTTTCTTCATGGAAAACTAAGACATCCCCTGAAAATAAGACCTGGCGCATCTTTGGGAGCAAAAATTAATATAGGACACTGTCTTATTTTCAGGGAAACACGGTAGATGTATACTAGGTATTGTATGAAATTATAAGAAGGTAAATATATATGTAGTTCTATTTAACATAATACCATAAACCAGAGCTTTCCAAACTGTGTATTAGGACACATTAGTGTGTCATGCAATCGTAATGAGAGACCTCTGAGTCTATGTGAAATAAACAATAAATCACATATTTTTACAAATATACATGAAAGGTTTTCATGAGATATGTTGTGTCCCCATACATTTTGTTATTAGAGTTTATGTATGTGTCCCTATCTCTAACACGGGTTGGTTTAACCTCAAGTTTGGCAGTAAAGCTGAATTACTGGGTCACAAAATGTTGCAAGTCTAAAAAGCATGTCATTAACACAAAATTTTTGGAAAGCTCTGTCATAAACAAAAAAGCAAACATATATGAAAGACTACCAAAAGACAGGATACAAGAAGAAAAGTCAACTCAGAGTAGATGTAGTCTGAAAGAATTTGCCAAATATAGCTTTGAAAGCAATCACAAGTTAATAACAAACCATAAGAGGTCACAGATTTGTTGTCAACAAGGAAAAAGACTGTTACATATTTGCAGGCAGATGAACATCAGTGCTGGAAAAAGCAAAGACCAACAGCACTGAAGAGATAATCCTCCGCCATCAACTTCGCTGGAATGGCCACATTGTCCGAATGCCCGATCACCATTTTCCAAAGCAGTTACTTTATTGTCAGCTCAAAAATGGAAAATAGAATGACAGTGGACAGCAAAAGAAATTTAAAGATGGAGTTAAAGCTAATCCAAAAAAATATGGAATAAACACAAGAACTGAGAAGCTCTGGTATTTAAGTGTTGTAACTGTAAGTCAGCTGCTACCAATAGTGCTATTGATTTTGAAGAGGCACAAATAAAGGGCGAAAGGGAGAAACTTGCCAAAAGCAAGTCATGTCAATCCAACCCCTGTCGGGACCGCCTTCCATCTGGAAATGTATGTCTTCACCGCAAAAGACCCTATGGATCAGAATAGGTCTCTACAGTTACTTACAGACCCACCACCAAGACTCTATCCTTGGAAGACAATCATACTCAGCCATGAATTATTGCCTATGATGATGGTATGATGACATTTCGCCAGGAGAAAGGCAATTTACAAATCAATAAACAAAATACCTTTAGATCATTGAAAGTACAATGAACTGTTCTGCTTTTATTTACTGTTATAGCTTCCTTAGATTTTATAAGGCACCAGTTAGGGTTTTAGACTATACCAGGTACTGCCTACACATTTGCATCCTGCCAGCACTCTAGCTGCTGTAGTTTCCAAATAGTCTTCAGAGACAGTCTCTTATAAAACATATTGTAACAATTGAAATGAAGTGTGGAAAAGTGTGGTTTGATGAAAAGAATTTCTTATTGTCTAAGCAAGAGAATGAAGCAAATAAAGTATTGATTTCCCTAAAGTTAACAAGTCAAGGTGTTCAAGGGTGGAATTATTAGTATTGAATTCCATAGCTCACCTACTTCTGCTGTAGTGATTATCACTCTAACTATGGTTGTGCTAATTGTTATTTAGGGACCCACAGTTATTATTTCTAAAAATATATCAGACGTGGTTTATCAGAATGCCTGGATTGCACCATTATGTGGCTAACTTCCCTTCCACTGAACCTACCTTTTTCTTGCATGATGGAAAGAGGTTGCGGCAGAATTAAGTAATGCTAAATCCTTACTCAACTATGAATCTCATCAAGGACCTGGGGAAAAGTAATCTTTTGACTTACATCACAGGGTTATTGTGAGGATAAGATGTAGGGTGGGCAAATGGGAAAGAGACCATGTACATCACCTTGAGCTCCTTGCAGAAAAAGTGTGATGTATACATAATACATAATAGTGCTTTAAAAGTACATATCTATTTTTCTTGTGCACTCTTATGTTGGGTAGAAGATTCTCACTCAGAGTTAACTGATGCTGCAAACAAACCACATGAAAATTAGCTTTTCTGTCTTTTTGGGTGTCAACGTGCAGTTTCATATGAAAACAATAGTTCATAATCTATGAACAGAAAACTGCACAAAATGAACTGAAAACAATTGCATAAGCATGAAGCCTGTATCATCCTAAAACTTGAAAGGTGACAACTTCAACCAGCAATTCAAAGAGGATTCCTCATGTATTATCTCAGATCTTTTATGAAGAAACGAGTTGTTCAAAGTCTTTTGGTTACACCTTGGTATGTCAGTTTTTCAGTTTCAACGGCAGTTGCTAACAGCCTGCCTAATCAGTGCCTGTTTTGTGGAAACAGCTTTATTTTTACTTTGCTTCTAAATAACGGATCTGCCTCAGCTGCTATTATTGATCAAGTGGCTTTCTGAAGGCAGAATTGGACTGGTCAGTGTCTGCTAAGCCAAAATGCTGGATATACTGAATCTTTAGATTTAACAACAACAACAACAACAACAATTTCTTCATTTTTCTATCCTGCCTCCATCTCCCCGTGGGGACTTGGGGCAGCTTACACAGGGCCAAGCCCAAAGACAGATAATAGCAAATAACATACATGTACCACAACATCTCAAACCGGATAAAACAGAATTAAAAACATATAATACAATGTAATAACAGTAAAAACCAATTAAAACATAGAATAGTAACATAGAGGACCGCCAATTAGGAGAAATGGAATAAAACAAAATAAAATGATATTGGGGGGGGGGGCAGGTGGAATAGGTGCTATTTGGGGCATATTATAGTGCTATTTGGGGCATAAAAGGACAAAGTACTCCACATTTTTCATGAGAATTAGCGTAAGATTAAACTTCAAGTTTCTGTCAGGAGAGAATAAAATAAAGTGCGAGGTATATTGAAATTAGTTCAAGTTTTGTTCATGGGGGCTAAATTATTCAAATGCACACTGGAAGAACCACTTTTTAAAACTCCTTTTAAAAAGATAAGGTGGGTCCTTGCCTGATCCCCCTAGGAAGGAAATCCCAAAACTGGGGGGCACTACAGAGAAGGCCCTCTCATCCCAACAAGCCAAGCTTGTGATAACGGTGGGAACAAGAGAAGAGCCTCCCCAGATAATCAGAGAAATCGTGCGGGTTCATAGGGGGATACACGGTTGCAAAAGTAGGCAGGTCCCAAACCGTTTATTTAAAACATGGGTATAACCTGGGAGCAATTGCATATAGGGCTTGGGTTTTCTCTCTCTAAAACAAATTTCAAGGACTTCAAACCCCCCTGAATGAATTCCTATTTTTCTCATCATTAAATGAGACATTAAATTGGGGTAACTTGCTTCGCTGGCATTTTCTACTTTTAATTCTTCTTTATTTAAAACATTGAAAGTGCAACCCAAAAGAATATGCTACAAATATAAAATAAATAAATAAAACAGCACATTGTCTTCACTAAACCCTGATGTATTGGAATTAAACAAACGTAGCATGTTTAGTAGATTTGTAAACAAGAGATTTAGTTTCATAAGCCAGGTCAGATGAATACAGTGGCATTCTTGTTGAGCCATTTACTTTTCCAATCTCATCCCTCAGTTGTAAAATGGACACAAATTACCTGTGTCACTGGGAACAGCAAGGCTGATTGAGGTAAGAGTTACAAAGCATTCTCTGTATAAGGAGTACTACATTAGAAGTGGCAGGCCTGTCTGTTCTAGTGCTGGCTTTCTCTAAGCAGCAAATGGTGCTTCACTATCCCGAAGGCAGGTAGAATGACACTCTGCCAGTTCATATTGCGAAACAAGCAGTCTCCTAGCTGCAAGGTTTGGGAGATCACAAGAGGGTGGAGAGGGAGAGAGAGAGATGCAGCTCAATAATACGAACATATACTTCGTATGTCAAAGGTCCCAGGTTCAATCTTTGGTTTTTAGAAGAAAGAATGGGAAACTCCTGCATGGTTCTAGAAAACTGCCAATCAATCAATGCCAACAACAGTGGGCTAGATCTACCAATGGACCAGTCCAAAAGAAAGTATCTGCCCCCAATTAGTCCCCTACAGATGTTCTGACTATTATGCCTATCATCCCCAACAATTAGCTATGGTTAATAGGGCCAAAGGGTTGCAGCCTAAAACATACAGAGGACATCACATTAGAGAAGGCTATTTCAGACACTCTGGGTTTTTCAATGACATGGAATTGGTATTGGGAAAGACACAGGTATTAACTACTATAGTTCTGATTATCTTTGTTGATGCTCTTTTGTCTTGATTACATAGTGACTGCATATTTTAAGATATTGTTTTGAGTATCAATTCAATTGAAACAGCAACTCTGACAAGGGGTTCTAAGCACTGGAATTCATTTGGGATAGACCAAAAGGACCTTGGAAGACCAAACAAGTCATCCACTCATCCCGACTTAAATACAAAAATAAACAAAAACACATTGGCCATATTGCTGTGTTTTGCCACTTTTCCTGGCTTTACTTTCTGCTTTCTTCCTTATTAAATAAAGTTCTTTCTTGGGCATAAAACAGAACATGAAAGTTCAAAAACCTCCTAGTTGAAATGGGGGTAATTTGAAGGTACAAGAGTGGTTCTGGAAGCTGCATCCAGCCAGGAGGCTACGGTTTCCTTACCCCTGCAACACTGAAATATTTTAAAAGTAAAAATGAGGATGATTATATGTACTGTATTTATATCCCACTTTTTCTCTCAAGAGAGACTCAAAGTGGCTGAAACTAAAAATCATACAATGGGTAAATTAGAACCTAAAACATATAAACCTTAAAATAGACTTAAACACACCAGTATTAAAAATACATTGTTAAAAAGAATAAAATAATTAAAAATGTATTAAACTACATAATCACATGAAGCTTCAAACCAAATGAATGGTCTAGCTTCTAGCAGCTTCAGAGGCATATAAGGTAACATTTATGTAGAAAAGCTGTCCTTGAAAATGGAGACTTCTTCTTCAAAGGCTGCTCTGCGGATACTTTTGTTAATGCTTTTGTTAATTTTATGTTTGGTTTTATCTAATGTGTTACTGATTTTATATGTTGTTGTATTGCATTTTATGCATTGTATGGCACCACTGTGTGTTATTTTGTAAGCTGTTCCGAGTCCGTATGGGAGATGGTGGCAGGGCATAAATAAAGTTATTATTATTATGGTATTATTATTATTATGGTATTATTATTATGGTATTATTATTATTAATCAGAAACATTTCAATGATCTGCTAAACTAAAAGCAAAACCAAACAATGTTGCAGTCCCATTTACCATGCTGGGGCTTGCAAGACTGAAGCAGCAGCAGAACCTGGTCAGTACTTTTCATGGTGGCTGCTGGCTCTTTCATCCCAGGGCCTGGCAGCAGAAAATGCCAACCTAGGTTTTAGTCCATTGACTAGGGTGGCTCATGTGGAGTCTTCACTTGGGTTGGATAGAGCACTTATAACCCTTTTCCACCAGAGACATTTAAAAAAACTCCAGACACTTAGGTATAAAAAATAGGTATAACAATCAAACATTTACTGATAATAAATCAGCATTTGCAAGGCCTGCCAAAGAGGCTGACATTTCTTTTTGTGAAGTCCAGTTGAAGCATCTTCTGCAGAGGTCACTGTAAACACTGAATGTTGTTGTTACAGATTTGTGTAAACAGCTGGTGTTCAGAAAACTTTTGCTGTTGTCAATTTTTCTGTTACTCCAACATTGAGCTATGAGGACCCCCATCTAGGGTTGGGACCCACAGTTTAAGAAGTGGTGGGACAGACAGGGATATAGGGGACATGCCAATAATCTCGCCTTCAAGTGCCATCACGCCAATCCTGTGAACTGTAGGTAGCTACAAACATGTTGTTAAGTAGACATATATTATCTACATCTACATTAGGGGAGCTTGTTAATGTCACAACTTTTGCAGGCAAGTTGGCATTGGTCCTGGACCCAAGACAGCTATTACACTGTGTAACACGATTTATATTCCTGGATTATAAATGTCATTTCCTAATTGGTTCTATCATAAAAAACATGGAAAAAGTTTATTAAACTGCACAAACTTTGTTTTTGCGGGACATCCTGTAGCACATTTTGCTATAGTTTTTCAATGACTATTTCATAGAGTCTCAACCAATTCAACACAGTTTGTGACAGTCAGAAAAATGAATTTTCTGGTGTATAACAACTACTTTCAAAGTAAGTACCGCACAATTAAACAGAAAATAGCATTTCCAAACGAGGAACAGATTTTTTAAAAAATTTTTAGTTACATAGTGTTATCAATCTCTCTTTGGTATTTGTAAAGGAAAAAGCTCCATGGGGGGCTTGGGAAGGAGAGAGTGATTAGGTTGAGTCGGGAGACACAGGTAATGAAGCCTCACAGTATACAGTGTTCTCTCACTTATCGCGGGGGTTAGATTCCAGGACCACCCACGGTAAGTGAAAATCCGTGAAGAAGGGACGCTATAGTTATTTTAATAATTATACATTATTTTAGTAGTTATACACTATTTTAAGTCTTTATCAACCAATTGTGTGTTGATAAATTGCCTCCTTCTCCTCCTGTTCCCGCTTGGGCTCCTTTTCTCTCCCTTCAACTTCTCCTTCCTCCCTTCCTTAAGCTGTAAATCGTAATTTTTTATGATTTAGTCTTTTAGAGTTTATTGAAAAAACCGCGAAACAGCGGATCCGCAAAAAGTGAACCGCGAAGTAGTGAGGGAACACTCTATATGTTTAAAGTCCAAAGGGAAAAGGGTAGGGACTTTGTTTAAGTGACTTTTCTACATACCTTTTCCATGACGAGACGAGCAAGCTTGATGGGATTGGCTATACATTTCACTGCAGATACTGCTCCTGAGCTCAGATTTTTTCCATCCATGATAATGGCATCCATTTCTACTTCACCCTTCTCATTTAACACAGAGCCACAACCTAATAAGCAGGAAAGAAGAAGAACCCATCCAATCAATTTTATTACTTAAAAGTCCTTTTAACCAATTCAGGTTTCAGAACTTTTTAAATGACAATTTCTGGACTGCCAAATTTCTCAGAGGAATATTTGAAAATACAACCAGAAATTCCAGTACTATAAATAAAAGCCATGTATATTTTCTGGTTCTAACAATCTTGTCTTTTTGTAAAGCGGGAAATGTATTTAATAGCATTTATATTAATTTTTTCAGAATTTAGAATGGTCTGGCCTGGGAATGAAAGAGGAGAGAAAAATATCACTTCAATATGAAGGAAGCAAAAATAGACGCATAAGCAACTGGTGACTCATGGAAGGTTGTCTTCATAGGGTGTCTCATCACAAAAACCTTTTCTCTTCACTTCCATACTGAAAATCTGAATTTTAAAAAAACATGATCATAGAATCCAGCACAGTCTGAATTATTTGACAGTCAGGAGTTGTTTTTTTTAAAAGGTTAACTATTGTGGGTTCTTAAACAGCTGCTTAAGCAGTAAATACTCAAACGGGGCAAACTTCATGGTCATTTACTTGCAGAGATTCTTTCCTACAAGGTACTAAAATAGCACAAAACTTGCATAAAATGCAAACAAGCTCTAATAAAGCTCTATAAATGCAGAATTTTGAATCTCTTTATCATTTTTATTTCTTTTATTTCACTCTTCAAGGTTTCATTTTATGTTATGGTGTACATTTAAATTGTGTAAGCTATTTATTATGGAAATATGGAAAAACTAGTAACTTGAAAGTAATACATATGATATAGTGGGAAAACCACAAAGAAAACAATTGTTGTCATTGTTTTCTACCTGAGAGACCATCTTTCTAGGAATCTCGAGGTCCTCCAGTGTGACTCCATGGTCAACTTCTGCCAGACATTGACTATAGATAGAGTCATGCTGAAGGACCTAGCAATTAGTAGAGAGAACATATTACTCAAATCTGTGGAGCCCCCAATTGCACAATGGGTCAAACACTTGTGCTGGCAGGACCGCTGACTGAAAGGTCGATGGTTCGAATCCGGGGAGCAGGGTGAGCTACCATCAGTCAGCTCCAGCTTTCCATGCAGGGACATGAGAAAAGCCTCCTACAGGATGGTAAAATATCAAACATCCAGGAGTTCCCTGGGCAACGTCCTTGCAGATGGCCAATTCTCTCACACCAGAAGCTATGTAAAGTTTTTTAAGTTGCTCATGACACACACACACACACACACAAAACACCTCAAATCCTTCTTTTGTGTAGGAGATTAAAAAAGGAATGAAAATAATGTTAAAACTGATATACAGTATCATTCAGAGACCAGATTTAGAGTGACTAGGCACTGAGTGTGTTGAGCCAAGTCCTTCTGATTGCAACAACAGAGGTTCCAAATGATAGGGTGTTTCAAAATGCTGGACCCAATTACAAAGTATTATATTTCACAATGGTAACATGTTGTAATTCTGCAAAAAGTTACAAAACGGTTTAATGAGTTACCAAGTTATCAAGTTTTACTAACCCTCCTGAGCTATCAACAAATCTAAAAATTAACTCAGCATATGGAGAATCTCTTATGAGGTCTTATGTTGAGTGCCATCTTGCGAACGACTGAGGCCAGGGGCTGCTTGTGAGCTGGGAGAGGCATCTAGTAGTAATCATTTGAAATTCTATGCCCCAGCCTTACAAATGGTAAAAGTTTCATTCATGGGCAGTTTGTGGTTGCAGAGATATAGCAATTTCAAATCGGGTCCATCCTTTTGAAACATGCTGTATTTTTGGCACGACTGGGAAGGAGTACAAACTCTGGGATTTAATTGTAACTAAAAGCCGACTACCTAAGACAGAAGCTTCTTTGAGCTTTGTTCTGCTGCTGCTCAGTCGTTTAGTCGTCTCCGACTCTTTGTGACCTCATGGACCAGTCCACGCCAGAGCTCCCTGTCGACTGTCACCGCCCCCAGTTCCTTCAAGGTCAAGCCAGTCACTTCAAGGATACCGTCCATCCATCTTGCCCTTGGTCTGCCTCTCTTCCTTTTTCCTTCAATTTTCCCCAGCATCGTGATCTTTTCCAAGCTTTCCTGTCTCCTCATGATGTGGCCAAAATACTTCAGCTTTGCCTCTAATATCCTTCCCTCCAGTGAGTAGCCGGGCATTATTTCCTGGAGGATAGACTGGTTGGATCTTCTTGCGGTCCAAGGCACTCTCAGGATTTTCCTCCAGCACCAGAGTTCAAAAGCGTCTATCTTCCTTCGCTCAGCCTTCCTTATGGTCCAGCTCTTGCATCCATAGGTTACTATGGGGAATACCATTGCTTTGACTATGCGGACCTTCGTTGCCAATGTGATGTCTCTGCTCTTCACTATTTTGTCAAGGTTGGCCATTGCTCTCCTGCCAAGAAGTAAACGTCTTCTGATTTCCTGGCTGCAGTCTGCATCTACAGTGATCTTTGCGCCTAGAAATATAAAGTCTGTCATTGCCTCCAGATTTTCCTCCTCAATTTGCCAGTCATCAATCAGTCTGGTTGCCATGATCTTGGTTTTCTTGACGTTTAACTACAACCCAGCTTTTGCACTTTCTTCTTTCACCTTGGTGATAAGGCTCCTCAGCTCTTCCTCACTTTCGGCCATCAGAGTGGTATCATCTGCATACCTAAGGTTGTTAATGGTAATTATCTGATGAGCATACATCAAAATCTCTGTAACAAGTCGACAAACCACCTAGAGCTCTTTCAACAAACTGTAAACAAGCTTAGACCATGTGTAACAACTTTTACATACAATAACCCTCAGACCACAATGTATGGATGGTTTGACGCAGAATGTAGGGCAGCCAAAAGAGAACTGGCAAATAAAATAAGAGAATCTCGCCAAAAACCATCTAGAAAAAACATTGTTAATGGTTCTTCCAGCAATTTTAACCCCGGCCTTGGATTCCTCAAGCCCCGCATGTCGCATGATGTGTTCTGTGTACAAGTTGAATAGGGAGGGTGAAAGTATGCAGCCCTGCCGTACTCCTTTCCCAATCTTGAACCAGTCTGTTGTTCCGTGATCTGTTCTTACTGTGGCTACTAGGTCTTTATACAGATTTCTCAGGAGACAGACAAGGTGACTTGGTACCCCCATACCACCAATAACATGCCATAGTTTATTATTATGTGATGTTAAATGGCTTGCCTTGAACTCGAATTGAGATCATTCTATCATTTTTTGGGTTGTATCCAATCACTGCTTTCACAACTTTATTATTAACTATGAAGGCTACTCCATTTCTTCGGTGTTCCTCTTGTCTGCAGTAGTAGATCTGGTGGTCATCTTTTGTGAAGTGACCCATTCCAGTCCATTTCTGTTCACTGACTCCCAGAATGTCTATCTTTAATCTTGACATCTCACCAGTAACCACATCCAGTTTGCCCTGGCTCATAGATCTTACATTCCAGGTTCCTATAGTGTGCTGATCTCTAGAACATCAGATTTGTCCTTCACCTCCAGCACCGTAGGCCGTTAGCCTTCCTTTCAGCTTTGAGCTAACTGCGTCATCACATCTGGGGCTACTTGGACTAGTCCTCTGCTCCTCCCCAGTAGCATTTTGACCATCTTCCGACCTGGGGGTCCTATCTTCCAATGGTATACCGACATTTCGGTTGTACTGATCCATGTTTTTTTTCATGACAAGAATACTGGGGTGGGTTGCCATTACCTTCCCCAGGGATCGTGCTTGGTCTGACCTCTCTGCCATGACCTTCCCGTCTTGGGTGGCCCTGCACGGTATAGCTCATGGCTTCATAGAGGCACTCAAGCCCCAGCACCACGTCAAGTTAACGATCCAAGCTGGAGTTGAGCTTTGTAGCAGGACTGGATTTGACTGACCATTTTCAAACTAAGTGCAAGTAGAGTAAATTCTATGTAATTGTTCAAAATCATACATTTCCTAGAAACTGTAACACCCCACCCTCCTGCTTTTCAGAGCAGGTAAAATTCCTTAGAACTCTTAATTCTCAGAATAATATGGCCGTTAGTTATCCTGGCTGTGACTATTTGGGACTTGCAATCTACAACTTCTCCCAAAATTTCTGGTAATTTAAAACCATCTAAACTGCATCCTACTGTTGCTAGCATCCCCTTATGCTAAGACTGCTTCATCCTTTATGAAGATAAATATCCCAGAGAAGATTTCAAACAGCAACTGCAATTAGGGTCTTCTTTACCCAGTCTGTTCTCCTTGTTTTCCAATAATAGCTGTGCTTAATAAGCTCTAACACACATAAATATAAGCAACTAAAGGAGTAAATCCTGTGTGTAACAGGGTAGCCAAATTTTAACAAACTGGCTGATTTTGACTAACAGAACTGGGGACTCACAGGTTTGTTTCAGCATCTCCCGATGAAGTACATTGCTCAGAGGGTATCAAAATGCTGAATTACCTGAACAAAGAAGGAATCTTCTTAAACAACACTTTGCTAATTTTAGAATGTAAGATTCTAGGGAGGAAAAGGAAAGAAAAGAATGCCTTACACAAATGCTGCACTCTGGATGCTTGCAAAATGTCAAAGATGTCATCAACTGATGATAACACAGATTATCTAAGAAAGGTGACTACAAGTGTTCAATGATTAAATAGCAGCTTTCCACTATCAGTAGTGTCCATCCCCATCCTTGATGTCACTGGAATGGGGAGGTGTGCTGCTGTCTTGGGTGATGTGGATTACCTCCTTGAACCATGGAAGAAACTTGAGTCATTAACTGTGGTTCCATCCTAAAAAAATGAAGCACCCACTCAAGTGATTGCTTGGAGTGATTGCTTGGAGATTACCCTGGTCTCCCTCAAATTTCCTTTCATTTTCACTCAACATTAACTGCTCTAAGATGCGGCCCCTACTGCCCTTCATGGTAGCACAAAATGTTCAGGGAGTACTCATGATGTAAGTCAAGACTGCTGGTTCCTCTTTTCATATGGCTTCCAACTTTTTATCATCCATATGTTTTAGACCAATGGTTCTTAACCTGAGGTCCTCAGATGTTTTTGGCCTAACAGCTGGTGAACTGTGTTGTCGAAGACTTTCATGGCTGGAATCACTGATTGTTGTGAGTTTTTTTGGGCTGGATGGCCATGTTCCAGAAGCATTCTCTCCTCTGAGGATGCCTGCCACAGATGTGGGCAAAACATCACTTCACTTCACTTCACTTCACTTCACTTTATTTCTTAATTAGTCGCTCTCCACCAGAGTGCTCCGAGCGACTTACAATTTAAAATATCATCAGGAGATAATGCTTCTGGAACATTGCCATACAGCCTGGAAAATTCACAACAACTCAGATGGTAAACTGGCTGGCATTTCTGGGAATTGTAGGCCAAAAAAATCTGGGGACCGCAGGTTGAGAACCACTGTTTTAGACATTAGGATTGCCAATCAACATTAATCAATGGTGACCAAGGATTATGGCAGCAGAAATCCAAAGCATCTGGAGAACCTATGTCTTGTCATCATTACGGCATTTTGAACTCACTCCAAGAATCTGCTTATTTCCTGACATAATGAAAGTAGATCATTTTTTTTATTGTGTCAGAAGCGACTTGAGAACATACTGCAAGTCTTGTCGAAGGCTTTCATGGCCAGAATCACTGGGTTGCTGTGAGTCTTTCAGGCTGTATGGCCATATTACAGAAGCTTTCTCTCCTGATGTTTCACCCACACCTGTGGCAGGCATCCTCAGAGGTTGTGAAGTACTTCTGGAACATGGCCACCCAGCCCGAAAGATTCACAGCAACCCATACTGCAAGTCACTTCTGGTGTGAGAGAATTAGCCTACAGTGACGTTGCCCAGGGGATGTCCAAATATGTTACCATCCTGATAGGGGCTTCTCTCATGTCCCCGCAAGCTAGGGCTGATAGACAGGAACTCACTCCGTCTTGTGGATTTGAACTGTCAACCTTCAGGTCACCAACCCAACCATCAGGTCAGCAGTCCAGCTGGCACAAGGGTATAACCCATTGCACCACCATGGTTCCTGATGGTGGATCCTGATTGTTGGGGATAAAGGCTTGGACAAAGAATAATTAGGATAAAAGAGTGGAGCGGTGAGACGCAAGGCCATGGGAGATGAGAGAAAGGCATTTCTTTGGATCTGATCAGATGTTAGCATAGATATACATGCCAGTGGCTGGGGCAAGCAAGTCTCAGTCTGATTAATATTCATAGTTGATTGTGATATACAGTAGAGTCTCACTTATCCAAGCCTCGCTTATCCAAGCCTCTGGATAATCCAAGTCATTTTTGTAGTCAATGTTTTCAATATATCATGATATTTTGGTGCTAAATTCGTGAATACAGTAATTACAACATAACATTACTGCGCATTGAACTACTTTTTTTGTTAAATCTGTTGTATAACATGAAGTCTTGGTGCTTAATTTGTAAAATCATAACCTAATTTGACGTTTAATAGGCTTTTCCTCAATCCCTCCTTATTATCCAAGATATTCGCTTATCCAAGCTTCTGCCGGCCTGTTTAGCTTGGATAAGTGAGACTCTACTGTATTATTGTATTTACTCAAGTCTACGCACTATTGAATCTAATGCACACTTCAGTTTTCAAAACCTGGAAACCAAAAAAGTATTTGCTGCCAAATGTAATCGCAGTGGCAAAAAGTCCACTCTTTGTAATTTGGCCATTACAGTTGCTGCCTGCTTAGAATTCCTTCTTTAAAAACAAAAGTGTTTTTCTATTGCTTACAGCAATAGGAAAAACAAAACCTGGGATGCACCTATGCTGTTGAATGAATCCACTTTAATTGCTGTAGTTCAATGCTATTGAGTCACAGAGGCTGTAGTTTTACAAGGTCTTAAGCCTTCTCTGCGAAAGAGTGTGAATGACTCACCAAACTACAATTCCCAGCATTGCATAGTATTGAGCCCTGGCCATTAAATGAGAGATGTTGTTCCTCAAATAGGAGCTCCATGTGCAGCTCCTGAAGCAGCTTCCCCTTTTGTTTTGGCTCAGCACTAAGATTACTATATTATGTGAAGCTAATGCGCACCCTAATTTTGGCAAGGTGATTTAGCCAAAAAAGGTGAGCATTAGATTTGAGTAAATAGGGTAATCTAATATGAAGTCTCTCTGGCTTCACCCTTGTACAATGAAGCTACAGGTTAAGCTTATCTTATGCTATATTTACACTGCAGAATTTTAGCAGTATGATACCACATTAACCCTCCTGACTCAATGCTATGGGATTCTGGGAATTGGAGTTTTGTGAGATATTTACCCTTCTCTGTCAGAGAGCTCTGGTCTCACAAGAAATTACAAACAACACAATTTCATAGGATGGAGCTATGGCAGGCAAACTGCTGTAATTCTGCCTTGTGGATGGACTCAGTGTAAATCGCTTTGAGTATTCTTTTTTAAAAAAATAATGTCCCTCCCTTTATTCCTGTAACAGCAGCCAGACTTGAAAGAAGTTGATAGACAGCAAGGAAATGAAGTGACAGCAGAATCCCTACGAATCAGGCTGCAGTTAATCCACAGGGAGTACAGGATTGCGGCCAGCCAGAGAGGAAGAAAAGAAGAAGAAAGCTGGCTGCTACACATAAAACAGTGTGAAAGTTTTGGGGGACTGAGTTGGGACTGAGTTGGGAAAGCCAACTGTTTGGTTCAGATATGTAGATGACACCTTCACAATTTGGAGCCATGGAGAGGAAGAACTCAGCAAGTTCCTGGACCATCTTAACAGCATCCACCCAAACATCCAATTCACCATGGAAAAAGAAAAGGAAGGAAAACTGCCATTTCTAGATGTTCTGGTCATCCGCAAACCCAATCAACAATTGGGCCACACAGTTTACAGAAAACCTACACACACAGATAGATACCTTCATAAAAACTCCAACCATCACCCAAGTCAAAAAAGGAGCACAATCAAAGCCCTGACAGACCGTGCACAAAGAATCTGCGAACCTCACCTCCTCCAAGGTGAACTCAACCACCTAAACTGGGCTCTACAGGCCAATGGATACTCCACCACAGACATCAGAAGAGCTGCAAGGCCAAGAACAAGCCATGAGAGTCAAGACAAAGATCCACCCAGAGAAAAGGTGTTCTTACCATACATCAAGGGAACTACTGACCACATAGGCAAAGTGATGAAGAAGCACAACCTACAAACTATCTACAGACCCACAAAGAAAATCCAACAAATGCTACAGTCAGCGAAGGACAAGAGGGATCCTCTCTCTTCTGCAGGAGTCTACCGGATACCATGCAGCTGTGGACAAGTCTACATAGGGACCACCAAACGCAGCGCCCAAACAAGAGTCAAAGAACATGAAAGGCACTGCAGACTAATTCAACCAGAGAAATCAGCCATAGCAGAGCATTTGATGAACCAGCCTGGACACAGGATATTATTTGAGAACACAGAAATGCTGGACCATTCTAACAACTATCATGTCAGACTACACAGAGAAGCCATTGAAATCCACAAGCATGTGGACAACTTCAACAGAAAGGAAGAAACCATGAAAATGAAGAAAATCTGGCTACCAGTATTACAAAACTCCAAAATCAAAACAGTAGATGGGAACCAACACAATGAGGACTTGACTGAACAAAGGATGCCCCCAGGCAAGGGACAAAACATTTCCAATGCCAATTAGGGTGATTAACTGAAACATTAATGCTGGCTCCCAGTGACAAAGAACTCTTGCCACACCTTGGACTATACACAGATATATATTCTTTCCTTTCCTTACTTAGTTTATCCATACCTCACAACCTCTGAGGATGCCTGCCATAGATGTGGGCGAAACGTCAGGAGAGAATACTTCTGGAACATGGCCACACAGCCCGAAAGACATACAACAACCCTGTGATCCCGGCCATGAAAGCCTTCGACAACACAGTTCAGAGATTACCTGCATTAAAATGTGGGTCATCTTCCATTAACACCACAGCTTCTTCAACAGCATCTAGTGCACTCCCTCCTTGTTTCAGGATACCATAACCTTTCAGAGCTGCTCTGGTGACGCCGGAGCGACTTCCATCTTCTCGCTCTTTAAAGATACGGCCAGCTCCACCATGAACCACAATAACTGGCTTCATAATGTTGGTATTTTTTCCTGTCCAGAAAGGTACAATTATTTCTCAGAACTAGTATCTCTCAGAAGTTGGATGCAATATTTCTTAGAAATCCTCATCTGACACGCCAGTTGGTGAAATCTGGTGAAAATATTGGCTACAACTCTTTCACTTAAGATATCACTGTATCTGTCCCAGTCCTTAAACCCTTTAGTTTTACCACCCCAACCTTTTTAGAGAGTTGAAGACATTCATTATCTCAGGTTTACCTACTGAGTGAGTGTTCAAAGTTCAGTCATCCTCCTGCTGAGTTCAGACAAGCTTTTATTACTGATTAAACTGAAATAAAAAACACACTGTTCCATCTAAGAAAGGCATGAAAAGCATTTCATGCAGTGCCTCAATAAAAATCATTCTTCTTCAGACTTAAAAAAGTAATAAATATTATTACTGATTTTTTATTTTTGTCACCTTAAACAGAATCTATTAATTGTCTGAATTTTAATTACTTAAATCTGCATACATGAAAATTTTGGCACCAAAAGAAAAAGAAAGGATCTAATCTTCATTTTTTAATATTATACAGTGGGGCCTTACAATCCTTTGGCGCTTCTAGGACCCTCCCTCTTCCCCCAAAGGATATGAAAATCTGTAGATATTCATGTTTCAGCATAGGGTAGTAAAACGGTGTACCTCATATAAAAATGGCAAAACCAAGCCTTGATTTTCCAGAAATATAATAATGGTGGAGGTGGAAGATGTGGACGGTTAAATTCATGGATACAGAATCTGTGAATATGGAGGGGTGATTGTACATGTATTATAGCAGGCCTCCTCTTAGAAATGGCATTCCCTTCTATCTAAGTGTGCTAGTGAAAAGGAAAGCCTCTTCTAAGGCATTTTCTTATTTAAATGATTACAAGAATTTTGAAATAATATTCGTATCTTGTATTGTGGAAGATTAAGCAGTCAATGACTATTAATTGGGCACGTTGGCTTTAGTAGATGCTAAAAAAGCTACTTTGTTGGGCTGCAACTCTCAAGGTGCATCTACACAATTGAATTAATGCAGTTTAACTGCCCTGGCTTAATGTTATGGAATCGCGGGAACTGTAGTTTTACAAGGTCTTCAGTTTTCTGTGCAAGAGGACAAGGTACCTCACCAAATAACAAATCCCATGATGTGTTGTCGAAGGCTTTCATGGCTGGGATCACAGGGTTGTTGCATGTTTTCCGGGCTGTATGGCCATGTTCCAGAAGTATTATCTTCTGACATTTCGCCCACATCTATGGCAGGCATCCTCAGAGGTTGAGGTATGGAGAAACTAAGCAAGGAAGTTTTATATATCTGTGGAAGTTCCTGGGTGGGGGAAAGAACTGTTGTCTGTTGGAGGCCAGTGTGGATGTTGTAATTAATCACTTTTGTTAGCATTAAATGGCCTTCCCAGGCTGAACCATATCAGATATGTTGATGACACCTTCACCATTTGGAGCCATGGGGAAGAAGAACTCAGCAAGTTCCTGGACCACCTCAACAGCATCCAGCCAAACATCCAATTCACCATGGAAAAAGAAAAGGAAGGAAAACTGCCATTTCTAGATGTTCTAGTCATCCGCAAACCCAATCAACAATTGGGCCACACAGTTTACAGAAAACCTGCACACATAGATATCTTCATAAAAACTCCAACTATCACCCAAGTCAAAAATGAAGCACAATCAAAGCCCTAACAGACCGTGCACAAAGAATCTGTGAACCTCACCTCCTCCAAAGTGAACTAAACCACCTAAACTGGGCTCTACAGGCCAATGGATACTCCACCACAGACATCAGAAGAGCCGCAAGGCCAAGAACAAGCCAGGAGAGTAAAGACAAAGATCCACCCCAAGGAAAGGTGTTCTTACCATACATCAAGGGAACCACTGATTGCATAGGCAAACTGATGAAGAAACACAAGCTACAAACTATTTACAGACCCACTAAGAAAATCCAACAAATGCTACATTCAGAGAAAGATGAGAGGGATCCTCTCACCTCTGCAGGAGTCTACCGTATGCCATGCAGCTGTGGACAAGTCTACATAGGGACCACCAAACGCAGCACCCAAACACGAGTCAAAGAACATGAAAGGCACTGCAGACTAACTCAACCAGGGAAATCAGTCATAGCAGAGCACTTGATGAACCAACCTGGACACACAGGATATTATTTGAGAACATAGAAATGCTCAACCATTCCAACAACTATCATGTCAGACTACACAGAGAAGCCATTGAAATCCACAAGCATGTGGACAACTTCAACAGAAAGGAGGAAACCATGAAAATGAACAAAACCTGGTTATCAGTATTAAAAAACTCCAAAATCAGAACAGCAAATAAGGAGCAGCACTCTGAAATCAGAAGAATTCCAGACATGTATCAATCAGGGGCAGCTAACAACTCTGAACAAAGGATTTCCCCAGGCCAAGTTGTGAGCCTGGGAAGGCCATTTAATGCTAACAAAAGTGATTAATTACAACATCCACACTGGCCTCCAACAGACAAGAGTTCTTTCCCCCACCCAGGAACTTCCACAGATATATAAAACTTCCTTGCTTAGTTTCTCCATACCTCAACCTCTGAGGATGCCTGCCATAGATGTGGGCAAAACGTCAGGAGAGAATACTTCTGGAACATGGCCATACAGCCCGAAAAACATACAACAACCTCAAATCCCATGATTCCATAGCACTGAGTAATGGTAGTTAAAGTGGTATCAAACTGCATTAATTCTACAGTCTAGTAGATGCATCCTTGGAAACCTTCAGCCACTATGATCATGGAAAGTATAGTATCCAATTCAATTTGCAGTGAAGCAGAAGAGGAAAGATGCAACTGCTCCTGTTCTGCTTGTTGGCTTTCCATAGGCATTGTTTGGTCATTGTGGGAAAAGAAGGTCTAGAATCATAGAGTCGAAAGAGATCACAAGGGCCATCCAGTCCAACCCTATTCTGCCATGCAGGAACATACAATCAAAGCACCCTCAACATCCAGCCTCTGGTTGAAAATATCCAGAGCAGACTCCATTTCATTAGGTAGGCTTTTGGGTTGACCAAGCACATCCTTCCTTATGTCCTTAGAATACCAATGAGTCTGATTAACAAATTAAGTCAATGTCATACTAATTATACCTATTTAGAGTGTGAAGGAGCCATGTGCCCCCTCCAAACACCCAGGTACTTATCTGAGAAACCAAGCCTATCAGAAGGGATATTTAGAGGAAATGGGTTGCTGTGAGTTTTCCGGGCTGTAAGGCCATGTTCAAGAAGCATTCTCTCCTCTGGAACATGGCCATACAACCCGGAAAACTCACAGCAACCCAGTGATTCTAGCCATGAAAGCCTCGGACAACATATTTAGAGGAACATCTCTCTCTTTCGTATTTCTTGGATTTATCATATCACACGCTCAAGGAAAACACTCAAGGTATCTGCACTGCCAGTTGGAGCATGAAGCACTTCACACATCTATGGATGAGCTTTGATAAGGCAATGTTGTAGACCTGTAGATTCTACACTTATTAAATTTGTATGGCATGAGCCATCCCATTGTTACTTCTGTGAAATGACAATACTTGGCGGAAAGAATGAAGACATATATAAATTTCTGAGACACAAACCAGGGGACATATCATCATTTTCTTTTGACAGTACGATTTTCATCAATACAATTGCTCCTGTCAGTCACTCCTGTGTTGAAAACTGTAACTGAACATCTCACAAAAGGTCTCTCCTGGAGAAGTGTATGACACAGAGGGAATGGGATGGCTTTATGTATTGACAAATGACTCACAAACAAAAGTCCTTCTTATATCAAGCCAAGCCATACCATACCATACCATACCATACCATACCATCCCATCCCATACATATCATAACACAAAGATTCAGGAATGAGGCGAAAATCATGATGGAGAGCACAGCTTACATAATTAATTACTTCTTGGTAATCACAGAGTAACAGAGTTACTTTTTTAAAACAATGTACACAAACAAAATTCATGCACAAAATTATTCAAATATTGTGCATAAAGTGTATATGAAACAAAGCAATTTACATAGTATTTGGATTTGGGATCCATCTCCAAGATATCTCATTTTTATGCAAATATTAAAAATCAGGGAAAAAAATCGGAAATCTGTTCCCAAGTGTTTAGGATACGGGATCCTCAACCTCTATTATTATTCATAGTATTTTTAGTTTTCTATGTAAAAACATGCATGTAAGTTCACAAAGTTCACTGATCACATAACAAAAAGTTCTGGGATCTCTATTAAAATCTGTTGCTCAAAAATTATCAAAAATGCATCAATGTTTTTAAAGGCCTTCTTTAAGCACTGGAGAAGCTGTGGTCCTCCAAATACCGCTGAACTACAACTCCCATCATATTTCACCATTGATCAGACAGTGGGCCCACCTACACTGCTATATAATGCAGTTTGAAACTATATTATATGGTCAGTGTAAACTCATATAATTACAGTTAATTGCATTGAATGGGACTCATATAATGCAGTTTATATGAAATCGTTTCAAACTGGATTATATAGTAGCTAGCTTTGCCCGGCCACGCGTTGCCGTGGCTTATGGGAATAATTTGTTGGCCAGGTGGAATAGTAGTGAATAGCCTTGCAGCCTCAAAGCCTGGCCATTTTCTGGAATAGCTGGAGTAGCACCCTCAATCAAAGAGCCGCTTTGAAGCCTGGCTACTTCCTTAGTAGGGGAATCCTTGTTTGGCCATCTTGAACTGCACTGAATAGCCTTGCTGCTTGCAAGCCTGGCCGCTTTCTACATTGCGGAATCCTTGGTTGGCCAGTTTGAATAGCAATTAATAGTCTCGGTGTGGCAGGTATGAATGCTGCAATTAGCCACCTTGATTAGCATTTAATGGCCTTGCAGCTTCAAAGTCTGTTTGCTTCCTGCCTGGGAGAATCCTTTGTTGGGAAGTGTTAGCTGGCCCTGATTGTTTCCTTTCTGGAATTCCCAATTTCCCGGCTTTCAGAGTGTTGCTCTTTATTTACTGTCCTGGTTTTAGAGATTATATTGTTCTGTATTATTATACCACAGTAATTATTTCATATTACAGTCGAGTCTTACTTATCCAACATTTGCTTATCCAATGTTTTGGATTATCCAACACAGTCGGCCTTTTAGCAGTCAATGTTTTTGTAGTCAATGTTTACAATACATTGTGATGTTTTGGTGCTAAATTCGTAAATATAGTAATTACTACACAGCATTACCGTGCATTGAACTACTTTTTCTGTCAAATTTATTGTATAACATGATTTTTTGGTGCTTAATTTGTAAAATCATAACGTAATTTAACGTTCAATAGACTTTTCCTTAATCCCTTCTTATTATCCAACATATTTGCTTATCCAACGTTTTGCCAGGGTGTTTATGCTAGATAAGTGAGATTCTATTGTATATTTATAATCTTATATTATCTGCTTAGGACTGAATTATATGAGGCTCCTTCTACACAGCTGTATAAAATGCATACTGAAGTGGATTATATGGCAGTGTGGACTCAAGATAATCCAGTTCAAAGTAGATAATATAAGATTATAAATGAGTAATATAGCTGTGTGGAAGGGCCTTGAGTCTACACTGCCATATAATCCAGTTCAAATCAGATAATCTGTATTTTATAGGCAGTGTGGAAGAGGCCTGATTGAAGCGGTTCTGGGTGCCTTCTAACTGGCAGCAATGGGAAAAAAACAATTATTCATCTCCCTCTAATTAGGACTTTATTTTTCTTGTTTTTTTATGTCTAAACACAGCGGGGATGACCATGTCCTTTGTGGCCAAGTTTCGTGGGTTTTGGGTGTTTAGTTTCGCTGTTTACTTTAAGGCAGAAACGGTCAGAACATTTTTATATATAGAGATGTAGATGGGTCCTATAACTGGCAGACGGAAGTTAGAGTTGAACAGCTCTAGAGGAGCACAGATTTGGAAAGGCTATACAAGGTGTCCCCACAAAAATGAATATACCCTTGATGAACAGCTAATAATAATCATGGTGATTATTATTTAATTATTTGAAGACAATACTATACATTCATATGTAAGTCTTATAATGATGACTTAATCAGTTTTACAAACTCCATGTTCAAAGTGGTGTCCCTGCCCAGTAATAAACTGCTTGCACTGTTGGAAAGACAGAGTTGCAAACCTCACTTAAATGCTTCTTTGGTCATTTTGTAACATTTTCCTATTATTGGGACCTTTAATCCTGTTAAGAGTGCATACAGACAGTCCCCAAATTACGAACTAGATAGGTTCTGTAGGTTAAGTTGAATTTGTATGTATGTTGGAACAGGTACTTTTTAAAGTGTAACTCCAGCCATATCTATCTATCTATCTATCTATCTATCTATCTATCTATCTATCTATCTTTCTTTCGACAGCATGGGGAAGGTTAGCACCCCTGTGGTGTATGTTTTTCTGTCTGTGCCCCTGTTCAGAAGATTCCGTCTCACTTTCTGTCCCTGTGAGAATTAGACTTCGAAAAAAGTTGGCTTGTTGTGGGAACAAGGATTGATGATAAAGCTTCAGTGGAGACAGCTTTTTTCACATGATAACTCTTACAAGAGTGAATTTCTCTAATTCTGAAAGCCAGTGGAGCTGACCTTGGACAGTGCTCCTCTGGAACTCATATCCAACAAAATCATACTCTATTCCAGGGGAAAAGGGGGAAAGGACTATCAAAACAAAAGTCAAATATCCTCTATCAAAAGTAGAGCACTTGAAGAACCAACCTGGACAAAGCATATTTTTTGAGAAGACAGAATTTCTGGACCACTCAAACAACCACCATGTCAGAGTACACAGAGAAGCCACTGAAATCCACAAGCATGTAGACAATTTCAACAGAAAGGAGGAAACAATGAAAATGAACAAAATCTGGCTGCCAGAATTTAAAAAAAAAAACCTTTAAAATCTGGACAGTAAATAAAGAACAACACTCAGAATACAGGAGACTTCCAGAGATAAAACAATCAGGGCCAGATAACACCTCCTAACAAAGGAGTCCCCCAGGCAGGAAGCAGCCAGGCTTTGAAGCTGCAAGGCCATTCAGTGCTAATCAAAGTGGCCAGTTGCAACATTCACACTTGCCTCAAGCAGACAAGAGTTCTTTCTCCCACCATGGACCTTCCAAAGATATATAAGCCCCACTTGCCAATTTTCCAACAGACCTCACATCTTCTGAGGATGCCTGCCATAGATGTGGTTGAAATGTCAGGAGTGAAAGGTTCTGGAACATGGCCATACAGCCCGGAAAACTCACAGCAACCCAGTGATTCTGGCCATGAAAGCTTTTGACAACACATTGTATCCAAAATGCTTGGGACCAGAGGTGTGTCTGAGCTTGGACCCTCAACCTGAGGGTCCCCAGGTGTTTTGGCCTACAACTCCCAGAAATCCCAGCCAGTTCACCAGCTGTTAGGATTTCTGGGAGTGGAAGGCCAAAACATCTGAGGAACACTGACATAGAGGCATATAATGAGATATTGTAGTGAGAGGACCTGAGTCTGAACATAAAATTCATTTCATAGAATAATAGAGTTGGAAGAGACCACATGGGCCATCTAGTCCAACCCCCTGCCATGCAGGAAATGCACAAATTACATTTATGCTTCATATATTCTATTCAAGGAAGAGAGGGGAAGGAATATCAAAATACAAGTCACATATCCTTTATCCAAAAAGCTTGGAGACAGAAGTGTCTGGGATTTTGGATCCATGGATTTCGGAAGATCTATATTTGCATTCATACAAAAGGAATATGATACGTATCTTGGAGATGGGATCCAAGTCTAAACACTAATTCATTTATGTTTTCTATACACCATCTACAGTTTAGCCATGGCATGTGCAAACTCTGGCCCTCCTGGGGTTTTGGACGACAACTCCCACAATTCCTACCAGCCTACCGGCTGTTAGGAATTGTGGGAGTTGTCGTCCAAAACCCCTGGAGGACCAACGTTTGCAAATGCCTGGATTAGCCAGAAGGCAATTATATACGCGACGTGTGTAATTCTGGTCATGAAACACAGTGTGTGCACACTGAACTCTAAGGAGGCAAAGGTATCACTGTCTCAGCCTCTCAGGTGCAGAATTGTGGGATATTTCCGGACTCTAGATAAGGGATGCTCAACCAGGATTTAGCATTTTATTCCCTCCTCCTTCTTCTGCAAAGTAACATACTGACACCTCTGAAGAAGCAGATCCATAATATAAGTGACCCCCGGCTTTTAAAGGGTGCACCCACACTACAGAATGAACGCATTTTGACACCACTTTAACTGCCCTGGCTCAAGGCTATGGAATCTTGGGAGGTGTAGCCTTGGCCTTCTCTGCCAATGAGGGCTGGTGCCTCACCGAACTGCTGCTCCCAGGATTCCACAGCACTGAGCCAGGAGAGTTAAAGTGGTGCCAAACCGCGCTAATTCCTCCATGTAGATGCGCCTTAAGTCTCCCTCTCCGCCCCTCTGCTCCCAAGGGGAGGTTTACTCACAGCTCGCGGCTTCCCAGGGCCGGGACCTCCCTTTCCCACAAAGACTGGCTTCTCAATGGAGAGCCGGGCTGCGACACTAATAGGGACAGGGAGGCGCCCTTCGCCCACTTCAGCTCGCCAAGTGTTTCAAGCCACGCTGCCCTGACAAGGATGGCCGCCGTTGCCTTCAGGTGGCCCGGGGAAAGCCTCCGCCCCTCCCCAAAATGGCGGAAGCATCCCATTCATTCGAAGCGGACGATGCCAAACGGCTGCCCGTTGTAAAGATGGCGGTGGTCCTTCCTCTACATAGACTGCCAGTGCCTATATCTACCCTCCACACAATGCGGACAGCTTGTATCTTTCTGCATGTAACGGATCACGTTGCTCTGAGTATTTACATCCATATATTCTTATTTTTTTATATATGTATGATAAGATATTTTATTAATTCTATATTTAGTCTTGTGCTATATTGTTTATATATCTCTGTATATACATATATCTGTATATATGTATGTATAGAGAGAGAGAGAGAGAGAGAGAGAGAGAGAAGACTCTCAATTATCCAAGCCTCGCTTATCCAAGTTTCTAGATTATCCAAGCCATTTTTGTAGTCAATGTTTTCAATATATCGTGATATTTTGGTGCTAAATTCGTAAATACAGTCATTACAACATAACATTACTGCGTATTGAACTGCTTTTTCTGTCAAATTTGTTGTAAAACATGATGTTTTGGTGCTTAATTTGTAAAATCATAACCTAATTTGATGTTTAATAGGCTTTTCCTTAATCTCTCCTTATTATCCAAGTTATTCACTTATCCAAGCTTCTGCTGGCCCGTTTAGCTTGGATAAATGAGACTCTACTGTATGTATATCTGTATATCTCTCTATATATATTTCTCTGTATATCATCTTCTTCATTCGTTTAGTCATCTCCGACTCTTCGTGACCTCATGGACCAGTCCACGCCAGAGCTCCCTGACGGCCGTCACCGCCCCCAGTTCCTTCAAGGTCAAGCCAGTCACTTCAAGGATGCTGTCCATCCATCTTGCCCTTGGTCGGCCTCTCTTCCTTTTTCCTTCCATTTTCCCCAGCATCGTGATCTTTTCCAAGCTTTCCTGTCTTCTCATGATGTGGTCAAAGTACTTCAGCCTTGCCTCTAATATCCTTCCCTCCAGTGAGCAACCGGGCATTATTTCCTGGAGGATGAACTGGTTGGATCTTCTTGCGGTCCAAGGCACTCTCAGGATTTTCCTCCAGCACCAAAGTTCAAAGGTGTCTATCTTCCTTCGCTCAGCCTTCCTTATGGTCCAGCTCTCGCATCCATAGGTTACTATGGGGAATGCCATTACTTTGACTATGCGGACCTTCGTTGCCAGTGTGATGTCTCTGCTCTTCACTATTTTGTCAAGGTTGGCCATTGCTTTCCTCCCAATAAGTAAACGTCTTCTGATTTCCTGGCTACAGTCTGCATCTGCAGTGATCTTCACGCCTAGAAATATAAAGTCTGTCACTGCCTCCACGTTTTCTCCTATTTGCCAGTTATCAATAGGTGTAGTTGCCATGATCTTGGTTTTCTTGACGTTTAACTGCAACCCAGCTTTTGCACTTTCTTCTTTCACTTTGGTGATAAGGCTCCTCAGCTCTTCCTCACTTTCGGCCATCAGAGTGGTATCATCTGCATACCTAAGGTTGTTAATGTTTCTTCCAGCAATTTTAATTCCAGCCTTGGATTCGTCAAGCCCCGCATGTCGCATGATGTGTTCTGCATACAAGTTGAATAGGGAGGGTGAAAGTATGCAGCCCTGCTGTACTCCTTTCCCAATCTTGAACCAGTCTGTTGTTCCATGGTCTGTTCTTACTGTGGCTACTTGGTCTTTATACAGATTTCTCAGGAGACAGACAAGATGAATTGGTATCCCCATACCACCAAGAACATGCCACAGTTTCTTATGATCCACACAGTTGAAGGCTTTGAAGTAGTCAATAAAACAGAAATAGATGTTTTTCTGAAACTCCCTGGCTTCCTCCATTATCCAACGGATATTGGCAATTTGGTCTCTCGTTCCTCTGCCTTTTCTGAACCCAGCTTGGACACCTGGCCACTCTCGCTCCATGTATTGCTGGAGTCTGCCTTGCAGGATCTTGAGCATTACCTTACTGGCATGGGAAATAAGTGCCACTGTACGAAAGTTTGAGCATTCTTTAGCGTTTCCCTTTTTTGGTATGGAGATATAAATTGATTTTTTCCAATCTTGTGTTTTCCATATTTGCTGGCATCACCTTGACAGCATCACCTTCCAAGATTAAACACCTCAACTGGGATCCCATCGTCTCCTGCTGCCTTGTTGTTAGCAATGCTTCTTAAGGCCTATTCAACCTCACTCCTCAGGATGTCTGGTTCTAATTCACTCACCACACTGTCAAAGCTATCCTCTATATTATTATCCTCCCTATACTAGTTTTCTATAAATTCCTCTTTTCCTGAGATTTTAACAATTAATTTGCTTGAAGCAAAATATTCAATTTTCACTCTCAGCATTTTGGTTTGTGTGAAATGTTTTGGTCACTCCAATCTTAACTGATAGAGGAGCAAAGATTCAGCCAATACAAACTAAGATTTTATGGGTCAGCATAATGAGGTACTGAAAATCCAGCACACAATGTTATGATAGATATTGATGTAACTGTACGGAAGTTTGAGCATTATTTAGCATTTCCCTTTTTGGGTATGGGGATATCTCTCTCTGTTTATATCTCTCTTTATTTCTCTCTGTGTGTATGTGTGTGTGTGTGTGTGTATGTGTGTGTGTGTGTATATATATATATATATATATACACACACACACACACACACATACACACATACACATACACTGTGTTTCCCCAAAAATAAGACAGTGTCTTATATTAATTTTTGCTCCCAAAGATGCTCTAGGTCTTATTTTCAGGGGGTCTTATTTTTCCATGAAGAAGAATGAACATTTATTATATACTGTACAGTAATTGTCATCACAAACCAACATAACCAGACAAACTGTGAATCCTATCAATAATTTCTTGTTAGTATCATTATTTCAATGTACAACAATCTATGGTACATACATTTACCGATCCTACATTCTCTGGTGTTCTGTTCAGCAAGCATGCTTCCAAACAAAAACTTTGCTAGGTCTTACTTTTGGGGGAGGCCTTATATTTAGCAATTTAGCAAAACCTCTACTTGGTATTATTTTCAGTGAATGTCTTATTTTTGGGGAAACAGGGTATTTCTCTCTCTCTCTCTCTCTCTCTCTCTCTATATATATATATATATATGAATGAGTGTGGAGCCAAGCAATCCTATATTTATTTTATCAATTCTATATTTTAGTTACGTGTTATAATGTTTCTCTCTCTCTCTCTCTCTCTCTCTCTCTCTCTCTCTATATATATATATATATATATATGAATGAGTGTGGAGCCATACAGTGGGTATATATAATGACATTTTATTCATTACATATACAACACACACACACACACACATATAAAACACCTCCCAACAAAGGATTCCCCCAGGCAGGAAGCTGCCAGGTTTGAAGCTGAAAGCCATTCAATGCTAAACAAGGTGGTCAATTGCAACATTCACACTTGCCTCCAAAAGACAAGAGTTTTTTCTCCCACCCTGAATCTTCCACAGATATATAAACCCCACTTGCCTAGTTTCCAATAGACCTCACAACCTCTAAGGGTGCCTGCCATAGATGTGGGCAAAACTTCAGGAGATAATGCTTCTAGAACTCTGCCATATCACCTGGAAAACTCACAGCAAGCCAGTGATTTCGGCCATGAAAGCCTTCAAGAACACATTTTATTTGTATGAGAGAGGGTGAAGCCAAGCAATTCTATACTTACTTTACAGTGAGTACATATAATTACATTTTGTTATATTATATTAATTTGTCATGTGTGTCCCCCCCCCCTCGGTGTGTGTGTGTGTGTGTGTGTAGCCAAGCAATCCTATACTGACTTTACAATGGGTACATCTGCTTCTGCAGCATTCAGAGGAATCTCTGCTGACCCTTGTTTGTATGTACATGCCTTCAAGCTGCCTGTTGATTAATGACAACCCCATTAATTTTATAGGGTCTTCTTAAGCAAGATTCCTTGAATTCTTTCCCTTGAAATATAGCCTACAACATCTGGTGTTTGTTGCGATCTCCCATCCAAGTACTAACCAGAGCTGACCATACTTAGTTTCCAAGTTCAGACAGGATCTGGGGCCTCTCGGAGTTTTGGGTCTAAAAAACTTATTTTTCTATGCTGTGGGTGCATCTCTTGCCTTCTTCAGAGGATGCCGAAACTGCAGGAGACAGCAGTAGTAAAACTGTTTCTCAGAGAAAGGAGTTTGAAAATTGAGGAGTAGGGAATAACAATAACAAGCACAGCACAACAGAAATGGCATATTCATTAATTTTAGGGATTTCAACAAGCTAACATCAAAAGAAGCATATTTCTCCACTTTGATCAAGGCTCGATCTATCATTATTCTCAGTTTTCTTTGTTTTTATTTTGCCATTATTATTATTATTATTATTATTATTATTTTTATATCTCACTTTTTCTCCCCACAAAAGAGACCCAAAGCTAACACCTCTTAATTTGTACTATTTAGATGCCAAACTAAGAAAAAGACTGGTTTGATGAAAATGATAACAAGATCCAACAGTTAACTGATAAGAAAAGGGAATCTTTCCAAATATGACAGAGAGACATCAACTGTGCTGCTAAGAAAATGATCTACACCACTGCAAAATCTGAGGTCCAAAGATGGACCAGAGAAAGGAAAGGACTACAGGAAAGGAGATTCCACCTGAACATCAGGAAGAATTTCCTCACTGTGAGGGCTGTTCAGCAGTGGAACTCTCTGCCCCGGAGTGTGGTGGAGGCTCCTTCTTTGGAGGCTTTTAAGCAGAGGATGGATGGCCATCTGTCGGGGGTGCTTTGAATGCGATTTCCTGCTTCTTGGCAAGGAGTTGGACTGGATGGCCCATGAGGTCGCTTCCAACTCTACTATTCTATGATTATATGATTCTAGAACTCAAGAATATATGTTGAACAAAAAAGGCTCAAGAAATTCAACACTTGTCCATGATGCATGGGGATTCTTTAATGCCACAAAGGTCATCTATGGCCCAACCTGTTTAGCATAATCACAGAATCATAGCAGAAGTCATGGCAGCACTGCCTAGTTCGGAGGAAGTCAGCAAAGCCATCAACCAACTAAAAAGCCAGCAACCCCAATGGGAACCCTGCTGAAATCGTTAAAGAGAATGGACCTGAGCTGACACAACTCCACCAGCTCATTGAAAAAGTGTGGGCAACCGAGAAAATCCCAGCAGACTTCAAAGATGCCACCATCATCACCCTTTTCAAAAAAAAGGGGGAAAGAACAGACTGTGGAAACTGTCGAGGTATCTCCCTTCTAACTTCTGCTGGGAAAATCCTCGCAAGAATCCTTGCAAACTGCCTTCTACCTGTCTTGGAAGACATCCTTTCAGAATCCCAGAATGGCTTCCGCCCCTTCAGAGGAACAGTGGATATGATTTTCACTGCATGGCAGCTCTAAGAAAAATGCAGGGAACAAAATCAACCTCTGTACATGGCATTCATCGACCTTGCAAAGGCAGGAGCCCCTGGTGGTGCAGTGGGTTAAACCCTTGTGCTGGCAGGACTGATTACTTGAAGGTTGGGTTGCTGACCTGAAGGTTGCCGGTTCGAATCCAACCCAGGGAGATTGCGGATGAGCTCCCTCTATCAAGTCCATCTCCATGCGGGGACATGAGAGAAGCCTCCCACGAAGATAGTAAAAACATCAAAATATCTGGGTGTCCCCTGGGTAACATTGTTGCAGTCGGCCAATTATCTCACACCAGAAGCGACTTGCTGTTTCTCAAGTCGCTCCTGACACACACACAAACACACACACACACACACACACACACACACACACACACAACCTTGCAAAGGCATTTGACACAGTGAATCACAGTGCTGTTTGGACTGGCCTCCAAAAAATCGAATGCCTTGACAAATTTGTGAACATCCTGTGGCTCCTCCGTGATGACATGATAGCAACAGTCTTGGACAGCAGCAGCCAGAAATCCTTGTGGTTGTGTGTGTGTGTGGGGGGGGGAGGAGTATTTTCGTTTTCCTAAATATTGGGGAGACAGACTTGCAGTGTGTTGCCTCTTCTGGAGGTTTCCAGAGCAAGAGAAGAGATAAACCCAAGGAAAGGGAAGAAAGGTATGGTCTGGAAACAAGTGCCACAATAACACAAAAGCTAGTTAGTGGGTCATATATGGTCCCAGGATCACACTGTCCCTGCCTCTGGTTTTAAAAGATCCTTGATTACAAACACAGCCCCTCATTGTATAACATCAAATCTTGCTCTCAAATTGTTGCCAGCATATTCGGTACCCAAAGTATCACATCAGCCATTTTTATATCCAGATAAATGTAATTAAAAAATCAGGCCTGCCTGAGATGTAACTCATTACATTGGATGTAGCCCACCAAAACTGTTAAGGTGTGTTAGACTACAGCAACAGAAATTGTATCACTTGGGTGTTCAATTCAGTTTTGTGCAATACCAAGAGCCAGGGTGACTGTGCAACTTCAATATAATTTTAAGACAGACTAATATGCAAGGTGATTGGGGATTAATTGGTATTCTGGTAGAAATGAGATAGAAGGGATAACGTGTAAAGAAAACGGGAAACGAAGCCACCACTCTTATGTTTCAAATGAAAGCGATTCTTATTTAGACGTATCTATAATTCTTGTTATCTAAATTATGGACAGGCAATTCTTTTTAAAAAATAACATCAACTGAATGGGTTTATGTACTTGTTATGCATGTCAGAAGCACAAACACTTTCTTCAAAATGCAAGCAATGCCTTATAGCTTAACTTTTTAAAGGGAAGTAGAATACCCAATCCTAAAATGTACTAGGAGTAACTTAGCCTAAGGCAATACTAAATACATGATTACTGAAGGCGTGTGATGCTACTACAGTTTTCTCAATCTAAAATGGTCTCAGTCTGTTTAGCCTAAAGTTGGAAGATTGCTTGGGATTTCTGTGTACTAGAACAGTCTTGGATAGAAATTAATACATCTGAACTTGCTCTTTACTGAACCATCTCTATAAGAAATTCTGCCATCACTGAGACTTCATCAGATTGTCCTATGGGCCGGAAGTATCCAAAGAGACAGATTCTCCTAAGAGAGGCAGCTGCAGAGAAGTCAATCCAGTTCAGGTCATGTACAGATAATTCTAGAAGATGAAGGAAGGTGCAGGGGCAAGGTTTCAGAAGTTGTTACACAAAGCCAGTAATCTAGAAATTCAAAGCCCCAAAGAATTGAGACAAGGAATCATGAATGGGAACTTGTCCAGAGGTCACGATTGTTAGGAAACACAGGAGTATTAAGAGCATGGCCAGTCAAAGAGGTTGAACCATTGGATTTTTTCCCAACTGCTAGGATGGTCAGTGTCTTATACTTAACAGATGGTGTCTACAAGGTTTTAACATGTCTCCTTGCCATACTTCAAAGGGAGGGAATGTCTCTTCAATTTATGTCAAATCCTGCTGAGGAAGAAACCCCTGAGATGCTGTAGCCACCAGCTTCTCGGATTGGGGAAGGAAGGGGCATCTGGAATTAGAAACTGCGTTCAATCCAACCCTCTATGCCAATTCCAATGAATAATTTATGATACAAGCTGGATCTACACTTAAACTGCATTATATTAGTTTTCACTGGCTATATAATAAATTCACACTGCATTATTTGGCAGTATAGATCCATCCACAGATAACATTCTCTTGAGTAAATAAGTAAAATCCAAAACCAAATGAGTAAAATCCAAAACCAAATGAGTTCAATGAGTAAATGAGTAAAATCCAAAACCAAATGAGTTCAGATGCCTATCTATTTGTGTGTCCATCAATCTATCCATCTATCCAATCTTTATCTAGATATTTTATATCCAGCCTTTCTCCTTGTGTAGGACTCAAGCCAGCTTGCAAAAATGCTAGAATATGAAAAAGCTAAAAGGCTGATAATAACAACATTAAAATGATATGTGAACAGATTAGAATATAAAATGTCTTTAAAATTTCACAAATGTAAAAATAATTTAAAACTTAAAAATAAAGTTAAAAATATAGCACACTCCCCACAACCAATTAATTGCTAAATGCTTGTTTGACTAGAAAGGCCTTTACCTGCTAGTAAAAGAAAAGCAAAATAGGGGCCAGTTTGATTTGTATTAGGAGAAAAGACTTTTCTTACTCATCCAAAATAATGATAGTCTGATGAAATAGAAAACAGAACTCCTGGATATTAGTCCTTTGGAGTCAGTGTGCAAATGTAACTTTGGGTCTAGGACTTGGTTCAAGTATGAAGTTCAGACATAGTTACAAATTTTGGAAGCTTGTCCATATACTATCTAAGTAGAGAGAGGTGTCATGCTTTGATAAAGCTAAAAATACACCGGAAAGAATTGTCATATACTGTTAGGGGGAAATGGAAATACAAAATAAAGTGAAGGATATGAATTGAAGATTTCACTACTCTCCTTATTCATAGAAATACATCAGAACTCAATGGTTCTCAAGGAAAGGTTAAACATAATACCAAGGGGACACTGATGTTTTAGATGTGGTCTGGGTGGCATGACCCTTTTGAGAATAGAATGAAACTGATTGGAGAACTTTGGCAAAGAGCTAACAAAGTCATCATTTGAAGATGACCTAGAAATCTAGACAAAGAGCAAGAGGAGTAATCTCAGCTCTCATAGAAAAGATGTAATAGTGTCTTCCCTACATGAAATCAATCTTTCTGGGCAAATGTGCCCTTTGCTGACCTTACAATTTATGGCATGATATACCAGAAATATATCTTATAAATGAGATATTAGAAAGAAAGAGAAATACCCATACACACATCTTAACTAGAATTCTTTAAGAAGAGGTCCATACTTATCAGTTCCTATGTTCAGACCAACTAAAAGGTGGATGCAGAGGGGAGTGGACCATGAACCCTGAACCCCAAGGACAGCCCCTGGGTGATGCCATCATTAAGTGAAATGTATTAAGTACCAACTGCAGCAGATGAAATGGGGTGATTAAATATTTATTCTCCCTAATTCCATAATATATCCTACTTGCTTCCAACCAAAAGGTGAATGTAGACGAGAGTGGAACATGAGCCCAAGGACCCTTCTACATTTTGCTAAAAACCCAGAAGTAATTGGGATAAAAGGGGTGTGTGGCTATATGACTTTCAACAAAGTGCGGGCGGAATCGGGTTAACAGCTGAAAAGCACGTGTTTAAAAAGTGCGCTTAAAACCCGATTCCACCCAAAAAATGTGCACCCTTACATGACTGCATATCCCTGCAGTCATGCAAAACATGTGTTTCCCTTCCCTTCCCTTCCCTCTGTGTGGACTGCCCCAGCGCACATGCACACTTTAAAAGCCTGAAACAGCTGATCAACTGATTGGGCTGTCAAAACATGAAGCCATGGACACACAGGTGGGTCAAGGGAAGCACAAATGGAAAACTCTCTGAAACTCTTTTAAACTTTATCTATATATATATAAAAGAGTGATGGCATCACGGCAACCCACAAAACAACAAAAGTACAGGCCCCCCAACCTCGAAATTTGACAACACAACCCATCACCCATGCCTCAGGGTTGATACAACAAAAAGAAAAGAAAAATAAAGTCCTAATTAGAGGGAGAGAAATAAATTTTTTATCCAATTGCTGCCAGTTTAGAGGGCTAATCTCTGCCCACTTCGTTGCCTAGCAACCAAGGGACAGCCAGGTTTCAGTTAGGGGACAGGCAGATGTAGGCCTCACTTAGACGTCTTCCACAGATTATCTAATTTGCACTGGATTATATGGCAGTGTAGACTCAAGGCCCTTCCACACAGCTATATAACCCATTTATAATCTTATATTATCTGCTTTGCACTGGATTATCTTGACTCCACACTGCCATATAATCCACTTCAGTGTGCATTTTATACAGCTGTGAAGAAGGGGCCTCATATAATCCATTTCTAAGCAGATAATATAAGATTATAAATATACAGTAGACTCTCACTTATCCAACATAAACAGGCCAGCAGAACGTTGGATAAGTGAATATGTTGGATAATAAGAAGGGATTCAGGAAAAGCTGATTAAAAATCAAATTAGGTAATCATTATACAAATTAAGCACCAAAACATCATATTATACAACAAATTTGACAGAAAAGGTAGTTCCACGCGCAGTAATGCTATGTAGTAATTACAATAGAGTCTCACTTATCCAACACTCGCTTATCCAACGTTCTGGATTAACCAACGCATTTTTGTAGTCAATGTTTTCAATATATCGTGATATTTTGGTGCTAAATTCATAAATACAGTAATTACTACATAGCATTACTGCGTATTGAACTACTTTTTCTGCCAAATTTGTTGTCTAACATGATGTTTTGGTGTTTCATTTGTAAAATCATAACCTAATTTGATATTTAATAGGCTTTTCCTTAACGCCTCCTTATTATCCAACATATTTGCTTATCCAACATTTTGCCAGCCCACTTATGTTGGATAAGTGAGACTTTACTGTACTGTATTTACAAATTTACCAGTAAAATATCATAATGAATTTAAAACACTGACTACAAAAACATTGATTATGAAAAGGCAGACTGTGTTGGATAATCCAGAACATTGTATAAGCGAATGTTGGATAAGTGAGATTCTACTTTGATTTGAAATAATTTCTAGGATAGAATAATGCAGAACAATATAATCTCTAAAACCAGGACAGTAATAAAGAAATAAAGAAAGTAAATAAAGCAAGGAAATTGGAAATTCCACAAAGGAAACAATCAGGGCCAGCTAACACCTCCCAAGAAAGGATTCTTCCAGAAAGGAAGCTCAGAAGGCAGTGAAGCACTATGTATTACCAAAGTCATTATTATTACTATCATTACTATTATTATTATTATTATTATTATTATTATTATTATTATTATGATGTTGCGGTCAACCGTGAAAATGAATACAATCTGGTTCCAAGTATTCAAAAACTGTTATGATTGAGCCTCATGGCTCTGTTACTGACAGACGTGGGCGTAAGACTCCTCGAGAGTCAGATACTCTCGAGGAGCGAGAGAGAAAAAGACTGCGAGACATATTTGCAGCACCATCTGACGAAGAGTCTTTCGAGGGGTTTACGGAGAGAATGGAGGAGGGGCTGGTTAGCTCAGAGGAGGATGAGATGGATTGGACTCGGGTAAGGGAGGAATTGGGTGCCACTGGCCATGATGGGACAGAAGATGAATGGGGACCTTCAGGATTAGACCCATGGCTTAGCTGGAGGGATGGGACGGGATCCACAGCTGGAGATGCTGTTGGGCGTAGTCAGAGGTGTTCCAGCTCTGACGAGGAAAGTGATGAGGAAACGCCCGGGTTAAGGAGGACAGCTGACAGTGATGAGGATTTGTAACTGGCATAAAATGGGGCTTGGGAGCAATTGCAAATTGCGTTGGGCAAGGTAATCTGGACAAACGCTTGGGATCTGTGTGTGTGGGACGCTTTCCTGAAGACTGGTGTGTTTTCCTGTGCTGAGACGTAAGTGGTTTTGGAATTCAGGGTCAGTCGGCGGGAGGAATTGTGTGGGCATTTGTTTGTGCAAACCTGTGCTTACTCTTATTAGCTTGACCTTCCGTCGTCTTCTTGACGGACGCCATCTCCTGCTTTGAGAACTCGGACTGAACTGACCACGGCTTGTCTTCCCCCCTTCTTGGACTTGGAAAAACTACAAACGTCTGCTTCTGGCTTTGATCTACGGAACGGAACTGGTCTACTCTACTGCTACAATCCTTGGCTGATCTGCTCGTGTTGGAAATCCTGTCTGCTGTGTGTGTGTGGAAGCGACGCAAGTTACTCTAAGCACAGTGTTGGCAGCAGAGAGGAATCTGCTGCCAATTAGTTGCATTCTTTGTATCTTCTGTTCCTTGGCTTTCGTTTTGTTTATACCCAGGCTGAAGCAAGCAGTTTGTTTTTACCCGGATTAAACTCCGGTTTAATCCGGTTTATCTTTTGAACATTTACTTTTGTCCCTTTTTGCTCCTAAAGGCAAATACTGCCTGGCCCTTGTGTTTTACGGGCATTTTTTGAGTTCTGTAATCTAATAAACTCTGTTACTTTGAATCTTGTGGCGTTCTGTCCTTGACAGATTGCCCAACGCCCATAAAAAGTTTATTGCAGCAATAAACCCGTCAGGAAGACGATGGATGAGTTAAGGGCCAGATTTGACCAATTGCAAACGGCTTTTACCGTTAGCCAAACAGCTCATGCTGTGAAAGGACATGTTTTGACTCCTGAACGCTTTGACGGAACCAGGTGCAAGTTGCCAACCTTTTTGGCACAAGTGGAGCTTTATTTTTCTCAGCTCAGTGCTCATGCTTTTCCTACAGACACTAGCAAGGTGGCCTTTATTTTGAGTTTGTTGACCGGTCCCGCAGGACAATGGGCCACTAATTTAATTTTGGGAAATGACCCAGTCAAAGACAATTTGAATAATTTCAAAAAGTTGTTAACTGATACTTTTGGGGATCCTCTCCGCACGGAGAACGCTGGGTGGGCTCTGTATCGGTTGAAACAGGGAAAGGGGACTGTTTTGGATTACTTAAATAAGTTTAACCTGTATCGCCACCAGCTGGATTGGGGGGAAAATGCATTCATGCTTTTATTTACTGCCGGGTTAAGTGATATGCTCCAGGATGAATTAGCACGCTTGGAGCCGGCTGAAAGTTGGGACGCCTTAGTGGCTAAGGTGCTGCGTTTAGACGCAAGGTTCGAGGCTCGTAAACACTCAAAAGCAATGTGTGCGCCACCCATGCATGTAACCAGGGCACCTGTGGTGATGGGGGAAGAGCCTATGGAGCTTGGGGTTTTTAAAAAGCTGTCTACAGAGGAAAAGAGCCGTAGGAGGCAGCTGGGCTTGTGTTTGTACTGTGGGAATGCTGGGCATTTTGCCAAAGATTGTAATGTGAAACCTTCCCAGCTTTCGGGAAAAGGCCAGCCCTAGTGCGACGTGAGTCCAACGCACTAGGGCTCCTCAAGCAGTCAACTGAGGGGAGGAAGCATGTTTTCGTACCCATTACATTATCTGTTGGGGGAAGGGAACTTGTTTCTACTTTGGCACTGCTGGACTCAGGGGCTACGGTCTCTTATGTAGATATTGAGTTTGCTAAGAAGCATGGCATTCCTAGAGTGCGCAAGGCATGCGACGTGTGGGTGGAAGGAGCAGATGGGAGACTGCTGGAGACTGGGGTGGTTAACCATGAAACCTCAGCAGTAATGTGGGAGGTGCAGGGAGTAACGGGAACGTTTGTGTGGGATATTACGAGCTTGCCTAGATATGATGTGATCCTGGGGATGGATTGGCTAGCTGTAGTAAACCCACAAGTAGATTGGGCGACACGTAAAGTGATCTTAAAGAGGCAGGATTGTTGCACTCTAAATGTTACTCATTCTGATATGGAGGGAGTGCCTGCTGAGTATGGGGAGTTCTCTGATGTATTTTGTAAAAGAGAAGCGGACAAATTACCACCGCACAGGCCATATGATTGCGCCATCAAGTTGGCAGAAGGTGCGAAATTGCCAGCAGGGAGGCTGTATGCCTTGACTGTACCGGAAAGGCAAGCTTTGCGGGAGTTTCTAGATGAAAATTTAGCCAAGGGGTTTATTCGCCCATCTAGTTCTCCAACTGCGGCACCAGTATTCTTTGTAGCCAAAAAGACTGGGGAACTTAGGCTGGTCTGCGACTATCGGATCCTAAACAAATACACCATTCGGGATAGGTACCCGCTCCCTTTAATCTCGGAACTGTTATCAAGGGTGCAAGGGGCTAAGGTCTTTACCAAGCTTGACCTGCGGGGGGCCTATAACTTAATCCGTATACGGGAAGGGGATGAATGGAAGACGGCATTTAACACGTGTTTCGGATGCCACGAGTTCCGAGTCATGCCTTTTGGGCTTTGTAATGCTCCTGCGGTCTTCCAGAGGTTCATGAACGATGTGTTCAGGGACCTAATTGACCAATTTTTAGTGATTTATTTGGATGATATCTTGATTTTTTCTAAGGACGAGAAAGAACATCGTCAACATGTCAAGCAGGTTCTGCACCGACTGCGGGCTAATGGGCTTTTCGCCAAGGCTTCCAAGTGCGTCTTTCATGTGCCTGAAGTGGAGTTCCTAGGTCATGTAGTGTCAGGTAGGGAACTTAAAATGGACCCACATAAGGTTGACGCCGTCAACTCATGGCAGGAGCTGAAGACTAAGAAGGATGTACAAAGGTTCTTAGGTTTCGCTAATTACTACCGGGAGTTTATTCCGAATTTTGCAAAGCTCACGGTACCTTTGACGCAGCTCCTGCGCAAGAAACAGCCATTTGTGTGGGGGCGGGAAGCTCACGAGGCGTTTCTACAACTTAAGTCTAGTTTTCAATCGGATAACATACTAACCCATCCTGATGTTGACAAACCGTTCGTGGTAGAAGCGGACGCTTCTAGCTACGCGTTGGGGGCTGTATTGTCTCAGAAGGTGTGATGACCCATGGGCCTTGTAGTCCTGCTCAGGACATTGTAATTCCTGATGAAGATGAAAACTTGGGTTTTTTACCTTCTCAGTCTGAACTGGATTCCTCTCAGCCAGATCTTTCCCAGGCAGATCTGGGAACCTTGCACCTGCAAGAAAGTTGTCTCCCAGAAGTATGTCAAACAAGCCCAGAGCCTACTTCTCCCGTATTCTTGCGCCGGGAGTTTTGTAAACAACAGAGAAGTTTGGATTCAGCTTCGCGCAGGAGTGCAAGGATTGCAGCTAAGAATGTGGCCAATTAAGACTGCTTCTCGTGAGAATCTTTGGGGAGTCTCACATCTGGTCTCAGAGTTAGCTTTCGGTTCTGATTCCCAGAGTACTGCTTCGGCGGGAAAGCTAGACTCTATTTAGGTGTTTTACCCGCGTAGTAACTTCGCGGAGTCAATTCGTCAGCCTACGGAGCGGGTCGTGTCTGGACAGCGCGCTCCGATTCAAGCCTCGCTCTCGCTCAAGCCTTGCCTTGCTATCCAGCCTTCGCCTTGCTTCCCAGCCTTTGTTTACCTACGGACTTTGCCTTGTTTCCCAGGACCAATCCTTGCCTTGTACCACGGATTTTACCAAGTTATTCCACGGACCTTGTTCTTGTTCCTAGTTACCTTGTTCCACGTTCAAGCCTTGTTTCAAGTATCAAGTTATTTCCTAGCCTCGCTCAAGTTTCATGGACTAAAGGACCTTGTCATCTCCCCTCACTTTGCTTGGCAAAGTGAGTGTTTCGGTTATTGGATTACAACTTTGGACCTTAATATTTCTTATTGGACATTGCTTTCTTGGACTAATTCTGACCTTTCCTGAAAGGTCTAATTCTGGACTATTTTCTACACTTGTTTTTATTAACTTTATATATTCCTTCAATAAAGATATTAGATAGATTCTGGCCTCTGTGTATGGTTATTGGTGCTCTGCAGCCTGGGTCTTGACAGTTTGACTCCGCCACCCTAAGCACCAATTAACCTCGGCCAGAATGTCTACCGGAGTCGTACCTGGGCCGAGCGGCCAGCCGATTACCTACACCATCGACAAGGAGGAGGTGGACCGAATCCGTGATAAGCTCAATGCACAGGATGGAGAAATAAGGGGTTTGAAGGAACGCGGAATTCGTCTTCCGGCCATGGCGTTGCCAACCAAGTTTACTGGAGAAGCTTCTAAGGTTCATGTCTTCCGTCGCCAATGTCAAGCTTATCTAGAGGCCCGTGCTGCCGAGTTTCCCCAAGAAGACATCAAAGTGGCATGGGTTTACAGTCTTCTAGACGGGCCAGCGGCCAGCTGGGCGACGGCACTGTACGACCAAGCCTCTCCACACCTAAGATCAGCGCAACGCTTCTTGGACCACCTCAAGGAGACTTGGGGAATCGAGGACAATTTGGAGGCAGCCGGTCACAAACTCCGTCGCCTTTTCCAAGGAGACAGACCTATGTCTCAGTATATAGCCGAGTTCCGAGTGCTGGCCCACAACACCGGCTGGAACGATGTAGCCCTCAGGGGACAATTCCGGGAGGGTCTCAACATTGAAATGCTGGAAGAAATCTCCAAGGTGGATCCTCCCCAGACCCTCGAGGCACTCATTGATCAATGTTTACGGGCTGAAGTCATGATTGCCAACAGGAAACAGTGGGTTCGAGGCCAGGGCGGTAGAGCCGGGGCAAAACCCCCCGCTCCCGCCAGCGTTCAGCCACGTCCGGTCTGGAGACCCCCACCGCCAACCCCATACCCCAGAGGGAGCGAGGAGGTGCCGATGCAGTTGGGCAATGTGCGTCCCAGACTAGATGCCGCCGAGAAGGCCCGTCGTCAACGCTTAAACCTCTGCTGGTACTGCGGGAACGGGGGCCACTTCGCCAGAGAGTGCCCAGCCAAAGGGAAGCCTGCCGCCCGTCTTGCGGCGGCGTCCTCCACGGAGACGAAGACGTCTGAGCCGACTGGCACACAGCCGGCGGGGGAAGCCAACGACCGGGTGTAGAGAGGCTCGCCAACCCGGTCAAAAAATCCATCCAAGAGCCGCCAACCGGGGTCCTGTTCCTTCTCGTGGTCACATTATGGTCAGCAAAAAGGGGACCCGTCATGATCCACGCCATGATAGACTCTGGAGCTACCAACAATTTCATCGATAGAGAGTATGCCGACTCTCTGGGATTACAATATCATGATTTCAAGAATGCCCGTGTGGTGCAAGCCATAGACGGCCGCCCCCTCAAGACGGGCCCCGTAAGTCAGTGGTCGGAACCCACCAGGATGTGGATAAGGGAACATATGGAAGAGATTTCCTTCTTTGTTACCGAGGTTCCTCATTTCCCTGTGATTTTGGGAATTCCATGGCTGACTCTCCACGACCCTAACATCTCCTGGTCCAACAGAGAACTGCAGTTTGCTTCACCGTACTGCCAAAACCATTGCCTCGTAGCCAAGGTATGCCACGCCACGGACACCGAGCCCATCATCACCTTGCCAAAGAAGTACTCCGAGTATTGGGATGTATTCAATGAGAAAGAAGCCGAAAAATTACCCCCACATAGACCTTATGACTGTGCCATTGACTTGGTGGAGGGGGCCCCGATCCCGCGAGGGCATCTCTACTCCCTGACTGAACCAGAGCAAGAAGCTCTCAGGGAATTCCTAGAGACAAACCTTCGCAAGGGATTCATCAGACCCTCTCAATCCCCAGCCGCCTCCCCAGTGATGTTTGTGAAGAAGAAGTCAGGGGAACTACGCTTGGTGGTGGACTACAGAGCATTGAACAATATCACCAAGCGGAACAGCTATCCCCTGCCCTTAATCTCGGATCTATTGGATCGGCTTCGAGGAGCCAAGGTTTACACCAAGCTGGATCTTCGGGGGGCTTACAACTTAGTTCGCATCAGGGAAGGGGACGAGTGGAAGACCGCCTTCCAGACCAAATTCGGATTATTCGAGTCCCGAGTTATGAATTTCGGTTTATGCGGAGCCCCCGCAACGTTCCAGCATTTTGTCAACGACATTTTTCAGGACTATCTAGACAGGTTCTTGATAATCTACCTGGACGATTTTTTGGTGTTTTCTAGATCACAATCAGAACATGAGAACCACGTCAAAATGGTGTTACAACGATTGCGGGATCATGGACTTTATGCCAAGCTGGAAAAATGCGCCTTTGATCTACAAGAGGTAGATTTCCTTGGTTACCGCATCTCGCCTCTAGGGCTTTCCATGGATCCAGCCAAGGTTTCAGCAGTATTGGAATGGCGGGCGCCAACTAACAAGAAAGAGGTGCAGCGTTTCTTGGGGTTCGCGAACTATTACCGCAAGTTCATTCCAGATTTTGCCCGCTGGTCCGACCCCATCACTAGCTGCATCCGTGGAAAGCAGCCTTTCCGCTGGACTGATCAAGCAGAGAAAGGGTTCCAGCAACTAAAGAAACTATTCACCTCCCAGCCAATTCTACAGCACCCAAATCCTGGAACCCCTTTTGTGGTGCAGGCGGACGCCTCTGATGTGGCAATTGGGGCTGTACTCTTACAACCGGTGGGAGATCACCTCCATCCCTGTGCCTTTTATTCTCGTCAACTAACCACACCAGAGAGGAATTACACCATTTGGGAAAAAGAACTACTGGCCATAAAGGCAGCCTTTGAAACTTGGAGACATTGGCTAGAAGGGGCCAAATTTCCCATTGAAGTCCACACTGATCATCGTAATCTAGAACATCTAAGAACTGCCCGCAAACTAAATCAGAGGCAGCAACGTTGGGCTTTATTCTTTGAACGTTTCAACTTCCAGATCCATTATGTGACCCCAGCCCAAACCAAGCAAGCAGACGCCCTGTCACGTAAACCGGAATACGCTGCAGGACGCAAGGAGACCTTTGAATCCCAACTGCTACAACCCGAGAACTTTGCCACGCTCACGGTGGGGAACACCAAATCCATTCCCATTGGTTCAACTTCCCCTACTCCAGGACCCATCTGTGCTCAAGAAATCAGGGCTAGTCAGCAAGCAGATGCCTGGGCGCAGGACCAACTTCGCCAAGGTCTGCACTTTCCCTTTTCGCTTAAAGATGGGCTGCTCTGCTATAGAAATCATGTTTATATCCCACCCGGACCGGGCAGGGAAAAAGCGCTTCGTCTGTGTCATGACTGCAAACCAGCAGGACACTTCGGACTATTTAAAACTATGCATTTGATCCTAAGGGATTTTTGGTGGCCCAAGATCCGCAAGGATGTGGAAAAATATGTCAACACCTGCCCAGTATGCCAGCGCTCCAAGATACGAAGGGAGAAGCCCTCAGGGCTTTTACACCCCCTTCCTACCCCATCTCGCCCATGGGAAATAATTTCCGCGGATTTCATCACTGACCTACCACCTTCCTGTGGATTCACCACGATTTTGGTGGTGGTGGACCTTTTCACCAAGTTAGCCCATTTCATTCCCTGTGAAGGCCTCCCCACGGCCAAAGAAACTGCGGATCTATTTCTTCAACATGTTTTCAGACTACATGGATTGCCCAAGAGTTTAGTCACAGACCGTGGATCTCAATTCACCTCTCGTTTTTGGAAGGCACTACAAAAACTATTGGGCATAGACTCTCGCTTATCTTCAGCTCATCATCCCCAAACAGATGGGCAAACGGAGCGCACCAATGCCACTTTGGAGCAGTATCTTCGCTGTTATGTAAACTACCAACAGGACAATTGGGCTTCTCTGTTACCACTGTCTGAGTTTGCCTACAACAATGGAGTTCAAGCTTCTACAAAAGAAACGCCGTTCTTTGCAAACTACGGCTTCCATCCACGTTTCTTTCCCCCTGTCATTGAAACTTCAGAAGTTCCCGCAGCAGAGGATTGGCTGCAGGAACTCACAGCGGTGCAACAACTTTTGCTCCAGCAACTGGACCAAGCCAAGGAGGACTATAAACGCCACGCTGACAAACATCGCCAGCCGGGCCCCGAAATCAAGGTAGGAGATCGGGTTTTTCTGTCCACTCGCTTCCTGCCCTCCCACCGCCCCTGCCGGAAGTTAGATGCCCGTTTCATTGGCCCCTATCCAGTGGTGGCGCAACTTAACCCCGTGACTTTCAAACTCCAACTTCCGCGTTCAATGCGCATTCACCCAGTGTTTCACCGTTCCCTGCTCCTTCCGGCGGATGGTGTGCGACCTGATACAGACCAACCGGCCCCCCCTCCTGTTTTGATGAATGGGGAGGAGGAGTTCGAGGTTGAGGACATTTTGGATTCTCGCTTTCACCGCCGCCGCCTACAATATCTCATTGACTGGGTGGGTTTTGGCCCTGAGGAACGCTCTTGGGAAGACGCCTCCACAGTCCATGCTCCTGATCTAACCCGTCGCTTTCATCAGACCTATCCCACCAAACCACGACCTCGCGCCTCGGGGAGAGGGCCCCAGTTTGGGAGGGGCCTTGAGGAGGGGGATAGTGTGATGACCCATGGGCCTTGTAGTCCTGCTCAGGACATTGTAATTCCTGATGAAGATGAAAACTTGGGTTTTTTACCTTCTCAGTCTGAACTGGATTCCTCTCAGCCAGATCTTTCCCAGGCAGATCTGGGAACCTTGCACCTGCAAGAAAGTTGTCTCCCAGAAGTATGTCAAACAAGCCCAGAGCCTACTTCTCCCGTATTCTTGCGCCGGGAGTTTTGTAAACAACAGAGAAGTTTGGATTCAGCTTCGCGCAGGAGTGCAAGGATTGCAGCTAAGAATGTGGCCAATTAAGACTGCTTCTCGTGAGAATCTTTGGGGAGTCTCACATCTGGTCTCAGAGTTAGCTTTCGGTTCTGATTCCCAGAGTACTGCTTCGGCGGGAAAGCTAGACTCTATTTAGGTGTTTTACCCGCGTAGTAACTTCGCGGAGTCAATTCGTCAGCCTACGGAGCGGGTCGTGTCTGGACAGCGCGCTCCGATTCAAGCCTCGCTCTCGCTCAAGCCTTGCCTTGCTATCCAGCCTTCGCCTTGCTTCCCAGCCTTTGTTTACCTACGGACTTTGCCTTGTTTCCCAGGACCAATCCTTGCCTTGTACCACGGATTTTACCAAGTTATTCCACGGACCTTGTTCTTGTTCCTAGTTACCTTGTTCCACGTTCAAGCCTTGTTTCAAGTATCAAGTTATTTCCTAGCCTCGCTCAAGTTTCATGGACTAAAGGACCTTGTCATCTCCCCTCACTTTGCTTGGCAAAGTGAGTGTTTCGGTTATTGGATTACAACTTTGGACCTTAATATTTCTTATTGGACATTGCTTTCTTGGACTAATTCTGACCTTTCCTGAAAGGTCTAATTCTGGACTATTTTCTACACTTGTTTTTATTAACTTTATATATTCCTTCAATAAAGATATTAGATAGATTCTCGCCTCTGTGTATGGTTATTGGTGCTCTGCAGCCTGGGTCTTGACAGAAGGATTCCTCAGGGACCTTGCGTCCCTGTGGATTTTACTCGCGGCAACTAACACCCTTCGAGCAGAACTATACCATATGGGAGAAGGAGTTGTTGGCGATTAAGGTGGCGTTTGAGGTGTGGCGGCACTGGCTTGAAGGGGCACGGCACCAGATCGTGGTCAGATCTGATCACAAGAACTTAGAGCACTTGCAAACAGCAAAGAAGTTAAACCAGCGTCAAATCCGATGGGCTTTGTTTTTCTCCAGGTTTAACTTCAAGGTGCAGTTCGTGGAGGGGAAGGCAAACTTGCGGGCCGATGCTTTATCCCGCAAGCCGGAGTTTAAGACCAATGAGCAGGTAGTATGTCAGACCATCTTGCCTACTGCCTCTCTGTGTGTTGTAGATAATGAGCTCGGGTTACATGACCAGATCCTTGAGGCTCAGAGGGATGATGTGTGGACACAGGAGCAACTGATGCTGCTCTCAGCAGGTAACCGTACCATACTGCCGCATCTACAAGATCAAGACGGAGTATTGGTACGCAGGGGGCAGGTCTACGTACCAGTGGGGGCCCTCAGGTTGGAGGTGATTAGAGCCCACCATGACGAACCCATGGCTGGGCACTTTGGCAGGTTCAAGACCGTACAGCTTATCACCAGGAGCTACTGGTGGCCAAAGATGCGGCAAGACATTCTGCGCTTTTGTGACAGCTGCGCCGTTTGCCAGCAGAGTAAGACGCCTGTTGGGCGCCCTAGAGGGTTGTTGTCGTCTCTACCTGTTCCGGAGAGGCCATGGCAAATCATTTCCATGGATTTTATTTCAGATTTGCCTAAGTCTGGGGGTTATACTTGTATTTGGGTGGTGGTGGATTTATTTAGTAAACTGGCTCATTTTATTCCTTGTTCAACCATTCCGGCGGCCCCTACGTTGGCCTTACTATTTACTAAGCACATCTATCGTTTGCACGGAGCACCCGAGGTGATTATTTCAGATAGGGCTCCGCAATTTGTGTCACGCTTTTGGAAACATTTCCATGAGTGCTTGGGGACTAAGTTAAACGTTTCTTCAGCCTTTCATCCGCAAACGGATGGACAGTCGGAACGGGTTAATGGGCTCTTAGAGCAGTATTTGCGTTGTTTTTGTTTAGATCAACCCACGGCTTGGGTGAAGTGGTTACCGGTGGCGGAATTCGCTTACAACAATGCGGTGCACACGTCTAGTCAGCATACGCCATTTGAGCTAACTTATGGTTTTCACCCACGGGGAGGTGTGGCGCCGTCGACCAATGTGGTCTCTTCGGACCCTGTGTACCGCTCTTCGGAAATGGCTGCATTGCATGATGTTGCCCGTCGCTTACTGTTGGAAGCTAAGGCAACGCAGAAGACTCAGGCTGACCGCCACAGGCAGGCAGGGGAGGAGTTGGAAGAAGGGGATTTGGTGTGGTTATCTTCCAAACATATTAAACAGGCTGGGGGAAAGTTTGCGCCTCGGTATTTGGGTCCCTTTCCTATCGTTAAAAAGATGTCTTCCGTTGCGTTTCGTTTGCGTTTGCCGTCTAGTTTAAAGGTCCATCCAGTCTTTCATCGTTCGCTGTTGAAACTTGATACCTCTAGTCGTCGTGGTGCTATAGCGGAGGGTATCACTGCCACTTCTCCGCCATCGGGGGAGGAGGCCTTTGTGAGAGGGGATAGTGTTATGATTGAGCCTCATGGCTCTGTTACTGACAGACGTGGGCGTAAGACTCCTCGAGAGTCAGATACTCTCGAGGAGCGAGAGAGAAAAAGACTGCGAGACATATTTGCAGCACCATCTGACGAAGAGTCTTTCGAGGGGTTTACGGAGAGAATGGAGGAGGGGCTGGTTAGCTCAGAGGAGGATGAGATGGATTGGACTCGGGTAAGGGAGGAATTGGGTGCCACTGGCCATGATGGGACAGAAGATGAATGGGGACCTTCAGGATTAGACCCATGGCTTAGCTGGAGGGATGGGACGGGATCCACAGCTGGAGATGCTGTTGGGCGTAGTCAGAGGTGTTCCAGCTCTGACGAGGAAAGTGATGAGGAAACGCCCGGGTTAAGGAGGACAGCTGACAGTGATGAGGATTTGTAACTGGCATAAAATGGGGCTTGGGAGCAATTGCAAATTGCGTTGGGCAAGGTAATCTGGACAAACGCTTGGGATCTGTGTGTGTGGGACGCTTTCCTGAAGACTGGTGTGTTTTCCTGTGCTGAGACGTAAGTGGTTTTGGAATTCAGGGTCAGACGGCGGGAGGAATTGTGTGGGCATTTGTTTGTGCAAACCTGTGCTTACTCTTATTAGCTTGACCTTCCGTCGTCTTCTTGACGGACGCCATCTCCTGCTTTGAGAACTCGGACTGAACTGACCACGGCTTGTCTTCCCCCCTTCTTGGACTTGGAAAAACTACAAACGTCTGCTTCTGGCTTTGATCTACGGAACGGAACTGGTCTACTCTACTGCTACAATCCTTGGCTGATCTGCTCGTGTTGGAAATCCTGTCTGCTGTGTGTGTGTGGAAGCGATGCAAGTTACTCTAAGCACAGTGTTGGCAGCAGAGAGGAATCTGCTGCCAATTAGTTGCATTCTTTGTATCTTCTGTTCCTTGGCTTTCGTTTTGTTTATACCCAGGCTGAAGCAAGCAGTTTGTTTTTACCCGGATTAAACTCCGGTTTAATCCGGTTTATCTTTTGAACATTTACTTTTGTCCCTTTTTGCTCCTAAAGGCAAATACTGCCTGGCCCTTGTGTTTTACGGGCATTTTTTGAGTTCTGTAATCTAATAAACTCTGTTACTTTGAATCTTGTGGCGTTCTGTCCTTGACAAAAACACTAAAATCAGAATATATAAAAATTAATGTGGTATAATAAAACAGAACAATACAATCTCTAAAATCAGAACACTAAATAAAGAACAACACTCTGAAAATAGGGGAATTCCACACAAAAAACAATCAGGGCCAGCTAACACCTCCCAACAAAGGATTCCCATCATCGAAGTCTGGCCAATCCTCTGTTTTCTCAGGGCCACAGACAGTAGAAGCACATAAAATATCGCAAACAACACCACTCTGAAAACAAGGTAATTCCAGACAGGAAACAATCAGGGCCAGCTAACACCTCCCAACAAAAAAATCACTCAGGGAGGAAACAGCTAGGCTTTAAATTTGCAAGGCCATTACATCCTAATCATTTTTCCTAATTGCAGCATTCATACTTGCCTCCAACAGACAAAAAAAAAATCAATCAGAAATATTGTATATTCACAACCTTTAGGAAATAATATCCCCTGATGGCACAGCATGTTAAAGCGCTGAGCTGCTGAACTTCTGGACCGAAAGGCCGCAGGTTTGAATTGGGGGAGCGGACAGAGCCCCCAGTGTTAGCCCCAGCTTCTGCCAACCCAGAAGTTCAAAAACATGTAAATGTGAGTGCATCAATAGGTACTGCTCCGGCGGGAAGGTAACGCCGCTCCATGCAGTCATCCCACATGACCTTGGAGGAGTCTACGGACAACGCTGGCTCTTCGGCTTAGAAATGGAGATGAGCACCAACCCCCAGAATCAGACATGACTGGACTTAACGTCAGGGGAAAACGTTTACCCTTTACCTTAACTACCACCAATTCCTCAATACTTTATTTCCCATACCACCATTCTTCGCCACAGCAACGCGTGGCCGGGCACAGCTAGTCATATTATAAAGAGCTTGAATTAACAATTTGGTGAAGAGAGAAGAAATTTGCTTGTGTGTACATTAAGTTATTATTCACATGTGCGCATATCAGGTCCAGTGCATAGCAGAGTGAACTTTTTTTTTAAAACTTCCATAGTGTCTGAAGAGAATGGGGATGTTAACTAAGGAGAAAGAGACCGTCTCAATCTGCAGAGTCTTTGTAAGAATACATTTATTTATTTATATTTATTAATTAATTATTTTATTTGTATCTCACTTTCTGCCTCTCAATGAGACGAAGGATCTTATTCTATGAGCAGGGAGAATGCAGGGGGAAATAGGAGGGAACCTTCTTACTTCATTCCGTCTTGTAGGATGGCCAGCCATCCCATGTCCTTTCCTCGTCTTTCTCCCATTTTTTCCCCTGTTTGAAGTCAGGTAACACGCAGTCTGGGCTCTGTTTACATGCACTGCAGAAACAGAGCCCCACAGACTCCCACCAGAAATGCTCTTACATCATGTGATGGCCTTCATGGGACTCCGTTTCCAAATCATATGGAAACAGAGCTCAGATTCTGTGTGATGAAGCAGTCAAAGTGGTTCAGCCAATAAATATATTTTATGCCTTAATATCTCTTGGTATTGTATCCAAAGCTGTCAGCTCATATCTTTAAGTTCATGACAAAATATCAGCCCTCTACATTTGCAGAGACTATGGGAGCAGGATTCCCATAGTCACAAAAGTAAGAAAATATTTTTTTCTACCTAGGAGAACACCTCTCTAGGAATCTCTATGTTTCCAGCATGATTATTTGGTCATATTTTGGCAGAAGTTCACCACTGAGGGTGTCACTGTAAAAATAATGTAGTCTGACAGCATTTCCAAAGTCTTTAGCTTTCTTTGCCAAAGAGTGCTGGTACCTTATCAAACTACAACTGCCTGGCAGTTAAAATCACCACCTTCCATGGTTAATGTAATTGCCATCCTGACCTTGACAATGTTCCAGAAATGGCAACCAATCATCTGCACAATAAAATTGGTTTATGAATCAACGTGTATAGATTAGTCTCTTTTATGCCTGTATTTATTTAACTGTGTTGGAATCTCATATTATTCACAATCACATTAATTTAAGCTTGGCTTAAGTGTTTGCCTTTTTTTAAGTTGTGGACTACAATGCAAAGTCCATTTTTGTTCACTTCAGATGTCTTTATTATTTTTTTAAAAACCTAACATATTCTTGAAAATGGGCTGTTGGGATACAGCAGAACAAGGCCACTGCAGTGCAACTTTAGAGAGAAAACTACAGGGTTTCGAGTTCCTCATTTTCTGAATATAAGATCAGACTTGTTTTAACAATGAAAACTTCCTTATCTATTAAAAATAGATCACAGTGCAATGAACTCAGGGAAGGAATCAGTGTAGTGGTGTGTGACTCCTTAATATCTTGTTAAAATATATGCCAGAAAATGGAATAAGAAATCAGCATCACACTGCTTTGCATAGTCTTTGAATTAAAATTTGATTTGCACTTTACTCCATTGATCTCTTCAGCATTTTATAATAATAAATGAGCCTATCTATTTCCAGTCTGGTTTATGCAGAAGGGCAAAAGTAATCAGATTGACTGCTACCCTGATAACAGTAAAACACTACTTTGTATTTCTCACAGCTGTGTCAGGTATATGTGTCAGGAGTTTATCCAGCCTTCTGGCTTACTAGCTATGTTTGTTGAACTGCTGAGAATAGCAGTTCAACAACATCTGGATATACAGTTCATATCTCTGCAGTATGGGATTCAGGAATATTTTATTATAACATTATAATTAGCACTTCTTCATCTTTAGTCTGGAAGTTGCTGTCAGATATTATTTCACAGTTGAAGATGTAACCACCCTGCTGCTATGGGCGTTTTATAGACATGTCAGTTAAAGTGGTGTCAAACTGCAATCTAGATGCACCTTTAGTCTACAAACGCTTGTGCTACCAACTTCATTCTCTCAGTTTCTAAGGTGCTACAAGATACATTTTCAGTTAAACTATTTAAACAGTGTTCCCCTTCAGTACCAAGAATCCTGAAATAACTTAGTTTATTGTGTCTGAAGTCTAAAATTATACATATCTGTAATATGTCCATGCATGCATGTGCATATACATCTACAGTTGGCCCTACACATTTTTCTTTAGAAATCTCTGGGTCCTCTAGTATGATTCCATGGTCAATTTCCTCCAGTTGTGTTGGACCACTTAGAGCAGTGGTTCTCAACCTGGGTCCACAGATGTTTTTGGCCTTCAGCTCCCAGAAATTCTAACAGCTTTTAAACTGGCTGGGATTTCTGAGAGTTGTAGGCCAAAAACATCTGGGGACCCCAGGTTGAGAATCACTGACTTAGAGTGTTACACCCCAAGGCTGCGAGGGCACCCTGGAAACCACACTGAAGCCAGTATCACAAGCAAAGCAATTTATTGAGGAATATATATATGCAAGCAAGTAGTGTAAAAAGTCAGTAGAAAGAATAGTACAAAGTATAAAGTCTTTAACTGCTCAAAACAAGTCCAGTAAAGTCTCTCAATTGTAATCCACGAATGGAACTCGTTAGTTCCAAGAAGAAGTCAGAGTTAGTCAATAAACACCACCCAAAGAGTGTCAGCCAGAGGTTGCAAGGAACAGGAACAAAATGCTGCAAATTCACAAACTGTAATCCACATGAGAAACAGCCGCTGAGGAATCGTGGAGTCAAGGTTAGCAAGGCAAGGTTTATTCGAGAGTCACAAGGCACAAACATGACTTGGAGATCCTGAAACCAGGCACGGGAACAAGGCGGGGAACAAGGTAAGGAGCAAGATACTGGAACATGGAGTCCTCTCCCAAGGATGGCAAAGTTAACACTGCAAACACAGCAGGGAGAGAGGCACCTTTGAGGAGTTCTCAAGGTTACAAGTCTATGAGAGTTGGGATGCGCAGAACTTCACATGGGAAAGTTAGTCATTAATGCACCTGAGAGCCAACCTTCGACTCCGTCTCCTTTGCAAAAGATTCCCTCCGATTAAAGGCAGTATCCTCCTCTGCGTCAACATCTGGCAAAACCAACCTTGACTGAGGATCGGAATGCTTGCCAATTAGTGGATTCCCTGGCTCTACAACTTCAGGCACCTGCAAAGGCATTGGCTTTGATCCAAATCCTGGATGGGTCCAAAATCCGAGTCACTCTGAATCAAACTCTTAACTCCTGCTGAAGAAAAGGCAGTGACGACTGAGTTACAACATAGAGATTTCTAGAGAGAACACTTCTGTAGGAACTTCACAGTCCTCTACTGCTATTCTATGGTCAGCTTCCAGATGAGGTTGACTATCCAGTCAAGCTGGAAGACCTGGACATTCCTAGAGAGATGTTCTCTTAAGTAAAAAGAAGGATTTTTTTTGTAGTTTCACACTTTCATGGGGGTTCTGTGTTCCTAACAACAGGGAAGGTGGAGGACTGACTGTCCTTGTATTACCATAATATAATACAAGTCCATTAAGTTGAATATCTTGAAGATATATAATTTTACCACCCCTTCCAGCAATGCAGATTAGATCTATTCAAGACAATCATGTGTTCATAGTTGTTGCGACTATTTTGTTACATAATATACAATCTCTTATAGAGAGGTGTGTTGGACTGAGCTTTGCTAGGCTGCTCCTTAGACAGCACACATATAATCTGATGACAAGACCTACTCAAAACCATAAAAAGCTTAGTAGAAACTGCCAGAAGTTGTGTGGCAATTGCCAAGCTTTTGCAAGGCCATAATCACCTCCACAATAGGATGAGGTGTCAGTGTTGGACTTTGAGGAGAATCTTCAAATATATTGTGAATATATCTTGAATATTTGGGGCATTGCCTCCAGTTAAGACATTTAAAGTTTCACTAATCCCCCCCATTAAAATAGTTATATGCAAAACTAGACCAAGACACCTGTCATAAATATTTAACAATAGATGCTCTTAATGAAATGTCTCACTGTTACAAAATATTCTCAAAATATATAAGTATTGCTAAGTTTAGCTCAGTTCTCACATGCAAGAGCAATGTTGATAAAATCTTGAAAGTGCTTAGCCACAAGCAAAATAGTCTCACAAGCTTGCTATTGAGAACCAGGGCAGGTTAAGAGTGAAATACCTGCAAACATTTACAGTCATTGAGGTCTTGGTAAGAATATTTGGCTTAAGTATTAATTAAGGACTTAATTAAGGATTGCCAATATCTGTTTAATTGAAAAACAACAATGTTACCAAAATAGAATTTTTTTTAACATCAAGACAACCTCAATGTTGTAAAATAGCCAGGATGCTTTGTAGGACTCTTCAGGCTCTATGGTCTGTTAAACCAAACATGTACAATTGTGTCCCTTCCGATGATTTTTTTGCCCCATAGGTCTCAGCATATTTAATGTTGAAGGATTATGGGAGCTGCAATTCAAAAACATATGGGCCATCGTTGCCTACTGCTGTTTAAAATGAAAATAGCTAAACATCATCAAAGCATAAAACCAAGTTGGACTTTTAGTGGGCAGGTAAGGTGTCAAGAGTCAGACGCCAATTAGCAAACAAAAATAGAGTTTATTCAGCAGATAAGCCAAAAAGTAATGTTAACACAGAAAAAACCTTGAAACACTTCACTATCAGTGCTTCAAGAGCAGTTCAAACAGAAATATAATTCAGCAACACAAGCAGCTAAAAACAAGGCTAAACAAACTTAGTGCAAACTGCACCTTCTGAGTCCAAGCCCTGCCAGCTGGCTCTGTAGTTTTCAAAGGGACAGTTCCCAAAAGAAAACACCAAATTGGTCAGGAAACAAACAAACAAACTAAGAATGCAGTAGACTGCTTCCACAATGTGGATAAAGCCGAAGGCTCCAAAAGGATGATGAAAAGACGTCGTCCGGGATTCCAAGGTCAGGTCAGGAGATAACAGCGGTGTCCAAAGAGCAAGCCAGGAGTCAAAAGCCAATAGTAGTCATCAATCACAGGGCGAAGGCAGTAGCAAGGTCAAATTCCGGTCCAAGGTCTGAAGAGGGTGCAGTCATCCAAAACAGGTCCACGATAAGACACAGCGAGAGCCAAGCTAGGTGATAACAGCAGATTCAAATCATAGTCCAAGTCCAGTCTTCATGGAAACACAGAGATCCCAATGGCGCCTCAGCAACACCTTGCCACACGCAAAGTGCAGTGGCCAAACATTCCCATTTTATTCCCCTTCCTCCTGGGTGACCAAACACTCACACCCAAACACCAGGTGTCCCAAATCTACTCAGAGTCTGAACTCCACACAGCTAGAGCTCGTGGATCTGGAGTACCTAGCAATTCGTCGGAGTCCCAATCATCCTGCCCACACTTAGCCCCATGAACACTTAAAGAACCATCCTCCCTTCTCCAAGCATCCCAATTGGGATCAGCTCCTGCAGAAACCCCAGGTTCAGAAGTATCCATAGACCCCAAATCCCCAGACATCTCCGGTGGCTGTGCCCATTCAGTGCCCGCTTCCCCAGCCACCACCTGTTCCTCAGCATCCATCTCCCCATCTGAATCTTCCTCAGAAGATCCCCCATATAGCTCTCTAAGTCGCTTTCTGCGCAACTCCTCCAGAGAACCCTCATCACGAGGGTTTTTTCTTCCTCTTTGAATTCCATCCCCATCAACCATAATCCCCGAAGGCGCAGTCACAACATAAGGTGTACAAATGCCTTAGTGTTATCCTTAATGTAATGCCTGAAAAGTTGAAAATGGGAGAGTGAAAAAGAGATGAAGGGGAGGAAGCTTCAGTTTGCTGATATTGGCTACCAAGACACACCATTGATCTTTATGTTTCTTAAGCATATTTGTGAATTAAGAGCTTCCAAACAATTATTACTATTAATATAATGCATGTGACTTCAAGTCATCTGTTGATTTATGGATTTCATAAGGTTTTCTTAGGCAAGGAATACTTAGAAATGGCTTTGCTAGTCCCTTCCTCTGAATTACAGCCTACAGCACCTGGTATTTATTGACGATCTTCTATTCAACTGCTAATTAGACCTCACTCTGCTTAGCTTCCAAGATCAGAAAATATCTGTCAGTTTTAGAGTATGTAGGCCAATTCCAACAATGCTTTATATATATTGTAATATTATTGTTTATATAATAACTAGCCAGGATGATAAGAATCTAAAAACATGAACATACCCCTCATTCTGTCCCTAGACTTACTGTTAAGTCAGGAGTTGAGTTTCATGGCACATTATAAAAATAGTTGTAAATAGCTTACCATACCCAAGTTATGGAGGGTAAGAGATGGCTGAGCATGACTCTAATCATATGCTTTTTCTGCTGCAGCCACAGAAACTAGTGTGCCTTAATGAATTCAGAGATGGATAGCTGTGACTTGACAAAATAAATTCAGCTTGAGATTGTCAACCCTCTGTGCTTTTTATAGATGCATATTAACCAACATAGTTTTGAAAGATTTCTGGGTGGCAATTATCAGCAAGACAGGAGTGAAAGAAAGATAATGTGAGTGCACCGTCATGGTACAATCAGGCATTAGGGACTATTCAGTTTCAAATTATTGATGAGAGGATTTTAATGCCCCCGCCAATAAACTGCTTTCAATTTTTTTTTCTGTTTAGTGAAAACTAGCTAGCCAGGATATAGAATCTTATACTTGACATGATAGTAGTTTCCTGACATTTTAACATGAGATGACACTAAAACATGCCAATCTCCATATACAGTCTGAAACAATAATCTCAGCAATGCCGTATCACTTGATCTAATGGTATAGGTCAGCTCCAAGCTACTAGGGCAGATCTAAATGTTATCATGTAAGATAGTCCTGTGTATTCTTGTATACAGTAGAGTCTCGCTTATCCAATCTTCGTTTATCCAACATTCTGTATTATCCAATGCAGTCTGCCTTCCGCCCGGATCCACAGCTGTTTCTCTAGGCAGCACGCATAGCAGGCCAACATGACCAACAACTCAGGTGCAGCCATGCTCCCAAACAAGTGGCAGACTTGTTGTAAAACATTATGTTTTGGTGCTTAATTTGTAAAATCATAATGTAATTTGACGTTTAATAGGCTTTTCCTTAATCCCCCCTTATTATCCAACATTTTCGTTTATCCAACATTCTGCTGGCCCGTTTATGTTGGATAAGCGAGACCCTACAGTATTTGTATATTTTAAGTTGTATTGCAATGCTTTAGTTGTGGGCTGTTTTGAGTCTCTGTATGGAGAGAAAAAGAGGGATATTTAATAATAATAATAATAATAATAATAATAATAATAATAATAATAACAATAACAATGATAATAATGATAATGATAATAAAGACTCTGGCACAAACCAGTAAAGGTGGTCCCAGTGGTGATCAGCACACTGGGTGCAGTGCCTAAAGACCTTGGCCAGCACTTAAAAACAATCAGCGCTGACAAAATTACCATCTGTCAACTGCAAAAGGCCACCCTACCCAGATCTGCACACATTATTTGCCGATACATCACGCATTCCTAAATACTTGGAAGTGTCTGACCTGTGATCCAATACAACAGCCAGCATAGTGATCTCGTTTGCTGTGTATTAATCTTGTTGTGTATCAAATAATAATAATAATAATAATAATAATAATAAGAAGAATAATAAATATGCTGATTCAGCAAATTCAAGAATGCAGGGGATTCTTTCGAGTTGGAAATGATAAGTGAGATAGTTGGGGGGAAATGCATACACACATGTATGTCAGACAACCATCACTAAGCAATAGCGGATATCTATGATTGGATATTAGATTCTGAAATATAGCTACATCCTTTCAGTTAGTCTGCACAGAATAGTTCTAGGCATCTGTATCCTTGCAAAAGCCCTCTTATTTGCAAATGCTACTATAGCATATGCTCAGCTTTGTAGCTACTTCAGATAATCCTTTTACGGCACAATAAATATGCAGCTGCTGTTTGAAATAGGCACACGCATAACGGTAATCAATTATTTTACCATTGTGGGTTAAAGCATTGTTATCTATCTTGGAAACAAATAAGATCAAGAGGCTAGCATGGAAACCTGTAACAGAAAAGAAATTTCCTTGTCCGTCTTAATGTTTTCTGAAGAATTCCAATTATAATTATTATAATTAACACAATTTTTTTCAAATACAACATTTCTCTCCAAAATGTCTGCACCATTTATAATATATGTCTCTTTTAAATTATATTAGCATTAGTACTTACAGATATTTAGAGGCACATAAGAGAACAATGTATGTAAGTCATAATTGGTTTATGGTTCCTTTAAACATACCCATGGGGCTGTACATTTCATATTCAGAATGTTGTATTGAACTATTTATGGCAGCTAAAGCTGTGTTCTCACTACAAACAGTTTAGAAATTGGTACATATGGTTGATGTTAAAGAACATAAGAAGGGCTGTGCCTGTGCTGGATCAAACTAAAGGCTATCTAATCTAACATTTTGTTCCCATAGTGGTCAACTAAAAAGCTTAAGTAAGTCCAGAAGTAGGACATGAGTGCAATAGCCCAGCCAACAGCTGACAATTAGTGATCTCCAGCAAATATATACACAACCATATTGTTGGAGATAATCCATCAATATAGCCATCATCAGTAATAGCCTCATTCTTCTTGAATGTGTCTAATCTCATTTTCAAGCTATCTAAGCTGGTGGCCATCACAATATTGTCTGATAGTGAATTCCATAGTTTTAGTCTGAGCTGCATTAATAAATTAATCATGTTATTTAAATAAATGTGTGTGGGAGATCCAACCAGTAGATAAGAGAAAGATAAGTTACCACATGACTGTGCACAAAACAAATGTATGCAAAATGAAGAATAACTGGATTAATATTGGTATGATAGACCAGAACGTGACAAAGGGATATAATAGATACCATCAGAGGATTTACATTTATTGAAAACATTTTTCAGAAAGCAGAAAGCTTCCCTGAGTACTAGATTCTTTTTAGGAAGTTTTCTATTCAGGTTTTTTCTGTAAATTGGCTTCTTGCACCCTCCTTTCTTTTAGTAGGAACTTAAATAATCATCATGCCGGATTATGTTATATTCCAGTAAATTTATCACATAGTGACTGGGTGGAACTAGAAGTTAGTAGTTCCCAGCCTTTGACTCAATGGATGTTTTAGACTTCAGTTCTCAGAATCTGTGATCTGACTGGGGCTTAGAATAATAGAATCATAGACTTGGAAGAGACCACATGGGCCATCTAGTCCAACCCCTTGCATGCAGGAAAAACACAATCAAAGTACCCCTGACAGATGGGAGCAGAATTGCAAAGCATCGAAGCAGTGATTTTTTACCGATGGGTCCCCAAATGTTTTGGCCTTCAACTCCCAGAAATTCTAACGGCTGCTAAACTGGCTGAGATTTATTTATTTATTTATTTATTTATTTATTTATTTATTTATTATTACATCATTTCTACCCCGCCCTTCTCACCCATCAGGGGACTCAGGGCGGCTTACAATACAACCATATACCTCAGAAAAATAGTTTACATCAAATTTAAAAATCTTTCAAATTTAAAAATTAAAATTAAAATATATATATAGATTTCTGGGAGTTGTAGACCAAAACACCTGGGGACCCACAGGTTGAGAAACACTGAAAGAATCAAGGATCGAGAACCACTACTATAGGCAACAGATATTCAAATCCATTGGAATTAGTTCCTTGACTATATATATATCCGTAAGCTGTACATCTCCAGTCTCCATACTATGTACACAATGTTTCATATGTCAGGTATAACAGTTTTGGAATCTGACTATATTAACAGATGGACACAGCAAGAGCCACACTTTTATTACTATAAATTCACATGGGGTCAGGAACAGGTGAGATTCACCTTGGAGCCAGTTTGTTTCAGGAATAGAAAGCACAAAAGGGGAGCTATAAGTAGTCCTGTCCTCCAGAACCACACTTGAAAACAACTGCAAGTATTTGGGCCAAACCTGAAGGACTTCTGAAATCCTCTCTTGTGGAGTTTGTGTCTATTTTGCCTGCTTAGTCACATAACATATACTCGCAGGAAGACATATTGTGCTTAAAAAACTAAATGTGGCTTGGAGTTCTCTGTTCCTTAGAGTTTCCTTGGTTGTGTCCCCTATTGAGCACCAAATTTAGTCTCTTTGATTATAGATTATTGACTCAGAATTAAGTGGAGTTGATGAAATTTGATAACAACAATTATGGTTAGTTCACAAGCTCAAAACATTTGAGCCCAAAAAGTGTGTAGATAGGTAAATGAAATCCCTTGGAGCTTATCCCAAAAGTCAATCCTCAGTTATTGTGTTCCTTTAGAAACTAGTGCACCGAGTTTTTTCATTACTTTACATTTAGGCAAAGTGAGTAAGAACTGCTACTAACCAGGACAAAGGAAGTATAAGTAACTAGAGTGCTGTGGGATAGGTTGACCAGATTGATAACACAATTGGTAATTGGTCATTAGATATAGTTATCACTATTATTTATATGCAGTCACTTGAATTTTTTGATAGACCTCAAAGTGACCACTTTGCTCTGAGTCTATCCTTAAAATTTCAAGAAATTCACTCTAAGGAACAGATAGATCTGAAAACATCAGACGACTTGGACAAAAAAAATGCTAAATGTTCTAGAAGCAAAAGTTAGATTGCTTGCAAAGATGTACCTAAAATGGAAGAAACGCAGCATATTATGTTCCAGATTTAATTTTCCTTAATGCTCCTGGAAAAGATAAGATTCATGGCAATCTTCAAAAAAAGGAGCACATCTGATACTTCTAATTCTGGCCCATTTTTGTTTTTTAGATGTGGTCCCTAAACTCTATGCACAATATGTTTCAGTCAAGCTTCTGGAATGGGATTGCAATTGGTCTAGTCATTATGAGAAGCAAGCAGGCTTCAGGAGAGGTAGTACTCTGGACCAGGCCTTTAAGTTGCATCATATTATTGGTAAATTCACTAGTGTCTCAAATAAGTTTATTTCTACAGCTTTTGTAGACTTTTCATCAGCATTTGATTTAATGACTAGTCATAAATCAGCTAACATGAACATTGATAAAAGACTATTGTGTCTTATTCAATTTTTACATGAAATTAATTTTCTCCATATGAGAAGAAATTTAAACAATGTCTTAATCTTATTCCCATCAACCAGGGAGCGAAACAAGATTGTATTCTAGCACTTTTTAAATTTAATTTTTATATTAATGATTTGATTCCAGAAATGGCTATCCCCTCATTTCCCCCTCCAGCTGTCAGTTATCACAAGATTTCAGTTCTGTTTTATGTAGCTTGGTCTTGCTATCTTAAAACAAAACTGGTCTTATGGCCTCATCAGATGGGATAAAAAATCAATGGCATCTTCAGTTTTGTGATGGGACCCATGGCTCCCATCCCACAGCATAGAGCTACTTCCAGTGGGGCTCCGTTGCAAAATTGAACTGCAGCAACTGCAACACATGAGGTTTTCTGTGTTGCATAGAGATCAACCGGGGGGGGGGGGGGGAGCGACAAATACTTCTGTCCATGGGATGGAGCCTCGGTTAAGTTGGGCGATGTGGGGTGATGAGTTCCCTATGCCCCAAGCCGGGCACCGCTAGATACAGAACGATGTGTGGCAATTCCGGTAGCACATATGATAAGGTCCTTAAATAGATATTAGTTAATTTGAGGGGGAGGGGTTAGTACAGAGGAAAAGCTGTTTGACAACTATTCTAAGATTCATGGCTTTGCAAGAGACTAATGGCTTTGCGAGAGGGGAGAACCCCTCAGTGTGATTGGATGTTTGATGGACATCTCATAGAATAAGTGCACTGATTTTAATACCTGAGGCTGCTCTTTGGTGAGGAACTTTCTTGGAAGCAACATTTAGAAGCCATCAAAATCTCAAGTGCCAAATCTATTGGGCAGCTTAAAAGACTTTTCTACACTAGAAGAAGCAGTTAATAAATCCTGCCCTTAAGGCTTTCACTGTTACAATTTTTGCTGAAATGCTGTATGGAGCAGAAACCAGGGAGAAGATGCCCAGCCTGATTTAGAAATTTTGCAACTGAAATTCATGCAGCACATTTTGTAAAGGCCCTTAGGTAATACAATAAAGAGGATGACAATGATGATGACGATTGTGACTTATAAAGCAGGATATGGACTATCAAATAGCAGCCACATTATAGGCCATAATCAGCACTTTGAATTGTGCTTAAAAATATTATGGCAGCCAGAGAAGTCAACTTTTTAAACTTTGACATCAGCTTTCTAAGAGCCAGTGTAGAAGAACATTGTAATATGGGTTCAATATCTCTTACCTGAAATGCTTGAACCCAGGATTTAGAAGGATTTAGATTTTTTTCGGATTTTGCAATAACTGTATTTGCATATAAGTACACAATGAGATATCTTGGACATTGATTGAAGTCTAAAAATTAAATCCATTTATGTTTCATGTATACCTTATACACAAAACATGAGTGTAATTTAGTCCATTAAATAAAGTTTGGGTATATTAGACCACCAGAAAGCAAACTCTAGTCCCCTCTTCTTTCGCTTCATCTCTGCCAGCTCCTCAGTGAACCAAGGAGATGGTTTAGCTTGGGTACTCGAGACGGGATGTTCTGGAGCAATCATGTCTATTACCCTAGTCACCTCCGTGTTCCAGAGAGAGACCAGAGCTTCGACAGGATCACCTACTGAGGAGGCGGGAAACTCCCCAAGAGCCGTCAGGAATCCATCTGGATCCATAAGCCTCCTGGGGCAGACCATTTTAGTAGGTCCTCCACCCCTGCAGAGGTTAGGGGGTGCAGTGAGACTAAACCTGATCAGGTGGTGATCGGTCCATGGCAACGGAGCGATGGTCAATTCTCCCACACTGCCACCTTCCTCCCATCCTTGGCAGAAAACCAGGTCCAGTGTGTGTCCAGCTCTGTGGGTAGGGCCTGTTACTAGTTGGGACAGCCCCATGGTTGCCATGGAAGCCATGAAGTCCTGAGCTGCACCTAAAAGGTTGGCCTCAGCATGGACATTGAAGTCCCCCAGCTCTATCAGCCATTGGGACTCCAGTGCCAGGCCCGAGACCACCCTGGCTAGCTCAGGCAGGGAGACTGTAGTCAGCGGGGGGTACGGTACACTAACAGAATCCCTAATCTGTCCCGGTCTCCTATCTTCAGGTGAACAAATTCGAACTGCAGGACGGGGCACCTGGTCAGGGGGATGGAATCCTTATAGATCACTGCAACCTCACCTCCTCTCCCTCCAGATCTCGGTTGGTGCTGTACAGAGTATCCTGGCGTGCAGAGCTGGGTAAGATTAACCCCTCCCAACTTGTCCAGCCAGGTCTCCGTAATACATGCCAGGTCTGCATGTTCCTCCAGGATTAAATCCTGGATAAATGATGTTTTCCCATTTACAGACCTGGCATTGAACAGCACCACCTTTAATCTGGAGGGGCCACCATCCTGGTTGCCCAGATTAACCATGTCAGGAGACCGTTTTAAAGCTACTAATGTTCTTCCACAAACCCTAGGCTGAATTAAATTAGGTCTCCCTTTCCCGTATCTCCCCCTCCCTGACACCACCTCTATAGGGGCCCCCACCCACCTGCACACCTCCCTCCCCTCTCATACTGTCCTCTCCCCACCTCTTCCTACCCTCTACTGATTGGCTCTGGGGGAATACACAAACACTGTTAGGGTGCTGCTGCACACCTGGGGGAAGGAATGGCCATTGCCATCACGTATAAAGTTGCAGCTTCTTCTTTGGAATTTATTGTGTCTTAGAAGGAAACTGGGCACACCTTTGGGGCCAATCACTGGCTTGTGAGCCTTCAGGCTCTCTCCTTGTAAACCAGGCTTAATGCATTGTGTAAGGACTTAAAATATGCTTCTTTTCATAATACTTTCAGAAGTACAAACCACTGGCATATATCTTCATAAGGAAACATAAGGAAAATAAATCCCCATGGCTTGATGCTGGGTTTTCCATAAGTATCAGCAAGCGTGTAGGCACTGGAAGAACTCGCCATATGCCATATATGCTGTAGAAATTGGGATGTTAAACCTAGTAAGAATGGTGAACATCCAATGCAGATGCTAGGTGTATTGTCTTCAACAGGATTCTGGCTCTCACCTATTTAAAACTAGTGTGTTTGTGCCCCTCTTCATTTAACTGGGAAGCAAACTGAAGAAAATATTTGATTTATTTCTTATTTATTTAATACACTGTGTACCTAAAATGTCTCCAGGGCTCTTTAGCAACATAAAAATACAACATAATCAGTATAAGACAAATGAATCGACTGATTCAGTATCAAAACATTAAACTATTAAAGCATTCTTACCTCCATCGGTGTGAATCTTTAACACTTTAAAGATTTAACTAGAAAGTTGGTCTTTTTTTCCCTTACTCAGACCAGAATGGGAGTAACTGGAGGACTTCAGCTTTCTCTCCGTCATTGAGGTCAATTGCCAACTTGGGGGAGGGAGGATAGTGTTTTTGGAATTTATTATCAAAAATTCATCTATAATATAAATGAGAAATGTGTTGGCAATAAAAATGGCAGTTGTAGGGGATCATTATAGAAACAAAGAGCCAAAGGATCCCTGCACTTTAGGATCTTGGTCTGGAGTTGCTTTATTGCAATTTCTTTAGAGTTTTTTTTATGTCATGAGTGACTTGAGAAACTGCAAGTTGCTTCTGGTGTGAGAGAATTGGCCATCTGCAAGGACGTTGCCCAGAGGATACCCAGATATTTTGATGTTTTACCATCCTTGTGGGAGGCTTCTCTCATGTCCCCACATGGAGCTGGAGCTGCTATAGAGAGCTCATTCGCGCTCTCCCTGGGTTGTATTCAAACCGGCAACCTTCAGGTCAACAACTCAACCTTCAAGTCATCAGTCCTGCCAGCACAAGGGTTTAACCCACTGCACTGCTGGGGGCTCCTCTTTAGGGTTAAAACAACAACAACCAAACTGATAACTGCAAATAAAAAGCAGGGCATCCTGTGGATTTTAGGTTTCAGTGCTGGAAGGACTTCTGGACCACACAAAGGACAAATTATGGTGAAATCCAGATTAGATCTGTGGCCTGCCCTGGTTAAACGTATCATACAATTTGGCTCTAAGCAACTACTTTTGCTTCAATGAGAAAGATTTGAGCCATATACTTTGAGACCAGTGCTCTAGAATAGCTTTGTTGCCTTAACTCATGGGCAACCAGCTGATCTACCTGTTCACTTTCCTGTTTTATTCATCAGTCCTAAGAAATAAGCAATTTCTTATGCTCAGTTAAGTCAAACAAGAGAGCCAGCATGGTGTAGTGGTTTGAGCAATGGATTATGATTCTGGAGATCAGGGTTGCATTCCCTGCTCAGCCATAGAAACCCAATATAATGGCTCCCAAAGTCTCTGGGGTCTGCTAGCCATCAGAACTTCCTCACTGTGAGAGCTGTTCAGCAGTGGAACTCTCTGCCCTGGAGTATAGTGGAGTCTCCTTCTTTGGAGGCTTTTACGCAGAGGCTGGATGGCCATCTGTGCGGGGTGCTTTGAATGTGATTTTCCTGCTTCTTGGCAGGGGGTTGGACTGGATGGCCCATGAGGTCTCTTCCAACTCTATGATTCTATTATTTTAACTGCCTTTCAGACTTCCCCCGCATTCCCTTCACCTCATACATAGATGGGCCTTATTTCCAAACAGAAACTGGCCAGATACAATCTTAGAATCAAAGAGTGAAAGCAACTTCATGAATCATCATATCTAACTTCCAGTTTATGCAAGGTCTCCAGCTAAAGCATCCGCAGCATGCAGTTGCCCAGCCTCTTTTTGAAGATGTCATGAGGAGACTCTATCTGATACCTCATATCTGAAAAAAAAAACCCAAAAAACCCAATCCATGCTTAAAATAGGTGATCCCGTTCATACCCCTTAAACACAGTAAAATGGCTAGCAGCACTCCTTCAGAGTTTGGGAGGGCAGTGTTTATTTTGCAGGTAGAACAATTCCTCATTTGATTGACCACTTTTTGAACTTTTATTTCAAAGCCTGGACACCTATCCTCATCTATTTCAGGTGACAAATGTGTTTTTCTGCATGATACATTTGCAGATTGTCAATGCACATAAAAGCCAGGTGTGAAGAGGTCTGAGAAGTGACGTGCACACATCATAGAAAAAGAGAGGGAGCAAAGCATCAGCATCGCATTCTTGCTGCAAATGGCTTGTGGCAGCAATGCAAAATATAAGGAAAAGAAATCCCCATGCTTGGTGCTGGGCTTTCCATAAGTATCAGCAAGAGTGTAGGCACTGGAAGAACTCTCCATATGCCATATATAGAATCATAGAATTGGAAGAGACCTCGTGGGCCATCCAGTCCAACTCCCTGCCAAGAAGCAGGAAAATTGCATTCAAAGCACCCCCGACAGATGGCCATCCAACCTCTGTTTAAAAGCCTCCAAAGAAGAAGCCTCCATCACACATATGCTGTAGAAAATGAGACATGAGCCCTAGGAAGAATGGTGAACATCCAGTGCAGATGTTGGGTGCATTAAATCACCAGATTAGTTGACAAAAACACCCACAACAATCCTGCTTTAGATTTTATTTATTTTATTGACTTTATTTTATTTCCTGCAGTTTACAACTAGACCAAAACAAGACATTGCACACTCTCCAGATTTATGGGTTCCATATCCACTGATTTCCACTAACCTCAGATTGTCATATCTTATACTTAAAATGGCAGCAATGTAAACATGGACATGCTGTTGCACTCATGTGCATGTCACCGCTGTTTAATAATATGGAATGGGACACTTTTTTTTACATCCATGAAGAATTCTGGAACTAGAACCGAAACCCTATGGATCCAGAGTATTCACTGTATTGTTAAAGATTTAATAAGAAAAAATGTTAAAAGACAATTAAACAAATTATATTAAAATACCTTATTTTAAGGAAATTGAAATAATTGAAAACTATTAAGTTAAAAGATACAGCAATCCAATTCCTACAATTAGAGAGACCTATAATTTATTAATTATTAAAAGCCAACACAGTCTCCTGCACAAGGGAATTCCAGGGTTTGGGGGCAACCACTCAGAAGATTGTCTCCCATGTCCTCATCTGGTTAGCTGGATTTTACTTGGGATCCGGAACCATTTACCCAGATTCCTCTTGTTTTTGTTTCCCCAGTGAGCAGATCCAGAAGCAGTCATGCCTTCCTCCCACCTTTTGAATGGTTCACCTCTGAAACACTGTTCATCCCTGTGATGCTACATGGAGTTTCCTGCTGATGTTTTGGGCCAGAAATCACAGGGAATGGGATACTCTTCATCTAGAAACCTTGTCAGGACCAAATGCCTCCATACAATTCCCAATCAAATGTGAGAATATCTCAATGTATTCTACAGAGTCCTGGAAATATGAAGCCCCAGTGGTTACTGCCTTTCATGATTTGTGTGTGAAAGTTCACAAGTAGTTGGACACATACCACCAAAATGCAGGCATGAATTACCAAAAAAGAGAAAAAAGGAGGACACCAGTTTGCATGAAATGCCATATATTAATGTTCACATGCAGATGCAAAATTAGAAATAGTTTTATAATTTAAAGAAGGGGGGAACTATGACTAGAGGAGAATTTGCTGTCCAGGTTATAAGTATGGGTGGTAAACACCAAGGTCTTGATTTCCTGCTTTATGATTCAACATTTTTGATCCAGACTTGGATTGATAGCCACTCAGAGGACACCTTAAAAAGAGGATTGTGTTGTGACATCCTTTTAAATAAACAATTATCTTTTGTAAAAGCGAAGGTGTATTTACCCTATTCACAAGTGGGGCCAAGCATGATGTACTGTAGTTTGTTTGTTTGTTTCTAGTTGAATCATGAAAGCATTCTTACTTATGGATGGGGGATGCTGCCATAAAGATAAGAACTCTACAGTTCTCTTGAATTCTAATGGAATTCACAGTGAAGAGGCACTTCCTACATAAAATACACATGAGAAAATAGATGATGGGACAGAACATTTCGTATTTAAGAATAGAAGACTGGAAGCATGTATTTATGGTTCTTTTACTGAATGAAGAAGGAAAGTTCTGTTAATTCAAGAATAGGCCTAATTAATTTTCTTCTAAGTTCACATAATAATATATTGATGTCTAATACAAATAACCTGATATCAAGTATGTTGCAAGCTTGTTTCACTTTGATGTTCTACATTATATTTGTTTATTTAATATCTAATCTACCTTTCTCCCAAGATGGCTCATAGTATAAATGCAGAAGGCATATCGAATAAATGAAAACAAGGTGAATTTAAAAATATTTTGTCATTCTTGCAAAAAAGTACAAGAAGAGCAATGCTGGTTTGGACCAAAGTCCTACCCATTCTAGTTTTCATTTAACAAACAGCTATCCATGAGAAGTCAACAAGCAAGATGTGAGCACAACAGCTATGTCCAAAAGCACACTGCCTCTGATCTGGGCAGAATAAACATACTCTTTTGATTAACTCCCAGAAATCCCAGCCAGTTAACCAGCTGTTAGGATTTCTGGGAATTGAAGGCCAAAACATCTGGGGACGCACAGGTTGAGAACCACTGGTCTAAATGGAATACTAGGCTCTGGTATATTGTATGCATTTGCACTGCAGAATTAATGTTTGATGCCACTTTAACTGCCATGGCTCAATGCTATGGAATTGCAGTTTTTACAAAATCCTCAGCCTCCTATGCCAAAGAGATCTGGTGCCTCAGCAAACTATAATTCTCATTAATTCTACAATATAGATGCACTTTATGAGAGAGGGTAATCTTCTTTCTCTGCATATTATGCACAATTTCAAATACCTTTATCTGCCTCCCCACATTTATTTCAAAACTAAATATCTCTTGGTGCTTTAGTGATTCAGTACAGAGATGTTGCTCCCTTCACTTGATCATATGTCCTTTTCTGCAGCTTCTTCAGCAGTAAGACACCCTTTCCCAGGATTAATTGCTAGAACACTGCACAGCTTTCCAAGAGTGGTCCCACCACTATGTATTTAAAGGCAGAAGTTTTATTTTCAGTCTGTTTTCTAAATGTGTCCAATATGGAGCTTCTCTTTCGCAGCTGCCAGTGGTGGTCTACATTTTAATTGACCCATCCACTAAAAACCCAGGAGAGCTTCTTTGGACAGCCACTCACAGATGAGACTGCATCAGTGTCTATGTGAAGTTAGCTTTTCTTTTCTTTCTTTGCCTCAGTGTACATCACTTTACACTTGCTTATTTTCCACTTAGTTTGTCATTTTAATGTTTGTTCAAACCTTCTGCAAAGTCTTCATGCTGGAAATTCACACATTCTTTGTGCTCTTCTCTGGAATCAGTTCTTGTTCTAACTGCCTTAAATAGTTATTGGAAAACATGCCCATCTACCCTACTTGATTTCAGATAATGAACAGGTTTAAAAGGAACCAGTTTCAACATTGCTATCTTGAGGATTCTAATGCTTACATTTCTCCATTGCAAGAGCTTGCCATGTACTCCTGTAATGCTTCTGGCTTTCACTGTGCAGTTGAAATATATCTATCACTCATGAATGTTCATGGGGAGTCCAGACAATGTCATTTTGGATTTTTTATCCTTCTAAGCATCCCTTCCTCTTCCTGCGAGCTCAAGGAAAGGCCGCGGGCTTTCCTCGCCTCTGGAAGGCAGCCTGGAGGAGAGCGGCGTTGCCTCCTGAGGTGAAGGAGCCAAGTAGTCCTGGCCGATCCTGGCTGCTTCTCGGGAGGCGAGGAAAGCCCACGCCTTTTCCTTGAGCTGGCAGGAAGGGGAATGTTTTGATTCTCTCTTGAGATCTTGCAAAAGAAGCGAGAGTGGGGTTCTTGCTTGCTCCTCCCTTCCTTTTGCATTCATTCTTCAGCTGGCTGAGCTTCCGCGTTGCAATAGCGCGGGTTCCACACTCTTCAGGGTGGCAGCGGGAAAGTGCCAAGGGTAATAACTTTCCAAACTCATTAATCGTTATGAAGAGTGACTAATTTTGAATGGGGACTATGTTTAAAAGTACTATTGAAGTGTGGCTTTCAACTGTATATAATAAATATTTTATCCTATACTTTGTTAATTTTTAATTACAAAACGTAAAATACTTTGTGAATAGCCCTCCTACAAACAAACAGCCCATGCTCAGGACTCTTAATATAATGAATGTGGTGGTCACAGACTACAGTCCCAAGGGGCATTCTGCAGTTGGTTGGCTTTGAAATGACCTCCTCCACACATGATGCCACCCTAGTCATGTGAGCATGTTTGGATAGTGCCTGGCTTTAAAGAGGTGTGTGCATGTGTGTGTGTGTGTGTGTGGGGGGGGGGGGGTTAGATACAAATTTCTGTGAGTTTTCAATTCCATGGCTGTAAGCAGGAAGTCTTTGAATGAGCAGGCAAGGCGACACCGATGATCCCAGTGGTTGGAAAAGGCCGCCATTGCCTGCAGTTGCCCTTATTGTCTGCAATCCCACTGCTCCACCTTTGGTATGCCATTACTTTCTCCTTACACATGGCTTTTCATTATGAACAGTAGAAACCTTCTGTCTAGAAACATGCTTTATTTTTGCTTCCTGTTCCATGATCAATTTCCAAGCCATAATGGGAAATTTCTTTTCTTAGCTCACGTTGGATAGGTCAGGAGTTTTTGGTAAAAGATCTCATCAAAAGTTGTTCATAAGTCCAAATAAGTCTGCCAAAATACTACTGTTCACATGTTAATGGGCATTTTCAGTGAAATGTAATAGATAGGTGCTAGAGAAGTTAACCTTTGCAGCAGGCAAGTCATCCTTTGCCTTGCATAGTTGAATCATTATCTACATCAGCTCCAGTTACCTGGCACTCAAGACTGTGATCTTTTCCTGACCTTCTATACACCTTTTTCATGTTGCATTATTCCATAATATTGTTCAGCACAGGTTCTACAATTTTTCTTCTGCTAGATTTAGTGATGAGAAATCAATGGATAGGTATGAGAAGACATTTGGAACAGACTATGTGCCGTTAAAGAATTCTTTCTACATTCCGCACTAATTTGTCTTCCAAGAGGCATGGACAAAGGATTCCGGGTGAACATGCACAATTCACATGAGATAACTAGATAGACTTTCTCGATCTCTTCCTCATCCATGTGCACGTGTACACATGTGTTGACTGTGATTTATAAGAGATTGAAGTGAACGATTAATCAGAATTATTGGATAATGTACAGTTAGAGCTTATTAGTCAATTGTTGAACTACAGCAATTCCAACCCTCCTTTCTGAAAATTTAGAGAAAAGGGTTTTTTTCTGAAGAATACAGGTTGAATTTTTCATTTGTAATACCTTAGATACAGGCACTGTATTATTAGAAGATGCAGGTCACTCCAGTTTTTGGCTCAGGGGTACAACAGGTAATTGGCTCTGCACCAGAGAGATGATTGTTCTAATGTCACTGTTTTGCTTCTGGCTCCAGCTAGTAGATATCAGGCCACGAATACATACTATATGTGTATGTGTGCATCTCTTCAATTTTACCTTCCCCATTCCAACACACATAATAAGAGCCACAGTGATGCAATGGGTTAAACTTTTGTGCCAGCTGAACTACTGACCTGAAAGTTGGGTTGCTGACCTGAAGGTTGCTGGTTCAAATCCAAGAGATGGGGTAAACTCCCATCTGTCAGCTCTAGCTTGCAGGGACATGAGAGAAGCCTCCCAGCTAACACATCCCAGCGTCCCCTGGACAATGTCTCTGTAGACAGCCAATTCTCTCACACCAGAAGTGACTTGCATTATGTTCTCAAGTCGTTTCTGACATGATTTAAAAAACCAAGCATGATTAAGAAAGGCAAATACCAAAATATTAGAATCTTTTTAATAACCGTTTATTTCAACATTTTTTTTTAAAAAAAAAATTATATCAACTTCAGTTTAATGATCTCCTTCTGAGATCTAGCTTCTACCTGAAAAAAAAAGTTCACTTAGTTCCTTTTTTATACAGGAGTCATATAAGTGCATATACACAAGTACACACACATCTATAGCTATCTTCACAAACTAGATCCCATGAACATTAACTATTCATGGCTGGCATGTACAATCTTTACTCCATGCAGTAAAGTGGGGAATCTGTGGCTATAATCAAATTGCTTTTGAGGGAAACATTTCTAATTCTTCCTTCATTAGTGCTTCCTCCATCAAATAACTTCTCCACACCCAAATTAGCTTCTTGGGTTGCCTAGGATTCCCTGAAACAAATGGAAATCATTGACTATAGCACTCTGTTTCAATTGATCTACATACATCGTATCTGTAACAACTATAGGCCAGTTGAGCAATGCCTACCTGTTACAGCCAAGGACACTTTCATACTACAGTATAAAGATATAGCACTAAAATTCCATTTTAACTACCACGGCTGCTGCATCCTATGTAATCCTGAGGTTATGGTTTGGTAAAACACTAGAACTCTCTGTGTAGGACTGCATATTTTTCTCCATAAAGAACAAATCCCAGAATTCTCTGGGATGTTATCCTAGCAATATTATTGTTGTTTAATGTGGAAATCCCATTTTTATGTGTAGCCAGAGCCATGAAAAGGCAGAGGAACGAGAGACCAAATTGCCAATATCTGCTGGATAATGGAGGAAGGTAGGGAGTTTCAGAAAAACATCTATTTCTGTTTTATTGACTATTCTAAAGCCTTTGATTGTGTGGATCATAATAAATTGTGGCAAGTTCTTGGTGCTATGTCTCCTGAGGAATCTGTATAACGACCCAATAGCAACAGTAAGAACAGACCACAGACTTTACTTACTTAGGCGATCCCTCGTAGTTCGAGGATGATTGTCTTCCATCTTGGGGGGGTGTCCGCAGATGGCTGAAGAGACCTATTCTTGATCTGCATGTTCTCCTGCAGTGAGGACATCACTTTCCAGGTGGAAGGCAGTCCCGGTCAGGGTTGGCTTGATGCTCCTTCCTCTTGGCACGTTTCTCCCTTAAGCCCTCCATTCGTGCTTCTTCGAACTCCGCAGCACTGCTGGTCACAGCTGACCTCCAATTAGAGCACTCAAGGGCCAGGGATTCCCAGTTCTCAGTGTCTATGCCACAATTTTTAAGGTTGGATTAAGCCCATCTTTTTTCCTGCCCACCAACATTACATTTCCCATTCTTGAATTCAGAGTAGAGCAACTGCTTTGGGAGATGGTGATTGGTCATTCGGACAACGTGGCCAGTCCAGCGGAGTTGATGGCATAGGAGCATCGCTTCAGTGCTGGTGGTGTTTGCTTCTTCCAGCACGCTGACATTTGTCCGCCTGTCTTCCCAAGAGATTTGCAGGATTTTTCTGAGGCAACACTGATGGAAACACTCCAGGAGTTTGGTGTGATGTCTGTAGACCATCCACGTTTCGCAGGCGTATGTAGTCTGTGCGTACTCAGAGGAAGACCTACAAGCCACTCTAAACACCTTCGCAGAAGCATACGAGAAGCTCGGCCTCTCAATGAACATTGAGAAAACCAAAGTGCTCTTCCAACAGGCACCAGCTAATCCCTCTACAATGCCAGGAATACAGCTTAATGGTGTAACATTAGAAAACGTTGACTATTTCCGCTACCTTGGCAGCCACCTCTCCACAACATCTACACTGGCAGTCAACATCTACACTGAAATACAACACCACCTGAGCTCTGCGAGTGCAACATTTTTCAGAATGAAGCAGAGAGTGTTTGATGATCGGGACATCCATAGAGATACCAAGGTGCTTGTTTATAAAGCCATTGTCCTTCCAACCCTGCTCTAGACCACAGAACAACAGACTGGTTCAAGATTGGGAAAGGAGTACGGCAGGGCTGTATACTCTCACCCTACCTATTCAACTTGTATGCAGAACACATCATACGACATGTGGGGCTTCATGAATCCAAGGCTGGAGTTAAAATTGCTGGAAGAAACATTAACAAACTTAGATATGCAGATATACCACTTTGATAGCTGAAGCAAGGAGGAGCCGAGGAGCCTTATAACCAAGGTGAAAGAAGAAAGTGCAAAAGCTGGGTTGCAGTTAAACATCAAGAAAACCGAGATTATGGCAACCAGACTGACTGATAACTGCCAAATAGAGAGAGACAACGTGGAGGCAGTGACAGACTTTGTATTTCTAGGCAAGAAAATTACTGCAGATGCAGACTTCAGCCAGGAAATTAGAAGATGTTTACTTCTTGGGAGGAGAGCAATGACCAACCTCGATAAAATAGTGAAGAGTAGAGAGATCACACTGGCAACGAAGGTCCGCATGGTTAAAGCAATGGTATTCCCCATAGTAATCTATCGATGTGAGAGCTGGACCATAAGGAAGGCTGAGCAAAGAAAGATAGACACATTTGAACTGTGGTGTTGGAGGAAAATTCTGAGAGTGCCTTGGATGGCAAGAAGATCAAACCAGTCCATCCTCCAGGAAATAATGCTTGACTGCTCACTGGAGGGAAGGATATTAGAGGCAAAGCTGAAGTATTTTGGCCACATCATGAGAAGACAGGAAAGCTTGGATAAAATCACGATGCTGGGGAAAATGGAAGGAAAAAGGAAGATAGGCTGACCAAGGGCGAGATGGATGGACGGTATCCTTGAAGTGACTGGCTTGACCTTGAAGGAACAGGGGGCAGTGACGGCCGACAGGAAGCTCTGGCGTGGACTGGTCCATGAGGTCACTAAGAGTCAAGAAACAACTATGTGATTGAGCAGCAGCAGCCACAGAGTTGTTAATGTTGTAGGTCAGAGAAAAGCGATTGATGTTTTCAATCTCAGGGAAAGAGATAGATGAATCTGTTCTGAACTTTAAAGGGGTTATAAGGCACCAAACCTATTTGTAGGCTAGGGCCCAGCACTTAGGACAAGCCCCTTAAGTTTTAGCATAAAACATGGATTTATCTCCTCCAACACCCCCCCCCCCCCAATATGGACACCACCAGTTGGTGAATTTTTCTGAGGAAGGCAGCAGCTATACAACTGCTTGCTTAATAAAATACAGTCAAAGTCAATTGCGTGGCAAGATGTGCTTGGTAGTTTTTGCTGGTGGCTATTGCCTTTACAAATGTTAAGAGAGGCCTTGCCTGTGGTGAAATACTGCCATGCTCACTCTTCAGTGAAGCAAAAGCATTTTGTTGTTCCTCTGATGATTTCAAGTGTCATGGTTCTCCTTCTGCCTTTACTAACCTCACAAAAGCCCTGTGAGTGAGATCATGCTGTGAGATGGATGGACGGTATCCTTGAAGTGACTGGCTTGACCTTGAAGGAGCTTGGGGGTGCAACGGCCAACAGGAAGCTCTGGTGTGGGCTGGTCCATGACGTCACAAAGAGTCGGAAGCAACTGAACAAATAAAGAGCAACAGAGCCACTTATTAGTACAAATGTTTTATTTCTAGTTTTGCATTGATAATAATTTTCTCAGACATGTTTGCAAGTACAAAGGTTTGAGATATCAAGTCTGACTTCAAGGAATGGAATGGTGTGGCTCTCCAAATGTTTCTGGACTGCAGTGGCCTCCTGGTTTGCTCTTCTGGTTAGGAGGCTGCTGGGACATGTAGTCCAACAGCATCTGGAAAACTAGATGGTTCCTTCACTGTCTTATTTGAGCCATCCTACCAAGAAGTGGCAAGATTGTCAACAGGATACTTATGACTTTCACAGCGTCATAACTGATTATTTTCTTTTAAAAATGGTAGCTTTTCCCCAGCATGAGATAGGAAAAGTTATAACACCTCTACCAGGAGGAGAAAGAAAGTTGATAACCCTCAAGGGGTGAAGGCTTCAATTTCTTGAAGAATCTATGCATTTCAAATGAAATGGGTGATCATATCCAACTAAGGAGCCCCCAGTGGTGCAGCAGGTTAAACATTGAGCTGCTGAACATGCTGACCGAAAGGTCAGTGGTTCAAACCCGGGGAGCAGGGTGAACTCCCGCTGTTAGCCCCAGCTTCTGCCAACCTAGCAGTTTGAAAACATGCAAATGTGAGTAGATCAATAGGTACCGCTCCAGCGGGAAGGTAATGGCGCTCCATGCAGTCTTGCTGGCCACATTACCTTGGAGGTGTCTACGACAACACTGGCTCTTCGGCTTAGAAATGGAGATGAGCACCAACCCTCAGTCGGACACGACTAGACTTAATGTCAGGGGAAAACCTTTACCTATCCAACTAAGGCATAGATCAACTAACGCTGATCTATGGGTCAGCGTTGTCCCATATAATACAGTTCAATGCAGTATATGGGTTTATACTGACTACATAATGGAATTTTATTATATAGCAGTGTAGATCTAGCCTAAGATCCTAAATGTTTAATCTAAAGTACTGTGACATTCTTTACTATTTTCCACTTTCTCATATCACTGAGTACAAACACTTCCAGATAAAATTTATATAGGGTTTGGCAAAGATACTGTTTATTCAATGCAGTCAGATATCTTTGGCTTTAGTCTTGGTTGCCACAAAAGATAAGATTTAAATAATATGCTTTGGTAATAGATTTGAACAGTTTAGTGTTTTTTTAAATAGACTTTCAAAAATACACAGTTTTTGAAAAATATACAATATTTTTCTTTTTTCCCTTTTCAACCCTAGTTTTTTTTTGACCCAAAGGAGTTGTTTGAAAGTATTGGCACTGATCTTGTAATACTTTGTTAGCAAAGGTTTTGAATAAGCACTGTTGAAATAACCCATGTCTATTTTAAGCAATGCTGAATTGGCTTTGTTTGCACAGCATTTGCCACATTAACTACATTTTAGAGACAGTAAATATTTGCATGAAAAGAGGAAGAATCTATACCTAGGCATGTTTCTAAAATGCAATTAGGAAACTGCCATTTGAAAAAGTTATCTCCAAAAAGGAACCCTGTAGGCGTGTCTATAATTTCCTGTATGTGTGATGAAAGGAGCGCTCAAGACATTTTTCTCAGTTTGTGCATTTGTCTTCTGCTTAACAGTTGATTCTCTGAAAATACATTTGCCTCAAGACATTTGCATTTCTTTTTCTGACAGGTTGATTCTTTTGAACCACCAATAGGGCAGCAAAAATTTTAGAGTCTGAAACAGAGGACACAGGTTTGGATACAGACTTGTTCTTGTCAGTGGAAACATCGCTTGAATAAGGTTTTGATAAGTAGCATTCCAACTTATGAAAAAGGTGAGGACATTTGATGATCTGTGTCTCTTGAATGAAATCATATGTTTCTCTCCCCCTTGCTATGAAGTTCTTCCTGTAAAAAGGGACATGTGGCATGGTGCAAACTGCAGATTGGCCTTGGTTTTCTGGCAATAAGTTGAATCATTATTCCCTTTGGCTCTGTAGCCCTATGGCAATAGTCTATATCGAATCTGGCACTATGAAAACCTAATGTGAAAGAGATTGTATGGACAAGGTATCAAAAAGCATTCCTCTTTTCAGGAATTATTACAACTGATAAGGCAAAAGAGGGATATGCCAGCTCTGCTCCATTCATTATCATTTCCCTTCAGAAAGGGACTTTTTGAAGGGGACTGCCTCTCATGAGCTTTCCATGCAATTTGAATAGAGGTGGCTGCCGTAGGGGCAGTAGATCCAGATCTACTATTGATCTTATCACTATTTGTCTTGAAAGGACTTTGAGTTTCCCAGGGACTTTCCTGTTGTCAGGTTCTATTTCTTTAGAGATTTAAAACCATTGAGTTCCTATAAGGGTCCTTTGTTCCATCTGTGTTGCTATGGGGTTCTCTCGAAAGACAACGGCAAGACACACACGGGCTGAAGGTACCATACATCTTTATTGTTCAGAATACAAGAGCCTCGCACTAAGGCCATTTAAATAGGGCCTTTGCTACAATGTCATAAATAACCCAAAATCTCTGGTGCTTGGCGCCTGCCCTTTCCAACATACCAAGGTCCCCCTTCTCACATCTTGGGGTAGATGATTTTTATAGCCGGCACATATGTCCTTGCAGCATCCTGTCCTCCCTTTTGGCCATGGACCATGTGCTCTAGGTCAGTATCAGGGAGCTCATAGTTGCATGGCATGAGTGATTATGACAATTTCTGATCAACTCAGAGCAGCTACAGGAAGGGCAACAGCAAAGCTGACATTGGATTTACCACTTGTGTTGCAGGCAGCAAATCTACCCTGACCAGGAAGATGGGAAAATTAAAGTTCCTGGTTGCATGAAGAATTTTTCATATAAAGGAGGCTTCAAAAAGTCAAGTTTCATGTGAAAAGGGCTACATAGGTAATGAACGAGACTGTTGGGCCAGGGCACCCCTCTCCTTAGGCAGTCATCTCACCTGTTTAATAAAATGCCTGAACAGAGCTCCCCTTGTTATATTGTTAGTAGAATCATGGGAAGTTGTCTTATACTGACGATTTCATCATATGGGACTAGATTTGGTGGCAAACACCAAATCTAGCCCCAGTCACCCATGGAGCCGGCTGGCTCCCATCAAACAATGTCGTACCGGCTCCGTAGGTGCAGCAGGCAGAACCAGTGTGCCGCCGCCACCCTGGCAACATGGGAGATTTCCTTTGTTGCTCAATCTATGGAGGGAAGCTGGGGGGTCCATACTTGCCCCCATTTGATTGCCCTCCTGATGAGGCGGGGCGCTGAATTCCCCCACGCCTCGTGGCAAAGTGGACCTCCACCTCCTTCTGCACCAGCCATATGAAGAGATGGCTCATCTGAACTCACGCCTCTCAGTATTGTCTACATGACTTGGCAGTGGCTCTCCAGACTCTGACAGAAGTATTTTTCAGTCCTGTGTTGAGATGTCAAACATATCCTCCACCAAAAAAAAACATAGAATCATAAATAATAGAGTTGGAAGAGACCACATGGGCTATCTAGTCCAACCCCCTGCCATGCAGGAAAAGCACAAAGTAACCCTGATAGATGGCCATCTAGGCTCTGTTTAAAAGCTTCCAAGGAAGGAGTTTCCACCAGACTACGAGGCAAAGAAGTTCACTGTTGAACAGCTCTTACAGTCAGGAAGTTTTTCCTAATGTTAAGGTGGAATCTCCTTTCATATACTTTCAACCCATTGCTCCAAGTCCTAGTTTCCAGGGCAGCAGAAAACAAGCCTGCTCCTCTTCCTTAGGACATGCTTTCAAATATTTATACATGATCCCCATAGAGTTAATGGTAACACAGGAAGTCTCCTGTGCTGCCACGCTGGCAGTGTGCCAGTTCTACCCTCCTTTAGCCATGGAGCAGGTGTAATGTCATCTGATGGGAGCCAGCTGGCTCCATGGGTGACTGGGGCTAGATCGGCGTATGCTACCAATTTTAGCCCCCCATGATAAGGTTGTAAAACTCCAAGATCATTTTCATATGTAATGTTGTCGAGCTATCATGGCAACATGATTCTGTATCTTTGCATTTCATTTTTTCTGCCTAAGTGTAGTATCTTACATTTGTCCTTGCTGAAATTAATTTTGTTAGTTATGGACCAGCTCTCTAATCTGTTAAGGTCGTTTTGAATTCTGATCCTGTCCTCTGGAGTATTAGTTATCACTCCTAATTTGGTGTCATCTGCAAATTTGATAGGAACACCCTCTAAACCTTCATTTAAGGCATTAATAAAGATATTGAACAGCACTGAGCCCAGAACAAACCCTGTGACACTTCACTAGTAACTTCTTTCCAGGATGAAGAAGAACCATTGGTGATCACCCAATAGTTTCAATGGCTTAACCAATTACAAATCCACCTAAAGGTAGTATTGACTAGTCCACATTCTACTAGTTTGTTTCCAAGAAGATCATGGGGGACCTTGCCACATTCCTTCTGCTAATAACATTTGTAAAATAGAGCATTAAATAAACAATTTCAGGATTCATAGTCATGCATTTACCTCAAATGAATATAAACAGAAGGCCTTATTTTGTCTTTTATATGAGATGTTGATAACAGATAAATAAATCTCTCCTTGGCATCCCTGCATTGCATCTTCTGATTTCAAAACATATAGCCAGCAAGTTCTTTTTCTGTGATCTGAACCTTGACAAATGGGTAATAGCTTGTAAAAGCACTTCACATCTACAAGCAAATTCCTTGTCCCTTTCAGCAGTTCCTGTTATAGTGTTGAAATAGCCAACCTGAAAGGTTTTGTTTGCTTTTGCTGGCTCCAGCACTGAAGGAATAATACCCAGTCATCCTACAGAAAGATCTAAGGCAGCATATTTGGTATGGCAGCCTCCATGACAACCAATGGCACAATGGATGAACAAAATAGAAGAGAGAAGCATACAGTGCTGGGGAAATAATGAACGAAGGGACAAGCCTTTGTGCTAATCTCGTCTTTTTAATCTATTTATGAAGCAAAACCACAGCCCTGAAATCCCTTCTATGGGCTCCCGTCAAAGTCAATTAGACAAGGGAACAGAACAAAACTAATCAATCAGTCCTTCAGGAACTACAGCAATCCCTCGCATGCAGGGAGTGTATCTTTTTCAGCGGCAGGGAGTGTTAACAAGCGTCATGCTCCCAGAAATAAAAAATTGTGCTGAAAAGTGCCAGCACTAAGTGACCGATGCTTCACAGAGACAAATCAACCATTGCTGGTGTATTTTTAAAAGTGATGGATGGAGGACAATTTAAAGTGTTAAAAATGACATGTGGGATGAGACTTAGCAACAGCATACCTCGCAGGTATTACTCAGTTCATTCGACTTTTTCTTCCGTTTTCCAGCATATTTTACTTCATCAGCCTGGAGAGGGTTAACCCAACATAAAATATTCCAAAACTGTAATATTCACTTCTTGTTAAGGAGCATGATTTGGGGATGGCTGCAGGGATATAGCTAAAGAGGAGGGCGAATGAGGACATTGCCCCCTTAGATAAGGATTCAGGCTCCCTCAAAGAGCAGGGAGTGAGGCACTGAAAATTGTTCACACCCAGAATGTTTTACATTTGCTGTGTTTGCATTATCTGGGCAACTTTTCCTGCTCTCTTTCTTCAGGTAACTAAACTGAATTTCTTCTGTTTATAATTTTTATTAAGCATTTTCTAACATATTAAAAGATCCAAAACCAAAAGAAAACAGGAAAGAACAAATAGTATAAAAGAATAAGAAAAAGAAAGAAAAACACTATATTTGACCACCTTTCCTATTGATGATTATACATAACTATACAAAGTAATTTATCTGAATTTTGTTACTATTCATATACGTCTACTGCTTTATCAAACTGACTTAATTATCAAAGCCTGAGGGTTTCAGGAGCCCTCAGTGGTGCAGCGAGTTAAACCGCTGAGCTGCTGAATTTGCTGACCAAAAGGTCTGCAGTTCGAATCCAGGGAGCAGAGTGAGCTCCTGCTGGTACCCCAACTTCTACCAACCTAGCAGTTCGAAAACATGCAAATATGAGTAGATCAATAGGTATCACTCCGGCAGGAAGGTAACGATGCTCCATACAGTCATGCTGGCCACATGATCTAGGAGTGTCTATGGACAACGCTGGCTCTTCGGCTTAGAAATGGAGATGAGCACCAACTGCCAGAATCGGACACAACTGGACTTAATGTCAGGGGAAAGCCTTTAGTTTACGGGTATCATATTATTCCCTTTTCTTTGCAAAAAGCTTATCAAAAGTTCCAATTTTTTCAAATATGTTGCCAGTGCCTTTTTTTCTAATCAATGTTATTATTTTGTCAATTTCAGCCAGCTTTGTCAGTTTCAGCAGCCAGTTCTTGCTTGTTTCGGTATTTCTTTATTTTTCCACTTTTGAGCATCAATATTCTTGCCAAAGACATGACATATTGTAATAAATTACCATACTACTTCTCCATCTAAACTGTATTTCTCAATGCTCTACTAAATTCATAAGTTACTACAATAACAAAAATGTGCAGACTGGAGGAAAAATTCATTGGGGGAACACAAATTTTATTTTTGGGAGGCAATTATCTTTGCTTGTGCACCCTCCCCGATGCATACACATCTGGGTGGATAAATTACATAGTGATAATTAGATATTCATTAAAATAAGGGACTGCCAATATCATGGTGAGGTTCCACATGTTGAAGGTTTTGTACAAGGAACACCATTGCCTGTTGGAAATTGAGTATTGCTGCTATGACAAGTAAACTGAACCAGGACAATAATAAGATAACCAGGTAGACTGAGGTATCTCTCTCTCTTTTCTTCTTTCTAAGTAACTACTTGTTGATATGTAGATTGCTGCTGTTGGGCTTTAATTCTTCCTGCTTATTCTCCAGTTGATGTTTTGTCTTTGGCAGCGGGCAGCCACAGTTCCCTCATAATGAATACAAGCACACTTTAACTCACAAAAGCCTGCTCTAGGGGTTTTTGTAAACCAAGTTAGGATTTATTGTCTGATTTACTGCAGAATGGATTTCTAGAAACAATGAAGTGTAAGCTCCCCCCCCCCCCTGCCCCATATTATCAGTTAGCAGAATAGAATGTGAAAAAGTTATTTTTTGACTACTCCCAGAATCACCAGCCAACATGAACATAAGTTTGCTAGCTGAAAAAAATCTAAGACCAAAACCAATTTTTCCAAATCTAGGGTCTGGAACAGTATGAAAGTCAGTAATATTGGCTTGACCAAAGATGAGAGCAGGACGAGGATATCTAAGAATGATTCCTAAAATGCAGGGATTTCTTTCCCAATGCTATCAGCTTTCTAGGGTGAGAAATTACATAGATCTTCCCTCTGTCTGCTCCAGTCTACAAGACTATTTTGTCCCTTGACGATCACCCAGTCAGACAGGCAAGACCTTTACAGGATGTGTCTCAACCTTCTCTGGCTGGAGAAAGGAGAGAGTGGGTGTTTCCTGGGTTTTTGGTAAAGACCCAAATGCACACTGCCTGTTGCTTTTATTTCTAACAATCAAATCAGTTGCAGATAACTGCTCATGTAAGCACTCTTCTCAGGAGAACAGTTTAATACTGAAGCAGCTAATTCCCTGTTATGCATCCTTTTGTTTCCAGTTAATGGCAGAATTGTGGCTTGTGAGAAAATTGGTGACTCATTGCACAAGCTGTTGAACAGTCCAGCAACTGTGCATTTAATGGACTGAAATGGTTCAGATCAGCACCAAATGGGGAATCCATGCAATCAAGTGAGATCTCTACTTGTAAAAAGAAAATACATTTGAAAGTATTACGCAAAATCTCTTTGCTTGTGCATATACAATAGTGTGCTATTAAATGGAACAATGACATCAATTGACTAGAAGAATCAGTGTGGTGTAGTATTAAGCTAGGATTTAGGAAATTTATGTTCAAGATCCTATTATTGTTATCAAGCTAGGTGACCTGAGACCAGTCACTTTATCTCAGACTTGTTGGATGCATGCTATATTTGCATGCGTAACTACAGACGTTGCCCCACTATTCCACTATATTTGTACTAACATTGATAGTTGATGCTTCAGTATTACACCCCTCTGCAATTATGTAATTGTGCTGATTTGGCAATTTTGGTCCTGCAATCATACTTCTGGATACACTTGTAACCCTGCCTTCCCACACTATATTCTTCCTTAATTTTTTAAGAATAATTGTGCATTTTTTAAAACAAACTCCCCAAAAGAAAATACAATGATAAATGATAAAATATGAAATAAAAGGAAAATGGCCAACTTGGGAATAATGAGGGTGAGGAAGAGAATCTCATCTTCCGATGTTACTTTCTTTCTGACATAACAATACAGAAGAAAAGCAGACCCATCTCACCAAGGTGGATGATTGGAACGTTCTAGAATTGGAAGCTATTGATGGGCTTTATCCATTAATACTTAGTGATGGGAGAATCACAGGGAGAAGGCAGAATTGTAGTGAGATGCCCTTGGCTTCAGGCTAGCTGCAATGCTGGATTGCCTTCCTCATGTGATAAAGTCATATGTCCATACAAGTAATGACAAAGACATGTTGATAGCAGTCAATGGAGTGTCCCCTCTTCATTTTACCTCATCGATTGATCATTTGTCTAAAGACTGATATTTTCAGGACTCAGTTCCCTGCTACTTCTCTTCCTCAGAGCTTGGACCACCATTTTTTTTAAAAAGAAAACATTGAAAGAGGTAAGCAAAATATAATTCTTTATCTTTATCCCTTCCCAATTTATAACTTAGGAATCACTCTTATAACACTTCAGACCTGGGCAGCCATAGGTGTGTAGACAATCTTTACAGCATGACTCCACAGCCAAAGGATGCCAAGGAAAGTCCACCTTCATTTTTAGAAAGACTGCAATTGGAGGAATGTTGGAGGAAATCAGTCCCATTCATTCATTTATTTATTTATGCACACATGCATTTGTGCAAATTCATGTAGGAGACTCCAAGCAACAAAGCCACCTGGCCTGTCAAGGTCAAGCAGATAGAAATCTCCAAGGGGCTACAGAAGTTCTTGCTGTGAACAACCATTCATCAAACTAACACAGACACACACATACACATGCTATTAAATTACTGTATTTGGATTCTTGACCACTTGATAGGCTTCAAGTTACATGTCTTGTCATCTCCTTACTTTGGCCTTACTTCTTGTGATTAATGTTGGAATGGCTGAGTCCTCCCAATTATACTTCCTCTTACTGCCAGATAATCTCAAGATATAATGTGTATGATTGGCATGTCTTAACTAATCTGGGACTGTTTCATCCAACTAGAGATCAACTCACCTGGCACTTCCTTCTTCTAGGAACAGTATACACCATGGTTTACTGCCATCCATACAAACCCAGACATTTTATTTGGTCTGATCCTACAACTGAAACCCTCTTCCTCAGAAGATTAAGAGGATGGGTTGCTGCAGGAAGAATTGGATATGAAGCTGAAGACTCCAACTACCACTTTTTAGGGGGTTGTACTGGGGCTAAACACAACCGAATCCCTCCAATAGGAACTACCCATTCAGATGAGACTGTGAGGCTGCATCTTCCCACCTAAGAGAAAGATGCCAGAAAAACCAACAGCTTGAGAGAAACCATTTCTGGGAGAGCGCTCGGTTACAAGGCAGGCTGACTCAACAGAAGCAACCCTAATTAGTTTCAGCTGTACTTCCCTAGAGAGTAGCATAGAGAAAACACTCACAAGGTAGATATGGGCTTGTTAGATTCAACACCTGCTTTAGTAGGTCATGCTACCTTGCATTCCAGACTTTCTTGGCTTCATGACCTTGGTGTGCTCTTTGGGTTCTTCTGTCACCTACTTGTTGACTGCTTCAGAAACTGAAAGGATGGCTCTCTGCCTCTTTCCAGGAAACACTGGTGTTTTGTGACTTTCCACACTGAACACAGGATTGATTTTTGATTCACTCCACTAACTTTCTCCTGCACTGCTTGATTGCCACTGTGGATGCTTGCTGCCTAAGAACAGGACATGCATAAAAACCCAAGCCACATTGGACCTGTGGCTTCTTCACATAGCTATCAGTGCCCTGGGAAGCCTCACAGAACTGCTGTTAGTGTAAATGTGAGGAACAAAGTGACCTACAGATGTGCACAAGAGTTTTCTTGAGCTATAGTTCTTTTGCTCTAGAACAGAGTTTTTCAAACTGTACTCCTTCAGATGTTTTGGACTTCAGCTCCCATAATTGCTAACAGCTTGTAAACTGGCTGGGATTTCCAGGAGCTGAAGTCCAAAACACCTGGAGGAGCAGAGTTTGAGAAACACGGCTCTAGACTGCTTTGCTTTGCTCTAAGAAATTAGCACGGTAGCAACTTCAAGCCAAGTTACAGTACTTTGGGTCTTCCCAGAGTGCTATTAGCCATTCAGAGAAGCCACATGCATCCTTTCTTTTTAAAAAAATAAAATAAAAAAATAACAAAGAACTCACTTGGGGCAGCTGGCAGCCATAGGCCTGCAGTCATGGGCGGTTCAAACATTAGGCGAGCTAGGCGGTTTCCGAAGGCACCATCCTGTAGGGGGCGCCGTTGAGGCAACTCCGTCCAGGCGTGGCCTTCCTACCTCCGCGGCCGTGGCCTGGCCTGCCTCCGTGGTGGCCGTGACCAGGCCACAGCCACAGGAAGGCCACGCCTGGGTGGAGGTGCCTCAACGGTGCCTCCTAGAGGATGGCACCTTCAGCAACTGTTGAGGCACCTCTGCCCAGGCATGGCTTTCCTGCCTCCACGGCCTGGCCTGGTATCCAACCAGGCCACCCTTCTGCCCTTTTAAGGACAGGGAAGCCATCCAGGGTGGGAGAAAGAACTCTTGTCTGTCTGAGACAAGTGTGAATGTTGCAATTGGCCAGCTTGATAACATTTAATGGCCTTGCAGATTCAAAGCCTGGCTGCTTCCTCCCTGGGGGCATCCTTGGTTGGGAAGTGTTAGCTGGCCCTGATTGTTTCCTGTCTGAATTTCCCCTGATTTCATAGTGTCGTTCTTTATTTAGGCTTTTTCTTAATCCCTCCTTATTATGCAACATTTTTGCTTATCCAACGCTTTTATTTTTCAGTGATTGGTTTAGGGGGTGGGCAAAATTCTGTTCACCTACACTTGAAAATTATTTTTATTTTATTTTATTTATTTATTGGACTTGTATACCGCTACTCCCAATTTGGCTCGGAGCAGTTTACAGAAATAGATTAAACAATACAATAATAACAGAACATAACCCCAAGTTTTTCACCCATTGAAAGCTTGTCAGAAGAGAAAGGTTTTACAGGCTTTCCGAAAGGCAAGTAGGTCTCGGATGGTTCGAATTTCAACTGGCAAGGCATTCCATAAATAAGGGGCTACAATCGAGAAGGCTCTTTGCCTAGTAGAAGACAAATGATAGGTCCGGATGTTAGGGACTTCAAGCAAATTTTGGTCTTAGACCGAAATAATCTCAGGGGTTGGTAGGGGGATAAGCGGGCCCTCAGGTACGTCGGCCCCAAACCATGTAAGGCCTTAAAAGTTAGTACCAGCACCTTGAAAGTAATCAGGTACTCAATCGATAGCCAGTGCAGCTGTTGTAGAATTGGGGTGATACGCCACCTCGCCGGCACCCTGGCGAGAAGACGAGCCACCGCATTTTGCACCAACTTCAGTTTCCGGATCACTGACAAAGGAAGGCCAATGTAGAAGGCATTACAGTAGTCAAGCCTCGAGATAACCATCGCCTGTATCACCGTAGCCAGGTCGTTCCTAGATAGGTAGGGAGCCAGTCGCCTAGCCTGATGTAGATGGAAAAACACAGATCTGCTCACAGCAGAGACCTGGGCCTCCATTGTGAGCAGAGAGTCCAATAAGACACCAAGCCTTTTTACCGAAGATGACGGATGTAGTGTCTCGCCATCCAGGGTAGGCTGCTGGATCCCCCCACCCCCCGGATGGCCCAGCCAAAGGATCTCCGTCTTCGCTGGATTCACCCTCACCCTGCTGGCACACAACCATCCAGTAATGGCCTCAAGGCACTGATGGAAACTATCGGGCACGGAGTTTGGCCGGCCCTCCATTCTCAGAATGAGCTGAGCCCAAAGCTCTGCACCAGTTGGGCTGGCCCTGCCTGCAGTAATTAATGAAGGGAAGCCCCATTCATTTTGTGGGGAAAATAAAAATTTCTAGGCTTTGTTGTCTCAGGTATAAAGCAAAAGGATTGTTATTTGAGTTGTTACATTGCTGCTTACTAAAGAGTGTTTTTCTGGAATCTTTGTCTTCATCATGTAACCATACAGAGCAGACCTGAGCCTTCTCTCTATTTGGTATATCATTTCTTCAATAAATGCTAGTTAGGCTTTGATATTGTTTCAAAGCAATCAGCTCCCAAAACTGGTTGAATCCACTTCACATGGTTGTTAAGAAGACAGAATAGAAAGGAGAGTCTCATCTGCCACCTTGTACTTTTTGGAGCAAAGGCAGAGATAAACATAAGAAATAATATGTGTTGTGCAACAAAGGTGGGAACCAAAAGCTCACTATAGGATTTACTTTTGCATGTATATATCCTCAATACAGGAAAAGTAGAGATAGTCACAAAAATAAAGATTTGGAAGATATTACGTAAGGAGAAAACACTCTCCCGTTCTTTATATTCTTCCTTTGGAAGTCTTATTTATATAGTTTTGTGACAAAAAGTGCCAGGTGGCTCTAAACCATGTGTTAATTAGTGTTAACAGACACAGAAATAGTTGTTCTCTTTTTCTCTTCAGCATATTACAGTAACATGTATATTTTCTATTTTGAAAAAACATCAAGAGTGAAAGTAAGTTGAAAGCAGCACTTAGGTGTGAAGACAGGAGATTATAGTGTATGTATATATCAGAACCTGGACTGTTAAATCCAATTTTAGTACCAGCTAGATCAAGCCCACTGATATCGAGTAGCTATGAGAAACTGCATCTCTCCTCAGGAAAATCCTGGTAGTTCAGGCTTATCACTAGGGTAGTAATGTGCTCTGATGCAGTGGTTCCGCCTCTATATTGGTCTCCCAGAAGCTCCAGCCAGCTTGACCAGTGGTCCAGGGGGTGAAGTTCAAAGTTTGAGGGGCCTAGTCTCAGCCTGGTCTCCCTGTCTTCTTGTGTATATGGATAGTTATTGCTCTAGCACATAAATATGGAGTGCAAACTACACACAGGCATAGCTCTGTAGGCTAAATTTTTGTTTAGCTGTGAAAGTGTAAGACAATTACCTTCAAAGGGTCTTGGCTCAGGAGGGAAATCAGGCAGAGAAATCCAGTCTCATGAGAGATGCAAAAAGCTCAAGTTTATTTTCACATAGCAATGAGAAGGTGGACAGCTGTACATATTCCAGAGGGCTGCACAATGCAAATGGCTGCCGCCCATGTGCCAAGCAAACAAAGGCCTTATCTAGAATTGACCAATGGCTGAGGGTCTTTCTCACCTTCCACACTTACTTTGGCATAAATGATACCAATGACTTAACTTGTGTCCGAGCTCTCCTTTCTCCTTAGAACTTTCTGGAGGGAAAGGGAGGGGCATATGCAGGGACAAAACTACATAGGCAATATTTTACTACTTTCTGGCTTATGGTCCCTTCAAAAGTATAAATTTCTTCTGTTGTTTTATTTGATTGATACCTACATCTTCAATTCACACAGAAGTTTACTTTTGCTATATTATATGTAAGGCCATCTGTGTCTGTTTTGGTTGTACTGGGGAGGGTTGACATTGAGAGAAGAGGGGAGGTGTATCTTTCACCAATATATTATTTTTCTCATTTTGAATCTCCTTTTACATGGTTTTCCCACCCTGCAAAAATATTTATCTGATTAGACTACTAGTATGTAACAACATTTGGAAAAAATATGTTCCTGCTTTGAAAGTGTTATTTCCTGTTTAAGTATGCAAGTAGTTGTTATACTCCAGAAACTTTGTTTTTGTGATTGCCATAAACTATATTGAATTGATTGAGACTCGATCAGATATTCACTGAAAAATATAGCAAAATGTGCTGTAAGATGTCCCGCAAAAACTAAGTTTTTTCACATTAATATTTTTTTCATGTTTTTATGACAGAACCAATTAGGAAATGACATTTAAAACCCAGGAACAAATTTGTGTTACATAGTTTTATGTGAGACTCCTTCCTAGTTCCTTTTCTCCTTTCTATATGTGTACCTATCTGATTTGGAAGTATAATTTTCAACATTGACAAAACAACTTTTGGCACCAGAAAAAACATTTCCCCTTGTAAAAACACATTTTACACAAAAAGTTGTATTGTAACACAAAACCTAATTTTTCCTACAAAACAAATGTTAGAGACACTTTTACCAAAATTTCTGAAGCGTACAATTGTTGAAAACTTCAGTGGGGAGAAAATTCTTCAGTTTGTTTGTTCGAGAGCATAAGAAGATACCCTAACAAGATAACAGAAAGAAAAATGGAACAGAAATAGAAAAAGGAAAAAGAAAAAAAAGATTTCTGATCCATCTTTATTCAGCTACAAAAATAACACAGACATCACCCTTCAGATTTTTTGTGTTGACTCTTTTCTCGAGCAAAAATCCTTTTCAGATTAGTCTTCAAAACTTAACATTGGCAAATCCCTTCTTCTTCATGCAAAAAGTAAATAAAGAGTTTCCAATCATTCAAAAAAAAAATTCCCACTTTTCCTTCTTTTAGGTTAATTTATCCATCTCAGCCAAGTCCATAATTTTTATTGTCCAATCTATTGTTGTGCTTCTGAGTTCTTTCATTTGTGTACATAAAGCAATCTTGCTGCTATGATCATATATTGCAACAAGCTACCATAGTCATTTATATCAGTCTGTCCAAGTAAAAAAAGTTTCAGGTTTCAACTAGTTATTTCCCCCAAAAAATATTCTGGATCAATTTATGGATTTGAATCCAGTATTTTGTGGCATATTTACATGTTCACCACCTATGGTAAAATGACCCCATTTGTCGTTTACATTTCCTGCAAGTGTTGGAGACTTCTTTAAACATTTTAGAAAGCTTTCCAGGAGTCATATATCATCAGTACATCATTTTATACTTCTAATCATAATTTTCTTTGAAAACTTTAAATGTAACTTTTAAAATCTTTTAATAAAAATAGATTACAAATAAAAAGGTGCTTGGACAATTTATTTAAAATGTTGGATGCTGTTTGCTTATTAACTCCAAAGAAGTGGTGGATTCCATGTCAGTGGGATAATTAGTGAATCTGCTGGGTTTTTGTCTGAACTTTAAATGAGCCATCCAAAGTGTTGAATGCTATCTCCAAATAGTTTCATGCCTGCAGTTGTTATTCTTGTGTGCTTTTCAAGTTGTTTCCAGCTAATGGCAAACTGATTATGGGATTTTTTTCTGGGCCACCCTGTAGGTTTCCATGGCTGAGAGGGCAAATGAACCCTCATCTTCAGAGTTATACTTCAGTGCCCAAATGTTGGATCTAACACATCTGCAATAGCTCCTTTAAAATGTAGATTAAAATCCAGTGTGGATTCACCACTTGACTGACATGAAAACCATGAACCAGAAAAGAAAAGAAAAAAAGAAACAGCACGTATATTTTTAAACACAACAAAGAGCAACTGCAATGAATTCCTTTTTGGAACATGGTAACATATAATGAGAATAAATTGGTGTTTTTGTCTTTACCAGTCTCATTTTGCTCAGCCTTTGGCTCATTCTGAAATGTGTGCCTCCTCTGCTTGTACGTTAGTAGTGCTGAACAGTCATGGTTCAAATCCCATCTGTCATCAGATTTTTCTTCTTTTTAACTTTGCTTTATTTTTCCTCCTTCTCCTTCTTTTGGTAAACAGTCTTGTTTTTCAGTTGATTTATTTTCATCCCCCTTTTGATTGCTATTTGTATATAGTAGTGCTCATACTGCTTGCCATTTCCCTTCTTCGTAAGATTTTGCACATTACTTAGCTAAGGTAATTTCTATATTCTTTGATTTTTGTCAGTGTATCTCCATTAACCTTCTTTCTATGACCTTTGCTATCCCCCCCCCAGACTCCTTTCCCCTCTGTTACCTCATATGATGTAGTCATTTTATTTGGGCTGCTTCTAAAGTAGAAGAACCCTAAAGGTGCCGGAGCCTGTCTGATCTTGGAAGTGAAGCAGGGTCAGCCCTGAATAGTACCTGGATGTGTGACTGCCAATAAGTATTGATTGATATGGGCTATATGTAGTGAAGCCACCTGAGTATTCCTTGCCTAAAAAAAACTCTATGCGGTCTGGGGGTTTGCTATAAATCGTTAGACAACTTGAAGGCACATACAGTCAGTCCCAACTTACAATCAAGAGGAATTGAGAAGAGTCTACTCTGGCTCTGGAACTCCCTCCCTAAACAATTAAAAATGACCCCCTCTCTCCTCTCCTTTAAAAAGCTTTTAATAACACATTTGTGTACTTTAGCGTATAGAGATGAGGAGGACTAACTACACCTTATATATAGTCTGCCTTGTTGTTGAACATCTATCTTTGTTAATCTGCTGTATACCATCTTAACCCAATTATTTTAGTCAGATTTTTAAGAGTTTTTAATGGATCTAATATGTTAGATGTATTAAATGCATTATGTTATGTTTATTTAAGCTGCTTTTGGATTTGTTATATGTTTCACTGACACTGAATATTTGCCAGTGTGTTTCATATTGTTGTAAGCCTCCCTGAGTCCCCTTTGGGAGGTAGGGTGGGCTATAAATAAAGATGATGATGATGATTTCTAGGAAGAGTAATTAACTCCTGAAAAAGTTATCATGGGGGAAAGGGTCTCTATTGAAGCTTTCTCACAAATCCTTGTTTCCACAATAAGCCAAATTTCTCAAAATCCAATTATCACTGGGAAAAGAAAGTGAGGTGAAATCTTCTGAACAGCGGCACAGACAGCAGAGCAAATGTCACAGCAGGCTGTTAGCCCTTCCCTATGCTATCTAAAGCTTAGACAGAGGATAGATTTGGCTGGAGTGACACTTAAAAACGTACCTGTTCTGACTTACATACAAATTCAGCTTAAGAACAAACCTATAGAACCTATCTTGTTTGTACCTTGGGGACTGGCCGTTCACACAAAAATAGAGGTGTACCACTCCAGAAGTTTTAGGATTTCAGCTGGCTGTGCTTGTTGTGGTTGATGCCATATTTTCCAGCATTACACAGATGAAAACAGGGATAGATGTGGCCACATAGCCACATGTGGCCAACAGAGCAAAAGTTATTAACAAGGAAGAACACACAGACTAGGAAAAAATGCAAGAGATTGATTTTGTCATTCCCGTTACTCACTCCCGCTCTCCCGCTCTCCCTCTCTCCTCCTCTCTCCCCCTCTCCCTCTCCTTAAAGAGACTTTTTCCTTAACTCTCTTCATCTCATTTTTCTTTTTTGACTTGTACATTATTCATAAAACTTTAATTTTCTGGTGGTTTCTTTAGTGTCTGAAGTTTTTGAAATAGATAGTCTTTTCTGCCAACATTTAAACAGTTTTCTTTCTTTCAAATCAGTTTTTCACTCTTCTGATTCCATTGAGCACAATTCTGTGTCACTTTCAACATTTCCACCAATTCTGTTTTCCTTTACAAAGAGTGTGCAGTTTTTTAAGAGTCTTGCATAAACTAATCTTACATCAATCTTATATTGGCAAAATCACACCTGATGTAAAATTCCAAAATTCACACATATACAAATCACAAAAGTACACATCTAAAGCCACAAATGGATGCCAAAGTCCCATAAATGCAAACAGCAAGCAGACAATCAAATACAGTAAGTACATAACAGATACATTGACTATGTTTAATGCTTTTCTAACTTTCCTGTCTCCCAAAATGCATATTTCTAAATTAACATTATCCTGAACCTTCAGTTCTAAATACACATGTATTTTGAGCCAAGAACTTGACCACAGCATTCAGAGAAAGCATCAGTCCAAGATGTCATCTCGACCCAGATGTCCAGCAGTGGCTTGGACAGAAGACTCTTTTCCATGAAATTCAATGACATTTTAATATAACTGTTTGGTTGTAATTTTTTTTACTGTCTGGTCTAAATACTCCAAAGGCACCAGATCTCATCTGAATTTGGAAGATAAAGAGATTTGGCCCTGATTAATGCTTGGATGGAAGACCGCCATTGTATGCAATGCCCTGGGGCATATATTTCAGAGGAAGGAAATGGCAAATAGTTCTGTGTATATTTTGCCTATGCAATTCATGTTGCCCTAAGTCAACATAATTAATTTTATCTTTTAAAGTGTTTTTGTAGGATGCCTTGAATCTCATGCCCAGAGGATATAAATAAAATAAATAAAATTTAGAAGCAAAGGAATCAGTAGTGGTGGATGCGAGAGGTGGCCAAAGTCCTGTCCTGGAGTTACATGAGCAAAACTCCTACTTTGAAATACATATGTATATATATTTTCCTGACTTGGCCTATCTCCTGTGACATAACAATGGGTCGTCCCTGTGGTTTTGATCCTAATATTGCAGATCTTGAGATCTTTGATCCTAATATTGCAGGTCCTGATCTGGCAATCTTAATGGTGCCCAGTATTATCAAGGAATAGAAAGCAATGGCACATCCCCGTGGGGAAGAAGCATTTGTAAGGCTTTCTTTCAGGTGAAAGACGGCCCAGTCTACAAATGCAGTCTACCTTCCTCTTACTTTTGAACCAGTATCTTTCCTGTTGGGACTGGCTAACCAGTTCATGGTTAGGAAGAGAATAGAAACTCACGGAGGTCGGGATGTCATTATGCAACATGACATGTAGCAAAAACACAGTAATTAATAGAAAGAAATTAAATAAATAAAGCAAGTGATTGAATCTATGAACTTTTCCAAGTTCAAAGGCAGGCATCCAGATACTGAGAATTCTTATGGCATACAAGTATTCTGTTCTGATAACAGAAGTTAAATAATTCACCTATTTCAATTAAAATAGTCAAATTGATGAAGTTTTTTCCTCCTCTTTCCCTCCCTTTTTAGTTCCCTGGGCCAAACCGCTGAAAACAGATATGCCATTTTGCCCTTAGTCGACAAACTAAGGGCAAAATGGCCTATCTGGCAGTGCGCATGCGCACAGCCAGATAGGCCATTTTGCCCTTAGTTTGTCGAGTAAGGGCAAAATGGCATATCTGTTTTCAGCGGTTTGGCGCGGGCGCGGGGATTGAAGCCCCGCGCGGCCGCGCCAACACCGGAGGCGTCGGTGGCGCTACAGGCCGCTGTCGACGCCTCGACAGCGCCCCTAGCGGCCAGCGCCCGAGGCGGCCGCGTCAGCGGTCTCGTACAGTCAACCGGCCCTGATAATAATATAGAGGATAGCTTTGACGGTGTGGTGAGTGAATTAGAACCAGATATCCTGAGGAGTTTGTAGACTAAGGGCAAAATGGCCTATCTGTGCTGTGCGCATGCGCACAGCCAGATAGGCCATTTTGCCCTTAGTTTGTCGACTAAGGGCAAAATGGCATATCTGTTTTCAGCGGTTTGGCGCGGGCGCGGGGATTGAAGCCCCGCGCGGCCGCGCCAACACCGGAGGCGTCGGTGGCGCTACAGGCCGCTGTCGACGCCTCGACAGCGCCCCTAGCGGCCAGCGCCCGAGGCGGCCGCGTCAGCGGCCTCGTACAGTCAACCGGCCCTGATAATAATATAGAGGATAGCTTTGACGGTGTGGTGAGTGAATTAGAACCAGATATCCTGAGGAGTGAGGTTGAATGGGCCTTAAGAAGGATTTCTAATAACAAGGCAGCAGGAGACAACGGGATCCCAACTGAGTTGTTTAAAATCTTGGAAGGTGATGCTGTCAAGGTGATGCATACCATATGCCAGCAAATATGGAAAACACAAGATTGGCCATTGGATTGGAAAAAATCAATTTATATTCCCATACCAAAAAAGGGAAATATTAAAGAATGCTCAGACTTCCATACAGTGGCACTTATTTCCCATGCCAGTAAGGTAATGCTCAAGATCCTGCAAGGCAGACTCCAGCAATATATGGAGTGAGAGTTGCCAGATGTCCAAGCTGGGTTCAGAAAAGGCAGAGGAACAAGAGACCAAATTGCCAATATCCGCTGGGTAATGGAGGAAGCCAGGGAGTTTCAGAAAAATATCTACTTCTGCTTTATTGACTATTCTAAAGCCTTCGACTGTGTGGATCATAATAAACTATGGCATGTTCTTGGTGGTATGGGGATACCAAGTCACCTTGTCTGTCTCCTGAGAAATCTGTATAAAGACCAAGTAGCCACAGTAAAAACAGACCACGGAACAACAGACTGGTTCAAGATTGGGAAAGGAATATGGCAGGGCTGCATAATTTCACCCTCCCTAGTCAACTTGTACGCAGAACACATCATGCGATGTGCGGGGCTTGATGATTCCAAGGCTGGAGTTAAAATTTCTGGAAGAAACATTAGCAACCTTAGGTATGCAGATGATACCACTCTGATGGCCGAAAGTGAGGAAGAGCTGAGGAGCCTTATCAACAAGGTGAAAGAAGAAAGTGCAAAAGCTGGGTTGCAGTTAAACGTCAAGAAAACCAAGATTATGGCAACTACACCTATTGATAACTGGCAAATAGAGGGAGAAAACGTGGAGGCAGTGACACACTTTATATTTCTAGACGCGAAGATCACTGCAGATGCAGACTGCAGGCAGGAAATCAGAAGACATTTACTTCTTGGGAGGAGAGCAATGGCCAACCTTGACAAAATAGTGAAGAGCAGAGACATCACACTGGCAACGAAGGTCCGCATAGTCAAAGTAATTGTATTCCCCATAATAACCTATGGATGCGAGAGCTGGACCATAAGGAAGGCTGAGCGAAGGAAGATAGACGCTTTTGAACTCTGGTGCTGGAGGAAAATCCTGAGAGTGCCTTGGACCGCAAGAAGATCCAACCAGTCCATCCTCCAGGAAATAATGCCCGGCTGCTCACTGGAGGGAATGATATTAGAGGCAAAGCTGAAGTATTTTGGCCACATCATGAGAAGACAGGAAAGCATGGATAAAATCACGATGCTGGGGAAAATGGAAGGAAAAAGGAAGGTAGGCTGACCAAGGGCGAGATGGATGGACGGTATCCTTGAAGTGACTGGCTTGACCTTGAAGGAACAGGGGGCAGTGACGGCCGACAGGAAGCTCTGGCGTGGACTGGTCCATGAGGTCACTAAGAGTCAAGAAACAACTATGTGATTGAGCAGCAGCAGCCACAGAGTTGTTAATGTTGTAGGTCAGAGAAAAGCGATTGATGTTTTCAATCTCAGGGAAAGAGATAGATGAATCTGTTCTGAACTTTAAAGGGGTTATAAGGCACCAAACCTATTTGTAGGCTAGGGTCCAGCACTTAGGACAAGCCCCTTAAGTTTTAGCATAAAACATGGATTTATCTCCTCCAACACCCCCCCCCCCCCAATATGGACACCACCAGTTGGTGAATTTTTCTGAGGAAGGCAGCAGCTATACAACTGCTTGCTTAATAAAATACAGTCAAAGTCAATTGCGTGGCAAGATGTGCTTGGTAGTTTTTGCTGGTGGCTATTGCCTTTACAAATGTTAAGAGAGGTCTTGCCTGTGGTGAAATACTGCCATGCTCACTCTTCAGTGAAGCAAAAGCATTTTGTTGTTCCTCTGATGATTTCAAGTGTCATGGTTCTCCTTCTGCCTTTACTAACCCCACAAAAGCCCTGTGAGTGAGATCATGCTGTGAGTGCATGAGAAAGAGAGAGAATGAATTAGCATAATTATTGTGTGTGTCTGCTTGTATGAGAGAGAATATGAGTAAGAGACACTGGACCAACGGCCCTGAGGACCTCATCACATGGACCTTTTGCCCCATTATATGCTGCTTTTAACACAGAGCCGATACGGAACCTGCTGGAGCCCATCACATGATCTAGAGCTACTTTTAGTGAGGACTTATGCCAGCTCCAGGTTGAAAGTATGCTGAGATGGAAGAATTCAGAACACGCGTGACTGCCCATGTTCTGATTGAGGAAGCCAGGAACAGCACGGGAGGAAGTCAGGCAGTGACAGCTTCCCCCATATAATGAGGAAGGTGGATGATGCAGGGTGTGGAGCAATGGTTTCCTCTGCTGGCCCATGGATTCACCAGCTTCAGGACCTCAATGTGATGAGGTCCTGACTTTCACTGGCTCACTGGGCATTGGAATGTTGTTCTTGGGGGTGTACTTTCAAGTAATTTCCAATTTATGATGACTATCATGGGATTTTCTCAGCCAGATTTCTTCAGTAGGACTTTGCTTTTAAGGCAGAGAGAGTGTGAGTTGTCCAAAGTCACCCAGTGGGATCTGTGGCTGAAGGGCAATTTGAAATCTGGATTCTGAAGTCACAGTTCAACAGTCAAGCCTCTACATCTCTCTTCGTTTCTCTTTGAACACACATCTCCCAAATTCCAGTTCAATGCTCTTTAAGTTCTGCATTTGCTTCAACTGTCTCACTAGTTATCATTTTGAAGGTAGAGAGAAGAAATTTTTATGCCATTTTGAACTCATTTGGGAAAGATAGGATAGAACGATAGTAAATACAGCAGTGTGGGGGTTTAATTAGCTTATTGTTGATGGGCATTTTGGAGAAACAATGAGGATGCCATAATTCATGGCTGATGATCTGGTCTGTATATTTTTCCCTGTAGTTTACCCGTAGTTTGTCCTCATTCTGGTTAGACAATCACATATTGTCCCAGTACACTTAAGTCTTCTACCACTGTTGTCATTACTACCTATAATTGCATTGTGCAAAATAGGTAGGTTGAACAAGAATGTTTATAACCATTTTCACTGTTCAGTGCTTGTAATTCACCATCTCTCAGAGAAGAGAATGCTGTAGGTTTGACTTAGTTTGCATTTCGAACTTCACACAAGCTCTACAAGCCTATCATTTAGAGGCAGTCAAAAGAGTTTCCAGGAAATGTAAGGGTAACAAGTTCATATAATTTTAGGTAAAAACAAAAGGGAAGAAAAACTGAGGGAAAAGAATTCAGCTCTTTGAATGTTGGAGTGAAGAAATCATCCATGTCTCTATTTGCAATTATATTGTTGAACAGAGGATGGATGGTGGCAAGAAAGATCAGAAGGAAAAGTGAAAGCACTAGAATCATAGAATCATAGAATAGTAGAGTTGGAAGAGACCTCAAGGGCCATCTAGTCCAACCCCCCGCTAAGAAGCAGGAAATCGCATTCAAAGCACCCCCGACAGATGGCCATCCAGCCTCTGCTTAAAAGCCTCCAAAGAAGGAGCCTCCACCACGGCCCGGGGGAGAGAGTTCCACTGCCGAACAGCCCTCACAGTGAGGAAGTTCTTCCTGATGTTCAGGTGGAATCTCCTTTCCTGTAGTTTGAAGCCATTGTTCCGTGTCCTAGTCTGCAGGGCAGCAGAAAATAAGCTTGCTCCCTCCTCCCTATGACTTCCCCTCACATATTTGTACATGGCTATCATGTCTCCTCTCAGCCTTCTCTTCTGCAGGCTAAACATGCCCAGCTCTTTAAGCCTCTCCTCACAGGGCTTGTTCTCCAGACCCTTAATCATTTTAGTTGCCCTCCTCTGGACGCTTTCCAGCTTGTCAGCATCTCCCTTCATCTGCGGTGCCCAAAACTGGACACAGTATTCCAGGTGTGGTCTGACCAAGGCAGAATAGAGGGGGAGCATGACTTCCCTGGATCTAGACGTTATTCCCCTATTGATGCAGGCCAAAATCCCATTGGCTTTTTTAGCTGCCGCATCACATTGTAGGCTCATGTTTAACTTGTTGTCCACGAGGACTCCAAGATCTTTTTCGCACACACTGCTGTCAAGCCAGGCGTCCCCCATTCTGTATCTTTGATTTCCATTTTTTCTGCCGAAGTGAAGTATCTTGCATTTGTCCCTGTTGAACTTCATTTTGTTAGTTTCGGCCCATCTCTCTAGTCTGTCAAGATCGTTTTGAATTCTGCTCCTGTCTTCTGGAGTGTTAGCTATCCCTCCGAGTTTGGTGTCATCTGCAAACTTGATGATCGTGCCTTCTAACCCTTCGTCTAAGTCGTTAATAAAGATGTTGAACAGAACCGGGCCCAGGACGGAGCCCTGCGGCACTCCACTTGTCACTTCTTTCCATGATGAAGACGACGCATTGGTGAGCACCCTTTGGGTTCGTTCGCTTAGCCAATTACAGATCCACCTAACCGTAGTTTTGTCTAGCCCACATTTTACTAGTTTGTTTGCCAGAAGGTCGTGGGGGACTTTGTCGAAGGCCTTACTGAAATCTAGATATGCTACATCCACGGCATTCCCTGTATCGACCCAACTCGTAACTCTATCGAAAAAAGAGATCAGATTAGTCTGGCATGACTTGTTTTTGGTAAATCCGTGTTGACTATTAGCAATGACCGCATTTGTTTCTAAGTGTTTGCAGACCACTTCCTTAATGATCTTTTCCAGAATCTTGCCTGGTATTGATGTGAGGCTGACCGGACGGTAATTGTTTGGGTCGTTCTTTTTTCCCTTCTTGAAGATAGGGACCACATTCGCCCTCCTCCAATCTGCTGGGACTTCTCCTGTTCTCCAAGAACTCTCGAAGATGATTGCCAGTGGTTCTGAAATAACTTCCGCTAGTTCCTTCAATACTCTTGGATGTAGCTGATCTGGCCCTGGGGACTTGAATTCGTTTAGAGCGGCCAGGTGTTCCTGGACAACTTGTTTCCCTATTTGGGGTTGGATTTCCCCCAATCCTTCGTCCATTCCATGTTGCTGAGGTTGAAGATGGCTTTCTTTTTGTGAGAAGACCGAGGCAAAGAAGGCATTAAGCAGTTCTGCCTTTTCCCTATCCCCTGTCACCATCACCCCATCTACTCCTTGCAGTGGCCCTATCGCCTCCTTTTTCTTCCTTTTTCTACCAACATAAGCAAAAAAACCTTTTTTGTTGTTTTTTATGTCCCTGGCAAGCCTGAGCTCATTTTGCGCTTTAGCCTTGCGAACCTTTTCCCTACAGGAGTTGGCTATACGTTTGAATTCTTCTTTGGTGATTTCTCCCCTTTTCCACTTCTTGTGCATGTCACTTTTGAGCTTTAGCTCAGTTAGAAGTTCTTTGGACATCCATTCTGGCTTCTTTGCACTTGTCTTATTTTTCTTCTTTGTTGGCACTGTTTGCATTTGCGCCTTGAGTATTTCACTTTTGAAAAACTCCCATCCATCCTTAACTCCCTTGTTTTTTAATATCGGCGTCCATGGAATGCCGCTCAGTAATTCCTTCATTTTTTGGAAGTCAGCTCTCTTAAAGTCCAGAATGCGTGTTTGACTTGTCTTAGTTTCAGCATTCCTTTGTATTGCAAACTGCAGGAGCACATGGTCACTTGCCCCTAAGGATCCAACCACTTCAACTGTATTGATCAGGTCTTCCACATTTGTTAAGATTAGATCAAGAGTTGCTGATCCCCTTGTTGCCTCTTCTACCTTCTGGACCATAAAATTATCTGCAAGGCAAGTGAGGAATTTGTTGGACTTTGTACTCTTGGCTGAGTTTGTTTTCCAGCAGATATCGGGATAATTGAAATCGCCCTAGTTGCAGGAGCAGCCAAGAACTTGGTGAGAAAGGACAGATGTGAAACTGGACTACACCCCAAATTTCTAGATTAGATTCTATAAAGGGGACTAGATTCTATAAAGTAATTTGCCTTCCCACCAGCTTTAAGGTGACACCTCAAATCAATGCTCTTAGGCATCTCTCTTGCTAGAGAGCTATGTCTCTAGGAGGCAACGTTAGATTCACCTGGGTGCCCTTGGGTAAGGCTCCAGATTGAGGAAGCTTGAATTGAAGCATCATGTGTGCTATCTGACCCATCCACCCCCAATCATGCTTTATGTCACTTGTGTGTGCAATGCTTAAAATTCTCATCAGCCATTAAAAATATCATACCAAAGAGTGGTGTATGGGAAAGATATGGGCTACAGATGTAAAAATTTTCTGTGTCGTACTCTATCTACTCATGTATAAGACTAGAAATTTTAGCCAAAAATCAACTCCAAAACCCTGCGTCAACTTCTTTATGGATCAATGTAAGTATTGTACCTTAGTTCTGATTTAAAAAAAGAATGATCTCATTTTCTGAATAGAGTGGCATAAGGCAGGATCTTAGTCCATCCTGGAAGAATATAAAAGAAGCAACAACCCCTTCTACTGTCTTCATCATGGCACTGCTTCCGGCACTGCTCGACTTATCAATGAGCCAGAAAAAAAAATACATACTTATGTTAGATAGATAGTGCGTTGTTAGACAGAAATGCATTGAGTGTAACTCTATTGTGTAAAACTGGTGTAAAATACAGTTCTAATGAAATGTGGTCACACCTGCTGAAGGGTTAAGCAGGTGGTGATGTGTAACTAAAGGGTCATGCTAAAAAAGCCGAGTCTTGACCATGTGACAGTCATGATGAGGGTTGTATCATTCACTTTTGTCCCTAGCTGATGATGAGCAAGCAATGGATATATAAGAGGGCAGGCAGCATGTGGTCTTTCTCTTGCTTCTCACCATACATCGGTTGCTGAAATCTGTTACCTACATTGTGAATATATCTCTGAATATGTCAATGACTGATAAGAGATCAGGGGATCCTGATGTGTGTGTATATTTTTTTATATAAAGCAACGTGTCAAGATTAAAAGCCTCCACTGTGAGTTTGGATGAAAACTCAGTCAAAGACTTTTCTTAAACAATGAGTGGAACAGGGTCAGCAGATGCAGTAAAACTCTGCTGACAATTGATAAGGACTCTGCTATGTATGGGTTTACTTTTCCTGGCTTGTCTTTGAGACAATCAGTCCAGTGCGCAATGTATTAGGGAGGCATGATTAGAAGTAGAAAACTGATCACACACCTATTGCGCCTTTGACAACTTATAGATGAAGTTGGCTTATGAATGAGCATATATGGTAATTTAAAAGATATATATATATATATATATATATATATATATATATATATATATATGATGAGTACAGGTGGTTCTTAACTGCAAACAAATGTTTCAGGCAAGGGAAGTAAAGGAGGATATACGTGTGTGTTTTACTTGCATGAAGGAGAAAAGTTACTTGACTAAGATTTATATGTTAATCCAATATATGTTAAGGTAGATTTTATAAAATCACCAAAATAATTTTGTTGGGTATTATAAGTACTTGATAGTAAATATGGATCCTTTCTTTGATAAGTGGTGGCAGCAGCACCAGCAGGAATATAGTTTACACAGACATGGAAATGTTCTGAAACACCAGAGGAATTGATTGTTAAACTCACTGAGTTAGGCCAAATTGCCAAATTAATGTGGATTCTAAAGCATAATCCAACTGAAGATCTTCGAAAAGTTTGTGGAATGTTTACAGATTATAAGAAATGTAACACTGTGATTAGTAGGAGTAATTCGTTGGACCTGTAATAGTAGAATAATATATTATTCACTCATTTCAGTTTCAATGGAGATCGGAGCCCTTTTGTGTTTCAGTTAGTAAATGAGTTAGTATTGGGTTTTAGTTTTAGGTGCCCCCATGGCGCAGTGGGTTAAACCCTTGTGCCGGCAAGACTGCTGACCTGAAGGTTGGGTTGCTGTATTTTATTTTGAATTAGATTGCTTGTACTAAAAGAAATACCCTACCCCAACTCCCAAATCGAACCAAAAGATGTGTGTAGTGCTTCTGGAAATGCAACATCAAAGCAAGGGACAGAGACTGACCCTGCCGCAATTACACAAGTGGGAAAGGCATCAATGTCTGTCTCCCATTGCCTTTGAATAAATCCTAGAAGCTTCTAAAAAGCCTGGTCACAGGTATCTAAGGTTGGCACAGAGGCAGAATCTTTGGTCTTCACTCTAGGAACACGTTGGACTTTTCTTATGTGATTAAAGGCAGAAAGCTTTCTTTTTAGATCAAGAGAACCTTTGCCAAACAGTTTTGTCTTTCATGCTGAGGGACCACTTAGAGACTGTTGCTTTTGGTTTGGCTGACCTGACCTGTGGAGAGTGATCCAGGGCAGGCACTACTCTTCATTACTTGTAGGTTTTGGAGTTGGTACAGTGGGGTTGCACAGCTTTGAACTTCTTGATTTTGACAAACAAAAACTGGAAATTGGAAAACTTGAGAGAAAATCTTGAGACGCAGAAGTTCCAAACTATCTCAGAAACTTGAGTATGGCTGCTTTTTCTAAGAAACATAGAGGATTTGTGTGAAGTATATGCAGGGCCAGCCCTAGGTAATTTTCTAGTGTAAGCAAGCAGTATTTTTGGCGCCCCCACTCCGTGCATCCGCCACAGCAGAAAGCCCCTGCTTTGGGATGGGGCGACACCCGTGCTGTGATTAGCAGCGTGCATCCGTCACTCTCGCCGCAGAAAGCCCCTCCTTTGGAAAGGGGGCGGTGTCACCCCTTCCCAAAGGAGGGGCTTTCTGCTGCGACAGATGTGCGTGGCCAATCACAGCGCGGGTGGGCAGTGCTGCAGAAGCGTCCCCACACGAGTGAACCTGGGAGGAGGAGGCGGGGAGGAGGTGCGCTCGCACGCGGGAGCTCCGCAACGCCGCCCCAAAGAAAATGGCGCCACAGGCAACTGCCTGGTTTGCCTTACAGGTGAACCGCCCCTGAGTACATGTTTAGTGGTAAGGGGCTGTGATCATCGTAGTGAGGATGATTGTTGTAGACTACATTGTATTTGTTGTAATTGCTTTTTTATATTAAAGAGTTTTTGTATGGTTTTGTTTTGTGGGGGATATGTTATATGACTCTATATCAGGCGTCCCCAAACTAAGGCCCGGGGGCCGGATGCGGCCCTCCAAGGTCATTTACCTGGCCCCTGCCCTCAGTTTTATAATATAATATTTTTATATCAGTTTTAATAATATAATATATTGTATATACATATAATATTGATAATAATATTATCATGTTATACAATATAATACTAATAATACCATATAATAATATTAATTATATGTTATATATTACATATAATATTACAGTATAGTGATATAGTTCACTATGATGATATATAATGCTAATATTGTGCTATGCTAATAATATAATATATTGCATGTACATACAGCTGCTCTGAGTCCCCTTCGGGGTGAGAAGGGCGGGATATAAATGTAGTAAATAAATGTAGTAAATGAATAAATAAATAATATTTGACTTAGGCTCGCCCAAAGTTTGATATGACTTGAAGGCACACAACAACAACAACAATCCTAATTAACTTGACTATCTCATTGGTTAGAAGCAGGCCCACACTTCCCATTGAAATCCTGATAGGCTTATGTTGGTTAAAATTGTTTTCATTTTTAAATATTGTATTGTTCTTTCATTGTTGTTTTGTATTACAAATAAGACATTTGCAGTGTGCATAGGAATTTGTTGGATTTTTTTTTCAAATGATAATTCGGCCCCTCAACAGTCTGAAGGATTGTGGACCGGCCCTCTGCTTTAAAAGTTTGAGGACCCCTGCTCTACATATTTTGCCTAGTGTTTTATGTATTTGATTGTTTGTAGGTTTGTTGGTCTGTTTTTTATTGAATAAAAATTAATGTGCATGGCATGAAATTGTTAACAAAGGAAGTAAGTAGAAAATGAACAGGGAGAAACCATCTGTGTGATAACTGCTTGAACCTTTTTTAAAGCTAAGATAGGAATCATACAATCATCTAGTTGCTCTTAGTTTGCCCCACCCAAAATAAGGATTTCTGGGAGTTACATCTGAAGGATCATATGATTCCTATCCCTCATTTAAAGAGTAAAATAGCTCCAAGTAAAAAGACAATTGAAGGCTCATCCTAACTAGAAGACTATTTATCTATGGAAAGCATTGTACCCTTTTAGTGAAAAAGGGTCATATTTGATCAGGACAGTCTACAAAATGAAAATTTAAAAAGGGAAGACAAAATCAAATATTCAGAATATCAATTTTTAAACTAGATTCTAGTTCTTAGGATCATCAGCTGGTATGGAAAAATTTCTGGGAAGGATGGTTTGTGTCAAAAATTTTACAATACAAAATTATCTATGATAGGCTGGATTTTCTTCATTTGTTACACACAAATGTCTCAATTACTCGTGGGATCTCATGTAGTCTTGCATTTTCATCGTACTGGTGTTTTCTGTGTACTTATACATACCTTTTGAGCTAGCAGATATGTCGACTGTTCTCTAAGAACTAGCCATGTTAATTTATTTCAACCTAAATAATAATAATAATAATAATAATAATAATAATAATAATAATAATTTACCCTGCTTTATCTCCCCAAAGGGGACTCAAAGCAGCTTGACATAAAAGCATTGGTATCCAATTCAAAATATACAAATATTAAAACAGAATTAAACACAAACAGTATTTAAAAATTCAGTTAAAACACATCAAACCTGTGTTTGTTGGACTCTTTACCTTTAAAAACCTGAGTCTGGGCTGATTCTTGAGTGTGGGCTAGCTGTAATTAAGACTTGCTGTTCTGCCATTGTTTGGAAGGTGAGGCAAGGAGGTTATTGAAAGTGTTGGCTTCCTGTTGAAGCTTTCTGAGCCAGAGTTCACGCAGAGGTGAGGAGAGGAAGCAGGAAAGCAGCTTGCTCCTTGGTTTAGGTAAGGCCTGTCTAAGATCTCCTTAAAAACCTGAGAGTGTGCACTCTTTTCTTAGATTGCCTACTCTTTTCTTAGATAGCCTTAAAAGCCTTAAAAACCTGTGTTTGTTGGACTCTTTACCCACCACTACAGTAAAACACATTCTTACAGTATATACAATAAACAAAACAACTTTAAAAATACACACACAGGAAGGTGGATAGCATTCTGCCCATAACACACACAATCCTCTTCGGTCACTTCACTCACCAAGAGATGGACCAACAGCAAATACTTGCCACCACATGCACCAGCTGTGGCATGTTCTGCTTTTTCACACAAAAACTAGTCAACTACATCTGCTCCAAATGCAAACAGATGACTCTGATGGAGCAGAGGATCCAACAGCTCGAGCACCGTATTAAGACCCTTAAGGACATTCAGGCACTCGAGCTCTTCTTGGACACTGCACAACACGCTGCTGTAGATCTGCAGCCTGCATCACACCAACACCACCATGACCATGATCAGGAACCTTATGGGGAGATCAACTCAAAGGTAGACAACCCTCAGGCTTGGAAGGAGGTCACCCATAGAAGCAGACACAGGACCAGGCAGCCTCCGCAGAACTCCTCTGCTCAGCTGCATTTACACAACAGATTTGAAATTCTAACACCATTAACATACAATCAGGAAACACATCTCGTGGAGGACCACAGTTTCTTAGATACCACTCAGTGGGCCACCCTTGATCAATGCGCAGGGGATAGCCCTGACGGGGACAGTGCATCACCACATTCACACTTATGTAATCATGCAAATGCTCCATCCCCAATCGTAGACCAGGAGCAACAGGAACATCCTTGGGAGAGTAATGGGCTCTCGGATGTATCTCAATGGATTGTCATTGATGAATGCACTGGGGATGTTGAGGAGGAGGACAACACTTTACACCTGCATGATTCACTTCAACAGGAACACTCTTCAGGGGACATACACACTGTCTTGCACAAAAGGGACCCTGTCAATCCTCAAAGGAAACAGGTCTTGGTAGTAGGTGACTCCCTCCTTAGAGGAACGGAAGCCATCATTTCCAGACCGGATGGGATGGCTCGAGAAACCAGCTTGTAATCCGGGAAACCAGCTTGAAAGCATCTGGATAAGAATCAAGGGAACTGGGACTCAAAAAGATCTTGTCGTGGGTGTCTACTACAGACCTCCGAGTCAGGATGAAGGACTTGATGAAGCCTTCTGTCAACAGCTGACCAAACAGGCACAAAGAAGCGATATAGTAGTCATGGGCAATTTCAATTATTCCGATATCTGCTGGAAAACAAACTCAGCCAAGAGTACAAAGTCCAACAAATTCCTCACTTGCCTTGCAGACAATTTTATGGTCCAGAAGGTAGAAGAGGCAACAAGAGGATCAGCAACTCTTGATCTAATCTTAACTAATGTGGAAGACCTGATCAATACAGTTGAAGTGGTTGGATCCTTAGGGGCAAGTGACCATGTGCTCCTGGAGTTTGCAATACAAAGGAATGCTGAAACTAAGACAAGTCAAACACGCATTCTCGACTTTAAGAGAGCTGACTTCCAAAAAATGAAGGAATTACTGAGCGGCATTCCATGGACGCCAATATTAAAAAACAAGGGAGTTAAGGATGGATGGGAGTTTTTCAAAAGTGAAATACTCAAGGCGCAAATGCAAACAGTGCCAACAAAGAAGAAAAATAAGACAAGTGCAAAGAAGCCAGAATGGATGTCCAAAGAACTTCTAACTGAGCTAAAGCTCAAAGTGACATGCACAAGAAGTGGAAAAGGGGAGAAATCACCAAAGAAGAATTCAAACGTATAGCCAACACCTGTAGGGAAAAGGTTCGCAAGGCTAAAGCACAAAATGAGCTCAAGCTTGCCAGGGACATAAAAAACAACAAAAAAGGCTTTTTTGCTTATGTTGGTAGAAAAAGGAAGAAAAAGGAGGTGATAGGGCCTCTGCAAGGAGAAGATGGGGTGATGGCGACAGGGGACAGGGAAAAGGCAGAACTGCTCAATGCCTTCTTTGCCTCGGTCTTCTCACAAAAAGAAAACCATCTTCAACCTCAGCAACATGGAATGGACGAAGGATTGGGGGAAATCCAACCCCAAATAGGGAAACAAGCTGTCCAGGAACACCTGGCCACTCTAAACGAATTCAAGTCCCCAGGGCCAGATCAGCTACATCCAAGAGTATTGAAGGAATTAGCGGAAGTTATTTCAGAACCATTAGCAATTATCTTCGAGTGTTCTTGGAGAACGGGAGAAGTCCCAGCAGATTGGAGGAGGGCGAATGTGGTCCCTATCTTCAAGAAGGGAAAAAAGAACGACCCAAACAATTACCGTCCGGTCAGCCTCACATCGATACCAGGCAAGATTCTGGAAAAGATCATCAAGGAAGTGGTCTGCGAACACTTAGAAACAAATGCGGTCATTGCTAATAGTCAACACGGATTTACCAAAAACAAGTCATGCCAGACTAATCTGATCTCTTTTTTCGATAGAGTTACGAGTTGGGTCAATACAGGGAATGCTGTGGATGTAGCCTACCTAGATTTCAGTAAGGCCTTCGACAAAGTCCCCCACGACCTTCTGGCAAATAAACTAGTAAAATGTGGGCTAGACAAAACTACGGTTAGGTGGATCTGTAATTGGCTAAGCGAACGAACCCAAAGGGTGCTCACCAATGCGTCATCTTCATCATGGAAAGAAGTGACAAGTGGAGTGCCGCAGGGCTCCGTCCTGGGCCCGGTTCTGTTCAACATCTTTATTAACGACTTAGACGAAGGGTTAGAAGGCACGATCATCAAGTTTGCAGATGACACCAAACTGGGAGGGATAGCTAACACTCCAGAAGACAGGAGCAGAATTCAAAACGATCTTGACAGACTAGAGAGATGGGCCGAAACTAACAAAATGAAGTTTAACAGGGACAAATGCAAGATACTTCACTTCGGCAGAAAAAATGGAAATCAAAGATACAGAATGGGGGACTCCTGGCTTGACAGCAGTGTGTGCGAAAAAGACCTTGGAGTCCTTGTGGACAACAAGTTAAACATGAGCCAACAATGTGATGCAGCAGCTAAAAAAGCCAATGGGATTCTGGCCTGCATCAATAGGGGTATAGTGTCTAGATCTAGGGAAGTCATGCTCCCCCTCTATTCTGCCTTGGTCAGGCCACACCTGGAATACTGCGTCCAATTCTGGGCACCACAGTTGAAGGGAGATGTTGACAAGCTGGAAAGCGTCCAGAGGAGGGCAACTAAAATGATCAAAGGTCTGGAGAACAAGCCCTATGAGGAGCGGCTTAAAGAGCTTGGCATGTTTAGCCTGCAGAAGAGAAGGCTGAGAGGAGACATAATGGCAATGTACAAATACGTGAAGGGAAGTCATAGGGAGGAGGGAGCAAGCTTGTTTTCTGCTGCCCTGCAGACTAGGACACAGAACAATGGCTTCAAACTACAAGAAAGGAGATTCCACCTGAACATTAGGAAGAACTTCCTCACTGTGAGGGCTGTTCGACAGTGGAACTCTCTCCCCTGGGCTGTGGTGGAGGCTCCTTCCTTGGAGGCTTTTAAGCAGAGGCTGGATGGCCATCTGTCGGGGGTGCTTTGAATGCGATTTCCTGCTTCTTGGCAGGGGGTTGGACTGGATGGCCCATGAGGTCTCTTCCAACTCTACTATTCTATGATTCTATGATTCTATGATTCTATGAAACATATTCAAAGTTTAAAACCAAAGCATCCCCTGACTTGATGTTAAATACCTTCATCTTTAAATGTCTGTTTGAATAAAAAGGTTAGCAACCTGGCTGCAACTTTTTGGACTGAAGTTTCTGCGAACTCTTCAGAGGCAGCCCCACATAGAGTGTGTTACAGTAATCCAGATGGGATGTAACTAAGGTATGTATTACTGTGGTCAGATCTAGCTTCTCAAGGAACGGGCGCAGTTGGAGTACAAGTTTTAAATTTGCAAAGGCCCTCCTAGTCACTGCAGATACTTGGGCCTCCAGGTTCAGCGCTGAGTCCAGGATGACCCCCAAACTGCAGACCTGTGTCTTCAAGGGGAGTGTGACCCCATGTGAGGCATTGAATTTTTGCCATTTATTTGATGTGAACCGCTTTGAGTCCCCCCAGGGGTGAGAAAAGCGGTATATAAATGAAATAAATAAATAAATAGATAAATATTCCCTGATCTACCTTCCAACTGACCAGGAGCCCTTCTGTCTTGTCTTGATTAAGTTTAAATTTGTTTGCTCTCATCCAGGCTGATAACAGCCATTGGTTTAGGATGGATTAGTGGAGGGAAGGGAATATAGCAGCACCTTTAAGACTTGCTTTTTTATTTTATGAGTTTTAAAGGCCATGTTAGTGTATTTATTGTATTTTAATTCTGTTTTTACCACACTGTTACTATTATTATTACTTGCTTTTTTAACCTTTGTATTACACATTTTAAACTTGACTAGTGTGAATTGTTAGTTGTCTTGAGTTCCCATGGGGAGAAAGGCTGGGCATAAATACAGCTAATTATTATTATTATTTTAGCCTGAGCTTTAGATATAAACTCCTTTCTTCAGATGTAGTACAGAGTGGTATAGTGACTTCAGCATACAAAGCACGTTTACACAGTTGTTGGAAAGGGATGGAATATAATAGGATCCTGAAAGAGGGAAATCATGACCCTTTCCCTACATTTTCAAAGAACTGCATAAAGTGATACAGATCTTTCAAAGATCTTTACAATGATCAGTTAGTGTTGATGTGTGAAATACAAAAAAAACCCAACACAACAACCAAAACCCAAATCAACACCCACCCACCCCCCAATCAAAAACCAGTTGCAGAACATTTCATCCTCACTAAATATCCAATAAGGGACTTACAAGTCATGGTCCTTGAACAAAGAAATTACAAAAAAAAACAACAACAAAAAACTAGAAAGACAAGCAGTGGGATTTATATTCACAAATTTGAATCTACTAAAAGAGATATGAACAAAGACAATGGCTTAATGGCACACTACATGTATTAATATAAGGGTTTCCATTTTTGCATATATAACAAATATTCTCAGAGATGGTTCTGAACCCAAGGAAACTGAATTTTGGTGGTTGTCTTTAAACATTATTTGAGAGCAACATCAAGCAACAACTTTGTATTTAGAGATGCTTCTATTGGTCCATAATGCTCTACTATCTTTTTCTGCTCCATGGGTTTTAACAGGCCACACTCCTTGCAAAGATAGTTATTATTCTATTTGCTCTAAAATTGGTATTCTATGCATATATTAGTTTGGGCCACACTTAAGCTGTCACAACCAAAAGTGCTTTGAGCCGAAGGGAAGGAAGGGTGAAGGAGACAATATTTGTTGATTTCTCTCTGGCCTTGCAGTACCTACTTCCATTTCCTGACTCTTCTAAACTGTCCCAGTTTCCAGAGCACTTGGCCAGATAGTACCCAAGGATCTTGAAAGGGCAGGAGGAACATGCAAACATTGTTTATTCCCCATTTGCCAAGGCAATTATTTTTTTTAGCAGCCTTGAGTGCTATTATAAAACCAGCTGCCTCTCCAGCAAAACAAAGTAAAAATTATCAGCAGAAATAAAGTAAATGAAAAGATATGGAAAAATTAAGAAGTCTTCTTGTGGTGGCCAGCCTTTGGGGGACAAAGTTATTTCAGCTTCTGAACGCGGTCCCTCAAATCAACTCAGCACCTTGGACAGCTCATTTCAAGGGTTACATGAGCTCTACAGTTGATTCATTGCTCACTGACATCACAGCCAGCCAGTTTTCTGGCTTGGGGTGGAGAGCGACTGAACAACCTGTTGGAAACCTACATTCATCCTCCTCATTCTCAACTGGGCCCACTCCAGTTCCATATTGGAGAAAAGTGCCATACAAATAAAATAAATAAATACATAAACTATAAGTACAGTAAATCATATGCTACCCTTTCTGCATAACTGGGTGTCAAAGCAGCTTACAGCAAATAAAATAAGCACAAACCACCCACACAGAGGTAAAACATGTTTTAGAATTAATTGATTGATTTTTAACTATAGAATCAAAAACACTTAAAACATGCTATCTATATCTATAAACATAGATATTAAAAGGCAAGAATAAAATGAGGAGCACCTTATTTACTGCTCAGTTTTCAAAAGTCTGCCAGAATAAAAATATTTTCAACTGTCAGGAAAAGGATAGCCAGTCTGACTTCCCAAATTCAAAGTTTGCAGATAGCCATTAAGAAGGCCCAATAATACAGCTGTTTTCAGTGGACCATTTGGTGATATTAACCCCCACCCTCCAAATCATTCCAAGTGGAAAGACAGAAAATTCTCCAAGATATTTTTAGGCTACATCATTAAAACTATGAGGTAATCCAGGTCTATGTATATCCCTTTGAACGTTAAAAAAAAAATCATTGTGCCCCTCTCAGGGGATACTCTCCAGTATCTTCAAACTTCTTGAACTCACCATATTTTCCTGCTTCAGGTATTCTGGCTGCCAGGAGCACCTGAAAGTCCTTTTATCTGGAAAAAAATAGAAACAAAACAAATTAGAATGCTTTCAGGAGCTCTGCTAGCAGCATCCTGCAAGCTGTCTCTAGTCTCACGGAATAGTTAGAGGAAGACAGTGTGACAGCACAATCATTTCAGGAAGTTAGGAGGATTATGTTAAAACAAGAACATCCACATCCCTTAACTAGTTCATAACTTCATTAATGTCAGTTGTAAACCTCTATGACACTCAGGGTGCTACAATGGCATTCTCTCACCCATCCCCAAAATAAGAATATGCCCCTGATCTGTGTATCATTAACACAGGTGTTCTCTCCCTTCTCTCCAAGAGAAGGGAGAGAACATGTGAACTTCATCCTTCCCTTCTCTTCTTTCACTTCCACTTGGACCACAATCATTCCCTGGTTATTAGTACAGTGTGGTCACCTTTGAGGACCAGGTAGAAATGTTGCCCCGCCTTTGCTGTTCACAAGAGAGAAGGATTTTGCTTACCCTATGCTGACTCACCAGCCACTTAAATGCTCTAAAGATACCAGAAGCTGCCTGATCTTGGGAGTTAGGCAAGGTCAACCCTAGTTAGTATTTGTATAGGAGGCTGTCAATGAATACCAGATGTAGTAGACTATATTTTAGGGGAAGGGGCTGGTGAAATGACCTTGTCAGCATTCCTTGCCTGAGAAAACCCTGTGAAATTTAGGGAGTCACCATAAATTGACAGATGAATTGAAGGCACACACACACGCTGATTTACTATGGTACATACACGACAGTTGTTTCTGAATGAGGCCTTAAGCTAATAGTTTTAGGTAACTTTATTCAACTTGTGTGCTTTATAGCAGATGCTAGTTAATTAATTCATAAACTGCCTTTTGTTAATCCACACATATTAGTGTCTGTCTCTTCCTCCTAATTTCACAAAAACTCTATTTCACAAGGGGTATATCCACACTGCTCAAGGTATAGCACTCCAATGCTGCTTTAATTGCTATCCATCCTAGAGACACTTGGATTTTGTAATTTTGTGAGCTATTTATACTTTCATATTGTATTAAATTCATGGTGTTTCAATCAGATAATTTTAAAATATTTTCAGTCATCATGTACTTTGCTTTATCTACCCTTGCAAGGCATGTTGAGAAAAAAGTAGGATAAAAAATTAAGAAACAAATACCTAGACTTCTTTGCCAGATAATTATAATGCTGTAGTTTAGGGAAGTATTTCAAAGTTCTACAGTAGAAAGTTGTAAGTATCTCAGCTATAAAATCTCAGTTGTGGCACTTGGAGGGGTATGAACTTGCTATAAATGTACAGAATAGACATAACCATGGTTACTTTACATGATTGGCTTAGGATCCATAGTATCCAGGCTTACTTTGAATGACCAGTATTATTGTGTGTGCTATAGGATTACTCAAACTTGCATAAGGAGTAATTATACAAATGATGTAGTTGTGTGTTGTAGTTTGCTTACTGAATCTAAGTGCAACTTCAAGCCTGATTTGTTTACCTCCCAACAAACCACACACAGGGCCAGTTATAGGGGCCATAATAGCTCTCTTGCTAAAAGAGCTGCACTGTCTATTTCTGGATGCAGTTCAAAGTTCTGGTCATGACCTATAAAGCCTCATACAATTTAGGTTCAGACTAGATAAATACTTGAGATAGATAGAAGCATTCTGTGGTTCCCACCACCATCACAGGATAGTTTGGTAGAGATACAAGAGAGAGTGTGTTCAACGGCTGCCTTGAGTCTCACTCTGGAAGAAAAGTGGCATGTATAGCTCCTCTACAAACTATATACAATAGTTCTCAGTGTCTGTTGCAATTTGGTTCCATCCCCTACCCAACAAAAAAATCAGTGGATTTTCCACTCCTCTTATATACAACGGTGCAGTAAAATAAAATAGCAATGTCTGCTTTGGGGGGATTTTTTCCTAAATGATTTCAAGCTGTGATTGGGTGAATATGTGGATGTAGAATCCATGGATATGGAGGACTAACTGCCTTTCAGATTTTGCTGTCATTGTTTAGCTATAAACTGTGGCTTTGGATTGTTCTTTAGTTTCTTAATGTACTCATTCAGTTTTGTGATTTTATGTACATAAAATAAAATGAATAAAAATGAATAAAATAAAATGAATTCAGCAAATAAGGCACTGCCAAATATTGTTCAATGATCACCAATACAGAAGGTCAAGTTCCAAGAGAAGGCAATCAAGCATCCATCAAGAAGACAAAGCTCTATTGAATGACAAAACTGTTAGTTCAATTCTATAATTTCCAATGCCAACTAGGCAAAATATTATTTTTTAGAAATGATTCATTTCAACCACTTTGGCATTAATGTTTTGTGATATGTCATCCTACCATTAGGCAAAATATATTAAGAGTTTCTCCCAACTGATCTAATGAATGCATGAGTTGCCATATACTTCAGAGGTAGGTGCATCATAATGCAATTGTACAAATCCCACAGAAAAGAAATGGATATGCGGTTTATGTCATGTTTTAAAGCCCTGTGTTCTCAATTATCTCCATAGTATTTTCAGTTGGAAAAAATTGCTACCATTCACTTCTTTTTCATTTTCACAGTCTTGAAAGCTTGGTCACTAGTATTATCTTTATTACTGCTCGTAAGTTTAGGGCTAAATTTTTAAGTAAAAGCACCATTTTTCTAAGCCAATCCTTATACAGTGTTGCTTTAACTAGCGGAGCAGGTTTTTGAACTCTGTTATGTTAGTTGATAAAAAAATTAAAATTGGAAGGTTAATCAAATCCTTAAGTAAAACTACACCAAAATCTTTAAAGCACTCTCTTTGTCCAAAGTGACAATACTGAGAGAAGAGAACAGAGGTGGTATAGTGATGAAAGATCATTGAAAAGGTAAGCTCAGGAAGATCATCCTTCTCTCTTCCTTCCATGATCAAGAGGGTGCAGAGATATGGATATCAATGAGAAAGAGGTGAGAGGGTAGCTGAAAATAGCCATTTTTAATGATTGATGGCAAATAACCGCAGCAGAAAACAATACAATAGCTGAGAGGAAGAAAGCCAAAACATTTTCCCATCCACTGAGAAACCAGAAATTCAAACGGATAAATGTGGCTTACCCACGGTGTTTTTGAGAAATTGACCACCTCCCTCTTAATTAGACATGAATGGTCAGAGATAAATTTAAAATCAATTTATTTTTATTTTTCCTTTTATATCAGTTTCACAATGTTGAAAAACCACTCCCACTCAACTCCGAAAAAATATGGTCAGCTATTTCTCTCTTTGTTTAGGAAATCTGCCTTATGAAATTGTATAAAAACTATATCAAATGAAATTAACTTTTTAAAGTATTACTGAAACTGCAGATCTTTAAAATTGCCTTGTTTAATCCAATGTCTTGGGACAGGAAATGGGCTAAAGCCTGCTAATATATGCAAGCCAGAAGGCACCCGAGTCCCAATGATGGGATTTCTGTTGCATTTCTGTGAACCAAGGCTCCTTCCCATTGACAATTCCTTTTGTGTGTGTTGGAAAACTTCCTGGGCTGAATGGATGAGACTGGGGATATTTGCTGATCTGCATCAGTGGACCTGCTGCAGGTGAGACCAGCCCATCATTCCATCAAGTCATCCCAATTACCCTTTTGTATTTTCTGAACTATCCCTTTGTTTTTTACTGGACTGGACACTAAGCCAATCATGGGACTATGTACATCTTGACATCAAAACATTCCTGGTTTCACACCTCTCATGGGGTGCAGGTCCTTCAACAGACTTGAACTTTAAACTATCAAATGGTAGCTGTTCTTTTTTCCTGCCATGGGGGGAACTCTCACAGGCAGTGACATCATAAGAAACCCCAGGCAATGAGAGCCCGCATCCTGGCTGGACCAGCTTTTCAACCAATCAAGGGAAAGAGAGGGTGTTTTGAATAGCTGTCAAAGTGGATAAAATGATATGTATTTTAATGAATGCTTTATATGGGTTCTTTTGATTGCAGACTCTGTACTGAAAAAAAAAACCTCTGTTCACTTTGCCCAGGTTGTGTTTTTAATTTGGCTTTGGAGTAGCGATGCACACCAGGTTCTGAACCCATGTTTAAGTGGTTAGCTGAAATCACTTGACAATGGCACTTGTATGATAGTAACAATAGTTAGTAATGGAAAAACAAAAATAAAAGAGGAAAAATCATGCCAGGATAGATCCATAATTCTGAATGCTGCTGAAGCTATGCCTACTTAGACAAATCTGAATTTTACAGAGTGCATTTTTAAAAGGTGTCAAATGAATGTAAACTACTATTAAATAGCACAGCTCTAATTTCCAGATTTGAGCAATAACACAAGAGAGTAGTGAATCTAAACCTATACGTAATACAGGCAATTCTGTAAATAACCATTAAGACTACTTGGCCTATATTCCAGTAAATTGTTTATTGTGCTTTGTATTTAAATCTTCTTCCGTTTCATTCTAAGTTGTTGTTATTTTGGTAGCTGAAAATACAGTTGTTTGGCCTACTTTCCCCAACTGTGAGTCAGGAAACAGAAACACATATTTATAATGTGGGTGGTGTTCAGAGATTGTGTGATATGCACCAGGAACTATTTAAGCCACAGTCATTAATACTATAACATTTTAACATAAAATACATTGTTCCAAACACAATTTGTGATTGTCATCTGATACACTTACCAGAGAGATTCCCATTTAACTCCTATGGAATTTAGATCAGAGTAAGCATGCACAAGCTTTTACTGCAAATGTCTATATATTGTAGAAGTTGGTTGGAGGCCAAAGAGGAGTAAATATGTAGTCAAAAATACCCCTAGTTCTTTCTTTGAATTTTCTAACTAGCCAAAGTACATGGCAATATTTAGTTCCCAGTTATAATACATTTTAATTAGAATTCAGAATTTAGGTAAATGGCACAAAATGGCACTTTGCTGATGGAGAAATTCCCATATGACCTGACATGTAACTTTACTTAGCTACACAGCAGTGAGTCTACCCTCCCCCCCCTTTTTTTTTGCTGTTGTTAACTGCTGTATACGATGACTTTGGCTTAAGTGATCCTATGAATGAGAGGTCAAGTCCCTATATCAAGAACAACAGCCCTCTTGAGGTCTTGGAAGCTTAGGATTGTGGCTTCCTTGATGACGTTTATCCATCTGGAATGCACTCTCCTTCTTTTCTTATTACCTTTTACCAGGCATTTTTGTCTTCTAGTGAGTCATGTCTTCTTATACATTCAAAGTACAAAAGTTTCAATGCAGTAACCTTCTAGGAAGAGTTCAGGTTTGATTTGGTCTAGGACCCATTTATTGTTTTTTTTGGCAATCTATGCAGTATTACTCTTCTCCAGCACCATATTTCAAGGGAGTTGATTTTCTTCCTATCAGATTTTTTCACTGTCCAGTTTTTACAGATGTACAGTAGAGTCTCACTTATCCAACATAAACGGGCCGGCAGAACGTTGGATAAGCATATATGTTGGATAATAAGGAGGGATTAAGGAAAAGCCTATTACACATCAAATTAGATTATGATTTTACAAATTAAGCACCAAAACATCATGTTTAACAACAAATTTGACAGAAAAAGTAGTTCAATACTCAGTAATGCTATGTAGTAATTAGTGTATTTACGAATTTAGCACCAAAATATCATGATGTATTGAAAACATTGACTACAAAAATGTGTTGGATAATCCAGAACATTGGATAAGCGAGACTCTACTGTACATAGGAATTGGAAATACAATGACACGAGTCATCCTAGCATTAGTATTCAATTATATATGTTTACACAGTGGCAGATCTGTTAGATGTGTGGGCATTGGATTGGGCTGGATCCATCCCGTCTGAGCTATTCACACCTTCAGGACACTGCTAAGGCTCCCTGTCTCCTGCATAACAGCTGGAGTGGTCATGGTAATATGCAATATGTGAGAATTTGTGATCCCATATGCTCCTCACAATCTACTTTTGCCAATTTTGTACACCGCCCTGAGTCCCTTGGGGTGAGAAGGGCTCCTACATTCCCCAGTATGCTTTTTTCAGTATTGTCATTGTTAGTTATGACATCCAATGTCAAGGTTCATGCTATCATCTCAAATACAGATATTGGAAAAAAAAATTGCATTTTACCTGAAGATGCTACATGTTGGGAGATGATATGGGAAGCCTAGCCATTTGACAAATTGCATCTTCTCTTACAAACCAACTCAGACACTGCGGTCAGCACTATGGTCCCACCACTGTCTCAAGGTTACCTGGTGGGAATGAGAGAGAGGGCCTTCTCTGTGATCGCCCCCACCTCTGAAATGCCCTCCCTAAAGAGATAAAGAGCCCCCTTCCCTTCTTTTCTTTAAAAAACAACAAAAAACCCACCTCTTCTTTTTAGTATATGGAGAGGAGGAGGAGATGACTTTATACAGCTAATAGACCTTCAACTGGGAAATATTTTTGTATTCTGGCTTTGTTGGCTTGGCCAGTTCTACGACATCACCAGCAATATAATCAATTTTAAGGTAATTCAGTAAATGAACCTCAGGGGGTTTTGTAAACTGAGGTTCATGTTTTATATCAGATATAATTTAATTAATTTTAGGTTGTATGTTATAATTTGGTAAATATGTGGTTTTAATTTGGTATACGGGTATATTTTGGTATATATTGGGTCTTGGATAGTTGATATGGTATTTGTATTTACTGTTTCATCAAGCATTGAATGTTTGCCTTTTTGTCATTGGAATCCGCCCCGAGTCTTCTCGGGGTGATAGGGTGGAATATAAATAAAGTTGTTGTTATTTTTATTATCCAAAGGGATAATTTATTCTTATTCTTTTGAGGAGCATCTCCACATACACACCAATTCTGGAAGTAGTTCATATATGCAATGAGTTGTTATAATGTGAGATGCTCCTGACGCATATGCATCTGTAAGTCAGCCTACTGAAGCTTTCCGTTAGATTAAATATGTGAAGAACACATTAACCCCATCACTTCCAATGTGAGGAGAACCACAATACTCCCTTCCTTACATCATAATTTATAAGACACCTGAATAGAGTTAATGATTTCATTAAAGTAATAGACAACACTAATCTTTTAAATATCTCTTTTCTAATGGTTGATGCAACCTTTTTAGTCTTCTCTAAATATTATGACCAAAAATGAGTACACAGTTGAATTCACTGAGGATCCACACTGAATGACCAAACTTGAAACATAAAGACTGTATGGATATTAATTTTTTGTAATGTTCTCATGCTTTTAGCAAAGGCGCCCAGCTTCTTTTTTCATGATTCAGTTAATCTACTCTAGCTAGGACTAACTATTAGGATTCAAGGCAATGTGCGTGATTTGTGTTTGTAGTCAGGGCCAAACTCTCTCACACACAAATGTAGTGCCATCTTTAAACACTGACCTCTCTCTCTCTTATATAGCACTGCAAGAAGACATTGTCTTTGTGAATATAAGGTAGATAAACTTGTTATCAATATGATGTTGTATGGTTTCCAGGTTGTATGGCCATGTTCTAGCTGCATTTTCTTCTGATGTTTCACTTGCTTATGTGTCTGCCATCTTCAGAGAATCACAACACCCCAGTGATTCCGACCATGAAACCCTTCAACAATATATTATTATCAATGCTTGGTTAATATTTGTTTCACTGACCTATCCCACATTTGTAAGTTGGTGAATAGAACATATTTTATTTTTCACATTTATAGGTTTGCAACTAACATTATGTTAGAAGAAGACTTTCCTAGAGGTTGAATACACTGGTTAAGCCCAACTCAAAATATATTCATTGAAATTGCTGCATCTATGTAAATCCAATAGATTCAATGGGTAAGTAAATAAGTAATTAAGTAAAATTTTATTTCTATCCTGCCCTATCTCCCAATGGGACTCAGGGTGGTTCGCAACATAAAAGGCAAACATTCAATGATGTAAAATACTACAATAGAGTAAAACAATTCAAAATAAACATGACAGAGCATTCTACAATAAAGCAAATCACATAAAACAATAATAATAAATTACATGATAGTTCTACTCTAGCTGGTATTAGCAATTGGATTTAGTGTGTACACATATAGATACTAATAATATAAACTACTAGCTGTGCCCGGCCACATGTTGTTGTGGTGTTGTCTGGTGGTGTTGGTGAGAACTTGTTTAGGTAGTGGTGGTATTGAATGTCTGTTGTATGGTTGTTTTTATGTTTAGTATACATTTGGTTGTTTGTGTACTGTGAAAGTGGTGAGGGTAGAGGGGGTCTATGTCCCTGTGTAGTATTGTATAGTATTTATACGTTGTCCATGTGTTGTGAATGCTTGGATTGTGTCCTGCTGCATAGTAGAAAGGGTTGGGCTGGATGGCCCTTAGGGGTCTCTCCAAACTCTTGGATACTATGCTTCTACTATTATCATCATCATCATCATCATCATCATCATCATCATCATCATCATCATCATCATCATCATCATCTTCATCATCATTATTATGTAGAGGATGGATGGCCATCTGTCAGGAGTGCTTGGATTGTGTCCTCCTGCATGGTAGAAGGAAGTTGATCTGGATGATCCTTAGGGGTCACTCCAAACCTTAGGATTGTATGTTGTTGTTGTTGTTGTTATTATTATTATTATCATCAACACACCGACGTTGTATGGCACAGCAAACAAGATAGATATGCTGGATTTCGTTTCGCAAAACCACAAGTCGAACACTTCCCAAGTGTCTAGGACTGTGTGATGTATTTTCGGATGATGTGTGCAGATCCCAGTAGGGTGGCCTTTTGCAGTTGGCAGATGGTGATTTTGTCAATGTCTATTGTTTCCAAATGCCGGCTGAGATCTTTTGGCACGGCACCCAGTGTGCCCATCACCACCGGGACCACCTGCACTGGTTTCTGCCAGAGCCTTTGAAGTTCAATCTTGAGGTCCTGATAGCGGCTGAGTTTTTCCTGTTGTTTTTCATCTATGCGACTGTCACCTGGGATGGCAACATCAATGATCCAAACCTTGTTCTTTTCCACAACTGTGATGTCTGGTGTGTTGTGTTCCAGAACTTTGTCAGTCTGGATTCGGAAGTCCCACAGTATCTTTGCGTGCTCATTTTCCAATACTTTTGCAGGTTTGTGATCCCACCAGTTTTTTGCTGCTGGGAGGTGGTACTTGAGGCATAAGTTCCAATGAATCATTTGGGCCACATAGTTGTGCCTCTGTTTGTAGTCTGTCTGTGCGATTTTCTTACAGAAGCTGAGGATATGATCAATGGTTTCGTCGGTTTCCTTGCACAGTCTGCATTTTGGGTCATCAGCTGATTTTTCAATCTTGGCCTTAATTGCATTTGTTCTGATGGCTTGCTCCTGGGCTGCAAGGATCAGGCCTTCTGTCTCCTTCTTCAGGGTCCCATTCGTGAGCCAGAGCCAGGTCTTCTCCTTATCAGCTTTTCCTTCAATTTTGTCAAGGAACTTTCCATGCAGTGTTTTGTTGTGCCAGCTGTCAGCTCTAGTTTGTAGTGCGGTTTTCTTGTACTGGTTTTTTGTCTGCTGTGTTTTGAGGAGTTTCTGATTTTTGACTTCAATCAAAGCAGGTTCTTCACTTTGCTTGACATATTCTGCCAGGGCATGTTCTTCTTCTTTGACTGCTTGTTTTACTTGTAAGAGTCCTCTGCCCCCTGATCTTCTAGGCAGATATAGCCGGTCAACATCACTGCGAAGGTGCAGGGAATGATGAATGGTCATGAGTTTTCTTGTTTTTCTGTCCAAATTGTCCAGTTCCGCCTGTGTCCAATTTATAATGCCAGCAGTATATCTTATGACAGGTATGGCCCAGGTGTTTATGGCCTTGATGGTGTTGCCTCCATTGAGCTTGCTTTTGAGAATTTTTCTGACCCTTTGTGTGTATTCTTTGCTGACCACAGTTTTCACATGTTCATGCTTGATGTTGTTCAGCTGTAGTATGCCCAGATATTTATAGGCCTCTGGCTGGTGACACTTTATTGTTTGGCCATTGGGCATATTTATGCCCTCACTTTCAATGATTTTTCCCTTCTTCAATGCCACTGTCGAACATTTGTCCAAACCAAACTCCATGTTGATATCAGTGCTAAAAATTCGGACAGTGTTGGTCAGAGACTGGATTTCAGTTTCCGTTTTCCCATATAGCTTCAAGTCATCCATGTACATCAAATGTGAAATTTTGTGAGAATTCATAGATGTTTGGTAGCCGAGATTTGTTTTTTGTAAGATTGTTGACAGAGGGATCATGGCAATAATGAAAAGCAGAGGGGACAATGAATCTCCCTGGAAAATTCCTCTCCTGATGTTGACAAGTCCATAGCTTTCATTTCCAACAAACAGTTCAGTTTTCCAGTGCTCCATCATGTTTTCAATGAAGGTGCCAACATTTTTACTAATCCCGATGGCGTCCAGGCACTTGATGATCCAGCTGTGTGGGAGTGAGTCAAAGGCCTTTTTGTAGTCAATCCACGTCATGTGAAGATTAGCTTTTCGGCTCTTACAGTTCTCCAAAATCATTTTGTCAATCAATAACTGGTCTTTTGTGCCCCTGCTTTTCCGTTTGTTGTCTTTCTGTTCATCTGACAAGATGTTTTTTTCTTCAAGATAGTCTTGAATTGTCTCAGCTATGATGCCAGTCAGTAGTTTAAACATAGTGGGCAGACATGTTATTGGCCTGCAGTTTCCTGGTGCTGCTCCTTTTGCTGGATCCTTTTGTATCAGGTATGTTCTTCCAGTTGTTAGCCATTCACTGATACTTCCTTTCTGCAGCATCTCGTTGAATTGTTGGGCCATTTTTCCATGTAAACTAATCAGATGTTTGAGCCAAAATCCATGAAGTTGAGCACTACCAGGCGATGTCCAGTTCTTGACTTTTTGCACTCGTTTGCTGATCATTTCAGTTGTTATTTCCATCTTTTCCATTTTGTTCTGTGAGAATTTTCCTTCAAACTCCTTTATCCACCCAGCGTTTTTGTTGTAGTTCTTATTATTTTCCCAAAGCTCTTTCCAGAACTTCGTTGTTGCAGTTTTCTCTGGCTTTATGGTTACTGTGTCTGTTGTTTGGTTCAGGCTCTGGTAGAACCGTCTTTGGTCTGATTGAAACAGTTGATTTTGTCTGTACTGGATGATTCTGGCTTCATACCTTTCAATTTTTCTGGCTGTTGCTGTAATTTGTTCTTTCACGATTTCCAAAGCTTCTTCAATTTTTCTGGTGTTCAGCCAGTACTTTCGGATCAGGTATTGCTTGATTTTGTCATTCTTCAATTTCCTCTCTTTCATATTTTTCAGGTTACTTGCATCTGATCTAAGTTTCTTGATTTTCAACTCTAGCCTGACCTTCCACTTTGGTTTTCCAGTCGATTTTCTTTGGGGCTGCCTTGGTTGTAGGAGCCCAAGCTCTTCTGTTACTATCACTGCTGCACTGTAGGCAAACTGGTTTGTTTGTTCAATTGATGTTATTTGGACAGTGGAGAGTACTGCATTCACATCTTTCATGAGAGGCGCCAGGTGTCTCTTGGGCACTGTTTTTAGAGTTGGGAGCCGCTTTCTTATTGCATTTGCTGCAGCATGAGCCATGATCTTATCCTTGAGCTCTTGTTGTCTTGCTGTCAAGGTTCCTGGTGGTTCAGCAGATGTTTCAAGTGCTGGTTCTTCAAATTCTTGCAAAAGCTCCACACTTTCTTCTGGTTCAATCTGTTCCACCATTCCAAGTGTTGCTGGAGTCTCTGCTGCTGTCTGTGCTGTGGTCTGATGGTAATTTACTTTGCAAATTTTCTGGATTTCTTCGAGTTCAACTTCACTGAACACTTTGTTTCTGATTATGAATCTTCGTTGGTCAGCCAGTCGGGGTTCTGTTATCTGTGAGTCAGGGTACTCTTGTTTCCACAGTTGATGCATCCTTTTTTTGGTAGCCACGCCTTTGAGGTTCAGATTTGTAGTAGCATTTCATAATTGTGCGGTTTTCTGGCATTGTATATTTTTGCCGCTTCTGTGACTGTTCATTTGGGTTTTGATGATTCCGTAGCCCACTTGTCGATGGATGTCCAGAATCAGCAGCATCCACCGCGGTCCTTTTTATCCTGGGCGACGACCGAGCCAGTATAGACTTCGTTTGGGTTTGATTCTCCATAATGCTAATGGGTTAGGTGCTCTTGGTTGTGCTCCTCAGCTGAGGCCTCTCTGGCTTGGTTGGACCTGCCGGTAGTTACACTACCACCAGCACAGCCCTCAGTCATCATTGGAGTAGCTAAGCCCCCCCACCACGTCAAGGTGGCACCTGCAGGGGGGATTATTATTATTATTAGTAGTAGTAGTAGTATTGAGAAGCTGGCTGGCCATCTGTTGGGAGTGCTTGGATTGTATTGTCCAATGGCAGAGTTGGGTTGGACTGGGTGGCCTTTAGGGGTCTCTCCTAATTGTCTGATTATATGATTTGATTTGTATTATTACTGTGCAGATCTTGGATGGCCATCTGTCAGGAGTGCTTGGTTTGTGTCGTCCTGAATGGTAGCCGGGCTGTGGCGCAGCTGGCTAGTAACCAGCTGCTATAAATCACTACTGACTGAGAGGTCATGAGTTCGAAGCCCAGGTCGGGTTAAGCCTCCGACCATTAATAGCCCCGGCTTGCTGTTGACCTATGCAGCCCTGAAAGACAGTTGCACCTGTCAATTAGGGAAATTTAGGGATGCTTTATGTGGGAGGCTAATTTACAACACCATAAAACTGCCAGCAAAACACGAGGAAAGGAATGAGGAAGTACAGCCACTACTGGACGGTGAAGCAACAGCTCCCCCTGTGGCTGAAATCGTGAAGCTGGAAAAAATGTTAAAAAAAATGCCTCTGAGTCTGTCTAATGTATATTGTTTGTCTGTTGGCATTGAATGTTTGCCATATATGTGTTCATTGTAATCCGCCCTGAGTCCCCTTCGGGGTGAGAAGGGCGGAATATAAATACTGTAAATAAATAAATAAATAAATAAATAGAAGGAAATTGAACTGGATGATCCTTAGGGGTGTCTCCTAACCTTATGATTGTATGATATTATTATTATTATTATTATTATTATTATTATTATTGAGAGGCTGGGTGGCCATCTGTTGGGCATGCTTGGATTGTGTCCTCCATGGCAGAATTGGGTTGGACTGGATTACCACAGTAATTATTTCATATTACAGTAGAATCTCACTTATCCAACATTCGCTTATCCAGTGTTCTGGATTATCCAACGCAGTCTGCCTTTTAGTACTCAATGTTTTGTAGTCAATGTTTTAAATTCATTGTGATATTTTGGTGCTAAATTTGTAAATACAGTAATTACAACATAGCATTACTGAGCATTGAACTACTTTTTCTGTCAAATTTGTTGTATAACATGATGTTTGGTGCTTAATTTGTATCATCATTACCTAATTTGATGTTTCATCGGCTTTTCCTGAATCCCTTCTTATTATCCAACATATTCACTTATCCAAAGTTCTTCCGTCCTGTTTATGTTGGATAAGTGAGACTCTACTGTATATTTAAAATCTTATATTATCTGCTTAGAACTGGGTTATATGAGGCCCCTTCTACACAGCTGTATAAAATGTACACTGAAGTGAATTATCTGGCAGTGTGGACTCAAGATAATCCAGTTCAAAGCAGATAATATAAGATTATAAATCGGTAATATAGCTGTGTGGAAGGGTCTTGAGTCTACACTGCCATATAATCCAGATAAAATCAGATAATTTGTATCTTATAGGCAGTGTGGAAGAGGTCTGAGGCCTAACTGTGCCTGTCCCCTGGGCTGAGTAGGTTGCTAGGAGACCAAGTGGGCAGAGTTTAGCCTTGTAACTGGCAGCAATTGGATAAAAAGCAATTATTCCTTTCCTTCTAATTAGAACTTTATTTTTCTTTTCTTTTTGATGTATGAACATAGAGGCATGGATGAGGGGTTGTGTTGCCAAGTTTAGTGTTTCTAGGATGTGTAGTTTTGTTGTTTTGTCCTAGGCCGATTTTTTTATCCTTTTATATATATAGATAATCAAGGTGCAATGACTGTTGTACCAAACAGTCCTCCATCATAATCACATTAATGGAGCCTCCGGTGGCCTAGGGGATAAAAGCCTTGTGACTTGAAGGTTGAGTTGCTGACCTGAAGGCTGCCAGGTTTGAATCCCACCCGGGGAGAGTGCGGATGAGCTCCCTCTATCAGCTCCAGCTCCATGCGGGGACATGAGAGAAGCCTCCCACAAGGATGGTAAAAACATCAAAACATCCGGGCGTCCCCTGGGCAACGTCCTTGCAGACGGCCAATTCTCTCACTCCAGAAGCAACTCCGGTTGCTCCTGACACGAAAAAAAAATCACATTAAATGATGCATAGATGTGGTTTGAAAAGAAGAATAAATGCCAATATAGGACACATATTAGATATTTGCTTTATCATAATCCCTTTGAAGAATGTTTATATTTTCATTTTTGTATCTGTGTTGGACACTCCAGATGCCGTTTAATATTTTATAAGATTAGATATAAATATCTGCATCTATATTAATAAAGGCAAAATTATAAGTGAGGCATCAATGCCTAAACTGAAGGGCATTTGGAGAAAAAGAGAGCTAGTTTGTCTTCAATACAGTTCTTTCTCTCCTAGGGAATTTAGCCAACACATATGGTTGTCTAATGGGGGGTCTTAGAACAGTGAGTGATCATAAGAACCATATGTGCCAGTGTACTGGGGAATAATTTGGCTCAGAGACTGTGCCATTTCTTGAATTTTTCTGAGCCACCTTGTATTTAAATAGCTATGTTGTCAACACATTGCTGCTTTGATGCTATATTCAACTACTTATGTTATTTGCACCAAAAGCTAGAATACACATCCCACTGGGGATGTTTTAAAGCAGTTATGATTGACTTAAGCAGCCTTGATGTACAGTGAGAACTATTGATTTACTAATAATCTTAACAAGTATGTTTTATAGGGTGGGTCAGTGACTATGCATTATTGCAACCCCAAAACTCAAGACTCAAAAAGTGCAATCCTGTAACTCCTTACCTGGAAATATGTTCTCTGAATGCAGTGAGACTTGCTATTGACTAAACATAGCTAAAGGTGCACAGTAAAAGTGACTTGTCAATATAACACCTAGTTCCAACATTGCGCACAACACACATTGGTGTTATACATTGCTATACCTATCGTGAACTCAGCTCTTGAAATATTGCCTTTTAAATAGCATGAGACAAAGGATAATATCATAGTCCTTCTCCTAGGAATAGCATGCTTTCAGCAAACAACAGTGTGAGACATTTTTATGACATCTGCTGGTTTAAAAAATAGGTTCCCAAGGTTTTGATTAATCAACAAAAGCTTCAGTTTGTTTTTGAAGAAGTAAAACATTTATGTTTTACCCTTCTATCAGTACTGGCATATAGAGATTCTTACATTAAAAAACAATAATGGGGGTTTTGCTTTAAATGGAAATTTATCTATTAGGAAGATATGTTTTGTTACATTATTTGCTGAATATGTATTTTAATAAATATATATATGGCACAGATGGCCAAAGAAGGCCTGTCGTCATATGTGTCAAAAGCTCATGCAGAGTAACAAAGGGCTGCTGAGACTACAAAATAATAGCACAATGTTCTACCTGCTGTGGTAACATCCCCTGGGACATTGGGTTCTGCAGTTTAGAGAGATCATATTAAATTCCCAGCCAGGGAGCTCTTGAACTGCACTAAACTACAAAACCCAGGATTCCATGGGATGAAGGCTTGACAACAAAAATGGAATCATAGCACTATATTCGTGTAGTTTGAATGGGTCCCCTAAATTCAGCAGGTGAATTTTACTTACTTACTTACTTACTTTCGTACTTAGGCGATCCCTCATAGTTTGAGGATGATGGTCCTCCATCGGTCTTGACCCACATGTTTTTCTGCAGTGAAGACATCGGTTAATACCTAGGTACAGTGATTGTGTCTTAGTCATCCTAAAGCAAGTTGACAAGAACCTGCCACATCTCATAGCCCTACACAGGAATAACTTGCAGGCATGCCTCTTCCTTGCTTTCATTTCCCTTCTTGCTCCTTATGTAGTCAATCTATCATGGGAATCACTGGCTTGCTGCCAATGGAGCTTGCTACAATGGAGCTGGACTTTCTCGGAGGAATGTTGACAAGGCTAATTGCTGGCCTATTGGCAGCAGCCTTAGTGCTTTGAGCAGCATGGGAAAGGGTTTTAAACCTCAGCTTTGCCAGGTACCATGTTGAAGTACTCCATCACAAGCTATAACAGCAGTGTGACTGTGCCAGCAAACATCATTTAAAACATTTGATACCATAACAGACATAGATGGTTCCTGGATGGTGAATCAATAGAGCAAGTTTGCACTTTCACGTACCTGGGAATTGTTTTTTCTGAGACCGGCTCTTGGCTACCACATCATCAAAGAAGCTCAGTCAGGGCAAGAGTACGTGTAAACCAACTGCTTAAATTAACAACTCACAGCCAACCAGGATCTTTAGACCCACTTCTTAAAGTGTATAAAGCGAAGGTTACCCCCATGCTTTTATATGGAGCTGAAGTTTGGGGTCTAAACCAGGTACCATTATTAGAGCAATCACAATCACAGCACCTGCGAAGTTTTCTAGGAGTAGACAGGACGACTCCAGCTGCTGCAGTAAGAGCAGAACTGGGAGTATACACAGTTGATGGCTTATCTAAAATCAGGGCCTACAAGTACTGGATAAAATTGATTGCCATGGCAAATGATAGACTGCCAAAACTGTGCCTGTTAGAGCAGATAGAAAATCAACATCAGTCCTCTTGGCTAGTTCATCTGACAAAATACATTAGTAGTTGTGGACTTCCGATTCGGTATCCAAATCTCTTAGAAGAACTAGATCCAAAAATAGTGGCTCAACGAGTACTGGATATAGAAGGCCAAAAAGACATTGCTACCCTGAGTAAAGCTGGCTCATTGAAATGGTTAAGCCATTTTAAACATACTTTCCAAACAGCCAGGTATCTAAAGACAGAAATGCCTAAACATCTCAGGAGGGTATTTACCAGAGCCCGTTTTGAGCAGCTGGATACGATGGTCAAACACGGAAGGTTTAATCAAGTTCCATACAACGAACGATTTTGTATTTGTGGAGCATCAGAGGTGGAGGATATCGCACATGTTTTGTTCAGCTGTGAATTGTATAAGAAAGAGAGACACCAATGCCTCGGACCATACATTATTCACAAAACACACTGGGACCCACATATTAAAATTTCATTTTTGTTGGCCGGCCAGAATCCTAAAATAACACACAAAACAGCCCTTTTCCTATTCAAAGCCACACAACTGAGAATTGCATATCTGGAATCAATTGGGGTAAACTGTGCAGGTGATGCAGATATTTGACCTGAACGGGGTCTTGTTAACAGCTTGTTTATTTTAACTTCTTTTTTTACCGCGGGTTGTATGTTGTATGTTGTATGTATGTCTATGTGTTAAATGTTTTGATACGGCCGATGGGCTAATCAATAAAACGTGATTTGACATTTGATACCTTTCAGCAAGGCAAGAAGGCTGTTCACAGGAAGCACTCCCAGGGATCTCAGTTTAGTACACAGCCACATTTTCTGTGAAGGGAAGAACTACGTTTTGGTTCCTCATATTTTGTGTCTGGCCATCTGTCTCTTTCTGTCTTTCTTGCTCACACACACAAAGCTCCAAGTCTCAGTGGAAATGAGGGTGAGGTTTTTTTTAAAGGAACATACTGAGTGACTTCTAAAGTGCTAGAGACAAGAGGGGATGTAGGAAGGGCTCTGTGTGAATATCATATCAAGCTGTCTTCCAGGAATAGAAACCGTAGGTGGAAGAAGAACCCATCATATTTATAGTAATGCTTAATGCCAATTGGTTTTCAACCTGCATTACAGGGAAGTTCCTCAGAAACTTATTAGGGCTTTCCCATTGGGAAGATTGTGATGTTGGGAAAGCTTCCCTGAAGGGTAATGTTGTGTGTTATTAGATTTTTGTCTTTTACCTGACTTTCTTTGAAATTAGGTCAATGTAATATTTGCATTTATTCCCAAGAACATAGGTTGAAGATATGTGGAGGCACATAACTCAAACACACTCACAGGGACACATCCATACTGATAATGTAATACATTTTGAAGTTAGCTTCAAACTGTGGTAGCTACAAAAACACAAGCTGCTGGAGAATGCTTGCAGCACAAATTGAGGCCTTTAAAGCATATCAAGCAATGATGTGGGAAAGTTTAAGTTAAGCCCCTTAATGTGCATCAGCAAGCTCCAAATCTAAACCTCATCATACAGTGAAATTGGCTCTGTAGGATGTGAAGTGCATTGCAGAAACCCACCTCCGAGGGTAGAGCTGGGCTAACTGGCCCCTTGGGCAGGTAATTGATTACCACCATTGCTGTCATTTTTCCTCTTCTCTGCTCTTTGTATGCCTCCAGAACTTTGGTGCACATCTCGACTGGAAATAGAAAAAAAATATCCCATCTTCTCCAGTGAACAAAAAGAAACATCATTCTTTAGATGAGACAGAGGGGTTCCTGGTCAGTCAAAAAAAGATCAAAGAGTGGGGATTCAACTTGTGTTAGGGACCTCATCACATTAAGACCGGGGTTTGCCCACGCATCATGTCAAATTTGGCAGGGCCTGGTGTGGTGCGTGGGGAACCTGTCCCCTGCGTCCAACATCATCCGGCTTCTCCCTCACCCCATCCCATGGAGGAAAGCATCCACCACCTGGCTCCCCCCGTTGTTGTCTATGCAACACAGAAAGCCTTCTGTGTTGCCACAGCTGCAGCTTATGATGTTCCCTATTCACTTGTTCCCTGGATCCCTGCCGGAAGTAGACCTACGCTGTGGGGTGGGAGTTGTTGGGTTCCGTGCCACAAGTGAAGAGGGAGCGTTGTACAATGGGCAATTTTGCCCATCTGGGGAGGTAGTTAAATGCAGGGTTTTTTTCATGGTAGGAGTGCATTAAGAAACTGCAAGTCACTTCTGGTGTGAGAGAATTGGCTGTCTGCAAGGACACTGCCCAGGGGATGCCTGGATGTTTTTGATGATTTTACCATCCTTGTGGGAGGCTTCTCTCATGTCCCCACATGGAGTTGGAGCTGATAGAGGGAGTTCATCCGCACTCTCCCTGGGTTGGATTTGAACAGGCAACCTTCAGGTCAGCAACCCAACCTTCAAGTCATCAGTCCTGCCAGCACAAAGGTTTAACCCACTGAGCCATTGGGGCTGCAATTAAATGCAGTTACTTTTCTACTCCAAAGTTTGTACTTTGAAGCTACTGCTGGACTCATTTCTGAATCTGGAGTCTCAGATTTCTTCACTGGCCGGAAGTGCTTTTGTGCATTTAAAACTGGCACCTGTTCTTTGAGATGTTGCATCTGGTCATTGTGGTATATGCCTTAACGTGCATTTACACTCCCTCCAATCCAAATACATATTAACCAAGGCTAACCCTTCCTAGCTTTCACAATCAGGTGCCTTTAGGGTATTCAGACTGTGGTCCCTTTTTTAAATGTTTGCATTTTATATGTTTTTAACTGTATGTTTTTAGATGCCTTAAGTTTCAATTTAAGGAGAAAGGCAAACTGTAAATAACTATAATTAACTACCATGATAATAATAGTGTTTTAATTTGGCATTTGAAAGAGCTGATTATTGCTGCCAATTGGACATCCGGGGAAGAGGGCATTCCAGACTTGGGCTGCAACAGTGGGAGAAGGTCTTCCCCAAGCACAGTGCCACCACTGATGGGAAACAGAGGACAGACTGAGTGTCATTTTATGCTCTTCATCTTCTGAGTGGCAAGGAATCTCTATATATCTACTGTTTTATAGGAGATTTGAACCTAATCAGTGCTAGGATCCAAGGCAGAACACAACATGATTAAGAACAGATACAAATTCAAGAGGTTATGACATTAACAAGACCATTGTTTCTAAAGGCCTTAAAGAAAACTAATTAAAACACATAATGGGGCAGGGAGATATGAGTCTCCATTACAAGTTCCTCCCTTAGTTGTCAGTCATTTGCCAAAATCTTGCTCACAGGTCAAGCCTGCCAGCAAACTATGTAGAAAACTGCCCAGTGTACAAATGATATTAAGGCCCATACTTGAGATCACCGAAGTTGAATTGTTCATAGCTGTGGATGTAAGACTTCCATGGATTCCATTCATTGGCTGACCATTTCTATCAACCTTGTTTCTTTGCTGTAAAATGGGACAATATTTTTACATACATACAGAATTAGTCCTCAATACCTTATCCCTCAGTCATTGAGTGTTGTGTCAGAGAAGGATGTATCATATGAACCTTTTTCTTCTTCACAGTCAATGTGAATAGAATTCCCATTTTAAACATCACACATACCATTTTTGGCTTTTCTTTTTCCTTAAACCATATGTCAATCTGTAATGTGCATCAGAGAAAATGTATGAATAAACCACTACCAACAGCAAAATGTCTTCAGCTGGGTGGGCTGACATGGCAGAATTCAGGATTATGCCACTGCAGGTGGTTTAAGTGATATTTTTGAATGGCTTTCCTTTTCTGAAAATACAATCGATTAATCAATCTGCCTTCATTTAGCAAGCTAGTAGGGCTGCTCCTGACTCTAGACAGAGTGAAGCAGTTGCCTCAGGCAGCATATTTTTGATTACCAAGAAAATACAAGATTCTTAACCATTTAATTTGCTGTGGTTATTTTTCATTGCCAAGAGAAGGGGAAAGTTGTGGAGTTTTCTGCCTCCTGTGTCATAACATATTGTGTTTTAGATTATTTAAATTTTTGTATGAGTGATGGTACTATTTGCTGCTTTTCCTGAAATAGTTTTGGGCTGGGCCTACAGGTTTATACATCTGCTGCAGCACTGTCTCCTTTATGTGCTAGTTTAAGGTAAATATATATTTTAAAGAAAGCATTAGGAACAACCCATCGGCAAAACCTAGAATTCTGTCCTTTCCATTTGGCTTGTATGATGGCTACAATCATGTATAACAATAATCCACACTCTCTCTTTCTTCATATACCTGTGCCAGGGCTATTAAAGGTGAGAAGATGTAGGGGTTTTTTGTAGGCTTTAGCTCTTCAAAGTTGGAAATGTTGTAATTGCTTGGGACAATGTGTGAGTCAGCCGCCCCAATACAGCCTCTGTCTAGCTTTTGGGGATTAAAACAGCAAGGACAGGGGTGTCAAACAACAATCAAAAAGAAACTTGGCAGGTCCCAATGCGCCTTTGTTTGGCTGGCTTTGGCTTGGTGACTCACAAACTGCAGGACTACAACAACTCAAGCATCATTCAAGCTTCTTCTGATTAAAAAGCTATATCATGCTTGATAGGAAGAAACCTTTTGATCCTGATGGATGAACGGGAAGAGGAGGGAGAACTGTGTGTCTCCAAACCTGCTTCATCCACAAATGTATAAGAATAGGCATGTCAGATTAGACCAAAGGCTTATCGAGTCCAGCATTTTGTTGCCACGCTCTGTGGAATGCCCTAAACTGTGATACATCTGCAATAGCAGCCTCCCACTCATACTTCATACATAGAGTTATATATGTAGTCAGTCCCAAAAGGAATGAGAATGATTTTTTAATTTTTTTTATTGAACACACATGCTAGTGCAGTTTATTCCCTTCAAAATTGGCTCTATATGATTGAATACAGTGATTCCAGCATTGCTGCCACTCTTCATAGCAGTGGAGGAAATCTTCACTTGAGATGTTGTTCAAAGCCCTTGTTGCAACTGCCTGGATGTTTTCAGCTGTCCCAAAATGCTGTCCTTTGAAGCATGTCTTCAGCCTGGGGAAAGAAATTGCATGCAGCTAAGTCAGGGCAGTACCGTGGATGGGGAAGCCGTAACAGCCTTCACAGGAACCACATTGTTCTCCATTCTTGAAATTGAAGGATGCTGCTCCAGATTTCTCTGCATTTTCATCTGTGACAAGACACAAAAACACACTTTGCTAATATACTAACTGCTGCAAAGGTGTGGATTCAGCTGAGGAGTGTCAAACTGGGTCCCCCTTCCACATGCCTCGACCCCCACTTTCCTTTCCTGGACCTTCTGTACTGTGCAAAAAACAAACAAGCAAACAAACAAAAAAACCCAATCATTCTCATTACTTTTGGGACAGACCAATTGGCCATCAATGATGTCAATCACTGTCTTTAATTCATTGATCTAATTTCCCTTTAAATCTATCCAAGTTGGCAGCCATCCAAACATTGTGCAGTAGCACTTTTGGGTTAGATATGATGTCTCTATACTTTTCCGCTTTGAGCATTCCAATGATAGGAAGTAAAGGATGTCTTCTTGTGATGACCACTGTCCAAACTGTATTTGGTCAATCAATATGGCCTCCCTGAATTAAAGAGGAGCCATGAAGGTATGTAGTGATGATTTGATGATGATGATGATGATGATGATGATAATAATAATAATAATAATAATAATAATTTTATTTTTATACCCCGCCCCATCTCCCCGAAGGGACTCGGGGCGGCTTACATGGGGTCTAGCCCGATAAAACAATCAATATCAGTAACACGACTATAAAACAATTATACCAGTAAAACATCAATAGCAATAAAACAATCGTTAAAATCGGCAAGAAGCATACAAAAAACATACAATATTTAAACAGGAGACTAATTCATAAAATCCAGAACAGAATGTGCTAGTAGAAATGGACAATAAAGTGCAAAATAGCATTGGCAACATCTCGAAATGGGGGCTATTATAAAATGGGCAGATGGATCCGTCCAACATCAAATTAGGTATCAAAGGCCTTTTGGAAGAGCCAGGTTTTTAAACTCCTACGAAAGGAGAGGAGGGTAGGGTCCTGCCTGATCTCTCTAGGAAGAGAGTTCCAAAGCCGGGGGGCCATGACGGAAAAGGCCCTCTCTCTCGTCCCCACCAACCGCGACTGCGAGGGTGGTGGGAGCGAGAGAAGGGCCTCCCCCGATGAGCGAAGAGAATGTGCGGGTTCGTAGGGGGAGATGCGGTCTCTAAGGTAGGTGGGTCCCAAACCGTTTAGGGCTTTGTAGGTGATAACCTGCACCTTGAATTGGGCCCGGAAAGTAAACGGCAGCCAGTGGAGCTCCTTAAACAGAGGCGTTGAACGTGCCCTGTAATTCGCTCCGGTTAGAAGCCTGGCTGCCGATCGCTATACTAGTTGTAATTTCCGGGCCGTCTTCAAAGGCAGCCCCACGTAGAGCGCATTGCAATAGTCCAGTCTAGAAGTAACTAAGGCATGGACCACCATGGTCAGATCAGACTTCTCGAGGTATGGTCGCAGCTGGCGCACAAGTTTTAATTGTGCAAAGGCCCCCCCAGCCACGGCCGACACCTGAGCCTCAAGTGTCAGCCCCGAATCCAGGAGGACCCCCAAGCTGCGGACCTGCGCCTTCAGGGGGAGTGCGAACCCGTCAAGCACAGGTTGCCACCCAATACCCCGATCAGACGTACGACTGACCTGGAGGACCTCTGTCTTGTCAGGATTAAGTCTCAGTTTGTTCACCCTCATCCAGGCCAACACAGCGGCCAGACACTGGTCCAGTATCCGAGGGGCTTCCTTGGATTTAGGTGGAAAAGAGTAGTAGAGTTGCGTGTCATCCACGTAGAGATGGCACCGTACTCCAAAACTCCGGATGACCTCTCCCAGCGGTTTCATGTAGATGTTAAAAAGCATGGGGGACAAAATAGAACCTTGCGGGACCCCACAGGTCAATGGCCAGGGGTCCGAGTAGGTGTCCCCCAGCTTCACCAACTGGGAACGACCCTCCAGAAAGAACTGGAGCCACTGCAGTGCAGTACCCCCAAGGCCCATCCCAGAGAGCCGCCCCAGAAGGATACCATGGTCGATGGTATAGAAAGCCGCTGAGATGTCCAAGAGAACCAGCAGGGTCACACTCCCCCTGTCCAGCTCCCTGCGGAGGTCATCCGCCAAGGCGACCAAAGCCGTCTCGGTACTGAACCCAGGCCTGAAGCCAGACTGTGATTGGTCCAGAAAATCCGTATCTTCCAAGAATCCCTGGAGCTGAGAGGCAACCACCCGCTCCAAGACCTTGCCCAAGAATGGTAGGTTAGAGATTGGCCTGTAGTTACAAGGATTGGTCGGATCCAATGAGGCCTTCTTCAAAATAGGCCTTACCACGGCTTGTTTTAGGCTGGATGGAAATTTGCCCTGCCCCAAAGAGGCATTAATTATTGCCACAAACCAATCAACTAACCCACCACTGGCCTGTTTTAAAAGCCAAGATGGGCAGGGATCAAGGGCACAGATAGTCGCCCTCACCGCTCCAAGAATCTTGTCCACATCATCAGGTTGCACAAACTTAAACGAATCCCACAAGATTGAACAGACAGATGCCTCAGTTACCTCACCTGGCAATGCTTCGAGACTGGCGTCCAAGTCGGAACGAATCTGAGCGACTTTGTCTGCAAAATGGTGAGCGAACTCGCTACACCGAGTTGCCGAGAAGTCAGGTGCTCCCCCACCCTGAGAAGGGTGGAGGAACTCCCCAACAACTCGGAACAACTCCGAAGATCTGTTTGTTGCAGACGCGATGCGGGCAGTTGTGAAGACCTTCCTGGCTGCCCGCAATGCCGCAGAATAAGCCCTAATAGCGGCTTTAGACTGTGCTCGGTCAGAAACGTCACGAGTTCTCCGCCAGCGACACTCTAGTCTCCTTCTCCCACGTTTCATCTCTGCCAGCTCCCCGGTGAACCAGGGAGCCGGGGCAACTCCACGCAGTGAGAGGGGACGTTCGGGAGCGATCATGTCAATAGCCCTGGACAACTCGGTATTGTAACGAGCGACGAAGGCATCGACAGGATCGTCAGCCTCCATGGCAGACAGAACCCCAAGAGACGTCAGGAATCCCTCAGGATCCATAAGTCTCCTGGGGCAGACCATCTTAATGGGCCCACCACCCCTGCAGAGGTTTGAGGACACGGTGAGTCCTAACTTGATCAGATAATGGTCAGACCATGGCAAAGGAAGAATAGTTTGCTCTTCCACTCTGACCAAACCGTCGCCCACAACAAAAACCAGGTCAAGTGTATGACCAGCTTGATGGGTGGGACCCGATATTACTTGGGATAGCCCCATGGTTGTCATGGCGGCCATGAATTCCTGAGCTGCACCTGTCAAGGTGGCCTCAGCATGGATGTTGAAGTCACCCAATACCAAAAGGCGCTGGGAGCCCAACACCATGCTAGAGACCACCTCTGCTAGCTCAGGTAGGGAGACTGCTGTGTCGCGAGGTGAACGGTACACCAGCAGAATCCCCAAACTGTCCCGGGTACAAGTGGAGACACTCCCCAAACTGTCCCGGGTTCAAGTGGAGACACTCAAACCCAGCAGATTGCGGAACGGCGCATCTGACCAAGGCAATGGACTGCCGAAAGACCACCGCAACCCCGCCTCCCCGCGCCCCAGGCCTGGCCTGCTGATGCACCCCGAAACCCGGAGGACAAAGCTGGGTAAGATTTACCCCACCCAGCTCGTCCAACCAGGTCTCGGTGATGCAAGCCAGATCTGCCTGCTCATCCAGGATTAGGTCCTGGATAATTGCAGATTTCCCACTGACGGATCAGGCATTAAGCAGCAGTACCTTCAGCCCGGAGGGGCTGCCATGGAGACTACCGCACCTATCCTTCTCCAGGGTCGCAAGACACCTGTTGTGCTTCTCCCTGGGAAACTGTCGGCCGCATCCCCTCATCCCCGACACGGCCTCGATGGAACCCTCACCGGAACCCTCCCCCCCAGACCCCACCCCCCGAGGATTCTGGCTCTACATAAACGTTATTAAAAGGGCCTAGTCAGCTCCTTGAATCCGGACAATTACAAGTAGATCCAACTAGACTAAGGTCTAGTGGAAAGGGGGGGAAGAACCTATCCGCGGGGGGGAGATCTCTCCAAATAACTCAGTGAAGAGGTAAAGGGCAAGGGATGCAGACAGGGTGTGGGCACGGGATGGGCAAGGAGATCAGGGTCACTATTTAACTTAGCCGGGGGCCAACAAGGAGAGATGAACCTCCTATTGCCTCTAGACCTGCTTGGGGCTTGTACATAAAAGGACAGGTTGGCTATTAGGGGATGGATTACGGGGTCCACCATAACTCTACTAATAGTGATTCCCCGTAAATTCAGCCAACATCTGAGGGCCCACAACTCGTCTCTGATGTACTTCTCCTCAAAAGTAATGATAAAACGCGTTGAGCGGTCATGAGACTGAAAAGCCTTATGGAGCCACGTAGTGTTCTTGATCTTGATATCCGAAAGACTCCTTGACAGGATACAGGCCACGGACCTCTGAATCTGTCTTTTCACAGTCCATCTGCCCTTGTTCAGTTGATTGTCTCTGATTTCGAATGCCAAATGCTCCGTATGGAGAAAGTGGTAATCAGGGCTCTTTGCGTGCGGAATCAAAAGGTCCAAAGCCCGTGGGATGGGCAAAGGCTGCTTCAACGCACTACAGTCTAAATCCCTTTCCCCCACCCTATCCTGCCCATATAGCTCAACAGGAGGATCTTCATTTCCCTCAATTACCCCATTATCTAATTTTGTTGCCTTGTTGAACTCTTGTTGCCCAGACCCTCCCTCACCACCCAATTCTGAAGGCCAACTGACCTCCATTATGGTCAATGGTCTTATCTACCCCATGGGCCTCAGGCTGAGTGGAGTTCTTTACTAGTAACGAAAACCCCTTCAAAAGATGATCAATTTTATCGTTTAATGTTACTAGTTGCGAGAGGACGAGTCTAAAAGATTTGCCCAAAAGATGGCATAACTGTGCCATTTCAAAGTTACCAAGAGTGTCTACTTGATCCATTTGTGCTGACCTTCCCTAAATCCTCAAGGTAGTGTTAACCACGTCCTTCCGGGGGGGAGGGGACTAGTCAGGGGGACCAGGCTCCACAGTGCATAATAGTTGTTATAACAGCATTTAAAGGTTGTTATAGCAGCAATATATAAATAATGAGTGGACCTCAGTAAGACAGACTCTCAGTTCAGTAGCCAATGCTGAGGGAAAGCGAGGAGGGCAGTAGGCCTGCAGCAGGAGACAGAATGATTTTAAAGTCAGCTCCTCTGCCTTCTTCTTTCTCCGGATGGCCTCTTCTGCAGCAGAACAGCAGGCTCCTCAGCCTTTTCTGGTGATCAAATAATCACTTTGATGATTAATAATTGTGGGTAGAGACTAAGGCAATGAATGAGTTTCATTGTGAGAGAAACCTACATAAGAAAGGCCACAAGAAATGAAAAAAACACATTTTTTAAAATGAAACAGAATACAAAATAATGGACCCTGCTTTAAGAGAGAATTTCTGACTATGCATTATATGGTCAGTGTAGACTCATATGATGCAGTTTAACTATACTGAACTGCATTATATGAGTCTACACTGATCATATAATGCAGTTCCAAACTACATTGTATGGGAGTGTAGATCCAGCCCATGATAGACAGATTAGCACTTCTAATCAATTGAATTCTTCATATAAACTAGGAATGTGAGTTGGAAGTTTTCTAAAGAGCATTTGATAAAAAGCAAAAAGTTAAGAACTGGGGGATTCTTTTTACAAAGGCAATTGAAGAGTAAAGGGCCTTTTTTCCTTCTTTCCTCTTTTCTCTCTATCACTCTCTCATTTCCCCCCACTTTTTCTTACTATCTTTACATATTTGTTTTCCTCGCTTTCACTGTATTTACAGCAAATAACACAATAAAAAATTAATTTACAAAAAAAGAATGTTTTAACTGAAAGGAACGTGCTATGAACAAGGGATTTTATAGCATAGAATGGAAGATTGCCTTGGAGGATTTTATTGGGAATAAAGGTTTTCAAGACAGAGCTGTGAAAGAAGAATTGAAAAGAGGAGGCTCTGCCCAGAGACGTGATGGGGAAGTAAACAAAATGTCTAAAATTAAAAGGAACCATATGTCTGAGGTGATGTACAATTGCAGCTTTATTTACTTTGGGTGAGTTATGTCTAATTTTTAACATAGTTGAGATTCAGTAGAAAATCCCCTGTCAAATATAAATATTTATAGGTAATCAAAGGAGTGGATATATTTGGCCTGAAGATAATAGGCTTGTCATTTGATTTCTCAAGGTGGGAAGTCTGGTCTAACAAAAAGAAATGTTTATATAAGAATGTTTCTAGGATACATTATATGTCACCACAAATGTCTGTTAGTTCATTCTGTATTTGAGAACTAGTATACTGGGCATTCCTAGTTGCAGTTTCAAGAAGACTTTTTAGATCAGTGTCTCCTGATCTGGCACAAGATCTGAACAAGGTCCTGAAATTACCACCATTGTGCAAAGGTTCTTCATGGGTAATAGGTCCTAAATCATTGCTTTCTTTTAAAGCCAGTTCTTGTCAGCCACAATGGATAATAATTTTCACAACTGACAGAAGTTTCTTTCTGTTTTCTTCTGCTTTCTTCTTATTTTCTTTATCATGATGATTAGTTACATCAAGATGTTTTCCATAGTGAATTAGCAAGAAGTTTTCAGCCATGCACAAGTTGTTCTGATGGTACTCTGTTTTTTGTGTCTACTGAAGACTTGTATTGCATCTTTCCATCACACAAATGGTTTAGCAACCAATGCACCAAGCTTCTGATGACCACCTCTACCCCAGCCTCTCCACCAGACACCACACAGTACTTACAGAGTGCCCCTTGTAGAGGAAATGAGTAGGTTAACCAAGGAAATCTGTTGAACCATTTGGGTTGAAAACTTAGATGCCTCTCTTTATCAACAGGAAATTCATATCCTGGCAGTGGAGTCTGTGGATTTTGCAGTAACTGAGTTTTCACTTGGTCATCAGAAAATGTCTTGTTCATATAAAGTCCAATGTCTAACAATGATACTGCTTTTTGTCTTTGCTCCTGTATCATGGTTTCTTTGGCAGGACTTGCATTAGATGGATCAGTAGTAGACACTTCAATTTCCACAGTTTCCTCAGTTTTCACCTGCAACCTGGGTGTGCATGTTCTGGGATCTTCATCAGTACCAGCTGCTGCAATGGTTCTCAACAGCTACCTTCTTGGTCTTCAATATTTGGCTTTTTCTTTTTTGCCATGAACTCAAAAACATTCCGTTGCTTTGATTGACATTTAGAAAACTTCTGGAGTCAGGTGAATGAGAGGAAACACTGACAGCAATTAACAGAGCTTTCAGTCTCAGAACAGCAACCCAAGCTAGCAGACAATTGCACAGTAAGTCAGCTGTGTTTGGAATGACCCACAGCTGCTTTTATGTCTTCCTTTTATACCCCATTGGGAGAAGGAAGAAGGCAGACATAAGAGAGCGCTCTGAAAGGGGCTTTAGGCTGGTTTTACATTGCCATACAAAATCCAGATAATCTGCTTTGAACTGGATTAAATGGCACTGTAGACTCATATAATCCTATTTAAAGATGATAATGTGGATTATCTGATTTGACAATCTGGATTATATGGCAGTGTAGATCCAGCCTTAGAATCTGGCATGAGCGTTGAAACCAAATAGAATCCTTCACATATATTGGCAGAGGCTCAAAGTCTAACATGAGGCCTGAAACAAAATGTCATCCTCCAAATATTGGTAAAGGTACAATGCCAAAAATGAGTGTGGAAACAAAATGAAACCCACCCAGTATGCTGATTAAAGCCTAAAGCCTAAACTGAGGGCTGAAACCAAATGAGGCGTCCAAATATAATGTCCAGAATTAAAGCCTAACATGCCAAAGCTTAGCTCTTGATACATGCAATAAAATGTAGGCCTCGAGTATTGTAGAAGGCGAAGGGAGATGTGATGACACAATTCATGAGTGGGATTGCCTGTGCCTTCCTCTCAGACAGTGTGCCCCCCTCCAGACAACAATTCATTAAGCATTATTTTAAAGGAAGGAGTTGTCTGCAATCTTCCTATATGGCTGAACAATAATGACTGGAGGCTGAGTGTGACTCATACAGGGAACAACTTACTAAGAGTTTGTTCTAAAGGGGGGAGGGCAAACCTGTTGTGAATGAGTCTTCTGAGGCTGTGAGTGATAATGGAGGGATCAGGAGAGGAAGGAAGAACCCTCGCGAGGAGGGCTCGCTGGAAGATTTATACAGGAAGAGAATCAGGGAGATTGATGAGGAGTCTTCTGAGGAAGATTCATGTGGGGACTTGGGAGGGGATCTTGAGCTAGAAATGGATGCTGAGGAACCAGTGGTGTCGGAGGAAGTTGGCATAGATTGGACATGGGCTTCGGAGGATCTTGGGGAGGAATCTGGGTCCATGGATGCTGTAAATGCTGGAGAGACTTGGGTATCTTCAGAAGCAGATCCCACATGTTCTGCCTGGAGGAATGAGGGTAGTTCCACAGGTGTGGATAGAGTTGGGTGTGGGCAGGATGATCTTGACTCTGATGAGGAGTTTGGGATGCCTGATCCAAGGGCGTTGGCTGTTTGGAGCTCAGATTCTGATGAGGAGTTTGGGACACCTGATCCAAGGGGATTAGAGGTTTGGACACCCAAGGAAACCTAAATAAATTGGGGATCTTGGGTCACTATGCTTTGTGTGTGGCAAGGTGTTGCTGGGCGCCATTGGGTTTCCTGTACGTGATTCTGAAGACTGGCTTGGGACTTTGCAATAGATGTAAGTTTGATCCGGGTTATTCTGTAACGGAGGGCTGGAATTGTGTGGGTTTCCCTGGACTGCACTGTTATTACTATTTTGCATTAGCTGCTGTTTGCCTCCGTTGTCTTGGCTGTTTGTGCCATTCCATGACGTGGACCTTCTTGTGACGACTTCACCCCTTGGACCTTGGACTGGAACTCAACTTGGCTTATCTCCTCGCTCCCAAACTCGGCTTGGCATCGTTCCTGTCTTTGTGGCTGTCTACTGTTGCTGACTACTGGCTTTGTTTCCGACCCTGACGCATTCTCCTTATCCCGACTTCGGACCGGCTTGACTACGTTACAGCGGTCTGCTCCTTTAATTCCTGGCTCTGTGTTTGTCTCTGCAGCAATTTGCCACTAACTCTTCAGCGTCTTCCAGTTTTGCTTGTTTTTGCCGCTCTCAGCAAATAGCTTTTTAGCCCAGTTTGGGTTCTTGTTTCAGTTTGGAATCGCTGTTGCACTTCTGGGTTTTGGGAACGTTTTTTGGGGCTTCATAACTGTTTGCCTTTGTTTGTTTTGCCATTTTAAGCCCGTTTTGAGCTTTTGGGCTGAGCTCAAGTATTCTATGTTAAATCTGGATTATATCTCTGGTTAATTCGGATTATATGCCAATTAATTCTTTTGGCGTTTTTCCTGCTTTGACTGCCCAATAACACTGAAGATTACGTGTTTCAAGTCTCTGTTAATTTATTGAACTATTTTTGGACTATTACTTTAATAAACTATATTTTGGCTCTCAGTTGGCATCTGACCTTTGACAAAACCTCCTCTGCAACACAATATGCCTTCCTTGAGGCAGCTCAGGAGGCCTAGATGCCACCAGGTGAGAAGAGGAACTCTTCTGCTTAGTGCAGCCACCCAAACCTCCAGCCCAGCCCTTATGTTCTATTGGAAATTCTTGCCAATAAATGCCAAGGGCTTAAACTGCCCAAATGTTAGGGGGAATCCCTGGGACAAAGGCCTACTATCCTCTGGAAAAGGAGAGGGTAGGGAACAAGGAGGGAAAGGCCTAATTCCTCATTAGGAATCTGCCTCCTACCTCAAGCTGAAGCAAAGAAGACCATCAGGGGAGGAAAGCAGCCTTAAATAGCCTTCAGCTCCACCCCTGTAAACTGCCCCCAATAAGTCTGGTCTCCTTTATGGGGGCCTTCAAATCCCCCCCCCCTTCTCATTAGGTTTTGCCTTCCAGTTGCAGGTGGGTCAACTTGGTTGCTTCCACTTTATTAGTAATTGCTGCTATTGCAATGTAAATTGGTGGAAAGTTAGATAATGACAGTGTGAATAAATTGTCAAAAATTTGCTGAGATAATGCTTGCAGTTCTGGAGGGACTCTTAATTTTTGGTTCTCCTTGACTTTGCATGGGGATTTGGTCATAAGTAAACCAGGTTTTTTTAGTCTGATTTTTTTTGGGAGGGGGGGTGATTTGAGCCCCTAACACCCCCCCCCCCCCCCGCCTACAGGCTTGACTGGAGACATTATAGTAAGATGCATAAACATTGGTAAGAAAGTGTAAATTTTCTTCTTTTTGTTCTTTGCTCTTTTCTTTCTTTCACCTTTTCCTTTTGTTTATACAGTAGAGTCTCACTTATCCAACATAAACGAGCCGGCAGAACATTGGATAAGCAAAAATGTTGGATAATAAGGAGGGATTAAGAAAAAACCTATTAAACATTAAATTACGTTATGATTTTACCAATTAAGCAACAAAACATCATGTTTTACAACAAATTGAGAGAAAAAGCAGTTCAATACACGGTAACGTTATGTAGTAATTACTGTATTTACAAATTTAGCACCAAAACATTGCAATGTATTGAAAACATTGACTACAAAAACTGCGTTGGATAATATAGAACGTTGGATAAGCGAAGGTTGGATAAGCGAGACTCTATTGTATTTCGTTTTCTTCTCTTATGTTATTTTATTGTATTGAGAATTATCTAATTATTTAAAAATACAACATCCCATAGTAATGAATTCCTTTATTTCACCGTCTATTGTTTGATAAGACCTTCTGTTTTATGGAAGAAACTACTGCGTATATTTTGCTCTATGGGCTACCTTTTAAAGGATTTATTTATTTTTGAACTTTTAATGCCTTGCACTTCTAGTCCTGAGGGAAGCCCTAAGCATGCTTTCAGATGGAGAAGTCCTATTGTTTTCAGTCAAAATATATTGGGCATACATGTATTTTATATATGAATTTTCCTCCTTCACTGATTTTCTATTATAAGATGAAAGATTAAAGAAGCAGTAGGAAAACACTATAAGGTTACAAATGGAAAAGGACACCCAATTCTGCCCCTTTTCCATCATGAAATCCTATAAATTATGCAGGTCAATTGCACAATAAAAGCCTCCTCTGAAAACAACACTTGGCAGCTTAAAAAACTAGAACAAGAAAACAGTTCTCAAACTCTATAATATAAATATGCAAAATATAGGAAATTGCTATTACACACCATACTTCAAATATAAAATAATAAGAAATATGGCAGTGTTAAGAGGAGAGAGAAAGAGCAAGCGTCACACACAAAATAAATTACACATCCGTTTTGTAGTAACCAACTACAAGCCTCCCTGAAGAGTCAGATTTTTACTGTTCACCCAAAAGGCAAGCAGCAATTGAACAAATCTGTTCTCACTTTGGAATGGCTTCTATAGTTTTGGTGTTATGACTGAATATAGCCTCTGTTCAATGACCCTGCCTACATTGCTTCTGAATCTGTTGGGTCCCAGATGTTAGATGAAGTACACAAGGAAGATGTGCCAAGAAATGTGTGTGTGTGCGCGCGCATGTGTGAGAAAGAAATATATAGAGAATATGATTTTTTTTCATAGAATTCCTTTCCAGTAGAGATTTGTCAAGTATTTGCACAGAGTCCTATGGGCAGAGATCTGTGGATCTCCAGACACTATTTGACTTCATCCCCCATCAGTCTTAGCCGGCAGTCTTTGACTCTAAAGGATAAGTCAGGTAAAGAAATGTCTCAAACCTTTAACTCTATTTTCAGGCAAGATGGAAGTAAACCTGGAACATTATAGACAGATGATGGTTGAGAGTTTATAAAGAGCCAACATGAGGTGCATTATTTTGTCACTAATAATGAAGTGAAAGTAGGGATTGTGGAGGAGTTTAATAACTTTAAAAACAAAAATGTGGAAGTATTTCACTATCATTACTTCTAAAGAGTTATAACCATAGTTTCCAGCATACTATGAAAACAAGTCCTGCTGATGTTAATATTCCAACTCACCAGCAGTGTAGAAAATAGTTTATGGGATCTCTGTGAAAAAAAAGTTCAATTATTCAGAAAGGGAGGCTTGAGGTTTCTAAAATCATGAGCATATTTGCTAACAGATATCAAAAAAAGTTTTACCACTGAGATATTGATTGTAGAAAAGCAGATAGGCCAGTGTTTCTGCTAAACGGTGATGAGGATGAAGCTGTTGTTGGCACTTTAATTCCAAAGAGTTACAAAACAGTAATACCTAGGAAGACTGAGTGTAAAAAAGGATTTTAAAAAAGGATCTAGTCACAAACAGGTAGGTTAGGAGAAAGAATGATGTAGACTGCCTAGCAAGTTCCACAGTTGAGTTCTTGTTTCTGCTTCTGAGAAGCTCCCCACCCATTTTAAATAGATGCATTTTTCCTAGAAACATGTTTTCTAAGGAGATTTAAGTGTGTATGAGTACTGGCACCCTTTAAACACACACACCACCTCTGAACTAGTTTCATTTCAAAGAAAACTAGTCGCCATTTTAAACAATCCATTTTTATTCAGCAATTTGAAACTTTTAGCACATGGTTTTCATGGTCTCATAATGGTTTGTCAGTTTTAAATAAACCATTTGTCAACATTTATTATTCAATGTTAAAAGATGGAAGACATGCCTTATAAGACTTATTTTTCAGGACTTTGAAACATATTTTAAAATAGCTTTATCAGGAGGCCTTAAAATACTTTCTAACCCTCCAAGTGCCTTTTCAGCTCTCCCCATTTTGGAAATTATGTCTGATTTCCCACTGGGTGAACCATACAGTCTCAGCCTCAGAAAATCCCAAGATTGATGTGTTTTAGAATTGCCTTAAGTTGGAAGTGACTTGAAGGCACCCACAACATCAAGAAATCATCTAAACAATAGATTCCTTAGTTACCAAAAGACATGTGAGGCTATATGTTACGAATGTACATTTGTGCAATACACTTTAAAAACATATTTTCTGTATTTAACATGCTCAATTTTCTAGAAATAAAACATTTTGTCCTGGTGAAACACTCGTGCAAACTTTGGCCAGGAGATCTAATCATATAACTCATATTATATGTGATTTGGGCAATGCTTCAAAACCCCATAAACTGTATATCTCACAGGAAAGCCTGTTAAAGCTTTCTGTCTTCTTGGTGACATATTCACTGTTTCATGATTAATGTGTAAACCTAGCAGGCCAACCATGATGGCGTGGCTTGGGTGGGTTGTATATGTATTGGAATTCTCCTAAAATATTTTTAAATAAAATGATTTAAAATGCTGTTTTAAAAACAGACTTATTTGATACCAAAATCCACCACCAAATAATCACGTGTAGTTGCGTGTACCCTATACACATCATCGTCCACAAAGCTATAGGCATTAGTATATCTATGGATCCTTCACCAACTTTTTTGTTTTGTTTTATGCAGCCTTGCTACTGGTTCCTAAAATATAAAGAAATTGGCCTACCTGCAAAGATGTTTTAATTAGAAGTGGTAATAAGTTTAACATCAAATCACAAGAAGAAATAGCATCTCAGTTCAAACATATTTCATGGTATCAATATAGACAAATTAGATAATATTTTAATAAAGATTGTAAAATTGGATTTACAGAGAAAAAAGAGTTTTGCGATAGTATTTTATATACGGAAAAGAAAATAATAAAGACATATGAAAAGTTAATTGAATGGGCAACTGAAACAGAAATGATTAAAAATTCAATGGTCAGATGGGCGAGAAATATAGGGAGAACAATAAATTTGAAAGAATGGGAATTAATCTAGACTAAACGTCTAGAATACACATATGCGTTTGATTTAAAAGAAAACTGGCCCAAGATGATTCATAGGTGGTATATTGCACCAGGTATGTAGTCGAGGAGGGGGGGGGAGCTTGAAGGGCTTCAGCCCCCCCCCCCCCAAATTCTCAGGGAGGTCCGCGAGAAGGCCTTACATTTAGTATTTAAACTGTTATGTCTATTCATATCATGATCTGATCACCATGCTCAATATATCTCATATGCATGGGGATATTGGGATAACAATACAAAAGGTTTGCTAGGGTAGATCTTGTCTCACCCAGACTCAGCCCCCCCCCCCAATCAAAATCCTGGCTACCCTACTGTATTACACCAAAAAAATTGGGGATAATGTATAAAAATGTAGATAAAAACTGCTGGAAATGCAAACAACAAGAAGGCTCATATTACCACATGTGGTGGTCATGTGGGGAAACAGGAAGATATTGGAAAATGATCCATAATGAATGTAAAAAAATATTACAAGTAGAACTCGCTCCCCAGGGAGATTAGGCAGGCCCCTACCCTCCTCTCCTTTCGGAGGAGCCTGAAAACCTGGCTCTTCCAGAAGGCCTTTGATGAGTGATCCCTGTAGGATTGACCTGTTTGCCTACTCAGTATTAGACCCTCAGGTATGCCTTCCCCAGTACTATAATTGCACTTTAATTGACTATGACAGCTGGGTAATCTCCCCTCCCTAATGATTTCGACATATTTTGCACCTTGACCCAGATCCTTGGGATTTTAAGATTTTATCCTTGTATGTGACTTTTTATGACTGTTTTATCGTTGTTTGATGTTTTATTGCTAATTGATCTGTTTTATTGTTTGCGTTTGCTTTTATATTGTTGTTCTGGGCTTGGCCCCATGTAAGCCGCCCCGAGTCCCTTCGGGGAGATGGGGTGGGGTATAAGAATAAAGTTATTATTGTTATTGACACAACGACGTTGTATGACACAGCAAACAAGATAGTTATGCTGGATTTTGTTTCACAAAATCACAAGTCGAACACTTCCCAAGTGTCTAGGACTGTGTGATGTATTTTCGGATGATGCGTGCAGATCCCAGTAGGGTGGCCTTTTGCAGTTGGCAGATCGTAATTTTGTCAATGTCTATTGTTTCCAAATGCCGGCTGAGATCTTTTGGCACGGCACCCAGTGTGCCCATCACCACCGGGACCACCTGCACTGGTTTCTGCCAGAGTCTTTGAAGTTCAATCTTGAGGTCCTGGTAGCGGCTGAGTTTTTCCTGTTGTTTTTCATCAATGCGACTGTCACCTGGGATGGCAACATCAATGATCCAAACCTTGTTCTTTTCCACAACTGTGATGTCTGGTGTGTTGTGTTCCAGAACTTTGTCAGTCTGGATTCGGAAGTCCCACAGTATCTTTGCGTGTTCATTTTCCATGACCTTTGCAGGTTTGTGATCCCACCAGTTCTTTGCTGCTGGCAGGTGGTACTTGAGGCATAAGTTCCAATGAATCATTTGGGCCACATAGTTATGCCTCTGTTTGTAGTCTGTCTGTGCAATTTTCTTACAGCAGCTGAGGATATGATCAATGGTTTCGTCGGTTTCCTTGCAGAGTCTGCACTTTGGGTCATCAGCTGATTTTTTGATCTTGGCCTTAATTGCATTTGTTCTGATGGCTTGCTCCTGGGCTGCAAGGATCAGGCCTTCTGTCTCCTTCTTCAGGGTCCCATTTGTGAGCCATAGCCAGGTCTTCTCCTTATCAGCTTTTCCTTCAATTTTGTCAAGGAACTTCCCATGCAATGTTTTGTTGTGCCAGCTGTCAGCTCTAGTTTGTAGTGTGGTTTTCTTGTACTGGTTTTTTGTCTGCTGTGCTTTGAGGAGTTTCTGATTTTTGACTTCAATCAAAGCAGGTTCTTCACTTTGCTTTACATATTCTGCCAGGGCATGTTCTTCTTCTTTGACTGCTTCTTTTACTTGTAAGAGTCCTCTGCCCCCTGATCTTCTAGGCAGATATAGCCGGTCAACATCACTGCGAGGGTGCAGTGAATGATGAATGGTCATGAGTTTTCTTGTTTTTCTGTCCAAATTATCCAGTTCCGCCTGTGTCCAATTTATAATGCCAGCAGTATATCTTATGACAGGTATGGCCCAGGTGTTTATGGCCTTGATGGTGTTGCCTCCATTGAGCTTGCTTTTGAGAATTTTTCTGACCCTTTGTGTGTATTCTTTGCCGACCACAGTTTTCACATGTTCATGCTTGATGTTGTCCAGCTGTAATATGCCCAGATATCTATAGGCCTCTGGCTGGTGACACTTTATTGTTTGGCCATTGGGCATATTTATGCCCTCACTTTCAATGATTTTTCCCTTCTTCAATGCCACTGTTGAACATTTGTCCAAACCAAACTCCATGTTGATATCAGTGCTAAAAATTCGGACATTGTTGGTCAGAGACTGGATTTCAGTTTCCGTTTTCCCATATAGCTTCAGGTCATCCATGTACATCAAATGTGAAATTTTGTGAGAATTCTTAGATGTTTGGTAGCCGAGATTTGTTTTTTGTAAGATTGTTGACAGAGGGATCATGGCAATAATGAAAAGCAGAGGGGACAATGAATCTCCCTGGAAAATTCCTCTCCTGATGTTGACAAGTCCATAGCTTTCATTTCCAACAAACAGTTCATTTTTCCAGTGCTCCATCATGTTTTCAATGAAGGTGCCAACATTTTTATTAATCCCGATGGCGTCCAGGCACTTGATGATCCAGCTGTGTGGGAGTGAGTCAAAGGCCTTTTTGTAGTCACTCCACGTCATGTGAAGATTAGCTTTTCGGCTCTTACAGTTCTCCAAAATCATTTTGTCAATCAATAACTGGTCTTTTGTGCCCCTGCTTTTACGTTTGTTGCCTTTCTGTTCATCTGGCAAGATGTTTTTTTCTTCAAGATAGTCTTGAATTCTGTCAGCTATGATGCCAGTCAGTAGTTTAAACATAGTGGGCAGACACGTTATTGGCCTGCAGTTTCCTGGTGCTGCTCCTTTTGCTGGATCCTTTTGTATCAGGTATGTTCTTCCAGTTGTTAGCCATTCACTGATACTTCCTTTCTGCAGCATCTCATTGAATTGTTGGGCCATTTTTCCATGTAAACTAATCAGATGTTTGAGCCAAAATCCATGAAGTTGATCACTACCAGGCGATGTCCAGTTCTTGACTTTTTGCACTTGTTTGCTGATCATTTCAGTTGTTATTTCCATCAGTTCCATTTTGTTCTGTGAGAATTTTCCTTCAAACTCCTTTATCCACCCAGCGTTTTTGTTGTAGTTTTTATTATTTTGCCAAAGTTCTTTCCAGAACTTCGTTGTTGCAGTTTTCTCTGGCTTTATGGTTACTGTGTCTGTTGTTTGGTTCAGACTCTGGTAGAACCGTCTTTGGTCTGATTGAAACAGCTGATTTTGTCTGTACTGGATGATTCTGGCTTCATACCTTTCAATTTTTCTGGCTGTTGCTGTAATTTGTTCTTTCACGATTTCCAAAGCTTCTTCAATTTTTCTGATGTTTAGCCAGTACTTTCGGATCAGGTATTGCTTGGTTTTGTCATTCTTCATTTTCTTCTCTTTCATATTTTTGAGGTTACTTGCATCTGATCTAAGTTTCTTGATTTTCAACTCTAGCCTGACCTTCCACTTTGGTTTTCCAGTCGATTTTCTTTGGGGCTGCCTAGGTTGTAGGAGCCCAAGCTCTTCTGTTACTATCACTGCTGCACTGTAGGCAAACTGGTTTGTTTGTTCAATTGATGTTATTTGCACAGTGGAGAGTACTGTATCCACATCTTTCATGAGAGGCACCAGGTGTCTCTTGGGCACTGTTTTTAGAGCTGGGAGCCGTTTTCTTATGGCATTTGCTGCAGCATGAGCCATGATCTTATCCTTGAGCTCTTGTTGTCTTGCTGTCAAGGTTCCTGGTGGTTCAGCAGATGTTTCAAGTGCTGGTTCTTCAAATTCTTGCAAAAGCTCAACACTTTCTTCTGATTCAATCTGTTCCACCATTCCAAGTGTTGCTGGAGTCTCTGTTGCAATCTGTGCTGTGGTCTGATGGTAATTTACTTTGCAAATTTTATGGATTTCTTTGAGTTCAACTTCACTGAACACTTTGTTTCTGGTTATGAATCTTCGTTGGTCAGCCAGTCGGGGTTCTGTTATCTGTGAGTCAGGGTACTCTTGTTTCCACAGTTGATGCATCCTTTTTTGGTAGCCACGCCTTTGAGGTTCAGATTTGTAGTAGCATTTCATAATTGTGCGGTTTTCTGGCATTGTGTATTTCTGCTGTTTCTGTGACTGTTCATTTGGGTTTTGATGATTCCGTAGCCCACTTGTCGATGGATGTCCAGAATCAGCAGCATCCACTGCGGTCCTTTTTATCCTGGGCGACGACCGAGCCAGTATAGACTTCGTTTGGGTTTGATTCTCCATAATGCTAATGGGTTAAGTGCTCTTAGTTCTGCTCCTCAGCTGAGGCCTCTCTGGCTTGGTTGGACCTGCTGGTAGTTACACTACCGCCAGCACAGCCCTCAGTCATCATTGGAGCAGTTAAGCCCCCCCACCACGTCAAGGTGGCACCTGCGGGGGGGGAAGTTATTATTATTATTATTATTATTTCCCAATGAAGCTAGAAATATATTTATTAGGAATGTTTGATGCAGACTTTTTAAAGAATTCTAACACAGACAAATTGTTTACTTATTTTATAACGGCGGCTAGAATGGTCTTCGTGAAATTTTGGAAGCAAGATTTAATCCCCACAAAAATACAATGGCTAGACAAAATAAGAGAAATAAAAAATATGGGCAAATTGACCTTTCTGTTAAAACAAAATAATGGAAAAGGAATGAAAGCGACGGATTGGACTAACTTTGAGGAATACTTTAAAAAGAATAAATAAAAGATATGACGATAGTTAGATATTGAAATGGTTGAAAAGAATGCGACTTTTCTTTTCTTTTTCTTTTTTTTGAAGAGAGAGAGAGAAAAAAGATAGGAATATGGGTTTTTACCTAGAGTTCCTGTGAAGGGCAAAGGAAGAAGAATGGAAGTCAACCAGCTTTTTGTTTTCTTCTCCCTTTTTCTTTTTTAATTAGCAACATACTCTTTTTAGTTGTATTTCTTCTTTCACACTTTTATCCTATTTATAATTTGTTCTCACTCTTTTGCTGTATATATCACTTAAAATGTCAATTAAAATTATTTAAAAATAAAAAATAAAATAAAATAAGAATATTGAATATTCTTTTTAGGACCTTTTTTTGCAAGTCTAAGCTAATTCCTCCAAAAGAAGAACTAGTGTTTTTATTTTTACCTGCATTGCAGGTGGTAAACAACACCCAGTAGTTTCATATTTAGGAAATTCACATGTTTCCTGATGAGGAAGTGCATCATGAGAACTTGCAGAAGTAGTTGGAGACTTGACGTTGTCTTCTCAGGACATGCACAGGTGAGCAAAATGTCTGCATGTATAAAGTGGGGTGTCCCGCTCCAAATGAAACCTTTAAGCTCTCTTCCTATTAGTTCTTTGTCCAGGAATGTGTTTTCTGAGAAGTCACATGGTTATAGAGAAGTCAATCGAGGGAGGGGGCTGTGAAAATGGCCCCTGTATAGCCATTTCAACCTGTTACACTCTTCAAACAAATTGGGAATGATGGAAACTATTGCAATTGGATATTTCCAACCAGGTGTGTCACAGGGTTCTGAATCATCATCCTACAGGCCCACAAGGAAGTCATGTGATCATAGAGGAGGCACATGACTTTCTGGGACAATCTGGGGAGAGGCAAAGAATGGTTTTTCAGATCATTTTCCATCCACATGGGACACAGAGCTCTAAAATGCCTTCCTACAGATCCACAAGGCTATTATGTGATTGTGTGGTGTTTATATGACCTCATACGGTCGCCCCACCCACAGACAGGACTTCTGCTGAGGACATGATAATCATCTGGGGTGGGATTTCTGGGGCAGGGCACCTGACAAGGCACAGGGTTTAATATTTTGATTGGAGATGCACCTTTAACTAAGTACATATGTACTAAGAGGAAATGAAAACTTTTTGTTTCATTTAGGCAAAGGTTGTTTTTTTTTACACCAAATGACACAGAGATATTTCTAAAGAAATGGTGTCTCAGTACCAATAGCATGCTGCTATTCAGCTCTGATGAATATCTTATTATTTCACGCCTGATAATATTTAATTTTTAAAAAGGAAGAATACATATTCTGAAACTTTCCTGATTTTTGACATAAATTAAAACATCCATGAATCAGTTCTATAAATTATTCCATAATAAGATATATTTTACAAACACATACCTTTTATTTTCAGGTCACTGGCACTAATGTAGATGAGCTTTATGTATCGAGCTGAAACTTATTTAAGTCTAAAGAGTTAGGAGTCGATAGCTTCAGTGAGCCCTGACTGGTGAGGAAGGAGTTCCAACCCAAACTTCAAAGGAGCTTTTCATGGTTCTGAATTCCAGTCTCCAAATGAGTTCAATGTCCTGGACAGGTCTCTTTAAAATGACTGGACTAGATAGATACACTGATATAGGAACCACTAAGCAGTACTGTCTAAAGCAGGACTTCAGCATACTGTTGTAGTTCAGTCTTTGATTGTGCCTGCATCTGATGTCACTGAGAAAGAGGTTCATGGGGATTCTGGGCCTGCAAGCCCACAGGAGATTTTAAGTCCTGAAATTGAGGCTTCTCTGTCTGCAGTAGCTAGTGAAGAACACAAAGGGGCCCAGATGTTGATGAGAAACCATTCACTTGGGAGTTAAGGTCAGGGGATGAGATGAACTCAGAGGATGACATTTCAGGTGGACACTCTAATGAGCCAATAGATAGGAGATTTATGCTTAAATCATTTGCTGCATCTGCCATGTTTGTACTGCAAATGTCAATTTCCCATGTCAATTTGAATGAGAACTGGTTTAACCTACCCCATAGAGAAAATGAACTAAAAAAAATTAAGGGCACTCCCTACAATGTGGATCCCAAACTCATTCACCCCTGATTCAGTAGTATGGGATTTCAAGGTGCTTGCTGATTTATTGGATGCACATCCCCACCTTGGACTGTGCTCAAGGCAGCACTGTTTAGCCCTGGAGTGCATCGAGTGGCCATGGCCAGCCTTGTCTTCCCTCGGAGCCCTGGGAGAAACCTGTGACTTTTTGACCGACTCCCTCTGGGTCAGCCCCCTTTAAAACACTCAGGAGGTGGCTCTCACCATGGCACACCCCAAGGAGGCTCTAACCCAAAGGAGTGGCCAGTGTTCTTGCCCTCTCTCCCTCCCTTTCTGTGGCAGGTTGGGAAGCAAGGCTGCTTGCCTGGAAAGAGGAGTCGGGTCCTCAGAAGAACCACTCTCCCCATCCCCCAGGAAACACACAGGATGCCAGGGAAAGGGATGGAGAGAAAGGTGTATACCCAGTTTCCCCAAAAATAAGACATACTTGTAAAATAAGCAGTAGCATACCCCAAAAATAAGACATAGTGATAGGTGTGGTTATGCAGCATATCGGCGTGGAGTGGTAAAGAAGATGGGCAATCCTTCTCATCTGCCCCATCGTGACAGCTGCTATCTCAGAGGTGACTGGAGGGGTGTGGGCAGCCCCATCAACAAGGGATAAAATTGCTGACAGTATTATTGCCAATGCACTCTGAACAGGTTACATGAATAAGAACTGCTCATTTAATGAGAACTCTATTGCTCGACATGAAAGACTAGGCCCAAAAGGAAATGGAGTTGCAGGAAATTCAGGATGGAATTCCGGGTTTGGAGAGTTATGACAATATTCCAGAAGAAGATGCTTTAATTATATTGGAATAAATGTAGATGGTTGTAGCATAGGTAAAGGTAAAGGTTTCCCCTGACGTTAAGTCCAGTCATGTCTGACTCTGGGGGTTGGTGCTCATCTCAATTTCTAAGCTGAAGAGCCAGCATTGTCCGTAGACACCTCCAATGTCATGTGGCCGGCATCACTGCATGGAGCGGCGTTACCTTCCCGCCGGAGTGGTACCTATTGATCTACTCACATTGGCATGTTTTCGAACTGCTAGGTTGGCAGGAGCTGGAGCTAACAGTGGCCGCTCCCGGGGTTTGAACCTGGGACCTTTCGGTCTCCAGCTCAGTGCTTTAATGCTCTTCGCTACCGGGGTTGTAGCATACATACCTGAAAATGAGCCATTGTGTGTCTTCTTGAGGAAAAATAAATATAAGTCAGTGTCTTATTTTCGGGGAAACACAGTATGTATAATGTGTTGTTGAAGGCTTTCATGGCCAGAATCACCAAGTTACTGTGAGTTTTCTGGGCTGTATGGCCATGTTCCAGAAGCATTTTCTCCTGACATTTTGCTCACATCTATAGCAGGCATCCTCAGAGGTTGTGAGGTCTGTTGGAAACTAGGCAAGCGAGGTTTATATATCTGTGGAAGGTCTAGTGTGGGAGAAAGAACTCTTGTCTGTTTGAGGCAGGTGTGAATGTTTCAATTGGCCACCTTGATTAGTATTGAATAGCCATTCAGTTTCAAGGTCTGGTTGTTTACAGTTGGGAGGTATTAGCTGGTCCTGATTGATTCATGTCCGGAATTCCTCTGTTTTCTGAATTGTTCTTTATTCACTGTCCTGATTTTAGAGTTTTTAATACTGGTTTTAGAGGGTTTTTTTTAAATACAACCAGAGAAGTTAGCAATAGCAAAGCACTTGATAAACCAACTTGTACACAGCATATTACTTCAGAACACAGGAATGCTGGACCACTCTTGACAACCACCATGTCAGACTGCACAGAGAAGGCACTGAAACCCACAAGCATGTGGACAATTTCAACAGAAAGGAGGAAACCATGAAAATGAACAAAATCTGGCTACCAGTATTAAAAAAACTCTAAAAATCAGGACAGTGAATAAAGAACAACTTTCAGAAAACAGAGGAATTCCAGACATGAATCAATTAGGACCAGCTAATACCTCCCAACAAAGGATTCCTACAGACGGTTAACAACCAGACCTTGAAACTGAATGGCTATCCAATGCTAATTAAGGTGGCCAATTGAAACATCCACACCTGCCTCAAACAGACAAGGGTTCTTTCTCCCACCCTGGACCTTCCACACAGGGCTGTAGCCAAGGGGGGGGGGGGTTAGGAGTTCACCCCCCCCCCCCGGAAATTTTCAGTTTTTAAAAAAATACCTGGTTTTCTCATGAATTTTAACTGGTTAACCAAATCCCCATGAATGTCCACTGAAGTTTATCTGTCTTAAGTGTCCACTGAAGTTTATCAATGGAGCCTGATTTCAATAATTATTTTGCGTTATGGAATTATTCTTTATGATTAGGTAAAAAAAAGTTTCAACCCCCGCCCCCTCTGAAATAATTTTTTGGCTATGGCCCTGCTTCCATAGATATATAAACCTCCCTTGTCTAGTTTCCAATATACCTCACAACCTCTGAGGATGCCTGCAATAGATATGGGCAATAGATGAAATACTTAAGGAACATGGCCATACAGCATGGAAAACTCACAGCAACATGGTGTGTAGATTTCCAGCATGCCTGCTATGGGAAGCTGTAAGTGTTGAGGAGAGAGACGGAGAGAGAAGAGCGAAAAGAGGAGGGGGAGAAAGAGAGCAGATAGAGAGAGCGGAGAAGGGAAGAGAAGAGAGAGAGAGAAGAGGAGAGAGAAGAGAGGAGGGGGAGAAAGAAAGCAGAGAGAGAGAGGAGAAGGGAAGAGAAGAGAGAAAATAAGAGAGGATAGAGGAGGGGAGAAGGAGAGCGAGAGAGGGGGGGGGGGGGGGGAGAGGAGAGCCTTGAGCATCACCCGGGAGGGGAGCAGTGTGGACTCCGCCTAAGTGACACCCAGTTCCCTCCCTCCCTCCCTCCTCCCTCCCTCCCTCCCTCCCGGTAGCTCCCAACAGCAGCAGCAGTTGAGCACTGGAGCAGCGGCAGCATCCGCCCTTCCTTCCTTCTTCCCTTCCTTCTCTCTTTCCTTCCTTGCTTGCCTCCTCCCTGCCTGCCTGCCTGCCTTTCTCCCCTCCAGCCCTGACAGTGCACCGAAGGACCTGAGCTCCACCCGTGGCTCCTGCTGCTGCTTCCTTGCCTCCCTTCCTCTCCTCCCGGCGCCCTGAAGAGGTGGAGGCGGAGGCGGAGAGGGAGGATGCTGGGCTGCTTGAGCCTGCGGGGCATCCCTGCATCCGCCTAAGGCCCCGAAGCCAAAGGGCGAGCGAGGAAGGCGAGGGAGGGAGCCCGGGGCAGCGGCAGCGACGTTGGCGGCGGCGGCTCTGGGGCGGAGGCGAGGAGCAACCATGAACGGCGCCTGGCTCTCCGCCTCTCCTCCTCCTCTTGCTGCTGCTGCTGCTTCCCCAGAGCTGCTGGCTGCCGCTGCCCATGAACACAGGGCTCCAGTGTAGCGGGAGGAGGAGGAGGAAGAAGAAGAAGAGGAGGAGGAGGAGGAAGAGGAAGAGGAAAAGGAGGAGAAGGTGGCGGCGGCGGGCTTGGCTGGCCTCGCCCAGGGTCCCAAGGTGTTGGAGGAGGAGGAGGAGGAGGGGGAGGCGGCACCATGTCTTCTTCTTCCTCTTCTTCCTGCTCGGTGGGGCTGCGCGCCCCTCGGCCCCCCGCCGTGCCGCCCCCCATGCCGGAGCTGCCCGACCTGAGCCACTTGACGGAGGAGGAGCGCAACATCATCCTGGCCGTGATGGACCGGCAGAAGGAGGAGGAGGAGAAGGAAGAGGCCATGCTCAAGTAAGCCCCAGGCCGGCCCCTCCCTCCCCCCCTCGTTCAGTCACCCCCCCCCTGAAGGGGGGGCTGGGTCTGGTCTGAGGCTGGAGCAGAGGGAGAGTTTTATGAATGGTCCATCCAGGCAAGGCGGGGTGGAGGGGGGGGGGGGAAGGATGGGGAGGCCTACACCACTTAGGCAAGGGAAACAATGAAATGCACAAATGCAGAATGGGGGTGTCTAGCTCCTGTGAAAAAGATCTCGGAGTCCTCGTGGACAACAAGTGAAACACCAGCTAAGGATGCCATGCAGCAGCTAAAAAAAGCCAATGGGATTTTGTCCTGCTTAAATAGGAGTCTAGTGGCTAGATCCAGGGGAGTCATGTTCTGCCTTGGGCAGACCACACCTGGAATCTCACTGTGTCCAATTCTGGCCACTGCAACTGATGGAAGATGTTGACTCTAAGCTGGAATGTGTCTAGAGGGGGGTGACTCAAATAATCAAGGGTCTGGAGAACAAGCCCTATGAGGAGCGGCTTAAAGAACTAGGCATGTTTAGCCTGCAGAAGGCTAAGAGGAGGCATGATGATATAAATATGTGAGGGCAAGTCATAGGGAGGAGGGAGCAAGCTTGTTCAAACTACAGGAAAGGAGATTCCACCTGAACGTTAGGAAGAACTTCCTGACTGTGAGAACTGTTCAGCGGTGGAACTCTCTCCCCCGGAGTGTGGTGGAGGCTCTTTCTTTGGAGGCTTTTAAGCAGAGGCTGGACATTTATCTGTTGAGGGTGCTTTGATTGCGTTTTTCCTGCTTCTTGGCAGGGGGTTGGACTGGATGGCCCATGAGGTCTCTTCCAACTCTATGATTCTATGAGGCAGGTGAAAGGGGGCTCTGAGGCTGCCTGGCTTGGCTTGAGATCCCACTCAGCCCTGCCAAAGTGCCTCTTCCTCCCTTTAACACTTGAGAAAACTCCTCCTCCTCCTGAACCCCAATCCAAGCAAGCAGGAAGGCACCCCTCACCTCCTCTGGGGGTCTCTAGAAAAGATGCCTCAGGCATGCCTTCTGGCTTTATGTTGATGTTGTTAAAGCAAACCTTTGGAAGAATTTAAAGGTTTTTTTGTGGGGGAGGGGGAACCCTTCAAACCCTTAAATAAACCCAGCCTATTTTGGGAGGGTCAGGCGCTGTGGGGTTTTCCTCAGGGGAGCCTTGAATAGGCCATGCTGCCCCCCCCCCCCCCCTGGTTCAAGCACGTCCTCCACTCTGGGCCTTGGTGGCTTATGCCTGGTTCCCTCAACCACCTGCAGGAATTCTCCATCTGGGTCTCTATAGTTGTTCCTCCCTTCTTCCAATCCTTTTAATCCCCCCTTCCTCTTATCTTACCACTGTGTGTGGTGAATTTAAGGCATGTTTTCAAGAGACCAGGAGGCATCGCCGCATGGGGGATACAATAAATGCAATCAACGGCATGTCTCGTCTCACAGAAATGGTTGTACATATCCACTGGTGGGACCGTGTAGTCCGTTGGCTTCATCCCCATAGTCTTTAGCTGCAAAAGTGTGTGTGTGTAGTGATGGGGATGCCAGAGTGCTGGGAGATGCCATATTTGGGAACTGTCCTTATTTCAAACTGTCCGTCTCTCTGCTGTGCCCCAGCCTCTCTTTCTCACCCATGCCTTGCATGAACAGATCCGTTATCATTCTACCAATAAGTGCACTGAGATCTAATATCACCATCAGATGGATTTTGCTACACCTAAACAGTGTTATTGGGCCTGTGGACAGGGAGGGAGGCTTTGTCTTCATCTAACATCCTCTGGGCCTAGGTAGCAGAATACATTCTGTATATGTATACCTGTGTATCTGTAACATGTCAGCTTCCTGTTGGTACTAAGAAAATCCCTTTTCCTCTCTATGCATTTGCTTTCTATATGTTTATTTGGAAGATTCGTGGTTTCCCAAAAGGTGTGTAAACACAGTGTGAGGCTTTTTTTTGGGGGGGGGGGGAGGGGGGGGGAGATGGAGGATTGAATGCCAAGCAATGAATTCCAAGGTATGAGTTATAGTGTTTGTCTGTTCTTCTCCTCTCCCTCCAGCTAGCTGTGTCATCTATCATATGGAATCCCTGCATTCTCTGAACTTCTCTGCCATGTATATGGCAAGGGATAGACCTGCGGTCTTTTCTTGTTTCTTATTGTGATGTTGTCTGTTCTTGTTCTGAAATTTAAATGGAATTTAGATTTCTGCTGTGGTTGTGGCAGGTGCTGTTGTCCAAATATACACCTGGGTTCAGTAATGGACGAGGCAATGGGTTCAGCTTTGGGGTGTGGCTGATGTTTCTTTTGCCACCGAGACTGGTGGTAAATAGCATGCCGGATGTGGAGTCCCTAAGAATATGTAAAATTAAGAGTCGAAGCTGTCTTTATAAGTAAATCTATGAAAATTTAGATTTTATTAACGAGAATAAAAAAGAAATATGAAATCTTCTTTAATGTTCAATATCCATCTCTAACGTTATTCTATTTTTTTTAACTTTCTAGAAATTACTGATAACTTTGTGTGTGTGCACTACCATTAATACAGTGCCATACCACATGAGCTTAGTCTCAACCACTGACTAACTTCTTTGTGGTATGCTTGGGACTGCAGCAATCTCGCAAACCTGCCATGTTTGCATTTTGTATAGCCTCAAAAAAGCAACAAATTGGTACTTTTAGCTTCTCAACACTCTAGCAACATTGTTTAAGAGGAGTTACAGCAAATCATGCCTTGAAACATTGCATCAGATGTGGGGATGGAGTTGCTTGGGGAAAGCAACTTGTGACGTTGGTCCCACAAGTGGTCTGCCCTTTGCTAGGAGGTTTTTGTGACATCTCTACCCCAGAGCAAGACAGATTGTGAACTCAGCTATAGCATAGAGACATTAGTGTAGTTGATGCTTCCATCATGTCAGTGGTGTGATAGATCAGCTCCCCTTTTAGTCTAAATTTCAAAGGAGCTATCCAATGTGCCAAGTCTAGTCTAAAGATAGGATTCAGATAGTTTAGAGCGAATTTCCTGACATGGAAGACATCAGCCATCTGTGAGTGAACTCCTGACTGCCTCTCTCCTACCAAGCTTTTCTTGGCCCAGCTGACTGTATACAGAACCACATCACAGCAGGGATGGATGCCTTGTGTGCTGGTGGAGCACTACATGCGTTCTGTGCCAGAAATGCCGACTTACTCAGTATCTTAGATCCTATGCCATATTAGCCCTCAGTATTCAACCTGTTCCACAGAGTTGAAGGGGAACCTTCAAAGGAGTTTTGGAGCAACTCTTGAAAGTGAACCCTTGATCAGAGCAGAAAATGGCTTTTTGAGCTCTTGGAAGCTAGATTATTTTATATTGCTTTAACATATGTCCAAAGAATTCTGCAAAGATAATTTCTCACTAGCCTTGCAAAGCAGATTGTTGCATTCAAAAGCACCTATACAATAAGGAGTGGATTGCTGTACCAGATGAAGGGAATTATGCTTTAAGAGATGAGTTTTCCTTTTGGAATGAAGGGGTTTTGACTAAGTCCTGGTCCACAGTAAGCCTGGCACATGCAAAAAGAACAATATGATTTCTTCAGTAGGAATGAAATAATAATAAGTCATGACGGTTAGTTCTGTAATGCAGTATAGTGACTATTTTAGTATAACTTAGCAAAATATGAATGCAGGACCGCCAATGGTTTATTACTCCTTTTTCTTTATCTTTGTGGCAGGATAGGATCATTTCCTTGATTTCTTTGTGTCATTGTTCTATCAAAATTACAAAAGCAGAGTCCACTGCAGAGGTAGTTTTATGGTTAAGTAATAATACAAGGAATAAGGAGCCCCTGGTGGCGCAATGTGTTAAACCCTTGTAGCGGCAGGACTGCTGACCTGAAGGCTGGGTTGTTGGCCTGAAGGTTGACAGTTCGAATTTAGGAAGAGTGGGGATGAGCTCCCTCTGTCAGCTCCAGCTCCCCATGCGGGGACATGAGAGAAGTCTCCCACAAGGATGGTAAAACATTGAAATATCCGGGAGTCCCCTGGGCAACGTCCTTGCAGACGGCCTATTCTCTCACACCAAAATTGACTTACAATTTCTCAAGTTGCTCCTGACACGGATATATAAGGAATAATATTTTGTGGGCCTCCATCTGGGATCTGGTACCTCCAAATGTGTTGAACTACAATTCCCAACACAACAAATTACCAGTACCCAACACTAATACTGACTGTGGACAGTGAGGTTTATAGTTTCATACATCTAGAGGACAACAATATGGGCTGTTTTAGGATAAGGATGACATTTTGGGTGAACTAAGGCATTTAGTGGAAGTTCTCTAAGAATCATTTCTCTTGTGACAAGAAGGCTGGATAAGAAGTGGTCTTTCTCTGTTCTAGTGAAGGCTGAAATGGGGGAGCAAAAGGCAGGATCTGGGAATGAAATGCAAGTCCACTTTAAAGAAGCAGAAATACTACTGATTTAGCCTGTACTCAAAGACCCTGTTTCCTTGGATTAAGCCACATTGAACTCAATGGAACTTCATCCTGAGAGATATGTATGATTCAAGTAACTTTTAGCAGGAACCTTTTTTTTCTGCTCATGCATCGACTTGTTTGTGCTTCTTACTGTGCCAGAAAACTGCTTTCAGTTGCTTTTCTTGTTCTAGATTTCAAAAAGAAAGGGCTGTCAAAAATGTCACTTTCACCCTGTATTGTCTTCTTTGCTAGCTAAAGTGAAAGTGTTGTCAGCCTTGTTCACACATATTGGCTTAGGTTGCTCCGATCTTTGTAGTATTTCTACTCCCTAGGCTTGAGTAGTATCCTCTTTGGAAGGACCTTTCTACAGAGTCACCAAAATCTTTTTACTGACATAATGGTTTTTAACGGACATAATGTAATATTTTGTTTCTGAGTAGAAGAGAGTTAATAATTTCTTTATAAATTGTCTAGATGTGTATATTTCTGCAGATGACTTCAAAAGAATGAAACCAAACAAAAATGATAAAATAACACAATAATGTGATCATCTTGCATGAAGTCATAAATATCAGTTTGATATCAGTCACAACTGTGCATCAGTGGCATCTCATGCAATAATCTCAGTATCAATAAGAGGGACTTGGGATATGGAATCACACATTTTCCATGTTCAAAATACTGAACTTCATAGACTTAGGAAATTGCAGTGTCCCACCACTTAAAGTGTTGTCTGAAGAGAAGTCGGTTAACTGTGTGCAACAAATAAGGAAAGAAATGCAATAAAGTAAACAAATGGGACAAGTGTTAGAAATTCAGACTACTCTGTTGGTCCATTACCAAAAAAATCCTGATAGGAAGAGTTCCATAGCATCTTTTATTGGGGGCAACTAAAAAGCATAGCTATTAGATAATGTTCAAATAAAAGTGTGCCCACATGTTTGATGTAGCTGTGAAACTCTGTATGAAAGCATCATCTGATAACCTTTTTCCGGCACACCATTCTGTGCAGTTGTCCCACTCTTTTTCAGAATGTAGATTCATCTGTGCGACCATGGAGAAGGAAAATAAACAAGAATGCATGCACAGCCTTCTATATTATTTTCCATTGGTCCTCTGCTTGATTTTAGCACTTTGTTAAGCATAGCTCTAGCTGAGGCATCTAAATATCCATTTTCTTTTCTTCCAACTCTTTCTTTGTATATTACACTATCTTATTAATTGGGCTTACATTGCCAAGAGGTTGGTGATTGCTGTCGTAAGCAGCTGTTGCTTGTCATGAATTAAAGATAGTATACACAAATTGACAACTTATATTTATTTTTAAAAAATCTTTATAAAAGTAAAGATTAAAATTAATCCTGTCAGTTTATTTGGAAATGAAAAATATGTTGTTTTAAGTTGGCTATCTAGTTTGTCCAAATGAAGAAGTTCCTAAAACCTTTGAAAACATTCAGTACTGTATGCATTTGTGTATGTTTGCTTGCTGGAGAACATGACAAAGACTTACACAATTATATGCAATATATAGAAATTGGATTCCTATCATACTTAACCAGACAGATAAAATATGTCTGGTTTGTGGGTTTCACTTTTGCAGATCTGATTATTCACAGATTTGATTAATATGCTCTCTCTAGGTCCTCCAGCACAATCTACAATCAACTTCTGGTGGATGTTGACCATAAAATCGCACTAGAGTACCTACAAATTCCTAGGGAGATGTTCTCTCAGGTTAAAATTAGATTTTTATTCATTATTTCCCCACTTTCACAGGGTTTTTGAGCCCCTAGCCCAGTGAATGTGGAGGGCGGATTGTAGTTCATTCAGTGAATTCCTGAAGTGTGGAGTCTGATCTCACAGATCATTTTGGTGGTTGCCACTTGGACAGAATTAAAAGGGGATTCAGACACATTGATGGAGGTTTGAGCTGTCAATGGCTACTAAACAAGCTGGCTATATATCACCTTGAATATCAGAGGCAGTATCCAAGATGAAGAATATATTTGTATTCATGTGCTGCTGCTAGACTTGCTATATCTTATCCAGCATGGGTCCGCTTCTGTTTTCATGATCAGTACTGGTTTTATTTCCATTTGATACTGGTTGTGTGTTTAGCAAGGGTGGCATCTCAAATGTAACCAAAATGTGGTGCATCTATATCGAGGTACGTATATGATCACAAAATATGGAAATCTGAATGTATGTACAGTACTCCAAAAAAATCTATACATGCTGCCTGTAGTTTCCTCCAAATGAAGTAAGTTCGAGCTTTTACCAAAGGCAGCACTAGAAGCAGAGTTAGGTCAACACTAAGTGCTTTAGAAAAACCCCTCCATTACATAGGAAGGATTGTGACTCTGAGGCACTTTTATGGGATGTGATGTTAATTCCTTGTGACTGCAGACTACGCAGTCCTTTCACTTGTAAGGCATGGGACAGTTGATGTTTATTTTTCAGAGATATCTCCCCTCTATCTGAAATCATTGTCTAAAATTTATACAGGTTAGGATCAAACATTTGAAAATTTTTGGCAATATGTGTTAGTGAAGCCAAAGCAAAGTATGAGGTTTCAATGTTCATTTTTGTACCTGCTTTTTGATACAAGTCAACATGGCTCGCAGTTTTCCTTTAATTTTATCCTCTGTGTGTGTGTGTGTGTGTGTGTGTGTGTGTGTATATATATATATATATATATATATTTGTCCCCACCTCCTCATTCTCTAGTCTCCTACAGTCTCTCCTGACTTCTTTTTGCTGAGCCTATAACTGCCCAAGTATAACACAGAGACAAACACTTTTATTTTGAGCCAAGGAGCCTTGGTAAAAATGGAAAGATGGATGCCCAGGCTTTAAATCGAACCCACACAGTAATATGAAACTTTTTTCTCCACCTAAACTGCTTGAAGAAGTTCCTCCCCACCTGAACACCAAGGGAAAAGCAAAGACCTGACAAGCCTAGATGCAAACAAAAATGCAAAGTAGTCTCAGGGAAAATAAATTTACTTGCTTCAGAAATATATGTGAACAATACCCCCCTCCCCCTTTCTGGAAAATGGTTTATCTGTTATAAAGCTTTTAAGTTGATTGTTAAAACATCAACAATCTCGAACCCTTTAGTTGTTTAACTCTAAGCATATTTTTATACATGTATACTTTCAAACACAACTGTAAGTATATTATATTTGCATATTTTGAAGACTCTCAGTGTCTACCAGAATCCAAGATTATTAGAGCCTGCCAGATATAGTTAGGGAATATGTGTATGTGTGTGTCTGTATTTATATATCTTTCTGTAATATTTACAGAGATAAACAAAGGAATGCTTAAAGCCAGCATATTATCTGAAATCAAGCCTTAAGTCTACATGAGTTTTAACTTTGGGTACATTGAAACTGATAAAAAAACCAGGAAGTCTTAGGGCTCTTCTACACAAGCCCTAAAATCCGAGAGAAACCGGGATAAAGGCTGTGTGACTAGATGATGTTTGCCAAAAATGTGTCCCGAATTGCACTGTCACCTGAAAAACACAGGAAAAAAGGTGCGCTTAAAATCTGAGTTTGGCTGAAAAATGTACATATTTACATCTCTGTATATCCCTGCACTCAAGAAAAACATGGGACTTTGCTGCAATGTACTGGTGTGGACTGCTCCAGTGCATGTGCATATTTTAAAAATCCCAAAACAGCTGTAAACAAATGGAGCCATGGACACATAGTGGTTAAATGGAAGCACAATTGGAAAGCAAGCATTCCTTGGTTCTTATGTTTATAAAATTAAACAGAGCTTGAATTTACACAGTAGACACCAGCTTAGCAGGCAAGTTACCCCAAAGGAAAGCAGAGTTCAAGAGGGCAAATGTAAAGGTGACAGAAGGGTGAGGAGAGATAATGACAAGAAATCTGCTTGTGTGCACATTTGTATATCTGCATCAACGCTTATGAAGTCCAGCGTATCTCAGCATCAATTAAAAAAAGAGTAAAATTCCAGTGAATGTCCTTCATCCATTTTGCAAATTTCTAAAATCTGCTACAACTTAACCTGTCAGGATGCCAGAGGACCATTTATTGGGACCAACAGCTCCGTGTTTGAACTTGCTGTCAGCTACCACATTTTAAAAACCCACTTCTTGTCTCAGATTATGAGGCTCTCTGGAAGGGCCTTTAGATTTTGTTCCCGTGCTTTTCAGCTTTATTTTGGTGATCCATACATGTTTCTTTATCCCATAATTTTTTCTGTCAACTTCTTGTATAATCATAAACTTGTTGTATCAAATTCCCAGGTCAGTTTATTTGAACCCAATAAAATCAGAAAGAACAGGAACAAAATCTGAGACTTTTCCATCTGATCTCTGGAAGGCATTAAAGCGGTGGTGGTAAACCCCAGTGATCTTCTACAGCAGTGGTTCTGAACCTGTGGGTCCTCAGGTGTTTTGGCCTACAACTCCCAGAAATCCCAGCCAGTTTCTGGGAATTGAAGGCCAAAACATCTGGGGACCCACAAGTTCAGAACCACTGTTCTATAGCAAGCCTGCACAACCCCTGGCTCTCCAGGTGTCTGGGACTCCAACTTCCAGAAGCCATAGCCAGCTTGTCCTGTGGTCAGAAGTTCAAAACACCTGGAGGGTCACTGGTTGTGCAGGCCTGCTCTAGATATTGTTGGACTCCAAGTGCTTTCACTTTCAACTAACATAACCATGGTCAGGGATGATGAGATTTGAGACTTTGTCACATAAGGCAGACAGACTCTTATTGCCATTGGGCCATCATCTTTTGTGATGGTAGCTATCACATGTACATCCTGCTACTGGTTTGCCTTCCCCATGATTCTCTCATTCCTTTTAATTAACAGATTAATCAATAACTCTCCATCCTTTTACCTTGGTGAAATGGGTCTCTTCCACTCACATGATATCAGAAAGTGGGAGTCTCCTCTTTTCCTCCCTCCCCTTATTATTCTCAAGGTAGTTATGCTCTGCAAATATATGTGTGTGTGTGTGTGTGTGTGTGTGTTTGCTTGTCTGCACTAAAAATAATTTTAAAATTAAATGAATTGCACAACATCCTGGGAATAGGGTGGGAAAGCAGGGTTATGAAGGATGTGCAGAAGACTATAGATTAGCAAACCAGCACAGTTGCGCAAATGAAGAGAGGTATGATATTGAAGGTTCTCAATTTGGTATGTGTCCATTATTCACACTAATATAGTTGTTGCAACACAGCAGGTTGGTGTTCTAAAGTTCTTGCCACATCATTATGACATCTGTTTTTAAAGTTAGGGAAGGGGGAGGATGAGGAGAAAAGAAAAAGAAAATTAAATGGTTTCAATCTGCAAGCGGAAGGACAGGGGAAGGAAAACAATGCCACAGTAAAGAAAAAGGGAGAATAATGGGAAATATGGGAGTATGTTGTCTTAGGAGTAGTTTCCCAGGATGTTAGCCTCTTTTCAGCAAGGATTGAGAATGGATTTCTGAGGCCCCTTCCCAGGATCTGATCCCAGATTATTTGCTATGAACTGGGTTATATGAGTCTCCACTGCCAGATATTCTGGGATAAGCAGATAATTTGGGATCAGATCCTGGGATCTAGGGCAGCGTGGAAGGGGCCTGAGAAGCAGAATCTTTCACCAGAGTTTATAAAGAGAAATGCAATTTAATGTACTACTTAGAGCAGCGATTCTCAACCGGTGAGTCCCCAGATGTTTTGGCCTTCAACTCCCAGAAATCTTAACAGCTGGTAAATTGGCTGAGATTTCTGGGAGTTGTAGGCCAAAACACCTGGGAAGCCACAGGTTGAGAACCACTGATTTAGAGAATATTTTACAAAATAAAAGGAGAGAAAGCAGCGTTCAAAGTATAGACTTGCAAGTTTACTTGGCACCTTTGAAATACTCATCTAGGTCTGATAATTTGTTGCTAACTAACACAGTTTCAGCTATAGGAGCTATATGACACATGGTAAGCTTGATCAGAAGTGAAAAAGAAAGGGGAAAGTGAGGGGGCAGAGTCCTGAGAAACCACAGACACCTGAGAGTTTCTGGGATCACAGAGGCTGGTTGCCTAATTATACCGATGAGCAGTGCTCGTGCATTACTATCTCAAGCTGAGCAAAGGGGAGGCTTGAGAGGCCGAGTGAAATATGGTTAGAGGCATACAGGAAGCCCTGGACTCTCTAAGCACCTCCATTGCTCTCCCTGCAAGATGACGCAAGGAATGCTTGACTGGAGCAGTAATTTCCCCAGAATGTTCTGCGTAAGGAAAAGTATTGCCTAGTTTTTCATGAATAACTGATGGTGTATATTCTGGAGGAAATGTCCAGCATTGAAGCAACTACTGTGTCTCACTTTTAGTCCTGGATTTCTGGAAACATCACCTTTCAGAATCACAGAATCATAAAATATTTGAAAGACGTCAGAAGGGGCATCCATTCCATTCCCCTTCCCATGCAGAAATACACAATCAAAGCACTAATAGATGGCCAGACAAACCTGTTTGAAAACTACCAAAGGAGGAGGCTCCACCACATTGCAGAGCAGCATATTCCACAATCAAACAACTCTTACCATCAGAATGCTTTTCCTGATGTTTAGATGGAATCTGTTTTCTTGTAGTTTGAATCCATTGTCTATGTCCTGGTCTTTGGAGCAACACAAAACAAGTTTGCTCCATCTTCAATATTGCATTCTTTTAAATATCAAAATCTGGCTATAGTGTCACTTTATAATTTTTCTCCAAGCTAAGCATGGCCACCTTCTTAAGCCATTCCTCGTATGTTATTGTTCCCAGACCTTGTGCCACTTTGGTTAACCTCCATGGGGTGTATTCTGGGTTGTCAATATCCTTCTTGAATTGTGGTACTCAGAACTGGATGCAGTATTGCAGGTGAGGTTTGGCCCAAACAGAGTGGTATTATTATTTTCCTTGACATAGATAACATTGATGCAGCTTAAAGTCACCTTGGAATTTTTAGCTGCAGTGTCACACACTGTTCACTCATGTTCCGTTTATGGTCTACTAGGACTTCAAGATCCCTTTCACATGAACTGTGTTGTCAAGCTGGCTATCACCATCCTATATCCATGCATTTCACTTTTCAAACCTAAGTGTAGTACCTACATTTCTCCATTAGAATACATTTTGTTAGTTTTGGCCCAGCTCTCTAATCACTTTAAAATAAGAGTGATTTTGTAGCAATGGGAGATTTCAAATATCCTGATATTTATTGGCAGTCAAACTGTGCCAAGAATATCAGGTCCAACAAATTCCTGTCTTGACTTGCAGACAATTTCATTGTCCAGAAGGTGAAAAAGGCAACAAATACATCAGCTATTTTAGTCCTGATCCTAATAAACTGTGATGACTTTTGGTTGACTGCCCTTGTTGTTGTTGTTGTTGTTGTTGTTGTTGTTGTTGTTATATCCCTCCATGATACAGCAACTATGTCATAGGGTTTTCTTGGCAAGATTTATTCAGAGGACGTCTCCCATTGCCTTCCTAGCTTGAGAAAGTGTAATTTGCCTAAGCGCCTTGTAAGTCTCCATGGCTGTGTGGGGATTCGAACCACAGTCTCCTAATGCCTAAATACTCTAAAGAAGAAGGGTTTTTTTCCAAACTGTTTCTCCAGGAGTTTTTGGACTTCGGTTCCAAGAAATCCCATCCAACTTACCAGCTTTAGGAATTGTGGGAACTGGAGTCCAAAACATCTGGAAGAGCACAGTTTGAGACACTCTGCTCTAAAGGTACCAGATCCTGTCCGATCTCGGAAGCTGGTCAGTTCTGGTTAGTACTAGGGCAATGAATCTCAGGTACTATAGGCTACATTTCAGAGATGGGAATCTAATCCAATACTCAAACCACCACATCATGTTGAGATCTAATTTCTAAAGAAATTAGAATGGCCCCATCACTCCTTTCTTTCTGGAACCTTGGTAGTACAATGAGTTAAACCCTTGTGGTGGCTGAACTGCTGACCTAATGGTTGGTGGTTCGAATCCGCAAGACAGGGTGAGCTCCCATCTGTCAGCCCTAGCTTCCCATGCAGGGACATGAGAGAAGCCTTCTGCAGGATGGTAACACATCTGGGCGTCCCCTGGGCAATGTCTTTGAATATGGCCGATTCTCTCACACCAGAAGCGACTTGCCTCAATTCGCTTCTGACACAATAAAATACTCCTCTCTTTAAAAAAAACAACAACTGAAACCCATTTGTGTGAATTAGTTTATGGAGAGGGAGGCAAGTAGACTACCATCAATTCTATTTTGAGACATTGCTGGCAACAAATAATTCTAAATTATGGAGACCTACATTTTGATATGTATTTTAATCTGTGCAATTTTGTATTTTGATATCTTTTATATGATATTTTGATTGATTTATGTTTAATTGTCTGTTAATTATCGAATATGTTTTGTACTGGCATTGACTGTTTGCCATTTTTATTTTGGAAGCTGCCCTGAGTCCCTTGAGGAGAGAGGGCGGATATTATTATTTATTAGTGGTGGGGATATTTTTCTGAACACACATCTTTGATAAACAATTACAGGACTGAACCCAGTTTCTCACTATTCTGGAAACAGAGCATCATTCCATCATTTCATAATTCATAGAATCATAGAATTATAGAATAATAGAGTTGGAAGAGACCTCATGGGCCATCCAGTCCAACCCCTGCCAAGAAGCAGGAAATTGCATTCAAAGCATCCCCGACAGATGGCCATCCTGCCTCTGATTAAAAGCCTCCAAAGAAGGAGCCTCCACCACAGTCCGGGGGGAGAGAGTTCCACTGCCGAACAGCTCTCACAGTGAGGAAGTTCTTCCTGATGTTCAGGTGGAATCTCCTTTCCTGTAGTTTAAAGCCATTGTTCCGCATCCTAGTCTCCAGGGCAGCATAAAACAAGCTTGCTCCCTCCTCCCTATGACTTCCCCTCACATATTTGTACATGGCTATCATGTCTCCTCTCAGCCTTGTCTTCTGCAGGCTAAACATGCCCAGTTCTTTAAGCCGCTCCTCATAGGGCTTGTTCTCCAGACCCTTGATCATTTTAGTCGCCCTCCTCTGGACACTTTCCAGCTTGTCAACATCTCCCTTCAACTGCGAAGGCAGAATTGGACACAGTATTACAGGTGTGGCCTGACCAAGGCAGAATAGAGGGGGAGCATGACTTCCCTGGATCTAGACGCTATACTCCTATTGATGCAGTCCAAAATCCCGTTGGCTTTTTAGCTGCCGCATCACATTGTTGGCTCATGTTTAACTTGTTGTCCACGAGGACTCCAAGGTCTTTCGTTGTGTGTCTGCAATTTATTTCTGATGTATGGTGACCCTAAAGCGAACCTATGATGGGGTTTTCTTGCCAAGATTTGTTCAGAGGGCTATCACAGCCTTTCTCTGAGGCACATTGGGTGTGACTTACCTGATGTTACCCCGTGGGTTTCCAAGGCCAAGCAAAAGGGTCCTCCCAGGGTCCTCAATCCAGCACTCAAATCACAACACTACACCGGCTCTTGCACTTGGATACAGAGATATATTTTATGCTTGAGGATTTTCAGGAATAGTTTTTTATTCTCTCCTTCCCTCCCTCTCTCTCTAGTCTTCCTGTTCTTTGTACAGAAGATGGGTGAATACCCTGTTGTCAAATTTTTTTGTAGAGCATCCTGCAGATCAATGAATAATTTCTATTGTGTTTCTTCTATTTCTAGCCTGTATACCACCAAACCGATCTAGAGTAGTGTCACTGAAGTCATTTGGGGCACTTGTGGGTTGTTGGCTCTGATGCACAACTCCAATCAGGCAGAACAGTAAAATTTTAATTGATCCAATGATACTGTAGTAAGTGAATAATAATAAAAACTTTATTTATATCCTGACCCATCTTCCTGAGGGGTCTCGGGGTGGCTTACAAGATAGCAACAGTGCAAAGCAAAACACATAAATTAGACAACAAAATTAGCCAAAATCAATACAAATATACACAAGTGACATATCAAGTACCAAGTAAAATAAAAGTAACAAGCTAATAAAAGTAACCTCACAGGTGCGGCTGGCAGGGACGTGAGACAGGGCCTTTTCAGTAGTGGCTCCCCGCCTATGGAAGTCAGGCAGGCTCCCTCCCTCCTATCCTTCCGTAGGAAGGTTAAAACTTGGTTGTGGGGCCAGGCTTTCAAATAACAACTAGCAGCGCTAATTATTATTATGTACACCAGAACTTAATCAACAGACCCAGTCTTTTGAACTTGAACACGCCATCTGTATTTTAGAATGTGTTTATGAATGTTGATGTAAACTAATAATTTTTAATCTGATTTATAATGTATTGTACAGTTTTTATATGTGTGCTTTATTGTAAGCCGCCCTGAGTCCCCTGTTGGGTGAGTGTTGGATTAGAAGGTGTTGTAAGTGTTGTAATAAAAATAAATAAATAAATAATAATAATAATAATAATAATAATAAATCTTTATTTATATTCCACTTTTCTCCTTAAATGGGACCTAAAGTGGCTCACAACATTTTAAAAACAGTACAAATCAACCATACATATAACAATAAAACCAACTAAAAAATAAAATGTAAATAAACATTTTAAAATCATTTAACAGACACAGTTGTTGTGAGAACTTGTGAAGTACTTTCCTCCAGTACAACTGGTAATTTGTTATAACTAGTTTATGGATGAAAGCCCCAAAAACTATTATCTTGATGTATTTAAGAACTTTGAATGTATAATTGTAGAGAAGATGGATAATATCAATCCAACATTATTTGTAGTTGGGCACCATGCAATTAAAAAGCAGGTGGCAAAGAAGTAGGAGAAATGGACAGATTTATAACAGTCATGGTATATTTGTGAATTCCATGTTTGTGATTTTATGTTTTGTATGTGTGAGTTTAAAAAAAAACACACACTATTGACTATTTTGTGCAAAGTATTTCATCATTGTACGTGATTTATAATGAATCACAACAGCCCTACTTCTTGAAAGCATGGTATATGTTGTTGTTGTTACCCCACTTTATTTCCTAGAACTGGAACTCATTTCAGTTTATTTTGCTCATAATAGTTAAGCTTTTGTGAGTCAAAGTTTATCAGGTCAGACATGCTGAACCTGTACAACTTGCTGCAACAGCACAAAGTGCTTAGGACAGGGTATATTTAGAAGCATGCTTGCACTATGTCACAAGATATGATGTTATTTCACAGGCAGATATGCCAACACAAAGATTACAGTGTAGTTTGGAGTCATGGGGCCTGCCAAAGAATGCTGATGCCTCAGAAAACTACAAATTCCAGCATTGTGTAGTGCAGAAGACAGGAGCAGGGGGAATACACAAAACTGATATTTTGTTCCTAAGATGTTATATGTTTCATTAACTTATATTTCTTTTTTGCTGCCACCAATTTAATATTCAGATTTCTCCAGGTAAAGGTAAAGGTTTCCCCTGATGTTAAGTCCAGTCATGTCTGACTCTGGGGGTTGGTGCTCATCTCCATTTCTAAGCCGAAGAGCCTAGCTGCCACCATTTTATTACACACTCAGCCACCTCCTCTGTCAGAATTTTAATCTGACAGGCTACCTCTTTGTTGGGATGTTCAGGAAGACACACAGACTTTAGATGAAGTAAAACAAGAATATGATGTTTATTTATACTGGAACAATAAAAATGCATAGTAGTTTCAATAAAAGATTAGGCTTTACTCTTACAAAGAATGGTTTTATAATTTGAATTCTGTGAAGATATGTTCCTTCATACAGGAGTACAGTTCAGGTTTATGAAACCCTTTTTAAAACCTTTTCTCCTGTTGCTTGACATCAACACTCTAAACTTAGCCCTTCTTCTCTGAAGGCTTTTAACTATATTCCTCAAAGAGGTATCTCTCTAATAACAGTTCCCAAAACTATCTCTGTCTTCAAACTCCAAACACCATCCAACTAACTCCCTGACTACTTGAACTAATTATCTGGCTGCATAGCTCCAACTGTCACTTTGGCTCTACTCATCTCCAGTTGCTAAGCAACTCCCTCCATTTACATCAGCCAATCAGACTGCACTTCCAGTAATGGCTGCCTGATTGCTCCTGCCCCTTGCTTTGCTTAGCTTTTGCAAGCAAGGCCTGAAGCAACCTGTACACCAACCTTGTAAGGTAGGCTAAACCGTTACGCATAGCATTAGCCATGGCAATTAAATTAGAGGTGAGGTCCCTCAGAAAGGAGCTCCACATGCTCCTGAAGCAGCTTCCCCTTTTACTTTAGCTCAACACTAAGATTATCATATTACGCGAATCTAATGTGCACCCTAATTTTGGGAAGGTAATTTAGCCAAAAAAAGGTGAACATTAGATTCAAATTAATCTGATATATGGGATATCTTAAAAGCAAGTGAAAAGTGGAATAGCACACATTAACTGTGGAAAGTTATGGTTCTATCCTACAGAATCATGAGGTTTGTAGCTTAGTGAGGTCATAAAGGTGCTCTCTGGGTGATAATTCTAAAAAGGCCTCAAACTACAAATCACATGATTCCATGGGATGCTGCCATGACAGTTAAAGAGAAATGTAGTACTATCATTCTGTAGTGTGGATGGATTCCTGGTTTACATGACATGGCATGTTCATACAATAATTGGTTTATCTTGTATTAGAAACGAGGCAACTATGGTTAGTCTTTGTGGATGAGCCTGAATGAAAATATTCTGTAAAGATCAGTGTTTTCTACAGACCAACAGTACTGTGAATCAAATGACCAAGGGTCAGTGCATGCTGCTGGAGTGGGGAGCAGTCGTTCAGGGTGAGAATGAAGTGCCTTGGTGGGTGGGTGGAAGGAAGGAAGGAGACAGACAATTCTGGGATTATTTTGTAGGGTTCCACTTATTGATTCTTTCTGATGATCCTTTCTGAGAAAAAAGTAATTGGATTTATCAACATTCTTTGTGCATGTAGTGGGATGGGTAATAACTGGATCAGTCTGTTGTAGCAGAAACAGCAACAAAAGAGTCAAGTCACACCTGTAAGCATAATGAGGTTTAATTTGCTTAAGCTTGTGGATTGTAATGCAGTTATGAATGTGTAACCTAGAGTTAGGGATCCATAATTGTGCTATATTTACTATATTTGTGGCACATACTGTACGAATATCAGGTGCTGTAGGCTCTATTTCAGAGGAATAGGCCAGCAGAAGTGGGAAGGCAATTGACTGTGAACAGTGAAAATACATTGTTTGTATGTTCTCATTCAGTTCGACCCAGTTGCAAGCATGTGGGAGGGAATACTTGTATGAGTTAGCTGATGAGTGACTGTATTCTTATAACCCTGATTGTTCATTTCTCCCCAAAACAGACACATGCGAAACTGTACTGCTGCCATTTTCAAAAAGGCAATACTATGTTTGATTGTCATTGTACTATTTCTCATAGTCTTATTAAACACAGAAAAAATGTCTAGATTAAGCATGCATAGTTTCTTGAAGCTACTGAGATGTGTTGTAGCCTGCATTTGGCCATTCAGTTCTTGCCTTGATGTTGTTTAAGTGTGAATGAACACGCCTATGCTGGCTTTTATGCTTACATTGAAACAGTGTTCGTTTTCTATCATTTTTAAATGCAGGACAACTTTTGGAGGAATTACTGTCTGTTTTGTGAGCCGCAAGTGCATCTAGCTTATGCTACTAATAATATAAGACTTGACTGTCACAGGGGACAAAGAAATCCTGTTCTGAGCTTGAGTTCCTGGGGCACTGGCAACTGAGAGGTTCTATTAACTCATTTTTCATTTCATTGAATCCATTTAACCTCGCCATTGGTACTTAGGAAGAGGAAGTATCACTTGATCAATGACATTCCATGACTTACGTTGAATCTATTCATATTTCATTTGTCCGTGAAAAGGTCATTGTTGTACTATTGAAATTTCCCTTGGAGGAAAGATGTCATGTTTCTTTGCCATTTAACATAATTCAAAATACCGTCTGCTTGTTCTCGTAAAGATGCAAAAACTGAAAGAATTTTCACCTGTACCGATACAATTTCCATCTCAACAGTGAAAGGGCAAGCTCATTTGTTGTGCAGTGTTGTCATATTTAGCAGGTGTCTCTGTAGTAATTTTTGTGCACATACAACTTTGTCCTAGACCATTTAAAAACATATGGCTTACATTGCAGGGAATATCTGGTGCACTATAAATCCCTACAATGCACATGTTTATGGGAAAATACTATTAGGTGTGAAGTGACCCGCTATAGTTGAATGGATTTTACCAATTGACTGATTTTTCAAGTGTCAATCTTGTCTTTGCTCTTGTATACGTTCTTTGCATTATTGACTTTTGACACTGCAATGATTGATTAAGTGCTTCTTTTCTTCTGTGCTCTCACACACAAACTATATACAGATCCTGTACAAAAAGTCCCTTGAAAACATTCCCTTTAGTTTCTAAAGTACCATGATCCCGCTCCCTTAATTTCCACTATACAGTCATAACATAGGACTTCTGTTTCCACATACCACTTTCTCCCTTGCCTTGTTTCCTCTTTTCTATATCGACTGCTTCGCTTGTTAATGTCAGGAAGGAATGAGCAATGGATGCTTGCTTGCCCTGACTCCGGTGCTGCAATACGCTGTTTTAAGGGCAAATTCACACAGCCCCGCCTACCCAGCCAGCATGTCTTCTCCATAAAAGGGTTGGCAAGAAAAACAAGCACGCTTCCCTGGCAGTTGTAGAATGTCATGGTGACCTGGTGAGTCTGAGCAAATGGGACCACCTTCTTGCAAATGAACAAAAGTCTCTTGCTTTTGTATGCATTTCTCTCTCTGTGTGTGTGTAGTGGGAGGAAATTCTTTGTGTGTGTTTCTGTGTGTAAAAGAATGATCATGTGTCCTTATATATAGAGGATAAACATCTATACATTGGGTGTATCCTCTATTTAAATCTGATGATGTTTAGTTTAACATTTGAAAAGAGTACAGTTATCTGACTAAAATTTAGTTCCTGAATAATAGACTGAGCAGGGCCATTTGGCCAAAAACTTGAACATCCACTGGTACTGAAGCCCAGTGGATATCAAGGCTCCATTGCATTTCCAAAATTGCAGCTATACATACACATCAACATGTACATATTTTGCAGAAATCTAAACCCTCTTTTTCTCCCCTGTTAAATAGCACATTTCTTCTTTTTGGGGGAAGGTTCTCAGGAGTTTTCTTAACAGTGGCACCAAGGCTGTGAGACTTCTTCCTGAAGGAGGAAGTTTGTTTCCTCTGTAACTCTCCTTAAGGGTATCTTGATCCCTTTAGTCAGGGTTTAATATGCAAAAGATACTAAAAGTATTCCTGCTTGATTTTTTTTTCTATCTGGCCCTTAAACAACTGCAAAATGTGTGCAAGACGTCGTTCCCTTTGGACCATCCAATAACTGTGACATGGCTGTGAACATCAATCATTCAAAATCCCTTTCCTCTGATGGGAATGGGGAATGGGGTCAGATGGTGCCCTCCATCTGTTAGCAGGATGGTATGGGGGTAAATTATCTTTCTGGTCAGTATATTATTTCTGTACACATCTAAGACAGATACTGGGTTTCAGAACATAATAAGTTCTGCAGCCACCCTACTGCGGCCACTGAAAATCAAACTAGTTATTCAGGGGTATTATAGAGTCCAATGTGCCATCGAATCTAACGCGCACCCTATATTTCAAAAGCCTGAAATCAAAAAAGTATTTGCTGCCAAATGTAATGCGCCGTGGCAAAAAGCACTCTTTGTAATTTGGCAAAAAAACCAGTGCATTACAGTGGCTGCCTGCTTAGAATTTCTTCATTATAAACAATTGTGTTAGAACACCAAAGCTTTCGGAGATGGAAAAGAAAATCTTGGGATGCATCTAAGCTGTAGAATCAATCTTCTTTAATATCCTTGGTTTAATGCTATAGAATCCCGAGGGCTGTAGTTTGACAAGGTTTTGAGCCTTCTCTGCCAAAGAACGTTGGTGCCTCACCAAATTACAAATCCCAGGGATGACATAGCATAGAGCCCATGCCATTTAATTAGAGGTGATGTCCCTCAAAGAGAAGCTCCAGGTGCAACTCCTGAAGCAGCTTCCCCTTTTGCTTTTGCTCAGTCAGCACTAAGATTACTGTATGATGCAAATCTAATGCGCATCACAATTTTGGCAAGGTAATTTAGCCAAAGAAAAGTGAGCATTAGAGTTGAGTAAATATGGTAATTTTCTCTGCAACAACCCCAGTATTCCTCCCACAGTGGAATTTTCTTGGTCTATGGCTCAGCATTCACACTTGTAAATTAAGTCTGCATTTATCATTCCTTGAAAGCTACAAAACAAAACACATTAAATGCAAAATATGTAGGTGGGTAAAAGCACATGCTATGACAAATGGATGTTTTTCAATAATAGAAGAAATACTTCTTTAAAAACATGCAGAATGTTTGGTTTTGTTCTGGGTTGGGAATTATGCAATCTTCCCAGCAGCCCAAGCTACAAGCCTCTATAGCTAACTGTATAGAATGCTAGGATTTGCATTCCAAGAACATATGGAGGGCTCCTCAATTCAGACACCTGATCAAGGCGGACCCTATTACCAATTACTTCTGATGATTTCTCATTACAGTCTCTTCTCACATAGGGTCTACAATGTAAAGGAAAGAGGTTTCAGGGAGGTCACTACTTCTTTAGGGAAGAGGATTGGAATTGAGATCAGGCACTCAGGAAGACTTTGAGTTAAAAGTTTTAAAAATGAATGAGGTATTACAAGTGAGCTTACTAGATTTTGAAAAAAGTGGTATTTCCCCCTTACTTATCAATGGGACAATTTGTGGCATTTAAATAGCATGTGTTCCCCATACTGGCACAATTAAAGAAATACTTTGGGGGGGGGGGGAGAGAATATGATGCATGCTACATGGTTATCCTGTGAGTGATGATGCGGTGAGCCAGTTGGTTTTTACCTTCTGAAAATTATTATCATTTTCAGTATTTTAGTATAATAAATGCAAAATATTATTATCATTACTATTACTATTACTATTACGTTTATTTATATCCTGCTTTTTCTTTCAAAGTGGCTAACATTAAAAGCATTAGAATACAATTTAAAATATGCAAATGTACAAATATTAAAACAATATTAGTATTAGTATAAAACAAAATTATTAGTATTAAAAACAATTCAGATCAAATCTATAAAAACATTAAAAACATCAGCACCCCCTGAATTGATTTTAAACACCTTCATCTTTAAGAGCCTGTCTGAATAAAAAGGTTTTAGCCTGCCACTAGAAGGACAGCAAGGAGGGGGCCATTCTGGCTTCCCTGGGAAGAAGGGAGCTCCAGATTTGAGGGGCAGCCACCAAGAAAGAAGGCCTGCTCTCTCGTTCCCACCAACCAAGCTTGAGATGGAGCTGGGACTAGAGAAGGGCCTCTCCTGAAGATCTCAGGGCCTGGGCAGGTTCGTACAAGGGGATGCGGTCAGCCAAATAGCCTGGACCTGAACCATCTGGGGCTTTAAACGTCATAACCAGCACTTTGAATTGTGCTCGGAAACAGACTGGCAGCCAGTGGAGCTGCTGCAACAGGGGGGTTGTCCACTCTCTGTTGCCAGCCTCAGTGAGCAACCTGGCTGCAACTCTTTGGACCAGCTGAAGTTTCTGAGCACTCTTCAGAGGCAGCCCCACGTAGAGCATGTTACAGTAATCTAAATATAACTAAATATGTTCCAGATCTGGAACATATAAAAAACACCAGTGGCCCAAAGTATAGTGAAGTCAAAGGTACACTCCCCTCCCTGTAATGGCATTGTGATCTAAACCTATCTGTTGCCAAGCCAATACAGTTGCAACCATTGTATATTCCTGCCTTTGTCAGTGGATGCAGAATCTCAAAAACTCATTGTTTTATGGCTCCATTTAGTCTGACACATTCTTATGGTTGCCAGGTGGGAACCTGGTGAACATTATTTGTGTGTTGACCCCTTGGAGGCCAAACTCTGTATAACTAGCGTATATGAACATTATTATATATAGCTACCGTATCTTTTCCTAATCTCTAGGACAGTGGTTCTCAACCTGGGGTCCCCAGATGTTTTTGTCCTTCAAATCCCAGAAATCCTAACAGCTGGTAAACTGTCTGGGATTTCTGGGAGTTGTAGGCCAAAAACATCTGGGGACCCCAGGTTGAGAAGCACTGCTCTAGGAAGAAGATGAAAACTGTGGTGAAGTGGGTAGTCCATAGTTAATTCTTATGCCTGCTAACAGGTCAGATAGGTTCAGGAAAATACCGCATTACCTACTTCCATATAAGTATGGACAGTTGTATTTATTCTAGCCACTGCCACTAACACAGCCACAGTTTGACCAATATGGTCATATGGCATTTTTCATTGACATGATATGATACCAGAGACTAATGGGATCCTTCTACTTATGTGATCCTACCTCATTTTGAGAACTTGCCACTGGGAATTGCCACCCATGTTGGTCTGGAAATGTTTGAAATGGGTGGAGGCTTCCAGGTTTTCACTTGTTAGTTGGAGCCCCCAGATGGCGTAGTGGACTAAGTGACTTGAAGGTTGGGTTGCTGACCTGAAAGCTGCCAGGTTCGAATCCCACCCGGGGAGAGTGTGGATGAGCTCCCTCTATCAGCTCCAGCTCCATGTGGGGACATGAGAGAAGCTTCCCACAAGGATGGTAAAAACATCAAAACATCCGGGCGTCCCCTGGGCAACGTCCTTGCAGACGACCAATTCTCTCACTCCAGAAGCAACTCTGGCTGCTCCTGACACGAAAAAAAAAAAACTTGTTAGTTATTGTAACTCCATAAATGGTCATTTTCTAAGGCAACTTTATTTAAGAACAAAACAGCTGTAGAGCAAAAGGGATGTTTTAATGGAGGCCGAAGGGGTAATTTTTCATAGACTCTATTAAGCATGCTAGGTGTTTAAAAGCCCCTGAACTTTAGCTCCCTTATGTTCCTTCGAATTTTGCAGCCTGATTATGCATTGTTAAACCATCATAATGCGCACCAGTTTTTTCATGTTTTATTTAAATCCTTGAGAACACGTTGTAATAACTAAAAATAATTCAAAGCTGTGTTAGAGGACAGCCTGTTTACAGCAGGATTTTAAACAAATTTCCACTGCTCTGGCATGGCTGCTTGGCTGGTGTGTTTCTGGCAAAAATGCAGCCATGGGGGTGGTACCATTCAGCTGAAGTCATAGAATCACATTTTCATATGTACTATGTCCTCCAGTATTTTATTACAGCGCTACCTGGCATCCTAAACTGCGAAATACTGAATGGGTAAGATTTGCGATCAATTATCTTTATTTTACTGCAAGAAAAAAAGCTTTAAGAAAATTGCTGCTTTAAAAATTATATTCTGATTTCAATTTGTATTATAATTGTATTTTGCTCATTTTGCTATGACTTACTTCAAGCATGGAAGGATATGAATCCAGTAAAACAAGTAAGTAAATACATTTATGTGAAGCATACTTCTTATGTTCTAGCTTCAATCTCTGGATATATGATCCAGCCACTTTATTAATTTTATTTGTAGCATGCTTTGTCTCTGAAGACCTCAAGAAAGGCTTCCCAGTCTGGATGTTATCCTCACACCAGCACTATGCTAGACAATGATTGGACAATGATTGGATGTTCAGTGAACTACAGAGCTGAATAGGCATTTGAACCCAATGCCACACTCACAGTCCATGACATTAACCACTGTGCCATAGTAGTGATGCTTGGTTTAATAACAGCAATGTAGACAGGAAGAGAACATCTCATGCTTGGCTACAGAATGCGTAGATTTTCTCCAGTTGCTGGAGAGATGCCTCAGTCTATTTAATGTTGTAAATATTTAGATCAGGGGTGTCAAGCTCATTTTTATCAAGGGCTGCATCAGCCTTAGGGTTGCCTTCAAAGTTGCGTTCATGGATGGAGAATCTGTGGATACAGAGGGCCAACTCTATTTTTTTTTTAACATACATCTTTACATCTTTACATCTTTAGTTTTTATCCAGTTTGGGTCCTAAATGTTACTGAATGACAATTCCCAGCATTTTTTATTTTCACCATGTGAACTGGGGATAGTGGGAATTATAACTCAATGACACTTGTAGCTCTGTGACTGGGGAAAGGTTAAAGGACATTTTAAAATCACACTTCATATCACAGGCCTTGTATCTAAATACAAACCACATTATCCAGATTAAATAATATAGGGCAAAGGTGGGGAATGTATAGCTTTTCAGATGTTTTAGGACAGCACAATTCTTCCCATTGATTTTGGTCTCCTCCAAAGTGGAGACCTGTGATGACAGACTGACATAATCCAATTTAAAGCAGATAATCTGGGATCAGATCCTGGAATATAGGACAGTGTAAAAGGGGCCTCTGTTGGCTGGAATATTTATGGAAGTTGCATTCAGTCACATCCACATCTGCAGGGAGCATTCAGTAGTGTGTTGGGGCTGTTTCCATCTTTGCTAGTCAGAGATGCACCAACATTTTGAACTGCATTTCTGTGCCAGCTAGGTATAGAAGCACCAGAGAATTTTTTATCGTCTCAGAAGCAAACCAAGGGTGCAATTGTAATGTATTTAAAAACACAAAGTTAAAAAACTTGCCATTATACTAAATGTCCTTTGACCAGTAGCTGGCCACTTGTAGTGTGTCTGGTGTTGCTATAGGAAGGTCCTCCATTGTGCATGTGGCAGGGCTCAGACTGCATTGTAATAGGTGGTCTGTGTTTTGCTCTTCACCACACTCGCATGTTGTGGACTCCACTATGTTGTCCCAATTCTTAAGGCTGGCTCTGTATCTCGTGGTGCCAGAGCCCAGTTTGTTTAGCCCAGTTTGTTTCTAAGCCGCCCAGTGTTCTGTGTGCCCAGAAGGGAGTCTCTCATTAGGTATCAGCCATGGCTTGAGGTTCCAGGTTTTAGCCTGCCACTTTTGGACTCTCGCTTGCTGAAGTGTTCCTGCAAGTATCTCTGTAGATAGAATCATAGAATCATAGAGTTGGAAGAGACCTCATGGGCCATCCAGTCCAACCCCCTGCCAAGAAGCAGGAAAATCACATTCAAAGCACCTCCGACAGATGGCCATCCAGCCTCTGCTTAAAAGCCTCCAAAGAGGGAGCCTCCACCACACTTCGGGGCAGAGAGTTCCACTGCTGAACAGCTCTCACAGTGAGAAAGTTCTTCTAAAGATCTTAGAGAATTATTTCCTTATTTAACAACAGGGGATGGGCTGGAGATGTCACTGCCTTGGTTCTTTCACCAGAGAAATAGTACTAGGTAATAGTCTTGTGGCCCCTATGATGTTATATCTCATTGCCATCCCTTTTTTGCTAATACAAGTCTGTTTCCAATCCAACAACTGTATCTGGGCTTATGAATTACTTTAAGCATCTGTTTACTCTACTGGTTGAATTGTGTGTACTCAATGCTATTAACCTGAAAAGACAAAGAAGTTTAGCAAATGGTTACGTGCACACTGTGGTGGAGTGTTGCTATTTAGTAATATCAACTGTGTTCATTCACCCAATTGCAGTGGATATGCAGAAGGTAATAGCAATGATAAGTGCTGTGCACCAAAGTGCATAGGGAAAGATAAAATGGCCAGTTTGTTTTCTTTACTGTGAGAATTTTTATTCTTTGAGTTATGTGGGGTAAGCGCTAAAAACAGTCTGTTCTAATAATTGATATTTGAATGACTTTTTTTGTCGTGTACAATTAACCTCTATATTTTTAGAGTACTGATTAGCATTCTGATATCCAATCAAGTGTTTCTCCCATAGGCAACCATAAAATGCCAATGGCATCATTCTTTTGTGGATGCTGTATTAACCATTAAGGAGTACTGCTTAGCTTCAGATTTGTTTTTCTGTTCTTATTACCTATGGATATGCACTTTAGCAAACAGAAACAACAACAAAACCAAACAGTGTTATTTGATTCCCCTGATACTATACAATTTCTCTTTGATCTCCCACATTCTCTCTAGTTCTAAATACTTCTGAGACCCAATAGACTAGAGCAGTGGTTAATGTATGTATAATACAGTCACACATGCATTATCCATCTAGGCTGGAAGACTTACAAAAAATATATAAGAAACAAAAATACTAACTTCAGTCCTCTCATTTTTCATTAATGATTAAGGATACATTTCTATATATATTTAGCATGGAAGTAAGTTCTACAGAGTGAAACGATGCTTATATTTCTATAGATATATGCAAGATATATTGTGTTAGTTATGCCTTCTCTGAACTTAGAATTATTTGCCGTGTTTTCTTAGACTTTATCTTCACTGGCACTTTATATTGAAGGTGGCCAAATCAGCTCCATGTTGATTGCACAATGCATGAAGCTGATAGGCATAATGCAAGCCAAGATCCCTTAACTCAGCCTTGAACTAGATTAACAGAAGTTGCTCAATACTCCAAAATTCTTGAGTAACCAACTGCGCCACTTCCTATTTGGTGACTTACACCAGCATCCCATTTTCTCCAGCTTTGGGCAGCCCAGGGATAGGGGATGGCGCCTATTATGCCCTCATGATTTGCTGTTTGCAGTGCCCACTGGGTATGAGATGGCACTGTTTGTCGATCGGCATCTGGAGTGATGATATCCAGAGCACCAAGGTGATCAGAAAAGGGAGGAGTGAAAAGGAGGAGTGATTCTTCCTTCCCCCCTTTCCTATTTCGTATCATTTCAACACTTTGGATGTCGTCACTTCAGGCTCCCAGTGATGAACACTGCTATCAAAGGGGGCAAGGTAAGGGTTATGGACAAGTGGTGCCGAACCGGTTCCGGCCTCACTTGGCCATGCAACTGCCATCCAGCTGCTGGGCTGGTTGGAGGCACGGAGTGTAGCTTCTAGCAACACTGACCCAGAATAACCCAGTCTGGAGCAGCATCGCCTTTCCTGCCCTGTCAAGACACACTCTCAGTTTTGGTAATTTCCATCCATCAATCCATTCATCCATCCATATTGTTGGCTTTTGAAAAAAATAACTAAATAACATTTGGTTTTGAGGTTTTAAGCAAAAATTGAGGTGTGTGAAATTCAATAATTGTGTTGTTCCTGTTGAGCAGGAAGACAAGATAACTCAATATTTAATTCTGTGGGAAAAATAGCTGAGGAGTATCACCATTAAAAGTCTGCCCTAAGATCACGTTTCAGAACTGTTCTAACACCAGCATACTCTGTCTCAATTACTGTAAATTAATCTTTTAAAGTACACAGCACATTGATATTTCTCCTATAATCTGAGGGAAGTAACTAAAAAGGGAAGTTCTATATTTATACCAGAGCTTTCATTGTCACAAGGCTGTTAGATTAATACACAGTTCCAGACTCCAGAATAATCTCACAAGTGCTTGTAGGGCAAATGCAGAAAAGTTACTTAGGATTTGACACTTGAGTCTATAGGTAGCATGGAATAGCTGAAGAGCATGGAATATCTAAAATATCTGTCCAAATGACTGTTTCCTGTCTAAAATACATAGATTTGATATATGTGTCAGAGTTTGGAAAAGTTACTTTTTGGATTACCTCCAAGATAGCCTCGATCAGCACAGATTGCATACGTACGTACTTTGAAAGGAACATCTTTGTTTCACTTTGAAAACATGTTTGTGTCGATTTTTCCTACCACCCCCTTGCAGAAAGAGCCTAGAATGTGGGAGTACTGTGTAAAGATAAAACACAGTGTTATTCAAGATGGAAAAAGAAAAGACATTATGTTAGCCATTATCTACATACATTAACTTGACCTTGTGTCTTCTTCAACAATTTGAAATTGCTGTAGAGAAAGTTCATTTGAGTTTAAAGCAATGATCCACTTGACTTCAAAAGCTCTGGTGTCTAATGTAAAATTGACAAAAAGCTAAAATGTAAAATGAACTGAAGTTTCTGCTGCAAGCATGGGTAGCTGCAAGCAAAGATGGGAATGGAGTGAAATCCTAAATTCAGTCACAGATTCTACTATTTAGCTAGAATTCAGTGGTTATCAACCTGGGGTCCCCAGATGTTTTTGGCCTTCAGCTCTCAGAAATCCTAACAGCTGGGAAACTGGCTGGGATTTCTGGGAGTTGTAGGCCAAAAACATCTGGGAACCCCAGGATGAGAACCACTGAGCTAAATGTTTAGGGTGATCCACTCCTACTAAAAATCCAGTTGCCAGATTGTGGCAGAGAACCTTATTTGGGCCCCTTGGCAGTTCAAATGAGTGCAGCTTGTGCCGTTCCAATGGAAATTATTTTTACAGGATTTGGACACTACATATAAAATAAGAATAGAAACCCATAAATTTGTTTAAAGGCATTCTTGGTTTTACTAAAAAATCATCATTATTATATTTACACTGAAGCAGGAAACAATGATTTTAAATTACAAGAAAAGAAATTCCATTTAAAAATTAGGAAAATGTATTTACTATAATAACCGTTTGACAGTAGAATAGAATGTGGTGGATTCCACTTGTTTGGGGTTTTAAAAATAGAGTTTTGGTATATCTACACTGTAGAATTAATGCAGTTTGATATTACTTTGACTGCTGTGGCTTGGGATTATAGAATTATAGGAGTTGTTGGGCTTCAGCTTTCTCTGTCAAAGTGTGTTGATAGCTCATAAAAACAACAAATCACAGGATTCTATAGCATTAATTCTACAGTGTAGAACCAGTGTAGATAAGCATCTTTCAGACTTTTGTTGTACATGGCAAGGGTTGGACTAGACGGCTCTTTTCATGCCTTCCAGTTCTAAAACTACATGATTCTATGTTGCAGAAGATGGGCCTATGACCAATAGATTCTGGACTTTGTCAGTCCTGTAACATAGTCCTAGTTTGGTAAAACTAGTTCTGTTTTTAGACAGTTGAAAGATTTCTATGACACCTCTATAGTGCAGTCTAGTATTTTAATTCCATGTACTTGTGTGCTGGGTTGTTGTAGGCATATGGGCAGGTCTAAGTCAATGGTAAGGTGAGCACAATTTATTAAGGGTTTAAATGCCCATTTCGGGAGATGAAGGGAAGTAGGAGGACAGCAAGACATATTTTGAATACTAGTTTGATTCTCTGGAAAATAACAGAGAAATCACCTTAGAATCAGATTATTGGAAAACACGTTTATCAATTTGATGGAAATAGCACCCAGGCTTAAGGTTTGCCAAGTATGATAGCTCTATCCTCTGAAATGATCAAGGTTTTCCTTTGCACTCAAAAAACTCAGTCTTGCAGTAATCTTTGCAGATTTAAAAATTCAAGCTGTTGAAAAAAATAATTTAGTTTCCACTGATGTAAAAAATGTTCTGATATCATTGTAAAACATTTTTTTTTAATTCAGGAACATTTAGGATTAATGACTGAGCTAAAGCATATGAAAGCTGGGTCAAATTTGGGTGTCCCCAGTTGTTCCCCCCAGAGTACTATGTACAGCATCACATACAACAGTGCCATTGCACTAATTGCTTCTCCCCCATTTCCTTTGTTTAACTTGTGTCTTTTACCTCTGAATAGTTTAAAAGTTTAAAAGCAATGCTTTTGGGTTGGAAAGATTAGCCGTTTACAAGAAACGTTGCCCGCAGGACGACCGACTGGATTCACTCAGTCTTCGAGGAGGCTCTTTCTATGTCCCCCAATACAACAATTGGCCTAACAATACAAGCAAAAGATTTTGAAACAGTTGAAAACCAACTCCCTAATGCCTTGAAAGATCTCTCCAGCTACTACAAAGAGAACCACCCTTCCAAGACACAAGTGTGTGCTTTCCACCTACATAACCGTGAAGCCAACAGGAAACTGAAAGTTACTTGGGAAGGCTAAGAACTCGAACACTGTTTCCATCCTAAATACCTTGGTGTTAACTTTGGATCAAACACTAACATATAGGAAACACTGCAAGAACACCAAGCACAAAGTAGCTGCACGCAACAACATCCTGCGGAAACTTACTGGCAGTGCATAGGGTGCTGTAGTATCTCAGAGACCCTCGAGTCATGACCCCGTCGCCATTATGGATCAGACCGAAGAAGATATGGGGTTTGTGCCGATTCCGCAAGATTCTGCTCCCTTCCAGATGTCCCCTATTGACAGTTTTAGCCCACAGTTAATTAAAAAGGCCCTTGAGCCAGAGCCCAGATCTCCAGAGAGCGTTCCTTTTGACCGAAGATTGTTTTGGGAAACATCTCGCTCAGAGAAGCAGAATAAGAGAAGAAGCGCTAGATTAGTGGAGAGAGCAAGCACTAATTAAGCCAGTTCCCTTGAGAGTTTCCCGGGAGGGTTGCATCTGGCAAGTTGTTGACTTTAGTCCACTTTCCCTTGGGAAAGAGTGTTCAGACACCTGGCTGGAAGGGAGATTGTAGTCCCATAAAAGTTCTGGGCGCCGACTGACCTTTGCGGTGTTCAACGTGTCAGTTGAGGAATTCACATCGACTCTAGTTCTGCAGCGCGCTACTCTCGAGTAGACCGGCGTTGCATCTCGTCTCCCTGCCAAGCTTGGACAGCGATTCAGCTCTGCCACGACTAACTTTGCCTTGCCTTGTATCCTAGCCTCGGAATTGAAACCTGGAACTCTTTGACAGACCTTGCTTTAATCCCCACTCAAACAGCCTGGAAGTTTGAATGTGTTTCAGTTACCGGATTTAAAACTTTGAACTCTAATACTGGACATCTACTTTCACATTACTGGACTATATTTGACCTTTTCTGAATGGACTATTGCTGGACTATATACTCTGCTTATTTTCGTTTGTCTCCTTTATTTCTTTAATAAAGAGATTAGATTGTTTATTGGCCTCCGTGTCTGGTTCCCAGTGCTCATGTGTCACAGGTGCAGACCCACAATTAATAAGAACATCAGCCATGGCCTTGTCTTTCTCAACTGCTGAGTATGCCTGTCCTGTCTGGCACAAGTCTGTCCATGCGAAGCAGGTGGACATAGCACTGAACGAAACATGCAGAATAATCACAGGATGCCTTAAACCTACATCTGTTGATAAACTCTACAAGTTAGCTGCCATTGCCCCTCCTGACGTGCGATGGGAAGTTGCTGCTAACTGTGAGAGAAATAAGGTCGAACATTGTGAAAGCCACCCACTGCATGACTATCAGTCTCCTCCCATCAGACTCAAATCAAGGAAAAGCTTAATGAGAACCACCACTCCTCTTGATGTTCCCCCAGCGACAGCAAGGGTGTCCCTCTGGGCAGCTAAACCAGGCAATCCCAACTGGATGGCCCCCCATGAGGGTCTTCCTCCAGGGGCAAACCAAGAATGGGCAACTTGGACGTCCCTAAACAGACTCAGAAGTGGAGTGGGCAGATCAAAAGACAACTTGGCAAGGTGGCACTACCTGGAGGAATCCTCCATCTTGTGTGACTGTGGAGCAGACAAACAACTCCGCATATGTATGCTTGCCCGCAATGTTCTGCCTCATGTACGGAGGAGGAGTTGTTTAAAGCCATGGACAATGTGGTCGCTGTTGCCCGCTTTTGGTCTAAAACTATTTAGCTGCTTGTGATTTGCCTTTATTTCATCACTTTTTAAATTTATTATTATGCAATGCTTTTGACACAAAATAAATAAACTTCTGAATGCTTCCCCACTGTCCTTTCTCATAATGCTTTTATATCACCACTATCTGACTTCTTACTGGTGGCAGTGTGCATTAATACTTCTGTTCTGTGACATCTTAAATCTAAATATTATGGTCTAAGTTCTCATGGGATAGAGTCAGTTTTGTTAGATGCTGCTTCATAGGCTAGTGTTGTTTACAAAAAACTAAAAATTTAAAAAACTGACAATGTAGGCTGTGGGCCACAAATCTCATACCACATGCCATTGCTTTCTGTAATGGCGGTCGGACAAAATCTGGAATTGATATCTTTCCCCACTGAGCTGCATAATACAGAAACAAAATGGTGACGACTTATGATTTGCATCTTGAGTATGTTTCATTATGTACTTGTGACACTGCTGGCTACTAGACAGAGCTGATCAGAAGCTGACATAGCACTGTCTCACCAGAACAGAAGCCAACTTTTGATAGCACAATACTATTTTTGCAGAGTATCTGGATATAAATATTGTTGAATTGGAGGATTAATAATCTTTTGGGCAGCTTGTCTTTCCTATGCTGCTACGCAGCAAGCTTTCGCTTCTTCTGCTCTACTTTCTTTGCTGTCTAGTTTTCACAACTGTAGCTAAAAATTGGAAATATGATGGCCTGGACTGTCCTGACTGCTATTCAATGATGTATTTTTACACTTCAGGATCTTTTCTAGTTCCTTCATAGCTACCCTTTCAAGTCCTAGTTTTCTTTTCATTTCTTGATTCCAGTCTCTGTTATGATTAATGACTAAGGATATCTGTAGATAATTTATCTGTGATTATTTCCATCTCTTCCTTGTTTAATTTAAAATTATAGAAACTATTTGATAGCTGCTATAAAGTTGGTTTTATTTACTGAGATCGTACATATCTGTTATTTGTTTTCTGCCTATTCAGATTCTAAGATTTTCCAAAAACGGTTAGATGGATAGCCACAAAAAGGGTCTTTTCAGCAGTAGCAACACTTATAAGACTTGCTTTATGGCCTTTCCAGCAGCTGAAGGCCTTTTTGTTCTCAGAGATATTCTAGGAAGTATATGTAGCGCTTTTAAAAAATTGCTGAATACTTTTGTTTTATTTTCAGTAATTTCTCCCGATATGTTGCAAAACATTTTCCTTTTTATTTTCTTCCCTTTTTAAAAAACAAAACAAAAACAAGTTATATATGGCACAGAGTATGCCAATTATGAGTCAGGTAAAAAGTGCAATACATAAATACATAAATGTGGATTATGATAGGAAAGGTTTTTCCTATTTGATCAGCTAGACTCAGAGCATATCTGGCAAAAGTGGAAGAGAATCAAGATGTAGACTGGCAAAACCTTTTCAGTTCTAGCACACTTTATTCTCCTTTTTTAACAATTTGACCATAATGTTGTTCTTATTGTACATGTAATACTTTGTGAATATTATTTTCCATGGCCTCTTACCCAAAACACATCCTTATCAAAAGTGGGGAAAACCATAGGCCCCACTTCAAACTCAGATCTATTTTTATTTTATTTTGTAACTGAGAAATCTCCCCATACCCTGTAGAATCCAGTTTGTTTTTTGGGTTTATTTATTTATTGCATCAGAAGCAAACTGAGGGTAGTAATGTATTTAAAAACACAAACAAAGTTAAAAACTTGGAATTATACTACATGTCCTTTGACCAGAAGCTGGCCACTTTGAGTGCCTCTGGTGTTGTTGTGAGAAGGTCCTCCATTGTGCAGGGCTCAGACTGTAATAGGTGCTCTGTGGTTTGCTCTTCCTCACATTCACATGTTGTGGATTCCACTTTGTAGCCCCATTTCTTAAGGTTGGCTCTGCATCTTGTGGTGCCAGGGCGCAGTCTTTTCAACACCTTCCAAGTTGCCCAGTCTTCTGTGTACCCAGGGTGTTTTTTGGGTGTTGGGGGGGTTGGGGGTGGATGGGTGCTTACTTCACCAAAAGGCCTCTCCTGGATCTAAATCAAGGCATGGGACTTATCAAAATCTGGCTACATTACCCTCCTGTGTTCAAGAGTAGCCATGCATAAACTTATTTCAGTACACTGGATGCATGTGAGGAATGTTTGCAGGCATTCTCCATTTCATCATCCCTGATTATGAGAGAAAAATCCATCACTTATATCAGCTTTATGATGGATATGTAACAAAAAGGTAATCCCAATTAAATTACCATGTACAAATTGATATGATTTTGTGCCTCGGTAGCTACACATGACATATGTATACATCTTTCAGCTATTAGAAAGCTTTCAATTTTTCCCGACAACAAATGGTTAGATGTTTCTCATGATCAAACCCTTTTGGGTTCATCCACATTGTATAATTAATTCAGTTGACACCACTTTAAATGATGTGGCTCAGTGCTGTGTGGTTATGATTATGATTTTATAAGACTTTTAGACTTCTCTATCAAAGAGTGCTGGTGCCTTATCAACCTACATCTCCCAGGATTCCATAGCATTGAGCCATGACAGTTAAAGTGGTGTCAAACTGCATTATTTTTGAAGTGTAGATGCACCTTTATAATTTTTAAGAAGAGTCAAGAATGCTATGGCTATGGGCATACTGTATTGGCTAGAAGTTGGATGTGAAGACCTGGTGGTTTCTTCTATGACACTATGTTTCATCAAAGATAGCAATGAGTGCACCACTTTTTAAATGGCAATCGAAGTTGTATCTAAATCAGTTTTCTACCACTTTAATGACCATGGCTTCATTCTGTTGAATCCTCAGATTTATAGTTTGGTGAGATACTTGGAATTTTATGTGAAGAAGCTCTAGTGTTGCAGCAGAGAATTTCAAAAACTTCACCTAAGTATGGTCCAATAATCATCACCTACAAAATTATGTAGGATGGCACAATGATCATTAAACCTGTTTCAGGCTGCTATAACTGAATATATTCAGAGACACCCAGGAAAGTATCTAGCCTGTGCTGCAGCTATAAGCCATCTCAGCCTTTTCTTATCATTTTTAATAACAGGAAGAGGAAGTGTGTAACCTGCTCTTTTTGCAAAATATGTGCTATCATTCAGACTGCACTTGAATGACTGCCATTTCTCAATGCAACATTTAATGTGAAAACACTGTGATTTGTACATTTTTCCTGTGGCTGTTTAAAAAATAAAGCAGAACTTAAAATGTGTTCTATTTCTTCTGAGAGAACAATACAGAGTTTGGAAATAAAATATTACAGGTAACTTGTTTTTACTTCTTACTTTTTTTTTGGGGGGGGGGTGATGATTGTGGGTGGCATGTTGATTCCCTCCAATTATTAAGCCATTTTAAAGATAGGTTTTCTTTGTGCGTCTAGATTTAGCTCATGCTTTTTGGCAAACCTACTCCGACTTTGTAAGGTTGAATGGGGACCTTTGCCAACATTTTCAAGTCATGCAGCAGAATCATAATTAGATTGATTTCACTAGACCAAGCTAAGATATTCAATTTCTTGGCTCTTGGTTTTAAATGTAAGTGAAAACATGACACAATGCCCACACCTTGAATGGTTGTGTGGAAGAGAGAGTTGGGGCAGGTGGACATTGCATTGCATTTCTTTGACGAATGACCTTTTTATCCAGTTGCTTAGTTTTGATAGATATTCTTATATAGGCAAAATCAAGCCATGAGCAACACATTGATGGGGGCCATGCTTCTTTTAGGTTCTCCTGAAATGGACTAAGTTAAGAACATGGTTCTTTTTTTCATTAAAATTAATGGGACTAATAATCCTAGATTTATACACGAGTATGTAGGGTAGATGTGTTCTCCAGCAAATATGTCTTCCAGCATTTTTGTTCATGTGACACTGGAATTGCATACAAATGGGCTCCATACAGCTACGCATGTTGACATAAACATATTGTCTCATAGCAAATATTTTGCTCCTTCTTGGCATTGAGTATCTTGTACTCATTGAGTATCAAATGGCAACAATGCCAACTGAATTCTTTTGAATTCCAGGTGGTCAAATGTCAATATGGAAAAGTGTCACTGGGAGAGAGTACATGTGTATGACACTGTTAATGCATAATAGAAGTCCAGATAGGCATTAAATGAAGGGTTAAGTAAAAAGGTGCTTTTTGGCCAAGAACTTGTCCTCAGTACCAGAACCATACTATATTGCTCAGGGCTGATGCTACGAGGGATGAATGAAAAGTAATGCCTCCACCTTCATTACTTGGGTTTGGATGGAAATATTTTAATAAATCTAACGCATAGATAATCCTTAGAATGTGCTCTTTAACTACCACTATTCACTTTTCCACATAATCACCAGACAATTGGATACATTTCTGCCAATGATGAACAGGTTTTCTGAAGCTGTCACGGAAGAAGTCAACACTCTGTTTCCATAACCAGCGTCTCACAGTACCCATCGTGCACAGATCTTCCGATAGCCAAGCAAAGCAATAATGTTACCCACACCTTCTTGTGAAATGCTGATTATTCTTGAAATTTCTCTCTGAGTAATATGACAATCGTCCTGAATCAATCTGTCAAACTTTTGCTTGTGAAACTCGGTGGATGCTGTCACAGGACGTCCAACTCTTTGTTTGTCACACAAGTCAGATATTCCCACCTCAACATCTTTAAACTTACTCGCCCAACGGTGCACAGTACTCACATCAACACAATCACCACAAACAGCTTGCATTCTCTGATGAATCTCCTTTGGGGTGACACCTTCTGCTGTCAAGAATTCAATGACTGTATGTTGCTTAAGTTGCATTGACCAACCATCTGTGCAGGGTTCCATACTTCGCACTTTAACAACACAACCATTCAATGCTAAGGCTTCCTGCCAAATGGAACTGTAGAAGAGAGTCAACTGAACAAGCCAGTACCTGCCGCATACCAGTATTGCCATCCATTGAGGAGTTATGAAGGTGGAGGTATTGCTTTTCATTCAACCCTCGTACATGATGCTGTTATAGTTAAAAGTCATGATACAGCTTTGGAAGTCTATGTCTGCTTAATGTATTTGACAGGTATAAGGATAAGCCCAGACACATGAAGGACTCAGGACTCAGCATCTTGGATAACTCCATGTGAGACTGAGAGCTATTTGGAGACCTTTGAAAATTAAAAAAAAATCACCTCCTTACAGTTGGTTGTCCCATCTGCTTACTACTGGAGACTTTGGCTTTTAAAGTGTCCCAGGATGTTTTATTAAGCTGTAACAGAGCTGGGATGGTTGAGGCAGATTGAAGTGCCTTTGGCAGAGATGTTTCAGAGTCCCAGAACAAATAGGACTTTATTGGACTACAGCAGTGGTTTCCAACCTTTGGTCCCACAGGTGTTTTGTTGTCCCTAACAGCTAGTAAGATGGTTGGGAGTTCTGGGAGTTGAGGTCTAAAACACCTGGAGGACCAAAGGTGGGGAACCACCTGGCCACAGGGAAACTCATCCCTGGGGGCCTTATGGAGAACTCGTGGGGAGGTGGATGCTTCATGAACACTTAATCGTCTCCCTAGACTGATAATTTCTTCCATCTCCTCCTCTGGAGAATACTTGAGATCATGGGGCCTGACACCAGCTCACCATTCCTTTCACACAAAAAGAAAATTATTTGTGCATCTCATAAAATAGACTGCCATCCTTTAAAGCATCATCATCATCATCATAATCATCATCATAATCATCATCATCATTTCTAGACAGCCCTCTCTCCCCAGAGGGACTCAGGTTGGTTAACATATATATAAAACAGCAAATATTTAATGCCACAACTATGTCAGTATAAAATGACGATAACATACTCATTATAATAAATATTCCAAATTAGAAAAAACAATAAGTTTAAACACAACAGCCAAAAATAACAGACAAGTAAACCTTGTTAATCTTTATGGGACCACAATACTTTCTTTTGCAAGGGACTGACAAAACTATATTTCCTTTACAATTTTCCATAGTTTCCTTTTCAATTGTTCTTCTCTCCTTTTGAGCAACTTAACTGCATTACGAAGATTTTTAGAAGTTACTTGGAAACCTGAAATTATTCTAAAATAATACATCCCAGAAGGTGGCTACATTCTACCTATGTCTGTATGATATTTTAAATCAAATATATGACTTATATATTATATGACTTATATATATTATATGACTTATATATTATATGACTTATAAATATATGACTTATATAAAGAAGAGAGAAGCAGTATCAATAAAAAAAACTCACCTCTCTAAGTCTTTGGTTTATTCCCATTTCTCTTTCGTCCCTCCTTCATTTCCAATGGCTGAATGTTTTAAACTTTGCAAATCATGTTTTGAAGGGAAATGTTACAGTATTACACAAATGGTCCTGTGCTAATGGGGGAGAAAAAGCGGATTGAATAATATACCAAGCTGTCCCCTCTTGGTTTCATTACCATGGTCTTGTTGGAGTGCTACCTACCCATGGTGAAGTCCTGAGGTTGAAAGCAAATGGGCCAGTGAGAAAACTGTGCAATGCAGTGGTGCCAGTTCTAGTGTGAACAACACTAACATCACTTGATAAATATTGGTTTCTAATGCTGCGGAGAAATGTTGACAAGGGCTTTTCCATGTGCTGTATGTGCCAAGAGTACTCATGATTAGATAGAACAGAAGATAAATATTTTTGGTTTCCAGCCAGCTTTTGTAGATGGGTAACATAAGAACACTAAGAGACATTTTCCCATCAATTGAAGTTAGTAACTAATAATGGATCTCTCTGTTCCCTTCAATTGCATTAGATTTTCAGCGTAATTTATTCCTGGTCAGCCTGGATAACAGTTCATGGTAAAGTAAAGGAACAAAGGGGTGATATTTTTCAAATGAAAAGCTCACCAGGGGAGTTTTAAAAATTAATCACTTTATCCCTGTTTCAGATTCACCAAAATAGTGAATGGCTTAAGACACATATTTTTTCAATTCCCATCAGTATATTATCCTTCTTTCATGCTATAATGATCAGCCTGGTTTGGCAAGGATCAATATGTAATCAGTGCTCTAATTCGAAGCAGGGATTTGGAGCCTGCTCTCCTTCCCAAAGCTCACAAGCTCCATCTGGAGCTGCTTACTACAATTTTTGTCATATCATATGCAGGTGAGCTTTAAGAAATAAGCAAGAGGGCTTTAATAAAAGGCACTAAGGAGGAACTTCCCTATAAATTTCTCTCTCTCTGTACATATCTATATATTTGGATATCCTGCTGTGTAATTCAGTGGACTGCTTTTCCCATTCATACCTTTTATTTTGTTAGTGGATGCAACAGTGTGGAATAAAATGCAATGACAAAAGCAACAACAATAATTTAATGGATTATGTGATGATGGGAGGAGGAGGATGAAGAAGAAAATTAAAACATTGCATCACTGATGATTTTGTTCCATCTCTTATGGGTGCTTATTAATTTTTTTATAATGCATATACATTAACACAGCATAGGAGTGCTATTAAAAGAATCCCTTGTGCTCACTCCTGAAGACAAAATGGTGGTTCAGAAAAAGACAAAGTTGAAATGATGCCAAATAATGTTCTGAGCCAGATTTTGTTGGGTCTCTAAGAAAATGTCATATGTGTGGAGAGCAGGCACCAAAATACCTCTCTGTGTCTTTTCTGAACAAACTTCATATAGTACTAATAATGTAGTAGTCTAATATTAGCACTCTGGGTGGGGTAGGGCTGTGGATTAAATGTGATGACAGACAGTCTATGGTGTATGTGAACTTTCCTAATTTGTCTCTCTTTCATTGGCAACGATGTGTATTTTATTGTGTTGGTTTTTGCAGTGCCATGCACATTGGTGACACCAAATAATGAGTAAGCAATGGCTAGGCATTGGGACATAGTGCAACTCAGCAATGGTACTGCTGAACGGATATTGGAGTAGCTGATTGGTATTGTTGGCCAGCTTATTCCTGGTTCCAGAAGAGCAAATGTGCAAGACTCAAGTGTCCATCCTTCATTCTCCTTCACCTGTTCTCTATCCAACCTGCCGCTTTACTCCCTTCTGAAATAGTTACCCCCTGTTTTTCTCTACGAGACTTCCCACTCTCTTTTATAGTCCCCAATTCTCGCTTTCTTCCCAAGTTGTGATATTGTTTTCTCCTCCTTTTAGAATTGGACTGTCCGTTTCTTGAAATTGTCATTAGGTGGCCATTTGAGCCTCAAAGCAAGTTGGGGAAATCAAGATGTTGTGTTCCTGATGCAACTTTGTTCTGCCTTGTGCCTGAACTAAAAGCTGAAAAAGCCAAGGATGAAGATTGTTGCTAGTAAGGAGGAAGCAAAGGAAGAGAGAGAAGGGCAACAGCGAAGGAAAGAAGAGCAGCAGTGGTGGGGTGCGATGGCATGATTTCAGTAAAAGGCTGCCAACTTTTAAAAAAACAAGAGGCAGCCTCTGTTACTTAAACAGCAGACATTAACATATGAGATTTATGTTAACAAAGCATTTCACTATTAATTTTTATACTGAAAAAAATGTAAGGCTATATTTCAGGCTGCTGCTGAAGTCATATGAACAAGGCCAATTAAAAAGCTGCCAATCCTGTCCTTAACCATTATGGCTCAATCCAAGATAAGTGGGTTTAACCAGCAGAGAGAGGGGAAGGGCAGCACCATATTTGCAGGCATCTGCTTGGAGTCAGGAGCCAAATCTGCAATGGGGAGTGGCAAAATGAAGCTGGGGGCATGATAGGATGTTTCAAATGAGGGCAAATGTATCATATTATGGGTTGACATCCACTCCTATTTCCATGATCAGCGGTAGCTTTTACACTGTAACTGTACTTCATGTTTTTATATTAATTTAATTCCTCAAACTATTTTTGGAGGGTTGAAGCCCCTTTTGGCACAAAGCTCTACTTTGCCTACAAGTTCATCCAACTTGGTATCCTTCAGTCTGGATGACCTTGTTATTTGTAGGGTTACAACTCCCATCATCCACAGTCATATCAGGAGTATTACACTGAGAAAGCTTGATCTCGCCAATGGCTTTCCAAACACTTGGACAGAGGACTTTGCTAGCCATGTTCCCTATTTCCTTGAACTCTGGGAGGCAGAGAGTTGTTGTGTGTTTTCTGGGCTGTATGGCCATGTTCCAGAAGTATTCTCTCCTGACGTTTCACCCACATCTATGGCAGGCATCCTCAGAGGTTTTGAGGTATATGAGGATGCCTGCCATAGATGTGGGCGAAACGTCAGGAGAGAATACTTCTGGAACATGGCCATACAGCCTGGAAAACACGCAACAACCCTGTGATCCTGGCCATGAAAGCCTTCAATGACACATTGAACATCTCTATGGGGAGAAATTGTTCCAAGACACACAGAGATTGGAAAAATCTCTAGGAGTCAGACGACTCAAAATTGAGGCTTAGGGTCAATGAAAATGTCAGTTGAAAACCAAATTTGTCTGCATAACTGAATGTTTAAAAACCTTGCATAATAGATTTTGGGGAGTAGGAAGGAAGTGAAGGGAGCCCATATGAGCAAAGAGCAACATTCACTTTGGGTGAGAAGAGCTTACCCTCCAGTTTCTATCTCCACCCAACAAGCAAAGCAATTTTTGTCTACAGTATTTGGAAAAAGAGTCTTAGAATAGTTTATAAATGCCTATAATGAGGGCCCTGAGTCCAAGGCCAGAGACACCTTAAGCCAGTTTTATCAATAAAATGCCCCCATTTTCATGCCAATTTGGTTATATCCTATGCCACATTTTAGGAAAAAAATATAGTAGCTTAAGGGACTCAAACAACAGCTTTGAAAAGACTTTTGAACATGATACTAATAGCACTTTAATCAGACAGCTGAGTGTATCCTGATTTGAGTCTTTCTATAGAAGGTAAATAGTCTTAAAAGAAAACATTTAATTTTAATTAACAATATAAATTTTGGGATGATTTCTCAATAAATACTTCTGAAGTGTGCCTGTTTATTCAGTCACAGCATGTTCTGACTGTACAACACTCGGTCAATTGAAAAGAATGTAAATGCTATTCATTAGCAGCGTAATTACTATTGATTGGCTATATTATGCAGTTCACTGAATTAAAACCCTGTATGTTACTGGCAAATTTCTAATCACTATAGCAAAACTGAAATTGGTAGATTCCCCTTGCCTCCATTAGCCTGGGTTAGGCTGCAATGTGCCCTCCTCCCTTTAACTCATTGTGGAAAATGAGAAACATCAACATAGACTGGTGTAACCTGAAATAAATTTACGGAATTTCAAATAAACTTGGTGGAATTTGGAAGCTGGAATCATAAAATCATTTTTAATTCAACAGTACAGTCAGTTCTTCCCTTTGCCTTTTATAGATTTCATTAAAATCCTCTAGAGCCTCCATGGACAAACTTTGGCCATTCAGATGTTTTGGACTTCAGCTCCCACAATTCCTAACAGCCTACCAGTAGGGATGAAGTTTGCCCATGCCTGCTCTAAACCCTTCCATGAAACTTTGTGGTCAACTTCTGCCAGTAACTGGCCATAAAGTCATGCTGGAAAACCTAGAAATTCCTAGAGCGAACACCTCTCTAGGAATCATTAAGCCTTCCAGTTCAACTCCATGGCTAGTTTTCACCAGAAGCTGGGCGTAGAATTGTAGTGTGAAACCTAGAGAAACATTCTCTCAGTTTAACATTTTTAAATTCACAGGTTTTTTTTACTTTTGTGTTTGTCTTATGCCTCTAACCTCAGCGAATGTGAAGGGATGACTATAAACCTTTGCTCATTTTACTAAAAGCCTGTCTGAAAATGTCATATAAGGACAGCGTCCTAAGCATATGCATGGGTTTTGGTTATTTTCCTTTTCTATAAACCATAAAACATTTTAACATCTGTGAGGGTATTCAGAAGAGCATAATGGACGCTCATTTCCTTGAACCCAGTTTGGCAGTGTGCAAGTCAGGCTCTGACCCACGTGCCTTTGTCATATGCAGTGAATGTGTCTGGAGTGTGTGGGGCATGACTGTTCTTGCAGTTATTTTCAATCTATTAAGTTCTCTTCCGTGTGAGATTCAGAGTTGACCTTTTCAGTCTTCCTGGGAGGATGTAAAACTCCTTTGGAAGGGGGCAAGGGTTGGATTTTAATGGCTTTCTGGTTGATCTTATTGTTGCTAAGTACTGAGCAATGCAAATAGAATTACTGTATAAAAGTTCTTGCTTCTCTCTCTGGGTGTGAGGGAAGTGTATTTATTCTTAATTCAGGCAAGTATTTGTTTTTTAATCTTTGTAGAAAGACCCTTGAACTATCTTCGGAGACGTGTGCTATCAATATTTAAAATAAATCAGGAGATATGCTTGAGTCCATGTTAATGGGCTTGTACCAATAATAGTGAGATTAACATTTATACTCTTATGCATTTATAGGACCAACCTCACTGTTATCTCTGAGAGCCCTGGTATCAGCACCTCTGAAATATCTAGCATTGTACCAGGCTCAAGAATGATGAAGTAGTCATATTTTTTGCTTTTTTCTTAGTTGTCCCTCCATTTAGTTTAGTTTCATTTAGGCAGATTTGGGAACTGATCTATGCCAGATCCAAGGCTGGTGTAGATCAGGTACTGTTACAGAAGCAGTTCTGGGGACAGGAGAGCTCTGGACTTATGGTTCACGCTGGACACCTCTTTCTCCCCTCTGATGTAGAGTCCTGATACTTGAAAGGGACCAGGTGCCTTTTCTCACTGCACGATTATAGCATTACTAGCTGTGCCCGGCCACACGTTGCTGTGGCGTTGTCTGGTGGTGTTGGTGAGAAATTGTTGCGGTAGTGGTGGATGGCCATCTGTCAGAAGTGCTTGGATTGTGTCCTCCTGCATGGTAGAAGGAAGTTGATGTGGATGATCCTTAGGGGTCACTCCAAACCTTAGGATTGTATGATGATGATATTATTATTATTATTATTATTATTATTATTATTATTATTATTATTATTATTATTATTAGTACAGTAGAGTCTCACTTATCCAAGCCTCGCTTATCCAAGCCTCTGGATTATCCAAGCCATTTTTGTAGTCAATATTTTCAATATATCGTGATATTTTGGTGCTAAATTCGTAAATACAGTAATTACAACATAACATTACTGCGTATTGAACTACTTTTTCTGTCAAACATGTTTTGGTGCTTAATTTGTAAAATCATAACCTAATTTGATGTTCAATAGGCTTTTCCTTAATCCCTCCTTATTATCCAAGATATTCGCTTATCCAAGCTTCTGCTGGCCCGTTTAGCTTGGATAAGTGAGACTCTACTGTATTAGTATTGAGAGGCTGGGTGACCGTCTGTTGGGAGTGCTTGGCTTGTGTCCTGCATGGCAGAATTGGGTTATACAATTTGTTGTATAACATGATGTTTGGTGCTTAATTTGTATAATCATTACCTAATTTGATGTTTAATAGGCTTTTTCTGAATCCCTTCTTATTATCCAACATATTCACTTATCCAACATTCTGCCGGCCTGTTTATGTTGGATAAGTGAGACTCTACTGTATATTTATAATCTTATATTATCTGCTTAGAACTGGATTATATGAGGCCCCTTCTTCACAGCTATATAAAATGCACACTGAAGTGGATTATATGGCAGTGTGGAGTCAAGATAATCCAGTGCAAAGCAGATAATATAAGATTATAAATGGGTTATATAGCTGTGTGGAAGGGCCTTGAGTCTACACTGCCATATAATCCAGTGCAAATTAGATAATCTGTGGAAGAAGTCTAAGTGAGGCCTAAATCGGCCTGTCCCCTAACTGAAAGGGACAGTTGCTAGGCAACCAAGTGGGCAGAGATTAGCCCTCTAAACTGGCAGCAATTGGATAAAAAAATTATTGCTCTCCCTCTAATTAGGACTTTATTTTTCTTTTCTTTTTGTTGTATCAACCTTGAGGCGTGGATGATGGGTTGTGTTGTCAAATTTTGAGGTTGGGGGGCCTGTACTTTTGTTGTTTTGTGAATCGCCGTGATGCCATCACTCTTTTATATATATAGATAATCCAACTCCTATCACACAAGGTGGGAAAATGCAGCAGGATAATACCATCTTTGGGTGGTGATTTTCACATGACAGCACCTCTTCTGTTTTGATTTTCAGTTGTTATTGAAGCACATCTTTTCATTGACACCCCCCCCCCCACACACACACACACACCTTTAATGGCTGCTAATATTACTACAGTTTGAATATTGCTTCTAATGTTCACATTCCCTTCTGCTGCAGTTCTGATACTCTGGCGTTCACATGGCATGACACAGTATGATTCGCTTTCTCTTACCCTCTCCATTCTTATCCTCTCTATACCCAAGCAGGATAAGTTTGTTTTTACTCATTCTTTTATTTTATATTTCTTTAATTTAAGTGTTTTTTAATGTTCTTGTTTGCACAATCATGGAAAAATAAAAAAAAATTTTTACTTAACTTTCTTCCTGTACTAAAGGATATGCATAATGATACTCCCCACTCCCTTCTACATCTTAAACAATACAACAGACTCTTATGTAGAACCATTTAATTAACATGGCTCTATAACTTACATACTATATCCTGTGATGTTCCCTATCTTCCCCTTATTTTTTTCCCTTTTTATTGTTTGTGTATTTTTTTCTCTTTTTTGAAAACAAAATAAAAGCTTATTTTCAAAGGAAAAAAAGGTGCACATGTGAGGGATATACATGAAAAAGGAAGGCAGACATTAGCAAAGTTATGTCGAAGAGTGAATGAAGGACCATGCATTACCAAAGTAGTACCATAGTGCAATTGCAGAGAAGTGTGACTGATTTCTTCCAGACTGGTATGGTTCCATTTGCTTCAGCACTGTGATTGATGGAAGACAATGAACTGGGGTGATAAATTCCTTAGCTACATTCTGTGGAGTCCTGGGATATTTAGATTAACAAATCAGTAGAGTTCTCTGATGGTGAATTCTAAACATGCCTTTGTAAACAGTAAACTGCAGAAACCCATAGGATATTGCCACAATAGCTAAAGTAGAATCATAGTGCTATAATTGTGTAGTGTGAAAGCTACAGAAGCTTCCACAGGCTGGTCTTTCCTATGAAATAGGACTGCACTCTCTCTCTGCCCTCAGATGGAGATATCAGATTTATTCTACATACCAAATGCTCTCCTGGAGCCAGAACATACCTACTTTTGTCATCAATTCAAGGTATTTCATCACATCCAGAGACAGCCTATGACTTCTATGTCAGCATGGTAATGAATCTACCACAAGCTTCAGTTGAATTTTAAAAGAGATAACCAAGATACTAAACCATTTCTCACCAAATAGCAGCACCTTGGATAGCTCCTTTAAAGTTTGCAGTAAAACTCAGAGCAGATCCACCACCCCAAGGACAGGGGAACTGTTGCTAAATATTGAACATGTGTGATGACTGCTCTTACTTATGTATTTCTACCAAGGTAGCAGCAAAATTAAACTTACATGGGATTATTTCAATTCATTCCACTCAAAAATTTGATAATGCTCAAAAGTGGCCCAAATATCAAGCTGAAGAATGTCAGAACTTTTATGTAGCTTAAGAAAATAAGCATGTTGAAGATGTTAGATTTCTGTATTTTTCCTCTGTTTGAGTGTAAATTATTCATATCTAATTAGTCTAAGTAAGGTAAAGTTGTTGGAAATGATTTCCTTAATTGATTTTTAAGGAGTATAGATCAGTTTATATGTCCTTTTGCTGTTCCTGCAGCATAAAGGGACAAGGAATATAGCAAAGGACTGTGTATTTGGTAGAATTTTAATGCAAATTAATGCATTCAGAAGGCATAGTCATATGTCAAGATACGGCTCAGATTAATTGGACCTATTTAAAAGTACTGTAGTTACTGCTAAAATATTAATGACTTTTATATCTTCCTAAAAGGAAATAAGATTTTACCTACTACTGAGTTTGAAATAATTAGGTTTCAAACACGGCTGAGAAATCTTAACATGAGTACTTATGGTGAGAAGCAGGTGCTTTATATTTAGCATGTGGTGCTTCAGTATAGATAATAAAAATTATTTTCATGGTCCAGACTTTATGAAGGGGTAGGCCAACCTAATAAAATGGATAAAAGTTATGCATAATCAGTAAATATTTTCCAATGAGTATATCCTCTTCCTGACCAATATTATAAGCTTGTGTCCTGTTGAGTCCCTTTTCTTATTCACTGTACTGTGAACAGAAAAGAGAAGGCAAATACATTTCAGATTGGTCTTTCTTTCCCTCCTTAATCTCCTGTGCTTTCTTCACATCTGTTCCTGGAGGTCAGACCAGAGTGGGAAGCTGCATAATGGATGCAGCAGGAGATCATGATAATAATGATAATGATAATAAGTAATAATAACAGAGTTCATAAATTATTTAAAAAATAATGTATGAACTCTTAAGCCATTTCAGATGCAACAAATGTGTCTGTAGATAGTGGTATCTGTTGCTATAGCTGTCAGGGATGTTTAAAATATCAAGATGTTGTTTCTTCTTGTTCCGGATTATTTTCTGCCAATTTCTAGTACTGGGTCCAACATTTCATTCCCATCCTCAAGTGTTTTTTTTTAAGTGCTAAGATACCTCAACAAAATCTTTTTGCTTTTGCCCTCATTTAAAGAATAATTGTGCATCAGTGAAGAAACACCATATCACCAAATACAAAGTTACCCATAAAAGCTTGGAACCATCTCTGCATATTACATCTCAGTTTCTTTTTAAAGAAACCAAAAATTTGATCAAATGTCTTGTACAAATCCAATAATTGACTACATGCAGCCCCTAGAAAGAATGAAAAGAACGAGTACAGGGGCTACAGCAACCAGCAAACTTATCAAGAGCTTGTATTGCTAAAAGCCACACTTTAACAACATGGATTGGGGCCATATCTGTGCCTGCTTTCTTTACCAAGGTTTCTGCTGGAGCATGAGAGGAATATTGCTTTATATGTTTTTAACGCTTTTAATGTTTGTATAATGTATTTTTACTGATTACTGTTAGTGGCTTTAAATGTGTTGTTAATTTTATTGATTGTTTGGCATTGAATCTTGCTGGGTGTTGTAAGCCGCTTTGAGTCCCCTCGGGTGGGAAAGGCGGGGTAAAAATGCTGTAAATAAAAAATAAATAAATAGATAGATCCTGTATGACCCATGCAACACTCTGTGTACAGCTGCTTAGGTGGCACATTCTGTTCATGTCCCTTCACTTATGGAAGTTTTTTTAATCCAGTGGTGGCTTTGTAAACAGAAGTGAAGAGGCAAACACATTTTAAATTGACCTTCCTTTTCCTCTTCAGTCCCCTATGCCTTCTTCAGATCTGTGCCTTAAGGTTGGCAGACCTTTTTAGGCCTGCATGGTAAATGCATAGGTGATACCAGGGAATGGGTGGGTCTGAGCAGTGGTCAATGCCTCACCATTTCAGATAAGTTGTCTGCTACCCTCTCCTGTAGGAGACTCCCTTGGATCCAGACGTATGTGAGAACTACTGCCCTATCACCAATATTTATTATTTGGGCAAGCTACCTGAATATGTGGTGCCTGCGTAGCTTCAGATGTTCTTGGGGAAAACAGATTGTTTGCACCCATTTCAAGTTGCTTTCAGACCAAAATGGTATGGAGGCAGTCTTGGTTGCTCTGATGGAAGACCTATGCCAGGGAAAAATGCAACACTACTAATCTTCCTAATCATCTCCATGGCTTTTGATACCATTGATTATAGTGTCCTAATGGGGTAGCTTTGTGAGATGGGAGTAGGAGGTAATATGTTACAATGATTCTGCTCCTGTTTTCAAGAATCACTTCTGAAAACTGCATTGGGAAGTACTATCAGCCTCATTGCCATTGTGCTGTGGGGTGCCAATGGTTCCACCCTACTTCCTATTCTGTTGAATATCTATATGAAACAATTGGTGGAGGTTAATAGATGTTTTGGTGTTCAATGCCATCAGTATGCTGACGACACTCAGTTCCACTTCTCCTTGTCATTAGAATTGGCCAAGGCCGTTGGGGGTGCTGGCCCAACACCAGGATGCTGTAATGGGGTGGATGAGCGCCAATAAATTGCTTCTGAATCTATGTAAGATGGAAGGTCTATATATTACTGTAGGGTGTCAAATCTCCTTTCTAGTTTTACAGTCATTCTTCCTGCTGTGGCTACTAGTGCCAGGAGCAGATACAGGAGGATCTGTAAAATGAAGAGTAGATTCACCATTCTCTATGGGAATGGATTGACCCGCTGCCCCTTACCAATGGCATCTCTGTTATTTTGGTTAGGGGTGGGAGTGTATAAAGACCGAAACGGTGGTATTAGATGTATTTTATTTTCATTGACGGAAATGGGAGGGGAATGGAAGTATTATCTGGCAGCTTTGCACTGCACTGACAATGCGAATCAGCTGTAAACTGTAGCCTGCAACCTCCATTTAATAAGGTCTATTTTTTGATGTGTTGTTATACCCTTAAGGGTTGCAACCTGAAACTAGGTCATCAAAATGTGTGAAATGGTTGCAAAAACAAATATTTTCTTCTATAAAGGTGCTGAATGGCAGGGAGCCATCAAGTTTTAGTGGTAGTTCTTTAGCTCAAAGAAGAAAAGGCTGAGAAGCTCACATAAAATGGAGCGTACGTCCAAAAAGGTGGCCTCAAGCTGTTTTGATGTTTTTCATTGCCACTATTGTGTTTCATGCATTCACAAACCATTGCCATATATTTTGAATTGAAGACCACAAAGATGAGAGGAAATTGTTGTTGTTGTTGTTGTTGTTGTTGTTGTTATTATTATTGTTGTATTACTATTATTATTACTATTACTATTTTTATTTTATTTATTTCCTGCTTCTTCTTGTGGCTCCAGGTGGATCACAGCACAGTCAAACACACAAACATTGCAAAAATTCTCAAAACACTCCTGGTTTCCGTAACCTCCTGTGGTGCGTGCTGATAATAATTCAAAATGATGAGCAAAGACCATTAATGAAAAATTCGTACCCATATAATATTTGGAGCATTAGATAATCAGAACTGTATGCATGATATTTTAAAGACATAATAAATAATTAAAGCTGAACATGAAATATTTATGTTTAGGTTTTCAAAATCAGGTTTCCTGAATTAAAATTACCAGCTACAATGTACAGCTATGATTTTTTTGGCCTTTGGACCAAACATGGCAATTGTTAGCAATCATAGGACTCTGAGCAATTTTAGTAAGACTGTTATTGAGAATTAGACCCCAATTATGCTCCCTGGAGACATATACCAAGCCCACATTGATTTTTCCTTTTGCCCTACAGTAACCTTTTCCATGATTTATTTTCTGGAATGTTGCCTCACTGCACCCTGGACCTCAGGAAGCAGCATTATGATTATCAAAGTCCTCTCATAATACCCCAGGAAGACACATGGGGTACACCATGGACTTACACAAGCTCTTTTCCTTTTTTCCCCCTGAGATGATCTCATTTATTCTTGGGAAGTTTTCCTTCTCTCTGCTACCAAATTGGTTCCCTTCCTGGGGCTCACATTGAAATGGCCAACACCTCGACCACCCTTTTTGTTTAATTGATTGGCACCCATTGTATTAACCAGAGCTGGGGAATCAAAAGCCATTTCTACCTATTATATCCTGCTCCAAGCCATTCCTTTCCAGTTGCACCCCTCTACTGGATAGATCAATAAATGGACACAAGTCTTTAAAATAATCCAATGACAGTTTATTAAATGTCCCACGACAACTGGAGTCAACTAGCGATGACATTGAATGTAGCCTCAGACTAATCAGAGACATGAAAGGGGGAAATATATGAACTTTGCTTACATTTTATTTATTGTATTGGTTTTATAATTTGTAACATAAATAGTTACAAGGTAACTTGAAAGCCTGTAAAAGAATACACTCATGGTTGTTGGGCAATCATCAAAGCAGCGTTTTATTCTTTCAGAACAGGAATGCACTATTAAAGTATCCTTCAGGGTTTTAATCATCCAGCCTATGTTTAAAAAAAACTCCAGGGAAGCAAATCCCACCACCTCCTGGGGTGCTTGGGAACATTATTGGTGATCAACAGTGTGTCCTGCACATGGTGAAATGGAAGCAATTAGAGCTTGCTCTTTCCAATATCTCTAGTCTGCTACTTCAGACAGCGGATTTGTTGTAAATATCACCACTTCTTATTCATCCATCAGCTTGCTTAAATTTCAAGCTAAAACTTCTTCTACAGAACTCCTTGTCTTTTACCCAACTTTCTTTTGTTCTAGCAACTAGGCTTGTTGCTGTTGGGTACTTTCAAAACATATTTGATTTATTGCAAACCTAATGGGTTTTCTTGGCAAGATTTGTTCAGAAGGGGTTGTCCTTGCCTTCCTCTGAATCTGAGAGAGTTTGACTTCCTCAAGGTCACCCAGTAGGTTTCTATAGGTTTCGCCCTTGCATCCATCATGCTTCATTAGGTAATTGTTTTAAAAGTGTGATGAAAATGGGGGGGGGGGGGGGGAGGCAGGCAGAAATTGTCTTTTGAGTTCAGAAATCATTATGAAACAGGAAAAAACAATGAAAAACATGTAGGATGAGAGCTGTCAGATTTCTCCACATTGAATAGATTTGGTGACATGGGGGAATGGGTGTTTGTATGGGCACTGTCCTACAAAGCAGTCTGGTAATCTCCCAAAATCCAGTTGCATGATCCTTGCACGGTATTTTTTAAAAAATTAAATGCATTCGGTAGAAATGATTCTATTTTTAGGAGATTGCTACCTTGCTTTTGCTTGATTCTAACTTTTGAAATTGCACTTTTTCCTGCCTTTTCTTTCCCCTTTAAAATAAAAAATAGAGTTAGTGATCCATAAAAAAACCAATTGAGAGGGAGAGCAGAAGCGCCTATGGCAGTGGTTCTCAACTTGGGATCCCCAGATGTTTTTGGCCTTCAGCTCCCAGAAATCCTAACAGCTGGTAAACTGGCTGGGATTTCTGGGAGTAGTATGCCAAAAACATCTAGGTTGAGAACCACTGGCCTATGGGGAGAAATGGAGTTTGCCTTAAGAATGAAGCCTCCTGTCTCCTTGGGAATACGGGTATTGGGAGGGAGAGCAGAAGAGCCTGGGCAGAAATGGGACCTGCTTTTTCAGAATGATATCTCCTGCCTCCTTGAGAGTAGGGGCATTGGGAGGGAGAGCAGAAGATGTCATGAGGAGAAATACATGCACATGCTCATGTGCTAGATCTGAAAAAGGATAATTTTAGGAGAAAAGGCAAGAAACAACACCATGTGATAAGTACTGATAAATGATACAATTCATTTTTTTAAATAAAGACTAAACGCCAGGGTAATATGATGCCTTTCTCCCCTCATGGGATGAGGTCCCTAATTCACCACTATATCACTTGAGTTCTTGGAAGCAGCTAAATATATCTCACTATATTGTCCAAGATTCACTACAAAACCAGAAGTATCAGAGGTTTCTTTCCTTCTCTATCTTCCTATAACCCTCTGTAGGGCCAAAATTCTGTAGCAAAGAGTTCCCCATCCTTTCTGACGCCATGAATTCTGGAAAAAATATTTGGAAAAGGCATATTTCCCCATTTCTGGAAGGCAGACAGATCCACACTATCCTTTAATTTGCCAGTTTTCTCTTCCTGCTGAAAAGAACAACATGGAGTTGGGTAAATGCAACTTTGCAGAGATTGCTTGGATAAGTTAGGAAGCAGTAAGAACTAGGGGCCACGTGTGTGGAATCAGGAAGTAAAACATGAATCTCTTCTCCAAGAAATGTGATTTTAAAAAGAGTCTCATTCATCCTCACTCCTTCACCCAGTCTGAGGGCGGTGGAGTTATAGGCAGAGTTAATGGTGCAGACACAAGGCCACATTGTAAATCACAAGGACTTTTCAAACTATAGTGACCTGCTATCCATCTGTTCTGCACAATCCTTTCTTGAGGAGGAATGGGCACAGATAAAGGTGTTTGCTATAGCTTACATTCTTTATTTCCATTTTTCTTCCAATAACTGCAAGGCATGGTTTGGTGAAAAGCTCTATACTTAACTTCTGGATTGTCTTAGCTATAAATTCAGTTGAATGCACCAAATACCACAGGTGATCTACCACCACAGAAGCTTCCAAAAAATTCATTTACATCCTAGATCAAAGGTCAGTGGTGGATCCCTTTTTGGTGTCCTTAATTCCATATCCATTAGCTAGGGGAAGCTTTTATATCTTTCTTTCTTTATTACAAGACAGTAATCAAGTTAGGAACAAGATAGGCTCTGTAGGTTTGTTTGTAAGTTAAATTTGTATGTAAATTGGAACAGGTAAATTTTAAGTGTATCTCCAGCCACATACAGTAGAGTCTCGCTTATCCATCCTTCACTTATCCAACATTCTGGATTATCCAACACAGTCTGCCTCCCGCCCAGATCCACAGCCGTTTCTTTAGGCAGCAAGCACTGAACTTTTTACAGATTTAATTTCTGACAATGTTGTTACTGTAAGTTCACTTTATGCAATTCTATCTTTATTTGTAGTCAATTTTTAGTGGTCAGTGTTTTTGTAGTCAATGTTTTCAATACATTGTGATATATTGGTGCTAAATTTGTAAATACAGTAATTATTACATAAAATTACTGTGTATTGAACTTCTTTTTCTATCAATTTGTTGTAAAACAGATGTTTTGTTGCTTAATTTGTAAAATCATAATGTAATTTGACATTTAACAGGCTTTTCCTGTTAAACTCTAATCCCTCCTTATTATCCAACATTTTCACTTATCCAACGTTCTGCTGGCCCATTTATGTTGGATAAGCAAGACTCTACTGTATATATATTTACTCTGAATAGCTAGGGAAGGTTTAACACCCCCATGGTGTTTGCTTTACTGTCTGTGTCCCCATTCAGAAGATTTCACCTCACTTTCCGTCCCTGTGATGGTTGGATTTTGAAAAATTTAGCTTGTTGTGGAAACAAGGATTGGTGATAAAGCTTTCTAAGGGTACATTTCTCTCACTTCTTGCTGTCTCACCCCCATTCTTTACAATCAATTGTTTGTGAGTTGAATGTTTGTAACTCGGGGGCTGCATGTACTATATTAGATGAAAAATTTGGTTGATGGTAATTTGTAAAACTGTGTTTAGCCAATGGCGAGAACAAAAAAAATCACCTGAGGCAACAAAATACTGTAGGCTGATCCTGTCCAGAGATCAGTCTCTAGCTGACAGCCTGTTACTGACATGCTGAGGCATAGGTTGCTCTACACATGTGGAGTGATTTTTGTGTGTGATGGTTTTATCTACCTGAAGGCAATATAAATGGTCTTATGCATTGGGATTATTAGGCATTCAACAGTGCACTGAAATACACAGTCTAGCATGCAAATGCTTTTGGACATTAGCCCATATCGAATGACCATTGAAAGCAGTTTGATTCAGACTGCAGCAGCCAGCAGCAAGACAGCAAAGTTGTACAAAAGTGCTCAAAAGAAAGCCCTTAATGCGCATCAGTAGTCAGTGGTTTGTGTAATCACCAAACTAGTTCCAGGATTTCCTATGTAATTATCTGTACAACGAAACCACTTTTTTCAGTACTGGTTTGAAACTACATTAATTGGTCAGTGGAGATGTGTCCATTGTCTCTGTCATTATGCATTGCAGCTGTGGGTTATCAGCCTTGTGCATTGACCACAAAGCACACATGTTGAGCTATGTTGGTATTTAGTATAGAGGCTGATCTTGTCAGGGTATTGTGTGTTGTGAAATGTTAAAATCAATCTGGATTCAGCAATTATGGAGTTAATGAGAGTCTGCTATGATTGATGTATCACAGGACCAATGGGGTCAAGTGTGTTTTGACCGGGACTTACTATCTTGGTTCCTGTGGAATGCAAGGGAGTGTGTGGTTTCCTGTGTGGAGCGGAGAACAACGATGAGCAGCGTGTGTGTTCATGGGTGCTTTTGGCAAGCACTCATGGAGGAAAGGACTGAATTGACTCTATTTGTATATAGATCATGTAAATAAAGTTTAATCAACAGTTGGACTTCGTCTGCTGGAGTGAGTTTGTCCAGTGCTGTTTTCCACACGGGGAAACAGTCTGGAGAGAAGGAGGTAAACCGGGATGGTGAATTTTTTGGATTTCACTCTGCTACCCATCATCCCTGCTGACATTGGGTTATGGGCCCAGGCCTCCACGCTTCCTGCTGCGCAGTAGATGGAGATGCTGATGGCTGGTGAGCTTTCAGCAACTGTGCGGCCGTGAGAAGGATTCCAGAGACGGAGGGGACCCAAAAGAGAGCTCCAGTGAAGCTGCAGGAGAAGATTGTGACCGCCTGAGTCTGCACTTGAGTAAGTGGCAGTATGGCTTAATCTCAGGGACCGAGGGTCACGGAGGCAGCTGATTCACCGGGAGCTTGGGGTGTTGAATCTTGAAGGCAGAGATGGCTGGGAAAAGCTTCATTTCCAGCATGGAAAAGCTGTCTGATGATAATTATGCTTCGTGGTCAGTAATGATGCGGTCTTTGCTGGCATCTGAGGATTTGGAAAATACCCTCAATGGAACAGATCAAAATGCTGAGCACAGAAGGAAAGCCAAAGCACATTTGATACTGTGCCTCCAACCAAACCAACTTGTCCATGTGAGAAATAAGGACACTCCTGAGGAGATTTGGCAAGCTTTAAGAAATGTCCATCAGAGGGAGACTTGCATGTCTCAAATGATTTGGACTAAGAGGCTGTTTTCAGCAAAACTTGTTCAGGGCCAAGATGTCAGAAAACATTTGGACAATGTAAAGCAATTATTGATTGGAGCTGAGGAAAGAGGCCTACAATATTCTGAAGCACAGAAGTGTTATCTGGTGCTGTGCAGCTTGTCTGAGGACTGGGACTTTCTGGTACATTCTTTCCAGAATGTGAGAGTCCAGGATTTAACTTTGGATTCAGTTTGTGGGAGAATCCAAGAAGAAGAGGACCGGAGGGCATTTGAACAAGCCCAGAAGCAGACGATGGCGCAGTGCGACCAGGAGGGGGCGCAAATGGCCGGCTTTGGTCCTGATGGTGTTCCTGGGAATCGTGAGGAGGTTGCAGTACATCAGGTCAAAACACGGCGGTGTTTTGTCTGCAACAAGCCGGGGCATTTTGCCAGGAGTTGCCCAAACAGCAAGGCAAGAAGTTCTCGTGGGAACAGAGGGGCAAGGAATTTGTCAACAACAGCTAAGCCCCAAGTGTTTATGGCTGCGGTGAATGGAAGGATCACCGAAAAGAACAAGTGGTATTTGGAGTCAGGTTGTACATACCATGTTGTTACAAATCTTAAACTTTTGAAAAACAGAAGGGATGTGTCTGGAACAGCAGTGACTTTGGCTGATGGAACTGAGAGGAAGTTCAACAAATGTGGCACTGTGTTCATCCCTTGCTTGAATGTGGATTGGGAAAATGTACTCTACATCCCAGAATTGAGTTCTAATTTGTTAAGTGTGGCTACCTTAACTGAGAACGGATATAGAGTAATTTTTAGCGGAATCTATTGCTATATTCAAAGAGATGGACGAGTAGAAGCAAAAGGTGTAAAAAGAAACAAAATGTATATGATGTTTGACAAAAATAACTTTCCAGATGGGGCACAAGTCTATTGTGTGAAACAGAAGATTATGCATGACAGGTGTATCCATCATCTTCACAGAGCGATGGGTCATGCACGTGTAGAGGTGCTCAGAAAGACTTTAGAAATATGCACAGATTTTGAGTGTGAGAAATGTGAAAATTTATTAGACTGTGCAGTTTGTTCAGAGATGGGAATTGAATCAAAAGAGCATCCAAAAAGATCTGGAATTAAGACCCAGGAAATGTTTGAAATGGTCCATCTATATGTAACAGAATCTGATGTAAAAAGCCAGGGAGGTTCTCAATTTACTTTGCTGTTAGTAGATAGACACACGAGATTTGGATATATTTACTTCCTTAAGGATTTGAAGGAAGCTGTTGTAAAGGTGTCTAATTGGATAGACATGGTTCAAAGGGTCTATGAACAGCATGTAGGTCAAATAGTTTTTGACAAAGGAGTTAATGTGTGTAATGAAGAGATGAAGAAAATGTTGAGTGAAAGGAATATAGGATTTAAAAATGTAAAATCAAATAAGTCAAATGAAGAAGGCGTGGCTCAAAATAGGATGAAGCAAATTCTTCACATGAATGAGTGTTTAATTTGAGATTCCAAAAGCTCAACTAAGAATTGGCCAGAGTGTTCACACACAAGTAATTACATTTTAAACAGGTTATGGGATGAGGAATTGGATGACATCCCATTTCGGAGAATGTACAAAAAATCTCCAAATATAGGATATCTAAAAGTATATGGTCAAAATGCTAATGTATTAGTTCCAGCCAATCAGAGGAAAAAGGGTGAGCCTAAGTGGAGAAGGATGCAGTTTTTAGGCTACTACCAAGACAAGCTTAAATTTCACAGTGGTCTTGGGAGGCTTATTTTCTCAAAGAAGGCGTTCTTTGAGAAGAATGAAGGCTGGGACAGGTTGCATTTGAACAAAGAGATGTTGTTTAATAACAATTCCACCAAGGAAGCGGAGGTACAGAAAGCTTCAGGTGGAGGGGGTTCTGTTGTTGAAAAAGATATGCAACGAACCATTAAGGAGGAGATGGTTACTCCAGTGAAACATGGGGAAGTACAGACTCCCCAGAAGAGTCAGAAAGGAGGGGGTAAAGGAAAAAAAATCACCTAAGCTTGAGAGTGAAGAGCAGGTGACAGAAAAAAGTGAAGATATATCTCTTCTTGAGACCGAGATGGAATCAGTTGATCAGTGGTCTCCAACTTGTCAATTGGCACAGGTGTTGCCAAAGCGCCAGAGATGCAAAAACATTGTGCCTGTTTATTAGTCTGAACGGAAAATTGAAATATGTATATATGTTCAGAGAGAGTTAAATCAGTTTTGTGAATAATTGTGATGAAAAATAAAGATGTAAAAGAGATAGAGAGTGAGAGAAAGAACTCTCTAGAGTTTTTTTGGGTGAAGTTTGATTATGTAATGAATTGGTTTTAAGAAATTGGATTTTAAGAGAAATTGAAATCCATGGTTAAGCCAGCAGTGGTTGTAATATAACCTGGCAGCATCAAATGAATCTACGTGGCACAATGAATTAAGTTTTCAGAGGTTGGGAAAACTATTGATTAATGAAGTGAAACATCAGTGTATTAGGTTATGGTTCTGGCATCGATTGTGTTAATAAAGATGCAAGAAGAAAGTTGATGTATTGTGATCAAAACAATTTACATGTGATTGAAAATGACTGTATGTATACATGTTTCATCTTATGGAAGTTTTAGAAAGATTAATCAAATGTGTAGAGTGTTAAAGTATATGTGGAGAATTGATTTGAACATTTCGGAGGGGAATTGTCAGGGTATTGTGTGTTGTGAAATGTTAAAATCAATCTGGATTCAGCAATTAGGGAGTTAATGAGAGTCTGCTATGATTGATGTATCACAGGACCAATGGGGTCAAGTGTGTTTTGACTGGGACTTACTATCTTGGTTCCTGTGGAATGCGAGGGAGTGTGTGGTTTCCTGTGTCGAGCGGAGAACAACGATGAGCAGCATGTGTGTGCATGGGTGCTTTTGGCAAGCACTCATGGAGGAAAGGACTGAATTGACTCTATTTGTATATAGATCATGTAAATAAAGTTTAATCAACAGTTGGACTTCGTCTGCTGGAGTGAGTTTGTCCAGTGCTGTTTTCCACACGGGGAAACAGTCTGGAGAGAAGGAGGTGAACCGGGATGGTGAATTTTTTGGATTTCACTCTGCTACCCATCATCCCTGCTGACAGATCTCTGTTTCTGTGTGATACAAATGAAGGCATAGTCATGTTGACTGTGAACTAAAGTGCAAACTCCATATTGCAGTCTTGTATTGATTAGCCAAGCAAAAACCAGTAATTTTGAAAAGACACAGACATCTTCCCTGCCCGGACAGGGGTGGATGAGAAGAAGCAGGTGAACACATGCCCGATTTTGCACCTCCCAAAGGTCCCTATCACTGAGGCTAATATGCCCCATTGCAGTGAAAGCCATCCTGGGATCGGGATGGTGGTTGGAAGCAACACCTTTCTTTTAACATAAGCAGATCATGTTTAGAAGAAAACTGAGCTCTGAAAAACTCCTAGAAACATAGCTGTATTGCATGTCAGTTGTAAGGGGAGCACAACCCTTTAGAAGAAGAATTCTCCCCCCTATAGCTGAGGCTATAGAAACTGCAACAAGAAACTTAAAACAAGTTTCAAAGGTTTCATAGATGCAATATTGACATTTCCTTGACTTAAAACCTTAAGCATTTAGAAAAGTCGTGAATTTTCTGTATCTCTTAAAACAAGTTAAAAAAGATTCATAGATCAGTAATATTGATATTTCAACAAATTAAAACCTTAAAGGAGCATTTAGAATTTCTGTATCCCTTTCATGTGTTCTTTCTTAGATCTTGTTATTTCATGAAATGTTATTTGAAATGCTGTGCAATTCATATTCTTTTTCATATATTTGTAACCTGTTTTTCCCAGCCCCATGGCAGATAACAAAAGCTAAAACCAATATAAATTAAAGTTTGCATCAATCAAAAGCATACAAAGTTAAACTGTCAATACAATTGAAAACCGTTTTGCACACTTCTTCCAACAGAGTATTTTGTAGAGAGCCAAGCATCAGCTCAGCTACTTGGGGAGAAAGAACTCCATTCTGCAGGTGATTGGAGAGTGCATGAATGACAGTTCTGTTAGGGTTTTTTTTTTGGGGGGGGGGGGAGTTTGTCCAAGTGAGGTTAATAATAGTTAAGTGTACTAAGTAGTTGGACCAGGATACTGATCTATTTTTAAACAGTAGTGTTGCACATTGTTTAGTTAGAACTGCAACTTAACTTATCATGATTCTGCCATTACTAATAAAAAGGCTGTAATTTAAAATAATATTATCCATGGGTAACCTTCCACATGTTTTTGGCCATCAGCTCCCAGCAGCTAGCCAGAAGAGCCAGTGTTAAAGAATGCTAGGAATTGCATTTCAACACCTGCTGTATCCTGTATATTTATGTATAAACTAGAAATTCAGTCAAAGAATCAACTGGATATTCTTATCCACAAGTGAAGGTAAGTACTGGACCTTAACTTTTATCAAAAAAGAAATCATCTCCTTCCCTGAATATAGTGGCAAAAAGCAAGAGCTTAGTCTGACCTGGGAAGACTTGAAAGAACCACCAACACCCTTTACTGTCTCTGTTGTGGCCCCACTTCTGGTCTCAACTTATACATGGGATTGACTTATACACAAGTATATACAGTAAATGTTAAGATGGCAAGTGCTGCCAAAAAGATGAGGAAAAACATAGAAGACATTCTGATAATGTGTAGCAAGTTAATTTATATCCTGTAAGTGACTCTTACCAAACCAAGGTATTTTGATTGATTTTTCTTTTCTTTTAAAGATGCTGAGGTGTTAATTTTTTTGTGTCTTTGTCTTTAGAACATAAAATGCCTCAGTCAGACTTGCTTGCAGATATTAAAAAAATGCCTTCTTGGCATAATCATCATGTCAGAACATGGACAAATGATAGATCAAAAGAAATGCAGTTACTGACATTTTACCATAATGAAATGTAAATGTAATCATTTTTACTATCTAACTGTAACTGTAATCATTTTCACTATGGCCAAAGAAACAAAAGTTACAAGCGTAGAAAATCATGGACATCACTGACCATTTGGGAGAGGAAGCAATGATTTAAGAGAGTTACTCAGAATACTGGTCCACAGATCAGTACCGTCCCAGGTGATAGTTTGCAACATGTTTCCAGGAAGGAAAGAAAAAGGTGGACTGAGATCCTTTTCCCCATCCTTTCTCTGCAGACTCACTTTCTTCCCACAGGAAGTGACTGGAGGTGGTTGAGAAGTGCATGGCTATGTCTGGATGCATAATAACAAAGGCATTCTGGAGGACAATGTCCTTGTTGTGTGTCTGGCTACAGGAACATAGCCAGATAGTATTTGGTAACTCCTTGGTTTTTGTAGCTGCCATATGGCTATGCTGAGGAAGACAGTTGCAGAAGTAAAGTGATTCTTGATAGAAGATAGGATTGTTGCATGAGGGAGCTGTGAATTTCTCCATGTACAATGACCATGAGAAGAAATACACTGGCACTATGCCACTACATGCCATGGTGATTGAAAGGTAAACCAACAGAACTTCTCCTAAGGTTGTCCTGGATCCCAGAATAATGAGGTCAATGACTATTATTTGTTAAAGTGGTTAATGATTAGAACTAAAACATACAAAAGAGGTAGAAACAGTTTGGTTGGCATAATGCATTTCAGTTAGATTTGTAGCTGAAGTAATGGATTTGTCCCTGCTCCATATTCCCATATGCTATGTATTTAAAGTCATGACACTATTGCCTGATTCATAATTGCTTTCTGAATCCCCCTTAAAACTCTAAGAGAGGCTGAAACTTTTATAATGCACTTCAATTATATGTGTTTACACTGATCACATAATGCAATTTCAATCTGCATGATATGGCAATGTATATGGGTCCTCTGTTATCCTGAAGTGCCCCCACTCAACTGTGCCTCAGACCTCTATTGCACAGAGTGGCATCCTGGACTTTAAGGTGGGATTCTGGGATTGATACTTTAGGTCATTTGTAGCCACATTTTTATAATTACAAATGTGGTGTAGGAGGTTAGCCTTTATATTTTTAATCAAAATAAAACTCATTGCCTAAAAAAAATTGTTTGCACAGAACTTTATTAGGTTAGCATGTAATTCTGTATTTTCTTTTCGGTTTGAGTTTACAACAATGAATCTTCACTACTCCATAGCAAATACCATTTTTGTAGTTTTATTAAATTCTTCTTTTCATAGCAATAATGTTTAATAATTTCAGCTCCACTAAATTGTGGGTTCTAGGACCCAGAGTGCCTAGCTTTCCAAAAGACCAAGTGAGACACAGACGGATAGAAAGCAAAAGCAGAGATTTTATTCTCAATGGCCAAAGAGGATGTCAGCAGAGATAGCACTTCAAAGTACTAACATACTGCAATTGCAAAACAGAGCGTTTTGATTTCATTTGACAGCTATTCAAGAAACCCGTGCCAGCTCCTGATTGTCTTAGAAATTGTCAGGCTAGGATCCATGCCCTAAGTGGCACAGGACTCCAGCAGACGTCATTGCTGGTTGGCTCTTTGTGGTGGGGGGGAAATGGATAGACTGTCATTGGAGCATTTGAAATGTTAGTCCATTTAATGGTCTGCCCCTGAGAGGAGTGTTATCCAAATGAAATGTGTTGTGGCATTAGGCAACGAATTCTTGATGAGCTTTAAGGGCTGACTCCAGTGGACACAATAGGGTTAGTTCAAAGTATTGAATGGGTGCCTGGGGATGATGTCCATTTCATCATTGGCTTGAGGGATGGAAGTTTTTTAAAAAAACTTATATGCCACCGCTCCCCTAGGGCTCGGAGCGGCTTACAAGAACCGGCTAAAATCAACAATTTAAAAAACCTCTTAAAAACATCCTAAAAGCACCTTTTAAAACATCAACAACAGAACTCAAAAGCCTGTCAAAACAGATGTGTCTTACATGCCCTGCGGAAGGCCGACAAGTCCCGCAAGGCACGAACTTCAGGTGGCAAGGTGTTCCAGAGAGATGGCGCCACTACTGAAAAGGCTCTGTGTCTAGTTGCTGTTAGACGCAAGGTCTTAAAACTGGGGACTTCCAACAGGTCTTGGTCCTCAGAATGGAGGGATCTCTGGGGTTTGTAGAGAGTGAGGCGGTCCCTCAGGTACATCGGCCCTAGACCATGTAAGGCCTTGAAGGTAAGCACCATCACTTTGAAAGTGATCCGGTGCTCAATTGGTAACCAGTGCAGCTGCCGTAAGATTGGTGTTATGTGGCATCTTATTGGGACTCCCGCAAGGAGCCGGGCAGCTGCATTTTGCACCAATTTGAGCTTCCGGATCACCAACACAGGAAGGCCAATGTAAAGGGCGTTACAGTAATCCAGTCTTGAGATGACTGTAGCCTGGATCACCGTAGCAAGGTTGTCCCTAGACAGATAGGGGGCTAGCCGTCTAGCCTGCCGAAGATGAAAAAAGGCAGTTTTGCTAGCGGCGGAGACCTGGGCCCCCATCGTCAATGAAGGGTCCAAGAGGACTCCCAGACTCTTTACCAGTAAAGACGGGCGTAGCACTTCGCCATCTAGGGTTGGCAACTGGATATCTCCACTGCCCGGTCGGCCCAGCCATAGGATCTCCGTCTTTGCTGGATTCACCCTCAACCTACTGGAACGCAACCTTCCAATAATGGCCTTGAGGCACTGATGAAAACTGTCGGGTACAGACTCTGGTCGGCCTTCCATCTTTAACACAAGCTGAGTGTCGTCAGCATATCGATAACTCTCGAGCCCGAAATCTCGGACCAGCTGAGCAAGTGGTCGCATATAGATGTTAAATAACAGAGGGGAGAGAATGGCCCCCTGAGGAACTCCACAATGTAGAGGGGACCTCTCAGAGACCAGGCCTCCCCACTCCACTCGCTGTCCACGGTTGTGAAGAAAGGAGGCCAGCCAATTTAAAGCTGTCCCCCTAATTCCAGCAACGGCAAGGCGGTGGGTCAGAAGATTGTGATCGACTGTGTCAAATGCTGCTGTGAGATCCAATAACACAAGCAGCACCGACCCGCCCTGGTGAAGCTGGCATCGGAGATGATCCATGATGGAAACCAATACAGTCTCTGTCCCATGCCCCACACGGAAGCCGGACTGGAAAGCATCCAATCCGGCTGTGTCATCTAGGAACTGCTGCAGCTGCACCGTTCCCATCAATATCTTAGATAGCATCAACCAAATCGGGAAACAAACCCAAGGGACTTGGCTGACACCATTTCAGAGACAATTTGGCACGCCACCACAAAACACATATATTAAAATACATAGTGTTTGAGTCTGCCTTTCAGCAAATGGCCAGCTGGGGAGCAATACAGTTATCGAGCCTTCAAGGCTCAGGTGTTTCACCCAAAGGCAGGCTGGAGAGGTAGTCAAGGATGACATGTAGCCAGCTGATGCTTCACTAGGTTGATTCCCCTCTTGTTCTAGCCAGCTAAACAGGTTCTAGGTAAAATAAAGTGGTCTTTAGATGATGATGATGATTATGATGATGATGATGATGATGATGATGATTTCTTGCCCACCTCTCATCATGGCTCGAGACGGGTTACAACATTGTTGAAACAGACATTCATCTAAAACATTCTTTAAAATACACATATTAAAACATATTGCCACAAAATACATATTTAAACACAGAACAAAAATTAAACATAGGATGCAAGTTTAAAATTGTCATTAAAGCTGTCTGAGTTAGGCCTGTCAGAAGATATAGGTCTTTACTTATGTCTTAAATTAACCCAGTTCTCTTTGTCTCATCTCTTTATTCCATTACCAGTCACTAAATGAATGTTATCACCAGTATCTACGCCACTAACCCTCATCTGCAAAGTGAGGAATAGTCTTCAAATATTCCTAGACTGCCAAAATCCCAGCATGGCCAATGAGAATAGATTCTGGAAATTGAGGCTTTTTGAGAATCACTGGTTGGGATGACCTAGATTTTATGTGCCACCTCCTTTATGATGCCTTGTCAAAGACCTTTGACTTTATAGAAATAACTAGCTGTGCCCGACCATGCATTGCTGTGGTGAAGTATGGTGGTATGGGAAATAAAGTATTGAGGAATTGGTGGTAGTTAAGGTAAAGGGTAAAGGTTTCCCCCTGACATTAAGTCCAGTCGTGTCTGACTCTGGGGGTTGGTGCTCATCTCCATTTCTAAGCCGAAGAGCCAGCGTTGTCCGCAGACTCCTCCAAGGTCATGTGGGATGACTGCATGGAGCGCCGTTACCTTCCCGCCAGAGCGGTACCTATTGATGCACTCACATTTGCATGTTTTCGAACTTCTGGGTGGGCAGAAGCCGGGGCTAACAGTGGGGGCTCTCTCCGCTCCCCCAATTCAAACCTGCAGCCTTTCGGTCCAGAAGTTCAGCAGCTCAGTTCTTTAACACGCTGCGCCATCAGGGGATATTATTTCCTGAAGGTTGTGAATATACAATATTTCTGATTGGTTTTTTTTGTCTGTTGGAGGCAAGTATGAATGCTGCAATTAGGGAAAATGATTAGCATGTAATGGCCTTGCAGCTTTAAAGCCTGGCAGTTTCCTCCCTGAGTGAATGTTGTTCTTTATTTAGTGTTCTGATTTTAGAGATTGTATTGGTCCGTTTTATTGTACCACAGTAATTTTTATATATTCTGATTTTAGTGTTTTTGAATACTGGGAGCCAGATTATATTCATTTTCATGGTTCACAGCAACACAATAATAATAATAATAGTAATGATAGTAATAATAATGACTTTGGTAATACACACTGCTTCACTCCCTTCTCAGCTTCCTTTTTGGAAGAATCCTTTCTTGGGAGGTGTTAGCTGGCCCTATTGTTTCCTTTGTGGAATTTCCAATTTCCCTGCTTTCAGAGTGTTGCTCTTTATTTACTCTCCTGGTTTTAGAGATTATATTGCTCTGTATTATTCTATCACAGTAATTATTTCATATTAAAGTAGAATCTCACTTATCCAAAATTCGCTTATCCAGTGTTCTGGATTATCCAATGCAGTCTGCCTTTTAGTAGTCAATGTTTTTGTAGTCAGTGTTTTAAATTCATTGTGATATTTTGGTGGTAAATTTGTAAATACAGTAATTAATACATAGTATTACTGCGCATGGAACTACTTTTTCTGTCAAATTTGTTGTATAACATGATGTTTGATGCTTAATTTGTATAATCATTACCTAATTTGATGTTTAATCGGCTTTTCCTGAATCCCTCCTTATTATCCAACATATTCACTTATCCAATGTTCTGCCGGCCTGTTTATGTTGGATAAGTGAGACTCTACTGTATATTGATAATCTTATATTATCTGCTTAGAACTGGATTATATGAGGCCCCTTCTTCACAGCTGTATAAAATGCACACTGAAGTGGATTATATGGCAGTGTGGAGTCAAGATAATCCAGTGCAAAGCAGATAATATAAGATTATAAATGGGTTATATAGCTGTGTGGAAGGGCCTTGAGTCTACACTGCCATATAATCCAGTGCAAATTAGATAATCTGTGGAAGAGGCCTAAGTGAGGCCTAACTCTGCCTGTCCCCTGGGCTGAGTGGGTTGCTAGGAGACCAAGTGGGTGGAGCTTAGCCTTCTAACTGGCAGCAATTGGATAAAAACAATTATTGATCTCCCTCTAATTAGGACTTTATTTTTCTTTTCTTTTTGTTGCATCAACCTAGAGGCGTGGATGATGGGTTGTGTTGTCAAATTTCGAGATTGGGGAGCCTGTAGTTTTGTTGTTTTGTCCGTTGGCATAATTCCATCACTCTTTTATATATGTTTAGATATATATATATATATATATATATATATATATATATATATATATAAAGAAGATAGAAGAAGGGGCCCATAGACATGTTACATGAAACCTTGGTCATTGGTTATAGGTACTGTTTGTTCATTGTTCTCCTTCTATTGGTTTACAGGATGAGCATTAGAGACTTCCTACCAATCTCTGATTGTAAATGAAGCTGACATTTCACATATCATTGTGTGGATATTTTGCATTTTACAGAAATCTGATTTAACTTAAAATATGTATATTGAAACTATTTATTTTATATAATATATTTATATTTTATGTAACAGTTTATATTTGCATATAAAATATTAGAATTTTTTCTTTGCCAGTTTACAGTCATCAGCTTATTGGTTTGGAGAACTATAGGTATCTGCATGACATGACTTGCATATAGACATAAAACACAGTTATATGTAAAGACATATGAAAATTAAATGTTATGAAAGCAATATTTTTAAACACATTTTCTTTTGAAACAATGTCTTTTTATAAGGCAAATATTTTGGTTGCAATTTAAGAAGATAATTTGGTAAAAAGGAATATTCCAAAGTCCCAGTAATATTTGGAATTAGTCTATCTGAAAGGATAAGTGCACTGAACATCCTTCATACGTCTATTCAAGAAACAAAGCTCAGTGGGACAGACTGTCAGGTAAAGCTATGACTATAGTTCCTTTTACTGTTAGACATACTTATCACTGTAAAATGCGCAGAAGGGACACAGTTTTGTAGTTTTGCTTTGGGAAAAATGAAAGGGGTTGAATGGGCAATTGGCAGTCATTCCTTGTCATTCATTCATAAAATTCCGAAGCCAAGAGGTGGAGCCAGAAATAACAGCTTTTGAACTTGGAATACAAGATCCATGCATATTTCCATAATCAGAAGTCATTTTAGAAGCAATTCAAAATCCAGTTTGATGAATATAATGAGAAGTTGCATAATAAATCTATGAGCCATTCAAAAAAATTGCCAGGGATAAATAAAATACAGCTTAATTATTCATTCTTCATCCTCACACAAATCTATTTGCTTATTTTTTTTCTTTTGTCTGATCAGAGCTAGGGGTGTAATTCAGCCAATACCAGTTAATGAACTTTTTGATTAGTACGGATTACACATTTTCTCTCCCCAGATCCTCTTGTCCCTAGGTTCCCTATTTCCTCTTAGTTTAACCACAGTTTTCACTCCTGGGCATGGGAAGGTGGGTAAAGTGGATACATTGTGAGTTATTCTTGTTGTAATCAAAAGTACTTGGCATTGAATGGACAAATAAAGTAAAGTTAGCTTTATTTCCCCCCCCCCCCCCAAAAAAAAAGTACCATCTGGTGGAGAAGAAAATTATTCAGACTGATTCATTAGCCCTGAGATAAGATTCTGTTTCCAAAGCCCAACCAGGAAAGCACTATACTGCCCTCTGCATTATGCTATTTTCTGTTGTTGTCCCTTGGACTATTCCTCTGTATAAGCAAAAATATAACATACACACTCAGGACCTCATCACATTCATGAGGGGCAGCTGGGTGATTCCCCAGCCTCTGTGCTGAATCTTTGGGGTAGCTGGGCACAGGCGCTTCGTGCCTCACTAATGGGGGGAAGTGTTGATGCCCAGCTTCCTCCTGGTGTCATATACCATCGGTATTGCATTTTGTGAAACCAGAATATTATCTGTTAGGTATAACTGACTCAATCTTCAGCATAAATCAAGACAAACTATTTACTTATTTTATTACGGCAACCAGGATAGAATATACAAAAAAAAATGGAAATCTAAAGAAATACCAAATACAGATGAATGGATCAATAAAACCATGGACACTATGAATATGGATACACTAACATACTATTTAAAGAAGTACGAGGCTACCCCAATTAAAAAAAAACAGATTGGACATGTTTTAGAGACTGTTTAATCTCAGACAACAGAAAAATGTTCATTTAAAAATCGATGACAAAATAAAAGAGAGTTTAAAAGAAAAAGAATAAAAAGCAAGACTACAAAGGACCTATCCCAAGAAGAAGAGATCAGAAGTTACCAACCTCCCCAGTTTGTCCATTTCCCTTTTTTCGTTTTGTCCTTTCCTTTCTTCCCCTTTATATTTTCCTTCCCCCAACATTCCTTTCTTCATTTTTATGTCTGTCTTTTCACTCTTCTTTCCTATAAAAATAACTATTCTCACACGTTCGCTGTATGTATTTGGAAACTTTAATAAAAATTGATTTTTAAAAAAAGAACATTGGAGACTTGACGAAAATCTAATTAAATCAGAAGAGGACATAGATAAAAATAAAGCAATTACGAAAGACTTTTTCAAACTTAATGACACACCAGAGGTCAAGGAACAAATAATTTGGGACACATACAAGGTGGTGATGAGGGGACATTTGATCCACCAAAATATAAGGAAGAATAACCTTAAAATCGAATAATTAATGACATTATTAGAGAAATAGGATTAAAAGAAAAACAACTCAAAAAAGACCCACAAAACTGAGACTTAACCAAAGAGATAAAAAAAATTAAAGAAGGAAAAAGGACATCTAGAATTAGAGCATATAGCAAAATAATTAAAATATATAAAACATTATAATTTTGAAAATGGACACAAGCTGGGTCCCTGGTTAGCCAGGAGAATAAGAAAGAAAAAAACAACATCAACAGATTATAAAAATTAAGACAGAGAACAAAATCAACTCAACAGATAAGGAAATTTTAGAAGAATTTAATAAATATTATAATCAACTTTATAAGGAGGAGAAAATTGACTTGGAAAAAATTTCCCAATATTTAGGGAAACAAAAAATAACAGACTTCCAAAGAGAACAATTAAACAAAGAAATTACAAAGGAAGAGATAAGGAAAGTGATTAAATCTATGAAACAAAATAAATCTCCAGGCCCTGACGGCTTCCCGACTAGTTTCTATAAGACAATGCAAGACAAAATAATTGCTTACTTAAAGAAAATTATGAATCTAGCCTTACAAAACAAGGAAATACCAGACGCTTGGAAAACAGCAGAGATAGTTCTTATACCTAAAGAAGAAGAAAAACAATACGGATGTACGAAATTACCGACCTATATCTTTACTGAATACAGACTATAAAATCTTTACAAGTATCTTAGCAAATTGATTTAAAGCATTCTTGAAAAATTGGATTTCTACCTGGCAGAAATATGAAAGACAATGTTAGATGTATTTTGGCTATAATCGAATTTTATGAAATAAACCACCAATGAGAAGTCGCTTTACTATCAATTGATGCAGAAAAAGCATTTGATAACTTGAATTGGAACTTTTAAAAATTATTATTCAAAGAATTAGATATTGGTTATTAATTTACCAATTCAGTAAATGCAATTTATGATAAACAAAATGCACAATTACTGAAGAACAATTATGATTTGAAATGTGCCTTAATTTGGGTAAAAGATTGGTCAACATTAGATAAGGACAACATTTTGGCATTGGAATGTTTTGATTTACGACTAGGTTGGCACACGTACCTATGGTACAATAAAAGGAAAGTAGAAAAGAATTTCGGCAATCATACAAAAATACAAAAATCATTTTTATACTAAAACACTGATGTGGATCTCCCCCCTCGAAGCCAATCAAAGGAGAGTGGTATCTAGCTCTTTTTCGTTTCTTTCCCTTTGTTCCAGATGATCCCTCTCATCTCAATCTAATTTTCTGTTCCTTTAATTCATCCATTAGGAACAAATATTTCCTTCCATTCAAGGTAGTCAGAGGAAAATCTTTTAAAATCAAAGGAAACTGTTGGGATGGCAAAAAAAGCCCAGATATAAAGAAATTGTGACAAAAAAGAATGGAGACTATTGTTTAAGAAATCAAAAAGAAAAGAAACTGTATGATAAAATGGGCATTTTTTTTTGGCAGACCTATTAAATTAGAAGAATGGGAACAAATCTGGAATAAAAAAATAAAATATAGTTATGCGTCAGATTTAAAAGAAAATTGGTTAAAAATGTTTCATTGCTGGTACATAACACAAAACAAATTAGCTGTAATGTACAAAAACTCCTCAAACAAATGCTGGAAATGTAAACTTCAGGAAGGTACATATTACTATACATGGTGAACTTGCAAAAAGACAAGGAATTATTGGAAAATGATACAGCTCAGAAAATATTACATAAAAAATTTACATTACAGCCGGAATACTACTTATTAGGAATAACAGTAACGGAAGCATAATTTAATTTAAATAATGATATTTTATTTACATATATAAGTACAGCAGCAAGAATAGTCTTTGCAAAATTCTGGAAATCAGACAAAATACCTACAAAAGAACAGTGGCTAGAAAAAATGGATGAAATATATGACATGGACAAACTAACCTTTCTACTGAAGGAAAATAGAGGAAAATCAATAAGAACTATGGACTAGAGACAGTATGAAATATACAGGAAAATTGGACAAAGAAAAGAAGAATAAAGGAAGGAGCCCTGGAGAGGAACCGGAGAAGACCAGGAGAGTGTCAGACTTTTATTTTAAAACAAAAGAATATTAACTGCAAGGAAGAAGAATGGAAGACCAGAGAACGCTCCCCCTTTCCTACAATTTCCCCATCCCTTACTTTCCAATAAACTCCCTCACCATCCCTGTTCTAGCTTCTCTGTCCCCTTCCCCCTTACCCTCCTCTCCTTGGACCTACCCAACCCTTTCCTTCCCTCACACCATTCCCTCTTAGTACTTTCTCCCTCTCTCTTTTTGACCCTAATACAAATTATTTATAAAAAAGGCATGTGTATACTGTAGACAGATCTGACAACTCAAGGAATGGGTACAGCTGGTGCACTTGTTGATTTGTTCTTGACTAAAAATATACCAGAGAAGTATAGTTGGCCTGTAGGAAGTTAACGGTTTAAAATATGCTTCAGTAATTGCAGAAAAGAACATGGTTTGGCTATGTGTGGTGTCCTACAGTGTCATTAATTTAATAAATTTATTTATAGTGTAGCCTTTAGGACAGGAGAGAAGACATTCCCTTCTAGAAAATGTACCTTGAAGGCACCAGATCCTGTCTGATCTGAGAAACTATTCAGAAAATCAGGCTTACCTAGGACTTTAAGATAGATTTCAAGGAAATACCAGGTGCTGTAGGATATATTTAGAGGAAAGCAATGGGAAGACGTCTCTGCTTGAAAATTTGCCAGGAAAATATTTTAATTAAGTTGCCATAAGCCAGAATTGACGTGAAGGCCAATAACTGTAACAATCAGAAGTAGACTGAAGTGCATACCATACTCAGGAATTGAAGTTTTGTCTCTTTTGTAGTAAGTCTATACTTTTTTGTGTATTCTCCTATTTCAATAAGAAGTAGACTGCATACCATTCACCATTTTACAGAATAATAATAATAATAATAATAATAATAATAATAATAATAATAATAATAATTTTATTTTTGTACCCCGCCACCATCTCTCCAGAGGGACTCGGGGCGGCTTACAGATATAAAACCAGCAAACAGTAATATCAAATACAAAAAACACACAAATAAATTTAAAAGGCATTAAAAATCACAATCATTATAAAACACATGAAAACACAGCAATAAAAACATAAAATGAGCTGGGCAAAGTGCACTGAGTGGAACTTGTAAACAAGAAGGAAGTTAAGGTGCTACAAGGTCATGGGAAACTAGAATACATTTGCCAAGTAATATAAAAATGTGACCAAGAAGGCAAAAATTATTAATGAGGATGAACACACAAACTAGGCTACACAGCAGCTAGTTGCTTTTGCCCGAGCCTATTGGGAAAGGCAAGGCTTCTCTTGATCCTCTCTTCTTCCATTACTAATTGGTTAATTAATTGCATGGGAATTATTTTTGAACTCAGACAACTTAAGTAAGCTGAGGACAAAGTGGAAATTAGTAGGAGGAGAGAAATTGGAACATTTCAAAAGCAGCTTCAAGAGTGGGATAACAAGTGATTCATTGGGATTATCCTGGCCAAATCAGGACATTTGGAAGGTGTGGAGTGGGAATAAAGTCTCTTCCACAACTCCTTCACATACAGCTATAAATATAAGCTTTACAACACAGCAAAAATAAAGCCTTTATATAAATATATATATGATCCATTCAAAACAAAAAGAAAATCCCCTTTCTGGCATCTCAGCTGCTGATATTTCATTGTTGGTGGCGCAGTGGGTTAAACCTTTGTGCCAGTAGGACTGATGACTTGAAGGTTGGGTTGCTGACCTGAAGGTTGCCAGTTCGAATCCAACTCGGAGAGAGTGCGGATGAGCTCCCTTTATCAGCTCCAGCTCCATATGGGGACATGAGAGAAGCCTCCCACAAGAATGGTAAAAACATCAAAATATCTGGGCGTCCCCTGGGTAATGTCCTTGTAGACTGCTAATTCTCTCACACCAGAAGCAACTTGCAGTTTCTCAAATCCTGACACAAAAAAATCATTTACTGAATTTTGAAATAAACAAGAGATTCTGCCCTTGTTTCATTGAATACTTACGTCTCTATGATTTTCAATACATTTCTGATCTCCCTTTACTTACTTACTTAGGTGATCCCTCGTAGTTCGAGGACGATTGTCTTCCATCTCTGGTGTCTTGGGGATGGGTTCTTAGGTGGCTGAAGAGACCTATTCTTGATCTGCATGTTCTCCCACAGTGAGGACATCAGTTTCCAGGTGGAAGGCGATCCCGGTCAGGGTTGGCTTGACGCGCCTTCCTCTTGGCACGTTTCTCCCTTAAGACCTCCATTCGTGCCTCTTCGAACTCCACAGCACTGCTGGTCACAGCTGACCTCCAATTAGAGCACTCAAGGGCCAGGGCTTCCCAGTTCTCAGTGTCTATCCTATAGTTTTTAAGGTTGGCTTTAAGCCCATCTTTAAATCTCTCTTCCTGCCCACCAACTTTACATTTCCCATTCTTGAGTTCAGAGTAGAGTAGCTGCTTTGGAAGATGGTGATTGGGCATTCAGACAATGTGAGGATTTTCCCAGCGGAGGTTAGAAGGGAGATACCACGATAGTTCCCTCATTCTGTTCTATCTCCTTTCTTGAAAAGGGTGATGATGGTGGCATCCTTGAAGTCTGCTAGAATTTTCTCGGTCACCCACACCTTTTCAATGAGCTGGTGGAGTTGTGGTATCAGCTCAGGTCCACCCTCTTTGAAGATTTCAGCAGGGATCCCATCAGGTCCACTGGCTTTGTTTTTTTTTGTTTTGTTTTGTTTTGTTTTTTTTTGGCTGATGGCATTGCTGACTTCTTCCAAACTAGGCAGTGCTGCAAGCTCATCCCTGGTTTGTTGTTGCGGGATTTGGGAGAGAACCTCTTCAGCCACGTTGGAGCTGCGATTCAGCAGGTTCTAGTAGTGCTCTTTCCAACGTAGTGCAATTGATGTTTTGTCCTTCAGAAGTTTGGTTCTATCTGATGAGCGTAGAGGCTGTATGCCATGGTTTCTTGGTCCGTAAATGATCTTTGTGGCTTTGAAAAATCCCTGAGCATCATGGGTATCTGCAAAGTGTTGGATTTCGTCAGCCTTCTTTGTCCACCAGATGTTCTTGAGTTCTCTGGTCCTTCTTTGGACCTCAGCTTTTGCACTGGCATAGATCTTTTTCTTAGCAGCACAGTTGGTGTCTCTCTGCCATGTTTGGAAGGCTTTTCTTTTGTTATCAATTAGCTGTTGGATCTCTTTGTCATTATCGTCAAACCAGTCTTGATGTTTCTTAGTTTGGTATCCAATGGTTTCTTCGCAGGCTGTGATGGTGGAGGTCTTCAGTTTGTTCCAATGTTCCTCAACGTTTTCGGGGTGTTCTGTGGGTAGATGATCTTTGAGTGTTGTTTGGAGAAGAGCTTGTTTGGAGGGCTCCTGAAGGGCTTGGGTGTTCATTTTACGCCTTGTTTTTCTTCCTTGAGGGTGATCTTGATAGCCATCGTGGATCGAATTAACCTGTGGTCTGTCCAGCAGTCATCAGCACCTGTCATGGCTCTTGTGAGAAGCACATCGCCGCGGTCTCTGGCACGTGTGATAACATAGTCCAAGAGGTGCCAATGCTTTGACCGAGGGTGCTTCCATGATGTCTTGAGCTTGTTTTTCTGGTGGAAGAGCGTGTTGGTGATGACAAGGTTGTGCTCTCCGCAATTGGTGAGAAGCAAGATGCCATTCGAGTTGCTGTTTCCGAGCCCATCTTTTCCTATGATTCCTGGCCACAGGTCAGAGTCCCGTCCGACACTTGCATTAAAGTCCCTCAGGAAGATGATTTTGTCCTCCTTAGGTATCTCCGATAGGATGGTGTCCAGCTGACAATAAAACTTTTCCTTGATGTCTTTGTGTTGGTGCATAGGCACATATGATGGTTGCCTGTTGGTTTTTGGCAAGGTTAATTCGGAGGGTTGAGAGTCATTCATTAATGCCAGTGGGTGCCTCAGTCAGGTGCTTCACCAAGTCATTTCTGATAGCAAAGCCAACTTCGCTCTTCCTCAGGCAGTCCCTTCCAGAAGAAGGTGTAGCCTCCTTTTTCTTCCTTCAGCTGTCCCTCTCCTGCTCTCCGGGTCTCCTGAAGGGCAGCTATGTCGATGTTAAAGCGTTCCAGCTCCCTTGCAATGATAGCAGTCCTGTGTTCGGGGTGTTCACTGTCAGTGTTATCCAACAGTGTCTGTACGTTCCATGTTCCAAAGTTCATTTCTCTTTTTTGGCCGCAGAGTGGTGACCCCTCTGGACGTGGCAGTCCAGTCAGGGATAAGAGAGGCAGACTATGTTTAGGGCACCTTTTCTAGCCCCTTCCCCGTGTGGGGTGGGCAGAGCGGATCCTCAAAAGGGCTGCTCAGTCAGGATACAGCTTCCGGACTACTCAACTGCCTCGGACCTTGAGGTAGAGCGACTGAGTCCATATCCACCACCCATGTGCCAGTCTGTGACTAGGGGCTTCCAGATTTCACAGTCCTGCCCCCGTCGCCACTCACTGATCACCATGGGACTTTTGTTGGTTTATTTTTATTTTTCTTGGAAGACGCCTGTGCGTGATTTTTTTTTAATGTGTGGAGGTCGGTGCACGGCCGGTCAACACATAGTCTTCACAGAGTGAGGTCCCAGCAGTGGTGTGATTAACACAACGAGAGTGGCTTCTCAGTCTGTTGCAGCCTTCTTCCGCCTTCACAGCCCTTGTAACATGTACCATGTTATCCTCCACCTGCTCCGCCGTTGAGGTCTTTGGGTCTTCGGATTGTTCTTGGTCTGGATCCTCCACTGTGCCCCCTCCTGGCTCCAGTGGTTGTGCCCTCAGGTTCATTGGAACACACAAGCCCCTCACCACGACAAGGTGACAATCCATCCAGGGGGGAATCTCCCTTTAACTTTATTTTTAAAAAGTGTAACCAAGCAGACCAGTGTAAATGTTTAGAAGTGTAATGTGAGAGAAATAAGAAGCCAAAGTAGATTATTCCAAGGTAATGGAGGCTGAAATTCACCAATAAAGTTTGAGTCTTTTAAAATATTTGAAGATCCCTGATAAAGATTTCCAGCACTGAATGTATTGTCATAATTGACTCAGTGCCAGAAGATCTGTGGAAGCCATGCTTTGTGGGTACTAAACCTAACTGAGAGTAAGTGCCATTGAACTGAATAGCGTTTTCTTCTGAGTAAACATGTATTGGTGGCATTTCAACATTTTAATACTATAGGAAGAGAACTAAAGCCCAAAAGAATGACAATCCTTCCACCCACATTGATAATTCTTTAGGGAGGCACCAGAATGCAAAAACAATGAAATTGCTTTATCAGAGACAAAGCCTAGAAAATGTGTGGAAAGAGATCAGGGTATGTGCACCTTATATTGCTAGATAATGCTGGCCAGCACACATTTTGGTGCCTCAAATGTTAGCCCTGTTTCTGCGTGTATTTGACCCGCTGATTCCAAAAAATTGCACCAGTTTTCTCCTATCAGTTCTAATTTTTGAGATACAGAACATGTGCCATCTATCAGTCACCATCTGCTAACCATATCTAAGAAAGTAGAGCTGATGTGGTCTATCCAATGCAATTTTCTGAATCAGTGCTCCAAATAACACCAGGAACAGGCCTAAAAACCAAGATACCAAGTTTTTTTGTTGGGCTATATAATTTTAAAAGTCTCTTCCCTGTATGAGATACTACAACTGCAGTATTCATTGGTTGGGATGGCACTATATTATTGGTAGTGATCCATGGTACCTATGTGCAATTTGTAAATGTACCCAAATCTAGATACCCACTGCTTTCCAATCAATGCTACATTTCTTTTTGTTTAGAAGCATTTTGTAATATCATTTATTTATGTGCACAATATAGTGGAGGTTAATCAGGTATCTCCGAATCTAGTTACCATGTCAAAGACGTTCAGTGAGCTAGGATGATTTACGTTGTCTTCTCCTCACCTTCTAAACCAATTGTGCCATTGTTTTTGGGCGGTATGGCCATGCTCCAGAAGCATTCTCTCCTGACATTTCACCCACATCTATGGCAGACATCCTCAGAGTTTGTGAGGTGTTGGAAACTAGGCAAGTGGGGTTTATATCTGTGGAATGTTCAGTTGGGAGAAAGAACTACCTGAGGCAAGTGTGAATGTTTCAATTGGCCAGATTGATTAGCATTGAATAGCCTGGCAGCTTCAAGGCCTGGCTGTTTCCTGCCTGGGGGAATTGCTGGGATTTATAGTTAACCTACAATCAAAGACCCTTTGAACCCCACCAATGATAGAATTGGGCCAGACAGAGAGATCTTCAGCTTTCTCTTCCAACGGGGTTCCTAAACCATCCAAAATATGTGTTATCTGGTGGTCTTTGGCGACCCCTCTGACACCTCCTCATGACCCCCGGGGGGTCCCAACCCCCAATTTGAGAAAAGCTGCTATAGCGTATCATGTGAACACATTCAGTTTTGTTCAAATAATTAATCCAATTTCAGAATGGGATGATTCCCAGCAAAGACTTCTGACATAACTTTATTGAATAAATAATGCAGTGCATAATCTTAACAGTTTTTTGGGGATGGGTGTTGAAAGGTCTTAAGACAAGTGTATATACCACACACATGCATAGTGTTTGCGCTAAGGCAGTTCCATCTGTTCAGTATTATAGGTCAGCCTTTCATTATCAAAGAAAAAGTTATGATTTTTAAACAAGATTTCAAGAGAAGGAAGCATGGTCTGCCAGTCGTGATTTTTTATCCTTCTTTCAAAATCTGTCTTCAGGGTCATGTTTTTAAGTTGTTCGCCACAGGAAAAGGTCCTAGAAAATGCCATCAGTTTTAATTAGTTGTTAATTAACAACTAGCATTATCTTACAATTTAATGAATGATGGTGTAGGCTTTTTAAATAAAACCAATGAAATTAAATGGGAAAGATAGAAAATGGCATTAAGGAACTGGCCATCTTGTTCAGAATTCCTTAGGCTTTGAAAATAAGCTAGTGTTGGCAGATCTTTAAATTGGAATGTGACAAGTTTTTATCACAGTGTCCACCTGGTGAGCAACTTACAGAGGTTGGCTGCATGTTATCATCACACCTTTAAAAAAAGAAAGAGAGTGGCTGGTTTGCAATCTCAAAAGTAACAATTGTCTATTAGGCATTGTGTTGGAGTGGCCCTTGCTCTCGCTTTGACCCAGATAAGTCTCCACTTCCCTCACAAAAAAACTATGAATGACTTTAGGGGTTTTTTTTTCACACTACATACACAGTTATTCCACTTTAAGTGTCAATATCTGATGGAATTCTGGAATTTGCAGTTTAGGTAAAGGTATTTCCCCTGACATTAAGTCTAGTCATGTCCAACTCTGGGAGTTGGTGCTCATCTCCATTTCTAAGCCGAAGACCCAACATTGTCCGTAGACACCTCCAAGATCATGTGGCCGGCATGACAACATGGAGCACCATTACCTTCCTGCTGGAGCGGTACCTATTGGTCTACTCACATATGCATGTTTTTGAACTACTAGGTTGGTGGAAGCTGGGTCTAACAGCAGGAACTCACCCCGCTCCCTGGATTCGAACTGCCAACCTTTCAGTCAGCAAGTTCAGCAGCTAGCGGTTTAACCCACTGCACCATCCAGGGCTCCCAGTCTAGGGAGGGCTATTTAGGTTCCTCAGCCAGAAGGTTTTTGTGCCTTGCAAGCTTTAAACCCAGGATTCCATGGGATGTTATGGAAAATAATGCTTTAATTGTAAAGAGACCCTCTAAGTTTTAAGTAAAGCCCTATATGACTATCGAACTCATCAGATGGGGCTGTTTTCAGTGGCATACACCTGTTGAGCTCTAGTTGACCCATGGAACCTACCGGCTCCCATCTCAGAACGCATGTGTATTTCCAGCGGGGCTCCGTGGGTCATCTAGAGCAGAGCTGGCATATGTCACCATGCATGGTAGCAACACGGGAGGCTACCTGAGTTGCACAGGAAGCAATGTGAGGAAGCAGCATGGCCCCTGTGGGATCAGCTTCCTGCCAAGGCCCCAATGGCAGATTTTGCCCCCTAGAGGCTTTTGGAAGTAGGAATGATCAATTCAATTGTGCTGTAACTCACTTTGAGCTGCAGGGAGAGACTGTTAAAAAAAGTATTATTATTATTATTATTATTATTATTACATTCTTGGTCAATATTTTTGGGGGAAGGATAGATCACAGGAGGTACAAAAGACAGCTCTGAGTGGTTAAATGTGCTTATATAAGTGTTAAGATCATATGTGCCTATGTTGCAAAATATAAAACTATAGTGAGACCCACATAATCATAGAAGCCATATCGATAGTTTCACTTACCCCATGGTCTCTCTAGGAATTTACTAGGTCTTCCAGGCACTTCTAAGGTATGCTTCCTGCAGAAGTTACCATAAAGTCACCATAAAGAACCTAGCAAATTCCTAGATGAAAGGTGATTAAACTCCTAGAGGAAAGGTAGATACAAACATATAATATAGGGGGTGTACCTACATGCCTGCTTGTATGTATCAGTGAGTGTTTACAATTTAATGAGATGAGATTAATGACTGCTACAGAAAAAACTGTATGAAAGCTTAGGGTGGATTCCCTCGACTAAAAGTCCATGTCAAGGACAGAACGCCACAAGATTCAAAGTAACAGAGTTTATTAGATTACAGAACTCAAAAAATGCCCGTAAAACACAAGGGCCAGGCAGTATTTGCCTTTAGGAGCAAAAAGGGACAAAAGTAAATGTTCAAAAGATAAACCGGATTAAACCGGAGTTTAATCCGGGTAAAAACAAACTGCTTGCTTCAGCCTGGAGGTAAACAAAACGAAAGCCAAGGAACAAAAGATACAAAGAATGCAACTAATTGGCAGCAGATTCCTCTCTGCTGCCAACACTGTGCTTAGAGTAACTTGCGTCGCTCCCACACACACACAGCAGACAGGATTTCCAACACGAGCAGATCAGCCAAGGATTGTAGCAGTAGAGTAGACCAGTTCCGTTCCGTAGATCAAAGCCAGAAGCAGACGTTTGTAGTTTTTCCAAGTCCAAGAAGGGGTGAAGACAAGCCGTGGTCAGTTCAGTCCGAGTTCTCAAAGCAGGAGATGGCGTCCGTCAAGAAGACGACGGAAGGTCAAGCTAATAAGAGTAAGCACAGGTTTGCACAAACAAATGCCCACACAATTCCTCCCGCCGTCTGACCCTGAATTCCAAAACAACTTACGTCTCAGCACAGGAAAACACACCAGTCTTCAGGAAAGCGTCCCACACACACAGATCCCAAGCGTTTGTCCAGATTACCTTGCCCAACGCAATTTGCAATTGCTCCCAAGCCCCATTTTATGCCAGTTACAAATCCTCATCACTGTCAGCTGTCCTCCTTAACCCGGGCGTTTCCTCATCACTTTCCTCGTCAGAGCTGGAACACCTCTGACTACGCCCAACAGCATCCCCAGCTGTGGATCCCGTCCCATCCCTCCAGCTAAGCCATGGGTCTAATCCTGAAGGTCCCCATTCATCTTCTGTCCCATCATGGCCAGTGGCACCCAATTCCTCCCTTACCCGAGTCCAATCCATCTCATCCTCCTCTGAGCTAACCAGCCCCTCCTCCATTCTCTCCGTAAACCCCTCGAAAGACTCTTCGTCAGATGGTGCTGCAAATATGTCTCGCAGTCTTTTTCTCTCTCGCTCCTCGAGAGTATCTGACTCTCGAGGAGTCTTACGCCCACGTCTGTCAGTAACAGAGCCATGAGGCTCAATCATAACAGTCCACTTGCTTCTGGTTATTTACATTTAGATGGTGTTCCCTTTATTTCTGGTAAGAGACCTTAAGAGACATTAATACTTCTTTCTACCTTGTATACAGGGAATCATGCTTCTCTCTTTGAGCAGGAGAGACTTCAAAAGCTATAACATATTTACTTTGAGGATTCAGTGAAATCAGGCAGTTACATTTAGTAAATTTATTCACTTTTCATAAAAGCCTTTCTCCTTTTGGGGAATTTACATACAATTTGATGTTGGGATAGGTGGGCATAGGTAGTAATTGGGGATACGGAGTGGGTACTAATGAAATAACTTTGTACCTAGGCTCCATAGCATTTTAAAATAAATGGCTTTCATTTGTAAGCATTGCAACATGGAGTACCATCATCTGGATTTAGAAGTACATCTTGATTTGGCTGGGGATATCATTCTTTTCATGGCATTTTTTTCATTGGCATGTGCATTTGGATTCTATTCCAATCCAAAAGTGAAAATTGACTATGGCAGCAGGTTCACTTTAAGTAGCAGAACCCCCATTCCTCCAAAATAAGCAGCAATATGGAAAGGCTTAACTTCTCCAGTTTGATGTGATTATTGAGTGGCTGGTGGTTTGAGAAGAACATTTCCATGCCTATGGTAACTTTCCTAATAAAAGCCAAAGCTCATGGTGCAGCACTGTTAACATATATATTTGAGTAAGTTCCTGAGAGGTGATATCAGAAATAGAAGTGTTGTTCACTTTTCAGTAAATAGAACACAGCTCTTTATAATGAAACTGTATTTAAGGATGCGTGAACTGCTTTGATTAAGCATCAAAAATAAAAAGAGCGTCCAGTTATTTTAAACCAGAGTCCCTTCACAAGACCCACGTTCATGATACCGATACAGTTGTCTGAAGGGTGGCATCACATCATTGAGCAAGAAGCGAACTATTTTGGAGTCTTGGCATGCCTTTACCAATGCATTCTCCTCTTTTCCTCCCTTCCTCACCTTTCCTCTCTCTAAAAAGGTTAGGCCATGTCTAAGGGCAGAAATCATAATATGAGACACCAAGGGAATTCCTGTCACAGTCTGGTTCCGGTATAAGGAATGGGTTTTCCCTACTTCTTCTATAGAAGAGTTCCAATTTCTAGAATTCAGAAAATATTTAGTGCCTGTAGACACAAGTATCTGTCATGCCAATGTGGTTGTTCATTCTTTATCTCAGTGACATCTGTTGCTGATACTCCCAAATTCAAATGCTATTCTAAACACAGGTAGGAAACTTCAGCCCTGGCTGGTTTCTAGTTCATTAAGGAGGATGCTATGGGAGGAGGCAGGCCCTGGGTCACTGTTTGACACCATACCTAAGGTGCTCCATTTTTGTTGCAAAGCAACAAATATAGGCTGGGATGATCGCATTGCTAGAGCCAACAGGTTGGTTGGTGTCCTTTGTCCTGATGAGAAGCCATTTACATTGATTCTGCACTAAAGTCCGTGTTTTTTTCCCTTTCTTTCAAGGAATCCAAATCTTCTTCATTGAACTGATCTGTTCTCAAATACTCTCCACTCAAAAGGGAATTGGGGCAAGCTGACCCCTCTGTAGCTTTTAGCATTTCTATCTTCAAGTGACCTATATTTGCCAACTAGTTTTAGTACATTTTTGTGCCAGCAGTGCTGTGTTCATTGTTGCAATGATCACATCAAGGCTTTGTAGAATGAACATTTCCCCTTTTCACATTTTAAGGTACCCCTTCCTTTAATAAAATAGAAATACAGGCAAAAACCTTTCTTTTCAAAGAAAAGAATCTCGAAGTCACTGACAGTTTTCTTTCTATTTGTAACCTTGCATGGTTCTTTCCTTCCCAGCCCTTTCTCCCAGTGATGGGGAGCTGTTCAGCAACAGGTCAGGCTGCTGCTGACTGTACAGTGGCCTCTGGCGTTCAAAAAGGGAAGGTGCTGTCGGTTGAGACAGGATTTTCCCTCTTCCTAGCACGTGAAAGAGCAATTCACAGAGATGCAAGAAATAAGTGGGAAGAGGAATCCACATACACTGATACAAGCGGAAGGTTAATTTGGCACCATTGCATCAGGAAGCTCTCCCAAGGTTCAACCTAGCTTGCAAAACCCACCATGTCCCTTCTCCCAGATGGCCTTAAAGAAGATGTCATAAAAACAAAATAAATTGGAGATAAGACTTCTGGTTTCTTATTGCAGTGAAGTAGAATCATCAAAATACTTTACCAGAGTCACACATTTATTTGCTTTTACTTGCAATTGTTACAATTGTGGTATGTCTTGGCAAGCAAAGCTATGACACAACTATGAGCCAGACCATGGCTCAGATTTTGAAATAAACCTTCAGTGCATCATTTATGGATATTCCTGGCTGATGGGTCTGTTGCAATAAGGGCAGAAATAAAATTTTAATTTTTGGCTAATCCCAATGCTGGATCCTGTCCTTTCAGAGATTTGACACTGGCAGAACTCCCACACAGCTGTGGGGGAAGGAGCTACAAAGCCAAGAATGGATTCACTGCCCCTCTGCCAACGAATCTATGATCTCTCCTGCCCTGGAAAACTGTTGAGAAGTTCAAGAAGGAGCCATAGTCATTTGATCTTGGAGACTTGGACAGGATCTAGTGGCGGAAAAGGAGGTGTACACTATAATGAGTGCAATATGGTTTTTTAAATTGTCTAAAAAAGCCAGGTAATAGGCATTAGGAAGGTGACAAAGTGCACGTTGGTCAACCCAATCTTGTTACTAGTTACAATAGAGTGCCATTTCTGTACCTAAACTTGTGTTGGAAATGGACACCCTTGCTCAGCAGTGTGTGCTCCAGATCAAAAGGTTAGCTTGACACCAAAAGAGTGGTCCCTTAAGGGTGATGCAGGCTAAATCCAATTGAAAACTCTTCAGCTTGCCATCCTCACAAATTGTAATCATGGTGATCCCTGTCAATCCATGTGGAAGAGGATACAAATGCTGGTGGGGGTTACGATACCAAAACTTGTGGATTAGTGGAGTGATATGGCACCACTTCCACCCTTTGTGTTCCCTGACTCCTTAATTTAGCTGAAGTTCTTGCAACAGGTGGAAGTAAATGGATTTCAAAGTAAAGATACTACTATTGTGAACTCTCCCTCTTGTACAGAGTCTGCCAAAAAGCACGAACGGGATCTATAAAAATACTGTATATGATGCTATGGTATTGGACACCATTTCTGAGATTTTATTTTTTACACATAATGTAAATGTATTTTCTATATATACTGTTTATGATGCTATGGTATTGTAAATTAACAGCAAAAAAATAAATGAGTCATTAAATATTGAAATATCTTTGTAATTTTGGCCCACCCTGTAATATCATGTAGTGCATGGGAATGGGAAATTAAGACCCATTAGGTCTACTGCATTGGAGACCTGCTTTTGGTGGAGGGGGAAGCTGTCAGAACTGATTGGTTGATATGAATCAGCACAGCTGACTGATTTTCTTTTGCATTTTTCTGATGAGTGTATCTATAGGGACTATCATGGCAAGTACTTCAAAATTCACTGCTTCTTCCAGCTGTAGCTTCAGGGTTTCCACCTTGGTGTTCACAGCCTAAAGCTTGGCATCTACTAAAGAACTTTGCTACAATGGAAGGCAATGCCAAATGGAATAATTAAGAGGATAAGAGAGAAACAAAAGTGTGAGTCTGCGGTGACAAGAAATAATAATGGACAAAGCATTCACATATTATGTACTTTGACTCTTCAGTGACGTTGGTAGTAATATTTGTGATTTTGTGCTCAAGATGAATTTTGTAGTCATATGCATTTGGGATGATCTATAATCCCTGTGGTTAAACTGCTGAGCTGCTGAACTTGCTGACCGAAAGGTTGGCAGTTCGAATCCGGGGAGCCGGGTGAGCTCCCGCTATTAGCCCCAGCTTCTGCCAACCTAGCAGTTCAAAAACATGCAAATGTGAGTAGGTCAATAGGTACTGCTTCTGCAGGAAGGTAATGGCATTCCATGCAGTCATGCTGGCCACATGACCTAGGAGGTGTCATTTAAACTCAGCAAACTGTGGTTTGAAGTTTGCTTGTTTCCACTAATCATACTTGTAGGCTGAAGCATTAATCTCTCTGACCATATATTGGTGGGTTGAGTTCCATTGTGCTTTAGATGATTCCCCAGAAAACCCAGCTATGATCCAAATTCTAGTCCTTGCATTCTACTACTGTTTCCTACCCAGAATTATAGTGTTCTACTTATATTGCCCTCTATCTCTAATTTTTCCCATTTGACTTTATCCATCAGCCCTGCCCTCACAACTGATTCTCGCTACCCCATTCACTGAGCCCAGAACTGTTTACTATTTTAGGTCACTGGTTTTGTTGATGACTATTTTATACTGTGTTACATTGTTGTTTGTTTTATATTGTTTTATGATGCTGTTATTTGAATGTTAATATGTTACATGTTACTATGTTATTGGGCTTCCCCATGTGCGTCTTCCCGAGCCCTTCAGGGAGATGGAGGCAGAATACAAAAATAAAGTTGTTGTTGTTGTTGTTGTTGTTTTTGTTGTTGTTGTTATTTTATTATGACACAGCAAACAAGATAGATATGCTGGATTTCGTTTCACAAAATCACAAGTCGAACACTTCCCAAGTGTCTAGGACTGTGTGATGTATTTTCGGATGATGCGTGCAGATCCCAGTAGGGTGGCCTTTTGCAGTTGACAGATTGTAATTTTGTCAATGTCTATTGTTTCCAAATGCCGGCTGAGATCTTTTGACACGGCACCCAGTCTGCCCATCACTACCGGGACCACCTGCACTGGCTTATGCCAGAGTCTTTGAAGTTCAATCTTGAGGTCCTGATAGCGGCTGAGTTTTTCCTGTTGTTTTTCGTCAATGCGACTGTCACCTGGGATGGCGACATCAATGATCCAAACCTTTTTCTTTTCCACAACTGTGATGTCTGGTGTGTTGTGTTCCAGAAATTTGTCAGTCTGGATTCGGAAGTCCCACAGTATCTTTGCGTGCTCATTTCCCAATACTTTTGCAGGTTTGTGATCCCATCAGTTCTTTGCTGCTGGGAGGTGGTACTTGAGGCATACGTTCCAATGGATCATTTGGGCCACATGGTTGTGCCTCTGTTTGTAGTCTGTGCGATTTTCTTACAGCAGCTGAGGATATGGTCAATGGTTTCATCGGTTTCCTTGCAGAGTCTGCATTTTGGGTCATCAGCTGATTTTTCGATCTTGGCCTTAATTGCATTTGTTCTGATGGCTTGCTCCTGGGCTGCAAGGATCAGGCCTTCTGTCTCCTTCTTCAGTGTCCCATTTGTGAGCCTGAGCCAGAGCCAGGTCTTCTCTTTATCAGCTTTTCCTTCAATTTTGTCAAGGAACTTTCCATACAATGTTTTGTTGTGCCAGCTGTCAGCTCTAGTTTGTAGTGCGGTTTTCTTGTACTGATTTTTTGTCTGCTGTGCTTTGAGGATTTTCTGATTTTTGACTTCAATCAAAGCAGGTTCTTCACTTTGATTTACATATTCTGCCAGAGCATGTTTTTCTTCTTTGACTGCTTGTTTTACTTGTAAGAGTCCTCTGCCCCCTGATCTTCTAGGCAGATATAGCTGGTCAACATCACTGTGAGGGTGTAGTGAATGATGAATGGTCATGAGTTTTCTTGTTTTTCTGTCCAAATTGTCTAGTTCCACCTGTGTCCAGTTTATAATGCCAGCAGTATATCTTATGACAGGTATGGCCCAGGTGTTTATAGCCTTGATGGTGTTGCCTCCATTGAGCTTGCTTTTGAGAATTTTTCTGACCCTTTGTGTGTATTCTTTGCTGACCACAGTTTTCACATGTTCATGCTTGATGTTGTCCAGCTGTAGTATGCCCAGATATTTGTAGGCCTCTGGCTGGTGACCCTTTATTGTTTGGCCATTAGGCATATTTATGCCCTCACTTTCAATGATTTTTCCTTTCTTCAATGTCACTGTCGAACATTTGTCCAACCCAAATTTCATGCTGATATCAGTGCTAAAAATTCGGACAGTGTTGGTCAGAGACTGGATTTCAGTTTCTGTTTTCCCATACAGCTTCAGGTCATCCATGTACATCAGATGCGAAATTTTGTGAGATTTCTTAGATGTTTGATAGCCGAGATTTGTTTTTTGTAAGATTGTTGACAGAGGGATAATGGCAATAATGAAAAGCAGAGGGGACAATGAATCTCCTTGGAAAATTATTATTATTATTATTATTATTATTATTATTATTATTATTATTGAGTTTTAAAATGCATATACTAGAGAGGAACTGAGTTAGGAGGTATCCTCCCTGGTAAGCTAGGGCTCCTTAGGATCGAAATTACAATAGCTTTTAGTGTATGTGTTTTGGAGGAAGGGTGATGCACACACTGGGGATTTTGCCATTGAAAAGGAGAAGTTTCTTTAACACTTTTCAGAAGGGTAGTGGAAGAGAGCACATAGTAAGGTGAAGACATGAGAGGGACAGCAAGTACTTCATTAAAGGTCTATTAATATAAGTGTGATGTTTTCTAAGTCTCTGTAAAAAAGATAGGATATGACTCAAATTCGGGTGTGCTGATGTAATTCAAGGAAAAGGGCAACAGAACTGACAGGCCGTTTTGTGCCTTTGGATTGTTCTTTCGAATTTCCCTCTAAATTTACCACTGATTACAATGAAATGTATTTCGTATTAATATTTATCAGTGTTTTCATGCGAAGAGATGCTGTTACCTTTGAAACCAAGGGCCATTCTAACCATAGCAGAAACTCGGGAAGAAGCGGGTTAAAATAACCTGCTTCCTCCCAGGTTTCAGTTCCTATCAACTCTCACAACCTCAGGCTTTCCCTTGGGGAGTGGCCAGATACCATCCCAGATCAACCAAAACTTGACTCGGGATGGCATCCATCCTTCCCCATCCCCCCATTCAAGTAAGGTCTGGATATTTTCAGGTGTCTTTTGAATCCAGAATAATTTGGGAAATCCTGGTTTACTCTGGATTAATCTGGATTAACCTGAGGCGTTATTTGTACATCACATGTTAACACAGAACCCATCATGGATTTTGGGCCTGTATGGAAGGGCCCTAATTGGTAGTATAGTATTATAGTAGTTATCTATACACTCCTGTATACACCTTGAATCTGGGTGCTGGCAATCTTCATGATGCACTTACTTACTTACTTACTTAGGCGATCCCTCATAGCTCGAGGACGATTGTCTTCCATCCCTGGTGTCTTGGGGGTGGGTTCTTAGGTGGCTGAAGAGACCTATTCTTGACCCGCATATTCTCCCGCAGTGAGGACATCGGTTTCCAGGTGGAAGGCGGTCCCGATCGGGGTTAGCTTGATGCTCCTTCCTCTTGGCACGTTTCTCCCTTAAGCCCTCCGTTCATGCCTCTTCGAACTCTGCAACACTGCTGGTTACAGCTGCCCACCAACATTCCGTTTCCCATTCTTGAGTTCGGAGTAGAGTAACTGCTTTGTGAGACGGTGATCGGGCATTCAGACAACGTGACCAGTCCAGCGGAGTTGATGGCGTAGGAGCATAGCTTCAATGCTGGTGGTCTTTGCTTCTTCCAGCACGCTGACATTTGTTCACCTGTCTTCCCAAGAGATTTGCAGGATTTTCCTGAGGCAACGCTGATGGAAACGCTCCAGGAGTTTGGTGTGATATCTGTATACCGTCCACGTTTCGCAGGCGTAGAGCACGGTTGGGAGGACAATGGCTTTGTAAACAAGCACCTTGGTATCTCTACGTATGTCCCGGTCATCAAACACTCTCTGCTTCATACGGAAAAATGCTGCACTCGCAGAGCTCAGGCGGTGTTGTATTTCAGTATCGATGTTGACTTTTGTGGAGAGGTGGCTGCCAAGGTAGCGGAAATGGTCAACATTTTCTAATCTTCATGATGCACAAGGACATCTGGAATATACCCAGATGTTTTTGCCCTTAACCTGACTTTTCTCTACGATAAGCAACGTCAAGGGATACTCCAGAATTTTGAGGAGTATCCTTGGTCTTCCTAACCACCTGGAGAGCTGGATTGGCTTCATTTTGGCCTGATCTGTTATGCACATAGATTCTTCAGCCATGCAGGGATTAGCCTTTCAAAGAGATTTCCATAGAAGCTAGTAGCATATACATGGCATAGACAATATAATCCAAATTTTACAATTCAGGCTTTTCAATTCTCCAACTATAAGCAAATTCATTTGGCTATTAGGGTTTTTTTTAGTGTGCATTTCTTTATTGGTGTCAGACAAGAAGGTTCCATTACGATAGATTATTAGAGGAGAATACTTATAATTGCTTTTGGATTCAAGGCCAAAGAATTGTATGTACATGGAAGATAATCAGAAATGTACAAAATTAGAAAATGAAGGAGATAAAGCAAGACATCAGTTTATTTTTAGTTAGTTTGCTTATGCAATTTTTCCATAAAATTGTTTAACCAAGTGATTGTTTTTGATTTAAATAGATACATTTTCTCTTTGTAGGTTTTTTTAATTAAAAAAACCAATAATACAGTAGAGTCTCACTTATCCAACACTTGCTTATCCAATGTTCTGGATTATCCAACACATTTTTGTAGTCAATGTTTTCAATACATCGTGATATTTTGGTGCTAAATTTGCAAATACATTAATTACTACATAGCATTACTGTGTATTGAACTACTTTTTCTGTCAAATTTGTTGTATAACATGATGTTTTGGTGCTTAATTTGTAAAATCATAACCTAATTTGATGTTTAATAGGCTTTTCCTTAATCCCTCCCTATTATCCAACATATTCGCTGTAGTTGTTATATGGCTGTTCAGAAGCAAGGCTCACTGATTTGGATGGGGTGTTCCCTGTAGGTCCGTGGTTCTCAACCTGTGGGTCCCCAGGTGTTTTGGCCTACAACTCCCAGAAATCCCAGCCAGTTTACCAGCTGTTAGGATTTCTGGGAATTGAAGGCCATAACATCTGGGGACCCACAGGTTGAGAACTACTGCTGTAGATGAACATAACCCCGGGCTGTGGCGCAGGCGGGAGAGCAAGCCAGTGCAATTAACTGCAATGAATCACTCTGACCAGGAGGTCATGAGTTCGAGCCCCACTCGGAGCTTATGTTTGTTTGTCTTTGTTCTATGTTAAAAGGCATTGAATGTTTGCCTATATGTGTAATGTGATCCGCCCTGAGTCCCCTTTGGGGTGAGAAGGGCGGAATATAAATGCTGTAAATAAATAAATAAATAAATAGTCTTGGTATCTTGAGTACCTAAGCTTGCAAGTAATCCTAAAATTATAGAATGGATTTTATTTTAAAAGGGAAATAAACTACCCTAATTATGGACTTCATCACACAAAGCCACTATACCATGGAAGTTGTATGATAGCGATTGCATGCTGGCATGAGCACCCTCACTATTGCACATTCTTTCAATCTGTGGTCCTACATTGGTCTCCCCATGTAAGCTCATAACCATGCCTTCCTGCACTTCTGCTGCTCCCAATTTTTTAAAAAATATATAATTTAAAGCAATTTTGCAATTGCAGACATAATTAATTTTTAAAAACCTGAAATACTATTATTATTTTTAAACAAAACACTGCTTTGGGAATAGCGAAGGTGAGTGGGGAGAGGAGAAAGAAGGAGAATTCTGAAATGCATTCGGCTGCAGTCTTGTAAGACCTATATTTGGTTTTAAATGATATACCCTACCCTACTGCAAGAAAGCTTAAAGCAGGTGACAGAATGTAAATACAAATTCTGGAATCAAAAAGTCTCTTTGGGCCATTCTCAATTTTTTTTTAGAATGAACTATAAAGGAGGGAGGTTGTCCTAGTCCAATGTAATACTCATATTTCATTTTATCCTTCTGCATATAGAAGAGCATATTCAGAATGAAGTCATCTCTTCTCTTTGTGGAGGTTTCCCATACAATTTGGAACCATAAAAATAAGGTATACAGGCCAGGTAGTCTTACACTTTGGGAGATTTGGACAGGAAAATTGACATGGTCACCATCAATTTATTTATTACCCTCCTCCCCCAACGGCTTAAGGAGAGGTACAACATGATTAAAACAGACTTCTTAAAGGTATGAAAGGAAGCAAGGGATTCGATTTCACTTTATATATAAAGAGACAGTGAAATTACATGTGCATACACAAGACATCTGTTGCTATCAATTGTTATTATTACAACTGGACAGGAATGTGTTTGTTAATGTAATATATAGCCAACATTACATAGTAAAATCATTTGAAAAATACATGTATACACATATCATAAGAGCGTTCCAAGTGCGGTGGTTTGAACACTAGATTACAATTCTGGGGATCAGGGTTTGAATCCACACTTGGTGTCCTGTTTTGTCTTTCAAGAACAGCCTTAAAACAATGTGGTAAGTAAATGAAAACTGCTTTACTTCAGCAAAACATAAAGAACAGCATACTCAGTGGTATAATGCAAAAGAAAGCAAAGTAGTCTTAGGACAAACATAGTTCTTAAGTTTGTGATAAATTCACAAACCAAGTAGCAGTCTTACTTCAGACAAAGAAATCCTTAAGAGCAGTTTCCCAGATGCAGACTTGAAGCAGGCACAAGGGGAGCGAAGGCTTAGGCATTAGAGTCAGTTTGTTACCAGCAAAAGCTGACTGCACCTGCTTCTACTTTATAGCCCTGAGTTCCCTCACAGCTGCTAGGGCAGTTCCCAATAATTCAGCTGCATTTTTGGTAGCTATTTTAGCTGAACAACGTCTTTGCTCTGTTTCCTTTCACCTCTCCTGAAATGTGGGAACTTGCAAAATCTCCTCCTCAGATTCCTCAGATTCATGAACACTTTCTTGCTCCCCTTCCTTTTCTGAAGAAAAGGAACACTTGGCCATGAAAACTCACTGGCAAGTCAAACTGTCTCAACCACAGATGAAGACAAAATCAAGCCACCTCTAAGAAATTGTGCCAAGAAAACTCCATGATAAATTCGTCATAAGGTAGCCATAAGTTGGAAATGCCATGAAGACACACAATAACACAAGTAAGTCAAAAATAAAAAAATGTTTGTAAATAGAATTGGACATCCCCATTCTCCAAACCAAACTAAAAGTACATAAAATAAATAAGGCTGATAAATAACAGCATGTTGATTATGAAGAGACAGCTTTCAAATATTGTGCTTAATGGAATAGTTTTTCCATCCTTCTTGCAAGCAGTCTTTATCCAATCACCATAATTCAATTCTCTCATAATTTTATGCTAATATTATTAGGTACTCTAATGACACAGAATTATACAAACACATTTTTTAAAAATCAGTCTCAATTTGAAATCACCTAGACCGTGTCCTCACTGTGGATTTTATAAGCTAGTTAGTTGTTCTTCAAAATTGTTTCCAACTTACAGTGACTCTAGGGTGAACCTATCATGGAGTTTTGCTTGGCAAGATTTTTTCAGAGGAGGTTTGCCATTGCCTTCCTCTAAGACAAGTGTTCTCCCAGATTAAGCTACAAATCCCAGAATACTGTAGGATGGAGTCATTACTGTTCAAATGGTCACCGCAGTTTGCAGAAAGACTTTGATTTGCTATTTCTTTGAAGAGGAAGGTGAGGGCTCTTAGCTGTCAGTCCTTCAAGACTTGACTCCTTTTTTCTCTTTCTCAGGCCTTTCCAGTAAGTACAGTCTTGTCTACAAGTTTCTAAATCTCTCCCTTTGCAACTGAATTTGCAGGGATCGTAAATAGCCAGTGAAAGAGAGTTGTCCAACCACATGTTCCCTTCCCAAATGTCAATTACTTTTCACACTGATTGGTAGAAAAAAGGAAAGAATAAGTTTCATGCATATTTATTTAGTGATAAATGCTACTATATTCTGTGAGTTTCAGTCCCAAGCCAGTATATATGGGAACTGAGTTTGAATTGGTGTTTGGACAAACAAGTCTGTATGAAGGTGAAAGGATCTGATTACAGAACCTAAGCAAGGTCAGCCCAGATTACTACTTTGTTGGGAGACTGCCAACAAATACTAGATGTTGTAGGTTATATTACAGAGGAACTGACAAAACCACCTATGAGTGTTTCTTGCCTAAGAAAACCCTCTAAAGTTGACAAAGTTTAAGGTGATTGGTAGGCACACATACACACAAACATAATTGCTTTTTGGTAGTCTGAATGAACTGAGTAATTGGACATTTGTAGGAAAGACAGGCAAAGGGCAACTCCTGAGTTTTGGCAAACAAAATAATATACTACTTATGTGGATGGCATAAGGATGACTTAGTAGAACACTGGTTTTTAAGCTATTAGAGTAGTGGTTCTCAGCCTGTGGGTCCCCAGATGTTTTGGTCTCTAACTCTCAGAAATTATAACAGCTGGTAGACTGGCTGGGATTTTTGGGAGTTGTGGGCCAAAAGCATCTGGGGACCCACAGGTTGAGAACCACTGTATTAGAGCATTGTGAGCTTTGGAGGATGAAACAGGAATATCTCCCCTGAAGCCTGTAGAAAGATACATGAACAAGCCTGTTTATTGTTCCAGGAAATCTACTGAAAAAGCAGTATGTAGAGATAAATGTATATAGATCCAGGTATCCTTATTTGTGGATTCTGTATCTACAGATTCAACCATCCACTGTTTAACTATATTAAAAAACCAAATATCAAATCTTGATTTTTTCCATGTTATGTAAGGGACACAATTTTACTATACCATCATTGTTTATACTCACATATATCTAGACATTTTAGTAAATAAATTGACCTCAAAAAACTGGATGAACTTATCTGTGGGTTGAGGCCAAGTGCTGTACTTTGACTGTAAGGAAGAAGAAAAAAAGGACCACCCCTTTTTCGAGTAGAATGGGGAAAAACCAGAGCCTATTCAATCCCATGATAACCTAAAAGAAGCACCACTGCACTCTACTCTTTCTGCCACACCACTGTTCCTTGCCTTTTTCAATGTGTGGATGGGAAAATGGTGCAGATACTTTGCCCTCCCCACAGAATAACCCTTGATTTATCCACAGATTATATAAATATCCATAATTTTGGCTCCAAAATCTGCTTTTGACTTATTTATTAGGTGAAATTATACAAAAGTTTGCATGGTATATATAATGGATATCTTGTTGGAGGAAAATTCTGATAGTGCCTTGGACTGCAAGAAGATCAGACCAGTCCATACTCCAGGAAATAATGCCCGACTGCTCACAGGAGGGAAGGATATTAGAGGCAAAGTACTTTGGCCACATCATGAGAAGACAGGAAAGCTTGGAGAAGAGAATGATGCTGGGGAAAATGGAAGGAAAAAGAGGGGCCGACCAAGGGCAAAATAGATGGATGGTATCCTTGAAGTGACTAGCTTGATCTTGAAGGAGCTGAGGGTGGAGACTGGAGGGTGAAGTCACAAAGAGTCAGAAGTGACTGAATGAATAAACAACAAAAATGGATATCTGCAGATTTTGGTATCCATGGAGAGCCGTGGAACCAAACCAAGTGAACACTAAAGACCTGTTGTCTTTGATTACAGAAGCCCCTAAAGCTGTCTCCTTTACCTAAGGATATGCTGGTAAGCAGTCATAGAGACCAGACCCCAGGTGTGGAAGAACAATATAACAAAGACTGACAATCTTCTTGGCAGGCCGGCTGTCTGTATCCTCCTAAAAGCCTTCATTTGGAACAGGACACAATGGCTGCCACTCTTCTGCATTTGTACAGTTCTGGGATATCTGAAAAGGACTCTCACTAAAGGACTCCCTTCTTATGCAATTCCGAAAGGAACATGCTATTTGTTTCCTGGCCTCCTAACCTTTTACATTCTCATGAAATTACCAGTCAGTGTGGTAACAGGGGTGATACTATAATCTGTCATGAATTTAAGATGTAGGCATTCACATAATACATGCAAATAGCTATAAATCATATTTTGTTTTAATGCAATATTTCATAATATTGCCTGTAGTATCTCAAATAAGGATAATCCTAACTGTAAATAATAGAAACACTTTATGTATATTTGGGTGGGATAGACAATATTTTAGATTAGAGATGCAAACAGGTGTTCTAGTGGTTGTCACACACTTATTTTGCTTGCCATTTTGTCCCAGACTTTCCTTATTTTATTATAAGCTCTCATAACTCCAGTCTTGATTTCCACTTAATGAGAAGTCGATGGCAGAGGAAACAAAGGTCTGAATTATTACTTCAACAAAGATAAACAAAAACTGTCAGACTGGAAGCTTGATTTACTAGCTCACATTCCAAAATGAAGTGTTCTGTAAATACATTTAATGAGCTATGAAGCAGACTTCTATGCTTTAAAAATTGCTTGCTTCTAGCAGGATGTTCTTAGTCTGAAAATACAATACCATTGTACAAATTTAGAACAATTGCAGAAGCAAATTAGCAGATTGGGCAATGAAAAGATGTGAAGGAGGTGTTACTGCACGATTACTCAGATACAGAAATAAATTTGTTTTAACATGTTGCCAAAGTACAAGGTTTTCCCCTCACCTCAAGGCCCCCATAGCTCCCATACTGCCTCTCTCTCACCAGCTGAATCTTGTTCTCTCTCTTGGCATAGGCAGCATGGACAAGTAGTATTGGGAAAGACTGTCACCTTTTGGATTTTCACCTATGGTAAAGATGCATAACCTCTGTCTGGAAAAAAAGGAATATAAATCTTTGGATACAAGAATGGGGGTGAGACAACAGGAAGTGAGAGAAATCTACTCTCCAAAAGGAAATGCACTCCTGAAAGAGTTATCGTGGGGACAAGGGCTACTTTGTTATATGTTTTGAAATTATAAAATTTAAAATAGAAGGCCTTTTCTCACAGTACTGTGATTTCACTTTAACTGCCTTTTATAAAATCCCAGGATTTGCAGTTTAGGAAATGGCATTTCGCATTCATAATAAGAGACCCCCGCTAATGCTTCCACAAAAAACAAGCCGTGGGATTACATAAAATGCAACCATAACATTTAAAGTGAAATTATAGTGTTATAACTGTGTAGTTTGGTTGCATGCTACAAGTCTTGCAGCGACACCAGAGGCACTCCATTTGGTCAGATTCTGGTCAAAGGACATTTAATATAATGCCAAGTTTTTAACTTTGTTTGTGTTTCTAAATACATTACTAATGTACCCTTGGTTTTGCTTCTGATATGATAAATAAATAAAATGGTGTAGTGTGAAAGACCTCAGAATGTACATAACATGTTGCCTATAGAAAAGCATACTGTTTGAAAGGATTACCCTTGGAATGTTAGATAAATTTAACAGTGGCATGAACACATGAAGTCTTAAAATAGTTTTCCAAATCATGTAGGCAACTCCCACAGGATGTACCTGTATGTACTCCCATCCCTAAGTGGCTGTTACTTCTTGGATGATTTTTATACTAGTATCTTAGAGGAATCCCATTGATCACATTATGCTGGGACCTAAGATATATGCCACTGAAATGCTGGCATGTCAAATGTGTGGTTCTTCTAGGAAAGGAAAAGGAAACAAAGCACACCACCTACAAATAGAAAATATGTCAGAAAAATGAAAGAAGATTGGGAGTGATCCTAGATTCATTGCTGAGCCTGGACCCCAAGTCTTGGCAGTGGCTAGGGGAGCTTTTTCACAATTAAAACTTGTGTGCCAATTGCGCCCATACCTTAGGAAGCCTGACTTGGCCATGGTAGTCCAAGTTTTTGTTACATCTCGAATAGACTACTGCAATGCGCTCTATGTGGGGTTGCCTTTGAAGACTCAGAAGCTCAGAAGCTCCAGCTGGTCCAATGGGCGGCATCTAGGCTGCCCACTGGAGCAGCGTACAGGGAGCACACAACTCCCTTGTTATGCCAGCTCCACTGGCTGCCAGTCTACTACTGAGCACAATTCAAAGTGCTGGTGTTAGCCTATAAAGCCCTAAACAGTTCCGAACCATACTTGGCCGAACATGTCTCTCCCATGAACCACTTCAGAGGTTAAGATCATCTGGGGAGGCATCTAATGGTTGCCATATGTAAGCCGCCTTGGGTCCCCTTCGGGGTAGAGAAAGGCAAGGTGGAAATAAGGTAAATAATGAATGTTCTCACTATTCACAGAATCTCCTTGAGTGCTTAACAATTTGACTGTACTAGCATACTGAACATTCTGATATACAAGTTGATCTCATGTATAAGTCAAAGGCATGTTTTGGGCCCAAAATTATGAGTTTTGGTATGGTTCATGGATAAGTTGACTGCCATTCCTCATTCGGGCACTCAAGTAGACCATAGTGGAGAGAGGGGTTTCTGCTTTTATTAGGTTCTCCCAGAACAGGTTAAGCTCTTGCCTTTAGCCACTTTACTCAGAGGAGGGGATAGTTCTTTAGTGTATGTGATATAGTACTCGTATTGACTTGTGGATAAGTCAACCCATAGTTTTGTGTTGCATTTTTAAACTTAAATTTCTAGACTTATACATGCGTGTATAGGGCACATTCCCGCATAGAAGGACCCAGTGGACACTGCCCAAGTAGGAAACCAGCAACAGCTTGCAAGATTCCCATTATCTCTATAAACACGGGTTCGAATCTTGTTGTAGTCTTTAAAATGTTCACATAAAACGGAGTTAACATGTGAGAAGGAACGAACAAAGGAGATGAAGCTTATGTTCCTTTTCTGATCCTTCAAGACAGGATGGGATCTGTGAAATCTTAGACTTTCCAGTTATTGTTGGACTGCAACTCTCATCAACCCTAGATAGCAAAGTCAGTAGTGAGAAAGGTGAGAAAGGTTGTGAGTTGTGATTTGAAACATCTGAAGGGCCATGCATTCTCCATCCTTGTTACAAAACTATGCTTTCAGAGTACTGGAATATGACATTGGAGACAGGCCAATGTATCTGGAGAAGAACGGGTGCTGATGACAGAAGCCGAGCATAGCAGTTACTCTCTATAATACCCGATCAGTGGAACAGATGTGGAAAAAGTATTCTTTGAGAGGATAACTGAAGTGCCCAAGCATCCTGAATGGCTAATAATGGGGAAAAGCGGGGTGTCTACAACTAGCCCAGTGATTGCTGGAGGAAGTGTATGGAAAATTGCAGACCACACAAAGTCTTTGGTGTGTACTGAGGCCATTATATATATATAATTTTATGTTTCAGTGGATGGACCTAGCTATTTTAGACTCTGTTCTAATCTGAATGAACAGATGGAGCCACTGAAGGTGGGAGGCATCTTGAGGGGAAAAGGCAGTTATGAAATGATAAGCATTTATGATCCTAAAAGAAAGAACAACAACATTCAGACAACAGATTTTTAGAACAGCAGACTACAATAATCTCGTAATAATTAGCAAGGGAAGCTCTATGGAGAGAGGAGCAGAAAAATGCTGGGGGGGGGGGGAGTTCAAGAGGGCTACCACTTGCTGGAAGCATAATTATAAACCAGGCACACACTAAGGAAAGCGGGAGGCCTCATTGCAGAACTCTGGCATGATTTCAAAGACTGATCTTTGTACTTATCTCAAAAACCAAAAAGGAAGAAGGAGGAAACCCAATGAGAAAAAGAGAGGCGGGGCTGAGGTTTGGTGGAGCCTCAAATTAATGAGAACACGGCATAAATTTCATAGGTGGGAAATACTGGGGAAAGCAGGCACAAGTTGAGTTACAAATGAGTAAGGGACAAGTGGAGATCTGTGGCAAATGATGTCACAGCATATGGATGCAGAAGAAAAATTGGCATTAGAGTTGTAAATTTCCCCATGGCTGTTAAAATTAAAAGTGAGTCCCTCACTATAAAGGATAGCATGATGGTGCTGGTGGCCAATGTCCAAATCAGTGGAGCAACAAATGGGTTTTAAAACCCTTGAATGTTAAAAAAGCTATTCTATTTGAGGATAGAAGTCAGCACCTAGGATAGCACTATTCAAATATGAACTGCATACTGTGTTTCCTCGAAAAAAGACATCCCCTGAAAGTAAGACCTAGTAGAGGTTTGGGGGAATTGCTAAATATAAGACATTCCCCGAAAGTAAGACCTAAGAAGAGGGAGCCACCGCTGCCGAGGAAGGCGCCTGTGGTGCGAAGGAGGAGGGAGAGGCGAGCACTTTTCTGTCCTTCTCCTTCCCTTCCCCAGTGGTGACGGCTCTCTCTTGTTCCTCTGCCGGGGAAGGGAAGGAGAAGGAGGGAAAGGCGAGCACCTTTCCCTCCTCCTTCCCTTCCCCGACAGTGATGACTCCCTCTTTCTCTTCCACCAAGGAAGGCGAAGGAGGGAGCAAAATAAGACATCCCCTGAAAATAAGACCTAGTGTGTCTTTGGGGAATAAATAATATAAGACACTGTCTTATTTTTGGGGAAACATGGTAGGTATGAAAAACATTACTTGCCCCTCTATGGGATTACAGGAGGATGCTTGTCCTCCAGGCCCCAGTGACTTTCTTGCATTGAGCTCCATAGTGGAAAACAGCAACCAGTTACCTCTTAGCCTAAGTTCCACCTGCTGCCAAACCTGAATCTGGTCTCATATGTCCTGTTATTATACTTCCTAACAACAACCTCCAGTTTCTTCTCCCCAGCAAAGAGTGGTTCTCAACCTGGGATCCCCAGATGTTTTTGGCCTTCAACTCCCAGAAATCCTAACAGCTGGTAAAACAGTTGGGATTTCTGGGAGTTGTAGGCCAAAAACACCTGGGGACCCCAGGTTGAGAACTACTGCTCTAGGCTCATTCATATGTTTGATGGTGAGATCATGAACAGAAGAACAGCTGTCTTGTCCAGAGCATTGAAAGTTTACTTTTTGTTCAACAGATTCTCAAATGTCCCAGCCCACAAGGCATTCTGGGACATAGTCCAAGAAGGGTCTGGCTTTCTGAGCTATGGTCCAGACATCGCAATCATACACTAATCTAAGAGACACACATGCACCCTTTCCACCAGTTATTCTTGAAAAGTTCTGATGTGATATTGATAGAAGATAGTTTGCTTCTTAATTTTTGGAATGCTAGCCATTCAGTAAAAATCCTGCAATTGTTTGCGTGTGTAATGTCTCTGCAATTTTTTTCTGCAAATCTGTTCATTATTTTATACAGTCAGTCAAAGTAGTATTTGCAGAAAACTAACTCTGGAAAAGATTTGCAGATTTAAAATAGTATGTTTACATAGAACAACTATATATGTGTGCACACAGGATTTTATATCAAGTGGCTAGGCTAATTGAGAGAAATTGTTGAATTAGTAAATTGATTGTAGAAATAATGGGAGCAGAACAGGGTGATTCTGGTTAATACTAGAGTTACTCAACATAACCATCTCTGGAACAATGTTCAGGCAACTAGTGCATGGCAAAACGAGGGCATCTCCTGATGTGCAGTGTTTTGCAGGATCCTCAAGGGAATGGAGTGCAGGCAGTCATGACGTGGGCCATGCTGGGCTTTCTCAAACCTGACTATAATGAGGTGTTTTCCCATTAGCTTAGAGCTCACTGGGCTGCTGACTGTTCTTTTACAATTACTCCTCTGCTATTCTTCTCTGCGTGTAAAGATTTCTGTTTTGTGACTCATATGTGGTCTCCAGTAGACATGACTACTTCATGAAAAGCTTAAAAATAGATTTTAAAGGAAATAGAAGTCATTCTATCAAGTGATCTGCTGCATAAAAAAGAACCAGGTACTTGTTTTAAATGTTTTCTTGGTAGGCTTATGCAAAACCATTCCACATTTTGATAAACACTTTCTGGGGGTAAAAAGAAAGAAAAGAAAATGGTGTGTATTTACAGCTGGATAACATAGTTTATGGGATTCATCAGAAGACTGAAAATTATATCAAACCAAAATAAGCACAAGCTATGAGGATGTGTATTTAAAAACAAATTGGCAAAACAGTACTGTGTCCTTTATTTCAGTATTTTAAAATGTATAGACACCTTTCATTTTCTGATATCTTTTAATACTTTGTATCTCACCTCGAGCCATAGGGAAAGACAGGCAATAAATATTATACTGTATCTAAACTCCAGGAGCTAGGTATTGCCCAGCTATGATGATGATGATGATGATGATGATGATGATGATGATGATGATGATGATGATGATGATAAGAATAAGAACAGAACTGAGCAAACACCTGAAGTGTAGATATAGTATTACATTATACACACCAGAGTTTTGAAAGATGCAAAAGTTTGCCATGGTTACAAGCCCTAAACATTACAGAACATTTTAGCCTTGTGGTAAATCCTAGTTTAAGGCTGAGATGAAGAACACAAGGGATGCTTCTAATTGTGTGCCATCTTTTGTCCTTTTTGTATATGCAAGTGGCAAGGAAGGGGAAAAATGTAGAAGGAATGTGACTTTAACAAAGTGTTAATCTGATGACATAAACCCTTGTGGCTTATGCAAAAATTGGTAAACTGAAATCTGCAAGTGTGTTAACTCCCCTGGACTAATTTATGAGGACTCTTGCTAAGCGTTGTTCTCATTCCTTGCTCTAGGATGCTCTTGCCCATTTTTCTGAGAGGTATCCCAGTGACAGGTTTTGATTTCTAGAGATATTTTCCAATTTCTATCTTTGTTTTCCATTGAAAACATGATTTAGTTAGCACCTCTTCACATTGGCTGCTAGAATTGCCACACATTGTGGCAAATCCATCGACTGCCATTGGGGGCATGGGGAATCCGTTGCCCCATGCCCCACATCACTCGGCTTGCTGGCAGGATGATCCCACAGGGGGAAGTATTGACCATCTGGGTTCCCACCATTGATCCAAGGCAACATGGGAAGCATCTCGTGTTGCCACCATAGTGGCATGCTCCACTTTGCCACTCCTTTAAGCATGAAGCCCTGCCGGAGGTAATAGTGTGTTGCATAATGGGAGCCGGCAGGCTCCGTGCTTTAGGGTCGGCGAAGTGGAGCATGCCGCCAATTCTTCCCTAGTCTGATGAGGTCATAAGTAAAACTCATCATCATAGCACAAATCAATATGCTTAAATGGACAGTGAGGCAACATAGAGAGAACATCATTTATAATAGCAAGATTTTCCAAACCAAGCTATTGAAGGATTTTCAGGATTTTGGTAAAGATAACAGCTTTATTTATGTTCCAAGGTAAACCTAAACATCCACCTGCTGGTTAGCTAGATGTAGGATTTAGAATAGTCGCTTTTTAAAATAATAAATATCCCAGAATTCCCCAGCCAGCTTATATTGGCTAGGGAGTTCCCTGAGAATTATATTTCAAAAAGTAACATAAGCTTTTCACACATTGATATAATTTGCTAGCTTGTTATTCTTCTGATATAGATGGCACAGATTTATTGGTCTTGGGTGATATTAACCTTGACCTGAGCATACATGTTTAGTAGCATTACAGAACTATTGCATTTCATATCACAGAATTAGCAATTATGTGACACACGGAGGTGAATGACTGAGAAAATGAGAGAGCAAAATACCTATGGAACTGCATTCATTGTCATTACTAGGCCTGTCTTCCCTCAATCATAGGGAAGCATATGCAGGTTTGGTACTGTTCCCAGGTCCCAAGTTTCCAGGTTAGGTGTGTTGAATTGTTCGTTCTTTGCGTTAGGGACCTGATAAAGTTTAAACAATAAAGATAGCTGTAGTGTTATCTTTAATGTAGTGTTGAAAACACATCTCATGAAGAAAGACTGGATGAATGATGGCATATTTAGTTGGGATAAGATGTGATTAAGGGCAAAGGTTATTGCTGTACTATTACAATAGTTGAGAGTCTGTCCCATAGAAATATTTTTCTTTGTTGTTCAAGAGGTTGGGACTAGACTTAATAGGCTTAAGATACAGGATTAGAGGGTATGTTTCAGAAGAGGACACCCAAACCTGTGGGCTATGGAGGGTTCTCTACTGACCCTTTGTGAAGCCCTCTCCCCACCTTGGGTAGAGAAGAGTTTTAGGCATCACTGAACAGTGGTTGGAGATATGGAAGAGGGACTTCTAAACTCTAAAAACAGAAAAGCTCCACTTAATGTTTTATCCAGAAATCAAGTAGGTTCTGCTGATATCATACAGCTCTTCCACCACAAAATGATTCCTCATCCTGGTTTCATTGAACTTTAATCTAAATGGCATAAAAGTAAGAACAGTTCAACAATGGAATTAAGTACTTAAAGGATTGGTAGACTCTTCCCAACCACCTCCTTTGAGTCTAAGCAGACACTTGCAGAGGATGTTCTATCTTAGAATTTGAGTAGAGGTTTTTAATGAGATGGCTTACAAGCTTTCAGTTATCTTCTTACACTTGTAGTTTAATAATAAATTGCCAAACTGAATGGTGTGCTGAGTAATTATATATGTAACCCAATCCTGTGCATCTTTGTATACTGCCTATGGTGTTCAATGAAACTCGTAAGAATGAAGTCTTTGTTCCCCCTTTTCACCTCTACCTGTTTCTGTCAATCTTATTTTCCATGAATTTGCATCTCTTTGTAGTCATCTACATTTCACAGTAGGTGGGAGTATTTAGCCCTTCTCGTCCAGCTGTCATTCTCTTCACTAATATGTGCCCCGTGGTGTTCATTTGCTTACTACTACAGCTTAGAGATGATTTGAATGTTGTCAGCAGATACTGCTGCTTAACTAAAGCTTTATTCTTTTCAGCCTTGATGATTCTCAAGACTTTCACATGAAGACTGGAAGTGTACTCTGGTGCCTTGCAATGCTGCAGTTACTTGGATGCCCTGAGAAATACTGCAACGGGGAAAAAACCCTTTAGTGTTGAAGTAATTTGGGGGTTGAGATTTGAATTAGGAAATCCCCAAACTACACTTCATTTAAAAATGTTTTATTATGCTGCTTTAATCTTTTGAATAAATACACTGCTGTGCACTTGGAATCCCAAGGTGGTAGATTCAGGAAAAGATATCAGGAAACCAACCTTCAAGGAATGACTACATAATGGTGGATCATACAATCCAGTTCAGTCCAGAGCCCAAGTCACTGTTTTAGATTTGAGTATGACATCACTCAGTTCAGATGAAAATCAATCAACACAAGTCATTCAAGAACGGTTACTAATAGAATCTAGGAACTGACTGAAGAGATTGCAGCAATTTACCTCCAGTGATCTCTTCATAACTATTGTGATTGGAAAATGCTGGTGAAATTCTTGTCCTAGATTGGAGAGCTTGGCCTTGCTCACAGACAGCTCTGCTCTCTCCCAGATTTCCCAGTGGAGCTGTGAGGGAGCAAAATCCCATTTCTTTTTTTCCTCTTGTGGTAATTTTGATGATACATTTTAAACATCCAGATCTCTGAATTGCTCAAAAGTCCTCCAGACTGTGCTGTTTTCCTATGAAACTAAATTGGTTCTATCTAATGCATTCTGTAGCTCTACAAATAATTCCTAATCAGTCTGAGTTGTCTTATTATTTAGGATTTGGTGAAATCAATTGCACCATCATTCAGCCCCTGGTATTATGTAATATTGATACTTCTGGGCAAAAAAATAATGTTCAAGATGGCCTTATTGTTCGTCTGTCGACTTCTTTAATGACAATTTACAAGTTAAGATGAATATCTTTCTTGGATAAATATTGCTATATTGTTGTTATCCCCTTAGGTCTTCTAGTCACAGGAATTTGTTGGAATTTTGGAAGATCTGGTAGTGTTATCCAACTGTCACCTTATTTTGCAGGTTACAGTTTTCAGACAGTCCTGGGGCTGATAGGGAGGCTGGATATTAGGAGACATCTACCCCTTGTGTCTTCTCATTCTGTTGGCAGAAAATGACCACAATTGGATCTAAATTGTCACACACACTTATACTCTGTCTCTGACACTCTTTGCTTACTGATGCCTATGGGTCTTGTCACATGATGGATACTTGCAGGCAATGAATCTGCCATGAGTACTTTTGAAAAGTGGGAAATAATTGACTTTTATAGTCTTTAATTTTGCTGCATGAATCAGTAGTAGTTTTTTTGTGTGTGATGGATAGATCTGCCTTGATATTATCTTGCGTGAGGGACATATCTTTCAGGTAAAACATGAGTAAAACAATGGAAAGCTTCCTGGTATATATAAAATACATATAGAAGCTGGCAAATATACCATCTAATCAAATCCCTGTCAACAAAGTACCTTGTTAACTAACCTCTATATTATTTACTATAATAATTTAGACACTATGCATAATAAAATGACTTTGAATCCAAATTTTGGGAGAAAGGTTGGATAGAACAATGTGAACAAACCAGATCAAACTGGATTTTTTCATTTAGGATGTTGTCAGACACACAGTCGGAATCACCACGGTGCCCACTGTCACCCCGCATTCTTCCGGCTTCCCCCTACCTCATCACATGGGGGGAAGCATCTTTAAGCCAGCTAAACCCATCTTTCCTTATGGAAAGATGGGAAGCCTCCCATTGTCCACTGCCAGTAAATTATTGGTGGCGGCAGGGTTTTTGAAACAGTTCCACCATGCAGCCGCACCAGAAGTACTTTTAATGTGTTTGATGGGAGCCAACACGCTCTGTGATGAAAGTACAAAAAAAATCTGTCTCTGCCGAATTTTTGGACCATGTCCTTACTGATGCAGACAAGGTATTTGACAAAATAATGTGGAAATCTCTGAAAAAATATGTTGTGATATTTATTGGCTAAGCAATTAATGAAATGAGCTTTTAATGTGAATTCTGTGTTTCTTATTGTATACTTAGACTAGGCTCTAAATGTCTAATTGGATAAATACACGTTATAAGAAAAAAAGAATGACTTAGAGCAGTCCTGGTCAAAGTTTTTTTTTGTTTTTGTTTTTGTTTTGGTTATGGTTCACAAACTATGAGCAACTGAATTTTGTGGAAAGTTTCCAGAAGGAAAATAAAAACATGGTAATAATATGATACAAATATTTCATCATTCCCAGCATCACTGAAGAACCCTCCTATTGAGAAGCAATAAATTAGACTGCAATGCCAAATATTTCATTATGGTAAAGGCCCTATTAAATTCAATAGAACTTATTGTTTTGAGTAAACCCACAAAGAATGTTACAGCAAAGTAAACTTGTTTCTACTTTTAATGGACAGGTATGCTTTTCTGAAATAAAGTTTAGATAGGGAGTTTGCAATATGTTCAGAAATTTGAACACATGTAGGTTAAACAGAAAGTGGTTCTAAAAGGGAAAAAGAAGGATAAAATTATTTGAAAAGGGGTCATATTAAGGTATAAAGCAGTCATGTGAAAATAACAAAGACACAAAACCAATAACAGAAGGAATAGGCAGTGCTGCATTTATATTTCAGTATACTTGGATCATCCAGTACAAGCAGAAAAATTGATTATTTTTTTTAAAAAAATTATATGTTCTACAAAGTTTCCACAAAAATTGTCCATATTTTAAAGAAGACCTTTGCAAGAAAGGAGGACATATCTAGGGCATCAAATGCTTTCTGTTCTAAAAAAAAAGGTTGCTATTATTTATTTAGGTAGTTTTAACAGAGAGACCTGCACTGCTTTTGACCTGTCAGGCTTCATGAAGGCCAAAATCAACATTCAAAGCCAAGATGAAGTGTGTCTTTAGTTCCTACCTAATAGGCTGTGTGACCCAGAGTCTTTTTTTCCTGTCCCTTTACCTTGTCATACAATAATAATAATTCTTGTATCCCGCCCCATCTCCCCAAAGGGACTCGGGGCGGCTCACATGGGGACCAAGCCAGTAATACACAATAAAGTACATCAACATAGGCACATTTAATTTATAACATGTAAAAGCAAAAACATCCAATAAAATCAAATAAAAGGAACTCAATAAGGTGCAGTGAGCATATCCAGAAATTGGAGGCAGGCGGTTAAAATTACGTATGTGCAGTGACTGGAGACCCCGGTGGCGCAGTGTATTAAAGCACTGAGCTGCTAAACTTGCAGACCGAAAGGTCTCAGGTTTGAATCCAGGGAGCGGAATAGCACCCGTTGATAGCTCCAGTTTCTGCCAGCCTAGCAGTTTGAAAACATGCAAATGTGAGTAGATCAATAGGTACTGCTCCGGCGGGAAGGTAACGGCATTCCATGCAGTCATGCTGACCACATGACCTTGGAGGTGTCTACAATGCTGGCTCTTCAGCTTAGAAATGGAGATGAGCACCAACCCCCAGAATCAGACACGACTGGACTTAACGTCAGGAGAAACCTTTACCTTTACCTAATGACTGGCAGAACACTGATGAGATGGACCAGAGTAAAGTGCAGTAGCTGGGTATAGGTGGAGGCACGGGTATTGTCAGATTATACTGAATTAGTCAAAAGCATTTTGACATAGCCATGATTTCAGATTTTTCTGGAATGTGGCCAGGATAGGAGCTAGTCTAATATCTCTTGGGTGGGAATTCCAGAGCCGGGGGGCCATCACGGAGAAGGCCCTCTCCCTCATCACCACCAACCGTGTTTGGGACGACGGTGAGAGAGAGTGGATGGCCTCCCTAGCCGATCTCAAGGAGCACGTAGGTTCGTTGTAGGAAATGCGATCACAAAGATAAGCCAGACCCGAACTGTTTAGATAATAACCAGCATCTTGAATTGGGACAGTAATCTTATCATATGTCTAACATTAGTAAGATCAGCAGGCAATGGATGAGTAGCTAGCCACATTTTCTTCCATACTTCATTTTCTATGTACAATATATGCAAATACAGGTATTCCAAAAATGGGGGAAAACAGAAATCTTAAAAACCTTCATACTCAAGCTGTACACACACATGCATATACACACATGCAGAAATGTTTAACTGCCATGGTTTTATCCAATGAAATCCTGATGTTGCAGTTTGGCCAGAGGCATTAAACTTCCCTGCCAGATAGTTTTATATTACCTCGCTAATGTGCAAATCTCAAGATTCCATTGGATGGAGCCATTATAAATTTTAATAATACTGATACAATTCTGATTGAATCCCAAGTCTGAAAAACTGATATCATTGTAAACTTTTTGGTACTGTTCCATTATCTGGCTGGAGGCCACAAGGGGGCACTACGCCACTGAAAAATGTAAAAGGTTAAAAAAGTGGTACTGTTCCATTATCCAGGCAGAGGCCACAAAAGGGCGCTAGAGAGAGAAGGATGTGGAGGTTGGATCAGTGCCACCTTCACAATTGCTTTGTCAGAGGCTGGGAGCTGGGGCAGTGTGGGAACCTCACTGGAGTTTCAGGGCGAGGGGTGAACCTGTAACACACCCCTTCCTTGGCTACGAGCTTAAGTCTAATATACTTTCTTTGAACTTTCTAAATATAAGGTCCTTTAACATCTCTGATTCATCCCATAACTTTGCCACTTATTCTTCTTTTTCTCAGTATCTCTGAAACTTAAGTAGGGTTTTGTTTTGTTTTGTTTTATCTCTTATGCCTTGGCTCTTGTCATTCTAGATGTGTTGGTTTAATGCAAATCATATCCCTACCAGAAGTAGACACTTATCATGCTGAAATCAGAACAAATACTTGAAGGTTAAAACTATGATTTATGGGTAAGCAGATGGGGCCTGGGGGAGGAATTCAAACTGAATGAAACATGGGATTTTAGGTGCTGTGATTTAATATAGTAAGGTGTGCCAAAATTTCAACTCTCCCCAAATTATTATCTTAATTAAACTTGAGGATGTTTTGCAGAGGCAGAAGAATTCATACTGTTTACATGGAACAGCAGCAGTTATGTTATGCTGTTACATTGATCCAATTACTCTATGAGACATATTCCAATGTAAACTACAAGGCTGAAGGAGATCTGAAATGCATTTGCATCTAAAGTACAATTGTCATAAATTACTCCTACACAGGAAGAGAGGGAGAACATACCTGTAGATGGGAGTGTGGCAGAGCTGTATGATGTCATTTGCAATAACAAGTGCTCTATTTGTGTCAAGAATTCTAAAGCCTTTTCAGGAGCTTAATTAAGGAACCCTTTTTTGACAGTGGGGACAGGCTAATTGGCAGTTTTAAACAAAAGAAGAAGAAGAAAGTGCTCTGTGGAAATTTGGTATTGCAAACAACTCGCTTTACTCGCCTGCCAAAAGTTGAAAAGTATAAATAGGAAGCTGAATCTTGAATTACTGATTATTTAGTTTGTTGTTCCATATGTTTGACTGTTCCATGTGGACATGAGAGTGCTACACCATTTCTATCAGATTCTGCAATAATATGTTGATATGGAAAAGATATCTTGGGGTAATAATAATAATAATAATAATAATAATAATAATAATAATAATAATAATAATAGTTTTATTTCTTGCCTGCCTCTCCTCACTGCTTGAGGTGTGTTACAGCATTACGAAAACATAAACAAACACATAATCCTTTTTAAACACTCCATAAAATACATATATTAAAACATACCTCCATAAAATGCATATCAAAATACACAAAAGAAAAACCAGGCATACAGTGGAGTACATCTGGACTGTAAAATTAATGCAGTTTGACACCTCTTTACCTGTTGTGGCTCAATGCTATGGAATCCCAGGATATTTAGTTTCACAAGGTGTATGACATTCTCTGCCAAAGAATGCTGGTGTTGCACCCCTAGGCTGTGTAGGCACCTCAAGCCCACACAGGAGCACCAGACTATAAGCAAGCAAGCTCTTTATTGAAGATTATATGTAAACAATAGCACATAAAGTTCAGAGTCAATAAAATGGGTTGAAATCCACAAGAACAAAGTACTTGATGTACTTGAAGCAAGAGTCTATGAAAATCACTCAAAGTCCAAACTGGATATCAAAATAAGTCCCAAGAAAAATCTCACTAATAGTCCAAACAAGAGTTTCTAGGATTAATCCAAGGCATTAATCAAACTGGAAACACCAGAAAGTACACTGGAATGCAGGAACAAGACTCCAAATTTAGTCCAAGGTACAGAGTCCAAGTTGGATCACACAACAAGGGTCTTGGCTGGAACACAAGGCAATGGTCTTGGCTGGAACACAAATCCAAACTGCAAAATCAACTGGAAAGACAGGAAAAAGCAAGGCTGGAACTTAAATCAAGATACAAGGCTGCAGATATACATACGAAGCAAAGATCTTCCTTCTTGAATTAACAACATTACTACCTCTAGCTGTGTCAGAGAAAGCAAGGCTTCTTATGGGAAATTCAAGGTCCCATACAGTGAGAAGGTAGCTCATTGTTTTGTTTCAAAAGCAGACAACTCCTCCTCCTAATACACTCCTTTTCTTTTCTCAATTGAGTTATCACTCTCCTCCTGTCAAGCTCATTATCCATCCCCACTTTATCAGTTCCTACATCCAAACTAGAATGTCCATCTGGCACCTGGAGATCTGACCTTGACTGCTGTGAGGAATGCGGTTCAAACTGCCTACTTGCAACCATTCTGTCTCTGGTCCCAGAATTCACTGGGACAAACTCTGGTTGCATCTCAGGCCCAAATTCAGAGTTCTCTGGCAAGGCAGATGTGGGAACAAACTGGCTGCAACTCTGACAAGGCAGGTGCAGGGACAATCACAGGCTGAATGGGGCCAACCTCATGCTCACCTGACAGCTCAGATGGAGGCTGGGCTACAACAGCTGGTGCCTCACCAAACTACAACTCCTGGATAGACTCATTGTACAAGTCTTTGTCCTTTTGCCTCATGGCGGGAATATATTAGGGTCTACAGATTTTAAAATTGTTTGTCCCATCAAACTCAATACAGCTTGTTTCTGCATAGATATATACAGTAGAGTCTCACTTATCCAATGTTCTGGATTATCCAACACATTTTTGTAGTCAATGTTTTCAATGCATTTTGATATTTTGGTGCTAAATTCGTAAATACAGTAATTACTATATAGCATCAATGTGTAATGAACTACTTTTTCTGTCAAATTTGTTGTATAATATGATGTTTTGGTGCTTAATTTGTAAAATCATAACCTATTTTGATGTTTAATAGGCTTTTTCTTAATCTCTCCTTATTATCCAACATATTCACTTATCCAATGTTCTGCCGGCCCGTTTATGTTGGATAAGTGAGACTCTATTGTATCTACCTTTTCTATTACTGTCATAATAATAATTGTTATAGCTGTCATCATCATCACCATCATCTACCCCCATTTCATGATTATTCATCACATCTTTCTGATGTGATTTTGACAATGATGCCTTTGAGGGGCCATTGATTTGTTTTGCCTTTTAGTTTAAGTTATAATTCCCATCTATTGTTAAAAGCAGTGCTTGAGAAATTATTAAAAATTAACTGGCTAACATTTGTTTCGGGATTTTCCTGTTCATGGCAGAGATCAGGAAACCTATATGCACAGTCAGATAATTGTTTTCTTCCTCCTTTCTAGACACTGTTTGTGAGTTCATAATTTTATTTTGAATAATCTGCCTGATGCTTACTAAATAAAATATAGCAATAGCGCCAGGGCTTTTCCGAGGTATCACCCAGGTATCAAGGTCTGACTCTACAATCTTGGGTCTGGAATATCACTTGCTCAACTTATGACCTCTTCACACTGGCCGCTGGAATTACCATGAATCATGATGAATCTGGTGACAGCTGTCAGGGGGTGTGGGGAACCCATTGCCTCATGCCCCAGGCCTGTAGCGAGGGGGCGGTTTTAGGGGTTCAACCCCCCCCCCCGAAATTTTTCAGGTTATAAAAAAAACCTGGTTTACTCATGAATTTTAACTGGTTAACCAAATTCCCATGCTAAGAGACGCAAAACATTAAGAGTCCCTCCAGGCACTATTTCAAGCAGATATTGACAGGTTTGTAGCAGGGAGAGGTGTGTGATAGGGGTTCACCCCCCCCCCCGAAATTTTCAAAACCCCTCCCGAAATTTTTTTCTGGCTACGGCCCTGTCATGCCCCATATCTCCCGGCTTATTGTCCCTGCAGGACGATGCCACGGGGGAAGCGTTGACTGTCTGGCTTCCCTCCATTACTCCAAGGAAACATAAAAAGCTTCCCGTTTTGCCAGTATGGCAGCATGCTCCACTTTGTCACCCCTTTAAGCACGGAGCCCCGCCAGAAGTAGCAATATGTCTTGTAATGGGAGCTGGTGGGCTTTGTGCTTAAAGGAGCATCTAAGTGGAACATGACACTGATTCTTCCCCCGTCTGATGTGCAACATGAGAGAAGGTCATGAGAGAAGCCTTTGCTTTGCTGCTAACTTTCTTCAGAGTGCCAGAGTATTGTACACAGGGCTCCATAGAGTATTGGAACTGCTGTCTCACATATGCATCAGAATGAAGAAGGTAAATGCTCTTGGCTTACAATGTGCTAAACAGATGATAGGTGTCAGATGGTATGACAGGGTGAGCCGCAAAGATATGACAAAGCACAGAGGCCTGTAGAGCAGAGCAGAGCTGTTGGAACATATGGTGGTTGTAATCAGGACATGTGCAAAGCAGGAAAAGAATTCACACCAGGAGGCACAATGGGGCCAAGAAAAGCCAGTGTATAAAAAAAAAGAAAGAAATTAAATTTAAAAAAACCACATTGGTGCTTCAGGTAAAACAAACAGTGTTCGTGTTCCATGTTTCTAGTTACTTAAGATCTAATAATAATAATAATAATAATAATAATAATAATAATAATAATAATAATAATAATAATTTTATTCTTATATCCCGCCCCATCTCCCCGGAGGGACTCGGGGCGGCTTACATGGGGCCATGCCCAGACACGACAGCACAAATCAGATAAAACATTAAACCGAGCAGTAAAACTTCAACATGATTAAAAACAGTCATAAAAGTCAATATACACAATAATATTAAAATCCCGATTTGGGTCAAAAGATCTACAGTATGTCTGATACCCCAAAATGAATGTATATAACCTGGGCAAAATCACTTTGAATAATGCCAACCAGTTAACCTTCAATTTCTCTGATTCTCTCCTAAACACAAAGTAGATGTATTTACCTTATTTTTGCATATGACCTTCCTTTTCTCTTAGAGGGTAAGTAAATACAGAGTGCACAGCAGCAATGAGAGAGAGACGGAGAGAGAGGAAGAGGGAGAGAGAAAGAAAAGAAAAGAGACATGAAACTATATCAGCATAAATTAACAGAAAAAAGTCAAATAAAATGAATATGATATATCATAAACAAATTCAATGAATAACTGAAAAATAAATGTATGTTGCATGTTCAAAGATAGGTTTGTGTCTATGGAAGTGTTCATTTATTTTATACTGGAATTCAAATGCAAAATGAAATGTGCGCAGCATTGTATCTGAACAACTATTAATCTTATCTGTCTACCTACCCACCTACCTACCTACCTACCTACCTATCTGTTCATTTCCACATGCATCCATATTAAATATTTATGCACTGACCTCTATCACAGGATCTCATGGGAGCAGATGGATACAATCAATTTAAAACAATTGAAGTGCAAAACAGCAAAAGAACAATTTAAACAGTCTAAAAAAATACTAAACAGATAAAACATTAAAAATAACAGTTGAAACAGTTTAAAATCTGTACTTATTTAGGCATAACCACTAGATGCCAAAGGCTTTGGTAAAAAGCTGTGTTTTTAGCCTAGTGCCAGAAAGAAGCAGTATTGTGCCAATAAGGCCTCCAAGTAGAGAGCAATTGATTACACAGTTTATTACTCCTCCTGCAGGAATGCAGAAGAGGGCCCATTCCTCAGTTCTTGGTTAATTGTATATGGAAGATGCACTTCAAGTGTCAAGGCCATGAACCATTTAGGACATTAAATGTCATCACAGATACCATAAGTTCAAATCAAAAGCCTATTGGCAGACAGTGCAATTCCTTTAAAATTAGTGTTACAGTAGAGTCTCACTTATCCAACATAAACGGGCCAGCAGAACGTTGGATACGGCTGGTGGGAACGGGAGACAAGGCCTTCTCGGTGGTGGCTCCTCGGCGGTGGAACACCCTCCCCAGTAACATATGGCAGATACCAACTCTCCTAGGCTTCAGGAAAGCCTTAAATACATGGTTGTGCACGCAAGCTTTTAATGAATGAGAACATGGACTTTACATGACCTGTACCAAAACTTATGTTGAGGATTCTGGATGAATGGATTTTAATCTTGGATATGTTTAAAATTTTATATAATGTGATTTTATTTTGTAATGGTATCCGCTTTTATATGAATTGTTGTTTTGTACACTGTTTTTAGGCATTGTCAGGACCCAGGCTGCAGAGCACCAATAACCTTGCACAGAGGCCAGTCTCTATCTAATATCTTTATTAAGGAAATATATAAAATCAATAAAAACAAGTGAAGAATATAGTTCAGAAGCAGACCTTTCAGATGAGGTCAAATATAGTCCAGAAATGTATTGTCCAATATAAGATATTAGAGTTCAAAGTTTTAATCCACTTGACCGAAACACACACTTTGCCAAGCAATAGTGTGGGGAAATGACAGAGTCTTTAAAGTCCAATGAAGCTTGACAACAAGGCTGGAATAAACTTGATTCTCAACTAGATCCTTGACTGGAGGCAAGACGAACATGAAGCATGAAACATAGTCCGTGGTAAAACGTGAGACAAGGCAAGGCTTGAAGCTTGATCCGGGAAGCAAGGAACTGGGATTATGAAGTCCACACACGATCTCTCTCCTCAAGCTGATCAATTGACTCCGCAAAGTTTCCCTCGCGCCAAACACTTATATAGGGTCTCATTTTCGCGCCAACAGAACTCTTTCCCAAGAGAACGAGAAGCGAAACTCAACTCTGTCCAGATGCATGACTCCTTAGAATTTCCCAAGGGAAGCAGACCTAATCAGCCATTTGTTTGGCAGCGATTCTCAGGCTCCTGCGATTAGCCTGCCTGACTCCCCTATCTTTGGTATAATTGTCCCTCCGGGAATACGGGGGGGAGTTCTGCCCAAGGCCTGTTTGGCTGGATTCTTGAGGGCAAACGTCAACATCCTCCAGGTGAAGAGGCTCCGGCTCTTGCTGAACCGGCAAAATCCCATGTTTTCCTCTTCATCTGCCACAATTGTACTAGGAACAGGACTACAAGGCCCATGAGTCATCACAGGCATTGAATTTTTGCCTATTTATTGTAAGCCGCCTTGAGTCCCCCTGGGGAGAAAGGCGGGGTAAAAATGATGCAAATAAATAAATAAACAATACATGCCATGCTAACTACTGCTATCTCTTCATTTTCTTCCACTTCAATTGTCCAGTTGTGTTGCATAATTGCAATTTATTCTGCAACTTTATATTTATTTTGGAAGATGTGAAGGATGGGAATGAAACAAATGGGCTACATTTGTTGTTTATCATGTAGTGAATTTGTTCTGTTCATCTGGGTGACAACATACATTTGTAATTAGTTGGATGAAAATAGTATATAACTTTCAGTATTTCACAGATGAAAATTGAGACCAAGTGACATCAGAGTATGGCCAAGATGCCATAGATTGTTCATGAGGAAGAATAGTGGGGATATGGTTGACACTGAAAGATTGTTCCATATGTCTTTCTCCATATTATTATGTTTATAGGGAGGAGACCTTTACCATTGGTAACATTCAGTAAATATATTTGACTGGTCCTCTTTACAGAGATAACTCTCCCATCACACTGGCAAGACTGAGGGCCTTGTGGAAATATAAACACAAGAGAGAGCAAGAAAGGTTAATTCCTTCTCTGTGCTAGTTCCGTTTTCTTTGGAGACAACTTGTTCTGTCCTTTTCTTTTATGCACAAAACAGTTCCAGCTTCCTAATCACGTTATAATAGTTCTCTTAAGCATTTAACATCTATTCTGTGTTGGTATTTTCCCTGGTGCTTCTTTGTCTAAATGATTTTCTTTCCTCAACTCCTACCACCCCCATTTCCCACTTCATGTTGGAACACATACATTAAAAAATATCAGCAGGTAGGGATTTTCTATTAACAGAGAAAATGTGTGTGGGTAGCACTTGGCCATTGCCTCACCAATAAAACACCAAGCCTGAGCTCTGCCCTCAAGCAGAGGAAGAACCATCAAGAAAAAGTCCTGATCCTGTTGATGTGTCTAGTGGCACTGGGAAAAGAAGAGTGGCGTGGTGTGCGCTATGCATGCAGTGCAACTGAACACAAGTCCTACTCAGGCTGAGGAGACTCTTGGGTCAGTATGTTCATCCACTTCCCAGTTCAATGGCAGATGCTGTGCTGGAAAACATGACATCCTCAAACCATTCTAAGAGCTGTATTGCAAGAAACCATTATTCTACAGTAGTTGCATGATCACCAATAAATACTGACGTGAACATCCCCATTGTTGCACATCTCTCCATACTTACAGCTGTGCCAATCTGCCGATCTGTGGTCCCACAAGAATACATCTTCACACCCTCATAGCCCTACCTTTCCACCTTTCTATTGCTCCATATTTATTTAGTTTTTTAAAAAGTGAATTTTCAGTTCCAGCAATTGTTAATTTTTTCAAAGCCAAATAGCACTGAACCAAATAGAGATTCCTAAAAAGAACATATTAATCATATATGTGAATAAAAATAAGATCTGCAAAAGTAGAAGGCTGATTTTATATCAGTGTTTTGCCCCTCTCCCACCTTATGCAAGTTGCTGCTGTATTGGATTATTTTAATATATTATGTTATCTGACTCAGATATTGGAAGCAATGAGCTAGAAGCCGCATTACTACATTTCAAAAATAACATCACAAGTGATAGCTGCACCAGATTTGGGAAACGTGTCATTCTCTTACATACTCTTAAGAGTTATTTTTTCAGAAAGGGAAAATACATTATCACATTATCTACTGAGGTTTTTTTCCCAGCATCCCTCACAGATTTCAACATTTATGGTTGATCAAGCCCCATGACAAACAGTTTGAATGAGCAGTGGAATATTTTCTAATATTTTCAAGACATATTAGTTAGTTAAATCATTGGATGCAGAACCTATGAATATGGAGGATCAGTTGTAATAGAAATGCAATAGTGAATATCTGGTGCATTTTTTTCATTTTAAGAACTTGTGATCTGACCAGGAACATGTTACCTCCAAAACAGAGGTGAGGAAATCCCTAGCTCAAACCATGAGCTATTTACATAGGAAATTATCTTTAAAAATAACTTCCCATTTTATGTCTGGCAGACACTTTTCAGATTTTCAGACTAGAGTCCTTTTCAGTCCTACCTGGAGATATTACGGGTTTCAGTGCAAGGATTATGCCCTGTCCAATCTCTCCTTTTATGAAGGAGTCTCTGACAAGGGCCAAGCAAAGAAGTATAATTGGGTTTATTTATCAAGCAGGTACTTTTGGGAGCACAGGAAATCAACCAAAGTAGCGTTACATTTTTCTCAAGGATAGTGAATGTGAGATAATTTCATGCTGCATGTGAAAATGTCTTCAGCAGGTGAAGTGATAAAAGCATTAAAGAGTCCTGAAGTTTATGATTCATAATAAAAGGCTTTACAACCCATCTTGGACTCCAAGCCACTTCTTATTACCTTGCAACTGTTTGAAGTGCTAATGGCTTATTATTTATGCCCATGTTCATATAAACCAAGCATCTTCCGTCCCCAGTCAAGCATTAGCTTTTAAATTGAGCTGAATGCATTTATGAAGAATATTGTCTGCTTTATTTCAATGATTTCAATAATAAGTATATTGGTCTGTTGGGGTCAGGAACTGCTTGGATCCTTTGAAGAATCAGAATTGGTTGATAAAGTAGAGCAGATCATTCTGTATTCATTGGTTGAAGAGACACTATGGATATTTTTACAGTCAGTGCTTGATTGCAGCAGTTGGACTGGATTGTCATTGTTATGATAACACGTAAGATAATCTATATGCAGATGGTCCAAGCTAGGTTCCATCTCTAGCATTTCCATTTAAAAGGGTCAGATAATGGAAATAACATCTATTGGAGCCCTGGAAGGTTGTTGTGAGTGAGAATTCATAATAATGGGATATCAACTGTTCTGATTTGTCAGGGAAACTCCTGATGGTGATTTATCCTCTGCCATTCCACTTTTTCAGCAGTTTTTTAACTGACCCACTTTCTTCCCGCATTCCCCCTGTATCCTCAGCTTACTTCCATTGGTATAAACTGAGTTCAAATTGAATTAACTCAACAAAGGGTGGAAGAAAGGAAAGGAAAGACTCTTGCCTTTCCCAGTTGATTCACTCTGGCCTTCTTGACCACACTCTGATGGCCACACATATCTTTCCATCTTGGAAAATGTTTAGGGTATGTGCTGCCATTTGTCAGATGCTTCTCCCCAGATATGTGATGCAATTCTTTCTGATGGCTCAGGGATGGAAGATGTATCCAGTAGAGCAGTCCTATTTAAAAATGGTTGTCTGTGGGCCAATATGGGTCCTGACCTATTGTCTCTTAGGCACCATCTATACTGCCATATAATCCAGTTTCAGAATGCAGATTACCTGCATTGAACTGGATTATACAGCAATGTAAACTCATATAATCCAGTTCAATGTGGTTCAGTCTGCATTATATGAGTCTACACTATTATAATACAGGTCAAACTGGATTATATGGCAGTGTAGATGAGGCCTTAGTCCCTTGTATTTCCTATTTTTGTCTATGTCTGTGAAAGCTGGACAGTGAAGAAAGCTGATAGATAAAGAAATCTACACATTTGAAATCTGGTCCATTTCAAAAAGACAAATAAATGGATCCTAGAATAAATCAAGCCCGAACCTTTCCTAGAAAACAAGAGGAATAAACTGAGATTGCCGTACTGTGGCTATATGACTCACTAGAAAAGACAATGATTCTTGGCCAGGTAAATGTCAGCAGGCAAACATGAAGACCATATTACAAATAGATTCAGTTAAGGAAGCCAGGGTCCTGAGTTTGCAAGGGCTCAGCAGGTCCATGGCTCTTTGACATCTTTCATTCATATAGTCAACATAAATCAGAGTCAACTAGACTGACAGTTAACAATAAGGAGGCAGACAATAATATCATTCAGGGTCTCATTAACCACTGGCAGAGGAGAGGATTGCCAGTTCTCCACATCAGATAGCTTGAAATATATTGCATCAACATTTGCTTAAGCAACAGTCCACTTTTGAGTGACGGCAGATGCCCAATCTACACTACCATATAATGTATTATTAGATGATTGTTGCAGACTGATACAATAGCAGCAAGAGAACAGAAAAGCCTTGTCTTGGTTTAGAAAGAAAACACTAGAATTATTAGGCCAACTGTACTGATTTAAAGTTAATTATAAATTAAGACAATGCTATCTCTTTCCTATCTCTCTTTAACATCTTGTGACATTCCCTGCTCTCTGGTTCCAGCTTTCTCCTTGTACTATTCTATTTGTCAACTCTTTAGTCTCTTTGGTAACTCCTATTGGCAGCATGGTGTTGTAGTCTGAACATTTGACTACAGCTCTGGAGGCTAACAATGAATTCTCCATTCAGCCATGGAAATTCACTGGATGGCCATGGGCAAGTCACATTCTCTAAATCTCAGGAAAAGGCAAAGGCCCTTGCTAATAAGACTGTCATAGGTTTGTCTTAGGGTTGACATAACTTGGAAATGACTTGAAGGCACACAACAACAAAAGAAACAGACATTTGTTTAGATCCCACTTCTAGTCTGTTTTTGGAACGGAGCCCCATACTGGCCGTCACACGACATCATGTGACTTCCGGTGGAGGCCCTGCCCCGAACTGAAGTGAAAGCATCCTTGGATGCTTCCCTCACAACACAGGATGTGTTGTGCTCACAACATTGGAGTCAGCACGGATCCTCCCCAGAAGGGCACCACTTCCCACATGTGATGTGATGGGGGAAGCGCCACCAAGAGGGAGCTGCAAGCAGGGTGACAAATTCACTCAGCTGATGCTCTCAACAAAGCCAGGCGAAGTAGGACACTTCGCCTGTCCTTTGTCATAAGGTCATTAGATACCATCTTACATAGATTTGGTTTCTCAGTTGTTTCTTCTCATATACAATTGGTGCACCCCCTTGGGTGCTTGTCACCATGAAACAGGACAGTGCGGAATGGACATAGTCTAACAGATACTAAAGTGATGTTTCCAAAGACCCTGAAGATTGATAAAAGTTCTTGTTAGATATCTCAAACAATCTGTTCAAATATTTTAAGTGTGTTGAGAAATGGTTGACTCTCTTTGCTTTTTAAACCAAATTCTGATCTTTATGCAAGTGAAATACACACACACACCCTGACTGAACCTAGAATTGGATATTTCTTAGATGTGCATAACTAGACGTAATGGTAAATGTGAGCTGTCTTTAGGCAGGGGGAGGAGGAGGAGGAGGGACACAGGGATGGAGTGTTTACAAGGGTTCAATATCTTTGATAGATGAAAGCATCATAATAAAACAGAATTGCTATAATAATTCCTTCTGACTTGGTCAGAGAAAAGCCTCCTGGTTGAGTAGCTGCCTGTGATCATTATGGGAAGAATAGTGGGATGCTCCCATGGTTAGCTTCCTTTATTTTAGCTGTCAGAAATCACTGACTCATAATCAGTCCTTGTACCACTTGAGCTATCAGGAGTTTTGAAGTGCCTTTATCCTTCAACAGGTATTTTCTTTTTCAGCTTTTTGTGAGCATCAAAATGCTAGGTTAGGCTATTGCTGCTCTTTAAAAAAAAATACCCCCCCCCCCCCCCCAGTTTAAAATCTATTCACTTTGGATGTAAGACTGTTTACATCCTACGTCGAAGAATCCCGTGTATCTCTTTTCAAAAATTCATATAATGTGTAATCTGGGTTATGCGCTTACAGAATTGAATTGGGTTCCTGAGTTGTTAGAGGGAAACATATCTATGCCATATTGGGTTGCAAGCACGTATGGGCCCACAATTAGCTCCATTTTCTAGCTGTTTTGGAAGGTATCAACACTTAGTGGCTTTCACTCATATGGCTATGTTTGAATCAAACTGCTTTAAACCTGGCATTTGCTACAATCCAAAGCACACCTGGAAGTGTGGGTACTTGTTTCAGAGTGCTGTACGGTTATCTTTATATCAATGCAATCATTCCTCCATGTTTGCAGTTTCAACCCTTGAGGACCTGAATATTCACAGATTTGAATAACATGCCCTCTCTGGGAATCTCTAGGTACTTCAATGCAACTTTGTGGTCAACTTCTACATAGAGTCATGCTGAAGGGCTTAGAGATCTCTAGAGAGAACATATGTTTTTCAGATTATCTGGCATGATTATATGGTCAACATTTGCTGGAAGTTTACCATGATAATGTCAGAGTAATTTGAAGCGCAGCAGTAGATGGAGTCAGTAGGACGCAGAACGAAGAGACATCAGAGACTATGGTAAACTATATACAAAATTTTACTGTACAAGACAAACAGACTTGCAGACAATAGACACAGGACTTAACATCCAGGCAGACAGAACAGAACTGAACTGATGTAACCAGTAATGCATACACACTTGTGTCTGGACACTCCCCAGCTCCAGCAACACATCAAGGTCATCACAGCTTCTCAGTAATTAACTCTTTACAGACTATGTTACACTCTGGATGATGCAATCAATATGCAATACAAACCAAGACACAAATTGCATTTAAACACGATCAATACACAAATCCCACATTAACAGATATTGCACTGGGGAAACTAAAGATTCCTGGACAGTATTATCTCAGGTAAATAAATAGCTTTTTCCATCCCATGCTTTCCCACTTTCATGGGGGTCCTGTGCCCCAAACCCCTGCAAAAATTAGGCCTTCCTGCATATTATAAATAAGCTTTTCAAGAAGGGGGATGAAATGGGGATACACACACATGGTGTCTTCTGTTTATCCATGCAAAACAAGCAGAGGACTATTTCTTAAGGCACATTTGTGGTTTGCTTGTTAAGATACAGGCTTGACGGTGATGAACAGGTTATCTGAATAATTCATTGTGAGCAGAGGCTGAAATTTTGCACACTCCTGCTCAACCCACTTTCAGTTGCATTTAGGGCAGCATGCACAATTTGCAGTGGCTGTAGGCTCCCAGCTGAGCAGACACATGAATAGAGGTTTATATTATCTTTATTTCATATCCTGTAGGTAGGAAATGCAAATTTCTACCAACATAACTTTCACACTGTTAATGAAGAAGGATTTGCAACATAAGATCAAACTATTAAAGATGTCTACCTCCAAAAGGGGGTTCTTAAAATTGAACAAGCAATGGCTGGCTATGTGAAATATCAATCTCTGGTGCCATCTTCTGGATAACTATTGTAATATAAATATCAGATCGTATCCCTGGAAATACTTCTTAGTATAAGATTTATGTTGGAATGGATACAATAAAAGCTTCAAATAAGTGGCTGAATTGCTTTATTCTCAGCCCCATCAAAATAATGAATAGAAGAATGAATTGAAATAGATACTACTAGTAAATATTCTCCAGAGTTTAAAAATCTGAACCAAATTCCCAGATCAAATAAAATCTGTCATTGGATTTCATTGTTTTAAAATCTATTCTTACTTTACAGCAACCAACTGTAGTTTTTTACCACATTAAAAAGCACTGGTCCTGGAGAAAGCTTTGATGGTACAATTAGATTATGAGAATCAGGGCCAGCCCTACCATTAGACATCACTTTGCACAGGCAGAAAATGGTTAACTACAGCAGGCTCTTAGTATCCACAAGTTGTGGATATTAAATTATGTGGAGTCCTATTATATAAAATGACATAGTAAAATGGTGTCCCTTTTATAAAATGACAAAGTCAAGGTTGCTTTCGGGATAATATTTCAGTAATATTTTCAATCTGTGAATGGTTCAATATGTGAATGCAGAATCCATGGCTATAGACATGGAGGTTGTGGTGGTCTACTTTTATATCTGTCTTCCCACTGGTTTGACTGATTTGGCTGGCTAAGTGGGTCTCTCCTTCCTTCCTCACCACTCCATGTGCTTCTCTCCTCAAACGGCCTGCTGTATAGAATAGGACAACCATCCCAGTTTGCAGAAGTGTCCTGTATAGTCAATGTTCGGGGACCCAAATTGATTATTTTTATATGACCTATGGACAAGTTAAGGGCCACTCAACTGAGAAAGGAAAGAACCACTAGCCACTACTGCCATTTTTTACACTCAGGCATTCAAAATGGCCTTTTGCCAGTCTAATCAGAGAAGGGATGGTTTCTTTTTTGATAAGAGTTAAGGTACAGTACTTATATTGATCCATTGATAAGTCAACCCAAATATTTTGCGTTGATTTTTTGACTAAAATTTCTAGACTTATACACTACTTTTACATAACTATTTTTAGTGGAGGGTATACTAGAGCTATACTAAAGACAATAAGGAATCCAGCCATTTCTTTTAATTTTTTAGGGTGTAGAAAAACTGGATATTTGTTTAAAGTGTATATGAGAGGGAGGACAGATGTCTAAGTTAGTGATTCCAACAAGATCTTTTGAAGCTCTTCTCAAATACATGTGTGCCCTCTTGCTCCTTTTTTTTTTTTTAAGTTTCCTGACTGGTAGTTGACTGCATATCAACTGACTTGCTTGGCAGATCATGCAAGCAAGTCCTATTCATGAATTGTAATTGACTTTTTAAAGACTACAAAGGACACTTGGATTATATCTAGGATATTTTAAAGATACATAAAGTATGAACTCAAGCCGTTCATTTAATAAGCGAGTTTGCCTTGGTGCCTCTGCTATAAAAAGTTTTGCTTTCCTTACAGAAGATTGCACCAACAATTTGAAAGTTACAAAGAGCAAGTGCGGAAAATAGGTGAGGAATCCCGCCGTTCACAAGGAGACCACAAGGATGATGCCCCAACGTGTGGAATCTGTCACAAAACTAAGTTTGCGGATGGTTGCGGCCATTTATGCTCTTACTGCCGGACAAAGTTTTGTGCCAGATGTGGAGGACGTGTTTCTCTACGATCAAACAATGTAAGTTAAAAAAAAATCATGCAAACAAAGCATTATTCATGCCATGTCTACAGTATGCTTCCTGTGCAGATGTTTGCTACTGTGCTTTTCTGTCTCCACAGATGCCCCTCAGCAGCATGCATTATATAATTTTATCCAGTCTTTATGTTTATGACATGCCTGTCAACTATCTCTATCTGACAGGGAAAGTCACAGGTATTTGTTCATCTGTTGTCCCAGTTTTTCTCTCTTTTTGTCGTTTGCCTATTCCATTGATTCAAATTTAGTTCAAGGTATGAAAGCAGTTTGCACTTAGCTAACTCAGCTGAAGGAAGGATCAAAATCTTGTCTTTCCCGGTTCAGCCAAAAGCAGCCTTTCTTAGTTAGTGTGTTCTTTTTCATGAATATTGTTTGGCATCTTGATCACACTCTTATGTTGCCTGTCTCTGTCTGCATCTGAGAAATGTTGAGAAGTTCTTCGAATTCCTCATTCCATGTTTTGTGTATTTATATCCACACATATTCCTATGAAATCAGTCTCTTGTAAATAAAATGCAAATGGAGGGACTTCGAACAATAATTTTACACTATTCTTTTTTTGTGGTCCAGGATTTCTGTATTAAGATTAAAGCTATGTTTATTCTGGTTTAGAGGAACCTGGGAGTGTATTATATCCTTTCTACAATAGCAAATTAATCATTGACAAATAGGCAAAAAATGCAAATATGCATTGTCTCTACCTTTACACATTCAGGCCTAAGTACAATTTTCAGCCTAATGAAAATAGACTCATTTTATCAGTGGAACACAGATGACTGCTGACTTAATTGTGGGTTTACTCTAGTTGAGACTGAGACTAACATCTGGATTTAGTCAGAAACCACCTGTTCTGTCTGCTCATTCTACCCTCACCACCTGAAGATAATACAATTTAATGCAATGAAAATCCATATTTTTCATTTCTGATAAATATCAAGGGTGTGTGTGCAAGGAGGGAAAATTTGTCCATTCAGTATTGGTGATTTTCTGCTAGCTGTAGCTAAAGACCTTTAGGGAAAGACTCTGCCAATGAACTCAATGACAGACCCAGTTTTTTAGACTCAAAATGCGCCAATTGTATATTTATATGTATATTTTTATGAATGTTTATTGTATTTAATTTTAATTGATTGAATGTTCTTTATTATTTTTATATATGTGCTTTTATTGTAAGCTACCCCGAGTCCCCTATTGGGTGAGAAGGGTGGGATACAACTACTGTAATAAACAAACAAACAAACAAATAAATAAAATAAGTATGCATTTTTTTCATAGCATTAATTTTTTCCTTGTAGATGGTGCCAGTAAAACTAGCAATTACAAATAGTAATGACAATTTGTTCTAGTATTTTTAACCATTAATTCTCAGTATAAAGAGACTGTTATTTGTACTACTTTAAAGTTGACTGAAGTCCTTTCATTTGATGTATGTCCACATAATCACTTCTGCCCAATAAATATTGGATCACAGTGTTTTACATACCACTGGATTTTTGTGGGCATAGAGTGCCTTCATGGAGTATGTATGTGCATTTTTGTTCATAGGTTTGTCATGCAGTCATCTGGGTCCCATTAACATTATTCTTGGGGATGAATGTTTTAAAATCTTAAATAAAATGTTTAGTATAGGAGATCAGAAACCTTTGATCTTCTAGGTGACCAATGGCAAAGGATTGTCAAAACTTTCTTCCCATGCCAAGCAAAACCAGGGCTTTTTATTAGGCCTTTATGACCTAACTGGCTTATTTCAAAATATGCATATACAAATATGACCTGTTAAGAGTTATTACTATGCTTTTAGTATATTTAATTTTTAATGTTTTAAATGAGAAATTGCTTTTACTACTTAAATAGTTTTTATTTGTTTGCCACCCTGGTATCCTGTGCCACAGGAAAGGATATACATATTTTAGTGAAATGAATAAATAGAATGAAATTGACTAAAATGTTTGAAACTTATTTATTATATTTTACACCAGTAATCTATATCACCACAAAATAATATATATTCAAAAATATATGAGAGGGAAGGAAAAAAATGAAAAGAAAAAAAAAGGATTATTCCACCAACACATATGTAATGCATAATCTCTCAAAAGTTGGTAAAAGCCATCGAAACAGCTTAATTACATCATTAGAATTTGTCTTTTTTCAATATCTATGCATTTTTCCAGCCTTCACAATGTCTAGGATACCAGTACATTAATTTGTCCATTTGGGTCAACTCAGCAAGTGAAACAATCCATTCTTCCATCATTGGCACTTCAGTCTGTTTCCAAATTTGAGCAACGCATAGTCTTGGTGGTGTTGTCATTATTATCCAAATCTTTAACAATAATGCTCAGCGGAAATATTTCTAGTAACATTACAAGGTCTAGTTTTAATTTTTGTAATTAACAAATGCATCTTAGACCAGTAATTTTTCACCTTATTGCAAGTTCACCAGGTTTGAAAAAGAAATTATCTTTATCTTGTCATTACTGCTTTTTGGGGGCACCAGCACTCTTCAACAGAGAAGACTAAAGACCTTTCAAAATTATACTGTAGTTCTCATAGTCAACTCATAGTAGTTAAAGTGATGTCAAACTACATTAATTCTATAGTGTAGGTGCACCTCATGTGATACAATCTACCCTATTAAGTCATCACAGGTTGAAAGAATTATCTGTGTCCACTTAATGTTATTTTCTAAAGATTTGGTCTTCCAGTTGTTTTAGACCTATGTTCATACCCAGCCCAACTGATTTGAGATTGGGGAGTTCAAATTGCGAAGAGGGATTTGGGGAGTTAAGTCATCTGGTAGACCACTGGTTGAGAACCACTGCTTCTAACGCAGCAATGGCCAACTTCATCAACGTATGAGGACAAATTCTTCCAAGTCAAGTTTCTTAAGGGCCAGAGACCCCAGAAAGGGCATCAGAGTATTGTCAGCTAGCTGTCAGAGGAAAGTGAGGATCCAAGCTTTTTAAAAAAAATCCACATAATCCTCCTGACACAAAATGGATTCTCTAATAGACATCATCGTAAAAAAGTGCAGGAAGGATATCTAGAGGTAGGAGGCCTGAGTCTCTCTCCATTTTTAAAAAAATCTACTTCAATGTGAGTTTTGGGCCTGATTTGAAATACACCCAATTGCTGGCCAATATAAAACGAAGGCAAATGGTTCAGGCTAATGTACGAGGTTGAATGAAAAGTAATGCCTCAACTTTCGTTACTTGGGTTTGGATGGGAATATTTTAATAAACCAAACACAGAAATAATCCTTAGAATGTGCTCTTTAACTACCACTATTCACATAATCACCAGACAATTGGATACATTTCTGCCAATGATGAACAAGTTTTCTGAAGCCGTCACGGAAGAGGTCAACACTCTGTTTCTGCAACCATTGTCTCACAGTACCCATCGTGCACAGATCTTCCGATAGCCAAGCAAAGCAATAATGTGACCCACACATTCTTGTGAAATTCCGATTATGATTGAAATTTCTCTCTGAGTGATACAACGATCATCCTGAATCAATCTGTCAACCTTTTCTTGTGAAACTCAGTGGTTGCTATCACAGGACGTCCAACTCTTTGTTTGTCACGCAAGTCAGATGTTCCCAACTCAACATCTTTAAACTTACTTGCCCAATGACGCACAGTACTCACATCAACACAATCACCATAAACAGCTTGCATTCTCTGATGAATCTCCTTTGGGGTCAACCTTTTGCTGTCAAGAATTCAATGACTGCACGTTGCTTAAGTCGCATTGACTGACCGTCTGCACAGGGTCCCATACTTCATACTTTAACAACACAACCATTCAATGCTAAGGCTTCCTGCCAAATGTACCTGTAGAACTAGCAAGTACCTGCCACATACCAGTACTGCCATCTGTTGAAGAGTTATGAAGGTGGAGACATTACTTTTCAATCAACCCTCGTATTTTCTTGGTAATTTACTTTTTGAATCTATGGCAAGAAATTTTCCACCTAATATTCTGAAAAATGAAATCTTTCATATGTGTTACTTGAATGCCCCCTTTTGGGTAGCTTCTTAAATGGTTAACCCTATTGACCTTCAGATCTCTGGATTAGAAAGATGAAAAATCCGACTTAGCCACCTTGCAAAGTCAATTCCTAGCTTTCCACTGACATTAGCATACAGCAACTACCTACCATATAAATCCCAGAGAAACCCCGCACATGAAAATAACATTAAAAACCTAAAATCAAATTAAAGCCTATATGCCATTGGTGGGTCACAAACTTTCTCAATTGAATCCCCTTTTTGCTTCTCCAATCCTGTTTCTGTCTTGTTCCTGCCTCTTGACTTCCAAGAGCAGATTTTCATGAAGTACAGTCAACCCTCCACGTTAGCTTGGATTAGAGGCTCGGGACTCCCATGAAAGTGAAAAAACCTCAAATAAAGAAATTGTGGGGTTTTTTTAACCTAAGAGAACACTTCTCTAAGAATTTCTAGGTCTTTCCTATGGTTGTCTTCTGCTGGAAACTGACCACTGTTTTTTTAAAAAATAAAAATAACATCTCAAGGAGGTGTTCTCTCTAGAACTCTCTAGTTGAAAGCAGGTAATCTGGATTTTATATGGCGGTATAGAAGGGGCCCGATGGTGTGCTGAAATACTGGTGTGCTGAATCCTGTTATCACAATGATTTCTTTATTTACTGCTTAAAATATTTCAGGTACTTGTGAAATGTATGGATTTTCTGTGCCTGTGTAGCTGCAAATATTTTTATTTTTAAAATTTGACCAAATCTTATGTTTACAGAAACATTATGACTATGTTATTTTAATGTTCCTATTAATGTTTTCCTTCTTTCTTTTTTTCTTCTTTCCTTTATATTTTTCTCTTTTCTCTGCTTTCCTGGATGCTTACCCAAAGGAGGACAAAGTGGTTAGAATCCATGTTTCTTTATATTATTACAGTATTACTAAACATACATGTAACTGTTTAATGTGAAACACTAAACTGAAAATTTCATTAGTCAATGTTGAAAAACAAAACTAGTTAGATTGATAGACTTTATGAAGCTAGATATACTGAACCAAAAGTATAATATCAGTTTGTATTTCTTTGTTGTTGTCTCATTGCAGTTTTAACAGCAATGAAGATGATAAAGCCATGTGGTATATATATACTTTTGCAGAAAGAAATGTTATTTGTTATTTCTTTTACATTTTTAGAGAAAATAATATGGCAAATTCATACATTGACAGCTAGGGCCAGATGATCGTGATAGGGGTTTTCCCTCTATAATTCTGATTGATTTCTCTGCACTATGCCTTACATTTTGAATTGTGGAATCAAACATACTGATATTTAAATCATTGGCCATGGGTATTATTTTAATGACAAATTTTCTGGAAAATTCAAACTATTCATTTTTGTATTTTTTAAAGAAAAATACTGGCATAAATCCCATTTCTAGTCCAAACTTAGAAAATCAATGGGACTTTGGTTAAGTCAACACTTACTTATTCAATGAATCTGCTCAACTTTGGTCCAAAATTGGATTTAAGTCTGTATGTATTTTTTGAAACCATTTTCTCACTTTGTAAAAAAAAAGGTAGCATACATATTTCCTCTTTATCCTTTCGGGAAATAATTTTCAGTATGTTAAGATGTATACCTTATTGCCATTACTTTTATTCATTCTGTAATGGGGGAAATTGATAATAATGAAATATACTCATATATATAAAAGAAAAAGCGATATTTCCACTGGATATTTTAATTTTCCCATTAAAAATATTCACGGTTTCTAATGTATTTACAGTAGAGTCTCACTTATCCAACATTCACTTATCCAACATTCTGGATTATCCAACGCATTTTTGTAGTCAATGTTTTCAATACATCATGATATTTTGGTGCTAAATTTGTAAATACAGTAATTACTATGTAGCATTACTGCACATTGAACTACTTTTTCTGTCAAATTTGTTGTATAACATGATGTTTTGGTGCTTAATTTGTAAAATCATAACCTAATTTGATGTTTAATAGGCTTCTCCTTAATCTCTCCTTATTATCCAACATATTCATTTATCCAACATTCTGCCGGCCCGTTTATGTTGGATAAGTGAGACTCTACTGTATTACCTTTATGTTAAACTTCAACTTTCATAGTATTTAGTAGTTGTTCACATAATCTTTCCATTGGTTAAACTTGACCCTATTCTGGTTACTAGAAAATGTTTTAATCATTTCAAAAGCAGTGCTAGAAGTAGCAAACTAGGGCATGCCTTTTGAAGCTTCAGGTAGCAGTCTGGGTTCCACAGAAGATGGATATTTTACTAATTATTATAATTAATTATAATGATTTTGTTCCATTTTTCTTAGCCATATGTATTGGCCAAACGGAGGACCTTATCACACCACTCCTTTATGCTGCATTCTTCTGTTTGAGCTCCAGACAGTTTCATGAGAGCAGTTGATGCTCTCCATTGCGCCCTTGCCACATTTGCGCTTTAAGAGTGTCATTTGCATGTTTTTCATCTGCATTAATGCTGTATTACAGACATTTCCATCCTTCATTTCCTGATTCGTTCATCTATTTAAAAAAAACAAAATACACTAGCCATAATAGCACTGCAACAGCATGGAAATGTGGCAGTGAGACATTCTGTAATATTATGATGATATAGCATCAAATAAAAAATAAGACAGAAAAACAGAAGAGGGGATTAACAGGGGTTCAAATATATGAGAAAAGTGACCTTTCCCCTCAAAGTACCAGATGTGATCTTGGGCTTCCTTTTCAGAGATTTCCTTCAGAGCCCTTGAGGAAGGGATAACCTGGCTTCACACTATGAGAATTCTGTCCCTGAAATGCTTACAGATTTGTGACAGACAAAGGGAGTCATTAATAGATCATTTCCATTGTGAAAAGAGCAAACAAGCACCTTTTCAGTAATGCTGCAATACAACAGTGCCTGGAGTGTGACAATGTAGTGCAATAAAGCTGGAGCAACATTGGGAGTAATGCATCGCTATAGTGCTGTGACAACATGGTGCGATAATGGTCTTAGGAAATTACTTGTGCACAACACTCCTATCTAGCACTGCATCATAATAATATGCAGGGTTTATCTGGTATATGTTATGGTCTTGGGGCTTGTCAACACTAGCCCTTAAACCCGAAGTGGACCATAAGTAATAATTTTAAAAATTACAATTAATTCTTCAATATTCAGTTAATGTCAGCATGGTATAGAATGTGTTTAATTAACTTATTAAATGTAATCTTCAATGTGATTTAATTAAATAAAAAAGTGTAAGGCTTGCACACATGGGAGGAACAGAGCTGGGACACTAGTCTGCCCTTGGTTTTGTGTGTGTGTGTTTGTGTGTGCACCTTCAAGTCACCTATTGACCTATAATGGCCTCATGAACTTGATAGTGTTTTCTTAAGCATGGAAAACTCAGAGATGATGTTGCCAGTTCTTCCTTCTGAAATATAGCTTATAGCTCCTGGTTTGTGGGGTAATTTCTGATTTTTATTTCTTTTTGGGGTTCTGTGGCAAGTCCAGCTCTCATAAAACAAGTAGAAGCTATAAACATTGGTTAGTTTGGTCAGTTGCAATATACCTGTGAGTTATGGCAAGATGAAAGCACAGACATTTTGCTCCGAAGATCATATAATTTTTCTTCTAAATACATTTTCAAGTCAGTGGTCATATATATTTTATATGCACAGCAATTAATTCATGATAATTTACAGTATATGTTTCAGCTTGATAATTTTTGAAAAATTCAATTTTTCATTTTGTGTCACTAAAATTATATGAATTATATTTTACACGTTACAGGGAATGGGCAAATAGAATATTTTTTTCAGAAAACAAAATTGTTATTAGGGATGGATGTAATCTGTTCTTTCTCTCTCTTTTTTGTTACAAAGAACTGTAATCCTCATCCAGGATTAAAACTGTTTATTTTTAGCTCTGCTCTGTCCTAGATAAAAGATACTTTGTCCACTACATTTTGTATATGTCTTTATAGTATTTTGAAGCATTTGTTTTGTGCAGTGTTCTTCTGTTGATTTCTATCTAAGCATTGCATTCATTTAAATGATTTTGTTTGTTCCCGGTTGTAGAAATCCACAATTTTAAGGAATGTTGTAAAGAAAGCATAGATCCAAAGTATTGCATCTTTTCTTAAAGTGTTGTGTTCAGAGGAAATTATTGAAAGTTGTATCTTTCCCTTGCTTTGTAAAGTGCTTTTAAAATTTGTAATCTCAAGACATGTGTTTTATATAGCCTAAAAAGGCCTATAGTGGCCTATTGCTACTCAGAAAAAAAGTCCACTTGTCATTTAAAAGATTACACTCAATGCCAGAACTCAGTTTTTAGTGTCTCTGGGTAAGGAGGGAGGAAACGATCTGTCAGAAACGTGGGAGAGCTACTGCCAAGTCAGAATAGACAATACTTACTAACCTAGATGGATTGCTAGTGTGATAGGGTACAGTATAATGCAGTCCATTTTCATGTATCACCATAATGAAATAAATCTTGGACTTGAACTCCCAGGATCCTTCACCATTGGTCAAGATCCCTGTAATTTAAAATAATGTTTCTTAAGCTGTCTAATGTAGGGAAGTTGAAGTTTGGTGTTCCCAGTGTGCCAGTGACTGACCATCTTTGTGCCCGTTGAGCACATCTATTTCTTTCTTTCCTAGAGGCTTACTGTGGAACAGCAGCAATTATCTCATAGGCTGGCACCAATCTAAAAATCACTAATCTGAGTCATACTGATTTAAAATATCTGGAAGGCACCAAACTGGGTTTACAGGTCAAGAAGGCATAAAAAATAACAACATGCCTGTCTTTCTTATCTAGTGATTAACTACTGTTAAATTACCATAGAACCAAAATAGCATCACTGTTTAAAGTGGGAAAACTACTTTCTGTACTAAAGATGTATTAAAATGCTCAGAGTCTGAATTATTTAGTATCAATTTAGTAATAATACTAATTTAACCACTCCATTTTTGTTGAAGTATGGCAACTCTGAGAATAGCAACATTAAAAAGCTCTTCCTCTGATTTTGAAACAGAGTTGAATGAATTTATGAACTGATAGATTGATTTTCCTCCTTCTTCTACTCATTAATAGATCATTACATTTGGAGTGTTCCTATAAAATCCTATAAACTCTTGATTACACCTAGAGACAGTTGTTTAATGAAATGGGCTAGCATATTGCTATCTATTTTATATTTCTGAATAAGAGACAATAAATGTAATAAATGTTGAGTCACTATTGTTTAATTGTATTTATACATCTTTGAACTGAATCCAGAAAACTCACAAGAAAAGCACCAAACATAGACGACTTGCTTTTACAATAGCTCTTTATGTAAAAGCAGGTCATATGATACTTGTTCCCTCCAGCCCACCCTATGTAGTCATATTTTGAGTTTGCTGCCCTGGATCATGCTTTCATATATCACATGATGAAATACATTTTAGAGTATAAAACATACAGCATTAGGGTGATAGCAAATCAAACTGACTCTTTAAGAGATCCAGGCTGATAGGAAGTAACCTTAAACTTAAAACATAATTTGAAATCTTGTACCCATTTCTCTGGGAATAACACACTGATTTCATTGGGATTTGCTGTGAATAGACAAATATAGGGATGCAACGTTTTCTTTTCTTAAGCATGGACAGAGGTAAAATTCACCCTCCTTTTACTTTTCAGATTTTTATTGTTGTGATTTCTGCAAGTGCAGCTGTTCCATTTCTTTAAATATTTTATATATCCACGTTTGTCAGAGCCACAGTCAGAGCCGGCCCTAGGTATTTTTCAAGTGTAGGTGAACAGAATTTTGATGCCCCCTCCAAACCAATCACTGAAAAATAAAAGCGTTGGATAAGCAAAAATGTTTGATAATAAGGAGGGATTAAGGAAAAGCCTATTAAACATCAAATTACATTAAGATTTTACAAATTAAGCACTAAAACATCATGTTTTACAACAAATCAACAGAAAAAGCAGTTCAATACCTTGCGGAGGCAGGCCGCAGGAGACAGGAGTTGCCTCGATGGCGCTCCCAACGAGATGGTGCCACAGGCAACTGCCTAGTTGGCCTGGTGGTTGAACCGCCTCTGCCCACAGTTCCTCTGTCTGACCTGTATATATGAGTTATTCTTCTTCCATTGTATATTTTTTTAACTTATGGTCTGTTGGGAAGGAATAACCTATCTGGTGGAATACTGTTGATGGAGATATTTTGAGAAACACCAATGTACCTTGAATACTTTGTAAGTAATAAATAATCATTTGAAGAATGCATATGGGATTTCTTCATGTCACGCCAATAGATGAATAGTGAGAAATATGTTGGGTAGCATAAGCTTTTACAGACTTTTATTGGATGCAAGTTTACTTCATCTGATTAAGTACACTCTACAAAAGGTGAGGCTACCAATTTTCTCTCTCTCAGTCTTAAGGTGCTACAAGATCCATTTGCACTCTGATTCAGATTAACATGGCTATGTCTTTCAATTCTACCAGTGAGGTGGATTAATCTTAAAAGACAGTTCTTGGCCAAGGTTGCCCTGCACTATTTGTAGCTAGGGATTTCAGTCCTGGCTTTCCAAATTTAAATCTGACATAGTTCATTGCATCATATTGGTCTTCATTTCTCACTGGTGTACCATTGTTTATGGTGCTCACATGGTCATTTTTTTCTCCTGCCTAACTTAGATCACTTTTCAAAAAGTTTTTTTGTAGTGTTTCAGTAACCGGGAAAAAGTTTTCATCCCACACATCCAAGTAACCTGTTATCCTTCCTTTTTCTTCTTGTACACCTTAAAGTGGATAGGCTATCACTCAAAATGACAGGGGGCATTCTAGGGATCTTGACAATTCTGAATGTATTTGATTTCTGTTTGATATTACTTGTTGTCAGATTCTTTGCAAACTGTACATTTCACAAGTGAGAAATGGACAGACATTCCAGGATACAAAGCAATAAAATCTTGTCATAGTAAAATAGCTCTAAATCCTAGAGTATTTCCATACCACTGGAGTAAAAGCCAATTTTGGATGAACTGTTGACATTCTTGATAGTGGGAAACATATGAGCTTCCAGACTCTGCCGAGTTGCAGCTGTCGACAGCACATCCAATAGTGAGGGTGGATGAGCCTTGTAGTTCAATAACATCTGAAGTGTAACATCTTCCTCATCCTTTGTAGTTTAGAGATATGAATCTCACTTAAATTTAATCATTTGTCCAAGAACACCACCATATAATCAGAGACCTTTAAGCTAAAAAGGACCATGTTGTTTGCAATGTTGTTCATAGCTATGGTCTAAGTTGCTATGAAGCCCAGAAGAGCAGAACTAACAGACCCTCAGCTATTTGCTTACCTATTATGCTGTCATGAATATCCCAGTTGCTGTTTTATGGTCAAAGTGGTGTTTATATTTTGATAGAAAGAGAAGTGAAGGAGCACTACCATTTCTTTTGGGGTTTGTTAATATTAATGTATGAAAGACACATGTGAAATTGTGTGGTATATGAGTGAGTGATATGGTTAATTGAATTATGCATAACTAATGTGTTTGAAAGACTGTGAAAAGCTTTTGGTAAATCTAAGATTTGCATGTGTAATGATATAATAGTGACTATTTCCATTCTCTAAAATTTGTAATTTTAGTGGAAAACACAAACAATTAAGAAATTAACAGTAAATGTGATGTATGCTGAGATGACTGTCTTATGCTTAGAGACATGGAAGCAGTGTATTTTTAGAAAACAGTGCACTTTGGAAAAGAGAAAAACAAAAAAATTAAAATGCAAACATCAATTGAACCTTTACACAATCTGTTAACCAACCACACTTTCCCCCATGCTCTATCTTTTCTGGAATAAATGGAAGAATTCCTACTCCTTTTCAAGTTTCTGTGATGGGATCATTCTTCCAATTTCTCCTCCTGTACAGGGCAACAACATTCTTGACCACATGGAGTAATGATCTTGTAACCTCTATAAGAAATAGGAGGGTCATTTGATTATCTCATGGATGGTGGAAGATACACAAGCTTCCTTTCTTTCTTACATATTTTTTCTTTTACTCTTCAACTGTTGGGAGCTGTGGCTTTTTCTGTCTCTGCTCTTAAGCCTCTTATCCCCATATAGTTTATTGTGGAAGAACAATCTGTGGGATCTGGCACATCTTGCACGCGCAATTATTATTAACTTAACAATGAAATAACTGAAATAAACTGTAATGTTCAGCTTCATAAAGCTCAATTGTTTAGCATTACTGACTGGTCGACAGTTTTCCCAGATGTTTTTTATCTTGTCAGGAGCAAATTGAGAAATACTGCAAATCACTTATAATGTGAGAGAATCTGCCGTCTACAAAGACGCTGCCCAGGGGACACCCAAATGTGTTAACATCCTGCTGGGAGGCTTCTCTCATATCCCCACATAGTTAGGGCTGACAGATGGGAGCTCACCCCGCTTCCTGGATTCAGACCTTCAACCTTCAGGTCAACAGTTCAGCTGGCACAAAGGTTTAATGCATTGTACCACCGTGGCCCCTAGTTTTCCCATATGAAATATCATTGCATGTACATAAGAAACACCCACCTTATTTCTACAGTATCTTTTCACTGGTTCACCTTTTCTTATATTATTTCTCGACATCAACATGGATATACCATAAATGTCTGTTAAGGATTCTTATTTCTGTGTGTTCTTAATGCATTGCCATGCATCAGCTTTTTCACTTGACTTAATCTTTCTCTGCAATCTCTGCTGTGTTACAAAGACTTGGTTGGAGTCTTAGGATCATGGTCATTTTCAAAGGCATCCTGAGAATGCTTGCTTCTCTGCCTTTTCTAGTAGATGTCAATTTCTGAACCTCTTGAATAGGTTGCCTAGAATCACACAACTGCCAACCTCTTCAACTACAGTTTGGTTACTCCTGGAGTAGCCCATGAACAAAATAGTGATGGTAGTATTTTCAGTGACATGCAATGATTACTACTGTCTTACCTCCTGTCAAGGACAGGCATTCATATTTCTGGTGGCAAGAAGATAAGATATGACATTTCCTCATTATATGCTTCTATCATGTGTAATAGTTTTGTGCTTTTGTTGGTATAATTAGCCACATTAGTACCTTTGAATATACAGGTAAGTGCTGTAAATCTGAATGAATGACTAATGCTTAAAGCTAAATTCTAATTTCACTTCAGTATTATAAAAATAGTTATTTTGAACCATAGACTCTCATCGCCATCTAACTTTTCCAGATCCCATTCTTATGCACTTCTTTTTCTTTTCTTCCTGCCTGAGTAGAAGTCCTTTCCTTGTACCATACTTGCCCTGCCAGTGTAGTAACTTAAGATCAAGGTTCCATACTTTCTCTTAAGTTGTTGTAAACAGCAATTTACAGATTGGTTGTCAAAGGTATTTTTGATACATCATAAAATATTTTTGATATTCCTATGCTGGCACAAACACATCACAGCATTTCCCTGTCCTGATCTCTCCTTTTCTTAATGTCCAACTTTTTCATGTTAAACTCACACTTGCTCTATCCCTTTCCTAGCCCTCCCCAAGAAATTTAACTAACCCAAATTCCCTGCATCCCTCTCTTTTCCCCAAAGTACATTGCTTCTCTCCAGCTTTCTTTTTTGATCTCTGAGATATCCACTCAAATTTATTGTAGAGCACTGATATTTTCTCTCCCCCTTCCTCAAATCTTCCATCCCAGATTTACTGAGTTGCCCTTGTGTCCGAGCTTGCTAGCACAAATAGCACAGACTTAACCAACTTAGCCTCAGACCTTTGCATCTGGAACAAGAGGTGGGAGAGAATTATGAAAAAGACCATGGACACCCCAGAAGGTAGGAGAAATAAAGGTGAAAGTTGGGGAGGGGGGACCCTTTGTCCCTTTGCAGTACTGTTTGTTATTGTCTAACACATCCATGCAGTGTCCACAACTCTCGCAATCTTCTTGCCAGTAAAACAAGCAAACCAATGAACAAAAATAATTTTAATTGCATTTTTTGTAGCAAATAGAATTCTGAACATAAAGTGCTGTAATGTGATGGTTCTCAAATACAGAAGGTACACATATCTCTTAAATGCTTAGTAAAACAATCAAACGGTAAAACCAAGAATTTGTGGTTGCCTCACATGTGACAGTAAACATGTGGAGATCACAGAGAAACACTTCCATGTGGCTACAATGTCTGTAAAGGGACTCAATAGGCCAAAGGTCAGCCCCAATTGTATGTGGATTATTCATACAATGACTTCCAAATGTAATTGTTTACATCTCTACATGAGTTATAACATATTAAATAACATAGAGTGATTCTTTTAATGGAAGGCAACATCAGCTGAAATTCAATTTTCTGCAGTTTAATGTTGATGCCTGTGGCCCACTTTTGTTTGTTTGATTTCCTTTATGTTGATGCTCAACACACTTCCATTGTACTAGCCCTGATCCAGGACTGGGAAACCTGATGTGACTGTGCCAGTATGACTTAGGAGATGGGAAAGGGAACCGCCGTTATTGAAAGGCTCATTTGTCCCATCTTTCTTCTTCAAAAGCTCAGAGAGATAGTATGTCAATATGCAACCTTAACATTTGTGTGATAATTTTTAAAGAAACTGTTCAAATACCCCTGTGAAGTAGTGTGTGTGTGTGTGTGTGTGTATTCATTTGGGATCTTCCCAGTGGCCGACTGGAGCTCTTACCTCCAAAATACACAGATGTATTATGGAAGTGCATTGCTGTTTTCCTAGGAGACATGTCAAAGGATTAAAACTTGCAAAGGGGATTGAGCAGAGACCATATTTGAATGGACCCAAAGAACACGTGTACCATGAGCTCTAGCATAGTAATGAGAATGTCTGCCATGAAGTAAGTCTCCCTCTTGCCACTGAGCTGGCAGTGACGGGAAGCAAGAAAGGGTGGTATTTGGGCCTTTTTCATTGGCAGTGTGCCTTTTGTAGTAATCGTAGTTTTAAGACATTTTGGAACTGCATTACATAGCCAGTGTAGATTGGGCCTTAGAGTGCTTCCAGACATTGGAGAAATGCACACCAAAGCGGGTTTTAAAACTCGCTTTGGTGTGCATTTCTGTTCCCACTCTCACCCCCAAAAATTAGCTTTCCAGGCGGGAGGGGGGGAGTGGCTCCATGCCATCCTGATACCAATTGGGATGGCATGCAGCCATCCCAAAGCCCCCCTTAAAATGTTTGAAAACTTACCCAGCTGCCTTTATGGCCCTCCTAGGAGTGAGGAAATGATTTGCCAGGAGGGTACAAGGAGGACCATAATGATGGCCAGATATGTTTAAAAACATTTTAAAAGTTATTTTGGGCTTTGGGGGGAGGGGGTGGGTTCTCTCTCAGTTTTTTGGGCTCCTGGAGTCTGAAAAACTGAGATGGCTGTGTGGGTTGTTACGGGGATCACATGAGGTGGTCCCTTGGCCCAGTCTACACTGGGTCCACACCTGGTAAGACCAAGATCTTTCCTAAGATTACAAAGTGTTTAATTAATTCAGAACAAAGCAGGGAAACCCAAATTAATTCTAGTTTACCGGAGCTGTCATTTGGATGTTTCCAGTAAAATTGAGACAGGTTTAAGTTTTAAGGCCTGTCTGGCTGGGCCCCTAGAAACATTGTTTCCCTTATTGAATCAATGCAATTGTAATTTGGTCTTTCACTTTCCTACTGTCTTCAATTTTCTCAAACATTAGTGCCTTTGCTAATGAGTCATGCTGTCTCATGATATGTTTTAAATACAAGAACCTTAATTTAGTCCTTTAGAGTTGTAGGGAAAACCCAGATTTGAATGGCTCTTAGACCCATTTATTGGTCTTTTTTCTTTGACAGCTCACTGTATTCACAGAATTCTCTCCCACCACATTTACAATGAACCAATTATCTTACTGTCAATTTTCTTCACTGTCCAACTTTCACATCCATACTTTATTATAATTCTTTTCATAGTAGCCATCATACTTCCTCAGTTTCATTTTAATTATATAGATTTTGTGGCCTACAGTGGATTAAGTGTATATGGATTTTCTTAGCTCAGAATGCATATGTATTGGATCCTTCATTTCACTCATTCAGTGCCTCATTGAGAAATTACCTGGGAACATTGTTTATGACATAATCATGGGATGTTTTTTAAAAGCGATGGCAGCATTGCTTTTTCTATTTATTGGTGTGTGTGTGTTGTCATGTACCTACAAATTTATTTCAATTTGTGTTGATCCTCTCAAAAAAAATTCATAGCAATATTTGTTCAGAGAAAGATTGACGCTGTTTCTTCTTCTTCTTCTTCTTATAATAATAATAATAATAATAATAATAATAATAACTTTATTTTTATACCCCGCCCCATCTCCCCAATGGGGACTCGGAGCGGCTTACATGGGGACCAAGCCTGAAAACATACAACAATAAAATGATAAAACAATTATTCCAACAGTAAAACATCAATATCAATAGGGTGTGTGTGTGTGTGACTTGCTCAAGATTACCCCTTGGAGTCCTAACATAACACCTAAACCACAAGACAACCCCCTCTCTCCCCCCCTCTCAAGATCATGACTTCCTTCTCTGCCAGGACAAGTGTGCTAACTTCTATTCCATGATTTCTAGGTTCCTAGATGTACTGTTTATTTAGGTCTCATCCTATATTGTATACTTTTAGTTGCAGAAGTATTTGCAAGATCTCTTATGTTTTTCTGTGATGTCTTCATGTCTTCACTCATTCAGTGATAAAAGACAGCTAGCTTTAATATCAAGAAAGGGAATTCAAACAGGAGTGATCTTTGCAGCATTTTAAAAAATACTGAATGGGAACCCTTTGATAATAGGTCTTTGCCCACTATTTACTACGTCTTTGCCTGTTATTTACTAGTGGCTTACTTTTACAGGAGTCATAAGAATGGTAGCGTAGAGGCCTAAGAGTTGAGTCCTCAACAGACCGAACTTGAAATCCAGTTACACGGTTAGTTGGCAGTGAAATTCACTTCTTATTAAGTTTTACCAAAATTGCAACCATAATTATACCAGCTGCTCAGTATCAGGGGATTTTGCCCCAAAACAATAAAGTGCAAAACACCAGATCTGTTTTCCATATTTTTAAACAATTGTCTACATTATTTCAGTGGTCAGCTTTTTTAAAAAACCTCTTTGGCTTAGAGGCTCTTTTTTAATACAAGAACTCAACTATAGAACATAGCAGTAAACAGGATTGCCTTAGAAGTTACAACAACTATGTTTCTACTCCTACGGTCCTGTAAGGGTTGTGAGGACTATAAAAAAAGTGAATCAGATCTGTTTTTGTTCATTTTTGCTTTTTTGAAAAAGTGAATAATTTTTGTTTTAAATCATGGGGACATTTGGGCATATGAAAAAGTGAACTGCCTCTATTAGAAGCTTTCCAGAGCGGCAGATCCCTTTTTGGGAGGGAGATAAAAAAAGGGAAGTCTGAATAATCTGAATGAGTCACATCCCCTCAAAACTTTATTAGGAGGCACATTTTACCCATCCTGCCCTACAACATGTGGTTACATTTACTATACATATTTTCAATTTCCAGGACAGATGTGCATCAGTGCACCAGAGGACTGTGATGGGAGGAAAAAAAGAAAAATGACACTTAAGAGTGTGGGTAATCAGTTACTCATCCCAGGGAGTCAATTAGCCTAGATGGCCATTTTTCAGCAGCCCTCATTTGGGCCCCTTGACTACGCTTCAGCAGGGCAGAGGAGATTTTGCCCTAGACCTGGGATACACTGGCATCTGCTGCAGAACATTTTTTGGCAGAGCTTGGACATTTCGGGGACTTTACAAATGTGTGATATACCCTTAGATGCATGCTGCAGCATGCATTAGTGATGTGCATTTTGTGGCCACAGTGATTCTGAGGCTTCAGGTTGCATTACAGTGTCAATGTAGAAAGACTTCTAATCATGCAGGTACCTCTTCTGACATCAAGAGTTTGGCCAGGAGCTCACACAGAGGTGGTGAAATGCACACCACAAAATTGGTTGTTTGGACAATGGCCCCAGATCTGGAGCTGTTCCAGGGTATATTTACATAGAGCTAAACTGCTTGGTGTCAATATGCCCTGAGGCAATAAGTATAGAATTCTATTGTGAGTGTGTAGAATGGAGACAGAAATGCTGCACTAAGAAAGCAACATTTGTCTGCAATATCTACAAGAGTAAGAGCTAAAATAATTTAAAAGTAGAGCATAGAACCATTTCATACTGTTGTAATTGTGTATATTGTAATCTTCTAAAATGTATTACATGTAACTTAGTGCAGAATTATTGATATGCTTTTTATGACAAAAGGAAGAAAACAATATACTTTTTGAGGGTAATTGCATTGTATGAATTGTTATTAACCAGGAAAATGATTGCCTTAGACAAAGGATATTTTTCTACTGCAAATAAAATATTGTTGTCAATCAAATAAAATTAAATTTTGAATTGATGTAGCTTTAGTACAGGACAAGGAAGTGAGGAGACATTATAATAATTCCATACTCCTTATAGATTCTGTTTTCCTACATTAAATTTAAGGTAGCAGTGAGCCCTACAAATTATAAATTATTTTGAATACAAGTGGTTACTTTCTCTTTATAGTTGCTTTTCTTTGAATAGCCATACATTTAGCAGAATTTGCTTCTGGCCTACTAAAATAGGAACCTATGAAAATGTGTTCATTGGTTTGAAAGGAGGTGTCATTCAGGAATTAATTGCACTTCAGGATTGCACATTGGCCTCCTAAAATCTGCTATTTGTTTAAGACATATCTTTTATGGTTTTGCTATAGAATCATAGTGTTAGAAGAGACCTTGTGGGTCATCCAGTCCAACCCTTCACCAAGAAGCAGGAAAATCACATTCAAAGCACCCCAATAGATGGTCATCCAGCCTCTGTTTAAAAGCCTCCAAAGAAGGAGCCTCCACCACTGCCCGGGGGAGAGAGTTCCACTGCCGAACAGCTCTCACAGTGAGGAAGTTCTTCCTGATGTTCAGGTGGAATCTCCTTTCCTGTAGTTTGAAGCTGTTGTTCAACGTCCTAGTCTCCAGGGCAGCAGAAAACAAGCTTGCTCCCTCCTCCCTATGACTTCCCCTCACATATTTATACATGGCTATCATGTCTCCTCTCAGCCTTTTCTTCTGCAAGCTAAACATGCCCAGCTTTTTAAGTCACTCTTCATAGGGCTTGTTCTCCAGACCCTTAATCATTTTAGTTGCCCTCCTCTGGACACATTCCAGCTTGTCAACATCTCCCTTCAATTGCGGTGCTCAAAATTGGACACAGTATTCCAGGTGTGGTCTGACCAAGGCAGAATAGAGGGGTAGCATGACTTCCCTGGACCTGGACACTATACTCCTATTTATGCAGGAAAAAATCCTGTTTATTTAGCTGCCGCATCACATTGTTGGCGCATGATTAACTTTTTGTCCATGAGGACTCCAAGATCATTTTCACACGTACTGCTGTCGAGCCAGGCATGGTCCCCCATTCTGTATCTTTGCATTTAATTTTTTTTTTTGCCTAAGTGGAGTATCTTGCATTTGTCCCTGTTGAACTTCATTTTGTTAATTTTGGCCCATCTTGCTAATCCGTTAAGATCGTTTTGAATTCTGTCCCTGGCTTCTGGAGTATTAGCTATCACTTCCAATTTGGTGTCATGCCTTCTAACCCTTCATAAGTCATTAATAAAGATGTTGGACAGAACCATGTCCAGGACGAAACCCTGTGGCACTCCACTTGTCACTTCTTTACAGGATGAAGAGGAAGCACTGGTGAGCATCCTTTGGGTTTGTTCACTTAACCAATTACAGATTCACTTAATCGTGGTTTTGCCTAGCCCACGTGTGACTACTTTGTTTGCCAGAAGGTCATGGGCGACCTTGTCGAAGGCCTTACTGAAATCCAGATATGCTACATCCATGGCGTTCCCTTTATCAATTTGCTTTACAATGTGTTTTCTTGTTAATAGCCTGTCTCTCAAATTTATTTATAAAATCCAGCTAACCATATACTCTGAGGCAACATTAACAAGTTCTATAAGCAGTACAGATCCTATAAACATTGCAAGCTCAGCTTGGCAGTGCTACATAACTGGAAATTGAAGAAGAAAACAACATTATTTGCTTTGACTACCATTTATCTTTGGGCTGATCCTCCTTGATGTAGACACCAGAGAGTATGTATTTGAGCAGGGTTAGACAACGTGTTGTCTACTGTTTTTCTGCAGCCTCGAGTGTATTCTTTGAGTCTTTCCAAATCTTGTCTCTCCCATGCCTAAAAGATTGGGAAGCAAGCAAGAAAATACAGATATGTCTCTGTTAACAAAATAGATGTGCCCCTGGGTGTTAGATCTTTAATTTTAAAAAAAATGGTACCAGAGGCAGAAATAATATGGAAAGCATAGGGTTAGGTTCCACCACAAAAAAAAAACCCAACAACAACCCCCCCCCCCCAAATTTCAGCAACCTTTTTATTCAAAGCTAACAGGGGACTGAAACAACTAAGTCAGGTTGCACAAGTAAATAAATAAAAAGGCCTTACACAAGTAAATGAAAAACCTTCTGAACTTCCTAGAAACTACTTGAGAGGATCATTTCTCAGCAGCCTCCATTCACAATTTTGGTGGTCAATTTTCAATGCTTTAAAAAAAATCTATGGGTACCTGGCAAGGCAGACTTATCTGTTTTCCCCCTTTTCTCTGTTCTGCTGTTCATGTATGCTGAGTATGGCATTCTGGAGGCAATTGCTGTTTAGCATGCCTGTTATAAGCAGTCACATGTAGCTTCAGTAGGCTAGAGAAGAATCCTACTTTTCCCAGCTCAAGCTGTATTGCACTGACATTTGGCTCCAAAACCCCCATGAATATCAGAATCTATTATCACCAATGAGTACCTGGTGCTCTAGGCTATATTTCAGAGGAAGGAACTGGAAAAAATACTTCTGAGTTTTCCTTGCCTAAGAAAATCCAACAAAATTCATGAGGCTGCCAGAAATCAACCAAAGACTTGAAGGTATACATACATATACACAAGCCTTGCCACCATGGCCAGGTGCACTGGAAGTGACATTATGCTAACAGTGACTATTTTTGGATAAATCAATGGGGATTGGGTCGGTTTGGTGGAAGGCAAAATGCAGAACATTTCTAGTACCTGAATTTGTGTAATTTTATGTGGTTTTGCATGGTTTTTCGATGGAATATCACAATCCTTTTACAAAAATTATTGATGGGGTCCAAAAGGTGTGTTTCAGGGGCTGCATGGGCCATTTTTTCCTTATTCTGGCTAAGTTAGAGGTATTTTGAAATATGTGGCATGAGGCTTACAATTCTTGGCTCTAAGGTTTTCCATAACGGATGACTCAAATACAGTCCTGATCTTGAATTGCACAGCTTAGGTTCAGGACTATATCTGCAGCATCCTATTCATCTAATCTCAAAAGTTAGGAGTCAGCATTATAGTGTTATTGCTGGGGTTGTAGTACTTTGATAATTTCATTCTGAAAGGAAGTAAAGCATAATTTTAGCAATTTTTTTCCCCCTGCAAGAAAAGCATTGCAAACTATACAGTTTGCAAGGACTATTCACAGTTCAGAAATTAGTCTGCCCAAAATTCACCATGCAGTATTTTGTGAAGAAAACAGTATTTTCTGTGCAGGAAGTATCTTATAAATAAGTAAAGCTCAATGTAGTATGAACTGGCATGTGAATGATATTCTTCATTGCTGTGTTTGTAAAACTTTTGAGAGTGAGAAAATGTAAATGCATTAGTCTCTAACCTTGCTGCTGGGTGAGGTTTTTATTTTTCAATGCAAGAATAGACAGCGCCTTACTGCCAGAGTCATAAACTGCTGAGTTATGAATATTTAGGTATAAGCTATTTGTGCTTCTTTTGATTTCACCAAGCTGAGGTTGGCTTACTTTCAAATACACTGAATTAACTACCTTGTTGATCTGGTTTTTAGGAGACAGAATACCTCATCATGCGTTTTAGACTGATGCAAAGCAAAAGTACACCAGAGTTAAATACTACAAATTATATAAAGCAGACATCACTGTTCCTAATGAGATAGCTAATGCATTCTTTTCCCAGTGTTCATTTAAAAATACTCATGAATGGAGTGGGGACAAAGTTTTATGGTTAGACCTTTTTGTAAGCAAGATCAAAATATGAACACAGAAGAAGTGTTTGATCTGGTGAATGGAAATGTAATGAGAGAAAGAAGGTCAGAGGAAAATTTCCATGGCAAAAGTCACATTTCCACCCAACTGCTCATTAGCAAGAACACTCAGACATACAAAAAGAACTGAAGCAATGAATACAGACTTGGAGATTTATTCCTAGCTGTATTGGAAACTGTCCTGGGTTCAAAAGTCATGCCTAGTCTAGATATTGACAAGATAGAAACTGGGACAGGAGGTAGATCATATAATTTTTTTTAAAAAAAAATCCACTAAGTATTGGCACAGTTTCCAAGCATTTTGTTGTATAGTGGTCTTATCAATGAGCTGTGCAAATCAACCAATTTATTTTGGACTAGCTTGAGTATTCAGCAGTGCCTGGATTATTTGAAAAAGGCATTGGTTGTTTTGGGTTGTTAGATAATATCCTTTAGTGAATTAGTAACAGTATTTATTAGAAAAAAAGCCAGTTTTCGATTTCATTTGTTATGAATTCTCCCATTAGAAAATACATAACAATGTGGGTGAACTACAATTCCCATAATCATGGGTGAATTCTTCACAAACCAAGCCTGTATGCACAGCTGGCCATGTTGGGTCTGTGTGCAAAGTTTGGTCCAGATCCCATGTTGCCTGGGTTCAGTGCTCTCTGGATGAGGGAAAACTACAACTCCCAAAATCAAGATCACTTCCCACAAACCCCTATAGTATGTTCATTTGGTCATGAGGCTTATCTGTGCCAAGTTTGGTCCCCGTCCATTGTTGGTGGGGGTCACCTACCTTCTCTGGAAGGTGAACTATAACTCCCCAAATCAAGGTCTATTACCACTACCTCTGCAGTATGATCAGTTGGTCATAGGGCTTCTCTGTGCCAAGTTTGGTCCCAATCCATTGTTGGTGAGGGTCACAGTACCAGTGAAGGTACTGCAAGTCCCATTATCTGTGCAAGTTTGGTCCAGATCCATTGTTGGTTGGGTTAACAGCTTTCTGGATGTAGGTGAAGTACAACTCTTCTAAATCATGGTGAATTCTCCTCAATTGTCTTGTTCAGGTGCTGATCAATTCCTCTGTTAACTGTGTGCCATAGGAAAGGGTAGGAAAGGGTTAAGGGAGAGGCAGTGGGCGGGGTCATGCAAATTAAGGAACCCTGGAATGTCCATTCTGGAGAAAAAACAGAACATCTAGGATGAAATTGTCCCCGCACGAAATCTTTCAATTGTGTGTGGGGCAAAACGGTGTTTGTGGAGGACACTGGCAGGGTTTGGGCTACATGTTCATGGTGCTCACTATAACCTGCATGTTAGTGGAAGGCCATTGATATCTCCTACTCAGTGGGAACTACAGCTGTTTGTGGAAGTGGGAGGCTATCTGTGTAAGAGGACACCTTCTCCACATACACACATACACAGTTTCACTTCTATTATATGCATAGATAATATAGTGGGCCCTTGGTACCTCCCAGTGGATACCAAAATCCATGGATGCTCAAGTCCCATTATATACAATGGAATAGTTGCCTTTTGGAATTAAAAAATATATATTTTCAAGCCAGGACTGGTTGAATCTGTGGATAGAGAATCTATGGATAAAGAGAGATGAATGGTGCATGATAGTTAATTCTAAGGTTAAAATGTTAAAACTAAAAAGTAGTGGAGACAATTGGGAAGAGATTACTTTTGTGCATCCAGTTTGGAACTGCATTGGCCAAATAATACAGTTTCAAACTATGCTATATGGCAGTGTAGATCCAGCATCACTTCTAAATACAATGTTCCCTCACTACTTCGCGGTTCACTTTTTGCAGATTCGCTGTTTTGTGTTTTTTCAATAAAATCTAAAAATTATAAATCATAAAAAATTACAATTTACAGCCTAAGGAAAGTGAAGCCAAAGGGAGAGAAAAGGAGCCCAAGCGGCAACAGGAGGTGATTTATCAACAGACGATTGGTTGATAAAGACTTAAAATAGTGTATAACTACTAAAATAATGTATAAATATTAAAATAAATATAGTGTCCCTACTTCGTGGATTTTCACTTATTGCGGGTGGTCCTGGAACCTAATCCCAGTGATAAATGAGGAAACACTGTAAAAGTACATAGATTTGTCTTGTTGAACTATAATTTATCAACAAAAAGGGGTCACATATTGAAGTTAGAAACATTTTCCCCACATTATTCTTTTGAGGTTAAGAGGCAATTACTACTAGTGTGACAAGGTTTCACAGTTGTGAGTTTCCCTAGAATTAAGATAGTTGGTTCACTGTATGTATAATGGAGACCACAGTATTGAGCTCCTGTCCAGTATGTTTTCACACTGTGCTTATTTCCAATTCCATTGCAGTATGTCACTTTCACCTTTGGACTTGTAGAATATTAAGGCACACAGTGAAAGGTATGATCTTAATATAGTCACTCACACAGTCACACATAGAAAACAAATGGACTTCATAGTTGTGGTTTCTATGAAGCAATTGTGAGATCCATTTCTATCATGAGTTTACATATCTTTTTTTTAAAAAAAGTGTTTTGCTTTTGCTTAAGTGCAATTGCACCAATAAAGTTAATAATAATGTGCAAACAGTAGGACCACACTGTCTCTCTGGAAACAAGCACTTAATAAGCTGATATCAGACAAGTTGGAAGCCAGAGGAAATTCGTTCATAAAATGATGAATTAAGTGGCTGCCTTTCCATAGTCTGGTGGCCAGGAGAAGTAGGATGGGGAGATCTTTGTGGATTGAAGTCTGTGATCCTAAGTATACCTTGTAAAATTGAATGGAGCCTACTTTTGAAAATGTATACCTGTTGGTTAGGCATTGGGCATTTGGGGATGCCAAGTATGAGGAACCATAGTTTCGGTGCAGTCTGTTTGATTCCAGAAAAGCATTTTCTGTATTGTTGTTGATTCAGTCTAATAATTGCTACTTCATACAACCACCTCACTATATATTGGCTGTGGGCACTAGGTTAGCTCATAGAGCATGTAGTTCAGTTATTAAGGATTTCATCACACTGGAGCAGTGATGGCAAACCTTTTAGAAACCGAGTGCCCAAACCAGGGCTGGGGGGGGCACTCCGGGAGGGGGGTGTTGGGGGGTGACAAGCTGGGAAGGTGGTGCTCATACTGTATTCCAGTGGAGTTAATTGCCAGTCAGATTAGTTTTAGGACCTGAGGCTTCCAGTCCAAAACCTGAGTCCCAGGAACAGGCTCTGCTCATGTCATTAGGTTTGATGGATTAAGTATCAATCACAGTTGCTAATAGTCATATGAATTTTTCCTGTTAATAAATTAAAGAAGAGATCTTAACCAGAGGATGTCTTTGAGGTTATGGAGATTATTGCATCTGATTTACAAAGGGAGGTGGGATTTTTTTTTTAAACATATACCGTAGCTTAATGCAGAGGGTGAAGCCTGACATCACTACAACTGGGAGAGAAGGAAGAAGCTAATTACATACATAAATCTCTTAGAGACTCTTTTCACATTGCAGCAGCAAGTCAATTTAGCCAGGCAATCTGTAGCAAGCAACTGCTCTAGTAGATGAACTGGAGATTTGAATGCAACTCTTTTCTTTTTGCCCAGAGCATAGCCCACCAAACCTGGAGAATGTTCCCTTCATCTGCTTTTAGGAGATGATCCAAAAATTTGGGCAATTCTGGACTCAGTCCTGAGATCTGCATATCCTATTAGGATTGGAACAAGTAGAGGGAGTTTTGGGGTGCTAGGCTGAGGAAAAGCAATTCAGATGTTCTGTGCACACATATAGTGCCCACATCTTTAAGATATTGAAGACATTCACATTATCTTACTATTAATGTTTGCCAAGCTTGGTGTTTCCCCAATCACAGAAGAGCACAACCAGAGGAACTCTCAGCCATTCTTTTTTTACTATTAGATATCTGTCCTCTTTGATTTTCCTTTCATTTATTCCAGTCTGAAGTTACTGAGCATGGGTGACCATATCTTGACATATTTCCAAAAAAAAAAAAAAGGCATTATCTTTAATAGCCTAGAAACTGCATTTTTTTGGGGGGGGGGAGAGAAATATTGTTTTCAAACTGTGTGTGTAATTGTAAGCTAGCCCCACTGGCCTGAAAGGCGTGGTCCAACACTGGATATATCACCTGCTGTTGGAAATTGTGTTGATTGGCATTTCAAAGCTAGCTGAGAGATGGTTTAATCTCATTAACAGATAAAATTCCTTTTAAAAAAAGAAAAAAATGGGAAACGTTCCTTTCCCCTAGATGAATGTTTTCATCAAATCACAGCACATCAGCAGAGGCTCAGAACATGATTTTAGGATTTATTTTTAAGTCTCAGCTATCAATATTTTTTAGCCTCACACAGATGTGAGAATAGCTGTAAAATGAAAGTATAAATCTGGCTTTTGTCTTGTCCAAATCATATATGAATGCAGAAGTATGTAAAATGTGAACTACTTAAAATGGAAAGGATACAGCTAAACTTCACTTTTGCTTTGGTGATGTTGGCTGGAATCCTTTAAGGGAGTTGTGTCTTCATATATGGATTTGCGCATTCTGGAATTAGAACTGGGAAGTTTTGTAATGCCCATATTTTCTAGACCACAGATTCTAAAACTTTTTCCACTTACGACCCCTATCTGCCTGATAATTTTTTATGTGACCCTGGTATCTAGATATATAACAGGTATAAAAACCAAACATGTACTGATCATATATCTGCATTTGCTTTTAATGTAATGTAATCTTTGGGTTTAGATAGTCTGGTTTAGGGTTGGAAGGCTTATATGTGCATTAGGTGTTTGGCAATACACAAAGCTCATTCACTTGTACTTTCAGGGTAGTTATGAATAAAGAAGTCTATTTTATATCAACCAACCATTATTTCCTAGTGTGAAGTCAAACTAGGAAATCATGCTTACCAATTTTAATCATAGTGGTTGACTTTCCCTGTCTGGAATGAATAGGAAAAATGTGATTAACTGAAAGCTTTCATTTTGCTCACTCATGTGGGGGAAGAATCCAAAGCACATCTGCACACTGTCAGAAGACTTATTTCTAACTTGATTCATTAAACTGAGATGTAATTGTCTAGTGCTCATATTAATTTGCATGACACACACACAGTTCTTGATCCAAGGTTTCTGAAGTTAGGAGAAAGTCATACTGGGCTGTTGCACAAAAACAGGAACAAGGACTCTTTCATCCTTAGGAAAAGCATTGACAGATTCCATTCCCTTAAATTCCACAAAAGCCCGACCAACTCAAACATCTTAGTGTTGGAGACCTCTGCTATCTCCCATCTCATTTCCAGAAGCATGGGGTGACAAGAAATTCTAGGCACCCCATGCTTCTGGAAATGAGATGGAAGATAGCAGAGGCAAGATGGTGTAATTAGTCAGGGAGGGTGGAGGTTGTAATCCAATACATCTGAGAACCTGCATGATCCCCATTGGCACAATGGATTCCTGTTGTTGACCAGTAGAAATGAGAAGTAGTTTAGGGATAATCTTCATCCATTCTTATTCATGTAGGAAGTGCTTAAAATTTCAGGAATGTGTATGCTAAGTTAATGCCACATAGTATGGCTTTGTAATATCAATGCAAGTATTTTAAAGTTTTGCTTTCATGTTGTGTTAGTACAGGAATAATGTCTCTGCTGGCTATGGACCACTGTTGGAAGGGCCAGAGACAGTAAGTGTGAGGTTTATATGTGGATGTGAATGAAACACTCCAAGATTGTTCACATGAGGGCATGCATGGAGTCCTTTTACCGTCCTAAAGCATGTTTCCACTGCCTTAAAGTTTCCATGTGGACCTGCACAAGGAATCTTTAACCCATGCAAAATACGTTCCCATGTGCTTGATTTCTTTCCTTTCTAGCAGAATAGATGTACCATGCTGGCATAATCAGACTTAGCTGTGTGATGTGGGAAAGCACAGTAAGAGCTTTACACAATGTAACAATGAACATAACATGATAAACACTGATAGTAATTTTCCTGTAAACACTTCACATGGCCAGATGTGTATGTGATTGATATAGATAGGCTATATGGAGACATACTCCAGAAAAGATTGGATTTAAAATGTATTTATAACAATCTAATGCTGTATTTAATGAATTAGACATTTCTGCAAATCGTCATGCTTTGAAATCTACAGTCTTTCCTCAAATTCCTGGTAAAATGCATGCAGATCTAGAAGTCATATTAAAGGGCTGAAATCCTTCATCAGTGTGTTTGTTGGTTGCCTAACATCTGTGGATTGTTAAAATAAGTTATTACACAGACCTGCTTTAGTTTAGATTAGTTTGGACCATGGCCCAGTATTTTCAATCAGGATATAATTCCTGCATGCTGCTAGATTGCTTGCTCCACATACTTCCCTGCAAAATATTTGTCCGTAAGCAGCTTTCTCACTGAAACTGTTATATCACTTCAAGGGTTGTCTGCTTTTCTCAGCCATTTTGGGGAAGGGCTTTTGTCTGTGCCCACCCTCACTCCCACCTCTTTGAACCGAATATAGCACAAGGCTAACCCAGCGTGCGCTAACTAAGCCCTGGAGAGAATCCTAAACCGAGATGCTAGTATAGCCTTCATGTGAGTACAATGCAGATTTCCTTCGTGTATACTTTTTTACTGTGTGTATGTGTGAGTGTGTAAATTCTCTAGCTTATTGCTCTAAACAGCGGGCAACTTTCAGACAAAGATTTTTGAACTTGTTTGTGTATATTTACATCCGATGCCTACTCTGGCTGTTTTGGATGTATAGCAAATATCTGCAGTAAAAATTGTGAAAGTACATAAAAACAAAGGTAGAAATACTTCATTTTCAAGGATGTGCTTTCCCCCATAAGTTCCATTATACATAACATCTGTCACTATTATACCAGAAATTATATAACAAATGCACTGCATAAAGATTATATCTTATTTGATGTTAATTGTTTAAATAGACTTGGACTTGGACTTATGAACCATTTTTGAGTTTTATTCAGTCTACCAGATGGGCCCTAGGAACATTTATTCTGGCTTTCTAATTTTGATTGGAAAAGAATCAGGAAACATTGCTCACCATCAGCAAACTTGGAAACTTTGGGATATCATTATGCAAAGGTCTGCTTAGAAGTTACATCTCTTTCACAAAAATCAGTGGTAAAACTCTTAATATTTTAACCAAGCTAGGCAATATGTGTAATATTTTGTTCTGGGCCATTAGATTTCCCAGATGTAATTATAATATTATTTCTTGGATAAAGCTGTCTGTTGAAACACACGTACAGTACACAGCAAGACACAGGATTTGTCTAGTAATTGTTTGCTGGTAGACTTTCAGTTTGATTTTAAATGAACATTTAGATAGTGCTGCTCTGTGTTTTCATTTGTTTGTTTTGCTAAACTCCAGAAATGTTTAATTCTTCCAGTGCATTTCAGTCAGACAAAAGAAAGAAAGGAAACCATAATCAGGAATGGTTTTCATTGCTTCCTGTTGCTGATGCTATCCTTATAATTCTACTGACACTTATCTTTTGCTTTTTAAAAATTGAATCATACCTGTTTGTTTTGCTGCTTGTATATGTGTTTGATGAGATTCCATGATTATTTTTGGCAATGAAACTAATTAACTTCCTCATAATAAATACTTGCTTCTTTTGTCTAAATATGGGGGAAATAACCTCTTCTTCTGTCAATGGATAACTACATTTGATTTTTATGCACACAATTTAAATGCTTAATTCAGCACTAATACCTGGCACAGCCCTCAATCAAAAAATGCTTATATGTACTTAACTCGTATATATACCTTTTTATTTGCCATATTTTGCTAACTTCTTGAACCTGTTTACATTTATTACAAAACAAGCACTTTTTGTTTTCAATTAGACTTAGATTTAAGTAAATGTGCACAGGATTCCTATGTAACTTTTTTATGCATTATCTGTTGCACTGCATGACTGGCTGCCTTGATCCCTGCATAATCCTTAGGACCATCATCTGGCTTTATGTTGCTGTTATCCAGTGTTATGGGAGGAATTTATATTTTGAAATACCTAGTAGTAATAGCTCAGGAATGCTTGCTTGTATACAGACCTTCAGAAAGAATATAAACATTTATGGAAAATGAGTATTTGATCTTCTTAAATGCTTTTATAATAAATCGGCCTTTCATTTTATTTCCCTACAATGATGTTTCCATGTACTGATTCAAAACTACCATTTTGGCACATTACACTGGGACATATAATGGTAGCATAATAAACATAAATGATGACTTGGTATACAGTATATGTGATTGACTGGAAGGATAACAAAGCCATCGACTGTACATGCTTAGTTCTTCAATATCCATTAATAAATGGGAGATAAATTCTGGCTTGAAAACTATTACCCATGGTTCCGATTCACCTTACATTTCACACATGGACACTGCTTTGTTATTCTCATCATTAAAACTGTGTTTGATGATTTTTAAATAAACAATCCTACTATTTCATTAATCTTTTTTGATGTGGGCAGAGTCAGAGTCAGTGCTACCAAAAATTACTTGTATCGTTTCTACATTTATTATGTTTTCACTCCACTCTTATCCAAGCAGTTCAGGTAATATAGGTCCCAACTACACTGCAAACTGAATGCAGTTCAGTACAGTGAAACCGCATTATGAAACTGTATTGTATGGCACTTTAGAAGGGGCCATAGTCTGCCTTATACTATGTCAGACTGTTTGATCTTCTAGACCTGTAACGTTTGGGTCTGGCTCTGAAAAGATCTGGCAACATCTCCCCATGGTCCCCTTTTCATCATCTGGTGCCTTATTATCAGTAAAGACTGAGCCTGGTGCTTTTTCCAGGGAAAGCTTATGCTACACCACAATTGAGCGATGGCCCCTGCCTTTCCCCCCATTGTAATAGACAGATTACAATGAGGGTGCATCTACACCAGAATTGATGCAGTTTAGCAAAAGGCAGTGGTTATTTACTTTGTTGCTAAGGCAATTGCTGCCTTCCATTTGTTGTTAATTAGTACAACACACTATCAGGAATACTTATGAAACAAACGTTTGGTGCATACCAGCTTGCAGTATGTTTGGCTCCCCTGAGTAAGGATAGCACACTCCCCACTAGCATGTTATGAGCATGAGCACCAATACACATCTTGCTAAGAGGATTTTGTTCTTCATCTAAGCCTTTCAGCAACTGTAAAATAGTTAGACTATTATTTTTCTTTGTAGGTTATGTGGGTATGCAACCTATGTCGAAAGCAACAAGAGATCCTGACGAAATCTGGAGCATGGTTCTTTGGAAGTGGTCCACAACAGCCCCCCAGTCAGGATGGAACGCTGAGTGACACTGCCACGGGTGGCAGTTCAGAGTCGCCTAGAGAAAAGAAGGCACGGCTTCAAGAGCGGTCGCGGTCCCAAACACCCTTAAGCACAGCAGCCGCCACTTCCCAGGAATTCTCCTCCGGTGTGCAAACTGACAGAAGAAAAGGCACAGAGGCATCACAGCAAGCTATGGGCCTGGAACAGAAGCAAACTTCGTCAAGGTCTAGAAGTGAACCCCCAAGAGAGAGGTAATGCCGAACCCTGGCAAGAATTGGAGATATAACACTAAACAGTGGAAGGTTCACTATCAATGTAAAAGCTCTAAGTATGGTTTCTTTAAATGGGAGTGGAATGCACTAACTACTGCAGCACTGTATAGTTGGTGTAGAGGAGAGTAACAGGAAGGCCCCCCCCCCCTAAAACGGTTCACTCCACACAACTTCATTTCCAATAACAACACTTTACATTTATTTTAATAGCTGCTTTCTCACCAAGATGTGGAGGTGGAGGAAAGAAAGGAAAAACAGAGAAGATGTCAGAAATTGGAATGAGAGTATAGTCACTAAGCTTGGAATGAATATTTTACAAATGACATTACCTGGTCCAGTTTATATTTGGGGGGCTGTGAATACATGCCAGTGTTATTTTTTTTAATAAAGTAATTATGGGTACTATTATTAATTTCCCTAAGCCAAAAAAATTGATTTTTTTTGTATTGCACTGTGATATCAGGGTCACCATTTTTGTTTTGCTTATGAGTAATGTGATCAAGCAACTGACAGCAGCATCAATCTCTCAACCAGTGGTAGCCATAGCTTTTTGTGGGCAGTCATGCAAAATACACTCACTAACCTTTTACTTTGCTTGTACAACAGGATTAAGTTAGTAAGACCTGAACTATATTCATGTGCTCACACATAGCATGTCAGAGATAATTTCCAACCTTGCTTTCTATTTGACATGTTTTCTATTTGTGGATATGGGTTCTTGTGGAATGGTAAGTCTCTACTGCAATCTTCTTGACTTAGGACCTCATCACATTGAGGTGCTTGATGCGGTGGACAGTGGGGCAAATCATGGGGCAGCAGAGTGAATTCGTTGCCCGGCGCCCCATATGGCCCGTTTGCCCATCATACACCAGAAAGCATATGTTTCCAGTGTGCATCCACGCTATCCCCATGATTTCCAATCTGAACATGGGTATTCTCCAATGTTCAGATTTCCCCCTCTTACCACACTTCACTGATACAGCCAGCACAGAGCCCCGCCAGAAGTAGATGTGCATCATGGGATGAGATCTGGTAGGCTCTGTGCTGGCTGCATGGGTGAAGTGTTCTAGGATGGGGAATTTTCCCCATGTGATGGGATCCTTAGTGCATAGTTAACTGTAGATATGAAGACATTATAGCCACTAAGGGCTTCATCAGACAATCATTTTAAAATGGCACCACCAGATTCTTCATATCTGCCTCCTGCAGAACTTTGGGAAATGTAGTTTTGGAGGACCACACTAGCTGACAGTTTTAAAGGCCCCACCTTAAACTATATTTCCTAGAGTTCTGTAGGAGGCAGAGAATGCCAAGGAAGTGGGGGTGACCACTTTAAAATTCTAGCCTGATGTGGCTGTAATTTAGGTTTAAAGAAGAGTAGCGACAAATTGCAGGAGGACACTACTATATATAGTACATGTATAGGTCTAGAATTTTTAGTCAAGAAATCAACCACAGAAACATGGGGTGACCTATCTACAGGCCAATCAGTGTGTGTGTGTGTGTGTGTGTGTGCGTGTGCACGCATATATAAACTCTTCTCAAAAAAAGAGGAACCATTACCTTCTCTGGGTAGAGTGGTGAAAGATGAGAGTTTATTCTGTCCTATGAGAATCTAAAAGAAGTACTGATCTCCTTGGTCTTATCCTCCATGTTTCTGCCTTTGGCCTTTTTTAATGCCTGGGCAGGAAAATTATGATGGCTGTAACCACGAGTGGTTGGCCCCTGACACGTGCTGGCATTTCCCCCTTTCTGATGAATGATATTTGATTTATGATATTAATATCCATAATTTTGGCCCCCAAACCTGTTGTCAATTTATTCAGAAGGTCAATCAGTTCAGGTGGTTTTGTGAGTGGAAGTCAGTCGTCTGAATGAGAGGATGGCTAGTGACGGCATGGCATGGTCTACAGGTTCAGCTATGCATTTTATCTATGTGATCAACAATGGGGCGGAGCATGGGAAGCGAATGGTGTTAGATCCACGCTCTTCCCTCCACTGAAATGCAATTAAAGTCCTAATCTAATATGTAGCTGGCTGAAAAGTTATCTACAAGGCTTTTGAAAGCTCAACCCAGAAAGCGGGAGAATCTTCTGAAGCCTTTCTGCGTGCTCAGAGCAAGACAGACATAAATCAACCAGGCTCATCCTGACTCCTCCAGCCCTTCAGCGTCCGGAGTCCAGAGCCATCGTAAATCAGCATGGAACAAGCTGGAGATAACTCCGTCATCCCAGGAAAGGTAATGTCCTCGGATGAGAAACTGGATTTTTTGATGACTTTGATGACAGAGATGAACACATCGATTAAAAGTTTAGCATCTGAATTTGTGGATATTAAAACAACCTTGTCAGAAATTAAACACCATGCTGATTGTGATGACCCATGGGCCTTGTAGTCCTGCTCAGGACATTGTAATTCCTGATGAAGATGAAAACTTGGGTTTTTTACCTTCCCAGTCTGAACTGGATTCCTCTCAGCCAGATCTTTCTCAGGCAGATCTGGGAACCTTGCACCTGCAAGAAAGTTGTCTCCCAGAAGTATGTCAAACAAGCCCAGAGCCTACTTCTCCCGTATTCTTGCGCCGGGAGTTTTGTAAACAACAGAGAAGTTTGGATTCAGCTTCGCGCAGGAGTGCGAGGATTGCAGCTAAGAATGTGGCCAATTAAGACTGCTTCTCGTGAGAATCTTTGGGGAGTCTCACATCTGGTCTCAGAGTTAGCTTTCGGTTCTGATTCCCAGAGAACTGCTTCGGCGGGAAGCTAGACTCTATTTAGGTGTTTTACCCGCGTAGTAACTTCGCGGAGTCAATTCGTCAGCCTACGGAGCGAGTTGTGTCTGGACAGCGCGCTCCGGTTCAAGCCTCGCTCCTGCTCAAGCCTTGCCTTGCTATCCAGCCTTCGCCTTGCTTCCCAGCCTTTGTTTATCTACGGACTTTGCCTTGTTTCCCAGGATCAATCCTTGCCTTGTTCCACGGATTTATCAAGTTATTCCACGGACCTTGTTCTTGTTCTTAGTTACCTTGTTCCACGTTCAAGCCTTGTTTCAAGTACCAAGTTATTTCCTAGCCTCGCTCAAGTTTCATGGACTAAAGGACCTTGTCATCTCCCCTCACTTTGCTTGGCAAAGTGAGTGTTTCGGTTATTGGATTACAACTTTGGACCTTAATATTTCTTATTGGACATTGCTTTTTTGGACTAATTCTGACCTTTCCTGAAAGGTCTAATTCTGGACTATTTTCTACACTTGTTTTTATTAACTTTATATATTCCTACAATAAAGATATTAGATAGATTCTGGCCTCTGTGTATGGTTATTGGTGCTCTGCAGCCTGGGTCGTGACAGTTTGACTCCGCCACCCTAAGCACCAATTAACCTCGGCCAGAATGTCTACCGGAGTCGTACCTGGGCCGAGCGGCCAGCCGATTACCTACACCATCGACAAGGAAGAGGTGGACCGAATCCGTGATAAGCTCAATGCACAGGATGGAGAAATAAGGGGTTTGAAGGAACGCGGAGTTCGTCTTCCGGCCATGGCGTTGCCAACCAAGTTTACTGGAGAAGCTTCTAAGGTTCATGTCTTCCGTCGCCAATGTCAAGCTTATCTGGAGGCCCGTGCTGCCGAGTTTCCCCAAGAAGACATCAAAGTGGCATGGGTTTACAGTCTTCTAGACGGGCCAGCGGCCAGCTGGGCGACGGCACTGTTCGACCAAGCCTCTCCACACCTAAGATCAGCGCAACACTTCTTGGACCACCTCAAGGAGACTTGGGGAATCGAGGACAATTTGGAGGCAGCCGGTCACAAACTCCGTCGCCTTTTCCAAGGAGACAGACCTATGTCTCAGTATATAGCCGAGTTCCGAGTGCTGGCCCACAACACCGGCTGGAACGATGTAGCCCTCAGGGGACAATTCCGGGAGGGTCTCAACATTGAAATGCTGGAAGAAATCTCCAAGGTGGATCCTCCCCAGACCCTCGAGGCACTCATTGATCAATGTTTACGGGCTGAAGTCATGATTGCCAACAGGAAACAGTGGGTTCGAGGCCAGGGCAGTAGAGCCGGGGCAAAACCCCCCGCTCCCGCCAGCGTTCAGCCACGTCCGGTGTGGAGACCCCCACCGCCAACCCCATACCCCAGAGGAGGCGAGGAGGTGCCGATGCAGTTGGGCAATGTGCGTCCCAGACTAGATGCCGCCGAGAAGGCCCGTCGTCAACGCTTAAACCTCTGCTGGTACTGCGGGAACGGGGGCCACTTCGCCAGAGAGTGCCCAGCCAAAGGGAAGCCTGCCGCCCGTCTTGCGGCGGCGTCCTCCACGGAGACGAAGGCGTCTGAGCCGACTGGCACACAGCCGGCGGGGGAAGCCAACGACCGGGTGTAGAGGGGCTCGCCAACCCGGTCAAAAAATCCATCCAAGAGCCGCCAACCGGGGTCCTGTTCCTTCTCGTGGTCACATTATGGTCGGCAAAAAGGGGACCCGTCATGATCCACGCCATGATAGACTCTGGAGCTACCAACAATTTCATCGATAGAGAGTATGCCGACTCTCTGGGATTACAATATCATGATTTCAAGAATGCCCGTGTGGTGCAAGCCATAGACGGCCGTCCCCTCAAGACGGGCCCCGTAAGTCAGTGGTCGGAACCCACCAGGATGTGGATAAGGGAACATATGGAAGAGATTTCCTTCTTTGTTACCGAGGTCCCCCATTTCCCTGTGATTTTGGGAATTCCATGGCTGACTCTCCACGACCCTAACATCTCCTGGTCCAACAGAGAACTGCAGTTTGCTTCACCGTACTGCCAAAACCATTGCCTCGTAGCCAAGGTATGCCATGCCACAGACACCGAGCCCATCATCACCTTGCCAAAGAAGTACTCCGAGTATTGGGATGTATTCAATGAGAAAGAAGCCGAAAAATTACCCCCACATAGACCTTATGACTGTGCCATTGACTTGGTGGAGGGGGCCCCGATCCCGCGAGGGCATCTCTACTCCCTGACTGAACCAGAGCAAGAAGCTCTCAGGGAATTCCTAGAGACAAACCTTCGCAAGGGATTCATCAGACCCTCTCAATCCCCAGCCGCCTCCCCAGTGATGTTTGTGAAGAAGAAGTCAGGGGAACTACGCTTGGTGGTGGACTACAGAGCATTGAACAATATCACCAAGCGGAACAGCTATCCCCTGCCTTTAATCTCGGATCTACTGGATCGGCTTCGAGGAGCCAAGGTTTACACCAAGCTGGATCTTCGGGGGGCTTACAACTTAGTTCGCATCAGGGAAGGGGACGAGTGGAAGACCGCCTTCCAGACCAAATTCGGATTATTTGAGTCCCGAGTTATGAATTTCGGTTTATGCGGAGCCCCCGCAACGTTCCAGCATTTTGTCAATGACATTTTTCAGGACTATCTAGACAGGTTCTTGATAATCTACCTGGACGATTTTTTGGTGTTTTCCAGATCACAATCAGAACATGAGAACCACGTCAAAATGGTGTTACAGCGATTGCGGGATCATGGACTTTATGCCAAGCTGGAAAAATGCGCTTTTGATCTACAAGAGGTAGATTTCCTTGGTTACCGCATCTCGCCTCTAGGGCTTTCCATGGATCCAGCCAAAGTTTCAGCAGTATTGGAATGGCGGGCGCCAACTAACAAGAAAGAGGTGCAGCGTTTCTTGGGGTTCGCGAACTACTACCGCAAGTTCATTCCAGATTTTGCCCGCTGGTCCGACCCCATCACTAGCTGCATCCGTGGAAAGCAGCCTTTCCGCTGGACTGATCAAGCAGAGAAAGGGTTCCAGCAACTAAAGAAACTATTCACCTCCCAGCCAATTCTACAGCACCCAAATCCTGGAACCCCTTTTGTGGTGCAAGCGGACGCCTCTGATGTGGCAATTGGGGCTGTACTCTTACAACCGGTGGGAGATCACCTCCACCCCTGTGCCTTTTATTCTCGTCAACTAACCACACCAGAGAGGAATTACACCATTTGGGAAAAAGAACTACTGGCCATAAAGGCAGCCTTTGAAACTTGGAGACATTGGCTAGAAGGGGCCAAATTTCCCATTGAAGTCCACACTGATCATCGTAATCTAGAACATCTAAGAACTGCCCGCAAACTAAATCAGAGGCAGCAACGTTGGGCTTTATTCTTTGAACGTTTCAACTTCCAGATCCATTATGTGACCCCAGCCCAAACCAAGCAAGCAGACGCCCTGTCACGTAAACCGGAATACGCTGCAGGACGCAAGGAGACCTTTGAATCCCAACTGCTACAACCTGAGAACTTTGCCACGCTCACGGTGGGGAACACCAAATCCATTCCCATTGGTTCAACTTCCCCTACTCCAGGACCCATCTGTGCTCAAGAAATCAGGGCTAGTCAGCAAGCAGATGCCTGGGCGCAGGACCAACTTCGCCAAGGTCTGCATTTCCCCTTTTCGCTTAAAGATGGGCTGCTCTGCTATAGAAATCATGTTTATATCCCACCCGGACCGGGCAGGGAAAAAGCGCTTCGTCTGTGTCATGACTGCAAACCAGCAGGACACTTCGGACTATTTAAAACTATGCATTTGATCCTAAGGGATTTTTGGTGGCCCAAGATCCGCAAGGATGTGGAAAAATATGTCAACACCTGCCCAGTATGCCAGCGCTCCAAGATACGAAGGGAGAAGCCCTCAGGGCTTTTACACCCCCTTCCTACCCCATCTCGCCCATGGGAAATAATTTCCGCGGATTTCATCACTGACCTACCACCTTCCTGTGGATTCACCACGATCTTAGTGGTGGTGGACCTATTCACCAAGTTAGCCCATTTCATTCCCTGCGAAGGCCTCCCCACGGCCAAGGAAACTGCGGATCTATTTCTTCAACATGTCTTCAGACTACATGGATTGCCCAAGAGTTTAGTCACAGACCGTGGATCTCAATTCACCTCTCGTTTTTGGAAGGCACTACAAAAACTATTGGGCATAGACTCTCGCTTATCTTCAGCTCATCATCCCCAAACAGATGGGCAAACGGAGCGCACCAATGCCACTTTGGAGCAGTATCTTCGCTGTTATGTAAACTATCAACAGGACAATTGGGCTTCTCTGTTACCACTGTCTGAGTTTGCCTACAACAATGGAGTTCAAGCTTCTACAAAAGAAACGCCGTTCTTTGCAAACTACGGCTTCCATCCACGTTTCTTTCCCCCTGTCATTGAAACTTCAGAGGTTCCCGCAGCAGAGGATTGGCTGCAGGAACTCACAGCGGTGCAACAACTTTTGCTCCAGCAACTGGACCAAGCCAAGGAGGACTATAAACGCCACGCTGACAAACATCGCCAGCCGGGCCCTGAAATCAAGGTAGGAGATCGGGTTTTCCTGTCCACTCGCTTTCTGCCCTCCCACCGCCCTTGCCGGAAGTTAGATGCCCGTTTCATTGGTCCCTATCCAGTGGTGGCGCAATTAAACCCCGTGACTTTCAAACTCCAACTTCCGCGTTCAATGCGCATTCACCCAGTGTTTCACCGTTCCCTGCTCCTTCCGGCGGATGGTGTGCGACCTGATACAGACCAACCGGCCCCCCCTCCTGTTTTGATGAATGGGGAGGAGGAGTTCGAGGTTGAGGACATTTTGGATTCTCGCTTTCACCGCCGCCGCCTACAATATCTCATTGACTGGGTGGGTTTTGGCCCTGAGGAACGCTCTTGGGAAGACGCCTCCACAGTCCATGCTCCTGATCTAACCCGTCGCTTTCATCAGACCTATCCCACCAAACCGCGACCTCGCGCCTCGGGGAGAGGGCCCCAGTTTGGGAGGGGCCTTGAGGAGGGGGATAGTGTGATGACCCATGGGCCTTGTAGTCCTGCTCAGGACATTGTAATTCCTGATGAAGATGAAAACTTGGGTTTTTTACCTTCCCAGTCTGAACTGGATTCCTCTCAGCCAGATCTTTCTCAGGCAGATCTGGGAACCTTGCACCTGCAAGAAAGTTGTCTCCCAGAAGTATGTCAAACAAGCCCAGAGCCTACTTCTCCCGTATTCTTGCGCCGGGAGTTTTGTAAACAACAGAGAAGTTTGGATTCAGCTTCGCGCAGGAGTGCGAGGATTGCAGCTAAGAATGTGGCCAATTAAGACTGCTTCTCGTGAGAATCTTTGGGGAGTCTCACATCTGGTCTCAGAGTTAGCTTTCGGTTCTGATTCCCAGAGAACTGCTTCGGCGGGAAGCTAGACTCTATTTAGGTGTTTTACCCGCGTAGTAACTTCGCGGAGTCAATTCGTCAGCCTACGGAGCGAGTTGTGTCTGGACAGCGCGCTCCGGTTCAAGCCTCGCTCCTGCTCAAGCCTTGCCTTGCTATCCAGCCTTCGCCTTGCTTCCCAGCCTTTGTTTATCTACGGACTTTGCCTTGTTTCCCAGGATCAATCCTTGCCTTGTTCCACGGATTTATCAAGTTATTCCACGGACCTTGTTCTTGTTCTTAGTTACCTTGTTCCACGTTCAAGCCTTGTTTCAAGTACCAAGTTATTTCCTAGCCTCGCTCAAGTTTCATGGACTAAAGGACCTTGTCATCTCCCCTCACTTTGCTTGGCAAAGTGAGTGTTTCGGTTATTGGATTACAACTTTGGACCTTAATATTTCTTATTGGACATTGCTTTTTTGGACTAATTCTGACCTTTCCTGAAAGGTCTAATTCTGGACTATTTTCTACACTTGTTTTTATTAACTTTATATATTCCTACAATAAAGATATTAGATAGATTCTGGCCTCTGTGTATGGTTATTGGTGCTCTGCAGCCTGGGTCGTGACACTGATGATAATGAGTCAAGAATTGAGCAGTTAGAAAAAGAGACTACGTTTCTGAAAACTAAACTAATTGACTCTGAGAACCGATTGAGGAGGAGAAATCTGCGTGTGAAAGGGGTCCCCGAGAATATTAAGGACTTAAGTCAGTTTGTGATAGAACTGTGTTCTAACTATGGCATAAGCCTCTCAGAAAATGATATTGAGAGAGCTCATAAATCACCCCCCTTCAAGAAGCCTCAGTCTGCATTCCCTCGGGATACCTTGTGGCTTTCGCCAGAGAGAAAACTAGATATCTAATCTTTAAAAAGCTGAGATCTATGTGGAACCTACACTATAAGGATTACAAAATATTTATATACCCAGACTTGGTAAAGGAAACGAGGCAGGACCGGGAGGCTCTACGTCCGATAACTAGAAGCTTAAATAAGACTGGAATTAGATTTATGTGGAGTTTCCCTGCCACAATATTGTTCCATAGAGATGGAAAAAAATACACAGTTAAGACTTTAAGAGAAGGCATTGAACTGCTCAAAGAGCTGGATATTTACCAAGACATGGCCGGAGATAAGACACTTGGCAGAGGGCCAGAAGATGGACAAGAAGTGCCGAAGGACACCCCACGAGAGGAGAGAGGGGGAGGAGAAGAGGCAGAGAGAAAGAAAAGACAAAAAACTGGGAAGAAAGATAATTACCAACGCATGCAAACCAGAAGCACAGATAAACAGTTTAACTAACTTTAAAGTCCAAGGGGGCAGCAGAATTATGCTACCCAGCAATTTCAGTTTAAAGGAAAGATTGTGAATAACTGTAAGGGAAAATCTACAATGAGGGGGAGGCTGGGTTTTGGTATATTGTATAATGGTTTAGGGAAGGTGACTGTCTTCGAAACAAACTGAGGTATAATTCTGAGAGGACTTCGCCCTTGAAGTTAAGATAAGGGACTAGGATAAGGGATCAGTATTGTACCAAAAGAATCAAGGAGGGAGGGTAGGCAAGACACCGGCCCTGAGCAAGCTGTCTGGTAAATGGCAGGAAGTAGCTTCCTTGCCATTCCTTCCATAGTCAGCAAGGAGGAATTGAAATCCAGACAGGGAGGGGGGGAAGGGAAGGGAGGAGGGGAAGGGAAGGGAAAGGAGGGAACAGCCACTCAGAATTGTGAAATAAAGGGAATTAAAAGTAAATGGAATGTTATGCAAAATGAATGTTATTTAAATGTTGATGGGTGATTTAAACATTATGTCAGTGAATATTAACGGTCTGAAATCAGAAGTCAAAAAGCATAGATTATCCAAACTTTTATCTGAAAATCAGATTAGAGTCGCCCTCTTGCAAGAATCACATAGACAGGATACAAGAACTAAGCTGTTAAACTTTACTAATTGGGAAACACAGTTTGAATCTAAGGGTTCAAGGAGATCTCGAGGAGTAGCTATTATCATAAAAAATGACCTAAATTTTGAAACAGGGAAAGTAATCACAGATGGGGATGGGAGGTTTATAATGGTATGTGGGAAAATAAATAATTGTAAAGTTTCATTTATCAGTGTTTACGGTCCCAACCAGAGACAAAAAAGATTCATTAATAAAATCTTTAAAAAAATAGATCAAGAGGCAGAGGGGGATATCATTATTGGAGGGGATCTGAATTTAGATCTGTATAAGAAAAGAAAGAATGGGGGGGGGGAAATAAAGTTAATTTTAAGAAATGGAATATTCAGGAAGTCAATGAAAGAACTGGAAAAAGAGTGGACACCCCCACATTTTATTCAGCCAGGCACAATTCATTTTCTACACTAGATTGTTTTTTTGTGGGTAATAACAATGCATGGCCTATAATTGAAACATCAGTGGGAAGTAGGTGGCCAGGAGATCATGCTCCACTCTTTCTTAAATTAGGAATTAGCAGTAGGAAGATAGAATATAGATGGAGATTTAACCCATTGGTTACGTTCAAGGATCAAGATAAACAGGAGCTAAAAGAAGAAATAAAACATTATTTTAGAATTAATAGATCACCTGACTTAAAGGAAAACACAATTTGGGATGCCTTTAAAGCAGTGATTAGAGGAAAATGTATCACAATGGAATGGGGTATTAAAAAAAGATTAAAAGAGAGAAGTGAGGAACTAAAACAGGAAGGAGACAAATTATTTCAGAATTTCCAAAAAAATCCTTCAGTTCAAAATAAAGAAAGATGGAAAGAGAATAAGAAGGCATTAGAAGATTTGGAAAAAATTGAAGTAAAAAAAATACTTATTCGTAAAAAATGACTTCCATGTCAACTCTATAAATAACACGAAGAGATTAGCAAGCTATTTTAAAAAAAAAGAAAGGGAGAAACATGGTAACAAAATTAAAGGATGAGAATGGTCAAATTAAAACCAAGGAAGAAGACTTGAGGGAAATAATGGCAAGTTATTATGAAAAGTTGTATGCAAACAAAGAAACAGAAAGGTCAGAGGGAGTTGTAAGAAAATTAGACCCACAGGACCAAATAGGACTAAATAAAACTATTACTAGTAAGAAAATTGAAGAAGTTATTAATAATCTTAAACCAAACTCTTCCCCCGGACCTGACGGTTTTACCTCTAACTTTTATAAAATATTTCAATCTGAAATTATTCCAAATTTAGAAATCTTATTTAATGAGATACTAAAGAATAGAACAATCCCGGAAACATGGAAAAGATCCGAAATAATCACAATCTTAAAACCCAATAAAGACGAGTCCGATCCCAACTCTTACAGGCCAATCACCCTATGCAATGTTGATTATAAAATTTTTACAAAACTCCTTGCTAATAGATTAACAGACATAATCCCAAAACTAATAGGGGAAGACCAATACGGTTTTATTAAAAATAGAAGACTCGCAGACCCAATTAGAAATATACTCAATGTAATCAAGCAAGCTACTAGAGAAAAAGGAAAACTGTTGTTATTAAAATTGGATGTCTACAAAGCATTCGACACGGTCAACCATCATTATCTTCAGCAAGTCTGTGAAGAATATAATCTGGGGAGAGAGTTCTGTGAAGTAATTAAGGAACTTTACAAAGGTAATCAAGCACAATTACTTATAAATGGAACCAGGACAAGAATAATTAAGATTAATAGTGGAACTAAACAAGGCTGTCCACTCTCCCCCATTCTATTTGCTTTGGCAATAGAACCTTTAGCAAATTTTATTAGGGAGAATGACAAAATTAAAGGTTTCAAAATTGCAAGGGAATTAATCAAAATTAATTTATTTGCGGATGATGCCATGGTTTTAATGGGATCACCAATGGAATCTATAAAAGAAGTTATTCAGACCGTAAAAAAATTTGAGAATCTGTCAGGGTTGGCCATTAATATTCAAAAATCAGAAATTTTACATAAAAATCTATCTTGGAAAGAGTTAAAAGAAATACAGACCATATCTGGGATAAGATTAGGAGAAAAGAAGTTAAAATATTTAGGCGTTTAGATTCCCAAAAATTTAAACAATATAATTCAATTAAATTATAACCATTTATGGAAAAAAGTAAACAATCAAATTCGTAATTGGAATAATCGGAACTGGGATATGTCAAACAAAATTAAGATAGTCAAAATGATGGCTCTCCCCAAATTTCTATTCCTATTTCAAGCCCTTCCATATAGTATCCCCAGTAAAATAATTAAGAAATGGGACAACTCAATAAAAACCTGGATAACAGGTAGAAATAAAAATAGAATTCCCAATTCAGTATTCTATTCCTTAGAACAGAACGGAGGATGGGGTGCACCCAATCTACAAGACTATTATGAAGCCTGCCAATTAACAAGATTGTTAGAATTAGATTTTGATGACTCAAGAAGATGGGTCAGAATCGAAAAAACAATAAACGGATGGCACAGTTGCCTATGTTTAAAAGGATGGGTAGATAATAAAATTCTGAAAGAAATTAAAGGAGGGCCAAAGATCTCATCCATGGAGTGCTGGAAAAAATGGCAAGGTAAACTGCCAATAAATAAAGTAGATATACTCCCAATAGAGTTTTTAAATAATAAAAAGGAACAGATATTTGGTAAAGCGATAACAAATTTTAAACAAAATGGAATGAAATTGATAAAAGACCTCTTAAACCCAGATGGGACAATTAAGGATTGGGAAATGATAAAAGACATTTGCGGGCAAAGTAACTGGCTTCTTTGGAGTGGACTGAAACAAAGGATTATGAATTGGAAGAAAAAGGAAGGTCCAGAAACAGATTTTGACCCAATTTTAAAATGGAAATTAGAAAAGGAAAAAGGCCTGATGGGTTTTATTTATAAGATATTAACTGAAAAACAATATAAATTGAAACAAACATTGGCCGAGATATGGAAAGAGGACATGAATATTAACGACTCTGACATCGAATACTGGATCAATTCAATTAAAAAAATCAAGCAGATAAGGATAAGAGAAACTCAAAGGAAAATACTGACTAAATGGTATAGAACCCCAATCCAATTAGCTTATATAACTAAATCAACCACAAAATTGTGTTGGCACGGATGTGGATGTGATGAATTGTGATGGCACGGATGTGATCAAAAAGAATTGGGAGCTGAAATGGGGAAGATTGATAGATAAAGTCAAAGGACAAAGAAAATATAAAGAATTGAATCATTCTCTACTTACGATTGATCAATTAAAATAATATCTGAATGGAAGAAAGTACTGTTCCCAGAGGGAGGGGGAGGGGGGAGGGGCGAAAAACTACTGGACATAAATGGGAGATAAAAGTGGAACTAACAAAAGTGTAATGTTACCGAGAATATGTGATTGGATGTGTATGTTGATGGATTTTGTTGTTGTTTCGCTGGTATCTACAATAAAAAACATATATATATTTTTTTAAAAAACAATGGATCCAAGCCTTCAGAATGACACATACCAGCTCAAGATTTATTTTCAGAAGTATAGGAAGACTTCTCTCTACCAATGTTTCCAATTTGATTATCGTTTTACTATTTTACATACATAGAAGTTGCATGTGCTTTATAATGCTTTACAATTTTCTAACAGAATGACTGCTGTTTTAAGATGCATTCTACACACACATAAAATAGGAAGCAGGCTTCATTTGTTTATGTGGAGAGCAGAGCAGACAGACACTCTGGCACAAATATTTAGACTATGGTTTCTGGTCCTGAAAGGGACTCTTTAATAAACTGACTTCTTATAAGGTCTTTTAAAAATCAATTTAAAAAACTAAAGTTGAAATAAAAGAACACTGAAGAAAAGTTTTATTACCTTATTTTAATGTCTTATCTTCTCAAACAGAAAAATTAGCAGTGAAAAATCTAATTAAATTAAAAATCTTTCACCCTATGTACACTGACCATTTGATGCAGTTTCCAACTAGTATTGTAGAAAGTGATTTAGCTGTGCAGGCAATTACATAAAGCACCCTGAAACCAATTTGAGGCCCGTATAGTGATTTCACACACCTCAGAGAACTGATGCATTATGAATTTTGACATGATCCGTGGATATGTCCAAAGTCATTCCACAGAGATGGGAAAGTGCCAATTCTGCTTCAAGGGGCTAGTCAGCCTTTTCTATCACTACCATTTTTCCACCCAGTTATTCAAAATGTTTTCCAGTCCTCAAATAGGGGGCATCCTTTATAGCATGGGGCACTTGCAACTGTAGTTGCTCTTGGTTCTGCCATGCAATAAGGATCCATGTCTGTATGTTCTTTGAACAAAGCAAGGTAGGAGGCTAAAGTTTATATAGGAGTGGGATTGCTTTGCAAAAGCCCAGAGTAAGTTTCCTTAGTCCCTTCCAAACAGCCTTGATGCACGCAGATGATTTGAAGTTCATTCCTTAGCATCAGGCATGTAGCCGGGGGGGGGGGGGGGGGAGGGGGGCTTGAGGGGCTTCACCCCCCCCCCCCGAAATTCTCAGGGTGGTCCACGAGAAGGCCTTACATTTATTATTTAAACTGTTATGTTTATTCATATCATGATCTGATCACCATGCTCAATATATCCCATATGCATGGGGGTATTGGGATAACGATACAAAATGTTTGCTAGGGTAGACCCTCTCCCGCTCAGACTCAGCCCCCCCCCCCCCCGAACCAAAATCCCAGCCCCTCCCAAAACAAAATCTTGGCTACGGGCCTGCTTAGCATCTTCAGGTATGGAAAGGCTCTGGATGAAATTCTAGAAAGTCAGTGCAGGCACTATTGAGCTAGCTGGAGTATAAGGCACCATCTTCCTTTCCTACTGTACTGTCACTTTTAGTATGTTTAGAAATAATGATTTCTACTAGGTTGGCTTCACTGCTTCTCATTGCATTGTGTTGTATGATTTTTCCTCCCTCTTATTTCTCTTTCTCCCTACATTTCCATCAGGAAGAAGACATCTGCAGCTCCTGAACAGAATGGGAAAGGAGGTCTAAAAGGTGAGCGCAAACGTGTGCCAAAATCTGCACCTCAGCAGGGTGAAGGACAAACAGATGAGAGGGAAAGTAAAGAAAGACGTGATGGTAGAAGATTAGAGAAAGGGAGGTCTCAGGACTATTCAGACTTTCCACCCAATTTTGAGGAAGGCAAGGCAATAGATGAAGAAAAGCAAAGGAAAGAAGATGACTATCACACTCGGTACAGGAGTGATCCAAACCTAGCAAGGTATCCGGTGAAGCCACATCCTGAGGAGCAGCAGATGCGTATGCATGCAAAGGTATCAAAGGTGCGGCATGAAAGAAGACACAGTGATGTCGCCTTGCCCCATACAGAGGTCGAGGAGCCTGAGGTACCTGAGAATAAACTAGGAAAGCACCCACAGTTGCCAGCAACTCAGGACATGAAATCTCACCCGGACACTCAGAGGGCATATGCGATAGAAAGAACAGGTGATGTAAGAATTTCCGTTTCTAAACAATTAGCTAACCATAGCTCACCAACTCCCAGGCATAGCATGGTTCCTACAGAGCACTTAGAATCCAAAAACCACGATTCCTTTAAAACACAGAGTCGCCTAGATCCTAGCTCTGCTATTCTCAGTCGGAAAGCAAAGCGGGAGAAAATGGAGACTATGCTAAGGAATGATTCTCTTAGTTCTGACCAGTCAGAATCAGTGCGACCGTCTCCTCCAAAGCCTCATAGATCGAAGCGGGGTGGAAAGAAAAGGCAAATGTCAGTCAGCAGCTCGGAGGAAGAAGGAGCATCAACCCCCGAATATACCAGTTGTGATGATGTGGAAATAGAAAGTGAAAGTGTCAGTGAAAAAGGTAAGAAATACAAGAGTTAAATTTATCTTATATGTGAAAAATACTGGGTCCAAACATGTCTTTGCTGTCACTGGTTTTTCATGTTACCGAAATCCAAGTGGATTGTGTGCTTTATTTGTAGATTTTCTGTCTCTCTCCTCAGAAGAAATGTGTTATCCAAGTGTAACAAATAACAAAAGTAAAGCCTGTATAAAGTCCAGTTGAATTCTGTTCAATTTACCCTTGCATAAAGGTACACAAGATGGTTCTTGTGGTCTCAGTGAACTGAGAGGTTAAGCATGGGAATAACTTTGTCCCATTGGGCAGTACTGCAAAGTAGGTACAACCCAGCCATAGACATAAATTTTAAAATCTCAACATGAAAGATTTGAAATCCAAAATGTTTGTGTTGTTTCCCTTCCAAAATTATTTTTTATCCTTTCTTTAAATTCAAAGGAGAGCTGGCTTGGTACCAAGTTATCTGAAAGACAGTATCATCCTGGAGACCTGTCCAAACTTTGAGATCTTTGGGGAAGGCCTTCCTTTTTTCTTAGGACCTTGTCATATGGAGTATTCTCTGCTTCTTCTCCGCATTTCTCCCCATTGCTGAAACTGAGTCCCACGGAGACCATCACATGACGCAGGGCAACTTCTGGTGGGATTTTTTGGGGCTCCATTTTGGCAGTGTGGAGAAATGGAGACCAGAGTGCTTTTGGAGGAGTCGGGTGTTATCCAACTGTAATTGGAGAACATGAAGAGAAAGTGGGGAAAGGACGGGAACCTACGTGGAATGGGAGGCCATCCCAAAAGACAGGGAAAGACAGTAGGGAACAAGAAGGATGGTTCCATCAGCTTCCCTCCACTTTCCCACATCCATCAGATAAAGTCCTTAGTCTCATCATCCATACAGGCACAACTGGTAGGTATGTGGGAGAGGGACCTTCTTGGTGGTTACTCCAAGCTCTAGAGAGATGCTAGTTTATGTCTCATTTTGTCTATTGTATTCCAACAGTCTTTTAGGATCTGTTTTCTTTAATTATATGCTATCCTGTTTTTACTGTTTGTTCTTTTAATAGGTGTGTTTCAAGTGGTTTTAAATTCTGCAGATATTTCATTTCAAAAGTATTATTACATGTTTTTACTTCTATGGCTACAGTTATTCACAGGAAGCCTTAATTGATATGTGAACACAAAGCAATGAAATAGAATCAAAAATATTGTATAAAAACCATAACTGTGGTCTGAAAAGGCAATTGTGTTGGCTGCCAACACAGTGCCAGTCTTAATACAAGGTATTGATGATGACCATTAGACCCTTAAATAACTGGATCTCAAGACTTGAAGCAGCACCTCCACTACACACTTGTACTAAAAGGCTGACGGCCCATTTTACTCCCCACCAATGGCGAAAAGATATTGTGTAAGGATATGAGAAAGAGCACTCTTGTGTTGTGCCAACCCAGTTGCATAATGTCCTGTCTTTAGAGCAGTGATTCCCAAAGTGGGCACTACTGCCCCCCGGTGGGCACTGCAGTGACCCAGGGGGGCAGTGATGGCACCTATTAGGACACGGGGGTGGAGCCAGGGGAGGGGCAGGGCCTCTTCCCAAGTGCTGGAGACAAGGCTGAGCACCTGAGGCACCTATTAGGACACAGGGCAGAGCTAGAAGAGTGGGCATGGCTTCTTCCCAAGATCCCGAGACAGGGCTGAGAATCTATACCTCTCCTAAGGTGCTTGTTGGGACACAGAGGGCGGGGCTAGGGGCAGGGGCCGGGTCTCTTCCCAAGAGCGCGAGACAGCTGAGCCTCTGTATACCTCCCCTGAGGTGCTTGTAAGAACATGGGGGCAGGGTATAGAGGTTCAGCCCCATTAGGAACTTGGGAAAACACCCCGCCCCCTCCTCTAGCCCCGCCCCCTGTGTCCTGGCAGGCGCCACAGGACAGGGATAGAGGCTCAGCCGTGCCTCAGAGCTCATAACTCCGCCCATCCCAGTCCTGGCCGCCCATTTGTGGCCCCACCCACCTTCCCCTCCACCTCCACCTCCCAGCCCTGTATCTTGCACTAGGGGAGAGGCTCAGCTGTGCCCTCTTGAGCAGGAGCCACGCCCCCCTTTTCAGGGGGCGCTGAGTAATATTTTTTCTGGAAGGGGAGCAGTAGACCAAATAAGTTTGGGAACCACTGCTTTAGAGTGGAATAACTTTGAATTTACCACATTGTAATGTATTATTGTGAAATTTGGAATACCCCAAAGCAATGGTTTCTAACCTTTGCTCCTCCAAGTGTTTTGAACTTCAACTCCCAGAAATCCAAGCCATCTTACCAGCTTTTAGGAATTCTGGGAGCTGAAGTCCAAAACACTTGGAGGTTGTTTTGGACTTCAGGCTGGGAACCCCTGCCCTAAAGGCACCAGATCCTGTCTGATCTTGGAAGCTAAGCAAAATCAGCTCATTTTAGTACTTGTGTTGCACCCCAAGGCAGCGTGGGCACTGGAAATCAAACAAAGACCAATAATCATATAATATCTTTATTAAAACAATTATAAATTCAGGAATAAAAAAGTGGAAAGGATGAGTGAGCAATAGTCCTTTATAATAAGGTATGAATTAGTCCAAAGAGTTGAAGAGATATGTCCAATATTATTGTCCAAAGTCCAGAAACTGAAACACGCCCAAAACTGTTGGGAAGTTCTTGAGTGGGGAAACAACAAGAAAGCAAGAGTGAATAACAAGGTCCAAAGTCACTAGGAAGTCTTTGATATCAAGGCAGGAACAAGACGAAGCTAAAAGCAGTCTGGATTTAGGAACAAGGCAAGGACGTGAATGTACTCTGGTTTAAATCGGGAGTCGGCTCGGCTTGGCCGCCAGGATCAGGAGATTTGGCTTGGTGAAATCAGGGAACTGGAATAGGTGAAGTGTTCTCAGGAGATCACTACGTTGATACCGCAAATTGTTCACAGTGTAGGACACTTTTATGGAACTTAGATCTAATCACAGCGAAGGAAAACCAAACTCCCCAAAGGTTCCCAAGGAATCTCCTATCCATTATCTCCTCTAGATGCCAAACGTTGACTCCTTCGAAGCCCTTGTTTTTCTGATCTCTGGCGATGCAGAAACTCCCTTCTGTTAAAGGATACATTCCCTGGAGAACTCGGGACATCTGGTTCTACCATGGGAGTAATGTTTTCAGTATCTCTCTCAAGGAAGCATCTGAACTATCCACAGCTGGGGTCTGTAATTGAAAAGAGCTCTGTGAACTAGGTAAAAAGTCAGAATAAGCTTCATCCTGGTCAAAGTTCATTTCGGAATCAGGTTCAGAACCCAAGGGTGGCTGGGGTATAACAACTTGAATAGGAGATCATCAACAAATTTCTGGTCCTATAGGCTATATTTTAGAAGAAGGAACTAGCCAACTGCCTCTGAATATTCCTCTGAATAAAAAAAATACCTATGAAATTCATGGGATTGCGATAAATCAACAGGCAACTTAAAGGCACATGCACATGATTTTTATCCTACAAAATAACTCTGATTGAATTCTCAGTGTGACTTTCTTTTGAGTCATCATCCATAGATTGGTTCTGTGTTTTCTCCAGCTATCACAAATTATTTATCTAAAAGCAAGCTATTGATCTTAAATTCTTAATGATGAAATATGCAGGGTTTCAGTTTTGTAGTGTGCTATGTGTTTAGGTTTTTTTTTCCTGATATAGAAAATGTTGTGTAAAATCTGAAGGCAGTTCTCAGCTACCACAATATTCTTGTCTTGTGTAGCACTGTATGAACATTTCTTCATCCTTTTTTGGTTCTGGAGAACTGAGTAACTTATCTTTCATTTTACATCACATTGCTCATGCCCAAACTTATCTGCAAAAGGCTTCAGACTGCCACAAAGATATGTCCTGGATTTTCTCTAAGAAAACTTCAATGAGCCCCAGCTGCAGAATGGTGTTTCTACATCCATGATTTTGTTTATTAAGTATCATAGTTCACAGGTACCCAAAATATCAAGACTGAGAAACAGGTGCCTTCTAGCAGTTGTGAAATTACAGTTCACAACAGCCCTAACCTGTGAAATTAATGATGAGGGATAATAGACATCAGAACCCATCATCTAGAAAACCACACATTCTTCACCACTGCAATGCAAAATCATCTAATAGGCCAAACTGCAAACTATTTTAGAGCTTCTTCACATGGCCCCTGAGCCCGTGCCATTTCGCCAGCAATATACAAGTCTACACTGACCATATAATGCGGTTTCAAAATGCATTATATGTCAATGTGGATGGAGCCAAAGAAGTGGTCTTCTGACTGGCAATTTCACCAGTACATTTGGATATCTTAAGAATTAACACGAAGTAACAAGCAACATGTATTTAGAAATGATAAAAAAATAAAAGAAGGAACTATTAAGATCAACTAGAAGCTGGCAAGATGGAATTGGGGTTGATTGGAAGGGTGGGAGTGGGAGGACTGACCTTGCAAAGTTGCTAAAGCTTGTAAGGAGCATTTAAAGAGTGTAATTGTGCTGAGAAAGGAAGAAACATATCTGAGGCCATAGCCTTTTACTTTCTCATTTAAGGACATTTGGGATTAGATCCAGATTGATCATAGTCAAAGTAGGAGAAAATTAATGAGGCTTAAGTTAATATATGTTACCTAAGGACCTCATCAGATGGGGAGAAATTAGCATCCTAGAATGCTTTCACCCCATCTTTTGGACATAGCCCCATACTGGCCATCACATGATGTTGTGTAACTTCCGGCAGAGGCCCCACTCCCAACCAGGGTGAAAGTGTTACCGGAAACTTTTCCCACAATGGAGCCAGCACAAGTCCCCTCTGGGAGGGCGATGCTCCCGCCGTGTGATGGGGAAAGCATCAATGGAGTTGTGCATGGGGTGACAGATTTGCTTCGCTGTCCCTCTCCTTTCGCTGCAATGCCAGGTGAAGCAGGACACTTTGTCTTATGACAAGGCCCAATTCCGTCTAACTGTGATCCTATTGATATCAATAGATTTTCTATAAGGATGAATAAGTCTAGATTTAAACCTTTTAAAATTACATTTGCAAGTATTTCCAAATTATTTCCTATTTTGTTTCTTTTCATTCTATAGCTTCCATCCTTTTTCTTCTTCCATCCACATTTCTTGATAAACTGAATCAAAATGCTTTTATAAAATTCAGATGAAAAAAATTCACTTTTAGTGTCTTCTGTGTTTCAGGTAATGTGTCTGTTTTTCCTTCTTTGTGGGGTGTAGAGATTTATCCCCTAGTTTGGCAGCTGTGGACAGCTTCATAGATTTTTCCCCAGACTAGGTGATTTAGCTAGCAAGTTATCATGCCTATACTTACAAACTGCCTGGTGGATGTAATCCCAGCAGTAGAGGCTGCCACCATGTATACATTATATTAAACAGCTGCAATGTGCTAGTAATGACTTGTAATTGTCCTTTTGATTATTAGAACAGAAAAGAGCTGTGAAACGTGGAAACATGACTGTATTTACTGATGCTGCATAACTGCAGGAGGTCTGTGTAAAGTATCCGAACTCAGTGGTGCCATCTGGTTTAGGTCATGTCATAAGTGTGTCAAATCTGTTCTTTCTCTTATATGTCAGATTCCTAGATAGGAAAATTAAACCTGAAACAGAACAGATTAAATTAGATAAACTGTTATCTCTCTGTAGAAAATAGTTGGTTCTCTCGCTTCAGAAGGCAGACTATGATGTGATGTGGGAACACATTGCATATGTCCCAACCTAGAAGATTGATTTGGGAAGAGGAATAAGCGATTATTTCATACAATTTGCCCTCTTAAATCCAAAATATTGACTTGAAGGGAGGAAACTATGTGTCAGAGATTCCTTTTGTATAAATTATATTAAATATCTCAAAACGTATTCTTTGTATTGCATAAGCTGAAACAGTTTATTTGCAGCACTTGCCTCTTCTGATCCTCAACCCAAAACTAAGACTAAGTAAGGCTAGAGAAACTTATTTTCTTATTGTTATGTTTAACCATACTTTCATCTGCATCTCCAGTAGGCAAAAATCACTTATGAGAATTACCTACTTGACTGATGGGAGAACAGAGTAGTTGGAGAAGAATATGTGACCCTAGTATGGGAAGAATATATACTGCATGCATCATATGGACTTGTTGGCCTTTCCTTCTTTCCATAAATTAGACTCAGAAGAACAGTGCCTTTCTAGGTAAATGGGTTATTAATGTTAAACAGTGAAAGAAGAAAGGGTTGTGGATGAGGTGCTTGCCTAGCAAAAAACAGAGGGCCATTTGCTTGTTCTGTTGAAATTGATACTTCTTAGAAATGTATGTTGATATTTGATTGGGCTGAACACTTTACTCTCATATGTACGCAGAATACCCATCCCTATTGATCTAATCTCCATATACCTTCCAGGAGAGAATCCTTACCTTGAGGGACAAGCATGTGACAGCAATTATTTGAGAGATACCTGTCAGATAGGAAGATTGAACTATGACTGCTATGAAGAATACTTAATGATTGGGCTATGACAAGAAGCTGTAGCTCAACTTTTATGATCTGAGGTAGAAGATGATAGTAGAATGTTGGTATCAAAAAATGCCCAGGGGAAAGAGAACGGTGGATCTGTCCAGTCCAACAAGCTTACAGTAGAGCTGTTACTCTCTGGTTTCCCCTATGGCAAGATTTCCCCCCTTGGGAAACCCAACAGGTTGGCTGAATTAGTATATGGACAGGACAGAGGTGGAAGTGTTTAGCTACGTACATGATACTTTTAAATGTCTCCCAATAACCTTAGAAAGGTTTGAAACAAAGAAAGAATCTGAAGCAAAGAGATTATAGGGAAGGATGAAATGTTATGGGAGCATTCAATTTACCTTAGTAGGTCACTATCTCCATACTACTGACAGTAATGTTTTCCAGAGCAAGACAGGATAGTCTTTAAGACTTGAATTCCAATCTTAGCAAACAATTTTTCAAAGGATCTGCCTTATGAATCTTCTTTCCCCACATATATTTGTGTCCCAGTAAACTTTGACCATCTTTTCTACAGAACATAAACACATATGAAGGGGGAAGCAATATTTGACAGCTCATGTTAAGCTATAATGTGGACACAATGTGAAATGTCTTATTTCTAGCCATAAACTGGAATAACTACAGGTATCACATTGATTATTATCTACCCCACTCATCTGCCCTTGGTTGGGTCTCTTAGTTGGGAGTAGGAGGAGAGAGCAGTTTGTCTACATCCATGAGATAAAAAACATTAATTGGTTCATAGAATCATAGAATCATAGAATAGTAGAGTTGGAAGAGACCACATGGGCCATCTAGTCCAACCCCCTGCTAAGAAGCAGGAAATCGCATTCAAAGCACCCCCGACAGATGGCCATCCAGCCTCTGCTTAAAAGCCTCCAAGGAAGGAGCCTCCACCACGGCCCCGGGGAGAGAGTTCCATTGTCGAACAGCTCTCACAGTGAGGAAGTTCTTCCTGATGTTCAGGTGGAATCTCCTTGGTTGATCATGTGGAGGTGCTAGTTAGGGTGACATTTCGCTAATGAAGGCAATAATTCAGAGGAATAAGAAAGTTGTAAAGTATCTATGTATTTAAAATGGATGGTTGCTGATGGATACACTAGAGATGTGTATTATCTCACCATGGCCTGGTTTGACGAGGAATTTTTTTGGCTGTAGACCACATGTTCTTCAGAAGATCTCCAGCTTGACACAAGCTTCTTTTGGTGTTGGATATGAGATGATACTAAGAACTTCAAAAGGTGCTAGAAACGGGACTCTTGTTTGCAGACCAAGAAGTTGTTGAAAAGGAAATTACTCCCAAGAAGAAGGAATGTATAGAATTTAGCCAAGCTTTGATGGCTTGAAAGTACTCATATTGTCATATTTGGTCCATCCCTATGCACATATTTTAAAGAATTGAGCAGTGCCTTCTGTGCTTGGTGTGAAAATTTCAAACTTAGGACTTCATCCCACAGGATAATTAAAATGTTTCAGATTGTTGGTTTTCTCTTTAGCTTCGCCACACCCCAATTTGAAATTAAATGGAAGATTTTCCTATCCCTATCACAACTAATCCTTTTCTCCACTTTCTTTGAGATTTATCCATTTGATTTGCCATCACATAAAAGACAGGTGAAGATGACATAATAATCCCCTGAAGTATAAGGCATATTTCATTGACTATAAGCACAAATCTCTCTCAATTAAAAAGTGAAATCTATTTATTTTACATTTGAAAAGAGATCTATTACCATTTCTTCTTCCTTGGTCCCAAAACATAATGATGGAAGAAAGGAAACAATGCCGCCCATCTCGACTTCTCCTTTTATAACAATGTCATTTTATTTCCAAATGGGCAAGGGAGGGATTCTATCACATGTTACACAGGGAATTGAAAAAGAAGTTTTCAATCAACTTAGGAATTGTGAGAAAAACCCACACTTTAGGAATGGTGAAATACCTGGAACCCACAGCTGAAGCTTGCATCACGTGATGAGCTCTGTGGGTTGCCAATTCTTAAATGTGTAGAAATACTGATTGTATTGCATGTGATGAAGTCCTTTATAAAAATTAGACTCCCTCCATTGCTAGAATTTGGAACTTGAAAACCTTCCAAAATTAGATTTTGATCCCTGGACCAAAACAGTTTCCAAACCTCTGTATCTAACAACTATTTAAACCAAAGTTGGGGAGCTCCTGCTTTGTGATGGTTTTGAAACCAGTTTGTTTTAACCTAGGATTCCTGTTCAGTTGTATGTGCAAACTGGTTCATAACTTGATTGTAGAGACATCCTGATTTTCCATAGTTCAGTTTACTGTAAAGATATCCTAGAGAATCAGGGCAAAGCATGAAATACATATTCAGTGTTAGATTTTTAAGAATTATTGTGTGATTATTTTGTGGACATTAATAATTGGTCTACATATGTTGTATTTACTATTATAGTATATGAGGTGGGGGTGTCTTGCACTCTGAAAAAACAGTACCCCTTAAGTGGACTTGATGTTAGAAAAGAAGGATATTACTAAAATGTGCATCTTTACAACCATAAGAAGGAGGCATTAACTAAATCAACTCATATAATTTTGCTATATCTAATCTTAAATCAGCCACTAGATGGTGTCTGTATAATGCAAGCTTTACCTGCCATTTCATACAAACATTTTCTTTAGCTAATAAATATTTCATCTGCTGTTGTAATACATCCTAATTCACTGCCAAATTACATAAAACCTTTTCAGATTTGAAATCTATTTAATATATAATTTCCAACAATGTTTTAAAATGCTTCTTATAGTGTACAAAGCATATACATTTACTGGCAGTGAAGTAAATGAAAACAGTCAGGGAGAGGAAGAAAGAAGAGTAATGGGAGAAATGATCCAAAGTGAGGGACAAGGTAGGAAGAGAACTACAGAAAGAGAGAGGAAGGAAGGAGGGAGGAAAATGGTAGAGGATGCAGGAAGGAGGACACTGGAAACATGTTGAGGAAAAAGCAAAATATGTAATATCCCCTTGAATGGTAGTGGACGGTCTTTAAGTTAGGAAAGTTTTTTGCCTTCTTACAAGTCCACCACATGTGAAAAAATGATCCTGTTGCTTGTTTACATTTCCAGCAAGTGTTTTTTAATTGTGGCTGCATTTTGGCTAATTTAACAGGTGTCATATAGGATTGATAAAACATTTTGTAGAAATTTTCTAGAAGGGAATAGATTCTGAAATGTTTTATTTTTACTTTCCAGAGGTATTCCCATTCATCTAAGCTGATCGAGCGGCCAATGTTTTTGGCCCATTTTACCATACATTCCTTGATATATTCATCTTCTGTGTGTAATTTTAACAGGAGACTGTAGAGCTTAGATAGTTGATTGAAGTATCTTATAAGGTCTGTCTTTTCTTCTTCAAATCCTGTATGCACATCTTTTTGATATTGTTGGTGTATTTGTGCATATTCAAACCAGTTCATGTTGTAGCCCTGCTGGTTTATTTCTATCATTGATTTCAGTTGGAAGTTATCTTGTGTTTTCTTGAGTATTTCCACATATGTTGGCCATCTTTTACTACCCTTTGAATTTCCACTTTGTTTGAAAGTTTCTTGGATCGAGGTCCATTGTGGTAATTTTCTATTAATTTTTTTTTATATTTGTTCCAAGTATTCATCAGAGTTTTCCTAATTGGGTGTTTATTAAAGTTTGAGTCTTCTGCCACTTTCCCATAAATTAAGTATGCATGCAAACCAAATTTTAAACTATCTCCTTCCAGAGTGATGAGACTTTGATTGTCAAGATGGATCCATTCTCTTAACCAAATCAATATAACTGCTTCCCTGTATAATTTTCGGTTTGGGAGAGCCAGTCCTCCTCTTTGTTTGGTGTCTTGTAAATTTTTCATCTTTATTCTCGGTTTCTTCCCTCTCCAAATAAATTTCGTTAAGTTCAGCATTCCAATTCGTAAATTCTTTTTCCTTGATGTCAATTGGAATGTTCTGGAACAAGAAGCATAGTCTAGATAAGATATTCATTTTTATTGTAGCTATTCGTCCTAGGAGAGAGATATCCAAATTCATGTTGAGGAAAAAGCAAAATATGTAATATCCCCTTGGAAGGTAGTGGACTGTCTTTAAGGTAGGAAATGGAAACTAGCCAACTCAATCCCCAAGAAGACTGAAAATCCTATGTCTCTACATGGTTGGAAATGTCTGTCCAGGACTATAAGATCAAGAGCAAGATCTTCCTGAGTGTGTTTTAGGTTGCATTCCATAGCATTAAACTGTATTCATTGAACAGTGCCCTGTGAAAGCAACAGTACCCCCGTGAAATTGGAAAAAGGACATCGTTTAGAACAGTGGTTCTCAACCTGTGGGTCCCCAGGTGTTTTGGCCTACAACTCCCAGAAATCCCAGCCAGTTTACCAGCTGTTAGGATTTCTGGGAGTTGAAGGCCAAAACATCTGGGGACCCACAGGTTGAGAATCACTGACTTAGAATGTGCATGAATATAATCATGACAAAGAGCCATTAATGCAGTATGACACCTCTTTAATTGCCATGGTTCAATGCTATGGAATCACAGCAGCTGTAGTTTTACTTTTGGCCTTCTCTGCCAAAGATTGCTAATTTCTCATCAAACTACAAACCCCAGGCTTTCATCGCATTAAGTCATGGCAATTAAAAGAGTATTGAACTGCATTAATTCTACAGTATAGATACACCCGAAGAGAGGCTGAAATGTTTTGCAAACCTGGAAGGGCTAGTTTCTGAAGAGAGAGAGAGAGATTAAGGGAAGCACTCGGAGACAAAAATCTCAGAGTGGAATAAACCAGATAGTGCAGACATACCAGAGAGGCATGCAGGATGATTTGGAAGAAATAGGCGTTTAAGCCAATGTGTAGCATATTAGAAGACTTACAGTGCGGTAGCTTAGACATCAGCAACAGAATAGTACCAGCCATAGATTCCCAGACATATTGGATTTCAGCTTTCAGAAACTCCAGTCGGCATGACCAGCACTTAATAACTTTATTCTTATATCCCACCCCATCTCCCCGAAGAATTTGGGATGGCTTACATGGGGACCAAGCCGAATGAAACAAAAATTAAAGTACCACATCATAAAATACATTTACAATACAAGGCATAACCACATAAAAACATGTAAACCATAATTAAAAACATAACCTCAACAACAACTGATACCAGTAGCTGAGCCCAGTAGATATGGCCCAAGCTAAAAGGCAGGCTAGGGCTTGAGCAATATACTCCAGGGATAGGGCTGGTGATAAAGTGCAAAAGCCTAGATATTAAATAGGGCTTGAAGGCCAAGTCAAATATGTAAACCAATTAGTGAAAGGCACATTGGAAGAACCACGTTTTCTAATCTTTCCGGAAGGTGGCCAGGGTGGGCACTAATCTAGTCTCTCTGGGGAGGGAATTCCAGAGCCGTGGGGCCACCACCAAGAAGGTGCAGGTTCATAGTGAAAGATGAGATTGCAAAGATAGGCTGGACCTAAACCCTGAACCCTGTATTTGAGGACCAAAGGTTGGCAACCACTATCTTCAAGAATTTCCTGTGGCTGCATCTTACCTAGAACATATGGATAAGGCAGCTTTGATGTTGGCAACCCAGTTGAGCTGTATATCAGGGGTGTAATTCTTTATTAATCTTATTCTTAAAGGAAATAATAATAATTTTAGCTTGCTTCTTAATTTTTCAGTCATTTTCAATTTTAAAAATATTTTTCCAACCTTATGGTGCATACCAGAGGCAATCGAAGTGATGCAATTTTTCTTCCATTTTGGATTTCTTAAACTGATTTTTTTTTTATTCTGGATTATGTGATGGAGGTTTGGGCATCTCTGGGGGATTGGGGAAAGGAAAGGATCACATTTTTAAAGGATGGCAGTTTTAGGTGGTTTGCAGTAAAAAAAAATTCAAAATTGGGTAGGGGGGGGTCTGGATGCTTGAGGAACTTCTGCAGGCTCTAAAGGGCATCTTTGATATAAGTAAGGACAGTATATTATGAAGGACATATCAGTTGTTATCATAAATGATCTTAGATTCCAGTCTTGTCAAATCTGATATGGAAATTAGCAAATACCTGTTAAGGCAGTGGGATACTGCAATGTATGTTTTTTCCAGGTCATAGACCTGCAATTTTGCACTCGTAAAACAATTCGTTTTCAGATCATTTATATCTGCATTTCTTTTTTATTGAATGCAGGGCAGTGGCTGCACATAAAGCACGCTACTCCTCAGCCAGCATGGAGCCATTTCTTTTTTATTGAATGCAAGACAGTAACTGAACATAAAGCATGCTAGTTTTCAGCCAGAATGGAGCCAGCCATGTTAACAATGATACAGGGATTTGTTTACGAAGACTAGTGAGCCAGGATTCTTTAGGATTCTGACTGATCCAGAATGAAGGGTCAAATAAACTGCATGCCTCATCCATATTTTTCTTATTGTGGCATCTGAATAACCATAATGTCCAAAATAACAAACAACTAAGGACCATTTCTCTCCTGACAAAATTAAGTTTATTTCTTTGGCTTCTCAGGGGACAGGTGGGCAAAGGTGCATGATTTAAGCAAGCTGACCATGGATGGAAAGTCTGTGATATATTTAGTTTTTTTTGCTTGTGACAGGAGTGAGTGAACAGCATATAACTTCCCTGTCAGAATTCTAGTGAAGTCTGGCTTTTTGTTGCATGCAAACACATCCATAGTCCTGGAAGTCTAAAATAATACAGTGCATAGAATTTATCATTAGAATCTTAGCTAACAACCAAGACTAATGCCAACCAACACTAATGCTCCCCTAGTCTTGCGGGGCAACAGTTGCTGAAAACATTTTTAAAAACATGATTGAAGCAAAAAAGATGTAATCTGGAATGGAAGAGAAAAACAAATCCCATGCCAAACATATTTGAAAGGTCATGCTGATAGTCATTGGCTTTTGCAGCCCCATTTACTCGTTGAAACCTGGATGAAATGAGGCTGGGATACCAGTGCCAAACATTATATAGGATTACCCTTGCCTGTGTAGCATCATTCCTAGATTTGGATTAGGAAAAATACAGCAGATCACATCAATATGGTTCATCTAACCCAAATCAGAGGATTGGACAGGACAGGAGAAGCTCAAACTCTGAACCAAGCAGATATTAACTTCCTGGAACTTTGTAACAATTCTGGAAGGTATCCCATAACTTAAAGCATTGATAAAGGTTCTCTTTGTAGCGAAACATGATGTGTCTTTTATTAATGAGCATAATGTCCTCAATGACTTAAAACATTTGATGAGTATCTTGTGCACTCCTCTGGCCTGCATAATTTATGAGAACAATGAAAAATGTTAACCCGTATTGTCTGGATTTCCTTCATCTGTGCCATCATGAGCCTAATCATAGCTTGACCTAGAAAATTATGATAAGGATTAGGTTGTGTTGCTTGTGGCTACATTAGAGAAGTATTAAATATTATATAAAATCTACCATTTGTTTGCACAGGGTCAAATCAGGTCGAAAGAAGAATAAAAGCATAATGGAACTTGGCCCGTGGTAGTCATTTCAGCCACCTTTCGTTCTGCATTTTTCTGGGTCTGAATTTGAATTATTTGGTATTACATGCTAGAAAAATAAATTGACGAGCAATTAACACAAATATCAGGCTTGTCTTTTCTTGAATACCATACTATAAGACTCCTAACAGCAAAATAACCTTTATATATTGTATATGTACAAATGTACAATTTATACAGAGCTTCATCAGCTTTAAGAGGTTATTGCAACCATTTCACTTTGAAAGATGGATTATCTATAGATAGATAGATAGATAGATAGATAAATATAGACATGGGTTAGATACAGATATACATAGATATAGATATATAAACAAGATAGGTTCTGTTGTTTTTTTTTCTTAAATTGAATTTGTATGTAAGTCAGAACAGGTATGTGTAATGCTAGCAAAGTGTAATGCTAGCCACATATAAGCTTTGGGTAGATTTCACCTCACTTTCTGTTCTTGTAATAATTGGATTTTGAAAAAAAAATTGGCTTGTTGTGGAAACTAGGATTGGTGATCAAGCTTCATTGGAGAACCCCTTTCTCCATAATAACTCTTACAAGAGTGAATTTCCCTTCTGAAGGAGATTTTTTTTCACTTCCTGTTCTTTTACCCTTGTTCTTTACTGTGAGTTGTTTGCAAGTCAGATGTTTGTAACCTGGGGACTGCCTATACAGAGAGCAAATTTGGAGTGAATATTCAGAATTGAGCCAGGGTTATTATACCCCTAGCTTGGCTGGGTTTTGTCCAGATTTAACACAGAGATTCCAAAATTGCTTGCTTGTTTGCTCACTTGCTCGATCAATTTCCTTCCCTCCCTCCTTGTAAGGCCATAGCCCTTGTAGGAGTCAATCATCTATGAAATTGTTATAACGCCCCCAAGTTTGCACAAGTGCTTCAAGCATAAGAGAAGGAAAGTAAGTGATGCAGGCATGAAAATACATTGTGGGGATACAACTGGTGGTGAGTGATGGTATAAGGGGGAGAAATGAGTGCTTTGAGTGACAAAGTACAATAACCAAGGAAGGGGCACACTGAAGGACCTTATCCCACACTAAATTTTTCCTGTTTTCTCACCATCTTCTCATGCTGGCATCACAGAGTTCCACTGAGGTCTTCCCATGATGCACAGCCACTTTCGGTTGCTGTGTGTGGAAATCTGACATGCCAGCATGAGAAGATGAAGAGAAAAGTCTGTTTTCAAGAGTAAGATGTTCCCCTGACTCCTGACTGAAGATAGCACAATAAGCAGAGGAAAGCAGGGAAATGTTGTGGGATGGCTGGCTATCTCCGAAGACGGATCTTGCCAGGGTAGGCTGCATCCCCTTTATTAAGGACGTTTTCCCCCACTTTCCACCACTTCCCCTGCTTCCCTCCTGCCTGTGAGATAAGGTCAAAGGAGAAGTGAAGGAAGAAGGAATAAACAGAGTGGGCCACACTGACAAAGCATGTAAGGCAAGATGAAGGAGGCAGTAAGAGTATCTCTCTGTCTTACATCTTTCACTTTATTGTTGGTTTTCTCAGATCAGTTGTAACTGAAATGGGGGGGGGGGGTGCATAATCAGAAGGCAAATTGGAATAATGTGTATAATTAGAATAATATGCAGTATGTTTGCATAAGGGGAAGGAATACAGCAGTTCCAATTCTATCTCAGATGAAGGCCAAAATACTATTTCCTAAACTGTTTGATATGGTTGGCTGGTAATTGTCTTGGTTCAGTGTAAGATGCACTGGCACCATGTTTGCACCCATTAGTTTTAATTGTTATTTCTTGGAAACTTGTCAGGGACTGCAAGCTGATGACATGTGAAAGAATAGCTACTGCTTTAGATGCCTGTGTGCTCAGATATCCTTGCTACAAACAAAGAGATGGGGCCTGCAATGAAGCACCTTTGTTCATATTTACTCTTTAGCTTGAGTAACCTGGAATTAATCTTTCCTTTTAAGCACATTATTGATGTACTGTATCTGTGAGTCAGTGTACTCACTGAGTCAGTGAGTCAGTGTTTGAATGCTGGACTAGGACCCTGGGAGACCAGGGTTCAAATCTCTGATTGGCCATAGAAACCCACTTGGCCTCAGTAAAAGGCAAAAGCAAACCACCTCTGAACAAATCTTGCCAAGAAATCCCTGTGATAGTTTTGCCTTAAATTGCCATAAGTCATAAATGACTTGAAGACACACAACAACAACTTAGTATTTATAGTAAATGAGAAGTTCTAAAAAACTGAAATCTACTTTAAATGAACATTATTTCATCTAATAGCGTAGTAATAAACAGTACCATAAGATTTCTAGAAGATTTGGATTTAACATGTTTATACCCTGAATAATGAACAATATAATGCAAGGAACATGAAGTCCTATGGCACAAGACTTTGTAGAAAGTAGGCATGAGCGATCCGTGAATAAAAATGACTCTAAACTCGCTTCTAAAGTAGGGGGCGCTGGTGCTTCGTTTCTGAAACTACTTCTGAAATTTGGACCAAAAAAGTTTTGAAACTTAAGAATATTCGGAATATTCAAAATTAATTCGTTAATGGTGGACACGCATACGCAATGGCCAAAAACAGCACTGGGGGAACTTTACAGGACTCTCCCGCCCTCATTTTTTGAGCTATCTTCTTCAAACTTGGTACAGTGGTAGAACCCACTTAACACTGCTAGCTCACCAAAACTAAGAACGTTCCCCTTATCCTCTGATTTTTGGCAATTTTTCATAGCTTTTATAATAAACCATTTTTTAATAATTGCAGAAATCTGTTCCTGGTTTGAAAGGCTTATTTCCTGTTTAATTGGGTTGTCTTTACTTTGAAAGTCATTGTTCTTCTTCAGAAACTTTGTTTTTGTGGTTGAAACTTTGTTAAATTGGTGGACTGTGTCCCAGGAAACCATAATGTGCTCCATGCCCCCCGCGCAAAGACAAAGTTCAGGCAGTGTCATAAATTTTGCCATGATTCTATGACAGAACCAATTAGGAAATGACATTTATCACCAGGAACAGAAATCATAGTACACTATCTAATCATTCCTGACAGATGGCCATCAGCCTCTGAATAAGGAAATCAGTTCCTGGTTTGAAAGTACTATTTCCTGTTTCATTGGCTTTTCTGGGGCTGAGAGTGTGTGACTTGCCCAAGTGGGTGGGTGAGTGGGGAATCAAGCCACAATCGGAGTCCAACAGTCAAATGCCTCCCTCCCTCTCCCCCTCCCTCCCTCCCTCTCTCTAAACTTCTCATATCTTCCAAGAATTCACATACCTTATGAAAGCTTGGTCAAGATGGTCAGAGGAGGGCAACTAAAATAATCTAGGGTCTGGAGAACAAGCCCTATGAGGAGCGGCTTAAAGAACTGGGCATGTTTAGCCTGCAGAAGAGAAGGCGGAGAGAGAGGAGACATGAGGAGGGCCATGTATAAATATGTGAGGGGAAATCATAGGGAGGAGAAAACAAGCTTGTTTTCTGCTGCCCTGGAGACTAGGACACAATGGAACAATGGCTTCAAACTACAGGAAAGGAGATTTCACCTGAACATGAGGAGGAACTTCCTCACTGTGAAAGCTGTTCAGCAGTGGAACTCTCTCCCCCAGAGTGTGGTGGAGGCTCCTTCTTTGGAGTCTTTTAAGCAGAGGTTGGATGGCCATCTGTCGGGGGTTCTTTGAATGCGATTTCCTGTTTCTTGGCAGAGTGGGGTTGGACTGGATGGCCCACAAGGTCTCTTCCAACTCTATTATTCTATGATTCTATGATTCTAAGTGAGGACAAAAGGGGGTGGAGAAAGTTAAGAGGAGAGAGGGCCTGGGACATCTGGGAATTGTAGTTTTAAAGCGGGCATTGTACTATTGGAGAAACGTCTGCTTCAGCCCAATGCTTTTATAAATTGGGAAAATTCAGAGGCTTCATTCTGCTTAATTTTTAAAGCTATTGAGATGAAATTTGCCAGAATGGAAGCAAATATTCATAACTCTTTGCCTATCAAGTTTCATAATGTTTGACCCATCCACTAATTTTGGGGAATTTTCAAACAACATTTTTTTAAAATGCTACCAGAACGATGGCCCTGCCTCTCTGCCCCTCTTCCTTCTGCCCTGATTGGCTTAGCCCAAGGCTTCTGGGAAATGGAGTTTTGTCCAGATAATGGCTTCTTGCTTCATTTGCATTTAAATAAATGGGGAAAATTCGGAGGCTTCGTTCTGCTTAATTTTTAAAGCTATTGAGATGAAATTTGCCAGAATGGAAGCAAATATTCATAACTCTTTGCCTATCAAGTTTCATAATGTTTGACCCATCCATTGATTTTTTGGGAATTTTCAAACAACATTTTTTTTAAACGCTACCAGAATGATGGCCTCGCCTCTCCGTCCCTCTTCCTTCCGCCCTGATTGGCTGAGAGGCATGCCAACATGGCTTCACCTCTCAGAGGGGCTACAGCTACATCCGAAGACATCAGAGACAGATGAAAAAAGGTGCTTTTTGATTCAAATTCTTAATATTAGGAAGGCAGTGAGCAGATGTTTCAAAACTCGCTTCAAAAGTGCTTTCGAACTGAATTTGAAATGAATTTAACAGACTAATGAAAAATTTCCCCAACTCTAGTAGAAAGAGTACTGCCAACTTCATGAGGTGCATCAAAAGCATATGCCATAATGAAACTGGTTAGTCATTAAGATGTGATAAGACTGACTGATTCTGCCACAATATTTGACATAGCTAACTTCTATTTATCAATAAGATTAAATTTAAGTTTTTTTACTAGGGAAATGATGTAGTAAAGTAAATTATCAAACTAATTTCCCAGATTTGTTCAGATAGAGTTTGCCTTTGTCTTCCTCCGATACTATTTATTTATCATGTCAGAAGCAAACTAAGGGTACAAGTTGTAATGTATTTGAAAACACAAACAAAGTTTAAACAACAACAACTTGACGTTATACTAAATGTCCTTTGACCAGAAGCTGGCCACTTGGATTGCCTCTGGTGTTGCTATAAAAAGGTGCATTGTGCATGTGGCAGGGCTCAGGCTGCATTGTAATAGGTGGTCTGTGGTTTGCTCTTCTTCACACTCACATGCCATGGACTCTACTTTGTGGCCCCATTTCTTAAGGTTGGCTCTGCATCTCGTGGTGTCAGAGCGCAGTTTGTTCAGCGCCTTCCAAGTCGCCCAGTCTTCTGTGTGCTCAGGAGGGAGTCTCTCATCTGGCATCAGCTGATACTGAGTGTTTTTGGGCTTCAATGAAATTCTGAAGGATATGCGCCATTTGTTTTTGGGCTTCAGTTTCTACTGTTCCTTAACACTGGCTATGCTCACTAGCCTTGATGGGGAGTTTTGCCCAAACAGTATCTTCCCTTCCCAGACTTCTGACTAAGGTACAATACTTGCTTCTGTAATGCGGACCTTGGCTTGGCATCATTGAAGAGGAGTTAGAGCCAGACACAAAAAGCAACCAGAGCAACAGGTGAAAAACTCCTCTCTAGTTCTTCTCTTATTGTTCAACATAGAAATGCCCACATGGAGCAGCATATGAGTTGTGCCCCTTCACAATTGTCCAGGGCCTACCTTGGCTAGCAACTTTGAGACACAGCTAACACACACACACGCACACACGCACACACGCACACACACACACACACACACAAACTTACTAGCCCAGGTCATCTTGCACAGATGATGCTTTTGGATCTGACAGCCAGCTGGAAGGAGAGTATTGTTGCAGGAGCATTGTCTTCATTCAAACCCAATTCATAAAACCTTTGTGGTAGCTCCCTATGAATTAATGGTGGTCAGATTTATTTTAGATTGTGCCCATGTTTAAAACTATCTAGTGAAATTCAGTCTACTTGTACTAAACAGGAAAAATGGTTGCAGCTATATTATTGATTGTGTTGCTCTCTGCGCTTCTGCATAGCATTTCTCTGTGTCAGGTAGCAGCAGATAAAACATTTATTCCCCGGCCTCTGCGGGAAGGAAACAGTAGAGTCTCTGCATCTTTAGCTGCTTCATGAGACAGTTAATTTGAATCCCCTAAAATCATTAAAGGTTCTCTATAGTCAGAGAGCCTCTTTAGCATTGAGCTGAGCATATATAGATTAATGCAGCAATCAGCGCTGTCTCTATACTGCAGAGGTTTTGTATTGATGGCAGCGGCTCCCCGTCCTTGTTTGGTGTCACGGTTATAGTAATGTTTGACATTGCAGAATAATTTGGCATAGACTCAGGAGACAAGGACTACAGGGACTTTTTTATAGACCTGCTTCAGACTGATTTGATTTTTGGGTATTTTTTTGCCCCTCTGTAGCAGTTTCGGGATTGCCACGGGCTGGATTTCAGCAACCTGCTCGGAGCTGGTTTTGCTTTTTTAGGTGCTCCAAGCTGATGCTGCTATGTTTGCTGGTTTCCTTCAGTTTCTTCTTCATACGTTGCATTCAGGGACAGGTAATCTAGTGGTACTGTCAGAATGATGGACTGTAGTTGTCTTCAGATACTATTGTCAATAATAAGTCTGAGTTTTAAAAAGGTCTTGCCTTTTTATAAAGTAAGAACATGGTTGCCTTTTGGATTAAAGCACTGAGCCATTTTGCTCTTGAAGCACGTTTTGCATTCAGAATATTTAATCTAAATTTATTTCATATCTATACTATGTTTAAAAACAGCTTGCCATTGTTTCTGTTATGGTTCCCCCCATGCTAACGTGATTTTGGAATTAGAAGAATAACCTGCCTGCAATTGTATTTCTGGATAAGTATAAATCTTGTTTAGCTCTAAATAATATTGCATGTTAGAATAAGGAGGAAATTCAAATATTTTGATGGTGAGGGAATATATAATCATTGAGATATATTATTTTTAGCAAATCTGTTTGGCAGAAGAGAGTTGATGTGCCCTGCATCTCCTGAGTCGTGCTGTGGTTAGTAAATTTCATAGTTTTGATTCACATTGCATTGTACAGTCTGCAAAATATCATGAAAATATTTTAATACAGTGTGTTCAATTGAAAATGTCCCATTTTTTATTTTATAGTTCAAATATTTTACATTTACTTCTTGGTGCTTTATGTACCGAGATGGACTATTTATCCTAGACAAGCCTACTTTAGTTTATACACTGATAAAACAATGTTGTTATATAAAAACAGAGATGCTTGTGTGTGTCTCCAGATTTTTGGAGGAACGTGTAATGAGACAAACACAGGCTAGAAGAGATGTAGATTGATTTTAAAGTACTCCATTGAATATTATTAATGTTTCATGAGAGACCATTTGTAAATATTTTCAAGTGAGATTAGACTGATAAAGATAGGAGAAATACGTGCAGGGAGAAACCTGAGTTTCAGGATATACCTGTTTATGGTATCAAAGCGCTTCCTTTCAATTCCCATGTATATCCCGGCTTTATGCTTTGTGAAAGATTAGGCAGCTCCATATGCTGAGTGGGCCCTCAGCATCTTGCCATTATTCCCCTTCACCCCAGTGTTCTGCAAACAGACAGACTGGAGGGTCTCATATATATCATCACTGGATCCTATCAGTGTTGCCCACAGCAGGTGGAGGTAAGCAGGTTAGACTTCAGTGATAGTGGGCCCTGCCAAAACTGCTGAAGATAGTGTGGAGAAATAGTAGGTGTGGATCATGGGTTTCAGAATATCTTACTGATATGATCAATAGCTGTGATACAAAAATGTAATGATTCCAAACTGTGTTGCTTATGTGTGCTATATAGTGATTCTGGAAGTGCTTAGGCCTGTTCCTGAGGTTATTTGGAACACAAAGTCAGAAAATTGCATTGGATAGACAACATGAGCTGTAGTTTCTTAGATATGGTTATCATGATTTCTTATGGGCGAACAGATGAGGAGTGATATATGGCAGATGTCCTGTATCTCTTTTTTTTTTTTTTTTTTTTTTTTTTTTTTTTCCCACTCCCACCCTCCCACCCTCCCCTCCTTGTACATACACTTTATACAACAAACTACAGAAGTTACATTTGAAATATCAATCTCAATCTTAATTTTTCCACTCCACATCTTAGTACATTCTCTAAATAGTTCTTAACTGGTTCCCACATCCCCTTGATTATTGCAATATTTTCAATTTTATCTATATTATTCCATTTGCAATTTGTGATTTCTACATTTAACATATCAATTATATACTTATACCAATTCGTCAGAGTCCATTTTGTTTTATCTTTCCAACCGCTCACTAAAACAATTTGTGCACATGCTATTAATTTGTCAATCATTTTTTCTTTTTGTATATTCTTCACTTCTGTTATCCTTGCATGTAGTACATTTCTATTAACTATTACTATTTGTAGATTTAGCATTCTATTGATTTCTCCTTCAATCATTCTCCAGTATTCTTGCACCCGATCGCACTCCCATATCATATGATTGAACACCCCTCTTTGTTCACAACCGTGCCAACACCTATCTTTCATCCCTGGTAAAAACCGTGAAAGTTGTGCAGGAGTTCTGTACCATTTTTGTAACATTTTCCTTCTTGCTTCCCTTAATACATTGTACTTTTCTTTTGCTATATTACTTATTTCCCTTTGTATATCTTCCCTCTCAATTTCCATGTCCATTCTCCATGTTTGGAAAATTTCCTCTACTATTTCTTCTTTTACCGTTATAATTTGTTCATACAGATCTCCTGCCACCTTCTTTTCCTCTCTCAAACATTTCCTAATCGCCTTCTCAAATGGACTGTCCTGTTCTCTAATTTTTTCTCTCAATCTAAAAATTTCCTGTCTTATAGCCCAGCTTTGAATCCAATTCCCTGATCCTATCCAATTCTGAATTTCTTTTTGTTCTACAGGGTCTCCATCTATTGTGTACAAATCCTCCACTAACCTTTTCCCTCTACTTTCAATTGATCTCAATGTTCTGCCTATAATTTCGTTGTTATTGTAATTAATTTGCCATATAGTTGCCATCTTATTCTCATTGCCTGGACTTAGCTTCTTCTTTCTTTTTTTCCACACTTTTATTGTTCCTTTAAAAGGTTCCTTAAATTCTGCTTCTTCTCTCCTACTCCATTCCCTAAATATTATTTCTTTTTCTTTAGTATTATTTATTATCTTCTCCATATTTGCCCATTTTTTTTTAGTATACTGTATTTCCAATAATCTTTGGATTTGAAACGCATCGTGATAGACTTCTAAACTTGGAATCCCCCAGCCTCCCTCTTCCTCTTTTGCATTTAACCATTTGTCCCTTATTCTGGGCCTTTTTCCTCCGACTGCCCATTTTCTTATTCTCCTGTCCCATGTCTTTAGTGTCTTCCTATCTACTGTGTTCGGTAATGTTTGAAATAAATATGTCAATTTTGGTATTATGAACATTTTTAGTGCCCTTATTCTGTCCACTCTTGTTAATGTTTTTCCTTCCCAATTCCCAACTCAAAAACTAGAGTTGACAGGGGGAAACTGGTGCTATTGTTGGAATCATCAGGGCAAATATACCCAGAAAGAGGTCTAATCTTTGAGGCACCCAAATTTGTGTTGGCCACCACCAGTGTAATTATTATGCACAAGTGGATGTATATCCAAAATTTAAGTGAATATGGTAATAAGATGAAGGGATGTAGGTCTGGATCCTGGAAGGTCAAAAACAATCCCCTACTCATTTACCATGTATATATGGTGAATGGGTAGATGGGTGCATGCCCACTGTGTCAATTTGCACGTGCCACTCCTAGTTAATCCTCCATTACCCTACTTTTTCCATGAGCTTTTAAAATGGCATAGTGTATTTCTCCTACTGCCAATTTTATCAATTGTCCTTGGGTTATTTCAGTTATTTTAAACTGAGTTCAGACTTGATTCAGTTTTTTTAAAGAATCTTCATCTTCTTTGGAAATTGGCCCTTGGTAGGGTTTTGTGTCTCCCCCCCCCCCCCCCCGCAGTGGATTACTTACCCATCATCCTAATAATTTCTGGGATTAATTGTGAAATTATCCAGTACCAACAATGCAAATTTTACCAAGGAACTCCTAGTCCCACTCTTGAAAATTCTACATGGGAAATTCCCACATGAACAGCAGATGTTCTTTCTTCTTCTTTTCCTTATTTCCATTTTCAAAGAATGGAGAGAATGTCTCTGATCAGTGTGATACTACCTATTATAGGGTTTACAGGAAGTTCTTTTCAACAGTTTCCATCTGGTTACTAGTCCATCTCTCTACTACATCAATGACCCAAGAGTGAGCATTGAAAAAGTATCTGAGATGGCATAAAAGTGCTATTTATTGTTGTTTGCTTCTCAGGGTGCTTCCAAATGTACATTTAACCTGCTTCAGAGCTGGTTAAGTAAACTTGCTCCAAAGTGGGTTAAAATCCCCACACCCTGGGGGAAAAATGGGCTTTCCTATGGGTTGTCCCCATGGCAGCGCTGTAACTACCACAATGCCATGGAACCACCGAAAAACTCTTTAAAATAAATGGAAAACTTACTGGGTGCTATTAGGCCTCTCTTCAGGCCTGGTGGAACATACCAATGACATGTGAAGAGGCAAAGCCCAAACTGCTCCTCACTCCCCGTCTCCTCATGTGTCATTGGTATGTTCCAGGAAAGTGTGCAGGGAGGCCTAATGGTGACCCAGTAAGTTTTAAACTATTTTTTTGGGCTTTGGGGGCAGGGGGTGGGTGTGGGAAGGGGGCTTCTTGTATCTCTGGGCTCCAGGAGCCCAAAAGGTGCGAGGTGGGTGTGCAGACAGGCCCCCCTGGTAGTCCCAGGACTACCCGGCAGTCTGTCCCCACAGGCCCATAGCCCATTAGACCTGCACCTTTTACAAAGGGATATAAATGGGATATAAAATTATATCTAATGGGATATAAAATTAATTCGGGATCAAGCAGGGTTTTCCTGCTTTGTCTCGGATTAATCCTCTATTACTGGAGGCATCATTTGATGGGCTCTATCTGCATGGGCCCTTAGTCAACTGGATCTGTACTTGATAGATCATATCCTGACCATGAATAAACATATCTGACTTCTTGAGTTTAAAAGTAGTAGCACACAATCTGAACTCGTGTTTTGTTGATGGGACAAAAATTGTTGAAATTATCCATGTCCTCACCCTTCACCCCCACCTTTACCATGAAAATCAGAAATACAAATTTGTTTGTTATCTGCATTCATATATGAAGTATGCAAAATGATACAGACTTCTTGTGTTTACTAGAGCCTTGTGTTTTTACTAATAACTTTGAACTCAAATTGGTATATCAATGGACTGTTGAAAGCTTGTTCTTCTGTTTATTTCACTGGAATAGTCTGCTGTCTACTATCGTGGGCTTTTTGTTGCATTGTAGACTGAATATGTGGATCACCAGAAGAAAAATTCTGCCTTTAAGTCAGGAGTGAAGAAAATATGACTCAATGACTACAGACAGCCGCCAAGGTTGCCTTTAAAATGGCACCACCAAAATTTGTCAGCAAATTGCACTGCTGATTTTGGTTGCAAACTTCTCAAAACCTTTAAAGCGAGTTGAAAATATTTGCTTTAATAGCAGTACTATGTTTTGGTGGTGAAATCAGGTGGCAAACAAGGTATACATCATTAAAAAAAAAAAAGAAATATTCTCTGCTTCCTTTAATTGCATCTCTAGATTCCCAAGAGTTTGGATATAGTCCATATATTTTTAAGGGGGCAGAATTTGTCCTGAAACTACTAGAGTTGTCCATCACTACATTTAAGCCTTATTCTGAGCTGTCCTAAGAAATATGTTTTCAAGTCAGTTTAATGTCCCAATCTTGTTTTGAAGCTAGTTATCATTCTTGGTTTGGACAAAACAAGAGGAAATGGTTAATGCATATGCAAAATGGTTGTTTAGGATTGATCTGGGACCTTATCACACTACCAAATTCAGCATCCTAGAATGCTTCCAGCCTATTCTGAGGATGGAGCCCAAGACCATGTGACTTCCGGCGGAGGCCTCACACCTACCCTCACATCATGGGAGGCTTCCTCCCCAGAAGAGTGACACTTCCCATGTGTGATGGGGGAAGTGTCACTGAGAGGGAGCTGCATGCGGGGCAACAGATTCACCCTGCTGACCGTCTCTTTCTTTTGTAAAGCCAAGCCTTTGCCTGGCCTTTGTGATAAGGTATAAATGTGTTCTTGGATGCAAGAATACCTGTGCTGTGTTGGCACATAGCAGTGGGATTTATATCCAAATTTATGGCAGAAGTAAACAGGTCTGCACAGCCAGTAGTTCAAATCCCATGTATATTTATTCAGAAACAATTCCCACTTATTCCATTGAGACTTGTTAGATAAGTGTGTGGGGGATTGCAACCTAACTTGGAGTTTTGTATGTGCCTACTCAAAGTAAGCACCACTGAGTTCAATGGGATGTACTTCAAGGTCCATGTGTATAGTGGTTGTAGTTTGCTTTCTTTCCTAAGGAAGCCAAGATTATGAATAGATTCTTGTACCAAAATTCTGATTCCTATTTTGGGCTGGGTTTTTTTTTCAGTGTCTCAGTTAATTACAGCAGTTCATTAGTTGATCACCATGGCATAATCAACTATCATATCAATCAGTAAGAACAATCTCTCTTTTCTTTGTCTCTCTCTCGCTCTGTATATATTCCATACTAGATTACTATAATGACATGAAATTACTTACTAGTACTACTGTGTGTGCTGATTCTGTTCCTTCTTTACATGTGTGTACGTGCCTCCAAGTCACCCATTTACTTATGGTAATACATGCATTTCATCAGGTTTGTTTAGTTGATGAATACTAAGAGGTGGTTTTGTCAGTTCCTACCTTAGCAATAGAAAACTCAGAGCAGTCTTAAATAGTTCATTAGAATTGGAATGTTCGACTTTGGTTGTGTTAGTACTGTTGCAAGCATTATTGGCTGGATCCAAACTAAGACGTCAATAGCTAGAGTAGTTGCACAGGCCATCTCTTTGACTTGAAACACTGCACTTTATTCCTCTGCCCCAAAGCATCTTAGAATATAACATTGCATTTTAGTTCTAGTGGCCCCTCCAGGCCATCCTCTCCTCCATCCCAGTGGTCTTTTTTCTTTTTTCTTTTCTGATTGATATGTTATTTGAGTGATTATATTTCTTCTGTTTATGTGATTATTTTAGTCAATTGTTATGTTTTGTTTTTGTTTTTAATTTTTATAGCATTTTATAATGTTTTCAGTGTTTTATTGTACAAAGTTTTATGCTGATTTTATATTGGAAACTGCCCTGAGTCCCTTTCGGGAGAGAGGGCGGTATACAAATAAACTTTTACTTACTTACTTACTTACTTACTAATTCTGTACCCAGTTTTCTGTGAGTAAACCTTATGGAACTCAACAGAAATGCTTTTGCATAAACATGTAAAGGATTATGCTGAAAATTAATTTAGCTTGGGTCTCTATGAAATTAGTGGGGTGGGTTAATCATGCCTTAGCTTAAATCTCACTGATTTCAGTAGGAATGAAAGGCAACTAATTTTAATGGGAATCAAATCTTCTGTATTTACAAATGCACATATTAAGCAGGCTTCATGAGGACACCAGAGCAAGCTTACTGGTGATCTAATCCTAAGTCTGGAAGGCCTTCATGCAAAACCAGGGAGGTGCAATGCAAATCCAAGCTTTGAGTAAAGGCTGTAGACACACACTATTTGTAATCTGGGATTTTAATGCACTCTCCCAATTTGAGAGAATGGCAGTTACTGAGCTAATCAGTTGGCACACTGTGCGGCACAATGCTAAAGATGTAAGTAACTTGATTTATCTTTGCAGGCTAAATGAGAGTGCAAAATAGAAATGGTGGTGGGGATTCTTTTGGTTTGTCTTGGAGACAAATGTCCATTTAGAAGACTGATTTTTGTGCTTATATGTAATTCTGTGGTATTTCAAACTATTGTAACTGTTACCTTGTTGCATGGTCAGTAAAAAAGTAGACACATTGGATGGGCTGGTTATTTTTTCATAAGCAATTAACCTTCTCTCTGCCCCTTTTTTGCTGCTGCTGCTTACCTTCACATTAGGAAAAAGGTTTCCTTTGAGCAAATTGCACAAAGCACATTGGAGGGGAAGTGCTTGATGCCTCACTCTCATGATGGAGGCAAAAACTGTTGTAGGATCTCGATTTTCTCAATGCAGTCTCTTTCACACTATCTAATTATTGCACTTTGATCCCACTTTAACTACCATAACTGCCTCATATGTAATACTAGGGTTAGAAATCAAACTAAGGTTATTTGGCATACCTAGCCAGAGCTGTACAAAATCCACATTGAACTGGATTATATGGCAGTGTGGACTCAGACATTCAACTTTAAAGCAGATATATGGCTGTATGGAAGGATCCTATATGATGCCATCGCAGTTAAAGTGGGATCAGAGTGCTATAACTATGATAGGGCATTAGATCATAACCACCTGTCTCATCCAGATGCCCAGGGACAACACTTGATCCTGAAAAGAAGTGGGCATAATACCATGGGCTTTAAATAGCATCTGATCAGCTTACTCCTTTTTTCTAGACTCACCCCAAATTAATTTTTTTAAAAATTCAGCTTTAACCTGGCTGGCATAGAGCTTCGTCTTGCAGTATCTATTTGTTTACTGGCTTGCCATGGAGAGATGTTCAAAAGTAAAAATGATACACAACAAAAGCATGAGAAACAGAGTTTTGGGGAAGGGGATAGACGGGGGGAGTGAGGAAAAAAGAGAGATCCAGCAGTGTAGAAGGAGTGAATTGAGAGACTCTGCTGTCCAACAAATTCACGTATCAAAAAGGGGGAGGAACCATCCTCCCAAAGTCAACTTGGCCAAGATTCCCTTTATCTTGGGATCATCTCTGTGTCCCCTTCCACACAGCTGAATAAAATCCCACGTTATCTGCTTTGAACTGGAATGTATGGCAGTGTGGACTCAGATATCCCAGTTCAAAGCCGATATTGTGGGGTTTTCTGCCTTGATATTCTGGGGTATATGGCTGTGTGGAAGGGCCCTGTGTCTGTCTTCTAATCTCACACACTTCCAGCTAAGAAGACCCTGGAAAACAGACCTCGAAAAGACTGTGCCAGAGTTCCAAGGGACCTTAGCAGTCAGACAAGATTGCAGTGGGATAGTTAGGCTTGTGTTCCAGCCCAGTGTGAACCACGTCCATATATCTTTATATGCTAAGAGCAGCGTCACCTTGAAACACCAAAGCCAAATTTCTTCCCAGAAACTGTATCAGCAAAACATAACCTTGGCCAGCAGAAGCCTTTATGCAGTGGCATCTAAATGTATTTTTATTTCCAAACACTTGGGCATTTGATTGTGATTCAATGTATGATACTGTTGAAAAATTTCATCTTAATTTTAATATTCAACTACAGATATAACACATCCATACAATCCTCTGAATGTGAGAGATTACACATTTTTCCCAATAATGTATATCTTTCAGGTGACTTGGATTATTACTGGCTGGATCCTGCCACGTGGCACAGTAGGGAGACATCTCCTATTAGCTCAGTAAGAAATACTGCAATACTATTATTTTATTACCAATGCAAATGCTTTTTGCTTTGATATTTCTTTATTACACTACTGTAAACCAAGATGGTTGCATAATTGCTGTCCTTGCCTCATCATCCACATAAAACAAAATTCCATTTTAATTATTGGCTAGCACTTTGTTGGTGCTTTTAACTGATAGGGGGAAAGGTTTTGTGCATTTAGATCTTTCTTCCAAAGAGTTTGCCAAAGTAGATTAATGATTGAGCAGTTCCTTACATTGGCATGCATCCTAAAGTGCTTTTCACTCTACTCCTGCATTGGGCTTCATCCAGTATTGAGCCCTGCTTGAATAAGGAGACTTTCTACTGAATTTCCATTTGTCACCAAGCCTCCCCCACAACACCAAAAACATTTTTCACAGTGAGAGGCAAGGAAAGTAATCAAAAGTTAACTTTTCTTTTACCATCAGGAGTGTCCCATGAGCAGAAGATGAATCAAGGGTTGTTCTTGCTGAGTGGAGCAAGCTTTGAATATGAGCCTCATTATACAGGATATAAATAAATACTAAATATAAATACAAAAACTGAATATATTGCAGTATATTGTAGAGATAATGGAGAAAAAATCCTGTTGGTATTAGTTACTGGTTACAATATATAATTTAAATATATTATATTATTTGTTTTTCAGATATATACAGTAGAGTCTCACTTATCCAATGTTCTGGATTATCCAACACATTTTTGTAGTCAATGTTTTCAATGCATTGTGATATTTTGGTGCTAAATTCGTAAATACAGTAATTACAACATAACATTACTGCCTATTGAACTACTTTTTCTGTCAAATTTGTTGTATAACATAATGTTTTGGTGCTTAATTTGTAAAATCATAACCTATTTTGATGTTTAATAGGCTTTTTCTTTATCTCTCTTTATTATCCAACATATTCGCTTATCCAACATTCTGCCGGCCCGTTTATGTTGGATAAGTGAGACTCATGTACAATCAATAATAACATAATTAAAATTAAATAATTTTAATTCAGCCTTGCACAATATTTGTCTCACACTGCAGTGTAAATGCAGTTCAGAAACCATGGATATTCCTTTTAAGTGCTGGAGAATTTACATTTTCCTTTTCTGGCATGCCTCGAAAAAGGGAGGGTTACTGAGTCCTTCATTGCTCTTACAACCTTGAAATGTGGGGAATGGCAGTGAATTATAAGGATTTTTAATTTTTAGTTTGCACTAAACTTTTCTTTATTGGATACAATCCTAGTTAAGGATATGATTTTTATGTTGGGCAAAAAAGGCAATATATCTATATCTATGTGAACAACAGAAATAACATATTGCTGAATATTAAAGCACATGTCCGGCATCCTTAAGAATTTAAGAAAAACTTGGTAGATTCTGAAAAGAAGGTTGCATGCATTTCTTCCATGATGCAGTTGTTGTACATACTTGATTTATATATTGTAAACAGGATGAGACCATTTGCTAGCCTTTAATACTTTTTCTCTCTCCTTAGCATCCTGTAACGTGGCAGCCTTCTAAAGAGGGAGATTGCCTGATTGGTCGTGTTATTCTCAACAAGAGAACAACCATGCCAAAAGAGTCTGGTGCATTACTTGGACTCAAAGTAAGTAGTGTGGGGTTATGTTATGAATTTTTCCTGTTCATCCATGAGTAATTTAGCATTACTGAAGGAAAACTTGTCAGTGGCCTGAATGAGAGGAGTAAGCAATGAATTATGCCTCCTGGGGCACTAATTCATATTTAGCGGCAGGACTTGAAAGTTGAGCTAGTCTTCAATGCTGAATCCCCAAGTGGTAAAGTGACACCATAATCTATGATACCTTTTCAGTATTCTGACCCAAAGAACAGTAGAATCAGAAAAATTTAAGTCTAACGGTGCAACACTTCTGTGGTATATTAAGTAAATGTTCTGATTCAAAAGCCATGAAAATACAATTGGGCTAAATAGTTCCCTGTAAAAAAAATCTCATTCTTGAAATAAATTTTTCATTCTTCAAATGTAATTTGATGAATTCTGAGTCTGATTTATTCATTTTTATTCAGGTTGTAGGAGGAAAAATGACTGAATTGGGACGACTTGGTGCCTTCATTACCAAAGTAAAGAAAGGTAGCTTGGCTGATGTAGTGGGACATCTAAGAGCAGGTAACTTAGCTATTGTTATATATTATTCATGTGGTTGTGAAAAGCCTTTATAGCTTCTATTTTTTGTGGTCCATATCTAGTTTCAATGTACACTTGTCTCAATATTTTACAATGAACACTTAAAACCAATATTGGTGGCATTATACAGAGTTTCTATCACCATTATACAAGTTACATTGATTTTTTTCTTTTTAAAAATTGCACACAAATGGAATTAAAATAACAACAAATAAAAAGGGAGAAGAAAGGAGGGGAAGACTCTAGAGAAAATAATTGCCTTAGGTCAGGAGCCTTTAACACATTTATGTAGACAAAAAATTCAAATCAGAAGAAGAATTTAAAGACCAAGAAAGTAGATTAATAGCGGTAAAAATAGAAATAGGTTTAGAAAAAACCCTCCTCTGTAACATCTATGCACCTAATGGCCCCAAAACTAAATTTATTAGATTATTAAGAGAAAAAATAAATCAAAAATATTTTGATCATGTAATTATAATGGGAGATTTTAATGGAATACTAGATTAAAAATATGGACAAAACTAGAAAAAAGAAAAGTAAAAAATGAATCTAGCCTTTTACCAAGGAACTTTATATCCCTAAAAGAAGAGTTTGATATGCAAGATGCATGGCGAGAGCATAATCCCAATCAAAAGGATTATACTTTCTTCTCTAGTACGCATAGTGTATGGTCCTAGATCGATATGATCTGGACATCAAAAACAATAACAACCAAAATCAACAAAATCAAAATACTGACAAGAGATCTTTCAGATCATTGTCCAATAACCATGGGTATAAATTATAGAAGGTATACTAGGAGTTGGAGGCTAAATGACAATTTAATAAAACAGGAGGAAGACACAGGAAAATTAAAAAAGATGACAAAGGAATTTTGTGAAATAAATGATACCCCGGAAATTAAACCACAAATAATTTGGGATGCTTACAAAGCGGTAACAAGAGGATTCTTTATTCAACATGTGGCGATAAAGAATAAGATGAAAAATCTTGAACTAGATAATTTTTAAAAAGAAATTGAATTGAAGGAAAAGGAACTAAAAGCAAACCCGGAGAACCAAAAAATAAAAATAAATCTAGAAACATTAAACCAAAGGAAAAACACGTGGGAATTGGAGAGGACAGCTAAGCAAATGAAATGGGTGAAACAAAATTTCAAAATATACCTATAATAAGAAATGATAAAATATTTAAAGATTGGAATAGGGATATAACCAAATTTATATGGAAAAATAAAAAGCCTAGAATTAAATATAGCACTATGATCACCCCTAAAAATAAAGGTGGACTGGGACTCCCAGATCTAAGATTATATCATGAGGCATGTGCCTTGGATTGGATAAAAGATTGGGCAGATCTTCAAAAAATAAAAATCTTAACATTGAAAGGCCATGGCCTAAGGAGATGGTGGCATGGATATATGTGGTACGAAAAATTGAGAGTGGAGAAAATTTTTGGCAACCACTTTATTAGATCGTCCCTGATTAAAATTTGGAACAAATATAAAAATTATTTTTACGCAAAGACACCACTATGGCTATCCCCCTGGAAGCCAACCAAAGAAGATTATTAGGATGGACAAAGTGGCCGACTTATAAGGAAATCTTAAAAGAATTGAGTACAAATCAAGCCTCACCCCCAAATTAAGGATTTAGATGAAATACAAAAGAATAATACAAATGTTTCCTGGTGTCAATACATTCAAATTAAAGAAGCATTTTAAAAAGATAAAATAATAGGGCTTACAATAGAAAAAGGATTTTGTGACATTTTAATCCAAGGAGAGAAAAAAATCGTATCAATTTTATATAAGAAATTATTAGAGTGGGCAACAGAAAAAGAAGAGATCACAAATTCAATGATAAAATGGGCAGAAAACATAGGTAGGCCAATAAAATTACAGGAATGGGAGTCAATTTGGACAAAGAAAATAAAATACGCATATGTGACAGAATGTAAAGAAAATTGGCTTAAGGTTATACATAGATGGTATTTGACACCTTAAAAATGTATAAGAATGTTAATAACCACTGTTGGAAATGTAAGGAACAAGTAGGGTCTTATTTCCACATGTGGTGGAAGTGTAAAAAAATAACAAGCTATTGGAGAATCGTTTGATCAGTATGTAATAAAATATTAAGACTAGAATTGGAAATGAAACCAGAAAATTTTTTACGAGGGTTATCCAGAAAGTAGATTACGTTTTGGAATTAAAAATGAACAAAGTATAGGAGAAAACATTTACCATATGCAGTTGAAAGCCACACCCAAATACCACTTCTCAACATAGTCGCAATCTAGGCACTTATCATAGCGATGAATAAGCTTGGCAACTCCTTCCCCACAAAACTCTGCTGCTTGCATCCTCAACACAGCGTTTTGACGACGATGCGCAGCTGAGGGATGGGGTGACCGGCTGGTTGAGGAGGTTACTTTCTGGCTATCCCTCGTATTAAGCCTTTTAGATCCCCAGGAAAATATAGATTCAAATAAGGATAAACTTTTTACTTTTTTCATAACTACCACAAGAATCATACTAGGGAAGGTTTGGAAATCAGAAACTTTACCCACCAAAGAGTCATGGATAAAAAAAATTATAGAGATAAAGGGCATGGACAGATTGACTTTTTTAATCAAGAAAAATACCAGTAGCGCTGGTATTGCCTGTAGCCAGAGCAATCTGTTATAACTGAAAGACTCCAAATGCTCCCTCTATCCCCCTCCAGAGGATCGATATTTACTATTAGCTGACCCTGCTTATAGTCTGCTTTTAATTTGTTTTTATTATAGCATGTTTTTAACTTGCTCTTTTATCTGACTTTTATGGGAACTGCGATTCCCCTTTCGGGCACCTGTGCCCATTTCTATATATTCTGGTCATAGACCGTAATAAATTGCTGAGCTGAGCTCAGTAGCGCTATGAAAGAAACGGACTGGACAGTTTTTGAAGAATATTTGATAGAAAACTACTACTAGAGAAAGAAGAGGAAATTGGAAGGAAGAAGAAAGGAAGTCACCCCCCCCCCCATTTTAGCTTCTTCCCCTGGCATTTAGCCAGATCCCCAACCTTTCCTATACCTTCCCCGAAACTACCCAATTACCTAATTACCCAATCCTTACCCACCCCCACCCCTTCCCCAATAAATTTCCTACCCCATCTATACCCTCTGACAATCCACCCCCTTTTTTCCTTTAGAAAATTTTACTGTAGCACATTAGAAAAGCATTAATAAAAATCATTAAAAACACACACATAGGGAATGCTATATAAATCTTTGTATGCTACACAGATATCCAAATACAAGTTCAGTCACAGCAGTGCTTCCTATTGAACATATGCTCAAGTGAAAATGAAGCAGCTGTCTTCTCTGAACACTGTAGGACTGATGGCATTATTTTACTTTTGTAGTCCTGATTCTGTTTTCCTCATCCTAATCATCTTCATTATCATGGTGCCAACTTCCAAGATGTGGGCATATAAAATGGAAAGTATGAATGCTCAATTTTTAAAGGCAGTGCCCAACACAGAGTTAGTACAAAGTATTGCCACCATTGGACAGGATCATATGTGTAGCATGGACTCATTTCTCTCACATCTCCAACATATATGTTGTTTGTAAACTATCCGTCAACCTTAAAATAGTATATTTTACTTTTATATTTTCTGGGGCATATAAATGCCAAAAGGGATAATGACTTCTCTTCAGTTATGGCATTCTAGCTGCTCACTACAGTTCTCATGGATGCTCTATATATCTACTTTAGATTAATCATAGTCATCAATACATGGCAGTTGCAGGTCTTTAGAAGGCTTCAGTAGTCTTTCCAGCAGGAAATGTATTTGGCAGTTCTCTGGGAGTACAGAGCCAACTTGAGTAAAGAAACCAAATATTTACACTAATAAATATTTCAGTTGCACATGCAACCATTCCCTCACCCCCTTTGAATCTAATAATTGACTAAACGTAGAGATAACATCTAATTCACTTATTCTAAAGGAAAGGGCATCCTACTTTCATTAGATCTGGATTACATCAAAGTGCTAGCTTCTCATGGTGAAGAAGTCAAATCTAAACTGCCTATCGAGATTCTATCAGAATTCTCAGGAGACCAGAGTGATAGATGGGTATGAGTAGCCACATGTCACACATTGGGATAGCAGTGATGTCCAAATCAACCTGTAATATAGCCTGTGGATGAGATGGAGGAAGGATACACAATGCAAACATTCACATATGAAGATGAAAAAGCCTTTTGTGATGTAGGTGCAAGACTGGAAAGTCAAAGCTGCTCTCTTTTATAGGGAGTTATTAATTTGAAGACGACATTATTTGGACAAGGAACTCCCAAAGACTTTACTAGATGAGACATGGGGAGGCTATTAGAATTAGAGGAATGTGATTTGAGGTTTGGTGGGCATTAATGTTCATGGTATGACAAAATTAAAGTGCTTATAGAGTTTAATAATCATGTTCTGATATATGCTTTATTGAGGATTTGGAATATATATAAAAACCCAGATTGTGCCAAAAGATGCCTTTATGATCTAATCACAAAAGTGCATTTTAGAAGAGAAGCAACAGATGAAAAAAGTTGTCTAATTTACCAGGATATCTTGGAAAAATAGCAAAGAAAGCATAAAAATCAAGCTGATATACAATAGTTTGCAAAACACATCTGATCTCAACCAAGCATTTTGAATGAATTATCAACCTTTAGTAATAATAATAGCCCTAATTTAAATTGGTTTTGAAGGCTCCCTCTACACTGCCATATAAAATCCAGATTATCTTCTTTGAATTGGATTATATGGCAGGGTAGACTCATATAATCCAGTACAAAGCAGATAATGTGGATTATCCGTTTTGATAATCTGGATTATCTATCAGTGTAGAAGGGGTCTAAGAGACTAATACACAGGAATTTTTTTGAGGTGCATTATCTTTGTATTACACAGCTTCAGAAAAAATAGCATATTTTAATTTTTGTGTGTGTGCATATAACTGCAAAATAAAACAAATAGCAAGAAAATAACCTTCCTCATTGTTTTTAAATTCAAGGTGATGAAGTTCTAGAATGGAATGGTAAACCACTTCCTGGAGCTACAAATGAAGAAGTTTACAATATTATTTTAGAATCCAAATCAGAACCTCAAGTTGAAATTATTGTTTCAAGACCAATTGGGTAAGTTTTAAACCTTTTTGGCTTTGTAAGTGTAGAGCGTATGGAATTTTCTTTTCAGTCACATAAATATATACACTCATGAATTTTTCATCTAAAAAAGTAAATATAGGGGAGATATCTAGGCTCTAATTCTTCATGATCTACTTTCTTTTCAGTAAACTTTATGTACAACCCCATATGAGGATGGATTTATATACAGTTAATTAAAACCACAAAGTACAAGTTGCAATTAACACAGATAGACCCTTGGTATCCACTGCGGTTTGATTACAGGAGCCCCTCATAGATACTAACATCTGTGAACCCAAGTACCAATATATACAATGATCCTGTATATCTATATCTATATCCATAAGAAAAGTGAAAACCCATTTGTGTGTATGTGGCACGGGTGTCTGTTCACACAGACAGCCTCCAGCCTCCACAAACAGGCTACAGTTCCCAATGCTGAGGAGCCAGCAAGTCACTCTTTTCTACTGACATTGCTATTACAGCGAGCTCCATAAACATGTAGCCCAAACCCTGCCAATGTCCTTCCCAAACACTACGGCCCACCGCCCAAGGAATGCTTTTGTTTGGGGACCATTTCATCCTAGATTGTTCATTGTCCTCCACCACAGGCAGGCATCCCAGGGTTCTCCATTGGTGTGAAATTTGCATGACCCCGCCTACTGCCCTTCTCTTTCAAATCTGTCTGCAGAACAAACACAGCACAACTACACTTCCTGGAGGAGTTTGGGGGATTGACTCTACATGGTGGAAGTTGTAGTGCACCCTACATCAAGTCAGAGCACTGTGACTCCTACTGGGGAATGTAGAGGAGTTGTAGTTCACCTCCACCCAGAATGCTATGATCCCAAACAATGATGGCTCTGGGCCAAACTTGCCATCCATTACCTGATATGCCCAGATTTGAATACTGGTGGGTTCTGAGGGGAATTGGCCTGGACATTTGGGAGTAGTAACTACTGGGATTTATTGTTCACCTGCAATGAATGAGCATTCCGAACCCCTCCGATGATGGACCAGGGCCAAACTTGGCATACAGACCCACCATAAACAAAAAAGCGTATTGGACAAGTTTGGGGAAAAGGGAGTTATAGTTCACCTGCATCCAGAGAAACAGTGACCCCCACCAACAATGGACCGGGACCAAACTTTGCATAGAGAAGCCTCATGACCAACTGAACCTACTGCAGGGGTTTGTGGGAATGCGCCTTGATTTTGGGAGTTGGTAGTTCACCTGCATCCAAAGAGCACTGAGCCCAGCCAACGACGGATCTGGATCAAACCTGGCACCCAGACTCAACATAGCCTGCTGTGGATACTGACAGATGTTTTGGGACAATTGCCCCTGGAATCAGAGAGTTGTAGCAGTTCACCCCCATCCAGAGAGCACTGCAGCCAGGCGATGACCAGCCAACGACAGATCTGGACAATACTTGATATACAGACCCAAAATGGCCAACTTTGAATACTGGCTGGGTTTGGGGAGGATTGACCCACGATTCTGGGAATTGCAGTTCACCCACTCCAAACTGAGAATACCTAACAAACAAAGACAAATAATGCCTTTATCAAATAACCCGGGCATCGCCGGGTTCCCAAGCTAGTATTAATATAAAATAAATATATCCTTAATATAATCTATTATATTAATATAAAATAAATATACTATTAATATAAAATAAATCCTTAATATAAAATAAAATATGTTTTTCTTTTTTATATTAAAAAATCAAGCCATGGTTGGTTGAATCCATGAGTGCAGAATCTCTGAATATGGAGGGCTGGTGGTACATAAGTGAAATTAAGACTGGTATTTATCAACCAGGTGTTGAAATTCTATTGATTTGAAAAGATCACAGGTGCTATGGCCATGAAATAAGTCAACACTTTGAGGGTCTCATCATATGAAGTCGCTCAATGCAGGCAAAAGTGGGTGGGTGGGGGTGTGTGCCCGCCAGGTAGTGTGGCAAATCTGGCGGGTAATGAGGGAATCCATCTTTTCCAATCCCATGGGGGAAAGTGTCACTGCCATGCTTCCCCCCATTCTTGCTTTGTTGCTCCATCCTATGACACTTTTGCCACGATTCAGGGACGGCGCCCCACCAGAAGTAGTTCTATGTTGTTTGATGGGATCCAGCAAGCTCCGTTTCCAAAATGTGGTGGAAGTGTCATAGGATGGGCAAATTTGCTTATGTAATGAAGTCCTGAGTCTCCTGTGGAGAGAATAAGTGGGGTAAAATAATAATAATAATAATAATAATAATAATAATAATAATAATAATAATAATAATAATAATAGAACCATGATCCCTCTGTCAACAATCTTACAAAAAAACAGATCTTGGCTATCAAACATCTAAGAAATCTCACAAAATTTCGCATCTGATGTACATGGATGACCTGAAGCTGTATGGGAAAACGGAAACTGAAATCCAGTCTCTGACTAACACTGTCCGAATTTTTAGCACTGATATCAGCATGGAGTTTGGTTTGGACAAATGTCCGACAGGGGCATTGAAGAAGGGAAAAATCATTGAATGTGAGGGCATAAATATGTCTAATGGCCAAACAATAAAGTGTCACCAACCAGAGAACTATAAATAGCTGGGCATATTACAGCTGGACAACATCAAGCATGAACATGTGAAAACTGTAGTCAGCAAAGAATACACACAAAGGGTCAGAAAAATTCTCAAAAGCAAGCTCAATGGAGGCAACACCTTCAAGGCCATAAACACCTGGGCCATACCTGTCATAAGATATACTGCTGGCATCATAAACTGGACACAGGTGGAACTGGACAATTTGGACAGAAAAACAAGAAAACTCATGACCACTCATCATTCACTGCACCCCCGCAGTGATATTGACTGGCTATATCTGCCTAGAAGATCAGTGGGCAGAGGACTCTTACAAGTAAAACAAGCAGTCAAAGAAGAAGAACATGGTCTGGCAGAATATGTAAAACAAAGTGAAGAACCTGCTTTGATTTAAGTCAAAAATCAGAAACTCCTCAAAACACAGCAGACAAAGAATCAGTACAAGAAAACCGCACTACAAACTAGAGCTGACAGCTGGCACAACAAAACATTGCATGGAAAGTGCCTTGACAAAATTGAAGGAAAAGCTGATAAGGAGAAGACCTGGCTATGGCTCACGAATGGGACACTGAAGAAGGAGAAAGAAGACCTGATCCTTGCAGCCCAGGAGCAAGCCATCAGAACAAATGAAATTAAGGCCAAGATCGAAAAATCAGCTGATGATCCAAAATGCAGACTGTGCAAGGAAACCGATGAAACCATTGATCATATCCTCAGCTGCTGTAAGAAAATCGCACATACAGACTACAAACAGAGGCACAACTATGTGGCCCAAATGATTCATTGGAACTTATGCCTCAAGTACCACCTCCCAGCAGCAAAGAACTGGTGGGATCACAAACCTGCAAAAGTATTGGAGAATGAGCACGCAAAGATACTGTGGGACTTTTGAATCCAGACTGACAAAGTTCTGGAACACAACACACCAGACATCACAGTTGTGGAAAGGAAAAAGGTTTGGATCATTGATGTTGCCATCCCAGGTGACAGTCGCATTGACGAAAAACAACAGGAAAAACTCAGCTGCTATCAGGACCTCAAGATTGAACTTCAAAGACTCTGGCAGAAACCAGTACAGGTGGTCCCAGTGATGATCGGCACATTGGGTGCCGTTCCAAAAGATCTCAGCCAGCATTTGGAAACAATAGACATTGACAAAATTGCGATCTGCCAACTGCAAAAGGCCACCCTACAGGGATCTGCACACATCATCCGAAAATACATCACACAGCCCTAGACACTTGGGAAGTGTTCGACTTGTGATTTTGCGATACAAAATCCAGCATCTCTATCTTGTTTGCTGTGTTATAATAAAATAATAGAACAATTTGATTTTTCTCACCCCTGCTGCATGACCCTAGAAAATGTTAAGCCACTACTATGGCTACTGATATAGGATGCTGGGCATGAAATGTTTGCCTGAAAATAAAGTTCAGTAAAAATTGGGAAAAAATATGATCATGTGTATTTTCAGATGCAAGAGCATTTCATAGGTTGGGAGCTGATATGCAAAAAGCTATTCTCCTGTTTGTCACCAACCAGACCCATGAGAAACCGCAGGAGCTCTTCACTGGAAGACCTCATTGATGAGGCATATTGTTTCTCCTTCCAATTTTCAGCTACATTCATCAATTAATTTCACAAAATAAATGTCAATTTGGAGATGTTGCTCATCAGTTTTAGCGTCCCCTGATATCAGTTTGGTTCTCCACACAAAGAGGAAGATGGTATTTTGTGCAGAGGAATGTGTCCCCTCTTTGCAGTTGTTCACCACTGGGAATAATAGTAACTGGAATCCTCCCTCTATTCAGAGCCACTGGTAAAGTCACTGGCCACAGGTGCAACCTGGTTTCATCCATACATGTCGGGTATGGCTCCTACAAAGTGCTAGCAATGTTTCATAATCCTCAGGACACCTGCTAGATTCTGAAACAATCCAATTTTAGAAAATCTCAAAATGAGTTTTGGGAATTAAGATAATGAATCTGGAATCCTAATTTTAAATTATCCCCATGTTTAAAAGATTTTTCCAGACAATAATATGTTTGGTTGATTTCAATGCATAATGTTTGCAATCTACATCTAGTTAAATATCTACAGTAACCATGGAACCCATGAATGCAGTTTCACATACCTGTGTGTGTGGAAAATGATTTCTCTGGGAATTTGCTAGATCTTCCATGCAATTTTATGGTATACTTTCCCCCCCTGAAAGTTTCCATCAAGTTGCGCTGGATGACATTGCAAATTTCTAGAGATGATACCTCTCTAGGAATCCTTAGGTCCTTACATATGCGGAGACCAGAAATCAGCTAACAATATTTGATTGTCTCAGCAATTGTGGGTAATTGTAATCCATCTGGGAATGTATTTCCCATGGGTACAGAGGTTTTACTGCATATAGTTATATATAGTTTTCATATTTATATTGAGATACTTTCTTTTAAGTTTTTTTGTTTAATTTTCCTTGTTTCCTTGTTTGTCTCTTTGTTATTGTAAGACTTTTTCATAGGTTTCATTCAGCAAACTCCTTCAGACGTGTGTATAAAAACTTCTAGTGAGTTACAGTTTGTGTCATGTTGTGATGGGGGAAACTAGAATTAGTAGTTATTCTCATTAGCTGCTACCTTTATCCTTTCTCGCATCTTTCTTTTTGTCCTGTGATTTTGAAATATTGTGGAATATCCAGTCACAATATTAACATGATGGTGTTCAAACAGAAATTGCTGTATGTATCATCACCATCATTATCATTATAATAATCATCAAAAAGTATACCTACCATGTCCCTTGGGAAGAGTGAATTGTCATTTGTTGTAAATCACCTCTTTCTGTCTAACTGAGATATACATTAAAGTAAAAGCAACTGTTGTGATTGCATTGAACTGCATTTTGTGGCAATGTATACCCATATAATGCAGGTCAGTGCAGTTCAACTGCATTATGAAACTGTGTTATATGGCACTGTAGATGGGACTTTACTAAAAGTGGCTAAGACCCATGAAGCTGGGATTTTTCAGGGGCATACGTGAAAATTTGAGGGCTTTCCCATGTTAGATGATCCATTGGCACTAAAGTAATTTCTGAGTTGTATCCCTTGAAAATTAGGCCATGTATTTGTTCTGTGAACCAGCCATTCAGTATTTCCCCTCTTTTTTGTATGTGTCCATATGTATGTTCTAGTGACATTCCAAGGATTCCTGAGACTTCTCATCCTCCACTAGAGTCTAGTGAGTATGCACTTTGTTCCTTTTTTTGCTTTGATAGGAGACTGTATTTGTCCATAAGATTTAATTCTGCAATATCCAGTCTGTTAGCAGTGTCATTGCCTAAAACTTGTTTTGCCATCAGTGGGTTTAATCTACAAAGACTTGGTCAGTACAACCTTTATGCAGAGCCTTTATGTGTATCAGTGAGATCTGCTTAGATGATGTGCAGGACTCTGCCCAAAATGCATGGGATAAGAAACAGTAGCAATTCATAATATCCAGTGGGGTCTTTTTTGAATGATCATAGTTGTCTGATAAGAGTACAGTTCACTCTTCTCCTTGCTCAGTATACATCTCAGAGGAATTCTGCATGTTGACGGGCGGCATTCCCACTATTTCTAAAGTTCCATGTGAAAACTGAGGTTGTTGAGAATTCTTTTTTGTTCTTGTACAATCAGTTCATTAAGGAACTATCATAATAGGACCCTTTTGGAGATTGTATATGCAATGCCACTACAAGTACTTAAGATTCTTTTACTTGCATGTCCTCTACCAATTTGTAAATTTTAGCATTTAGTAGTATTAGTATCTGAAGGCTCCATTGTTCTTCTCCTACTAATGCACAGTACAATCATCAATATGATATCAATATTATATGACTATATTTGAGGCCAGTTTCTTCAATGTCCCCAATCCAATTTTTAGGTTTAAGAGATAAGAATGTATAGTTTATTTTGGCTTTAGAATGATTAAATAGTGTCAGTTATTTGTAGTGCATGATAATATTTCCTCAAAGGAAAGCCATTCTCACAGATACATTACTTACTATAAATGATACGAACTTATGGAAACAGAGAAAAATGCCACAGAGTTAATTGACAGAAGTTCGTTTTATACTTGGAGAAATTAAAAGAAAATTAAAAAAAATGATGACATTACTCCCTGTGCAGAATACTACAGACCAACACCACACTCACTAGCTCTGTTTGATGCCCCTGTCAGGTTAAAATCTGGGGAAGGTACCCAGCTTTTTTCCCCCATGGCAAGCCCTGAACATGTTTTCTTAGGACTTCTTTTTCCTTTATAAAATACAATTTCCTCACTACAGCAACATTATTTCTGACTTTTCATGATTAGGGATGAGTGGGATATTGAGCTTGAAAAGGAACTTGTGCAAAACATCACAATAAGTTAAAAATTGATTTTCTTGCCTTATCAGTTTCCTTGTTTTGTTTTCACTTCTATTCAAAGTTTAACATTTTGTTTAAAATCTTAACATTTAATTGATTTTTACAATAATTTTCATTTTTTTTCCTATCTCCTCTCTCCCTATCTTCCCCTTTGTATTATTTTTCTTTCTACCATGGTATTTTTAAAGTTTCTGCAGCTATGGAAAATGGGCTAAAAAGGGAAGGTACTATGTTCCTTTTCTTATCATTATTATTGTTACTGTTATTTTTGCTAGAGGAATCATTTGACCCTCACTTTATACATACGGAAAGAAGGATTTCCTTTCTAATGTGACTGGTCAACCACTGGTCTAGGAGAATTTCAGATTGTGGGTCACATGCAGCCCAAGGTCATTTATCTCTCCCTTAAGTGTCCCTTTCTTGGGGGGATGCTGTACCCATTTTGCTACATTTTATCCTCCCCCTTACAAGGTAGTATCTGTTTAAACCTCAAAATTTTGGGACTCGTCAATTTTTCTAGGGTGGGATGGGGGGGACACAGGAGCTTATGAATGGGCCCGGTTAGTAGGGAATCACATGGAGGGCTGATATAATCAACAGTTCCTGGCACTTATCTAGCTCTATATTGATTGATATTTTTGAAGAGGTGATTCTGCAAGCACATTTGAAATTTAATTGATATTGTCTAAAGGAGCATTAGAAAAATCATCTTACAATATTCATGAAATTGATGTGTTTTTTCCCCCACCCCAACCCCTTTCTTAGGTTCTAGTTCATTTGAATCTCAAAAAATGGAACGGCCTTCAATTTCTGTTATTTCCCCTACTAGTCCTGGAGCCCTAAAAGATGCCCCACAGGTTCTACCTGGGCAACTCTCTGTAAGTGGAAATTTATTTTCACAGTGGGCGAATAATTCCTCTGTTGTTATAATGTATACCACCTTCCTTGTTCAGTTGTGATTTTTAAAACTCCCCATAGTGTGCTATAGTTAGAAAAAAGCAACTGCAAAGTTTCACTCTTTACATAGTTTTATGTCTTCCTACCAATGAGAACACATAGTTATAAGCAAACATACATGTGAAGTGTGGGCCAAATTTGGACCAGAAAGATCAAAAGGGAAGGAGATTTCTTTTGCCACCAGAAGAAATCTCATGGACCACTTTTTCTAATAGCCATTTACCACCCCAGAATGTGTGTGATGAAGTATTTTGATGACCAGGGTTTGTCATCTCAGGAGCTCTCAACAATATGACATTGCATCACACATTATCAGGGAATTTGGGATGGTTGTGGTAGAATTTAGTGGGACAGTTGGGAGGAGCTTCAGCAAAGCCAGCAAATTTGGCCCTACTTTTTTCCCCTAGTTTGGCACTCTTTCAGAATGATGTTGGTGCCTACATATAGGATCAGACTGATTATTTGCATGAATGATCCCCTCTCCACAATTTTCTTATAATTCACTTTATATTTTGGGGATAAGGCAATGTACTGATATTTCTATCATGGTGAAAAATATAGCTTCTGAAATTGAATAAAGAAAAATATATGGGTGAAAACATTGTCCTTCACTTTAAAATATGGCATGCATGCAGACTAGCCTATGTACAGAATATATTTTATGTTATACAGTATTTGTAAACGAATTGCAAATCTGTAAGGCCTGTCTTGAAAATTTATGTTCATATAAAAAAAGCTTCAGTATTTTACTTCTTCCATGTTGTGCTTTGTACACGGAACATCCAAGGTCTAACAGAACTTCATTCACATAGCCACATATCACCATGGTGCTTTCTGATGGAGCCAATCCACATACATTCAGATAGGAGTTATGGAAAGCTGTTGTTACATAGTATGGACCATTGTGATTTTATCCTCCTGCTCAGATGTCTATTTGAGCATGTTTTCAATTCTGAACACATGTGTGTGAGAGGGGGGGGGGGAGAAGGAGAGGGGAAGAGGGAGTGTTTTGGTGGTGGGAATGCATGAGTCTGCCAAGCTGCTGTATTCTTTGTACTAGTGGTAATTGTCCTCCAACCCCAGTGATCATATTGTCATCCCAGTTCTGGGTCTCTAGGTTTGATAGTGTATAAATTCAAGATATGGAGAGAAAATGAATTCAAATAAATGCATTTTAAGTCGCATTTATATTTTTAGGTTAAACTATGGTATGACAAAGTGGGACATCAGTTAATAGTGAACGTTCTTCAAGCAACAGATCTGCCACCTAGAATAGATGGACGACCAAGGAATCCTTATGTGAAAATGTATTTTCTTCCAGACAGAAGGTAGTAGTTCTAGTGTAAAATCTGATCGATTATATGAACAACTGAAAATAATGTTATGTTAAAATGAGCATATGTTTCATAATGTTTCATATAAACCATTAAAAAGTTATGAATAACTCCATATTTAAAGTAATTTATGCTTACTTAAGACTGCCCTCAGTGAAGACTAAAGGACAATTCTTAATGAGAATTAGTAACATCATTTTGATGAATGCTAGAACTCCAGTCTTTTCTACAAAATAGTAAGATATTCTGAATACACATTCTTTTCCCCCATCCTTATGGGTGCAGTTTGTTTTTATATTCCTTTGATTTTTTCATGTTTCCTAGACCAATTGGACATGGTCACCAAACAATCAACTGATGTCCCTTTCTACATTTAATAGGTGACTTCTAGATAATGACTAGTCTCTTAATGGTTCCATATGTTTGTCTGACAATAGTAATTCATAGACCGGGGGATTCTGGATGTTATAGACCAAAAGAACAATATTTCCAAGTTCTGGACTCCTTTCATTTTTCAAGTTGTGGCTCCACTTAAAGTGGCTACATATCAATCTGTGTTTCCTGTTCCAAGCGTACTCTTGGGAACACTATGTGACTAAGCAGCAAAACTGAGCGATGGCCCCTTTGTTCGTTTTGTAAACCGCTTGCCAATGGATGGAAGCCAAAGTCCCACAGCCAAACCAGCAATGACCTATCAGCACTCTGTTATGAAACCGGCAATATGAGATGACAATCGAGATGACTTGCTTTCTGCACCATGATTTACAATATTGTTTTATGTTTCAGTGATAAGAGTAAAAGAAGGACCAAAACAGTAAAGAAAAGCTTAGAACCAAAATGGAACCAAACATTTCTCTATTCACATGTGCACCGTAGAGATTTTAGAGAACGGATGCTAGAAATAACTGTCTGGGATCAGCCACGAGTACAAGAAGAAGAAAGTGACTTTCTTGGAGAGGTGAAAGAATGTGTTGACATTGTAAAGTAGTTATATTTTGAATATGTAATGGAATTTCAAAAGGCTAGATCTCATTGTTGGTCTCAATTAGACTAGGCCCACTTAATCAATTAGATCTTTTAAGGCAATACTTACATAGGATCAGTTGATTCAATTGACCTACTCTAATTAAAACTAACAGATTTAGTTTAAAGGGTCTTATTTTTCTGGTTTGAACTAAGAACAAGCTTTGCATTTCCCCACAGATCCTGATAGAGTTGGAGACAGCACTTTTAGATGATGAGCCACACTGGTATAAGCTGCAGACACATGATGAATCCTCACTACCTCTGCCTCAGCCATCACCTTTCATGCCAAGGAGACATGCTCATGGTGGAGAAAACTCTAGCAAAAAATTACAAAGTAGGTCCAGCTCTCCATTTCGTCTTGCTAGTACCTTTTGCCTAATTACTATGGTATAAAAATATGGTATGATACAACTGAACATTATCTGCAACATGTTCTTTAAAATTTGTGCTTCTCCAACATTAATACACATAAAAATACTGTAGGTGTGAACACCTAGAAATTAGGCACATGCTTCAAAAGTGAGTGTATAATGTCAATGTTATCCACTTAGTGGATCCTATGTTGATAGTAACATAGTGTGGATGCAGTCCCTTCACACCAGGGACGCACTGAATTCAACCAATATGGTCCTGTAAATGTGACTGAACATTGTATAAAATGTTTCAGTTGAATGAAAGGTCCAGAATACTTTGGCTTTCTAATGACTTTGGGAAACTTGAATGTTATTTAGAACAAAAAAAAGGTAGCTTCATGGGAGAGGAAAAATAAATTTATAAAAAATGAGTATAGATACATAAAAATGAAAGCAGTTAAGGTAAAACTGTGTGAATTCTGAGTTATCAAAAGATAGTAATTTTACCAGTCATATGGCAACCATTGTTTTAGGTGAGTAATTGTAACTGCAGTAGAATAATGAATGTGGATAAAACAGAATAGCTACCAGTTCAAGGTATATTATCCAGTTTTCATTTTTCCTGAAATCGCCAAAATGTTGACCTACCTAGTTTTTTATTCAGTATCAGCATTTGGAAATGCTTTTGACACCTCTAAGATGAAAGCCTGTAACTTGAGGTATACTTTTTCTCATACAATCTGCTCTACTTATTGTTGTGTTCCTTCAAGTCATTTCAGACTTATGACAACCTCAAACTCTGGAGCTCAGGACAGGCATTTAACATCACTTTTGCCACAGCTTTTTGTACTTCTGTAGATGTGTCAGAGTGGCCATTTCTTTTATTTTAACCAAACACTTTAGTAGAGACACTATTTCCAGAGATTACAGCACAATCTCTTTAAGACTCATTTTATGATTGTTTTCTTATATTATTAGTAAAAACGTTCTATTTAAATTTGAATGTAACCCATATTTGAATTCCCAGAATGACTGGCATTTTAAAACTTATTTTAACCCTTTACAAAAGAAACAAGTATACAGGTATCTATTTGCCTTACTGTTGCACAGGATCTCAGCGAATCAGTGATAGTGACTTCTCAGATTATGATGTTGAGGATGGTATTGGAGTAGTTCCTTCAGGTGCGTGGGTGAAGAGCATGGTCCTACATCCTTTGCTTTTACTTACCTCCCCCCTCCTAGTTTGAATTTTAGATGTTCTTTTTTGAAAAACAATGAATTGAGAGATGATACTTTTAGAAAATAGTTTGATTCATTATTCCATGGTGATCCTTTTGTGATGTCTGCACCATCTTAAATTTTATTTCTTAATGAAAAATACCCATATTCTCCTTCCCCCCATGCATTTGCAGTGCTCAGTGTAGTTCATACCTTTTTAAAGAACAGTAAAGTACAACAGAAATCAACCAACCAACCAAAAACACCAAAAACAAGCATCTGATCTTTCCTACATCTGAATATTTCATGAGTCAAGTTTGCTTTTTGGCAATTTTTCAATATACGTTCTGTATATTACAGAATGATGATGATGAGTCTATCTGAAATATGGTTCATTTTGGTCACTTTGCTTATTGCCAGACAGGTTCACCATGAAATATATTGAAAATGCATGATTTTATATGAAGTGCATGAAGCATGCCTGTCTCTCTTGTACTTCCCACCAGCATTCATAAGTGTAAATGCAGAGTAAGGTCCTTAGTGGTTGCACTCAGGCAAAGTTGGCAATCTTAGATCGCCATTGAGATTTTATTAACATTTCATTGTTGCCGATTATCATCTGATCAAGAAAATCTGCTTGAAAATGTTTAAGTAGCTATGCCAGGTTAGTATTGTAGTCAATATTATTCTGCTGGTGTATCTTTATATACCACTCTCAATATGACCAATTAATATTGTACAATTTATCTACTGATACGAATTTATTTTCATATTATTTAACAAAGGCATAAAAAGACAATAGCATTATTTTAAATGGCGATTTAATAAAACTGGGAGAAAAAGCTATTTTGGCATAGTACTTGGACACAACTAATTTTTTTTACAATGAACACAACCCATTAGTTTAGTCATGAATTCTGGATAATTTCAGCTGCATTTTGTCTTATGCTAATGAACTATCTTATGTCTCAATATATCTAGACATGTTAATCCCAATGGCTCCAGAATGTTTTTCCATTTTAGCCTAAACTGTTTGAATGAAAGCAACGTATTTTCATTTCCTGTACTTTTATATAATATGCATCTGAAACCTTGACCTTCACTAGGAGATGAGTGTTGTTTTAACACAAGTAATTAAAACTCTAAAAGGATCCCCCCCCCCCCATTGGACATTCTAGGGAAAGTTTTTGCAACGTGACACACACAATTTTCCATCCAGCCATGCAAACATATGAGAAAAGTGCATGCAATCTGCTTTGGGTGTCTGTCAGTCTATTATATTTGGTTTATGGTTTCCTTTAAACTCAACACTGAGTCCAGAGTTCCCTAAGAACCAGTACTGTCTGATCCATACATCAGTTCCTTTAATGAAGGGAAAATGATATCAGTATTTGAAGTCCTACTTAAATCATCATGCCTTAAATTGATCGGAGAGTTGCAAACACACTTGTTCTCAGGATTCATTTTTTGCCTGTTGTTGAGAGAGTTTGTGAATTTTGTATTTTTCATGTCCTTTTGGATAAAGAGGGATTGATTCATCATAACATTTGTGCATGGATAGTTTTTCCTGTGAGAGAAAACAATGTTAAAAGACATCCCGCAATTAGCCATTGGTGAGTTTTTCTAAGAGAACAGAAAGCACCATCTAAGGTTTTCCTTCATTTATGTTATGCTAGTAATTTGCAGTTTTGATTACAAGCAAGTACCTTTCTCTTAGACTTGGTTCTTTCTGCCTATCCAGCTTTGTGATGCAGTGTGAGGCTTCTCACAATTAGAGAAACCTTTCTATTAAGTCAAAGGCAGATCAAGTTCTAAGAGTAGTTTCACATTCAGCCATATTGGGTCTAATGACCTCTATGCCATACTTATGTTTGCAGGTAATTTAAATGAAACTTGAACATAGGCTTCAGTCCCAAAACAGCTTACTCCTATGCAATTCTGTGGATTACAGTGATTTTTATCAATACATATTTTTCTGTATTCCAGCCAAAGATGCAAACGTTTCATTTAAAAATACTAAGTAGTTGAAAAAGTGACCCTTGTGGCAAATAATATCTAACCCTTAGGTATTATATCTGTTCCTGTTCACTTTTTCACCCTTGGGGATTTTTCAGTCTGCACGTAAAGTCTCCTGTATGTATGTTTGTACCTTTTTCTCTATATACATTTATATATAATGCTGTTAGACTGCATGATATTTCAGGATTTTCAGTAGTTAAGTAGTAACTACCTGAAAATCTTATAACGAGCAAGAGATGCTTCCCTATTGAACATGTTGCCGTTGCTGACCTGAACTAACCTTGTTTTGTTACATTTTTATCAGTAGGTTATAGGTCTAGCACTAGAGAAAATAAATCTACAACGTTAACTGTGCCAGAACAGCAAAGAACAACCCATCATCGTTCGCGATCTGTTTCTCCTCACCGTGGTGACGAACAGGGCAGGACCCGTTCTCGTTTACCAAATGTGCCATTACAGAGGTAGGCTTGACAGTGTAACTACTTTCACTGTGCACCCAGATTGGGCACAATCCAGTTGCAGGCAAGCACCTTTGAGTCCTCCTGATTGTACTGAAATCTCTCCCTCCCATTGGAATGAAGTGGACCTCAGAAGTGCTAACTGAATTGGACCCATGTATGTGTTGTTCTTACTGGACAGTTTTGCACAAACTCTCTCTGTGTGATCATCACACCATAGTGGTGGCTGCTTCTGTGATGAGCCATTTGTCTGGAGTGATCTGCCATAGCAGAGAATGCCTGTACACTGTGGCATTAATGCAGTTTGACACCACTCAATGCCATGGAATCGTGGGAATTGTAGTTTTACAAGGTCAGTTTGCCTTCTCTGTCAAAAAACACCGGTGCCTCACCAAACCACTACAGCCATGATCCTATAGCATTGAGCCATGGCAGTTAAATGAGTATCAAATTGCAGTAATTCTACAGTGTAGATGCGCCCAGAAAATCCCTACTTTACTATGCTGTGTCTAAAGGATATATACAATGCTCTAATTTCCTTAGTGAATATCTCAAGAATGTGAAAGCAGAGTAAAACAGAAGATTTCCCCAGTCACACTCTTCTAAAATTGTTCTATCAAAAATAATTTCTGTCATTTCATTTTTTTTCCCCATGAATAATATCTCACCATTTCCTGTTTCCATGTTCAAAAACAATCATACTTAATCAAACACCCTTTAGCTGTTCTGGCTTTTTCATTGCCCAGCATAGTCAACAGTGTAGGGAATATGGGAGTTGTAGTTCAAGCCATTTGGAAAACATTGGATTGGGAAGTGTGCTGCTTACATGTAGAAATGGAAAAAGTGGAAGGAGAATTGCTTAAATGTTGAGGTACTTATATTAAAAAGAGAAGTAAAAGCACTTACACATATTATAAGGCAGAAAAATGGTAGCCACATGAAACAGCAAGATTGGAGATGTAAAGGGCTTAACAAACGTCCAAGGCATAAGATAAATGCTGAAAAGATTGAGGAGGTGGTAATAGAAGAGAAACCCCATCTACACTGCCATATAGCACAGTTTGAAACTGCATTATATGGTTAGTGTAGACTCATATAATGCAGTTTATCTCCATTCAATTACTTTGTATGCAATCTATACTGACCATATAATGCATTGTTAATGGGGCCTAGGGTGAAATTTGGAGTTTCACAGATTGCCCAGACAATGGATGATAAATCAGGTAATGATTTTTCCCCAAGATGTTCTGTTATCAATTTCTTTTGCATAATTTTTTTTTAAATAATGTAGGCAGCCATGACTGTGAGAAAAATAAATAGGGATGGTTTTTTCCCGTATTCTAACAACTAGAAAACCCACAACCACTATATTTAGCTGGTATTCTCTTGATGCGTATATAGCACTAGGCTTCCTCACATGTCAGGTGCCTCCAGACAAACAGTTCACTTTACTGAGACAACACCATACTGAACAATTTAAAGAAGTAACAGTTGAGTATATTCTTTTGATGCCAACTGTATTACTAAATTCTGAATTCATACTAATAATATGTAGCTACTCTAAGTGATAATTTGACTAATAGGTAATCTTGAATTCATTCCTTTCATCTTACTTTGAAATCCCTGCTTCCTTTCTCTCCATTCTTATCAGTTTTCCCCAGATTCTTCCCCTGTAAGTCATAATAATCGCTGAGATGTTATCTGTGTATCAGTCAAAAGCAAGAGACCTACACCAAGGTGTATATTTTTCAGTGTCCTGTCCCCTCTATCCCACCCCACCTGCATGCATCCATGAGGAGCTAGTATGGTGTAATGCAGAGGTTTCCAAACTTGTTAGACTACTTCTCAGGCCCCTTCTACACTGTCCTAGAACCCAGGATCTGATCCCAGATTATCTGCTTTGAACTGGATTATATGAGTCTATACTGCCAGATAATCTGGGATAAGCAGATAATCTGGTGTCAGATCATGGGTTCTAGGACAGTGTAGAAGGGGCCTTAAAGAAACTCCAACCTTGAATCTACTGGTTAGGAATTCAAGGATTCATAGTCCAATATCAGCCAATGACAAAAAGTTGGGATCTACTGTCGCAACTGATAAGGATATTGGACTTTTGGAAGAATTAAGATAAAAAACTCCAATTAGCTGTGAATCTGATTTCCTCTAGCATGATTCCCTTGTTCTCCAGCTATTCTATAGCACAGAATAGGTGAATAATATATGTAGGGATGAATACATATCTCCTGGAACAGAAATGAAATATATTCATTCTGTGGTATCCTGCAAGGGAGATTTTACTGCTTAAAACAGCAATTCAGGTTTTTTTTTTTTTGGTCATAGCAGAGATTTAGAATCAAAAGTGTCCCCTCCCCAGCTGGCTTTGGTGTGTGTTGGGAAGTGGTATTTCTCACTTATACCCATCTTCTGCTATGACGGTTTTGATTAAATCAATAAGAAAACTTGAAGCATGCTATTCAAGAAGAAAGGCATTGTGTTTATATGCTTCTATATACACTTCTAGGAGTTTAGATGAAATTCATCAAATGAGAAGATCACGTTCTCCAACTAGACACCATGATGCCTCCCGAAGCCCAATTGACCGCAGGTCCAGAGATATGGATAGTCAGTATTTGTCCGATCAAGAAAGGTATGGGCTTTTGTTATATCTTAACAATCTGAATCTACAACAAAATGTGTAATTGGAGCTGGCACTGAAAATACAATTCCACAACAGTAGTTGGAAATAATCATACCTATAACGTTGCAAACACCACTAACATCACTAGATTTGTTTATGTTTTATGCTTAGAAGTCCAATGTGGTTATGAGATGGAAGGATGCTCTCCATCAGTGTTGAAATTGAATTTTTAAAACTAGTTTGTTTTTCTCATTTTACTAAAATCAAATTTTGTACAATAGCAGAAAATGTAAATAAAACAGGCTTTTTGGAGTGTATTTAACAATACTTTTATTTTCATGACTCAGTACTTGTCAAAACAGTTTTAACCCTTGAACCATCATGACCAGAATGTTGAAACGTTTAATTCAGTTAGAATAAACATGTTCTAGATTTGAAAAGACCACATATCCTGTATGTAGGGTTAGTGCAAAAGTGTTGATCTTTACCCAGTTACACTGCCACAGTGTATTTTTCAATCAATTCTTTGATATGTTTCTCAAACCATACATGCATATTTCCTACAATAGTGCTTTAATAACATGACTGTCTATTCTGAAGAAGCTTTCACTCCGTGACACAATTTGTATTACTTCGGCTGTCATTTCAATTAGGCAAAATGCTTTCGTTTCCTTTATTCAAAATTGGATCAAATGTGGTTTTTCTCCTGAATGATTCTCCTCTGCTTTAGGTACTATTGGAAGTTTATGCTGTTATTTTAACATATGTGTGTATAAACATATCAGTACACTCATTTGTATCTGTATGCACACATACAACACATAGGTTCCAGCTTTATAGATCTATGGGATGTCATTGCTAACCCAGACTTCTTAGGTTCATAGGGCCTTTCTACATTGCCACATAATCCAAAATATCAAGGCAGATAATCCACATTATCTGTTTTGAACTGGATTATCTGAGTCTACACTGCCATATAATATAGTTCAAGACAGATAACCTGGATTTTATATAGCTGTTTTATATATAGAAGGGGCCTTAGTCTTATAGTCAAAATTGTTCCTTCCCCATTCCAACCTTTCTTCTTCCTCTGGAATTTTGCAAAAGCCAAAAGTTCTTAATATTTCCTTTTAAATTGAAGGCAGCTTTTTGTCATCCCACTCTTTCATCACAGTCAGTTGAGTGAGTAGTCAATTGAGGCAAGCAGCAATGTAAATTAGACTGGTTTTACTTTCAGCCAGGTGGATTCTGGCAGGAAAAGCAACCAGGAAATTCATTGGGAATAAAGCACTCGCGTAAGAGTATTTCAAAATGAGGAATAGAAGAAAGGATACAAATTACTGCATTATCCTTAATATGTTCAAACTGTTCCATTTCCTTTCATTTCTCCTGTTGTATACCAGTTTTACATACAAAACATTAGGGTTACTTTGTGAGGTGTGTTTACCCAATATCTTACTAACCGTTCTAGTATTTTGTATTTGTAGTATTCTACTAGATAGATGTATAAATTACAAATTTTGATAATTTTGTTCTTGTATAATATAATTATGTTTTGTCTTGTGGCTAATAACATTTCCAGATAATTTTCATACATGAATCTAGTTAAATATTGATTAACATTTAATTTAACATTTTCTCTCTGTATTGACATAGTGTTTAGTAGATTCCCCAACCACCCCTTTTTCAAATGATACATCTTCATAAAGAAAAGAAGTTGAAACTGGACGATATCCAATGGAAGCCATCAGAAAACAAAAGGAAACATGACTCAAGGTGTTCAGAAATGGTTTTTTTTTATTAGTAGAAACTCCCAAGGCATTTCAGCCTAATTGTACTTTTAAGGCTTTCTTTAGAGGACTATTTAGAAGCAAACTTTAGAACTACTGTATTAGGAACTCTCAAACTGACACTGAATTTTATCAGTAGTTCAGATTATGATGTTGATTATAGTATTGGAATAGTTCCTGCAGATTTTTTTAAATAATTATAATTCTTGCCACTCCAGACAAGCCTTGCATTAAGTGGCCCATGTAGATGGGCCCCAGAACAACAACTTTTGCAATTCATTATTCTGTTGTCAGTGCTTCGGTTTGTTTCCAAGTTTGAGCAAACAGTATTTTTGTTGCAGTTATGTATCAAAGAAGCAGATATTGTGGATGAACAACAGGATATTTACTATTCAGTTCTTTATCTACAATCCCCAACAAAAACATTTCTGGTAACACTACAAAATCTGTCTTAAAAATATTTGAATTAACTTTTAAATCTTAGGGTGGTTCTACATAGACCAAAAAAGTATCAATCTAGTATCCCAGGGCGCTTCCAGACAGCACCAAATCACACATTTTAATTAGGGGCAAAAAACAAACAAACCCCAGGACCTGCAAGCAGGTCCGCACACACAGACCTGTTGGCCCCGGGATGTCTGACTCTGTAGTCCACGCTTCCTGCTTTGTTCCGAGGTTTTGCAGCCCCCAAAATAGCCACTGCAGGACATCCGGCAAAACCAACCAATCAGGAGCAGACATTTGAAACTCGGAAAGAAACCAAGATTAAAAATTCTATGCTTTCTGAGTTCATGGAAAGACAGGCATTGGAAGGTACAGATTTCCGGTTCAGAACCAGGATATTCCTGCACCTGGAAATCTGCCGTTTATAGCTATTGCTTCTATGTTTACAGGGCATCTGGCCACCCGGGGATAAAGGTACGTGCCCCTAGATTCTGGATTTCACCCACTTGGCAGCTCAATTGGGACTCCCTCAACTGCCTTGGAGGTAGCAGGGAATCCGCACTATAGCTTGGCGCCACTGGGCAGGGACCCTAAATTTCATCATTGCTCTGCCTATGTCACAGCTGGGGACAGCTGCAACTCCCACACCTACTTTATCATTTATGTTCTCGCTAACACTTAGGTGGATGGAAAGGAGAAAAGGTAGTCGGGGTGTTGCAACTGTTGCCAATTGCAATACAGGGAGAAGGAACAGGAGGGAACTGCCATGTTGTGCCCCTGGGCTGCCTGAATAAGAGCTTACAGTCAAGACAGCTGCCACCAGTTCTGGGTAGGAATCAGCTCAGCTGTCTTGACACCCCTCACTTGGGGGAGAACCTGGATCTTGGCTCAGGATTTGGGGTTTTCTTTGAGCTAGCATAACTCAGAGGTGGGCCACATTGAGGTTGCCTTCTTCTGTGTTAACTGGATCAGCCCTGTTTGGTGGTTAGCAGCCGCAGGGCTGTTGTAAGGTCACACTGACTTAATTGATCAGTGTAGATGCACTGCTAAGACTCATAGCTTTTCACTTCCTTGCAAGTTTTGCACATGTAGAAAAGAAATCTCTACTTGTCTTGACAGCCCCATGATAGTTTTAAAGCATTTGTATATATTTTCAACAGCTTATTTGGAGTTGAGTACAATCTGTACATCATCTTATATGTTTTCTGTTAATTATTACACAAGGTACATTGTATACCTTTCATCCATATTTTTCCCAAACATCCATTTGACCATTATGCCCAAAATTAGGCCCACTTTGTCATGTGACCTTTTACAGGTTGATGCTCTGTCTTCAGTTTAAAAAGTTTTGTATGCTTTTTAAATTGCATGATCATCATCTTAACACAATTTTGAATATGTACCATCTTCAGTAGCTAGATCTCTCTTATTTTGATTAAATCTCTCTTTAAGTTGCAAATTTGAAAACCGGTTAAAATCTTTACCTTCCTTAAAAAGCATCTCTCCTGATCTGAGTTCCCAGCTGTCATTTTTAAAGTACAAAATATCTCCACAAATGAAATATTTCCAGTTTTAACCCATTCTATCCTTACAAAAGCGTCTTGTGGAAAGTATCTAATGTCATCTTGGGGAAAACCCTCTACCCATATTCATTCCAGAGTCTTCATTTTAAAAAGAGAGTGTACATTAATTGTATTATGCCAAAGATAAACATACTTCTCAGATCTGAGGTCATGACCTCCACATTCCTTTAGCTTCTGAGATGAGTATTCATATACCCAGTTTTACTCTTTTACTAAATATTTTGATGGTTCTTAGTTCATAAAATTCAGAATTAACCCCCAGAGGAAAGCCTTAAATGTCGACAAATGTCAGAATACACTGAGCTTTTCTACTGATAAGACAATCAATCTTTGAGCACTTTGAAATGTGTCTGTTGTATCTTCTGTAGGCACCTTCATGAAGAACCAACAAGATTTACTCTAGTAGTCTTGGAAATTTATCTTTATAATGTTTGTCATTCATGACACATAGTTGCATATACAATTTCAAGGATGTGAACAAAACTCATTTTTATGCAGAATGCATTGATTTGTATGAGAAAATATTGATTTGAAAAGATTGGGGTTTTGTGCAGAAAACACATACAAGCGTTTTATTCTGTACAAGGAGTCTATGCAAATGTGTACAAGTTGTGCAAATGCAGATGCCTGCACAGAAAAACAGGTTTAGTTTTCCTCTGTGAATTTCCTTTTAAACAAATGATTTTTTCCCAGGAATCAACACATTTTCTAGAAAATAGAAGCAGGTGTGTAGTGCATAAATGATTTCCCCCCAGTTAAGTTCTGAGATTTGAATAGTGCTTGAAAACTGAACAGAAACCCTGGGAATATAATTGCTGAAATTACTTTTTTGTCACATTGGAATGAAATAAATGAAGATTAAGTGACTAACAATGATGCTTTGGGAGTTGGAGCATAATCCTACCACTGCTCAGTTATGAGTGTCGTGTTATTATATTCCTTTCCCCTTAGAAGTACTTTTCTTGGCTTGACTTTAAAACCACTTGAAGTGCATAGGATTTAATCAGCCTAACGAAAGGGTTGCAACATTGAGACTGGCTAAATCAGTCAACGGTTTTATTGATATTTAAAAGAAGTTTTTCAATATGTCTTAGCCCTATCAAGGTAACTATTTCAGTTCGAGCATTCTGGTTCATTTATTTTTTTCATTTGCATATCACGGCATAATTCATGCCATTTAATGCTTCATCTTTATATCTGTTTCATTCATCGTCCATCCTGTCTGTGCAGTGAGCTTCTTATGCTGCCCAGGGCAAAACGAGGAAGAAGCGCAGAGTGCCTACATACCGCCAGGTAAATACAGGCATTTGGTAACCAAAATTGCTTATGAATGGTTCTGGTGTATGTGCTTGTTTGTTTTTCTTTTCTTTTATAAGCCATTTGTCTCCCTATGTAGTTCTGCATAAGCAGCATTGCAGGTGAACATCTATGCTTATTTTAAATGCTTACATATCACCATTTGTGAATAGGAGTAAAGTGAGGAGTTTAATGTGGAGCAGTTGAACAGACTGAAATCAAACCATTTGAACAAGGTTGCAGAAGGCCTACAGATGTATGGCAGAATCTTCATTTTATGTTTTGGTTATTAATTTCTGTTCCTTTTTCTAAAAACAAATGTGTTTTAAAATTCAGTTTTATTCTGTGTTCTGTATACTCTAATACTTTGGCATGCTAAATTAAATTCCCCCTTCTATTGAGAATCTTTGTGGTCATGGAAACCCTACAGCATAAATAAACTTCTGAACATCAAGTGGAAGTCCTTATTTTAGCAGAAGAGGGAAAAACATAATTTTTTTATCAATTAAAGAACAAAACTTTAAACTTTGGGTTTTTTACAACAACAAAAACAACAACATCATTTGAAAATGGCCTGAATTCCCACCAAGTTATCCCAAACCCACAACGTTTAAAAGTAAATGTTGAGTCATTTACCTGGAGAAAGATAGGAAATGAATAAAATAAGCAGACGATAGATAGATAGATTTTATACTCATCCATTAACAATATTCCAGTTCTTTTCAGTACCTTAGTAAAATGATTCTGAGCCTCGTTGCTCATCATAGTAATACATTACAAGTAAACTCATTCCACATAATGTTTTCCATTAAAACATTCATACTAGTCATCTTACTAAATGGCTCTTTGGATCTTTGTTAAAGTATAAATCACAGTTTTGCAGACAGATGAACAGGAAGTCATTACCCCTTGGTACAAGTCAAGCTACAGAATGCTCAAGATTGGCCGAGTTATTTTGGCATCTGAGACAGAAATTTTCATTAGTCAGGGAATGCTCCTCAAAGAACTATGTAGTTGTTCCCATCTCCATTTGTTTAGTGCAACTTTAATTGTTTCTTAAAATCAGAACATTACTGGAATAATCCTTAATATCCTTTAGCAATAATACAAAAATGATATATTATAACTGTAACATTTCATTAAGCAAAATTTCATTTTTGTTTGCATGTTTTTGTTTCTTGCATGGACCTTTTTTATCCCCTCCCTTTTCTTTTCTGATCTACTCAAGAAGTTCCATAAGGCATTATAAAACACTGCCGCCCAAGATGCCTTTATTAGAGAATGGCACTTACTGGAATATTTATAGGTAAGGAACCTGTTGATGACAGACCAAATGGCAAATACAAACACATATTTGAGGGGTAGGGGTCAACATTCCAGATACATCAAATAATGGGGATGATAATCTTTAAAGAAATAACATTCAGGCTTTATTATCATTTCTTACCATATAAAATTCAGTCAAGGAAAACACCATAAAGGCAACTTGATTTCACTCATGATGAAACTATCCTTGTAACATTATGTCTTATATAAGACAAACATTTATTTCAGAAATAAAAGCCTGAAGCTGCAGTTCTAAACATTGCAGTCCTAAAGTGTTGAATATACTGGATTTTCTTCTGAATAAATATACTCGGGGTTGTAGCCTTATGTCCCAAATCCCAGCAATTTCCAGCAATTTTATGTTAACATCATAATCTATTTTTGTTTCTTTCTTTTTGTGTGTGTGTGATTTATATATTGTGTGAAGCTTATATTCATTTCTTTTTCACAAATTCTTTTGGTCTGTGAAGCTCAACTCTGCCTGCATGTGTTAAGGCCAAATCTGTGCTTAGTCGGGATGTTTCACTTCTGCGTAATTGCCTTAATTCACGAATACCAAGATTTACAGATGGGCTATTGTTTAGGTAAAGTTTCAATTGAAGTATCATTTCCTAGGTTTATTGGTTTGGTATCACATGTGTCCCTCATTGTAAAGTACAGGCATACCTCTCTTTAAGGCGCTTCACTGTAGAGAGCTTTGCTCATACAGAACTGCATTCCATGCTGTATAATATAATATACAGTATAACACTATACAATATTGTATAGTATTGCTCGCTGAAATCCTCTATGGCAGTTATGAATGCATAACCTTTAGCTATATACTCATGATTATTATGTATTCACAATCTTTACATAGCCCCTGAATTAGAGGTTACGTAAGGATTGGGAAAGTTCTCCAATCCATATTTACTGGAAAACAAGAGTTGTGATTAGTAGGAATCTGTTCCCCTAGCAACTGGGAAGCATCTGGGGGACAATCTTCCACCCCAAATAAGAGATCTCTACTTTTAAAGGGGATTGCAGCAGGGACCTTTTTCTGCCCATTGCAGTGGAGATTGCTCACCCATGAGAGTGGAAATGATAACCAGGCACTTATTGAGACTGTCATTTGCAATATTCACTTAACAGCAATTGTCTGGAATCGGACCTGTTGTATTAGTGGGGTATGCCTGTAGTTTTTTATTCTCCTATCATTTTATGTTGTAGTACACCTGAAAAGAAATGAAGTTTTAAATATGATATTGTGTTAAAGTCTCCTTCCCATTTGTTCATGTATTGATACTACCCAGTATCGCTTCTCACTGCTGAGGTGCAATCTTGCCTATAAAAGCCAACCAAATGGATTTCATGGGCTCTAGATTGCAGCTTTAGGGCACATCTACACAGACTAGGTAATGTGGAATGAAAGTGGCGGAGGATCAAACATACACCTGATCTTAAATACATCAGAGAGTTTAGCTCTGACATGGTTGCAGGATCCATAATATCTATGATTTCAAGGCTGTGGAGGATTCGCTTTTTCCCCTAGAACCCCTGCCTTAATGTGAATGTGTGGGTTACCAGAGTGCTCATCCCTTAATCAGTTTCACCACGTGATGTACTTTACACCTATGTGCACTGATGCACATTATGAGCCCTATTTTGGAGTTTACTGTGATTTTGTTTATGCTGGTTGAAGACCTTCATGCATCATGCCACATTTATTAAAACACTGTATTTCTGATACCTTCAATCCAAGTTATGTGGTCAGTGTAGATGTGCCCTTAGGCATCCTCTTTCTTCAAAGCGACCAAATTCAAGCATTTGCTTTTAAGTTTTGTTGTTGTTGTTATTATTTTACAAATCTTGGAGTTTTTCATCTGGCCAGTTCATTATATCTTTATTAAACCATTGTGACTTGACATCTTATGTAAAAAAGAACATTACCTTATGATTTTATATCTAACATTGTATTCCTTTCTTTGTTTTCTTTTTGCTTTTCTCCTCTTCCTCCTCCTCTTCCTCCTCTTCCTCCCATTGGATGCAATGCACTGGCACTAGTGAACTGCAGCCCTCGCTTGACAGGGCTAGGAGTGCTAGTACCAACTGCTTGAGGCCTGATACTAGTTTGCATTCACCAGAACAAGAAAGGTATAAAATAAAGAATTGTCCATTATTTGTCATCTGTACTGGTGGTCTGTATCAGTTTGTTATTTTTTTCCATGTCAATCTTATATTCATGTGCACATGTATTATTCATATCAGCTTTGATATTTGTAATTTTTTTACACTATCGTCATAAATGTCATGCCAGTTATAGGTTGATGTTGCTTACTACAGCTTTGGCTTCTTCAGCTTTCCCAAGCCTGCCCTCTAGTTCTCCTGTTTCAATTCTTGTTCTTTCTGTCACTCGCTTTTAAACGTCAAGCTAATGCCATTGTTTGCAAAAGTCCTCAGTATGCTGATAATAACATTTCAGTGTTAATTGAGATAGTTTTACTGAACAACACTTGTTATTGTTTCACCATCTAACAAAGTGGGCTATATCCCATGAAATCTTACTTCACAATCAATTTGTTCATCTGTAAAGTGTCACAAGAATATTTTTTCACTTGATTTTCTCTGTCTAAAAGCAAGAGTTATTCGTATTCAACACAAATAATCTTTCACTTTGAGTTTCTAGCTATTCAGCAAATATATATTTGAGAAGTGTGATCTTGCTGGTCAAGAGAGAGGCCTCTTTCCACCAAAAATGGACATAATCCTTGTGTCCTTGAAAGGGACCTTGGGTGTTTTTTTTTCCTAATGTTTCACAACTATTTAAAAATATGGCTTACTTTGACTTATCTGAATACAGTTTTTCCCAGCAGGTTATCTAAATAACAATTTGGAGTTATTATAAATGTTGTAATTACAATCTTTTAGTAAGTTTATGGTTAGATAAACCATGCCAACATCGTAGAGAAAAAGAAAAAGGGTTTTAGGGAGCAGAGAGAGGAATACATTGTTCCCCCGCTACTTCACGGTTCGCTTATTGTGGACTCGCTATTTCACGGGAAATTTATTTATTTATTTATTTGCCCACCCCATTGCTGCTTTTAATAGTTAAGTGGCCTTTCTCCCCCTTGCAAGCCCTGGGGAAAGTGAAGCCCTTCTTACCAGCACCGGCAGGCCCCTTGCTTTGTGTTTGCCATGTTGCCCTGGCTGCCTCTGCTCTTGCAGCCAGGGAAGAAGGAAAGCTGCTCCGCCCAGTAAGCGAGTGAGCAAGGGAGGGAGGGTGAGAGAGAGAGTGAGGGCGGACGGCAGCAGAGGAGCGTGGAAGAGGCGGCGAGGTTCCTTTTTCTGCTGCCACTCCAACCGGCCACACCGGGAAACGTGGAAAACTCAGAAGAGGGACTCGGAAGTCCCGCCCCCTCTTCTGAGTCACTACTTCGCAGATTTTCACTTATTGCGAGGGGCCCTAGAACATAACCCCTGCGATAAGTGAGGGAACAGTGCTCTGCAATGCTGTGATTTGTAGCTTGGCGAGGCACCAGCATTCCTTGGCAGCTCCCATGATCCCAAACTACAGTCCCCATGACTTCATAGCATTGAGCCAGGGCAGTTAAAAGGGATTCATTCCACAGCATAGATACATCCCAAGGTTTTCTTTTCCATCACTAGAAGCTTTTTAACGAAGGAATTATAAGCAGACAGCAACCCTAATACGTACTTTTTTTGGCCAAATTACAAAGAGAGCACTTTTTGTCGTGGTGCATTACATTCTGCAGCAAATCTTTTTTTGATTTCAGAGTTTTGAAAATTGAGATGCGCATTAGCTTCAATGGCACATTGAATAAATATGGGATTTTTTTTTTCAGTTTTTCCCTCTATTCTTCAGAATGCCAAATTAAAGGCTACAATTGCTTTCCTATGTTTGGAGGTTTTTTAAATTGAAAATCATACCAACAGTAGTAGGATCACCTTGAATCCCTTCTTGAAAAAAGGTGGGATGCAAACTGAATAAAGAAATAGGACCACCTTAGGGACATCATAACTAAGAAATGACTCGAAGGTACACACCAATGTAAGTCACTTTGAAAGTAATAGTATTAAATTGGTATAGAAGTTTAATGATCCTCCCTCCATTTTTAGCACAAAAGAAGGACAAGCGTTTAGAAAACAAAAACAGAAAAGCTAAGTAGCTGGAGAGCAAACAAAGGAATGGGATTGTTTTTGTTTACAAAGCAGTATGTATACTAAGTACATTGGTAGGGCACTATGTCCTTGTGCAAATGAATTAAAAGTAAAATAATTGAGCCAGGCTTTGCTGTTTGAAGGTTTGTTTCAGAGTGCCAACATCTCTGAAAGCAATTGGCATGAATCTGAATTGTGCTGAAGTCTAGAGCCATAGCAGAGTACAGATGAGATATTGCCTACACCTAATAGTGCTAGGTTTTTAAAATAGCAATAAGGGAGGGCAGGTTTGATACTCAGGAAGTAGCCAGTTTCTAAATACCAAATGAAAGTGTTCCATTCACTGAGCTATGCATTTTTGAGTAACATTAAATTTTTGTCCTCAATAATAAATTACATGATGCACACATTTCTGTTTTTATGAAGAGCTTGCACTCCAAAATATGAGATTTTTGGCATGTTATGGCCTAAATAAAAGGGAGAACCTTCCAACCCTCATGGGTGATATTCCTTATAATAAGGGATGCCTGGAAACACTACCCACATCTGTGTGAGACCTAAAAAGATTTCTTGCCGCAGCCACACACAGACACCCAAACTTTGGGAGCATCCTTCTTATGTTGATTCGTCATGAATGAACAGGGACAATGTGGTATGGAACCTTTGCTATGAGCCAGGAATATTTTGTCTTTTATATGAATTTAGATCTTGGCTGTGGAGCTCTGAAAGAAGGATCTCTTTCCACAAGGAACTATATTTTGCTGTGTCATGGCTATCTAGTACATTAACTAATTCCGATGAAGGGGAAGCTGCAGTTCTAGCCTTGATTGTTCATATGTTACTAGTCTGAAGGAATAAAAATCATAAGGGGAACACAAGGTTCCTGTACTCCTGGGGTGTTTCTTTTTCTTGCAAACCTCAGAAGCATCTTTAATTTCATTGTGAACTGGAAAAGCTTAACGAAAGAAAGAGAACTATAGTGTATAGTGTGTGTGAGAGGGTGTATATGTGTGTGTGAGAGAAAAATAGAAATCATGTTAAGATGGTTGGTTATGGCTTCTATTGATTTTTTTGTAAGCTGAGAAATAACACACATTTGCTAAGGCATCACTTCATTGTGTTGTCGAAGGCATCACTTCATTGATTTCTATCACTTTACCTCACCATACATTGCAAAGTTAGAGATCCTTTAGAGTTTCAAATAAGACAAAGCCACAAGAGATCACATTATTATACAATAGGCTTGTGGGGGGGGGGGGGGGTAATGCAGTCCTGAAGGCACTTTTGCAGAACTAAAACAACCCAGTTTTTTTTTCAAAGGGTTTTTTTTTTGAAAAATTCTAGGATTGTGGTTAAGCATTTTGGCCCTCCTAGATAGTTCTAAGAGAGGCTTCTGTCTAACCAGGAAGTAAACTAATCAGTTTATAACCAGTAAATTAGACATCATCAGGGTTATTAGGCACAATTTTAATAATCAGTAAAAACAATATATAATACATTAAAAATAGAGGTAGCTGTCCAATGTCATTCTTTCCCAGCCCTATTAGAAAACTTCATCACACAGTGACTCGGATCCCACCTATTTCTTATGCCCAATTTCACTTCATGTTTACAGGCCCATGTTCTTCCTAAGGAAGGACTGGGCACAGTATATTCTCAACCACTGCTTCCATATAACATGATGGTAGATAAACTGAGTCAAAGAACCCACAGGTCTGAACATGCAAGACCTGAACAGGGATTTATATGACAAGGTGACGTGGAGGACTCTTATTCATGGGGTTGCCATAGGTCGAAGTCAACTTGACAGGCAGTTAACATCAACAACAAATACATCTTACACAGGGGCTTATGTGCATATAAATTCTAATCCATGTGTTATGTCTTCTCTCCCATCCAAACGACCAAGAACAAGAAAAGGCCACAGAAGACAAGATCATATAAATCAAGACTTTGCATGTCTGGCTTCTCCCACAGTTTATTGTGGCGTGGCTTGTCATTTTGTTCTATGCAGACAGAGTACATTTGGGAGCATACCTCTTTCTGAAAGTAGGTCCCATTCAATTATTTGACTAGGCATCAATAGCAGGAGGTAGCTGTAGGGTGATGAATCTGTTCCTATTTGTAGTCCAAACATTAAAGGAGAGATGCAAAATGCTGAACCTTATCCTTTAGATTGGTTGAGCACCTTAAGCAGCACAAAGCAAATTCACCACCATACCTGATGTGGGCCTCACCAACTATCAGTGGTAGAAGTATATGAGCTTGTACAGCGATTACTGTGCTCCCCCTTATAAATATATGATTTCGGCTGTAGTTTCTTTGCAAGCATCCTGCCGTTGTCTATCCAGTGTAATGTCTTGTTATATAGAGAATGTCATTGTGTTCAGTAATACCGTATATACTCGAGTATAAGCCAAGTTTTCAGCCTTTTTTTCTCGGCTTGTACTCGAGTAAGGGTCCTGGCTGGCTTATATTTGGGTCAGCTTATACTCAAGTATATAGGTAACCAGACAGTCTTAGCTTATTAAAGTTTTATTGTCTTAAATTACAGTTTTATGTAAATATTCAGAAACATTTAATCTACTGATTTCTCAATTAATGTAATTTTATTGGTATCTTTTTTATTTTTTTATTTTGAAATTTACTAGTAGCTGCGGCTGCATTTCCCACCCACATCTTATACTCAATTCAATAAATTTTCCCAGTTTTTGTAATAAAATTAGGTGCCTCGGCTTATATTCGGGTTGGCTTATACTCGAGTATATATGGTATATTTCTTTCAGAGGTGTTGCATATGTTAGTATCTCTTAAGTGGAATAATAGTGCTTGGAGGTCTTGTTTCAGGAATTATTTTGGATAATTCAAAATAGTTCTCTTGCTTGTACATTTTATACACATTAGATATATTTTTGAAGCAGCTATATTTATAGTCTATAAACTATATTTATATTTTTTTTAGCTTGACACTTGGCTAGTTGAATCAGCTATTATAGCAGATGAACAGTTTTCTGTAACATTAACCCAGATACTCTGGCTTGGCTGCAAAATATCATGTAGAATTTTATACAGTATATAAATCAAACAATAAAGCTTCATTCATTCATACGTGCCTGTGGCACAGAAACTGCACATAGTGTAAATTTAGGAAAGTGGTGTGCTCATAGTCTCATGTGGAATGATGGCATTGGCAGTGAGCCTTGTTTTCCCATTAAGGGCATCACATTAAAAACCTACATCTATTACCTTACATGGTAATAGGTCAGTGCAGATGACAGTCAGCACTTGGCTGAACACACTGAACTAATGTTTTTTACTCTAAGAAACAAGTAAATAGATGCATTGCTGCTGTTGCAGTAGGCAGGAGAGTCTTGAGGGCATTGTATCAATTCTAAACACCAACATGAATATTTGCACCTTCAAGATTACATAGGGAAAAGGAGGAAAGCCTTTCTAAAAACAAGATAAGAAACCACTACAAGCTATTTTTCCATCTTCAATTCTTGCAACTGGCAGGAGATTTCCTGTACAGTACCATACTGTATTTCCCCTATACCACCAAATATCAGGTTTCTTCCATTGCCAGTATCCCAGATCCTCTGTAGGTTTCCAGGCTTGCATCTCATACGTGACATCCAGAGCCAGTAGGAAACTGGTGTAATGTTATTATGTAGCAGAGCCAGGAAAGTGCCAGATAGGTTCCCAGTGCACAACAGGAATCGTGTATCATTCACAGTACACATTATACTGGTCCAGATACACATTGGACACCAACTCACACTGGGAGCTCTTTCTAGTGATGTAAATAAATAAATAAAATAAATAAATAGTGTATTGTTATGCCTCTTTGCAATTCAGTAATGTGGTCTCTTAAGTGTCTCTCCTACATAGCTAGATATTTGTAAAGTTTGATCATGTAATGGGTCATATAGGATTTCAGCAGACTTTTGTATCTTGACGGTGTGTGCTGTGGTGAGAATTGTCTGAGTATGACTTCTGTATGAGTGTGCTTCTTACTTGGATGCAGTTTTCCTGTTGTGTATGAAGTGTGTTTGTTAGTTCTGCAGGTTGCTGTGATGTATCATTTGTTGTCAGTTCTGGAAACCTACTCTGTTGCATGCTGTTCCACATTTTAATTGAGCACGTTATGTTTCATGCCTTTAAAACATAACGTGCGAGATCATGTTTTTTCAGATGTTAAAATGCACATTATTTCAGTGTGTTTTTTTTTTCATTTTTAAATTGTAAACAAGATATCAGCATATTAAGGGCTTTGAGTGCACTGGTATCCTCAATATTCTTCAGCAGCTGCTTACTAACAACCTCCTAAAATACCCAAGCAATTTTACTAATATGCCGCAATGCTTCCTCTTCCCAAAGTAGTTTGCTTATACTCAGTGTTTTTAAAAAGTGCTGGAAGGTACTGCAAAAAGTACAGCTAATATCAAGAAAAATTTGCTTCATATGTTACACTGCTAAGAGAACCTGTCATTTATTTTTATTATAAAAATCTGATTCATTTTGTCCGCTGGTTCTTGGTGCCGAGCTTGTTGAAGTTTAGTGTTCCTCCTATGAAAGGATCAGTTAGGTTAGTTGAGATTGCAATGCACCTTGCAATCATATCACAATATGCTCTCTACTGTACAGCCTGTAGAAATAATTAGGCACTAATAAAAAAAAACAATAAATATGGCTCTGGATATAAAACAGAGTATCTGCACTGTCATGTACTGATTATTCTTTTCAAGTTCACTGAGAGCCAGTGTAATAAAGTGGTTTGAGTATTGGCCTAGGACTCTGTTTAGCCATGGAAATCTACTCAATGATTTCTGGGAAAGTAACACATTTCCCCATATCCATAAAGCAGAAACTCTTCTTTTTAGACTGTTTCTCTCCAGCAGAAGAATAACATGGCGGGCCAATTCCATATTGTTGAATTTTTGCAGAATGGATTATTTGCAGATTTGATGAATATGTTCTCAATAGAAATTCCTAAATCATCCAGGGCAGGGTGACATTGCTGTAGGAATCTTGAGATCCCCTAGCACAATTCCATGGCCAACTTCTGGCATGCACTGACAATAGAATTGCCCTGGAGGAACTAGAGCAGTGGTTCTCAACCTGTGGGTCCCCAGATGTTTTGGCCTTCAACTCCCAGAGATCCTAGCAGCTGGTAATCTAGCTAGGATTTCTGGGAGATGTAGGCCAAAACACCTGGGGACCCACAGATTGAGAACCATGGACTTAGAGAGATTCAAAGAGAGATGCTCTCTATGATTAAAAAAACATTTTCATAGTTTTTACAGTTTTGCAGGATTCCTGCACTGCTAACCACTGCAGAAGTGGAGGGCCTACTGTAGTGCACTCCTCACATCTCCCATTTGCTCAACACACTTTTATAATGCCTAACAAGGGCTTATGCATGTGAATGATGCACTTTGGCATCTCCTGTTGATTACTCCGCTTATCAGTCCATCTTGTTATGATATGAGGAATAATAAATCATTGAAAATTTTTAATCAGCAAAGCTTATCAAAAATAGGAGAGGGAGAAAAAGTGAGAGAAAGAAAACAAACCTCCACTTTTGTAATGCCAATTCCACATTCAGATTAAAGCCATTTATGTCTGTTTATAATCTGTTTCTTTCAGTCTCTGTTCCAATTTCTGTAACTTCAGACAACCAAGAAAAATAAATGAATAATTATTAATGTCATGGATAGGAACGTGGGTTATGTTCAACAAACAGAATGCTGTAAGCAGAAATTAAGTGATTTTCACAATGTGGGAATTACAGAAAATATATAATATTTTAATAAAATAAAATAATAAAATATTATAAGAAAATATCGACCAACCTCGATAAATTAGTGAAAAGTAGAGACATCACACTGGCAATGAAGGTCCGCATAGTTAAAGCAGTGGTTTTCCCCATAGTAACCTATGGGTGTGAGAACTGAATCATAAGGAAGGCTGAGTGAAAGAAGATAGACACTTTTGAATTCTGGTGCTGGAGGAAAATTCTGAGAGTACCTTGGAAATAATGCCTGGCTGCTCACTGGAGGGAAGGATATTAAAGGCAAAGAAGTACTTTGGCCACATAATGAGAAGACAGGAAAGCTTGGAGAAGAGAGTGATGCTGGGGGAAAAGGAAGGAAAAAGGAAGAGGGGCCGACCAAGGACAAGATGGATGGATGGTATCCTTGAAGAGACTGGCTTGACCTTGAAGGAGCTGGGGGTGGTGACGGCTGGCAGGGAACTCTGGCATGGGCTGGTCCATGAGGTCACGAAGAGTCTGAAGCGACTGAACCAATAAACAACAACAATATATACTGTGAGATGGAAAAAAGGCAATTGAGCACAGCACTTGAGTGACAAGTGGGGAGGATTCTCTAAAGCTAAGAAATAGCTGCTGGTAATACATTAAATGATCACAAAGGAGTTGCATATCGCAAGGAGCATAATGTAAGTTTATAACATCTCCACTGAAAAGTTTTCACAGAGCTGGAGAGACCTGCTGAGATCCAGAGTCCTACTATCAGTTACTATAGACAAGATACCCAGCTAGGAGCTCTGAGGAAAACGAACTACTCTATTTATGAGCCACACTCTATACTTAGCAGTGTAACATAGTGCTTACATTCTACTAGCACCAAAATGTCATTCACATTTATTCAGTTGATTAAAGAAGCAAACAATTAACAGGCTGTAGTAATATGACTAATCTAAGTAAAGATAATGATCTTTAAAATTTTAATTAAAACCAGTTGATACTTTGGTTTTTATTGGTAATAAAAACAAATTCATATGTAACTGCAGGTAATATTACTTTATTGACTAACCAAAGAAAGTACACTATTGTGTAAAGGACAGTAGTCTTGCTGTGAAAAAATATTTGCAAAATAGATCCAAAATAGAAACTACAAAGTTTTTTAAAAATAGAAGTAAATGCTGACTTTTTGTGGTACTTTTCAGTTTCCTTACAAACCCTCTCTATTTTCCTTTTTAAAAAATCATATATTAAATGTTGTGTTTTTTTCCTATTTTGTTGGATGAATCAACAGACATAGATGGTCTCCATCTCTAGATAGGAGACGACCTACTAGTCCCCGGATTCATATCCAACATGCATCTCCGGAGGATGACAGGTACTAGTCAGCTCCTCCTAACTGAAAAGTGACTTGGTGAATCTTGCAGCTGCAAATTTTGAAATACATGTTTATAAAATTCCAGTTGACTGGAATCCAGGTTCAGGCACTATATCAAATGCCATTCCTGAGTTCCAGTCCGTAATTATACAAATAAAACAGCTTTAATTGTCCATGAGTCAAATATCAAAAAATATTAAATAGCCCAACAACAACAAAAGAATTTCTTGGTGTTGGTTGTTAGGCCTGTTCCTGGGGTTATCTGGGGGCACTGATTCAGAAAATTGCATTGGAGAAACTGCATCAGCTCTAGTTTCTTAGGTATGATTATCATGATTTTCTATGGGCAAGCAGATAAAGATTGGTAAATGGCATTTGTATCTCAAAAACTAGAGCTGATAGAGGGACGCTGGTGCCATTTTTGAAATCAGCAGGTCAAATATACCCAGAAGCAAGTCTAACATTTGAGGCATCAAAATGTGTTTTGGCCAGTGTTATATGAAATGTTTAATCCACCGTAGTTGGCTGTCCTGAAAAGAAAGCACTGGTTGACATCATAATGAAGATTTATAGCAATACCCTTTCTAGATCTAAGAATTTGAAGTTTGACTCTTGAGACAACATGATATGAAATTCCAAATTTAGTACTTCTTATAAGGGTAGGGAATTCATAAATCTGAAGGAAATGAAAGAAAGGAGTGAAAAGAGCCTTCCAGCTGATGAGGGATACTGAATTTAAAGCAGCACTCCAAATTGGTTTTAGTACAAATTATTTGGACTTTTTTTGTACAAATATGAGTGCTTTCTCTTAAGTCTCCTTTAGTTCTTTGCAGAAATTATGAATCTGCAGTATGCTTCCTTCCAACTCAATAATAAGATCACTGTGCTGATAATTATTTTAATTTGATGTTTTACAATTCATTCAGGCTGAATTTAAGCAAAACAAGTCTCCTAGTAAATCCCATTGAAACCTGTAAGGATTTGTTTTTGTATAAACATGCATAGGCTGCACCCCGATATGTAGAATTCAGCCTGTTTCTTTTCAGAACAACTGCTAGAAGCCATAATGTAGAAGAGTTACCTACCAGTATGTTTACTTAAAGTTATTCAGATAAATTGTTTTAATTCTTCCTGCACTAAAGCTCTATTGTAACCTAAGTACAGCATCCGAATCAGCAACATATGAAAACTGGAAAAAAAAATCAATGGTATGATGTGTTTGTTGTAATCAGATGTTTCCTAAGTAAAAGAATCTAGAGGCAGCTTTTCTCTACAGGGTTTTCTTAACAATTCCAGTGCTTTAGATTTCTCCTGATATGCTGATTGGCCCAATGTGATATCTGTAGACATACTTTCATTGGCTTTTTGTTGTTGTTTTGGTTTCCTTATTTGAATCTTAATGCAATACTGTTCATGGATTATAAACATAGTCTGTACGTTCCACAATATGTTATTTATGAACTAAATCATGCTGATTTATTTATCAGTTCTTGATTGCTTAAAAACCAAAGGTCATCACAAAACAGGAGGAAGAACATGGACACCAGGCTTGTGCATTTATATGGAATTACTTACCGTTTCTGTTTGTTCCATTTGTATGGCCCAGTTTCTATCCACTGCTTATGGAAATGAGTGCTTATATAAATGGGCTTTTCTGTCCAAGGTAAAAAAAAATGCAGGCCTTGGGTGGCAAAGCTTCAGGCCCTGCGAGCCAGGCCTACGAGCCATCGAGCGCTCGATGCTCATAATTGAGTGCCGAGCACTTGCAGGGCCTACGAGCATCGATCGCTCAATAGCTCGTAAGCCCTGGCTGCTAGGCCTACTGTCGAGCGCTTGACCATAGGCCCAGCAGGCAGGGCCTACGAGCATCAAGTGCTCGATGGCTCATAGGCCTGGTTCATGAGACATTGAGCACCGGGCTTACGAGCTGAGCTTACGAGACATTGAGCGCTCTATGCTCATAAGCTCGGCAGGCCGGGCCTACAAGCATCGAGAGCCCGGTGCTTGGCTGAAGGCCCTGCAAGCATGGGCCTACAGACTAGCACCAACAATCAGTTGATCAAACAGCTACCGTTTCCCTCTGCCTTTCATTTCACTGTTTCTTTTGTTCCCGTGAGGTTTATCATTCCATGCAATCCAAATGTACAAAACGGTACAAAACCACGAAAGAAACAGGTGAAACAGGATTTGGGCCCTACTCTACTGGCTACCAGATTGGTCAACACAACTATAGATAAACAAAATATATGTGCTTTCCAAACTAGATATATATTTGCTCTCATCAAAAATGCACCTTTAAAAACTGACAGGACAAGAAAGAAATCCAGACAAAAATATCTCACTTATTAATCAAAGTGCTGAATTACAAATTTTCCAAATCTCAAAGCCCCTCTCCCTGCTTGATCTTGAAAATATCTCCCAACCTTATAAATCATAGGTCTTTGTAGCTTGTAACTTCACATGAAATCATGTCTTTTAGAAAGAAAATACATGTACGTCATGTATTTAAAAAGAAGAATGAAGCATAGATCAACATTTCAAATGTGTTAATCCAGATGACAGATTGTGTCCCAGAGTTTTCAAGCACTAAAGCTTTATATTTGCAGTGAAGAAGTTAGGTTTTCATTATGCCAGGTGGAAGCCTTGTGGAAGGCTTTACATCTAACAAGAAGAAGACAAAGGGAATGAAATTGCAGTCCTTTCCATTATGGCTAACATTTTCTTTTCTGTTAATACTTGTTGACCCAATGCTCCAGTGGCCCAATAACATTATTTTCTCTCTCTTACATATTTGTTTAATAGTTCAACCTTTCTCCAAAAACCTGTTTTGGGTGGTTTCCAACATTAAAACAATGGAAGTACAGATTGAGTATACTTTAGCCAAACTTCTTAGGACCTGAAATGTTTTAGATTTCAGTCCCTCCCCTCCCCCCAGATTTTTGAGTACATTTTGAATACCCAATGAGATGTCCTGGTGATGGAACCCAAGTCTCATCGCAAAATTCATTGCACAATAGCATGGAAGCGATTAAATAAGATATTTTAATTTGTTTTGTTCATGAAAAAAAGTTTGGGTACACTGAATCATCAGAAAACCAAGGGCTCATTATCTCAGCCTCCGAGGTGGACAATTTTGGATTACAGAATACTATAATGCTCGATTTTTATTTATAAAAGCACCGAAAACTGCTAAATCATTAGGGCTGGATCTACATTGCCATATAATGCCCTTTGAATCTTCATCATATGGATTTACACACCAGTGGCTCTCAACCTGTGGGTCCCCAGGTGTTTTGGCCTACAACTCCTATAAATCCCAGGCAGTTTACCAGCTGTTAGGATTTCTGGGAGTTGAAGGCCAAAACATCTGGGGACACACAGGTTGAGAACCACTGATCTACACTGACCATATAATGCAGATTCAAACTGCATTCTATGGCAGTGTAGATCCAGTCTTAGATGTATCTTCTTAAAACCAGTTCCCCGAAGTCTGTTGGAATAAAAAAAAAAATGTTTGTTTCCCAATGAAAGGACAAAACAGGCAACTAGCCTAGTTTCCTTAAAAAGGAGGCTCCAGATGAGTCCAGGAGCAGCCATTTAGAAGACCCAACTAATTGTGGTTGTGGGGATGGTGGATCCCAGAAAAGACCTCTTCTGAAGATTTGAAAGACCAGGCAGCCTCATATCAGAGACTTTGATTATTTGGGTAGCCTGGACATGGAGGACCATTGAAAATTTTAATACCAATGTTGGTTAACAATACAAAACATACTCTGTCAACATCCAAAAGCTGCGTACATCTAGAAAACACAAAAGGCACAAGAAAACAATCAAACTAATAATGAAACCAAGATGAAAACATGATAGGGATGTTCAACAATTGTATGGAATTAAATTTCCTTTGAAACATGGTCAAAGCAAAAATGTATTAAGACTTAGTGAACATATATTTTCGAAAACCAAATTCCTAAAATAACCCCACCAGGTTTTAAGAAAGAACAATTAAATAATGTACCAAACAAAACTTTCTGGTGAGGGCATTCCATATATGGAAGAGAAGACATTATATCAGATGATGTATTCTTGTCTTAAGCCTTTATTAATGTTCTGTGTTATTATTGTTACATCATATATTATTTTTAACTTTTCATAAATGTTCCCTGGATGTAATATTGGAATATTCATGGGTCATAGAGAATATCTTGACTGCATGCCTCCATCTTCACTGCATGTGACCATCTCTCTGTTTCTATTCTGTTTCTATCCATTCTGTTGAACTTTCACTTCCATGTTTCCAATACTTGTGAAGAACTACACCACCGCTGGAGTCTTGCATTCCAAAACAAGATACTTTAAACTTCCTAAGTGCTAATCCAGAAGAAACACAGAGGTATCCTTGCTAAATTATCTTGAAGCGTGATGTGCATAAAGTGTGAAATCGTGTTTTTAACCATTATTATATTATTATGATTATTATATTATAAATGATATAAATCTTTGGGCCACATTTTTCTTACTCAGCTTCATCACCCAGTTGCTTTATTAAATTCATTAATATATTTTAATTACTCATTAAATGAATCCTAAAAGTCTAGATTCTTACTTGAACTCTCCTTCTGGATAGATCAGTAGGACACCAGAAATTTCAGTAACTACAGTGGAGTCTTGTGGCCTGGTGATTTAGGTCCTGGTGATCTCAGTTCACAAAGTTTTGATAATGCACCAAGACACGTACAATGTAAAAGGTTATGAATTATTATCATAGGAACCCTATGTATCTTAGTGCCGGGGAATGTAGGATTGTGAATCACAATAAAAATGCAATACTGACCTAGACATTAAAGATGATCTGGTCATAACAAATCCCTTAGAAATAGCATTATGGATGTTCAGACTATTTCTTCATATGGAGATATAATGTTCCCATTAGACTTACAATGATATGAACAGATATATACATCACATCACCCTCGTTAAATCTCAAGCAGCAAAATGCTCAAATAGAAATCAAATTTCCTTGTTAAGTTTCTTTGATCCAAATCGGTTGCTGAAATGTTTTCATATTTTACGTATTCTTCCCATGCTGATGGTTGTTGCAAACCTGAGTGCTTTGATTCAAGTGTAAAAGAGATGACCTCAACTATCCTTTTGATGTCTGGACCTATGAAAAACGTGTTCTGGATGTCAGTACACAATTAAAAACCCCTGGATAATAAAACAGTGCTAATTAAACCATCCAGAAACTTGTTCACCCAGAAAAAATAAACTATTTAAATGTGTGTTCTGTGGCCAGTTTGGTATCAAGTAAATTATAAGTTGATAACTGGGTACTAGTAGCTGGTGTCTTGCATGTCATTAGTGATTTTCTCCTGGGTTTGAATTTGTAATTTGAAGATGTCCAACATATTAAAACTATTTTGGGGATCAGGTTCAGCATCTCGGATAGACAGGACATGGAAGCCACAAGGTGCTACTCCAACTAGTGGTGGACAGATCTTTTTTCCAGTTAGTTGGATTGTATTTTCCACCTATTTCTATTTTACTATTTGAACAGCAAAAATCAATGGCATATTATAATCAATACATAGCACCACATTATGTAACCTGGAACTGATGTATGCCACTCAAAAAATCCCATAGAGAGACTGTCAAGGTTGTATTGGTTAACTCTTCAGTACATTGGGCTTAGCTTTGTAAAGCTCATGCAACTGAGCCATCACTTCTGACCCTGTGTCTAAGGAGCACCATACCTCTGTAAATGCTGTGGAAAAACATGTTTGCATTGTAACCAGTAACCTAAAACAGGAATCATAGGGGGGGAAATATTTCTCTTAATTGGAGTCATCATTTAAGAAAATATTCCAAGAACAACTTTTAAAGCTTTTGGGGCATTTTGTATGCAAACATCATGTGGAATGTTACAATTTTAGTACTTTGTAATGTTTGGCCTAAATACTGAAAAATACTGCTTCTGAATTTCTCATTAGTTTTTAATTTTACAAGAATTTTTCACACACTTCTAGTTATAATTAACATTTAATTGATGCTTACTGTTAGAATTTATGCTAAGTAGTACTACTATGAACTGAAGTCTATAGTTTCTTGGCATCACAGGCTTCTTGTAATCCAAGCTGGAGTTGAATGGGACCTCATTTTGAAATTATAAGGTAAGGCCTACATGGGCCACCAATGCCTCACCCTTACATATAAGTGGATTCAAAAGAACGGAAACAGCCAATGTCAAACAGATAGGTTATTTAGGTTTTTTGCTTCTGTCCATAGTGAAGCTTTCTGTGCTTCACTATGTTGATGGATAGAATTTTTTGAAAGCCCATATTTATTAACCATTCATAAAAACCTAATTTTGATACTTTCATCTGCTAGTTGTTTTGCTTGAGTTACATGATGTAATTCCTGGATTGCTTTCTTTCCTTTCCTTTTCTTTTGGCATCTCATTCCACAGGCATTCCAGAAAGGTGGAAAGATATAGCAATCAAAAACAGACTAGGAAAGTCTCTGCCTCAGAAACAGAAAGGTAGGAATGATTCTACAATATGCAATAATCATGTGCTTCAAGATTAACTCAGGCACATGACTGGAATTGTGTGCACACCCTCATGTTAAACACGGAGTATCTAACCAAAACAATATTTGCTTATTTTAAAGATGTAAAAACATGTATTTATTTATTTATTTATTTATCTTCCTGCCAGGTACTATTGTTCAAAATAGCATTTGATTTATGGTGAAGAGAAAAATCCAGTGCATGTGTAAAGATCATGATAAGTCTTTTGGAGAGATCCAGAGGATCCTAAAGTCATGATGAACATTTTGGCAGGGGTGGGGTGAGGGTTCACCAAGAAAAATGCACATGCCAATTTGAGAAAGTAACTATACATTGGCCAATGACAACAATAAAAAGGTGAGAGGGGAGGAAACCAGAGGACATGTAGCAAGACACTAAAATACAAAGATGGGTTGTATCTGATGGTAGTTTTTTGTTACAGGAAACCACTTTCACACATGCAAAGTGCGGTATCTCATTGTTACTGAACCTCTTTTATTCAGAGCCATCCAAAAGCAAATGGCACATTTAGCCAACAATACTTCCCACTGTGCTTTTCTTCAAACTGCAGAATCAAGGAATGAGATGGTCATGGAAACAGTGAGAGCATCTGTACTTGCAAGAATTGTTTTAAAAGGTAGAGATAGGTGGAGAGTATATTGCATCAATCCTGAGTAAAGTGCAAGCATTCTCCACTAGCACGAAAGCACTTGGGTACAATAGAATACACTCTGCAAATTTATTTTAGCAGTAAGAGTTATTTTATACACCATCCTTTTCATTCTCTTATTTCTGACAAAAATATATGAAACACACTTACAGTAATATACAGCCAGTCCCTGAGTTACAAACATCCAACTTACAAATGACTCATAGTTAAGACAAGGGGAGAGACAACAGGAAGTGAGAGGAATCTACCCCTCAGAAGGGAAATTCACTCCTGAAAGAGTTATTATCATTCTCCACTGAAGCTTTCTCACCAATCCTTGTTTACAAAACATTTTTTTTTCAAAATCCAGTTGTCACAGGGACAAAAAATGAGGGGAGATCTTCTGAACAGGGGCACAGACACCAAAACAAACACCACAGGGATGTTCACCCTTTATGCTATCCAAAGCTAAAAGATATATGTTTTTGACTGGAGTTACACTTAAAAATGTACCTGTTCTGACTTACAAACAAATTCAACTTGTTCGTAACTCGGGGACTCTAATTCTAATTGTGCCTCTAATTCAAAGGCACAACTGCCTAGAACAGTGGTTCTCAATCTGGGGTCCCCAGACATTTTTGGCTTTCAACTCCCAAAAATCCTAACAGCTGGTAAACTGGCTGGGATTACTGGGAGTCATAGTCCAAAAACATCTGGGGACCTCAGGTTGAGAACCACTGGTCTAGAATATCTATATGCCTTTCCTGGATTTAAGATCCAGTAGACATATAAAATAGTGATTAATATTACGTGCTGCTTACTTTTAAAATACAATATGCAGTTTGTATTTTTATGCTAGACTTGTGTTTTGTGGGTGATGTTCAAACCATGTTCCTAAGAAGAGTTCTTGAAAAACTTGCTAGAGTACAACTTCCAGAATTGCTCATTGATTATGGTCCGTGGTCATGCTTTCTGGGCAAATCTAAAAGTTCTGGTTCAGAAAGTAACTTCTTCAGTATAATCCAAAAATATATGAGCCAAATATACCTTTTTTTAAACCATAGAAAATGGAAGCGATGAAAAACTGGATTACAGTAGCTCCAAATGCATATCATGCTTTGCCAAATGCGTATTGCAATTTCTTTAGTATCTATATACGAAATACTGTTATGCATATACTGTTCTTCCAAAAAAAGTTCTGCAGGTGTGGCTTGAGCTGAATGGTGCTTTCACTTTTGTCAGTTTTGGATTGATCATTGTTTGGATAGGAAATAACTTGGGAATCTGATGTGTGCTGTTTTGGTATAATCGGAGAAGAAATGCAGAAGTTTAATCCTCCAAGCATTACATCACAGATAAAGAAGAAGACTAAAAAAGAATGAGGGCTAGGTTAATTATGATTAGGCAGAGTGAAGCATTTGCCTCAAGTGATGGATGCTGTGGGCAAGAATGGGGTGTTGGAGGACAGAGCTTTGTGTGCCACATAGTAGTTATGCTGTGCCTTTTAAGATCATTTGCTTTCTCCCTGTCCCATGATTACAGCTGAAAAAAGATTGAGTTGTTATGTCCATTTTAAAATGTGGAAGGTATGTTTATGTGTATATTTGCTTGCATGCCATTTTGTCTGAGTGCAGAGAGGCAAATATCTAAAAGGTTTTTTTAAAAAGACAAAACATAAAAAATGAACATAAGCATGCATCTACACTGTAGAAATAATGCAGCTTGACTGTACTTTAACTGCTGTGACTCAATGCGATAGAATCTTGGGATTTGTAGTTTGCCGAGGCACCAGCAATCTTTGGCCAGAGATGACCTTGTGAAACCACAACTCCCATGATTCCATAATATTGAGTCATGGCAGTTAAAGTGGGGTTACAATTCTACAATGCAGATGCACCCTCAGCCAATGGTGAAGAATACTGAGTTATTGTTCAATAATTTAATAATAATAATAATACTTTATTTTTGTATCCTCCCTCCATCTCCTTGAAGGGACTCAGTTGCAGTTTCTGGGCCGTCTTCAAGGGCAGCCTCACGTAGAGTGCATTGCAATGATTTCTACTTCTGGTCTTATTGTACTAAGATATACTTCCAGTACTTTTGAATTATTATTATTACTATGTATCAAAAGCATTGCATACATAAGTATAAAACTGATAAAAATAGAAGGAGCTCAAGCGGATGAATTTTTTTTTTTTACTACAAACAGGCAACAGCGACTGCATTGTCTGTAGCTTTAAACAATTCTTCCTCTGCGCATGAGGCAGGACATTGTGGACAAGCATACAGATGTGGAGTTGTTTGTTCTGCTCCACAGTCACACAAGGTGGAGAATTCTTTTAGGCAGTGCCATTTTGACAGGTTGTCTTTTGATCTGCCCACTCCACTTCCAAAGGGACGACACCTGGTTTAGGGAAACCCGGTGCATGTTGCTGCCTAGCAACATGCACCGGGTTTCCCTAAACTGAGCGCTTGCCAGAGAGACAAGGCTCGTCCCTCCGGCGACCACCCACACTTTGGAGAAGCCCCATGCTTCTCCAAAGTGCAGGTGCTTGCCGGAAGGACGAGACTCTTCCCTTCAGCAAGCATCCAGCTTGCCGGGAGAGATAATAGAGCCTCCCTATTATCCGAAAGTTCCAGTTATCTGACATTCCGCCCACCCATTTATGTCGGATAACTGGAATTCTGCTGTACTTTTGAATAAATGTACTTGAATAAATGGATTGTGCTGCTCAGTGGTACTTTGCCAGACAAATACAGTTATATGATTGTGGTCTTGATTTTATATTCTTTATACTCTCAGACTTCTCCATTCCTACAGATTAAGTAAATCTTAATAGATGGTTAGATCTAGTTCCTTCCAAAGGATGGCATTTTACCTCCTAAAAAAGTATAATTGGATAGTATCATAGTATCATGTTAACTTCTGATTCTGTCACCAATTTATTTTCCATCTTATAAAATGAAAACTGAAAACTTTTTCCCATTCTCCTTTTAAGGAGGAAATCAGAATGACATATTTCTTCTTGTCTCATATTGCTGTTTCTCCAATGGATAAGATGCTTCTTCAGTAGTGTTGCTATATTGGCCAAAATACCCATCTTGCTTCTGTTAGCAATTTCATTCTTGGTTTATGTTTGAGAAGGGTTTAGGAAGGACAAGGAACATTTGCTCAGGTTATGCTGCTTTAATAAAGCATAAAACGGTTGTTTTGAATGTAACCTAATTACTGAATTGAGTAAATTTAAAGTCCGTAATTCAAGTGCCCGTTAGGTCTGTTGTTAGAATACATTGTTTAACAATGGACCTGAAGTCAAGCAGGACTTAATCAGAAAATCCACCTTTCCTTTTTCTTCTTCTTGTCAAATAATCACTTAGAATAAATTGACACTAATTTTGGCTAAAGGAGTGAGCCATCTACTGGAAGCAAACCATAAGCACCTAGAGTGTTTATGATGCTTATTCTTTGCAATACAGATGCCTTATGGAATATCCTATTTATTTATACTTGGAGTTACCTACACAAGCCTCATTTTTTTCACCTACTGCTCAGACACTTACTGCACAAGTGTGAACATCCATCACTTTGCTGCAATAAAGCTCTTTCATTGAGTTGGTCAACACTTTAGTAAATCAGAAATTCATCCAACATAGTGTTCCATTGAGTGCTTTTCTCCTATTCTGCGATGGAAAAATCTCCTCCTCCTCAATATGTCTCTTCAAACATAAGTGGCTTGTATTCATGGTAGAGGTTAATCCAAAGTAGGCAAAGCTGTGAACAGCCTTTTATCACTGTGTTGTGATAAGCTATACAGTGGTTTGCTTCTAACTGCTCGGGGACAGAGACTAGATTTACACTTTATATGGATAAGCTCAGAACCAGGCATGTAGCCTGGGGGGGGGGGCTTGAAGGGCTTCAGCCCCCCCTCCCCGAAATTCTCAGGGTGGTCCATGAGAAGGCCTTACATTTATTATTAAAACTGTTACGTTTATTCATATCATGATCTGATCACCATGCTCAATATATCCCATATGCATGGGGGTATTGGGATAACAATACAAAAGGCTTGCTAGGATAGATCCTCTCTCACTCTCTCAGACTTACCCCCCCCCCCCCGAACCAAAATCCCAGCCCCCCCGAATCAAAATGCTGGCTACGGGCCTGCTCAGAACTAATATATATAGTCAGTGTAGACCCTTATAATGTAGTTTAATTGAACTTCGTTATACAGATCTACACTGACCATATAGTGCAGTTCCAAACTGCATTATATGGCAGTGTAGATGCAGCCAGAGTCAGTATCCCGTAGGCTCCTGGCAAGTAACAAACTGATGGCTGTCATATGCATTGCTTTCCTCTGTTTGTGGAAACTGTGGCATATAATGTTGCCAACTTTATGGATCTGGTTCTCTGAAACCAATAGTTTGCTTGTTGAGAGAACCTACTTCAGGAGGACTATGTGCATTTTCGCACAGCCATATAGCCCAGATTATCAAGGCAGAAAATCCCACAATATTTGCTTTGAACTGGGTTATATGAGTCCACCCTGTCATATATCCCAGTTCGAAACAGATAATGTGGGATTTTATTCAGCTGTGTGGAATGAGCACCAGTCATGGCAATCCATAAAAGTGCCTAGCATAACCTAAAGCCAATATTCCATAACTGGATTTAGGATTTAGAATATACAGTCCTATTGATTCTACAGAGAGGCTTTGGGAGATTTGATGTTCTAGGTTGGTCATCCCTTATCCAGAATTCTGAAATCCAAGTACTTCAAAATGCAAAATTATTCATCAAGGTGGCTGAGATAATGACACCTTTGCATTTTCCAGTGGTTGAATTTACACAAACGCTGTTTCTTAAACAAAATTATTTAAAATATTGGAGCCCCCAGATGGCGTAGTGGACTAAGTGACTTGAAGGTTGGGTTGCTGACCTGAAAGCTGCCAGGTTCGAATCCCACCTGGGGAGAGTGTGGATGAGCTCCCTCTATCAGCTCCAGCTCCATGCGGGGACATGAGGGAAGCCTCCCACAAGGATGGTAAAAACATCAAAAAACATCTGGGCGTCCCCTGGGCAACATCCTTGCAGACGGCCAATTCTCTCACTCCAGAAGCAACTCCGGTTGCTCCTGACACAAAAAAAAATAATTTAAAATATTGTATGAAATTACCCTAAAGCTATGGTATATTGTATTATGTGCATTCATGCAAATACAGCTGTTCCAAAATAAAATAAAAAATCCAGAAAGTAAAACACTTCTGGTCCCAAGCGTTTCAGATAAGGGATACTCAACCAGTTGTTATCTCAGTTCTTTTAACAACTCCAAAATTTCAAAACTCTTTCTGCATAAAGAGTGATAAACTAGCAATGTGATCATTTATGAAGCAGATTAATGAATATTTTGGAGCCTGAGAATCATGGATAATGTTGTTAGTTCAGATGGTATATATGTACATGTGAGTGAATGAAATCTATATGCAGCTAATGACTGAATCAATATTTTCTTTTGGCCCTAATGTTTTAGAGTTCGACTGGCTTGTGTTTCTAGACGGGGACTTCCAACCCCAAGAAACAATGCTCAACCAGTCATTACTAGGGGAAAACATCACACTCACTCAAAGTCGAGTAAGCGTTCTAATGTCAGACCATTATGTTCTATGCATCATCTGACTCCTGGAGGGTTGGCACCACCTTCTCCACTTCTGACAAGGTTGCTATTAAATGTACAACCACAACATTTGTTTTCCGCCTTCCAGTTGTTAATGTAGTGGTCTGCTTTTTGGAGTACATGCGGTTCACTCACTCATTCTGGCACTCCAGTACAATCTGTTTCCCTCCCATGGTTATCTACACTTTTCTCATATCCTCTGCTCAATCTGTCTCTGCTACCTGAATTATACAACATAACTTTCAGCAGTAGTTAAAAATCTGCTTGTATTGTGTTGTTCCACACAGAATATTCCATTTTTCTTTTTACTTTTTTAAAATTGCAATACAACCAAAGCCTGTTCAATCTTTTTTAAATGGCATGTTCTCACATCATGCATTTTCTTCATACTAGGTATTGAGGTTGAAATCACCACGTAATTCTTGATTTCTTATTATGGTATAGATAGGATATCACACATACATGGAAGAGTGGATAGTATACCAAGAATAATGCCGGGACAAAGGGGACATTCCCCTCTTAGGAGATGCAAGTGATCATTTTTATTGACTTACCCTTGCTTCAGCTATGACCAATTTAATGTAGTAATTTCTCCTTCAGTGACACAATCTGCAGGCACTTGCAGATACGTGAAATATCTATGCAGTTTTCTGGAAACATTGAAAAGAGAAATACTAATTTAATCCGCTCAAGCCATGAAGTTAAAAGAGAACATGTTCATGTGAGGGAAATGCATGCAAACTAAAAACAACTTGCTAGAATCCTAACAGAGATGTCACAGCTAGTGGTGTCTGAACATTCTCTGACTCTTGATTTACAACAGTTTTCCTATATAATACTGTCTAGTTCTGTGACATTATCCTAACAGGTATCTTTATACAGGTAATGTATTGAAAGTACATGATTGCTTCCAGTTGAATGGGAAATTTAAAATTTCATTGGCGATACCTTGGATAGTTTTTAAATCCTGTTATTATGTCCTCCAAACTATTATAAGATATACATTGATAATGTTATAATTCTGATGTTAACCAGCATTTATATTTTAACAAAGGAAATCAGGAGAAGAGTGTATGTCATTTGTGCCCACAGGCTATTGTTTTTGATTATTGTGATCCAGTCTTGGATGGAGTAGACCAGCAGTCTGAATAAAAACGACATTGTGTTCTAGATTTGTACTAAAACATGTGGGTTTTTTTTACTGATTTTAGTAATTTGTAGTTGAGTGTATTGGTTTATTCTCCGTATAATGAATCAAAAGAAACTGTTTTAAAATGCTTTCTAAATTGTATGCACTTAAACATAATAAAAGAGTATGTTCTAAATAGGACAGATATTAGTAGGTTGTGACATATGTACAAAGACACAATCTTTATTCACCATTTTTAGATGTGATAACAATGGTATTTCATTTAGCATTAATAATGTCTCATGGTACCACTGTTTGTTACATAATCCCATTTAATCTTAATTCTGCTTGCAGAATGCACCAACCAGGAAGTCCCATGCAGTCATCTCCGGCAGACACGCCATTCAGCAGCCGTAGGGGGAGGCAGCTTCCACAAGTCCCTGTCAGGAGTGGCAGTATAGAGCAAGGTATCAAATAAGAAGTTGATCGTTCAAAATCTTAGACTCATTTTCCTCCTTCCTCTTCCTCTACAAAAACATCTCAATCTTGTTCATCAATGCTTTATGTATTTCTACAATAAAGCATTGCTTTATTGAATCATCAGTGCTTTATTACTTTCTACCAATAAAGCAATGCTGTTCTACAAAAGTGGATTGCAAGATAGCAACGAGCAGTTGAGTATAGCATAATTTTGTTTAAGAAGTATATCTTCTGTTTCTTGCTCATGTGTGCACATTAACATCTTTTTGTGCAGATAGTTATAGATATAGTTGTGATCTTGTGCATTCTTGGAAAAAGGCAGATTAAGATAATAAATATTAAAGCATCCTGTTTCTTCACTGATCATTAATTTTGTTTTGCAAACTGGAACTGATCTATTATAATTTGCTGACAGAAATGTGAATTATACAAATAATATCCCTTTCTGAGCATGTTGAAGGTCAAATACAAAAGTGGAAAAAAAGTAATATACAACCAAGGAAAACACAAGGGAATCAATAGCAACATATTACTGTAAAAATCTAAGGTGGCTGGGAGATACCGAATACTTCTAATTATCCAACAAGCAGTAACATCTATGTTTTCAATCATATTTACAACTTAATTGCCAGATTACAGAGGGGCAGGTGGAATTGCCTACTTGAATGGAACAAATGGATAGCTAGTTAGGCGTGCATTAGAAATCATACTTGTTGTTAAACTATTTATATTTTATTTACACAAAGTTAATTCAGGACTGAAAGAGCTAAGCAATACCTTACATCCTTTGACATATGAGTATGTGTTGAGAATGAGTTCAGTTGTGAATCAGAGCCATACATTACTGAATGAAGAAAATAAAATAGTTTACTGAATGATTACTAAATATTACAAAAAATAATAGTAACAACAGCAATAATAAAACAATAATACATGTTGACTTGTTCCACATTCCATACATTTATTTTCATCTGAGTAGATTTTATTTTATGCTTATCATTTTGATGCATAAAATATTTGCCCTTCTTGTTTCATATTATTGTAAAGTAGGGTCTCATTGATTTTTAAAGGTAAATTGCCATTTACCCAATTGTACTTTTTAGGAATATCACTCCTGTGGAAACTATGCAAGAGAATGAGGGGGAAGAGATATCTCTGTGGTTATTCATACATAAATTATTTGACTGAATATAATAAGAGTATTATGAATCAACCAAGATGGAGTATAGGTTGTGGCTTGAAGTACATTTTTTCATGGCTATGAAGAGTCTTTTATACAATATTTTATTACTGGATAACAAGTTGTAGTAATAACATCTGAATCCAAATGATATCAACACAACTTAGTAATGTTGATCATTCTTTTTAAAGCAATAAACCTAGAAAATTATATTGGTTTCAGTAATTAAGAAACAAAGCATGGTTGGCCTTAGAGTTGAAGACACTGAAATTGACATTTCTCATGTTGGTAGAATTTTAATCAGGTGAACCTGGGAGAAGATTTCCTGACTGTTTTCTGACAGTATTGACTTTCTGTTGTTGAAAGATGGCATTGTTTTATGACAAGGTTCTATTCATGTGGCACATCTTTACAACTGGTGGTAACACATGTGGATCTATACATCTAACTAGTACATTCCCTGTTTGCCTCACCTGCCTAGTAGACTCACAGTGTTATTACTAGTGAAAGTTAATAAACTGCAAATGTTAGTTTTCTATGGATGGAATCTATGATGAAACATGGAAGTGTCTAATTTAATTATTATATTGAAGATCATGAAAAATGTTCACCCTATTGTCGAAGGCTTTCATGGCCAAACTCACTGGGTTGCTGTAAGTTTTTTGGGCTGTATGGTCATGTTCCAGTAGGATTCTATCCTAATGCTTTGCCTGAATCTATTGCTGGCATCTTCAGAGGTTCTAATGTTCACCCTGTTTTCATGATCAGTTGTTTTTATCAATGCACCATTAATCCAACTGGATATATAAGTGTGATTTTGTTCAGCCATTCATTAAGCCAACAATGTTGAGATCTTCAAAGCAGAAAACAGATTTTAAGTATATATTTATCGCCTCTGATCTCAATGGAACAGGATTTTCCTGAGATATCTTTGTGGGCCAGGAATAATTTCTCCACAATTAAGAGGGGGAAAGTCATCAAATATCTGGCTAGTTGCAGTAACTATAACTGTTAGTATCAGATGTATGCATGTAAAGTATAGAAACTGAGAAATCTATGCATGGTTGAGGGGATATAAGTTTCAAGACATCCTTATATATAGATTCTATAGCAGCAGACCCATGCTAAAATCAAGGAGAAATTTAATCATATCTGAAAAGCTCAACAACTTCAGCACCAAATTATACAAACGTAATATTCAGGGTTTCATTAAGGCATGTCTATAAAGATGATGCCAGGATTACATGTTCATCTATTACTACAAGAATGGTTGATTTAGTATTTTTTTTTCCCATTACATTTCACTAAACATCTGAAAAAGAACAGTTTCATGTATAATTAATCGCAAATGTCACATTTTGGGATGCATAAAGAAACATGAACACAATGGTATAATGCTTCCATTGCACAAAACTGAAGAAACTGGTTCTTAAGTAACTTTTCTCTTGGCGAACGGGAACAAAAATGATGGGATGGACATCGAAATAGGCTAGGTTTTTGCACTAAGAGCAGCTATACTAATTCTTCTCACAGAAGAGTGTCATTGATGGTAAAATGTGGTCATAAGACATGAATTTCTTTGAATTAAATCTGTGATAAAGAATTGAGTAAATTGTTCAGTTTTGTGTCTCTGATTTTTGATCTAGTTTGACATTTGTAGTTCTTTGTAGCATACTGTAATATTTAACTCTGTAAAGATTGCATTATATCATGTCATATTCAAATAGAGTATGCATCCGACAGTGCAAGTATGAATCGTGGAGCTGAAAAATAGAGATTAGAGGTATTAAACACACGGAAGGGTTTAGAGAAAGTATGCCATTAAAAGTAGGGGATATGATTCTGTTATTACTCGTTATGGATCTCTGGACTTCTTTTGAACTTTTTGACCACCAAGATGTGATTGCAGATATTTGTAATACTAGGGTTCCACATTTTTACTTGTTATTTATACATTGACTTGATTTGAATTCCGACTAATTTTAATGGGATGTAAATGTATCATGTGAAGACTATAGTTTGTGTGCTTATGACAATTTCTTACTACTATCTCTTTCAAACATACTACTTCCCCCTGCATCAATATTATAGGATAATACTAAGAGGTTTTCAAACGTGTTTCTATAATGGTTTTGAATTATATGCGTTTAAACTTCTTGAGGTGTTAGCACACAAGCAAAAACTCAGTTATTGTACTAACATACCATTTGAAAAAGAATTATTTTTTGAAATATCATTCTTTTTGAACAGATGTATCATAACCAGTGAGTAAATTGATTCCGTATTATTCAAATCTGAACATTTTGTTGGAGTTTTATAGTTGTGTTTGTTGCAGATGATAACGATGACATGATAATTCCAAAAGATCATACATCAGTAACGGAAGAGTATTTGGTTCTTTGAGACCATGTAGCCACTTTCTAGGTGGCTACATAATCGTTTATATAGAAATATAAGGACATTGTATTGGTTTAGATATAAGAATAAGGATTCTTATAGGAATGTCTCAGGTTAGCCTCTTAATAGGAAAAATATTTTTTCTTGTTCAAATTCAAGTGTCTTTGTGTTAATTCTTTTATGGAATTTTACTCATTTAAAATAGTTGATTCTGATTTGGAGAGAGTGAAATGCAATTACCTATGGAACTACAATTGTTCAAAAACAATATGAGTAACCATATCTAAATAGTCTTCATTATAGATTTAAAACAGAAGAACTGTATTTTTTAAGATGACTTATTTCTTATTCACATCAATAAGTTGTTTAAATGCCTTTGGGAATTTTGTCTTCAGATTATACTAGCATTCATTGTTGGCATGGTATGGAAAACATCTAGGGGAAAACATAGATTCATTACACATATAGGTGCACTTATTTAACACATTTAAAGGTGGACGTGTGCTTTCAAAGAAGAAAAACATTAAATAACACTATTTCTAACTTTTCATTCATGGGTTTTGGAAGGGCATAGTATAAAGTATGATCATTGCTATTTAAAAAGTCATTAAATAGTTATACATCCATTCAGTCTTTTGTTAACATATTTCCATGGGCGCTTTACTCTTTGTGTGTGTGACTGTGTGCTTCCAATGTTTTGCAGTACAAGTTTTGCTTTAGTTGTGAAGTAAACTAGAGAGTGCTTTCTGAAATGGTCACATATTTGTTAATAATGGTCTAATTAAGTGCGATACGTGAGTACACTTTATATGGAAATGGATTGAAAGGACATATTTGCAGCAATGTGTGTTTTAAACTTATACATTAAAACACTTTATTTTTGTTTTAGTATGAGATTCTCAAATGATAGATGTGAAAAACTGAAAAGTGAAAACACATCTTTTCACACCCATGACCCTTTATACCAACTTGATTTCTTAAGTGCTTGACCTGTCATCAAGATGTACCTTCATTTTTTACAAACTTTAAACTTTGTTTTTTAAAAGTTACAGATCACAATCTACACCGGTATAGATACTCAGGTTTCTTTCCAGATCAAACAAATCTTTCTCCTTTTAGAGTAATGCTAACTGTACTTTGGAAGATGGTTACAATGGGTTTCAGCATGCTTAACACTGTATCTGCCTCAGACTTTATTACTTACCATGGTTTTGCCATCCAAGTTTTCTCATACTAATTTTATGCATGCTGCAACAATGCCAATAGTGTTTATCATTCTCATGTATAACACCTTTTTGTCTAACTTTAAATTTGCTGATTTCTTTCTTTTGTTCCCATCATTCCGTGCATTTTATTCATTGAAGAACAAGAAAGTTATAGCCCATCTTCAAAAGGTAAATATTCATGTCAATTTTACTAACACCTGTCATATTTTTTTACCTTTATTCTGCACTAATTTCACATCAATCCATTTTTATAGGTTACATTCAACTGAGTATGTACATCTGTAGAAAACATTGTTTCTCCTCACCTATATGTCTTTACATGGATAGAATAGGTTTTTCTTCTGATTTTGGTCCATTTTTAAAATATAACCTCTGACCCAAATTAAAACAGACACCGTTAAATGTATTTTTATTTACTACTATTGGTTAGCGTCATGCAGTAGACAATGAGTACGTGTCATATAGTACTCAGATCAGTATTAAGGACTGCTAGAAGAATCCATATGATGCACAATAAGTTGTCGTTGACTTCCTCCACCCTAAGCTTCTTCTTGGTATTCTCTTCAGTTTTCTTTTTTGGGTTGCATTAAGCAGCGATCCCCCTTCTTTCTGAATGAGTCAACTTTGGCTTTCTAATAGGTAACAAGCTAGGATAATAAACTAGTATGTGAACCTGGCTTATTTTTTCCTGATCTTTTCACCGACTTTCAACCCAGGTTTTCCAGTTTTATGCAAACCAGAAATGAAGCTGTGAATTCTTATGTGAGAGAGGGAAAAATTCAAAGTCATAGCTCTGTTAGTCTGAAATGTAATGGGTTTTGTAGCAGACTGAGATAATGACTCAGACTCAGATTCATGGTGTGGCCTAGAACAGCAGACAGATTGCATAGTCATGGTTCCAGGTGTTTGAGACTTCAATTCCCAGAAACCCTGTCCAACTTAGACAACTGTCAAAAATTCTGGGAGATTAAGTCCAAAACACTTGGTGGACTAAAGACTGTTAATTACTGCCATCTTTGATTCCAGTAATTCAATGTGTCCAGTAAGTAGTCATTGCGTCTAACAATGGGTTTTTGTGATATCTTGTGCCTTCTGTTCTCATTCATTCTCTCAGTCTACACAAATAATAATATTCTAAGTTCTAGTTGAACACATCATTAAAGCTCTTTCTATGGCTAGGCATGACTTATATGAAACTGGCAAGGACAGCCCTGTCATTGTGCAAAAAAAGAGAGAGAATTGCTGAAGTAGCAGATGCTGGAGAGGAGTAACAAATGCTGTGGTGTTTCAAGGGTGACCTGATTTCATATATTCTCTTCATAGTGGGGTGTAGCCAATGCAGTAGCACATGAGATGGAGTCATAAGGGACCCTTTCACACTGCAGAGTTATAGCGCTATGATTCCATTTTCACTTTCATGGCATCACCCAGTGAACTTATGACATTTGTAGTCTATTGGGGCAATAAAGCTTTCTAAGAATTCTAAAATCCCTCCCTATATTGTAAATCCAAGGATTCCATAGGATAAAACCATAGTAGTTAAAGTGGAATCATAGTGCAATAACCATAGAATGAGAACAGGCTTCAGAATTTGGTCCTGTTCTCTCCACATTTATTGTAAATACTGAACATGCAAGAAGAAAAGCATCGTTAGGAGATAAGACCAATTAACTACTAAAAATAATAGTCTTTTAAAGTGTTCATAGAAATGAATTGTGTGTGTATGTGTGTATGTAGTTAGTTAGTCATTAGACATGTGAGCGAAATCCGTGTGCAAAACAAGGAGCCCTCTTCCGACACGGAAATATGCTCGACATGAAAGCCTACTTTCGTGTTGACTCGAAATTGCCTCCTTGCCTGCATGTAGGCAGGCCTGGAGCTAGGCTGCAGGCAAGTTCCGGGCCTGCTTACAAGCACCACCACACCCACACTCTTAGTGTGGAGGGCATGTTTGGTGGCTGTCAGGGTCTGCAGGTGAGCTCTGGGCCTGCTTGCAGGCCCAGCCACACACACATTCTCAGAGGTGTGGAGGGCATGTTTGGTGACTGGTGCAAGCAGGCCCCACCACACACACACCAGCTGCCAAACACACCCTTCACACTCTTGAAGAGAGTGTGTATGGCAAGGCCTGCAAGAGGGCCTGGAGCTTGCCATCTGCAGGTGAACTCCAGGCCTACTTTCAGGCCTTGCCACACACACACTCTCCCAGAGTGTTGCAGGGTGTGTGTGGCAGCTGGCAAGGTGTGCAGGCAGGTCCAGAATCCACCTGCAGCTGAATGCCTTACTCCAGAGGAGCAATAGCAGATGCCAGCAGGTAAGAAGAACACCGGGAGGGGGAGGCAATGGGTGGGGAGCCCCCCCCCCATAATGGTCGAATTTTGGGGCCCCAATTCCGATTTCGGGAGGCTCTTGAAAACAGATCAGGGCACCGAACGAAAGCTGGGACATGAAACAGGGAAATGTTTACCCTGAAAACACAAGATTATTAGTCATCATATGATACACAAAAACAATTTCATCCGTCATATATGAGTCTCAAAGACACTGTGTATCAATTCTGATTTTTAAAAATCCCTTTCCTCTTGGTTCTCAAATAGTTGACATATATTTCTCCCATAGATTACTTTCAAACAAGAATGTAATTGAAAGATTGACACAACTAACATTTTGTTATCATCATTTTAGAATAAGTCTATAGGAAGTATGGATCTATAAGTGAAAGAGATTGACAGGAGTAAGATTAAATTAATGTATCAAGTTACCAAATTAAGCCACCCATAAAGAGATCACAAACACATTCTTATACTTGGAAGTCAGTCACAAGATTTCCAACTCAGTGAGACTTCTAGGATTGTAAAGAATATTTACAAATTATTGCCCTTAATTTAAAAGTGTGCCATCAGAATGGCATGTCCTAGTCCAGGCATGGACAAACTTCGGTTCTCCAGGTGTTTTGGACTTCAGCTCCTACAGTTCCTAATAGCCATTAAGCTGACTGGGATTTCTGGGAGTTGAAGTCCAAAACACCTGGAGGTCAGATGTTTGCCCATGCCTGTCCTAGTGTGTTAAAGTTCTTGGATTGAGGAGACACAAGTTCTAATTCCAGGTGACCACGGACTATCTCCACCTCTCGGAAACTTACTTTACAGGGTTGTTATGAGAATTAATAGCACTAACCAGTGCTGGCCCTGATTAGCTTCCAAGATCAGTTGCAATATGGTGCCTTTAGGGTGTTTAGGCCCAGACCTATATGTCCTGTAAAAATGAATAATATTGCAATGTCAAACGTCAGACAGCAAAACAATGGACTCAATAGTGCCTTAAATACCATTGAAGCATATGACTGCTTTGAAAAAGTACTATCGGGTTTTTTTATCCACTTCCCCTTTATTCCTATGGATCCAATACCATCTCTATGTACTTTGGAGGGAACTCTGCAAAACAGATCACAGTTTAGCATCCACCCCCCACCCCCAGATTAGATTGTACTCCAGATGTATACTACCCATTTAGGGAACTGGGAAAGGAGAAATCAATATCTAAATTGCTACAAATCTCCACCTATGTGCTAAAATTTCCCCCATATGGACCTATGCTATATGTTGTATTTTATGGTGGTTTGTGGAAATCATGCTTGGAGTTGAAGATAGATGAAAAATGATTGTGAGGAAATATTTATTGTTACCTTAAAAGTAATACATGCGGTGTTTCAGTGATTTTGGGCTCTAGTCTACGTTAGAGGGGTCATAGTAGCCTGTGAAAGTGATTGGAGCAATAATTATATACTGCATCAACATTTGGGAATATTCTTAAAGGTGGTATCTAAATGGGTTTTTGTAGTATTTGTGTCTAAAATTTGCTATAGCAACATATTGGAGATTTTAAGAAACTTGCACACATTGAGGGAATGTCAAATCCTAACATGACATGACATTTCAGGGGTCAACTTTATCATGAATTTACTGTCAGTTATACACATGGCTCCGTGCTGACGACTTTCCCACAATGTGGCATTCATAAGCATGACTATTGATCTAGCTGCTAAATTTGGCCATACTTTGTTGGTCAAGACCTCTCCTGGCTGACGTTTTGAAGGAAATGAGGGGTGTATGGGAGCTGAATCTGCCAACTAATGCATTTGTTGCCTCTGTCAAGGGAAGGGGTCAGTTGCTACATATACTAGTTCTTTCTTCTACCTGGATAGCTGTTTATAATGCTCCAGGCCCATGAAACTTGGGATCCAGGGCCATACTGAACAAGTCTGGTTCTATTTGGCAAACATACCTCAATTTCCCTTGGTCCTGAGGATGTTTTTCTCACCTATTTTCATAGCATGGTCCAGGAGTGAGGTACTTTTCACATCTGAGTTTTACCAGGAGCCATTTCTGCCAGAAACAGCACATGCAGCTTAAGACTCAGATAGGTTTGTCATCATGTATCTGGATGATTTCTTGATATATATACCGCAAACCAAAAAGTTCATGATGCCCAATAAAAGCTGCTCTCCAATGACTTCAAGAGCACAACTCCATGCCAAGATAGAAAAATATGCATTTCATCTCCCACCTATAGATTTCCTTGAGCACCAAATCTCTCTTAAAGAAATGGAGATTAATCTTTCCAAATTGTAGCAGTACACCCCTGATGACCTCCCAGAAACAAGTGGATCCAGTTATTTCTGGGCATTAGCATTATAACACTTTATCCCAGACTTCACAACATGTGTGCAACCTTAACTGAATTCCTGCAGGGAAAATTCAGTTTTACTGAGATCTAGCCATACAACATTTGAAAAATCAAAATGACTGTTTACATTAGAATCCGCTTTACTACATCCAGACTCCTGTTGAAGAAACTGTTGCCTCTGACCATAGGCAGTGCTTCTCCAACCCAAGATGTTGAAGAATCACTTTTTCCCTGTGCCTAAAACTGAAGAGTGCTGACACCCACATAACAGAACAATGCATTTGTTAGAAAGAACTCTTGTCAATCACCTAGAGAGACGATCATGAAGAGGGGAGTAGTGCCTTAATTCAGCCTCTAGAGTTGATCCATTTTGGCAAGGAAGAAGTAGTATGGATCTTACTCTCTCACAGAAAAGGCCTCCCTATAGCAAAATTCCTCTTCACCTATTTTTGTTTGGTTTGTTTCTTACATACAAGCTAAGATAGGGTGCTGAATTTCTACTGGGCATGGGTTGACATTTTCTACTTCCTCAAGTACAAGGATCTATTTTGAACATTCTAATTATGCAAATGTGATGCATTGTTACATTTTTCTTCAGCTGTGTTACATTTTTTTAAAAACACACACAGATTGCAACTGATTTGAGATTTAAAAACATAGAGCAGAATTTACAAATGCTGACCTAAGTTCAAACCTCTGCTTAGTCATTAAATTAAATATGTGACCATGGGCAATGACTACTTCTCAGTAAACCTATCTTACAGAGATGCTGTGGAGATTAAAATTCAGAAGAAAATTCAGAAGAAAACCATGTAAAATGAACATGCACATTCCAATAATAATAATAATAATAATAATAATAATAATAATAATAATAATAATAATAATAACAACTTTATTTTTATACCCCGCCCCATCTCCCCGAGGGACTCTGGGCGGCTTACATGGGGCCTAGCCCGATAAAACAATCAAATATCAATGATACAACAATAAAACAATTATACCAATAAAACATCAGTTATCAGTAAAACAATCGATAAAATCGACATAAAACATACAATATTAAAACAGGAGACTAGTTCATAAAACCCAGTACAGAATGTGCTGGAATGGGAAAGGTATTTCACGGTTGAAATGGACAATAAAGTGCAAAATAACATTGGCAACACCTCAAGAATGGGGCTATTATAAAATGGGCAGAAACAACAAATTAAGTATCAAAGGCCTTTTGGAAGAGCCAGGTTTTGAAGCTCCTTCGGAAGGAGAGGAGGGTAGGGGCCTGCCTGATCTCTCTAGGAAGCGAGTTCCTAGTGTAGTCTAAATAAAAAGAAACCATAATATCTACATTTTTTCATTACCAGTTACTTCCAATGATGATCTCAACAGATCTCTATTTTTTATCATTAGGTTTTCACTGATAGCAAAAAGATAGAGGTCCATGAAAATACCACTGGAGATTTCAGAGCAAACATCACCTGATTCACATGCCCAGGTGCCAAGGATAATAAGGACAAACAGCACTGATTAAAGTGAGGGTTGGAGCATGGTCTGATTTTTTTTTTTTTAGAAATATAGAAAAGATGTACTAAAACTAGAAAACAGTCTACTGTCTTTCATCTATTTATCTTTTCATTAGCCCATTTACAGTGGAGGTCAGTTTTACCACTCAACTGCTATTTAAAATTCCATTGTTGCATACCTGACTAATTCAATCTTCTCATCTCAACCATGTGTATAAATATCTGCCCATTTGATGAAGTGTGTTACAATCTGGAAAACTTACACCAAATAAAACATGATAGTAATGAAGGGTAAATACTGTTGGATAGATACTAGTTTTTGTTATTTTTTTGCTGCAGATCTAGCAAAGGAATCCCCTTAATAACTTTGAAAGGTATTGCTTATTGTAAGGGGAACAGAAATTATTCCTTGCCTTCCCTTATGACACTACATCTTCTTCCCATTGTACATTGCCCCTCACCTTGCCCATTTCTCTTGCTCCCTGTACATTGCCACTGCATGTCTCACAGCCCCTTCTCTCTTTCCTTCTCCCTTTCTTGCATCACTCTCCCTTCAGCCCCCTCTCTCATCTCACTTTGTTTCCTAGAACTGCATCCTGCCTCAACTTTTTGCACTTTACCAGTCAGACTGCTCATTCTCCCTTCCCTCTCCCTCTCTCCCCTAGCCTCCCCTCTGACCCTCACAATGTATCCCTTGCATATTGAACTCTGCTACTCAGAGCACTCACTGTCCCATCTCTCCTATTTCATTCTTGGATCCACCTTGATGCTTCAATACAGGGCTGGCCCCACCATAGAGGCCACATGAGGCGGCCGCCTCGGGCGCAGGTCCCCGGGGGGCACCGTCAGGCTTCCCCCGCCCCTGCGGGGGGCACTTTTCCCCACCCCCTGCGCGGCGCTGACGGGAGGGGCGCTTTTCTCCACCCCCGCTTAATATTTTAAATTATCTCCAGCTGGCCCTGCTTCAATATGTATTTATCCATTGCAGTCCTACCTACTTCTCCCACTCGGCTGCTCTCTTTGTTACTCCTGTTCATCTTTAATTGAGCTCTTGTGAAACAGCTCTGCTGTCAGACCCCAGGCAGCAGGGCACCAAGAACCATACACGGAGGCCAATCTCTATCTAATATCTTTATTAAGGAAATATATAATAGTAATAAAAACAAGTGAAGAATATAGTTCAGAAGCAGACCTTTCAAATGAGGTCAAATATAGTCCAAAATGTATTGTCCAATAAATGATATTAGAGTTCAAAGTTTTAATCCAATACCGAAACACACACTATTGCCAAGCAATAGTGTGGGGAAATGCCAGAGTCTTAGAAGTCCAAGGAAGCTTGACAACAAGGCTGGAAATAGTCTTGGTTCTTTAACAAGGTCCGTGACTAGAAACAAGGCAAACAGTGAATCTTGGAACAAGGTCCGTGACTAGAAACAAGGCAAACAGTGAATCTTGGAACAAGGTCCGTGGATAACAGCAAGGCAAGACAGTACTTGAATTCTTGATCCGGGAAGCAAGGAACTGGGGTTACGAAGTCCACACACGATCTCACTCCTGAAGCAGCTCTGTTGACTCCGCAAAGATTCTCCCGCGTCAGGCACCTATATTGGGTCTCGTTTTCCCGCCAACAACCTCTTTCCCTAGAGAACGGGAAGCGAAACCCAACTTTGTCCAGATGCAAGACTCCTTAGAATTTCCCAAGGGAAGCAGGTCTAATCAGCCTGTTGTTTGGCTGCAATCCGTAAACTCCTGCGATTCTGTTCCCTGACTCCTCTGTCAGCACAATAGGATTCTCTCCTAGGGAACGGAGGCGAGGAATGTCCAAGGTCTGTTTTACTGAATTCTTGGGTACAAACATCAACATCCGGCAGGTGAAAAGACTCCGGCTCTTGTTGAACCGGCGAAAACCCCATGTTTTCGTCTTCATCTGCCTCGATGGCACTAGGAACAGGACTACAAGGCCCATGAGGCATCACATCTGCTTTGCTTCTTGAAGCCCACCCATCCCATGCTCACTCCTCCTGCCTTGCTCGCTTGTCCTTGCATTCTTGTAGTGCCTCTGTCCTGTTCTTCCTCTGCTCTATTACTCTCACTGCTTGCTCTGCTGTTGCTACTACTACTACAACATTTAATTATGGTCCAAAGAGCTTTATTGCACCATAGGTGTACACGGTATGCAGATTAATGAGATTAACAACACACAAATGGGCAAAATTCACAACAGTTAAAATTGCTTTAAAAACATGTTGGCTAAAACATAGGTAAAAGACTACAAGAAATGTCAGCATGTCTCACCCTGTGTCTAAAATTGGGTATTGTCTAATCCTGGCTGCCTCTTAAAGAAACTTGGTAACCGCCAAGGTCACATGGGGAAGGGCATCACCAAGTAAAAACTTCACATAAAATTTCACCAGACTAGCTAGTTTCTTAGTAGGGGGTTGATTATGTGAGCTTGGACCTGTTCATAAAAACTGCATGACAGTAGAATGTAGTAGATGTATTGTACTTCCTGTTTGTTGCATGGGCAATCTTTCATTATATGGGATACCCAAAAATCTCCACAAGTACATTACACCTTGCTTCAGAAAATAGCCAACGGAATTTGGCCACCTTCAAGTTCTTTAGATAGTTTGCTGCATGGAAAGGCCCAACATAATGTATGGACAGGGCACTAGGGGATCATGATACATAAGAACGAGAGCGTAGATCACAAAAGGCAGTGTCCCCCAGCCTCTGTTTGATTGATTTGAGAGCCATGTCAAAACCCAGATGAGTTAGGAGGGATGCGGAAAGGCTGATGGAGGAGGTTTCTCAGAATTGTTATTAAACCAACTGCTTATATACTCATCCTGAGCTAAGTGGTGAATTAGACTGGATCCTAAACTAAAAACTCTGATTTTGAGCCAGTATTTAAGTGCCCACCACTAAAGGCTGTTGCTACTACTCCCTTCCTCACTTCTCCTTACACTTTCAAAATACATCTGTCCCACACTTCTCTTACTGGCTTTCTTACAGTTGGCTACTTCCTTTTTGTTTCTCCTTGCGTCTTCACAATGCATACCATACTTCCCATTGCTCTTTCTGTTGTCCCCTTTGCTCCCTCATTTGTCTTTCCTTTTACCCTCACAACCCACTCCTCCCTTTCTTTTTGTATTCTTCTGCTCTCACTGCTGAATTTTCCATCACCTTCCCTCCCTCCCTCCTTGTCTTGTATCTTCACAATGCAGCTGAATTCTCACTGCATCGCCTTCCTGCATGACCAGTCAAGAAAGACAGGGACCAAAAGGACAAGTTGTCTTCCTTACTCTTCCTAGCAGTTTATCCCTATCTGCTGTACTCACCAACTGAAACTAACTCAGTTTAATCTTACAGAGTTGCTGATACCGCATTATCAACTTCTGCTATGACAAGTGCATTTAAGTCAGCTCTTATCCAAGAGATCTCATCTAATTTCAAGCTCTACTGTTTTTTTTTACCCAGCACAATCTGTGAGATATGCACAACGCGTAATGCCTCTTTACATGAACAAATTCTCGATGAACAAAGAAAAAAAAAAGTGAACTCCTGGTTCAACTCCAGGTTCTGTTTCCCAGATTAGGGTTGTATTTCAGTGACTGCAGTGTTGTAGCTGTGGATTTGGTCTTAAGTTCGGACATTGCCCCTAAATAAGAATTCTGTCCCCAATGAAATTTGTCTTCAGTCCTGCATAGCACAGAATGAAACCTTGAAATCTAGTCACACATATATCCCTTACCATTGCTGTGTTCACATTCCCTTGATAATGTTGCCTGTCCTATTTTTCTGGAGGCCTAAACTTCATTTCTGTTATGCTAAACTGAAGTTCTAGGTTATGGATGAGTCCTGACATGCTTTACAGAAACTTGGCTTGGGAGACAATAATGGTTCAACATGAGATGAGACACTCCCAGCTGGATACTGGATATTACAGAAGAATAGCTATAAAGGCATCTTAACCTGATCAGGTTACCTATTAGGGAACTGAATCAGATTGAATGCCTGCACATGAGTCTGAAATAGGCAAAAACTAAACAAAATTGTATTGCTCTTGTGTTCTTCTTGACATATGTGAGCCTCATATTTTTCAGCTGGAAAACAAAGAACAGTGACTAATAAATAAAGGAATACTATCAGCAATTTAGCTTATACTGTGTAAACCTAGGTATGTATACTTTATTGTAACTGGAAAAATCTCTGCCTCGATCAAAATCTGAAAACAAAGAAAAATGCATTTCTCCCGCATTCCACTGCACCTGCAGTTGACATTATTTTATGCTGGAATCCAGAAAAGTTGCTTTGAGGGGAAAAATTCTCAGAAGTCCATTGAGATTCCTAGAATTACTCCATATCATACTCTTGGTTTTGTGTGATATGAAAATGTTCTCAGATTTCAATGAAGTCTATGAATGTACACATTTTAACATTTGTGGCCTGACTATACCTTAACCATTTCTAGTTCAGACTTTTCTAATAATCAGAATGCCATGGTGTATGTATATATCAAATTTCAAATTGCTTTCAGTTTGAAGGCATGTTTGAGTCCACTTGTCCTCAATATGTACACTGGGCCTGCTGTGTCCTTGGGTTCTGAGATTGTGTGGATATGGAAGCAGGCATACCCCATATTACCCCATATTATTACTCCTCATATTATTAAGTGGCACTTCAGCATATATTTGTTCACATCACATCACAATGAATATGATTCATGATGATCCATGATTGCTTAATTGCATATCCAGAGGGGCACTGTATATCAGATGGTCTTAGGGAGCATCTTCATTGGAGAATCAATGTAGTTTGACAGCCCTTTAATATCCACGGCTCAATGGGAATTGTAATTTGGTGAGAGACCTGTACTCTTGGACAGAAAGGGCTAAAATCCTTGTAAAACTGCAGCCCTAATTTTTTTTTTGTGTCAGGAGCAACTTGAGTTGCTTCTGGAGTGAGAGAATTGGCCGTCTGCAAGGACATTGCCCAGGGGACGCCCGGATGTTTTGATGTTTTTACCATCCTTGTGGGAGGCTTCTCTCATGTCCCCGCTTGGAGCTGGAGCTGATAGAGGGAGCTCATCCGCACTCTCCCCAGGTGGGATTCGAACCTGGCAGCTTTCAGGTCAGCAACCCAACCTTCAAGTCACTTAGTCCACTACGCCATCTGGGGGCTCCGCAGCCCTAATAATTCTGTAGCATTGAGCCATGACAATTAAAGTTGTGTCAAACTGCATTCATTCTACAATGTAGATGCACAATTAGTTTCTTTTTCAGATTTTTGAATTTTTTAGTAATGGAGATATTTTGAACTAATTTTCAATACTTTTTTCAACATAAAATATTGTAACCATTTTAGTACACCGCATCAGTGATTTCCCTGTGTTGTTTATCTATACATACCGGCAAAACTTGTGAAAATTGGCTTTTGTCTCACCACTCCCAGAAACTACTAACCCAGGACAATTATGGAAACAATAGTAAAAAAAATGTTTCCGAGTTCTATATGCAAATATATACATACACACAATAATTCAGTTTAGGAATTCTTTATAATCTGATGCCATGCGCCAGTGCTCTCCTCCACCCTAATTGACAACAGATGCTGGATTGAGCTGTTCATAACTGCTATCCTGTAAAGATACACTAGTGTTTTAGTCCCTTTGAACATAGTGGATCTTTGAAGAGATTTGAAGCCATGAGGGTGAGGGAAACTGGAAAGCCTAGGCAAACAAAAAAAATATTTTTTACTTCCTCCACACACAAATGAGAGGAATCTTTTTTAGGAGTAGGGGAAAGCAGGGCACCCCATTCTTCATACCTCTAACCTTACATTCTGAGAATTGCTTGTACAATAGAGCTGAACTGAGTGGAATAGTATGGTAAATTTGGAAGATATATAGCAAATAATGGTTTTGCCGTTTTTGAGGTTAGCTTCATATGGATCTCTGTGTGTATTTGTTTACATTAGAAAACAATGCATTGTTTAAGATCTTTAATACTGAAATAGCAATTCACTTTAAATAATTCATTGATATATACCTAAATATATTTTCATTTCACCCATTTGCTGAAATCTGGAAAGCTTCTGTGCCATAATGAGGGGGAAATAACATTGTAAGCCTTTCCAAAAACCTCTTGCTGTCCTAAACCTGCCCATCCCTCTTGGTGTTCCTAGCTCTTTTTCTGGGATGGATTCACAGTGCTACCCTCTTTGTTGCCTTCCAAACCCCCTGAAAGCCTTTATTCCACTGGTTTAAACCAGTGAATCCTCTTTCACAGTTGTAGCTACCTTTTATTGATCTGTAACTGCATTGCCCTACATCCACCCTTTTCTCTGTTATATCCTTCCCCTTTCTTCATTTTTTTCCATTTTAAACTGTAGTTTGTAAGTTCCTTGGGACAGCAACTTGTTAATTTTTAAAAAATGATTTCACTATTGAGACTTTAGCAGAGTCAATGTACACTAATGGCATTGCACAAGTACCTACCTTGACCCCCTCTGTTGGTAAGCTAAAAATAGAATAAATAATAAATAATACATAAACAGTGCTGAACATTTGGGGGGGGGGGTGTTGGAACCTATATCTACCACACTTGCAAATATCAAATAATGTTCTTTTGAATGGGATAACAACATTCCTTTGAAAGTTAAGTGGGACATTTCGAATATAAAGATATTAGAAGTTATGAATGTGCAACCTAGAGATACACATTTATAAACTTTGGTACTCGGGATCACTACATATTCCCTAGTTTAGGGAACATGTATATTTTCTGTCCCAATATGGATATATACGAAATTTCAAAACATGTCAGACAAGGATTTCAATCTAATTCCCAGATGATATCTGTTATTAGCAAGCCTATATTTTTGTGTTCATGTTCTCTTTGTTTTGTTCATTCAGTACTTCTTGTAAAGGCTCAAAGTTGCATCTAAGCAATTTGTTATTTTAAAAATGTTTACGTATCTTTTTAATAGGCTTCCATTATGTGTTTTACAGCTAATTTAGTAGTGGAAGAGAGAACAAGACAGATGAAAATGAAAATGCACCGTTATAATCAGACAACAGGGTCTGGTTCTAGTCAAGAACTGGAACGTGAGCAATATTCCAAGGTAAAGAGAGTATTAAAATATATGATAATGTTTTAGAAAGATGAAGGTTACATATGAATGTTAAAGATGTAGCTCAAAGCTACCTAAAAAATGCCATTTGAAATCATTACAGATCCTGATTTTCTCTTGTGGCCAGGAATTAGACTGGAAATAGTAATCTTTCTAGTTCTATAGTAAAAACTCAATATTCTGGGAAGCCTGAGAATTCACTGAGAAAGTGTGTGATTTCTGACATTTCAACCAAGAATCAAGATTAAAAAACACTAGTTGATTGCATATCTGGTTTCCATGTATACTATGTAATATCATACTCTGCTTTTACTGTGGTAACTACACATCAACCATATGGAACATTTTTATCAGCTTTCTTTGGAAATTGTACCAAAAATGTGGAGGATGTTGAAGGTGATCTCTTGTTTATTCTTACTTCTTCAACAGAAGGGAAAGGACCTCTTAACACTGGGAAAAAATTCCCCATTTTGATGCTTTATTTCGCGGCTTGGACAGGGCCTTTCATGCACCATCGAACAACATCAGGCAGACCTGGCCCACTTTCCTCCCAAAGTGGAGACGAAATGCCAAAGACACCTGTTATCCATAACTGGAAGGAAAGTGTTGTTCAGGTTGCTCCAATGGAGCTACCTGCACTTTCCTCCCCAAATACCCATGTGATAGCAGAAAAGGTGGCAGGGCAACACGTGTTGCTGCCCTTTCTGCCATCTGATAGGGAGAAGGAAAGGGTACCAATGCAAAGAGTACCATCTGATGGAAAGGAGGGAGGGGCACGAGCCACCCTGCGTGCCTTCCCTTTTGCCATCAAAAGTTGGCGAAATGGCATTGTCCGAAAGGGCCATGTGATAAAGTTGTAGGTGTACTGTGAGGTATGATGTTTCAGATGTTTTCAATACCTTTCTAATGGTAAAAAACAAGAGGACATTAGCACCTTTGAAACTTACTGGGAAACAGAAATTTTTAGCACAAGCTTTCTTGGTTCATTTAATCAGATGCAATCCTGATCATTAGGAAGCTAGACTGGAATGCTCCTTCCTGGTCCCTTTAAAAAATTATATAAGGAACCACTTTTTTGTAGTTGCCCACCTACAGCTTGAGACAGAAACAGTATTACCTCTGAGAAGCACTTTGTCTTCATCAGGAGAACTTCTAAATACTCTCTAGGAAACATGCTTTGGGCATTCTTAGTCAAAATAATAATAATAATCATCATCATCATCATCATCTTTGAAATCATCTTCCAAATAAATTAATCTTTGGTAGCTGGGAGGAGGGGGGCACATTTGGCTTAAGGGTAACGCAATGCCCACCGTATGTTCCCAAAAAAAATAACAAACATTAGAACAATAGTTGTGGGGCCCTTTCCTTTGTTAAAGAAAGGAAAGATCAGAATCTTTTTGTTTGTGTTTATTGACTCTTTAATGAAACACAGCCCCTACTGTACATAAAGATCCTCTTTTCTCTGAATTTGTACATATATTCAATCCATAACTAGGTTTAGAATTAAACTTTATATTATGTGTAATTACATGAAGAAAACTATCATTCTGAACTTTTCTTTTCAGTGTTATATTTTTGCACAACACAGACCAAGGAGTGAATGAAGGTTTCCACCTGTTTTTAAAGAATTCTGAAGCCTTTTTGAGATCTGTATTAATAAACTGAGACAGTGTGGTGTAATGGTTTGAGTGTTGGATCTGGATTTGAATCCCCACTTGATCATGGAAACACACCTGGTAACCTTGGGCAAATCACACTTTCTTGCCCTCAGCACTTGCCACAAGCAGGTCTTGAACTCAATACCATCCTCTCACTTGTAATTCTCAACAAGTGATATGCAGAGTAAGGTTGTAGAGAATATTTCCCCTATTTCTCATTTTTAATGTCAGAAGAGTCTTGACAACCTTGTCAACTGTCACAAAATTTTCCTCCTCCTGCACAAGAATGCAAGTTATGAAAGACACGTGCAGATCTCTGGAATTTGATCAGCAATCCTCTCTGTGCTAAGCCAATCTTGTTCTACTTTCTTAAGAAAAACACTATTGTGAAGCAAGCACTAAAATTTATTTCCATTTTTCTCTGTGTGGAGGAAATAATTGAGATGTTTCATTTCTCACATGAGAACAAGACAAGAAATCCTTATTTCTCTAACAGAGAGCCAAACTTCCTCTGATGCTTGTGCAAGAAATAATATATTGCCATCATGGTAACTAGCTGAAAAGTTCTTAATCTACAGTACACTGCAGTGAATCCACCTACGGAGTTAAATAGCTGTTGGGTTATGTTTCTTTTCCAAATATCTGCTCTCACATAGAGAAAAAGTTACATGTCAGCTTTAGTAATGACTTAGATATTGCTATAGCACATGATCATAATAAAACTTTATTTATACCCCACCACTCGGCGTGGCTTACAACGCACTCAAAGATGCAAACACAAAAATACAAAAATTGCAGAAACAATAACATAAAAGAGTAACAGCCAACATAAATATCTCACTTCACAAAACTCCCTGGTTAAAATCAGTAAAATACAGCAATAGCTGCAGGTATAAAACAACAATAATCAATCTCGGTCATGTAAAGTGTTTGGCGAGTTTATGGGTCTTCACGTATATGCTGTCATGATGTATGATAGCATATCATAAATACAAGCTTTCATTTTCCAGTTGATGCTTGAATTAAACAAAAGCAAAATATTATTTTTCTTGGTTATAAATTCTTCTTGTTCAACCACAGTTATGAAGTTACTGCAGTTGTTGAAACTGTCACATGTGAAATCACAAAAATGTTCCCTAAGGAAGTGCTTAAGTTTATCATTGCTGCCATGTGAGACTGGGAATGTTATGTATACTCATGCATAAGTCTAGAAATTTTAATCAAAAATCAATTTAAAAAACCTGTGTCAACATCCACCGGTCAATATACGTAATATACAGTAGAGTCTCACTAATCCAAGCCTCGCTTATCCAAGCCTCTGGATAATCCAAGCCATTTTTGTAGTCAATGTTTCCAATAAATCGTGATATGTTGGTGCTAAATTCATAAATACAGTAATTACAACATAACATTACTGCGTATTGAACTACTTTTTCTGTCAAATTTGTTGTATAACATGAAGTTTTGGTGCTTAATTTGTAAAATCATAACCTAATTTGATGTTTAATAAGCTTTTCCTTGATCAGTCCTTATAATCCAAGATATTCGCTTATCCAAGCTTCTGCCGGCCCGTTTAGCTTGGATTAGTGAGACTCTACTGTACTTCCACTTTTATCAAAAAGTGAGTAGAGCAGCAAAGGGCAAAACTTGATCGATTTCTGCGTAACCTAAAAGAAGCAGTGACTCCCTTATGCTCTGTGCCGTGGTGCCACATCTGGCCTTTTTGAATGGATGAATGGGGAAATGGCAGGGGCAGCCAGGAACAGTTCATCTCCTAAGGCAGCACTGGTGACTTCCCCTCTCCACAGAATGATTCTTGGCGTATCTATAGGTTTAATCAAAATGCATAATTTTGACCAAAACCTTTCCTTGACTTATATGTCAGGTCAACCTGTACACAAGTATATATAATTGAACATAACTTTCCCTGTCTTCCTTATTTTTCCATATTCCCCCAATTTCACCTGGAAAAAAATGATAATATTGGCAGGTTTCTAATCTTTCTAATCTTGTATCTATTGATTTGGTTCTTTTGTTAAAAATAAGTCATACAATACACACACACACACACTTTCTTTTTTTTTGAAGTACCGTAGTGAAATTTCCTAGATTTTTTCTTTACTCTGATGAAGCTAATGATGTTATTCTTCCCTGACTTTAAGGAAATTAATACAAATTTGTCAGATTTGTATGAAAAACTATAAACATTATAAATACCCAAAATGTTGTTGATTGCAAGGCTCTGTAAAACAAGTCTTTGAAGAATGTATTATTATTTATTTATTTAAAACATTTGTATTCTGTCCCTGAGTCCCGAAGGGGACTCAGGGTGGAGCACAACATATACGGCAAACATTCAATGCCGGAAAATTAAATAAGTTATAAATACATAAACATTAAAACAGTTATCTCCACCTAAAATCAATGTTTAAAAGAACTCAGCTTGTTGATGTCAAAAGCATGTAGTCATCAGTTCCATGGTGATGGGCATCAATGGCAAATCCAGTTGCCATTGTGCCACCAGGTGCAATTCTTTGTATCATGATGTAGATATCAAGAATTCCATGAAGAACATGAATGGATGGAGGTAAAATGGTATTTTTGGGCACCTGGTTTTATGTTTCTAAATGGTGTTTTGTGACAATAAGGGCCCTTTGAATCTGGCTTGGCAGTACATTGGTTGCCATTAGAACACTTTCAGCAAAGTTTTATATGTATGGAGTAAGGCTTCTGTTTAGAAAAAAATCTTTAGAGTAGAAACATAAAAAAGATTTCAATGTAATTTAATGTAATTTATAAAGATTAAAATGCTGTTGATATTGCAACATTCAATATCTAGATTTAAAGAACAGTGAGTCAATGCTGATGGTGAGAATGGCACTAGTTACTGCAGTGCTTCTATTTAAAACTATACTGCATGTCAATATTTTCTTTTAATAAAAAACATAACTTTATTAGAGTCTTTTCTGAGTAGAGAATCATTTGAAATTCAAATCATATAGGAAGGAGAACATTTGTCATAAAAGTAGACATTTCTGAGTAAATTTGTATTGTAGAACAACTCACTAAAGGAGACATCATCTTCAAACCTTTGCTTTTCCAACAAAAATTAATTTAAAAGAGTTCTCTATGTTGTTACTGTTATTTGTGCCATTATGATTTCATTTTTACACTGGAACAATGCAACTCACGTTTTCCTTTTTAATCTTTAGTATGATATTCAAGCAGATCAGTACCGAAGTTGTGATAACGTCTCTGCCAAGTCATCAGATAGTGATGTCAGTGATGTGTCAGCTATTTCCCGTACCAGTAGTGCCTCCCGCCTCAGCAGCACAAGCTTTATGTCAGAGCAATCCGAGCGCCCTAGGGGCAGAATCAGGTGAGTTTGCAACACTGTCTTAAAACAGCCCTTTCTTCTCCAGTGAAACTTATATTATATATGCAAATGGTCATTCTTAGCTGCCAAAACCAAAATAAATGAATGAACAAATAAAGAAGAGTAAGACAACAACAAACTTAGGACTCTTAATCTATATATAAAAGGATAAAAAAATTTCGGCCTAGGACAAAACAACAAAGGTACACATCCCAGAAACACTAAACTTGGCAACACAACCCCTCATCCATGCCTCTACGTTCATACAACAAAAATAAAAGAAAAATAAAGTCCTAATTAGTGGGAAAGGAATAATTGTTTTTTATCCAATTGCTGCCAGTTAGAAGGCTAAACTCTGCCCACTTGGTCTCCTAGCAACCCGCTCAGCCCAAGGGACAGGCACAGTTAGGCCTCAGGCCTCTTCCACACTGCCTATAAGATACAGATTATCTGATTTTAACTGGATTATATGGCAGTGTTGACTCAAGGCCCTTCCACATAGCTATATTACCCATTTATAATCTTATATTATCTGCTTTGAACTGGATTATCTTGAGTCCACACTGCCAGATAATTCACTTCAGTGTGCATTTTATACAGCTGTGTAGAAGGGGCCTCATATAATCCAGTTCTAAGCAGATAATATAAGATTATAAATATACAGTAGAGTCTCACTTATCCAACATGAACAGGCCAGCAGAACGTTGGATAAGTGAATATGTTGGATAATAAGAAGAGATTCAGGAAAAGCCAATTAAACATCAAATTAGGTAATGATTATACAAATTAAGCACCAAAATCATGTTATACAACAAATTTGACAGAAAAAGTAGTTCAGTGTTCAGTAATGCTATGTTGTAATTACTGTATTTACAAATTTAGCACCAAAATGCAGACTGCATTGGATAATCCAGAACACTGGATAAGCGAATGTTGGATAAGTGAGATTCTACTGTAATATGAAATAATTACTGTGGTAATCCAGTCCAACCCAATTCTGCCATGGAGGACATAATCCAAGCATGCCCAACAGATGGCCACCCAGTCTCTCAATAATAACATTCAAAAACCATACAATAAGAGACTCATTGAACAAGATATGGATAAAATATAGAAACAGGATGTTCCCCAAAACCCCACTGTGGTTAGCGCCTCTAGAAATAATATTGAAGGAACAACGAGGAAAACTGAACTGGCCAACATATAAGGACATGGTTATAAGACAGGATAATGATTACCTTTTAAGATCACAAGAAGAATTACAGAAATTATCCCTGCAAATAACATGGCTACATTACAGACAAATAAAGGAGCAATTCAACAAAGATAAACAGAAAGGTTTCATGAATTTGGATTCGGACTGGGAAAAAATTCTGAACTTGGAAAATAAGTTGATCACAAAAATATACAAAAAATTACTGGAATTGGATACTGAAACTGAACATGTAAAGACATGTATGACCCAGTGGGCAAGGGATATAGGAAGACCAATCCTATACGAAGAATGGGAAAAGTTATGAGGAAAAAATATGAAATTTAATTACGCCTCGGATCTTAGAGAAAACCAGTTCAAAATGATATATAGATGGTACATAACTCCGAAAAAATTAGGTCACTACAAGAAAGATAAACGAACGAAATGCTGGAAATGCCAGGAGAAAGAGGGAAATTTTTTCCACATGTGGTGGGCATGTGCTAAAACAAAGAAATATTGGACAGAAATACACAAAGAATCCCGGAAAATATTGAAAAAAGACTTACCATTTAGACCAGAACTATATCTGTTAGGGGTGACTAACACGAACTTAGGAAAAAATGAAGAAAAGATCTTAAATTATTTAGTCACGGGGGCCAGAATTGTTTTTGCAAGAATCTGGAGATCAAACCAAGTACCTACAACAGACCAGTGGCTGATAAAGATAAGTGATATAAAGAATATGGACAAGCTGACATTCCTAATGAAGAAACAACAAGGAAACCCAATAAAAGAAACGGATTGGTCAAATTTCGAGGAATACATAAGACAAAGAATGCTAGAATCAGAGGAAAAGAAATAGAGATTAGAGCTCTTGGAAGAGGAAAAAGGAAACACCCAAAAGTGATCAGGACACTCGTCATAAGAGGAATGGTCATCTGATGATGAAATCTGCAGAGTTAAACAAATGAAGAATACACACTCTTAAATCATTCCACCTTACACTCCCTCCCTTTCTATCCTCTCCCCTCCCCCCTCTTGCATGAAGTACCCCCTCCCTAACCACCCTCCCCTTACCAGTACAGCCCCCTTCCCCAAAATGTGATTTTCCCCCAGTTTTTAAGCATTGTATTAAAAGATCTCAATAAAAATACATTTAAAATAATAATAAGAAGAAGAAGAAGAAGAACAACAACAACAACAAGAAGAAGAAGATCATACAATCATAAGGTTAGGAGACACCCCTAAGGATCAACCAGTTCAACTTCCTTCTACCATGCAGGACGACATAAACCAAGCACTCCTGACAGATGCCCATCCAAGATCTGCACAGTAATAATACAAATCGATTCATAGAATCAGACAGTTAGGAGAGACCCCTAAAGGCCATCCAGTCCAACCCAACTCTCCCATTGGATGATACAATCCAAGCACTCCCAACAGATGGCCAGCTAGCCTCTCAATAATAATAAGAATAAGAATATCATACAATCCTAAGGTTAGCAGATACCCCTAAGGATCATCTAGTTCAACTTCCTTATATCATGAAGGAGGACACAATCCAACCACTCCTGACAGATGGCCATCCAATATCTGCACAGTAATAATACACATCGAATCATAGCATCAGACAGTTAGGAGACACCCCTAAAGGCCATCCAGTCCAACCCAATTCTGCCATGCAGGACACAATCCAAGCACTCCCAACGGATGGCCACCCAGCCTCTCAATACTAATACTAACAACAACAACAACAACAACATCATCATACAATCCTAAGGTTTGGAGTGACCCCTAAGGATCATCCAGATCAACTTCCTTCTACCATGCAGGAGGACACAATCCAAGCACTCCTGACAGATGTCCATTCATCCTCTACATAATAATAATGATGAAGATGCATAATAATAATAATAATAATAATAATAATAATAATAATAATAATAATAGAAGCATAGAATCCAAGAGTTTGGAGAGACCCCTAAGGGCCATCCAGCCCAACCCTTTCTACTATGCAGCAGGACACAATCCAAGAATTCAAAAACACATGGACAACGTATAAATACTATACAATACTACACAGGGACATAGACCCTCTCTACCCTCACCACTTTCACAGTACACAAACAACCAAATGCATACTAAACATAAAGACAACCATACAACAGACATTCAATACCACCACTACCTCAACAAGTTCTCACCAACACCACCAGACAATGCCACAGCAACGTGCGGCCGGGCACAGCTAGTAACTTTATAAAATATAAAGACCTCACCAGCAAAACTGAATATGAGAAGCAATAAATAATCCACTAGAGACACAATGTTTTATTGAGCTGACAGTTCATAAAGTTATAACTCCCCACTTCTTTGTGCACCATGCAGAGAAAATTGAGTATGGTTAGATACCACAGTCTAGAAAAGGTCACAAACTTTATAGACTTACAATCTTTCATTTTTCCTTGAAAATGAATGTTTTATTAGTGACAAAATAGGGTCCATAGGCAGGTTCGTTCATTACACAGTTAGCTGTATAGATACTTTGTACCCACAAGCAAAACAAAAATCTCACAGTTTCATACATTCTTCCTCTTCTCCAGCCTTTACCTTGGAATCTTGTAAATTTAATATGTTGCACAGAGGTCCTGTCTTGAGATGTGACCGAATTAGCCTTTAAGTGATTGCGCCAATTGCATTTGGTTTTCATCATGGAAATACTAAGCAGAGTTAAGATTCATGCTGCATAGATTATCTCCAATCATAGTTATCCAACATCAGTGCTTCTACACTGGAGCTGTTCATGGGTCAAATTCTCCCACAGAACACAACATGTGAAGCTACACTTAAATTCTTTTTAACATATGCTATAATAGTAGTGATCACAATGCCTTCAAGGACTGGAATGGACAGAAAAATATATTCCATAGCCTATGATTCCAGAATAGTATGCATTAAACTTTTGTAGGCACATAGCCACAGTGAGTCTCTACTACTCAGCACCTTTCATACAGTGGGGTGGTTTTATTTTTACTACTTACCATATATCTAAACATATATTTCATTTAGAAACAGAATTAATTCAGGTTAACTTTTGATTTGGGGAGGGGATGTTATGGAAAGCCATCTGCCAATATTTATTCACTGTAATTTGAGACTGTGCCCTTTTACCTTGTAGTTTTATCAGCTATTCTAAAGTTTTCTAAGTAGTGGCACATGTTATACTTTTCAAACATTTTGGAGCATTCTAGAAAAACCTTTAATATGATGTTGCAGCCAGTATGCTTTCTTCCATGCTGCTACTCACTTAACTATTAATGTAAGCCAAAGCATGTTCACGTGACCACTGGAAAAATTGACTGGCATGATGGAGTTACTATTAGATCATTTTGTGTTTCTTGACTGATAGCGAGTAAGTGTTAACTGAACATCAGTGTCTGATATATTGTGGGCACATTTCTCTTTCATCCCCAACATGTGGCAAGACTACCAATAGATAAAACCACATTAATATGTTATTGAGGTGGGGATAATGAAAGATTACTAAGGATGTGTCTGTTAAAGTGCAAATTCCATGAAGTTTGCTGAAATCCCATCCTTGCTCTGTCAAAAAGATAGCTAGTTGACTCAGACTTGAAAAAAAGGCAATAGAAATTCAGGGGTACATAGATCACCCAACAAAAGCCGGACTACAGCATCCTCTTATTCAGGGATGGGTACCTTTGAATCCTTTAGTTATCCTCTTGAAATGGTCACATTACAACACCTGTATTCCTTCAGGCTATGGGAATTGTAATATAATTGCAGTTTAATGGAAATTGTAATTCACAAACTGCCCATTCATGCTTTAATTTAAGACAGTGAAAAAATGTTTTGTGGAAATTATTTATTGTATTATTTTTAGTGTTAGCCTCATTTTAGAGAAATAACACAGGATAGAAATAAATAAATATTACAATAACAAAAAAATCAGTATCACATACTGTCAGGACCCAGGCTGCAGAGCACCAATAACCATGCGCAGAGACCAGAATCTATCTAATATCTTTATTAAAGGAATATATAAAGTCAATAAAAACAAGTGAAGAATATAGTTCAGAAGTAGACCTTTCAGGAAAGGTCAAATATGGTCCAGGAAATCAATGTCCAATATGAGATATTAGAGTCCAAAGTTATAATCCAATAACCGAAACACACACTTGCCGAGCAAGTGTGGGGAAATGACAAGGTCCTTTAGTCCAATGGAGCTTGACAACAAGGCTGGAAAACAAACTAGATTCTTGGCAAACAAGACTTGATACGAGGCAACAAGAAGCAAGAAGCAAGAACAAGGTCCGTGGCGAGGTCCGGAGAACAAGGCAGGCTTGGAACTAGAACAAGGTCCGTGGCAAGGTCCTGGAAACAAGGAACTGGAGTAGTGTAGTCCACACACGATCTCACTCCCGAAGCTGACGAATTGACTCCGCAAAGATCTCCTTGCGGGTAAACACCTATATAGGATCTTGTTTTCCCGCCAAGGAACACTTTCCCTGGGGAACAAGAAGTGAAACCCAGACTGTGTCCAGATGCATGACTCCTTAAGATTTCCCAAGGGAAACAGGCTTAATCAGCTAATTGTCTGGCAGCGATTCTGGCGATTCGCCTCCCTAGCGCCTCTATCTCTATTATAATTATTCTTACGAGAGAACGGGGGGAGAATTCTGCCCAAGGCTTGTTTGGCTGACTTCTTGAGGGCAAACATCCTGCAGGTGCAGAGGCTCCAATTCTGGCTGAATCGGTGGGAAACCCAAGTTTTCCTCTTCGTCTGCCACAATAGTACTAGGAACGGGACTACATGGCCCATGAGTCATCACACATACGTAATTTAGATCTGGTTAATCATTTGGATTCTTATTTAATTGTCTGTAGAGCCTCGGTGGCAAAGTGCGTTAAAGCACTGAGCTGCAGACTGAAAGGTCCCAGGTTCAAACCCCGGGAGCGGCGTGAGCGGCCACTGTTAGCTCCAGCTCCTGCCAACCTAGCAATTAGAAAACATGCCAATGTGAGTAGATCAATAGGTACCGCTCCGGTGGGAAGGTAACGGCGCTCCATGCAGTCATGCCAGTGGCCACATGACCTTGGAGGTGTCTACGGACAATGCCAGATCTTCGGCTTAGAAATGGAGATCAGCACCAACCCCCAGAGTCAGACATGACTGGACTTAACGTCAGGGAAACCTTTACCTTTACTAATGTCTGGCTAATAATAATAATAATAATAATAATAATAATAATAATAATAATAATAATACAGTAGAGTCTCACTTATCCAACACTCACTTATCCAATGTTCTGGATTATCCAATGCATTTTTGTAGTCAATGTTTTCAATGCATTGTGATAGTTTGGTGCTAAATTTGTAAATACAGTAATTACTACATAGCATTAATGTGTAATGAACTACTTTTTCTGTCAAATTTGTTGTATAACATGATGTTTTGGTGCTTAATTTGTAAAAATATTAACCTATTTTGATGTTTAATAGGCTTTTTCTTAATCTCTCCTTATTATCCAACATATTCACTTATCCAATGTTCTGCCGGCCCATTTATGTTGGATAAGTGAGACTCTACTGTAATAATCTTTATTTATATCACGCCCGTGGGGACTCATGCTCGAGACTTAAAATTTTCTATAATAGCTGCTGAAATAAGGATGGAAACAGTATTATTATTGTTCTTATTATTCTTATTATATTTATTATGTTTATTTATACTCATCTTTATTTCTCCTGAAGGAGACTCAAAGTTGCTTACAAATAAAAGTATGACTACATAATTCAAAATGTACAAATATGCAATGAATTAAACAGTGTTAAAATTCACAGTTAAAATACATTAAAATGTATTCAAAGCTAAAAATCATAGCATCCCCTGACTTGCTCTTAAAAACCTCCTTCTTTAAAAACCTGTCTGAATAAGAAAGTTTTAGCCTTCATTGAAATCACCACTTTCTGGCTCATAGATCTCTATCATACCAGAGAAGTCCAGTCCGCTGATTAGGGATGACATGTAAACTTTGGTTACAGTGTAAGAAGATAAATGTAGGAGAGATACTTGCTTCCAGGCCTGTAGCGAGGGGGTGGTTTTAGGGGTTCAACCCCCCCCCCTGAAATTTTTCAGGTTATAAAAAAAAACCTGGTTAATTCATGAATTTTAACTGGTTAACCAAATCCCCATGCTAAGTCTATGAGACACAAAACATTAAGAGCCCCTCCAGGCACTATCTCAAGCAGATATTGACAGGTTTGTAGCGGGGAGGGGTGTGTGCTAGGGGTTAACCCCCCCCCCCGAAATTTTCAAAACCCCTCCCGAAATTTTTTTCTGGCTACAGCCCTGCTTGCTTCCATTGCTATACCCATGCATTTTTTTCTTTTGTCAATAAAATTTTCAGGTTTTTCCACTATAATAAACACTTTACAGAATTGTATCATAGAGTATGTTGGAGTGAGATTTCCAGAAGCAATTATGTATTTCTGCCATATTACCTTCAACAATCTAGGAAACCATTCCCTGTCTCCATTCAACCCCATTGACTTAATAGTTCTTTATCTGATTTTTACATTTCCATTGACAAGTACCAATGAGTGGGTTTGGTGAAGAGGAAGTCTGCAATTATACTGTCATAGACAGAACGCCACCAAATAGAGTAAAACACAGTTTATTGAGGTTACAGAACTAAGAATGCCCATAATAAACAAAAAACAGGGCAAACACTTGACTTCAGTGTGATAAGTAACAGAAAACTGCTCCGTTTGAGCTAAAACAGTTCAAAAGAATAAGCCGGATTAAACAGAAGTTTAATCCGGGTTAAATCAAAAGTGCTTACTTCAGCCAGGCAAATAAAGCAAACAAAAGAGGATTAACAGAGGTCCGAATGAAAACAATAAACTGGCAGCAGATTCTTCTCTGCTACTCAAAAAACTAGAGCTGAGTAAATCAGACTGTTTACTCCTCCGTGCAGCAAGCGATATCCGGGTCCAGGCACATCAATCAGGGTAACGGCAGTCAGCAGGGTCCCAATCCAGTCCGAGGTTGAAGCCAAGTGTAGACGTCTAGAATTCCACAAGTGTCACCGATAGCCACAGAAGGAGTAATCCGAGGTCGAGGTCAATCAATCCATTCGTCAATCCAGTGTAAGTAGTTAATGTCCGTCAAAAAGACGACGGAGGTCCAAGCTATCAAGATTAAACACAAGTTGCACAGAAAAAACCCACACAGTTCCTCCCGCCGTCTATGCCCAGTGTCCTTGGTAACTTACGTATCCAGCAAACGAATCACACCCGTCTTCAGGAAGTTCCCCAACAAGAGCCCAAGCGTTCGTCCAGATTACCTTGCCCAACGCAATTAGCCATTGATCCTAAACCCCATTTTATCCCAGTTCAAACTTCATCATCGCTATCAGCTGCCATCCCAATTCCAGGTGTCCCATCATCATCATCCTCATCAGAGCTACAACGCCTTTGACTACGCCCCACAGCATCCCCAGCTGTGGATCCCGCTCCATCCCTCCAGCCCGTCCATGGGTCTGATCCTGCAACCCGCCAATCGCCTCCCATGCTTTGATTGCCGGTGACACCCAAATCCTCCCTTACATGAGTCCATTCCATGTCATCCTCCTCCGAGCTAACCATTTCTTCCTCCATTCCCTCGGTAAAACCCTCAAAGGAGTCCTCATCTGTTGGTTCTGCAAATAGATCCCGGAGCCGTTTCCTTTCACGCTCCTCAAAAGAGTCTGACTCTCGAGGAGTCTTACGACCCCTTCTCCTAGTATCAGAGCCCGAAGGCTCAACCATAACATATACACATGCATCCTGAACCTATGAAAACATGTAGCTAGCTTACATACTAGTTTTTCCAATATAGCCATGCAAATATGGCATTTAAGAAAGGGAGGTAAGTTTACCTTACTGTGTTTTTTCACTTTTAGTCCTGTTGTAACAGCACATTGTCAGGTACCCAGTGTAGGGCAACTCTTATAAGAAGGTAGAACTTGAAAAGGAAGTGGCTCCTCTGTTTAGATCTGTTCAAATAAGCTGATAACTGATATGCCTTCTATACACCCATAGGTAGATCACCAAAGCTCTATTGCCTCTTTCTTAACTCTGTGATGCCCAAAATCTGTCCAGTTGCCAGGATAGTACATGCACCTTCTACAATGAAGCTATGAGGCTGAGCTGAAGCAATGTGTCTCAACACCAGAACCTTTTTAAAAAATTGAACCAATGAAGTCTTTTATTCAGCTTCAGTCTTCAACTCACTCTTTTCATAACCATTGTGGCCATATAGACCAGTGGTTCTCAACCTGTGGGTCCCCAGATGTTTTGGCCTACAGCTCCCAGAAATCCTAACAGCTGGTAAACTGGCTGGGATTTCTGGGAGTTGTAGGCCAAAACACCTGGGGACCCACAGGTTGAGAACCATTTACATAGACCTACAGCCCTAACCAGTGATAATAGGTTATGAGAAACATCTGGAAGGACACAACTGCCCATTTCTGACCAATTGTGTTTTATTTTATGTTCTGTTTTTGCCATGTTGTGCCGTATGTAAGTCACACCAAGACCCTTTGGGGAGATGGTGGCAGAATACAATAATAAAGTTGTTATTATTATTATTATTATTATTATTATTATTATTATTATTATTATTATTATTATTATTATTGACACAACGACATAGTCTGACACAGCAAACAAGATGATGATATTATTATTATTATTATTATTATTATTATTATTATTATTATTATTATTATTACACTGTAGAATTATTCCATTTTCATCACGATGGCTCAATGCCATGGAATCATGAGGTTTGGTGAGGTACCTGTACTTTTTGGCAGTGAAGGCTAAAGATCTCGTAAAACTACAATTTCTCTGATTCCCTAGTTAAGGTGGGGCCAAACTACATTAATTCTACAATGCACCACAAGACTGACTAAGAGCATTTTTAAATAGAAAAATTAGCAAACGTTTCTGAACATACTGATAGTGTTAGGCAGATACAACTGCATTATCGGGGAGAATTCCCTTTCAAGGTAAAAATGTAACAGGTTGATTTTTTTTCATTACTTTTAGCTACTTGAGGAGCTTACCTATTTTATATTAATCAGAATTTTGATTCTTTTCTCCTGAGATATAAGAGTGAATCACATAAAAACATTTCAAAATAAAAATTATGTTTTCACATTCAAAGATAAGATGTTCATTATGATCATTGTGTAAACGTTTAGTCTTAACGGTTTCAGTTAATTGATTTCTTTTATGTCACTATCTAGCAGATTCTTTCAATTTTGAAGCCACAAAAGTTTGTATAGATAAGAACTTTTCTTTAGCTCTTGAAAAAGGACAATAGTTTTGAATTAATTAATGCTCTGCTTCTGAAAAATGTAACTGCTTCTAAATTGTCCCTGTTCAGATTGGATAGTCTGAATGGTTTATTTTAAATTTCTGCATTTAATTAACTGCTAAATTTGAACAACACGACACATTGATAACAAATCGATTGCCATAGTGTGAAACCTGAAAGAGAAAATAATCATCAGGGCTTTTTTTTTCCTTAGAAGTAATAAGCCATGATTCTTGTCCTCGTTCAGTTAGCATGTATTTTTAAAGTCAAAGATGGTTAGTTGGCTTGCTGTTGCTGTTATTTTTTTTAGTGTTTTGAAACCTTACACAAATGTAGAAATAGCACCTGTAGTTCCCTATTTTCATTTTGAGTTATCTGCGTTTAATTTTGCATGCCTGCATGTTGTGACTGTGAAAAGGTCAAAGTCCCTAGAGAACTGCAAAACTGATGGGAAAAAGGAAAGAAGGATATCATGGGAATTAGATGACAAGACGGGGCACAGTGGAAAAAAAATGAATTTGCAAGACAAGAAAAGGAGAAGGCATACTGTTGCTGATGTGAGGTAAAGGTTAGCTTCCTTCCCTTGTGTATATTTACACCAATAGTTCTAAAAATCATTATTTTACATTATTTTGGGGTGCTGTTTCAGCTTATATTTATGCAGTGATTGATTCTTGTACAAAGTAAGAGCAGGGGGTGCTGTCTCCATTATATATATTTTGTTTTCATTTTGATAATGTTTTAACAGCTTTTAATATGTAATGAAAATTACTTTCACAATATACCTTTAGTTGTAGCAGAAAAAAATAAAACAAAAACAAAACAATAAGAATACCACCTTAGTCATAATCTGAACTATTTTGTAAACTAAAACTATGTTAACATATGCATCTTTATCTGGTCCCATTTATTTTGTGAAATTGGGTTTTTTTTTTGTCCAAAGAGTGTTGGCTAGTCATTCTGTATTTACTTCTCCTGGGTTGTATTAGATTCAGATTATTTTCCTCATGAGTTAATTTTCATGGTTACAGTGAGATAAAAGCTTCACAGAACTGTAATGTTTGAAAAGGGCTTTTTAGTTTTCTTCAGACACTGTTCAGTACAGGAACTGCTCAAAGTAATGGGTTACAGATTGGTTGAGCAAACACCAGACAGTGGAGATTATAATCCCATGATGCACCAAGTCTGTGGTGTCTGTGTCTGTAGACAGGCAGAAAAAATTAAATTAATGGTATGTTAAGAGAGATAGTTACAAAGTTATCCACATGACCTAAACATTACTTAACTGCCTTCTTTTGACCTAGCATAGACCTATTTCTGTGGGCTCGATGCCCTGATGGCCTGATTTTTAGAAGATATTCTTTCTCTTTCCTCAGCTTGTGCATGCGGTTGTTATACATTCCTTTGCCTTATATAAACAGTAGTTTACTCCCAAACCAAACCAAGCCTATTTCATGTACCTGGTGGACAGTGTGAGAGTGTTTACACTAAAATAGTTGTTTAATGGCTGCTATCCACTCTTAAACCTAACATACACCAGCCACAATTTAAGCAAGTGAGACAATAATTTCTAAATACTTAGAGTGCCACAGGACTTCTTGTTGCTTTAGTTCACTGAGATTCTCTCCCCTTCCATCATCAATTTAGAGGAGTTAAATTCAAGCATGAATCTTATTAATATAGCTGAATTGGTTCAGAAAATACACCTTTAACTTATATATAATGTATCAGAATATGTTTGTAAGATGGCTGGTTGGCATTAATGATGAGTATAAAGTTCTGTGATGCTGGCTGTGAAAAATACGCTTCCTAACACTTCCATAGAAGGTTTTTGGAGGACTGGGGATAGCATTGGGGAGTAGAAAGTAAATCTCCCTGTTTAATTAATGAATTTGTACCAAAAGCAGCACTTGATTGAATCTTGGCCCTTTGTTGCCTTTTCATATGGATGTACAACACACACTCACACAAAGAGAAAAAATAACAGTCATCATGGAGAGAGTAGATCTGTTCAAATAAAGAAGAAATATACTGCATATGTTTAAGTAAGGGCCGGTATTGGGGCCAAAATTATGAATTTTGATATGGCCCGTGAACAGGTTGAAGGTCATTCCATAGAAAGGGGAGAGCGCCAATGCTGACTCAGGGGACCAGCCACTTTTGGCTGCAACTGCCATTTCCCCATCTAGGTATTCAAAAAGGCCAGAAACAGCACCATTACAGAGGGATTAGAGCAAGTCAGTGCTTTTCTTAATGATCTCACAGGAAGGACTGAGCTCTTTTCAGAGATGGGAATTGGTCTTTTTTATATAAGAGTTTAGTACAGTACTTATATTGACCATGGATAAGTTGAACCAGGTTTTGAGATTGATTTTTTGACTAAAGTCCCTAGACTTATACATGAGAATATCAGGTAGATAACTCTCCACCATCTGGTTGCTTATCGACTTTATATATGCCCATTTCTTAATCACTTTTCATGAACATATTAGATTATTAAAAAAAGGCAGGCTGACTACAGTCTTTCAAGTTGTTTTATAGGAGATGCTTATGGAAGGGGCTCATTACTACAGCTCACTATGTGTTCCTGAGAGAAAAGACTAACACTCAGATATGTAATACACTTGCACCTGAGGCCCAAATCCTTGACATGCTTACTTCTAACTAAGCTTTGTTGAATACAGTGAGACTTGCTTGTGTAGGATTGTAGAGCGTGTGAAGCCATTTAACCACAATGCATTTTTGGTGGAAATGTCCATTATAATGCACTTCCACAGATGTACTTCACTGAAAGCAAAGAATGCTTTAAGGCCTTAGAAGAATTTATATTTGCTCATTAGACAATTTTCTCTAGTAGCAAGTCAACATCAAGTTGTATTGAATATATTAGTGAACCAGGTTTTTGAGTGATTCATACACTCACATTCCTCATTTGAACCATGGCATATGGAAGAAGTAAACTTAAGGAACCATGCCCTTTGACCACATCACCTCTCCAGTGTGAATTCATAATCTGTGGGGGACAGATATCCTGTTTGCTTAGGCTGTCTTCTAAACACAGTTTAGTGGAGAAGGAAAAAGGCATTCAAGTTACTACCTTGTTCAGACATATCTCTAAGAATGAAGCTGCAGATCAACAGAAGAGATGTAAATCATAGAAATTATTACCCAGAGTAATAAACCTAAAGAAAAATCTTTATTGCTACACATCTACATTGATAGATGTATGGATACAAATAGTGTAGCAGGTACTGGAACTGGCAAACTGTTTAAAGTACAGTAGAGTTCCGGTTATCTAACTTCTGTTTATCCGACACACCGTATTATCCGATGCACTGTGGGGGGGAGGGGCGTGGCAAGGAGGGAAGGGACTTCTGCACCCCATGCATGGAGGAGGGTGCAGAGGGGAGGGCCAAACTTGAGAGGCGCCATTTGAGAAACCTTTGAAACTGAGGCCGCAGGAAGGTGCCTGGAGGGAGGCAGGCTCAGAAGGAAGCTTTAATGGAAAATTTCTCCCCCCCCCCCCGCGCCTTCCTTGTTTACCTTAGAGGAGCTCAAAGGCTCCCACCAGCTGTTCCTAGGGGCGGGCAGCTAGGCGGGCTCCATGTGGGAAAGGGCTCGGAGCCGCCATGCACATAGCTACCTCTCCCCCTCTGCCTCCTTCGACTGCTTGAGAGAGCTTTTCTCTCCTTTGGCAAGAAGGGAGCTCTAGATAAGAGCTTTTCTCTCCCTCGGCAGGGAGTTTGAGAGAAGAGGTCAAGGGAAGTGGGCTTTTCTCTCCCTCTTCCTCCCCAGGAAGATGCGAAGGAGGAGGCGGAGGGGGAGACAGACGCCGCGTCAGAGGCAGCCATGTGCATGGCAGCTCTGAGTCCTTTTCCACACAGAGCCCACCTTGCCACCTGCCCCTAGGAACAGCTGGTGGGAGCCTTTGAGCTCCTCTAAGGTAAACAAGGAAGGCGCGGGGGGGGGGGGGGGGGAGAGACATTTTCCATTAAAGCTTCCTTCTGAGCCTGCCTCCCTCCAGGCACCTTCCTGCGGCCTCAGTTTCAAAGGTTTCTCAAATGGCGCCTCTCAAGTTTGGCCCTCCCCTCTGCACCCTCCTCCATGCATGAGGTGCAAAAGTCCCTTCCCTCCTTGCCATGCCCCCGGCTTGAATAGGGCCTCCATATTATCCGTCAATTTCAGTTATCCAACATTGGGCCCGCCCGTTTATGTTGGATAACCGGAACTCTACTGTACTTGTGTAATATGACTCCCATAGCTGCAGGAGTGGTATCCAGAGTTTCACCTAACTCCATATGACAAAATGTGTCCACTCTAGGCATTTTCTAGATTGTCCAGCTTAATTCTATGATATACTCCTTTTGGAAATTATCAAAAGAGTATCTTTCTAAAAATGCTTTAGGTCTTGCAGCATGATACTATGGTACATTCCAATAGAAGTCGCTCATTTCAATAGTAAACACTATTATCCACAGTTTTCTCATTTCATGATAAGTTCAAGAACATATCCCCAGTGGATAGAAGGGTCATACTACATATTAAATTGAATTTAATTCCATAGCTTTCAATCTGACTTATATCATAGCATTTTAGTTTTCTGACCTTATGCATATCTATTCCTGAGTAAGCTCTGCTGAGATGAATGGGGTTTACATTCATCCAAGCAGGTTTGGACAGGATTTTAATCAATGTTAGTTCATAATCCCCCCCCCCCCCCATCCCCAGTGAACAGTTTTTTTTCAGTATGCCTCTCAAAAAGCCAGTACAGACAAATTAAGGTTGCACTTAAATATAGCACACTTCAGATGACACTGGGTAGTTTATTTTTAGGAATATTATGTTCCTCATTAAAAAGGAGTGATTGTATTTCCCTTGGTCCAGGAGAGGTATTTGCACTGGTTATTAGCATTCATGAGCAACCTCCTTGCACAAGTCTCCGTAGGGACTCAGGATTAGTATGTGATTCTGGTTTTGGCAGAGAAGGCAGAAGGCAATCTAACAGGCACTGGAGAATGGCATTTTTTCTGTCCAAAGACCAGCCCATATATCGACAGCAAGCAGGACCATGGATTATTGAAGTGCTGATGTCTCTTTATTGTGTTGAAGAACTCTGTGGAATAAGAGTGACCTACTAAGGAGTACAGTTATCAAAGGCGTCTCTTGCTGAGAAAGTGGCATGCCTGGAAACTTATGCTAAAAACTATTGTTTTAGAAGCGATTGTGACAGCCTTGATTGCGGAATAAGATGTATTTTCCCAGAGTGCATAGGTGAGTTACTTTAGAAAGTAACTGAAAAGTAATTATGTAATATTGGCTTTCAGTTCTCTGATTACTTTTGTACAATTTGGGCATGTCTTAAAAGGAGATTGCACTCAAAAGTCTTATCAAAATATGTTTCATTATTCTGTAAGTATTTGTTTATTTAGCTACACTTACATTTGTAAGTGATCAACATATTGAAACATAGCCTTGTAATCTAATTGTATTGTTTTTGCATGTTGCCTAATTTGAGTTGCACTTAGCTAAATCGAGTATGAATTTTAGTTTATTCCCAATGAGCCAGATCTCAGCATTATTTCAGCTTTAAACCTGCATCAGTAATACTTTAACGTAAACGTTTTAGTATAACATAGTGGGTATTTGAATATCTCAGAGAAGGTTACCCTTTAAAGTTGTTTTATTAGGCTGCCAGTACATAAATCACTGAGTGCCAGTGTGATATAATGGTGTGAGGTTTGGACTATGACTCTGGAGACCAAGGTTTAAATCCCCCCATAGCCATGTAAATCCTTAGGGTGGCCTTGGTCAAATTCCATTCTCACGACCTCTGAGGAAGGCAAAGGCAAATCTTTGCCAATAAATCTTGCCAATAAAACCCTATGACCCATGGGTCTCCAAAAGTCAGAAGCAATTTCAAGGCAAACAACAAGAACAAACATAATTCATTGGCGGGGAACTAAAGTATTCTTTAAGGTATTCTGATACATATGAGCTTTTCACATTTTCCATCCAATGGCAATGCACCAAAAACATTTTTAAAAACCCTCAGAGATTTAAATGAACAGAAGTTTTCAGTTTGTTTTGTTTTGTTTTTGTGTGTGGAGGGACTTTGAATGTGCAATGCAGTGGATTGCCTATGCACTGAGGAATCACTGGGTTTGAATGTATACCTTTATTGATGAAGACATGGCCACAGGAAGGGCAAAATGTAATGATCCAAGATATATTTTAAAGTCTCATTTTAGCTAGGGCAATATCCAGTGCAAGTTCTAATTTGTTTTTTTGTTTTTTTAAACTGTGGTCATATAGCCCCCACCCCCAAACTCTAGTCATCCAGCAAATATTTGAGGAACCCAAAGAGTCATACTGTATGGTACAATGCAATGCAACACAATACAATACAATACAATACAATACAATACAAGAATATTAAATACTTTTAAATGTGCTGTTTAGATAATGTGTTTTTACACAGCTCTCTCAAATTTTCTCTGATGTAGTGGCAAATTAATCTTACATCATGAAAAACTACAATGTGAGCATCCATCACTTTTTTAAAAAGGCTTTGTTTCCTGACTGAGCTGTCCACCAAAATTGTCAAATAGTGAGATTAAAATTTCCATCAGGGGGAAATTGTTCAAAAGGCACAGAAGGTGAGGGTGGTTCTCAATATGACAGGTTCCACACACATACTTCATCTGGACCACAGAGGTTCTCAGATACCTGCCAGTTAAAATTGCTGTTCAATTCTCAAAAGGCTTTTGTTAATGTAGCCTGGGGGAATGCTGTTGGGAAAATACAATCCAGTTCTACGGTAAAGATTCAGCTTGGTCATATGAAAAGGTTACATACAATCAAACCAAGTCCTTTGGGATGGCAGATTCATACAGCATGTCATCAACGTTTAAAAATCCTTGATTTTGTGATAGTACATTATCATGCAGCATTGTGGATGCTGCATAATAACTGCATATCATTTTTAAAGTGTCTTATTTTGTAGACATGATGAACTACCTGAAAACTTACCTAAATTAGAAATAGAAGGAACATTCAGTATTATCAGGAATATTATTTTTAAAAGCTCATCTAGTGTTGAGAAATCCAGGGCTGGTATGAATCCTTTCAAATTCACAAGTAACGTTGTTATTCTGCACATAAAATATTGCCTGTACAGGTACATTATGTTTTTCACAGAAAATAATAGACACAGAAAAAATATCTTTGTACATATAAAGCTGATCCTGTGCATAAAATACTCTAAATGGAGATTTATTTGGCACAATATTCACATTTATTTATTTATTTACAGCATTTATATGCTGCCCTTCTCACCCCGAAGGGGACTCAGGGCAGATCACATTACACATATAGGCAAACATTCAATGCCTTTTAACATAGAACAAAGACAAACAAACATAGGCTCCGAGGGGCCTCGAACTCATGACCTCTTGGTCAGAGTGATTCATTGCAGTTAATTGCAGCTGGCTTGCTCTCCCGCCTGCGCCACAGCCCGGGCCCATGTATTTGATTTGCACAGGAAACTGTATTTTCTGCAAGGAAACAGTTTTTTATGCATGAAAATGGTCTCTTCTATGCAGAAAATTCAGTTTAATTCACAAAACAACCTTGTTCATATTTTGCCCATAATTTAAATCCCAGATGACAAAGACATTTCCACAACTGAAAGAAAATTTCCATAATTACTTGCCCCTTCCTTCAAAAAAGAAAACCACTGAAGACATCCCTGCTGTTCATTTTTCAAAAGGCTTTTATTAATATAGCCTGGGAGAATGCTGTTGAGACAACACAATTCAATGTTTGTTTGTTTGTTTATTTATTTATTTATTATTACAGTATTTCTATCCCGCCCTTCTCATCCCCAAGGGGGGACTCAGGGCGGCTTACAACCAGATATAAAATATATTTATAAAATATATAAAAGCAGTTACAATACAACAATAATAAAACATTAAATTAGTTAAGTTAAAACATCCATATTGTTGTAAAATGTTGTAAAATCCTGCATTTCTGTAGTCAATAGTAATGGTGAATTTTGACCTGGTTCTGCATTGGCTTAGCTAAAGAATCTGTTATCTAGAAAATGAGAAAAATAAGTCAATCCTAGGTACTCTTCTCTTTACCAAGAACTTACGTGGTACTGTTGGCAGCAGTAGTGCTGATGGGAAGGTTACAAAAGAGACCTCAATTCCTCCCTGGCATCTTTACACTTTAAATAGAATCATCCTAAGGCACTAGATAGCTTCAGAAATTTAGCTCACCAGATAATCTATGTACCTGTTATGAACACAGGCATGTTGGAAAAATACATGTTTCAAGACTTCTTGTTAGGGATAAGGACTCATAACAGAATCCCTGGCAGTTTGCAGGCCTGACAATCACACTAAGATGCCATGTGCCTTGGGGGATTGAATGCCACAGGGCCTGGAGCAACCTGGATGTTGCCGTTGCAATACTCAAAAATTCTGGAATGGAAGATTCACATTTATATCTCTCTGTCACTACAGTGATTGAGTCTTGGAAAAGTAGGTAGAGAGAATAGCAAAGATAGTGAGGAGATACCAGTGTTGGGGTGTGTGGAATTCATTAGAAGCCAGGCCCAAACATTGGATGGATCTTAGACTTGGCTTGTAATCAGTTTATTATGAATATGTGGACCCATTGGTGACTGTCAACTCTTCCAGAAGAAAAACACTCTCATAGCGTTCCAATGCAATCATTATTTCTTCTGTATTTAAGGGCTTCCCAGGTCATTTTAACAAGTGGTATTTGTGAGAAAACAACCTTTCCATGCCTGTAGACTAAGGATTTCCATTAGATTTCCATCTCATTTAGCTTGGTTTTGACCTCCAAATAAAGAATTGCAACTGAAATCATATATACTTTAAGATATTGCAGGGCTCATACCTAAGCCTTATTTAAAGAAATGTGGATTGTACTTAGTATTGTCTCCCAGTGGCCTATGGAATATCTTTTTTTAAAGTAAGTCATAAATATTAAATGAGGTAAACTAGTTTTTCTATTAAATGCAAAAGTTAAAATAGTTCAACAACACTGCAATAATAATAATAATAATAATAATAATAATAATAATAATAATAATAATAATAAACAACTGTGGTGGTGGGTGGGGTGGAATTCAGCCATTTTCTGTAGCAAGCAGACACTTCAACTTATTTGGTTACTGCATAGATGAATTAATTTCACAAGTTTCTTCCCTGCTAGGCAAGATTATGATTTTTTTCATTATTTTCCCCATCATTTTCAGGATTCTCCCCTCCCACCCCTCCAAAAAAAAACTGTTATGCAAATCAAACACTATTTACTACGCCTTGAGTCCCCTCAGGTGAGAAAGATGGAGTAAAAATGTTGTAAATAAATAAATACACCAAATATTTTGATTGATCGACAAGGTTCTGGATCCTTCTTTGGAAGGGGGCTCCGTAGTTTAGTATCAACCACCCTAAAAGTCCCCCTCCCATATCTACATAGTAGAGTATTCTTAAGTACTAATGGTAACAAAAAGTGGTGTGGTACAGCTAAAATGTCCATGTCATTGATGCACATTTCAAAAGGAATTTTTATTTGGAAGAAAGTATTCCGGATCAGCCAACCAAAGACAAGCAACGTAAAGTTAGATTTACTTCATTGGAAAGCTGAGCATTTGTTTAGATCTCTCCATTCGAAGTATGTCCAGAGTGAGTAAACCTCTGTTGCTTGTTGAAGAAATGAAATCAATGTAACATCCAAGTTTCCTTCTTTAATGGTTATGTGAAACTGATTATTTTTTTAAACACAAACCTGAACACATCGGTCAGGAAAGATTTAATTTTTAACAAACAACATTGGAATGCAACCACTGACTTTGACTATTTACCGGGTAGTTTTATTTATCTAATCAGATATCTAGTTGAAACCAAGGACATCGTCTTTGATCTTGTTTAACCTTCCTTAGATAAATTTGAACACCCTAAGGATCTGTTCCACATTGCCAAAAGGAGAATTTAAATGGAATAATGAAGACAAGGAACATCAGACATTCATAGTTATTCGTGCCACACATCAGTTTGTAGTCAATCCTATGCATGTCTGCTCAGAAGTAGGTTCCAGTGGGTCCTGCGGGAATACACCCTGAATTTTAATAGTAAAAGAAGAAAAGGGATTTTTAGCAAGACTTGGTTATAAATTTTGCTGAACACAAAAGGTGTATATGCAAATAACAGTTAATTAACAATTTCAAGTAAAGTACTCACAAGCAGAAAAAGGCTATTGTTTATCATCAGATCCCAGTCACAGTTGTTCCATTACTTTGCATGGAAGAAATTTACTATTTAAATCCATTAGTAATACACATTATTTCACTCTGTTATGCAAACCCCACTATTATATGCTGCTTGAATGGCTACTGGGGGTTCTGGAAGCTTTATTGCAATATTGTTGGGGGTGTTTTGTGTAAATATTGTGCATAATATTGCATCACAGTTAGAAATATGCAACCTAAAATTACAAACTTGTGACTGTTTCATATTCACAGTTCCAGTACAGCCCCTATGGGGTTGTTGTTTTTGTTTTGTTTTGGGTTTTTTTTTGGGGGGGGGGTTGCAAACAATGGTCAGAAGCCTGTACTTGGAATCAACTACTTCAGATGATGTGTGGGGGGCATTAATTTGAGCAAGCCAAAGTGCTGCAATTATAATACTTATATGTTACATACAGCTTCTGCAAGGTATCACCATGTCCAATTTCAGAGGCTAGCAGAGAATATCAGAGATCTCTAGTATCAAGTCCATTCCCAGTATGCTTCTAGACAAATCCATGTCAATGAAGACAAAACAGAGCTGGGCCTTGGAAATGATAGAAAACAAACCACTCCTTCCCTAATGCTTACAAGCAAATCCAGATCTTCTTAGGCCCCTTCTACTCTGCCACATAATCCTGATTATCAAAGCAGATAATCTACATTATCTGCTTTTAACCAAATTATATGAGTCTACACTTCCAGTTCTACACTGATTATCTGGATTTTATATGGCAGTGTAGAAAGGGCCTTAGTTTATCATTCCTCCACTTTGGCTTCAGTATACTTCAATTGCAGCAGATTAGAGTCTAAGTGAAAATTAATTTGTATTAATTTACTTTGCAAGAGAAGAGGAGAGGAGAGGAGAGGAGAGGAGAGGAGATAATATAATCTTGTCCTTCCCAGTAGACTCAGACAAAAACCAACTTCTGCCATTTTTCTTACTTGTACCTTCTTCTTCATTATTTGTCATATTGGCCACACTTTGATGTTGCCTAACCACAAATGTCCAAGTTTTCATCAGTGAAATATTGGAGGGTATGCATATTCTGTTAAATGTTATTTAATTTTGATTTTCATATCATTGCCTCCCTTTATTTATTAGGCTTATGGATTAGAAATCCAAAGAGAATAAACTCTGCCCACCTACATTATGAGCCTATGTTGATTTTCCTAGACATAAGCCCACATTGTAACTTACTTTTTGGATAGGCCTGTATAGGATTGCACAGTATGCCTGCAATCACAAAAACATGTAGGTTTAAATTGATTTGTTAATCCCTTGTAGAACAGTATGGTTGAATTAGTGGAATATAAGTATAGGTTGATACACCAGATTTCCATTGATTCCATGTGTCTACTCCAGTATGATTTGGGGTCAGACCATAAAGTTCATCCATATTGGATCCCACTAATCCAACTGTTGGGCAAACCTAAGCTATTAATCATGATATTTTTAAAGGAAGAGCAGCATACTTATATATTTAATAAGGACTTAATGTTGTTTTCTTTTGGATAATTTGCAAAGATGACTAGTTCTGAAGTGGAACTTCATCTCTGAAGTGGAAATTATACATGCTCAAACACTATATAGCACATTTTTGGTCCTTGATATTCAACCTGCATAAAAGGATTTTTGTGATTTTTGGTTATGCATGAACAATGGAAGGAAAATGCTCAAAAAAAGAATTCTTAGTGTCTTGGTTTTTAGGCCTGTTCTTGGGGTAATTTGGGGTGTTGATTCAGAAAACTGCATTGAATAGACAGCATCAGCTCTGTTTTCTTAAGATATGGTTTCTGTGGGTAAGCAGAGGAAGACTGGCATATGGCATATGTTCTAGATCTCAAAAACTAGAGCTGATAGGGGAACCCAGTGCCCTGGTTGGAACCAGCAGGTCAAATATACTCAGAAATGGGTCTAATGTTTGAGGAGCCAAAAATGTATATTGGCCAATGTAGTCTGTTTAGCATAGTAGTATCCCCCATTTTGAAGTGCATCTTTAATTGGGCAAAAATCATCCATTCCCAATATGCTACTTGACAAATCTATGTGAATAAAGACAGAACAGAGTTAAAATAAGAAATTGGATCTGAGATGATCATCTCAACTAGGAACTAGAAGATATCAAGAATATGATACCAATACCAGTTGTTGGTATGAGGAATAAGACAGTGCAGTTGTTTAATTTGAAAATATATTTACCAGAATTTGTGGGAAGCATGTACTATTTTACTCTGATGTTTTTAGATTTAATGACTTTCCTAAACAAAAGAATAATTTAAATGTACATGTATGTTTTTACTTTGTAAATATAGTACGTTTACTCCTAAAATGCAAGGCAGACGGATGGGGACTTCAGGGAGAATCATCACAAAGAGCACAAGTGTGAGTGGAGAGGTGTATAAGCTGGAACATAATGATGGTAGTCAATCAGACACGGCGGTTGGTACACTTGGAACAGGTGGGAAGAAAAGACGATCAAGCCTTAGTGCCAAAGTGGTTGCCATGGTCTCTAGAAGAAGCAGAAGCACATCCCAGCTTAGCCAAACAGGTGAGTAAAACATGCATAGCAAGCACATGGGTATGTAAGCACATCACATCACATTACATCAAACCACATGGTTCTTGAGATACAGTCCTGTCCAAAAACACAATTTCTTAAGTAGCTTTCTGTGTGCTTCCATTTGTGTGTATGGATGTGTGTTTGTGCTTACCGACACATGCATGGAGTGCTATGGGAACCATTTTCACCAGGAAAACATGGAATAAAGATTGCACACTTCATTCTGCCCTGAGAAATTATAAATATTAATTTCAAGCAAACCAATCACTATGGCTGCGCAATTTCAAATACAATATGACCTCCATAACTGTGGGAGATACATTCCTGGACTTTGTGTGGATAGGTGAGATTGTGGATAATAGCAAACTCTATTATTTTCAGTGGTACAAATGACAGAGATACTGAAAAAAGGGTTTGTACAGGAGCTTTGTAGAAAAGTACTCAAGTGAATAAGTGAAACTGTGAATAAGAGAAACTATGTATATTGGCTCCGCGGATACATGGGTCATAACAGTGTAATGAGTTGATTTTTTAAAAAGAGGAATGTATAACTTTGAAGCTAACTAATGCTGACTCATTTCTCCAATTTATAAAGGTTTAGTGAAGTGAATGAGTAAGAGTGTAGCAGGATGCTACGCTGCATGCTTTTAAAGCTCCAGTTTATTCTTGCTACTTCAGAAATCTTAAAAGCCTCCATTCAATAGCCTCAAGAAAGAACAGAGCTACTATAAAGAAAATGAAGAGATGTTTTAAGGATCATAGTTCTGTTAAAATTAGGAGGGGGGGGGGTCACCCTTCTTTCCAGCAAGATCATACATCCTCAGGTGACTTTAAAAAGGAAAGGGGAAACTTGCTGAAAACATAGAGCTCTGCCAGATTTGCAGCAGGGGTTTTTATCTCATGATCAAGGTAATCACAGTCTGCAGGTATGTCATGTATTTTTTTTAAAAATTCTGTTCAGTTATTTTGTCTGTTCTCAGTTTTTACATTTAATTATCTTACCTCCCATTCCGCCCCTCCTGTCTACCTTCAGCATGTTAAAGTGAAATAAAATATTTAAAATAATAATTAATGCCTTATACATCTATGGTTTATGGTAATCTAACAGATAAATACGGTGTTTGGGTCTGACAAAGCAATAGATCTCTTAGGATATTTCTGGTGTGAAAAATACATATGCAAATAATCTTATTGCATGTGAAATGCTCATTATACATGTGCTATACTTATAGAAATGCTCCTGGATAACTTTTGGATTTGATTCATGTCTGCAAATTTCTACTCTCTGGTAGTTGTGGTGATTAACAGTAGTGCTCTTATGGTCTGTGCAAAACTGTACTTGCTATTGTGCCATATTGGAACACATGTGTGTAAAAGTTAGGTATCTTGTACTCTGTATTTAGAATGAAGAGGAAAGATACGGGTTTCATGTTTCCAAAAAGTTACCCAAGGTCTCAGGGATATGAAATTACTATTATGGTTTACTTGCAAAAAGAGAGCCAAACGACACATTAAGACAGTGTTTGAGTACTTAAAGAGTGTTGGCAGTGGTGACACTACTTCTATTCCTTCCATTACTGAATCACTTGGTTCAATTAAGGAGAAACTGAAGATCTGTTCAGATAGATGCTGCCCTTATCAACCCGTTACCCTAATCGAGCTGTTATTTAACTGGAGTGATCCATTTATTATAATGGAATTTATTTCATTTCTACATAAATGTCTTTCCGGTTTGTCTATGATGTGAGTAATTTGTTTCTTGCTCTTGTGCATCTTTTCTCCTTGCTAAGTCATATGAAACACATTGTAATTATTACCCGCACATTTGTGTATTCATCTCTGTGTGTATCCTTCACCTGAGTTATCAAATTACTGCATTGCTTATCAAATGTCTGCCATTATGTTCTATTATACTCATCATGACAAAGGTTACAATTGTCAGAAAACTTCATTGTATAACAAAATTAATTTGCATCAAAAAATAAATGTGCCCTTAACTGACTACGATAGGCAGTGCTTCTCATTTAAGAATTCATAACAGTAATGGAAGCTGCAGATTTTTTGAAGTCAGGATCAAAACTAAGACCCTCGTGATCACTTACCAGCCAGTTTAAAATAAAACAAAAACACCATTTCCTTTTATCTCGGAAATTAAGCTCTAGAGTTGCTTTTGCTCTTTAGCTTTATTATAATATGCTTGTCTTGTTTAACTTTTTGTCTGAATTTTGTATGGGAAAACCATTTATGGAAACAGCTCAGTGAAATGATTGGCAAATTATGTGGAACCAGGGCAACTTTTATGTTAGTGTTTGTACAAACAAAAGTGTGGTTTTTGGTTTTCTTAAACAGCCCTTGAGGATCCTGCTGTTTAGTGATTTCAACAGGAACGTTTTTTCCTTTGTATGGCACTTTTAGACTAGATGAGATATAAGAATATTTACCTTTCTCATCTCTACATCCCATTTTTCATTGGTATTGTCATCTCACAGACACCATCACAGTATGATGTGTTAACAGATCTCTTCCTCTCCAGGAAAAATAGAAGCTGATGCATTTAGTGTCTTGTTTGGCATGGAATAATAAATATGAGTTTGTGAGACTTGTTCAGAAATGACAGGTGGGTCTTTGTGTAAAGTACTGCCGGCTGCCAAAACTGAGTACAGAAGAGAACACATTTACAAAGGACTGAGATGTTTGTTTTGGCAGATTCTTCAACAAAGCCTCTTGGGTTAAAAAAGAAAAAATGAGGCAGATACTATTTGCTTCGTGCCTTCTATTGCTGTCAGCTGTCTCTCAGGACCACAGCTTGAGCACCGTTTCTTCTGTTTGTGTCAAGAAGCATCAGTGAAAACATAAGTCAACAGATACCTTTACCTCTACAGATCCTCCCAGCATCATTCAGATTTCTTCTCTCATTTAGCTTTTTACTACAATCCACCATTGTGCCATCTAATGCTAGAGATGTTTGAATTGCTCCTGTAAGTGAACCCTATTCTTGGATTCTTGAGGGAATGTTTGCATTTGTTTTCTTGAGATTTCACAAAATTGATGCAAACTCTTTTAGTGCCATTGGTAGTTTGGAAACCTTACACTAATATATTCTGTGAAAGCTTAAACACTAGGGTACAGTAACTGAAAGCTTGAGTGTGCCTAACATTTAGAATATTAATCAACAAAGCCAATCCCATTTTGTCCTATTATCACCCATAAAATACTAGAGGGAATTCAAAAATCATTAGCTAGACTCAGTTACCTGGATGTCATTTGACTCATGTAATCCTTTCCAGCTCTAATTATGTTACCAGGGATTATTTACAGCAAAAGATTAGGGGATTTCAGGGATTTGCTTCAGTAACTGAAAGGACTTGATCAAACCAAGACTTAAGTATACTTATGACTCCCTCTAACATTGATTGGATTTTGTTCATCGGTAAGGTTGCAATTTTGCATGCTGCTATTAAATTACTTAAATCCCATTTACTTCAATGAGATTTAAGCAGACTGACTGCTATAGGATTTTTCTGACTGTCTTCAGATGTTTTAATGCAAAATAATTTTAAGTATTATGGTTTTACTAACAAATTATTTGATGTATTATGCTTTCCATTTTGTGTTCAGATGAGTATAATATATAGTCCTTTTCATATGCTATGGCTACAATTTTCTTTATGTCTCATTAAACAGAAGAATGTGGCTAAGGAAAAATAGCAGCATTTGAGTTCTGATCATATATGTAGTAGGAATAAACAGAAATTAGTTCAGAATATGAGTATAAATAAAACTGACACACTCTCAAAACAGCCAGTTGCCATTTTTTTTGCCCCTGCATATGAATAAAAAGTTTTTTTCTCCAGTGATTGCAAACTCAAAATTGTTTTCTTATGCAAAAGTTTATTTGTTGCTGCTCCCAACATTCAGAGATGCTGTATACATTTTTTTTAAAAACTGCAAAAGGAAAAAAAAAAACCTTCTCGTAGTCCCACATTTTCTTGTCCATAATTAGAGAGGGAGCAAAAGAAACCGGTATTTTATTCCATAAATCAGAAGAAGGTGGGGCATTTATTCAATTGGCACTAGAAATCAGTTCTAGGGATGTGAGATTGTGTGCCCCATTCCCAATGTCGTTGGGTCGCAACTGTTGGCTAGGATATGACATACAGTTCAACAATGGTTGGTGGGACACACGATTCCCATTCCTGGCTTCTTGCCATTGATCCATTCGCCCTGTAACCAATATGATTTTGTCTTACATTTTCCTTCAACAACTTCTCATGCTTCAGCAACCAAGTACATTCATCAAAGTCTCCCTTAGTTCCTTCTTAAAGGAAGGGACTTGGAGTCCCCAAAAGCTGGAGAAGTTTTTAAAATCTTAGGTCTCTTACATCTGGCTTGCTGGCTGTTTGCAAACTGATGAAACAACTTTTTCATGGCAATAAGGGCAGGAAAAGCAGTATGCAATTCTTGGGTAAGGTTCATATTAAATATTAAATGTACCTGGTTCCTGTTGAGATCAAGACACACAAACAATTGAAATATTTATCATCAGTTTTAATAGCATTTCTTCTTTTCGTGTTTTTAATTGAGCTAAGCTCTCTCAGCATAGCAAAACTAGAAATATGATTACAACTTGTGATCTTATCCCATTGAAACTTACTTTTTTTCTTTTTATCTGGCAATTGGAGAGAGATGAGGAAACATCCATTTCAAAAAAGTTTTTTTAAAAGACATTGTGTTTCCTGTGAACTACACAGCATGTTTATGGATATAAAAGTAAATCTATGTTTTATAACAATTTGTTGACTTGTTTGGTTAACAGTTGAACTCAAAATCGCACAAAGGTTGTTGTTTTTTAAAGAAATAGTTCTATTATATTCATTCTTACTGGGAAGTTTTAATGGGTCCTACTTCTGAATAAGTGGGTAAAGAATTTCAGCTTCAGGGAGGGAAATTATATGTTTGTTTTGTTGATGAACAAGGACTTACTGCAACTAAGGCTAAGCATTTCTAAGCCCTACTTCTTACAATTGAAGAAATGTAGAGTCAAATTTTTGCTTTTGCTTTGTTTGTTTAAGAGCTTAGCTTGGTCCAAATCAATTTCTTTTTCTCTTTCCCTCGCTCATTCTTTGAGTATGTTCCCCTGCCTTGCTATTTTTCATTTAGTTGAGATGGTTGTATAACAACTATAAAACTGCTCCAGATCTATCCATCTTGGTCTAAAGAGGTTAATGAGAGCCAGAGCTATTTGGGACTTCTGAAACATCAGCAGCCCTCCAGGGTTAACATTATTATGCAATTCTTTTGGGTGTGCGGGAAGAGGATGCGGAGAGGCACTTTAAAAATTCTACACAATTGCTCTCCTTTGTGCTTTCAGTTGACTGCTACCAGTGGTGGTGGTGGTTGGAGGGGGGGAACGGGACGACTATCCACTGCCCAGTAAATCCTCCTTATCTTTTTTATATCATTTTAGCACTAATTTTTTATCATTACAGACAGCCCCCAAGTTACAGACAAGATAGGTTCTGTAGGTTTGCTCTTAAGTTGAATTTGTATGCAAGTTGGAACGTTTTAAAATGTTAACTCCAGCCATACACACACACACACACACACACAAAATCATTCGTTTTTAGCCGTCTGTGTCCCTGGTCACAAGATTTCATCTCGCCTTCTGTCGGTGTAAGAATTAGATTTTTTTTAATTGGTTTGCTGAGAAAACAAAGATTGGCTTCAGTAGATACACCTTTCCCCCATGATAACTCTTTCAGGAGTGAATTTCCCTTCCTAGGGGTAGATTTCTATGAGTCGGATTATTGTAAATCGGGGGACCGTGTGTACAGTATAGCAGGACTGAGCATGGGGTCTTTCTGAATCAAGTGAACCAATCCCTGCTCTAAATAGTAGAAGTGAATAAGATGAGGTAGAGAATAATCGTTCATTGACACTGCCCCCTTCTACACTGCCATATAATAGCATATTATCAAATCAAATAATCCAAATTATCAACTTTGAACTGGATTATGTGAGTCTACACTGCCATATAATCCAGATCAAAGCAGATAATCTGGATTTTTATGGCAGTGTAGAAGGGGCCACTGTTTAATGTGAGGAATATGTGGGACAGATGTGGTAGCTACTACAAACTGCATATGTTGGATGTCATGAATGATCAGCAAATTGTTAGCTATTCAATAGTTCTTATTTGTTTTTATTGTAATTACAATTTCATTTGGTGTCAGTCCATTTTGGAGGCAACATTCAAAGTGCTGGTTATATGTACCTGCACTGATTGGATCCATACCGCCTGTGAGATTATTCTACATCAGATAGTCTATCCAAATTTTAACATCTTTGGGGAAAGTTTTTGCTTGGTCTCACTACCATCACAAAAGTATTTGGTAAAGAGATGAGAGGTAGACCTCTGAAGCTACCACCCTATAGTGCTTTGGTTTCAAGTACCCAACACAACCAAGCATGAAAGAAGTTGGTTACTCCTGATAGAACCAGGCTCCTACAGGAGATATGTGTTAGGCGTTTGCCTCTCCTCTGGCTCTAGTATGGAAGAATAGAAAATGGCCAAGCTTTTGATATCTCCTGTTTGAACTGCAAGAATGTCAAACCACTTGTAAAATGTCCCATTGTGCAAGCAGTTCGGAGCTTGGTCCATGTGAGTTGTGTATATATGTATGTACATAGAGAGGCCATCTTTCTTTCTTTTTAAAAAAATGATTTTTATTGCAATTTTCTAAAAGTGTACAGCGAAAGAGTGAGAACATATTCTAATAGGAAAGCAAAGAAAGAGAACAAGAAAGCCCCCATCTCCCCCCCTACACACCCACCCCCTCACAGGAGAGAAGAAGAAAAAAGGAGAAGAATGTATATATAAAATATATAGATTTTTTAATTTAAAAAAACCAACAAAAAAGAGAAATATATAATAGACTTCTGTTCAATTTCCTTTATCCCATAATTGTCAAGTTTCTATACATACAGTAGAGTCTCACTTATCCTAGCCTCACTTATCCAAGCCTCTGGATAATCCAAGCCATTTTTGTAGTCAATGTTTTCAATATATCATGATATTTTGGTGCTAAATTTGTAAATACAGTAATTACAACATAACATTACTGCGTATTGAACTACTTTTTCTGTCAAATTTGTTGTATAACATGAAGTTTTGGTGCTTAATTTGTAAAATCATAACCTAATTTGATGTTTATTAGGCTTTTCCTTAATCCCTCCTTATAATCCAAGATATTCGCTTATCCAAGCTTCTGCTAGCCTGTTTAGCTTGGATAAGTGAGACTCGACTGTACATATTTTTTTGGTGAGGCCATCTTTCTTTTATCATTTTACTGTTCTCTGTGGTCTGTGCTATTTCAGTGATAAACAAATTGTTGTAGTTTTGTTTTATGGATCGAAGAACTGAATGGGCATATGTCTTAAACATTACCATGACGGTTCCCACTTTATGTAGAACACTTCTAAGTGGAACATCTCTAGCTGAATCTTTGCTGACCTTTCGACCGGTGATTACAACTTGGGATTTCCTTTGGCTAATAATGTCTGAACTTGAGGGTTCTTCTATTGGGTTTGCAAGGGGAGAGCATTTTAGGGAGGCAACATCACTGCTTTACAAAGTCTATCACTATCCATTGTCTAATCTAAAAAATGGAGAAACCTAAAAGAGTTATATGTTCCGATCACTTGGGCAGATATTATTTGTTTGTTAAGGGGCTGTGGTGGTGCAATGGGTTAAACCCCTGTACTGACCTTAACGTTGGTGGTTCGAATCCACAAGATGGGGTGAGCTCCTGTCTGTCAGCCCTAGCTTCCCATGCGGAGTCAGGAGAGAAGCCTCCCAGCAGGATGGTAACACATTCGAGTGTCCCCTGGGCAACATATTTGTAAACAGCCAATTCTTGCATTATGTTAGCTTCTGACAATATTTTTAAAAATTGCTTGTTTGATTGATTTACTTTATATTTCACTTCTCTTACAAATGGAACCCTTTGTCTTCTAAAATAGAATCTTTTAATATTTCTTTCCTACAACTATTATTATGTTTATTTATATTCCACCTTTTCTCTCCACAAGGATACTCAAAGCAACTTACATTAGGAGCAGTTAAAATCCATAAAAACATATCAAAGCAAAAAAACCACAGCACCACCCCATAACCTGATCTTTAAAATCTTTTTCTTTAAAAGACTGCCTAAATGAAAAATGGTTTTACCCTTCTGCTAAATTGATACTACTTAGCATCCTACCTAGTATTCTGGAACTGCTTAAATTCCTGGTATATTCAGATGAAGTCTCACATGGAATCCTCATTAGTAAATTAATCTGGATATTACCAGTCTATAATAGCAGACAGTCTAGCTTTTACTGACAACTAATATCCAAGACTAAATTTGTGGAAGACACTGCATGCTACAGAAATTTCCTAAGACGGATCAGCATCTCTAGACATTGAATCTGAACCTTTATGGTAAATTCAATCCTATTTGGAATAATTTGGTCACCATTTCTTCTACCAGATGTCCAAGGTCTCAAAAAATCTTGACTGTGGACTTCCTGTGGGCACCTTGTTCACTGCTGTGGGGCAGATGCAATGGACTAAAAAGGTTTTATGTTTCAGCATACAGAAGATCATAAATACTAGCAGTAGCAAGTAGAAATAATTAAAACTCATATTCACAAAGAATAATTGTCATCAACAATAGGAAGTCAATAGGTATAAGAACCATGTACAAGTTTTAAAACTTCTTAATGTTCACAGAGCTTTCCCTGAACTATTTGGGAATGAGAATCAATATTTGGAAATAGCATGTTGAACTCCCTTGTAGTTTATCTCCGCTGCTTTCCTAGGACTCTTTCAAAATTATACAGATTTTTTTTCATGTCAGGAGTGGCTTGAGAAACTGCAAGTCGCTCAATGTGAGAGAATTGGCCATCTGCAAGGATTTTGCCCAGGAGACGTCCAGGTGTTTTTTGATATTAGAATCATAGAATCATAGTATAATAGAGTTGAAAGAGACCTCATGGGCCATCCAGTCCAACCCTCTGCCAAGAAGCAGGGAATCACATTCAAAGCACCCCTGTCAGATGGCCATACAGCCTCTGCTTAAAAGCCTCCAAAGTGGGCTTTCTTAGATACTGCATTTTTCATTATTATTATCATTATGGTGGCTTAAAATTGTAAATTTACTGAAATGTCATGGACCATAATAAAATGTTGTTGTTGTTGTTGTTGTTGAATCGTGTATGAGAAGAAAATTGACAGTGTTAGAGTTACAGACCTACATTTTGTCTCAGGTGTTACCTCTGTTAATTAGAGTGATCTGGCAATACTTTGTTAGCATCCTGTAAGTGTAAATAGGAATTGTATGATGCATTGATCTGATGTCAAAGGCATGAAAAATAAACTCAATTCAGTCAGGAGTTTTAAAGAAATTACAATTATGGTATTGTATAGCATTGAAACTAAAACAGATCAAAGTAAGAACTACATTGCATACTCTGATTACTGATAAAACTAATTTTGGATAGCTTGCTACATGTAAACAGAGTTATTTGACATGTATGTTTATATATATGTAAAACTTGAGTAAATATTCTTGAAAAGCCATTTTTTACAGTAATAAATGTCTAGGAATTCTTAGGTGTTCTCCCACAACAGTGTTAGTATTTTCCTTGATGCTGTGATTCTTAGGCATGTTTGAGGAGAGGCACAAAAATGTACAAAGCAGTTTGTTTGCAGTCATTCTTCTAATCGTATGCAGCTCTTTTAAAGAACCGAAATATGTTTTCTGTACCATAACATTACAGTTTAATCTTTGAGCTAGAGATCACTTACAGTAGTACATTGTAGTGAGCATAACGCTACCTTAATGCATATCCTGAAAGATAAACTTATAAAATATAGAAGGTGGAAGGAAGCATGGCATAAGGTGTCTTTAAATTGTACTGTAAAGGAGAATATAAAACATGTCAGTAGCTTGCTAGTTGCTATCTCTGAAAAAAAAATCTTGTACTGTATAACATCATAATATCAACCTACACTGGGACATTTTATAGCAAATGGCTTCATAACAATTTATTGCTAGATGACCATTACAATGCACATAGCATGCTTGGATTAAAATTGCTCACTATTAGCTCTCCTTTCCTGTGAGAGAAAAAACAGATCCCTACAAATATATACATACAGTACATGCACACACACACACACACACCTGTTTTGCAACATCTTGAGAGTGTACCATCAGATCATCATTTTAATCATCTCAGTCTACATTTAAGAGAGATCATTGTCTGGTCTTAGGAGAGCAAAATTCTTGTTTTTCAGCTGTCCCACTTGCCCTGTAGGCTTCTACAAGCAGAGAGATTTTACCAGGTTTTTCTTTTTTTAAAAGCAGGAGGGTCTTTGGGAGATGGTGATAGAAACTGCATTTTTCCTTTCTACAAGTATTTTGAGAAAATGGAAGAGTTTTTGTCCTTCTATTCCAGCTACTGTTGCTCATGAGAAAACTTCAATTCAGTTACAATTCCCATCATTCTTGATGACTGGACAGGCTGGGGTTGCTCAAAGTTGGAGAACAATAATGAGTCATATACTGTCCACCTCTTTTGGTGAGACTGTAGGATTAGGTTGCCAGTGTGTAAAGTCTTTTTTACATTTCTGTTTGCACTTCATACTATTTAAGACTGGCATGTCTTTCTTGATTTTTCCACACTTTCAGTCCCAAATGATTAGTTTTATAGCAATGTTATAACCAGGCTTGATGTGAGTTTGAAAAAATGTACATAGACATTATAGAATCTATTATTCACAATATTCGGTGACTATGCGCAATTCAAGATCTAGTTCATCTGCTCAGTTATTTTAGTCAAAGAATCTGCATTGCAGGCTCTTTTTCTTTACTGGTGACACACTTGTGTTAATAATGGCCATTATTTTTGTTAGTAATATCTTTATGTCCTACATGCCAATGTGTAGTATTATAAATGTATGGTAGTGTTTTGAAATGAGTGGAGTCGTACTGATTTGTAATGAAATTTTGTGTTACCATCTGCTGCATTTCAAGGGATACAGCAGGGGGGTGTCGCATGGGAAATTGTAATATAACTCACTAACTTCACTTACTTTGCATACCTAACTATATTTTCCTTTTCCCACTTAACCTTGAACACCAGCACTGGTGAACATGACTTTACTATAAGGTTTTTTTGTTTGTTTGTTTGTTTTTAAACCCTCAATATCACTGAAGAACACACTCTCTCACTTGATTTCCTCCAATTCAGGAAGTTAATGTGCTTTGCTTTGCTTGCTGCAACTTTTATCTTCACTTTGTAGGTTCATCTGAGCATTTGAAAGCTATTTTGCCATTACAGTTGCTTTAGTCACCTTTGATGCAGCTGGGGAGCAACAAAAAGTATTTAATATAAAGAGGGTTTTTCTCTCTCTTTCATCATTTCCCAAAGTCCAGCTTGTGTTTTGAAGAGCATTTTCTTCAAAGGAGGAATCAGGGTTATGGAGCAGATAAATCAATCTCAACTTAATTGAACAAGACAGGAAGAGTGGAAGAAGGGGGGGGAGGGGCAAAAGTCCTACAGAAGAAATAAGGGGAACTGACAGGAAAAGCTGACCAATGATGTTCTCCGCTACCTAGTCAGGTCTCCAAGTCTTTCTAAAAGAAAAGCTACTGGTAGCCCCCTCTTCTATCTTCTTCCTGACCTCCTCCTTCTACTTGTAAGGACTATAGAGATCTTCCATTTTGTGATCCCAGCTTCTGTAGGTAACATTTCAGAGGATTAAACTTGCAAAATCACCTCTAAGCATTTCACAGTTCTTCAGTTTATTCAGTGATCCAATTGACATGAGAATATCTCAGTCTTATTTTTGGATAATGTGAACTAGCAATAATTGGAAAGACATAAAGTATCAGTTGGATAGATGTTGGATAGTACAATATTCGACATTGTACTCTTTCTGTCTGTCTGCACATAGCTGTGCATACATGTGCAAATAACCCAGAACTGTGTTTCAAAACTTGGGAGCATGGTGTCAGTATAGTGTTAAAGTTGCAGACCTGTGGCTACGCATGGAAAAGCAATAAAGTTCCTTTATCACATTCAGTACTGTTGAGATTTGATTATCACAGTCAGTTGGATTTTAACAATACTTGACTACAACGGTATTCTTTTTCACCAGACCATCCTTGCGTTGTTCAGAATCCTGTCTCAATCGAAGACAAATCGAACCCCTTCTTTCCTAACTCTGACTACTAGGCTCCATATGTGTATGCATTATACATAAAAATAAAATCAGATGGTTTTCTTTCATTACTCATATACCAGAAATGGTTGGTGATTAATCATTTGTGGTAAAGTGAAAGTGTTAACTTGGTTTAAATATGCTCATGTCATGATGAGTGCCATTTTGGCAGAAAGGTAAGCTATACATTTACATAATACTGTGGTGTCATGGGATCTGTGAGTAAAATATAGGCGTAATCAGAAGTTGGTACTGATTTAGTTGCAATCTCAGTTAACTCTTGCATTCTACATACATCGTTTGTGTACTGTGCTACACTGGGTTTTTCCAATTAAATGTCTGAAAGTGGCAGTTCTGATACTTGTTTCTTTTAGACCTCTCATTTTTAGCTTAGTTATATTGGTAAATAGAAATAGTAAAGTAAAAAAGTCATGTAGACAAGAAGATGCACTGAAGTTGGCCCTGTGGCTTGCTTTCAGATTTTTACTTTCAAGGTCATTTTATAATAGTAATGTAAACACAATATCATGATTTTAGCAGTAAATTGCAGCAGATAGAGTAATATCCAGTCAGAAGTGGTGGAAATTATTTGGCAATCAATATAGCTGGCTACTGTATATGCCTAGATTTGTTAGTTTACAGATAACTATCACACACTAAAGTTTACAAAACACAAATCACCAGAGTGAACCTTAATTCAGTGGATAGGTAGGAATGTGTCTTCGTTGCTAAATGACATGCTCAGATGGGGAGATATTTTTATCAAATGTTTTATTGAAATACCTGGCGCATATCTGTCATCAAATTGAACTGTGGGAAATAATTTATTTCTTCTTCATTATCATCATAATCATTGTCACCATCATCATGCCTTCACCCATAGAATACATTTTAAATGCATGGATGTTTAATTTTTATATTTGCTAGAATTCTAAGCAAGAGAATGTTAAAAGCTGTTCAGGTGTTTAACTGTTCTGTTTAGGTACTCTTGGCCTTCGTCAACCCCTGATTGGTATCCAGGAAACCAACACCATTTACAAGGAAATCGTCAACCCATGACCCCTTCTACCACATTTAGCCATAGCTATCAACAGAAATGTAGACATAGCATGATATTTAATGTTCATGCCAACGGAGCACTAATATTATGCAGTGGTGCAATTGTGCTTATTGTTCACCCATAGGTGCCTATAAGAAAGCCCGTGCAGTGCATTGATGGGTTTGAGTCTGCATGGTTTGAGGTTTCTGCCTTATTTCTCAGTCCAACCTACCCCACAGGATGGGTGTAAAAATAATGTAAAATGATATGATTCCATCACATCCCCATCCCTCAAGAATGGGTGGCAGGGGCAATGTTCTTCTGCTGGGGTTTTATTGTATTTCACTTTATCCTGTGTGTTCAATTTGAACCGAGTAATTTGTTGCACTATTTTTTCCCATCATCTTGTTATCCACTGCTTTTTGCTACCTTTTTTTTAAAAAGGGAGAAAGGAAGTCTTGCAAGTGATAATTGAATGGTGCAAGATATGAACCATTCCCTCCAGAGGACCCTTCTAAAGTAACCTTGCAAATTAACTAGAATGTTACTTGCCTCAAAGAAATCAAGTCATATCATTCCCATGGTATGCGTTACTTTTGAAATGTAATTTTGTTATGCCCAATTTGCCCTGAAGGCAACATTATATTACATGGAACCTTTTACTTCCAAACTCTGCACCACAGCCACTAAAGTGGTTTATTTTCAGATAGTTTGCTGCAAGGCTAATTTTTTCTGCTGTGCTCTGTTGCATGGAAGATGGAGTCCTCTGAATAGAGATTTGGGAGCTGTTTGTTCAGGATCAGATAGTGGTCCAGTAGCTACTCTATCATATGGATGCATAATTCTGAATTATTATTTCCTATTTTGCCAACTTGTAACCAGTCTCTGGTTAATCTTCTCCAATGGAATAATGGCTAGCAGAAGTTGAAATTTCTTCTCTAAACCACCTTTTGGGCAGGAACTAGAAAACTCATGCCTTACCGCTGAAGAGATAGTATGAATATTTTTTAAAAGAAGTACATGAAACTCACCTAGGCCAGAGGACTTCAGGCTCTCTGCCACCAGATAACTGTATTCAGCTCAATCTCTGCTAAAGAGAACCTCTGATTGTCAACCATGGTAACTATTGTTGCGAAGGATGTTGGAGTACAAGGCAAAAATATCATTTGATGTAGGCCTCCAACTAGGCCTGTTGAGCCTCACCATTGCCCCACAAAAATAGAGAAGTATACGTCACACACAGCTTTTTCAGAGACTATTCTGAACTCCTTAGATACGATTCTCCAGTATACCCGAGAGAGGTTTCAAGATTCATTGGGACACAATCTAAAAAGTCCTGTTCTAATTGAATTGGCAGTCCCTACAGCATTTCAGAGATGAAAACAAGCATTTAGTCAAGCAACATCAGAGCACAGTCAAGATGACTAGAATGATCAATGAGGAAGAAAGCTAGAAGACAGCAAGACTCCATCCCCTTCTCTCCTCGTTGTTGAGTCAACTGAGTACAAACCATATTTGCACTTTGAACTCAGAATTTGCAGTATTGAAGAAAAAGCTGAGGACACAGATGGAAACTGGGGGGCAAAAGAGAAACTGGGACTTTAAGAAATGATTGAAAAGGGGCAATGGCAATAGAGACAGTTGGAAAGTATACAGTCTAGCACTAAGAAAGAGTGAGAGAGCGAGAGCAGTTTGCCACTTAATTTTAGTGCATGAAGGATTACCCTCTGTCATCAATGATACATGTATGCAAAAATATAAAAAATCTCAATGCATATCTATCCTGACATCTACAGCATATCTGCAAAGAATACAAGAAACAGTTCAAGTGTGGAAAAAGACTGAGTTATGCAGTTGAATTTGTTTTCCTCTAGTAAAAAAGAAATTAACACAGCAAGTGGAAATATGTAACAGAGGAAATGAGTAGCACAGCAAGATAAAAAACAGGAAAAATGCATTATTTTTTTCCCAAAATGAAAAAATGGCACATCAAAACAATGCATTTAGCATGCATGCTTTTTTCAGAAAAGTAGATGAATTAATGGAAGAACTGAATCATCAACCACAACTTCAGGATAGTAATGGAACAGTCTTATGCATATCTACTTAAAACCCAGTCCTAGTGCAATTGATGGAACTATCTGCCAAGTAAGTGGGTATAGAATTGGAGCAAAATATATGTATATTCAGGCTTTAAAATTTAAATTCTGTATTAATACTTTGTTGCTGTTGTTTCTGTTGGTTGTTGTTACCTTTGCTTCTCTTTCTGTTGTCTTGTAGAGACGGGCAGCAAGAAGCTAAAAAGCACGATACAAAGAAGCACAGAAACTGGGATGGCTGCAGAAATGAGAAGCCGTATGGTCCGGCAGCCAAGTCGGGAATCCAATGATGGAAGTATCAACAGTTACAGCTCAGAGGGAAAGTAAGTTGGCCTTTCATGCATTCAAGGGCATTTTGACCTTTAGACAAATGAGAGATTTGTGCTGCTGGCTGCATCTCTAACAGAGGATATCAAGAGGTCAATAGCCGATCATCTTTCCTTCAGGTGATCCTGTTCACTTTGCTGCATTGGGAGGCGATTCAACCCTAAAGATACAGGAATATGCGAAGTTTTTGAGGAATGCAGTAGCAACAGTGCTTTTGCAATGGTCGCTGGTGGTTTTCATGTTGATGGGCCATTGTTTTTTGCCCAAACTTTATTAAACTATCCAAGGAGCTTGATCCCACTCCAAAAAAAAATTAGGAATTTAAGACAGCTCCTTTAAAGCTCAGCTTAGATTCCAGATCCAATTCACCATCTCACTGACATGGAAGCCTCCAGCCATTGCTATAAACCCTGCCTGATTTACTGGACAGGGAGGTTTTGGCATTGAGCACTCCTCTCCAGCACCATCCTGCGCATGTCCAATACACAGCAAAGCTCACTCTGATTGATTCCAGGGGAGGCGGGCCAAAGGGAAACTCCTCCACTCTAGCTGTCTATATTAGCCAGCATGTAGCGCCTCCTGGCCTTTTAGCTTTCCCCTCCTTTCAACCCTTGTGTATTATGTGCAATTTGTTAATTGTTTTTGTCACACTTGAGGACGGTGGCATGGGCCCTGGATCTGGTATGCTGTGTTCTCCCATCTTTCAGGAGGTCTCAGAGTGTCACTCGGGGGGGGGGGGGGTGTTAATGTAGGTATACTGGTACGGTCCTGAATAGGAACCTGCACTATGCCCCCCATTGCTCGCTGTCAGTACAGGCTTTAGTATGCCATTCCTGTACTCCCAGTTATTCTTCCCATGGTGCCCAATCCTCCAGTCCAGGACCCATGTTTGACTGCCAACCCTTTTCAGCTATAACCAATAAACAAGTTGTGGCCTGTTTTCACGCATATACATGTGTGCCTGTTCTGTTCTTGGTGGTGGTGGGATGGTTGCTCATGTGCACAAAAGCTTAATTTAGAAAAGGGTGGGCAATAGAATTGTGACAGCCTTGACCTAAAACCTACAACATTCCACCCTGGATAAATGGGAAATAGGATATATCCACTCAGTGAAGAAAATGAATTTTACATATCTTCAGAGTTTGCATGCAATGAAATGCAAAAGTAAACTGCAGCTTTTTGATTAAAGTCAATCTAATGACACATTTGACAAGGGCTTTGGTCCTGAGCAGACTTTTGGTTTCTGCTATGTGGGACTAGAGCCATCGGTTAGTCATTGAGGAGCAGTTGACTAAAGGAATGAATTTGGTCTATCATCAAATGACAGAAAATTGCTACTTATTTGATGAATTATCTAGATATGGTTAAAGGAAGAGGAGGAGAGACACTTGCAGGACTTTCTACCTCAAGTGGCCAGGGGTACTTAAGTAGAAGTGGTTATTGTTTGCTATTGTGTGATGGGTCTTCAGCTGTATCTCCTCTTCTCAGGAATGGACTAGTTCATATTTACATGAAATGTGTAAGAAACATGATGACATATTTTTCACTCCTTTTATCTCGTTACACTCAGGATATAGTACATCCCCATACATACAATCTAGTCTTCCTTGCCTTCATGATGAAAGACCATACCATTAAGTAGTTTGCTGTTATCATAACACTCTCCTCAAGAAGTATGGGCGAATACTGTTCTTTTTCTTCATTTCATTTATTTTTTTCATGTCTACCACCTGGAAAAAGAAGAGCCTTGCCAACAATACAAATACTACAATGATTATGGTCTTTCTTGTTTTTTGTGCTATTTGTTTTATTGCAGCCTAATATTTCCTGGAGTCCGACTGGGCGCTGACAGTCAATTCAGTGATTTTCTTGATGGTCTGGGACCTGCCCAGCTAGTAGGTCGACAAACGTTAGCGACACCTGCCATGGGTAAGATAGATTTCTTCTCCTTTGCCAGTGATGTGTTTTATGAGACAGTACCATTCATAGGCTATGCTTCCTCCATATGTCTTTGTTCTGTTCTTGCAAAATAGTCCTGATTTTGCAGCAAACTTATAGTTTCTTGTATGCAGGGCAATATCTGGAAATTTCCATTTGTTTGGAATGTGTAAAAATTATTTTCTTGGATGACAAATAAAGAATTTCTAAGTAGCTATGTTGACTGGAAGGATTTTGAGAACTGTGGTCAAGATAAATAATTTATGTGCTCTGACACAATGTGTCACCACTAGATTATCAGGAACCGGTTGATTGTTGTAGAACAAACATCAAGAGTTGCTGTGATTAGACACCTACGAAGGCTACTGAAGTTACTGGACCTTGTTGCTGCTACCTATCTTCTCTGAGTAAGCACGTGGTGAGAACAGCAAGAAGAAAGGCACACTGTGTTTGATTCTTCCTCACTTCTTCTCTTCTGAGAGGTGGTGCTGGTTGTGCCTGGAGTGAATAGAGTAGGTGGTGCATTCTATACTGAGAGCATCTTGCTTAGTTGTCTCATAAAACATTGGATCAGAGTATGTGATGATATCGTTCAAGGTTCTATAGTGTGTAGTTCTGTTTGTAAGCAGGCAAGCACTCAAACGTATATACCCACAAAAGCTGAAAGACAGCCAGGCCAGTCCCAATGTGGAACTGGTTCCCATAGAAGCGGAAGCATAGTCCAAACAGTCCCAAGTCAAATAAAGCACTGGAATGGACTTCAATAAACCAATAATAATAATAATAATAATAATAATAATAATAATAATAATAATAATAACAACAACTTTATTTTTATACCCCGCCCCATCTCCCCGAAGGGACTCGGGGCGGCTTACATGGGGCCTAGCCCGATGAAACAATCAATATCAATAACACGACTATAAAACAATTATACCAGTAAAACATCAATAGCAATAAACCAATCGTTAAATCAGCAAGAAGCATACAAAAAACATACAATATTAAAACAGGGGACTAATTCATAAAATCCAGAACAGCATGTGTCGGTAGAAATGGACAATAAAGTGCAAAATAGCATTGGCAACATCTCAGAACAGGGAACTATTATAAAATGGGCAGATGGATCAGTCCAACATCTGATTAGGTGTCAAAGGCCTTCTGGAAGAGTCAGGTTTTTAAACTCCTACGAAAGGAGAGGAGGGTAGGAGCCTGCCTGATCTCTCTAGGGAGAGAGTTCCAAAGCCGGGGGGCCACGACAGAGAAGGCCCTCTCTCTCGTCCCCACCAACCGCGACTGCGAGGGTGGTGGGAGCGAGAGAAGGGCCTCCCCCGACGAGCGGAGAGAACGTGCGGGTTCGTAGGGGGAGATGCAGTCTCTAAGGTAGGTGGGTCCCAAACCGTTTAGGGCTTTGTAGGTGATAACCTGCACCTTGAATTGGGCCCGGAAAGTAAACGGCAGCCAGTGGAGCTCCTTAAACAGAGGCGTTGAACGCGCCCTGTAATTCGCTCCAGTTAGAAGCCTGTTTTCCTGTTTATAAAATGCTATAGTGGAGATGTATTCTGTGCAAAACCCACCTGTGTTTGATTTGCATAGAGAACAAAATTTCTTTGTACAGGAAACATAGAATATTTCCGCTTCTGAATGTTTCATAATTTTGTGCCAAAATATTATTTTAAAAATTAAAGAAACACTACAACGACATAAGAAATGTGCAATGAGTAAGTCCTGAATTACAAATACGTTGAAAAGGTAGGCGATTTTTGAAGATTGCCTCACAGCAGAAGAAAATTGTTGAAATTACTGGTTGTTTCTTTCAAGAAGAAACCTAGTGAAAAATTGCATTCCTGATGAAATGTCACTCTGAAGACAATTGACAGGTTCCAACATTGATGCCATGAGCAAAAACCTGGCTTTCAAAAGTCTTTTGCAATCAGTTGATGTTTCTAGAAATTTCATTTTTCCTGTAGGTTTTATTCATTCTTTTATCAAGGTTATTTTTGGTCTGTTGTGGTCTAACAGGCCAAAAATAGCCATATTTAATAAAAGGTAGCTATCCTGTTAAGATTTTGCTTGACTTTGTGCTGTTAATTATTCAGTTTACAGCTTTGTAGTTCAGTACTTATTGGTTTAATTCTTATTGCTTGGAGTTATGATTCTTACCCAAAACCCTAGAGATTTGCAGCTAGCTAATATAGATACTTTTTCAAAGTTACTTTTTTTGAGGTACAGCATCCAGACTGAACATTCCATAACAAAAATGTGTGAGATCAGAAGTGTTTTGTATTTTTTTGTTTTCTTTTTTTCATTTTGGAATATCTGTATATACATACATAATGAAATATTTTTGAGATAGGATCCAAATCGAAACATGAAATTCATTTATGTTTCACATATATTTTATACACATAGCCTGAAGGCTATATAAAAAGAGAAATGTTTGAGGAATAGCTATATATCCTCTTTTTCTAAAGACTATGTAAATGGCAAATTTTGAAAATCAGAGAAACAGGAGGGGACAAGGGATTATTGAGTTTGTTTCCTCATGCTAGTAAGTGCTGTGTCACTTCCATGAATTACAGTTGTTTGATATGTTTGAATTTCTAATCCTGGGATATGAGTTGCTTGCATCAAAGAGAAAGAACATTTAGCTATTATATTCAAACTGATAACACAGGCTGGATTTCTCTGTTTCAGATTTCTTGTGTGCCAGGTTGTTTAAATTGCTGTAGGTTTCATTTCCACATCCTTTAATTCTTATTTTGCCTTGCTGATTTATTTATTTAGACCATTTTAACTCTGCCCTTTAGTAAAAAGTTTTAATGCTACTGAACAACACAGTTTCATAGCTCAGATCCTTCTATGAAAGGCGAGGCAAGAAAGGTCTTTGATCCAGAGGATGCTCCTGCTGACTGAAGCAATTTTGGTGTAACTATTTGGATATTTCCCCTTTCCTCCTACCAACCTTGCCTGATGTCCTACAATTTTCAACCCCCTAGGGGAGATTTTCAAAGAATGCCAAATACCATGAAGGGAAGAGGAAACTAGAGGAAGTGGCCACATCCAGTCTTATCAACAAGAACTGTCTGTTGATATGACTGGGATGCAATAAAATATTAAATCAACAACAACAAAAAATAAACATTGCTAGGATAATACAAGACTAAAGCAGAGATTAAAGTGCCACTAGACCCAAGCAAGAAACGCTTTAGTAGAAAATGAGTTCAAGCAAAAATGTCAGAATTTACTTTTGTAATTGGTTGGCCACAGGGTGGTTAAGTCATTGAGGTGATCAAGAATGAACAATTTCAGTGTGTAGATCCATGCTCACAACTCTGTAGGAACAACTTCCAAGAAATCACTGTGAGGATCAGGTTGGAAATATCCTACGAAATCTAACAATTAGATTTCATAGTAGAATTAAATAGCAATTTAACACTTGTGTGTTAAATGCTGCATCCTTGAGAATAATCCAACAGGCTTTCCTACATGCTCTTGATATACACTAGTATAATTCTTTAGCATACCCATGCAGGCAGAAATGTAGCATGTCAGCAAGATTTGAGGCCCATTCTTCTGTCTGACCTTCTAGTTTGTTGTGTACAGGGAAATATTCAAGTGTATGAGCCCTCACTTGCAGTCTGGGGATACTTTTTCACATAACAGAATTATATGAGACTTCATCAATTTTTAGAAAATATGTGCAGCGAGATAATTTCAGGGGGAAAATTGCTCCTTCTGTAATGCAGACTGTGTCCTCCTGAGACAGTATTGACCTGGGAAACATGGGAAGGAAGATGAGGTCTTACCAATGCTTTTGGTTCTCCACCCACCCCAAATGATCTCTGAGGTAAAAGGGGACAAGATGTATTTAGAACAGCCCTTGATTTGTAGGATTGTTAGCATATAGTTCTGTCTGAAGTCAACCCTTTCTTGAAGAGCTATCCCATCTAAGTTCCATTTAAACACAAAAAACCAGAAGGAAGGACAAGCGTCTTGGCATTGATTAGCAAAGGTTAAGACCTGGACAGCAAATTTGAGCAGGAACTTTGTCTTTCCAGCTATGGTGAAATGGGGTATGTTTCTGTTCAAATGATATCAATATTTTTAATTGAATCTGTGCATATAAATTACATTATGGAGATAATATGTACTGCTATTTTGACCTCTTTTTTAGTATACATTCTCTCTTTTTCGGTGAGGCATATGTAGCTACCACTGAAAAGGTCCCATATATGGTCAGCTCCAGCCATACCAGCTACTTGGGCTGGGTGATAAGGAACTGAATGGATGGACCACCTCTGGAGGAGTTTCCATCCTCTTATTCATTTAGATAAACACCAACTGATTGGCTTGTTTGGGTTTGAAGAAAAAAATCATGAATACATTGTGCTATCGAATGCTATTTGGCACCTTAGAAATTTATATCACATGTAAGATTGCATATAAAATCACGACTAACCTACTTGTTATTTGTCAATGCATTTCTATACTCACTTCATATATGGCTTATGCAAAAAAATTAACAATAAGCTCTCTCCGTGATATTTTCTTTCCATCTATTGCTGCCTTTAATTTTTCATGGGCTCTAGGGAGATTCTAACCTAGAAAACCAACACAGATCCTTTTCCCTTAGAAAGAATATTTTAAGAAGCCTCCTTTTATATCTCAGATCTGAATCTATTCCAGACAGAAAAGGTCTGTTGCACCCCCTGCTGATTCCTGGTAAGATAGGAAGATTAGCAAGAAAGATGTGAAGAAGCACCATGCATACACTTGGGACTTCACTGAAGATATTTCCTTATGAATTTGAATCTGTGTTTGCATGTGTATAACTGAGTATCAGTAAGTGATGAGAGCGAGAGAGAGGTCCTGCTGGTTTCTCCCTCAAGCCTTGAACAATACAGCTTTCTAGTTGTTCATGTATACTTGTAAGACATACTAGTTTTTTTTCTTTCATACATTCTGCAAAGTTGCATATTAGGAAAAGAATACATTCACCTCATCAATACCTAAGATAGTTCTTTTCTTCATTTGTGCGAGTCACAACAATTTATTTATTGGAAGGGCATGCCAGTGATTGCCAACATCAGCACCGATCATGATAGGGCAGTTTCTAGTGAATCCCACAGGGCTGCAGCAGATCCCAATACATCCCAGATCAAAGGAAGAAATCAGCTCAGCAGAATGCTAAGCATATTGTAGATACTCACCTTTGCTAAAGTGCTTTATAAAATTCAGAATACGGGGTGGGGGGGGGGATCCCAAAAAATCCTCCAAGAGAATGATGAGCTAGCAGGGGGTTAATTGACCTCCTAAGAGGAGTAATTGATTCCTTCCACTCTTGCCACTTTCCCTTTTTTTTTCACCTCCTAAGCCTCCAGAATGCTGGTGCATCTATCCTGAAAATGGGGAGGGGGGGCGAAGAGTGGTTTGAGGCCAGATTTCGTGTTCTTTCAGACTTCAACCCAATTCCAAACCTCTCAATCTAATCATCCACACAGTGAAACCGGATCCTCCCGAACTGGCTCCAACTAATCAAAATGGTCAGTGTAGATGTGCCACATATCTCATTGGTGATGTTCAGACAGGCTGATTGTTCAATGAGTGATCCATTGTTATTGTGGAAAACATTTGTATGTGCTAATATTTTCTCAAATAAAGACTTTTCCCATATAAATAAACCTGGATATGATTTACCCCTTTTAGGGATCTCCAGACTTTGGAGACAGGGGCCAAGAAATAAAGAAGGGACCAAAGACCAAATTATTAGCAAGAAGCTAATAATAAACATTAAAGTGGATGGTTACAAATTGCCCACCCCATAGGCTGCCTTTGAATTTAGCACATCTATAAGTTTTGCAGCTGAGGCATAGCACAAAGGTCTGGGGAGGCACTAGTTGCAATGCTGTATATCTCAGCATAGTACAGTATTTCTGCAGTAGTTTGAACCATAATCATCCACTGAAAGAGCAAGCAGGATTGAAAAATGCAATGTAGATGCAAAATGATTACAGCAGTACTGAGATCTGCTAGGATCTCAGCACTGATATGATCATTCTGGACTGGCTCTATGGACATAGCCAAGGAATAAAGAAGCTGATCATGAGGCAGAGGAGCTATATGAGGGGTTTCAGAGGCTGTATTGCTGGGAAGGGGGCACAGCAAAAGAAGGAAGGAAATACTCATTTTTGTAGCACCCAAAAAGTACATAGCATGCATAAGGGAAACATCCACATGGCACAGATCTTACTATAGAGGTTGGTTCATATTTCACATATCTGTAAAATGACATTAATGTCCAGACACATGTGAGAATAACCTATAAGTCATTTTAACTTTCTTGTCCTCTCTTCATAAATGTCATTTCATATCTACAAAAGTCTACAGAAATTATAATTCATGAGGAAACAACTTTGAATCTTTTCTGCTGTGAACTTGGTAAAATAAAATGTCTTCATTAGCTGTTGAAGTAATAGGTTAAAAATGTTAATAAGATACATTTGAAAACAAAATAAGTTTTATTGCACAATAATACTGTACAGTGCAGTACTGTAAAACAGTACTTATGCTGTGAATAATTCTACTATTAGTCACAGGAGGACACTAATAATATGTTACTAATAATACAGACAATTTCTAATCCTCTTTTAGGTGATATACAGATTGGAATGGTGGATAAGAAAGGCCAGTTAGAAGTAGAAGTCATCAGAGCCCGAGGCCTAACACAAAAACCTGGTTCTAAATCTACCCCAGGTAAGTACATCCTTTCATAGTGAATGTTTGATTTTATGATCTGCAATACATTTAATCAATCCATTGTGATAGTGCTGTTAGGTGTCAAAATTTCTTAGTCTCATATCATCTTATAGGCCACTAATTGCTACCAGATTCTTTTCATTGACGTTATTTTCCCCACAATTTCTTCTGTTGCTGGTCTAATGCTCGAACAAGAAACTGGAAATCTCAGGCATTGCCTGGAAATTGCAGCACTTACCATACTGCTATTCCTATTGTTTGTTGCAGAAGACTAGACGCATTTTGAAATGAATATGGTTTGGAGGAATCAATTTGGATGTGACCAATCCATCCAATCCTCTAAGACAATTCCCAAGAACAATGGAAGTGGTAGCAAAAAGTGACTGAAGAAAAGTGTTAGCCCTTCCCCATTTTCTTGCTACAGAGCACTCTGTAATCTAGAAACAGTGTGTGAATGGTGCGGATAACTCAATCATATTAAGTAATATTACGTAATATTATGTATCGAAGTATAATAAAATTTGGCATAACTGTTGAACGGATGATTTGGAGTTTAGCAGAAATGTTTCTGAAGTAATTTTATCATCAATTCACATCCTTAACAGGCATACCAGCATATAAAAGTCCATTTTATAATTTCATCTCTACCATGAGCAACATATAGACTAGACATTCAATAAACTGCTGGTCAGTTCTTCAGAAGTCATGTTGAAAGGCAACAATTTATCTTGTTCAGTCTTTAAAATAGTCATGGAACAAGTCTCCTTAGTGTAATATTAGAACTAGGAAGAAACTAGGAAGATGTGAGTAAAGTCTCTTAAAACTGCATCACCAAAAAGTTTACAGGGCAAAAGCAAAGCAAATACATTAGGGGTACCAAGCTTCAGCTCCTTAGATTTTTTTAGTGACACAAAGGTACTTTGAGCAAGTAAATAAGTTGCAATTTTCTTGCTAGGAGAACAAAAACTCATAAACAGAGTCACTCACTGGTATAATGAAAATACTGTTTTCAGAACATCTACTTGGGGGAAATCATTTTCCAGCTCGGTTCTTTTGTGCTAAAACAATACCATCTCATGAGAACACCAACTTATTTTAAGCATTCCTTCCTATTTCATAAATAATCTAACTATTGGCAATCTTTTTTTTAAAAAAACTCCTGTTTTTATGCTACATTTTAAAAAAATAGTTTTTGGAATAAATACTTGTATTATGACTAGGAATAGAAGGAATGTTTGGAAATATTGTGAAAATGGATAAATATGTGTTTTTAAATATTGATGAGAATAATTTGGACTGATAAGAATCTTATAAGGTCAGGCTTTATTCTGTGCAAGATTTTGTATGTGGTTGTTTTATGCAGGAAACAGCATTTTCTGAAGAGAAAATTACATTTCTGTACATGCAAATTTTACATGTACTGTACTTCATCTGCATTGAAGATAACATTTTCTGTGCAGGAAATAGCATTTTTTCCATGAAACAATGTAGAAATATTGTTTTATGTGTAGAAAATGCTGTTTCCTCTGCAGACAGCACTGTTTACTGCGTCAAACAACCACATGCATTTGTTGGCACAGAATATGCCCAAAATTGTGAAGAGACTTCGAAAATTACATAGTTTTCAATCTCTTTCTTGCCATGGGGAGAAATGTTAAACTTACTTGTTTCCTTTTTGTTCATTTTGTTCTCCACATGCTTTGTTTTCCAGAGTGCTTGTGATTTTTAATGGGTAATTTCATTATGTTTTTATTATTTTGGTGTAAATGTGTTGATAATAATCCATTACTGAAAACATAGACACTGACATTTCTTATACATTCTAGCTCCATATGTCAAAGTATACCTGTTGGAAAATGGGGCTTGCGTAGCCAAGAAGAAGACAAGAATTGCCAGGAAAACTCTTGACCCTTTATATCAACAAACATTGGTTTTTGAGGAAAGTCCTCATGGTAAAGTCCTTCAGGTCAGTAATTATTGCTTCTGATCACAACCTCTAATTCACAAACCTCCAGCAATGATGTGCCCAGTGGCCACATTGCCCTTCTGTCTTCAGGCATAGGATATACTAGGAGCATGCTGTTACAGAGCTGTTTGGTTATCCTTTATTAATCCAGTGGCTTGTGACAATCCATCATAAATAATTAAAATGTAATTAACAACAGGTTATGTTTTCCTAATAGGTGAGAATCTCTAACAGATCTCATTAAAGTTTGGGGACTTGTTTCTGGTTTTAGTGAGCAAAACCGACACAAAGAAGAGCAAGGTGCTTTGTGTGTTTGCTATAGAGGTTGAAGTGATTTTCTTTAGCAGTTGGACTAACAATAATGCCATCAGCTTATAGGGTTTTGTTGGCTTTCACTATGGGTTGGGAGTATTCCCTGACATTTCTTACTAAAGAGTAAAGTCAGGTTCAGGGCTAAAAGGTCTAGATTGTGTGCCATGAAGAATGACAGAACCATTTTTTTATTCTTGTAGAAACTCCTTACTTAGATGGCTATTGATTTTGTCTATTGTCTTTCCAGGTAATAGTCTGGGGAGATTATGGTCGAATGGATCACAAATGTTTCATGGGAGTTGCACAAATCTTGCTGGAAGAACTTGATTTATCCAGCGTAGTGATTGGCTGGTACAAATTGTTTCCACCATCCTCTCTGGTGGATTCAACGTTGACTCCTCTGACTCGCAGGGCCTCCCAGTCATCTCTGGAAAGTTCAACTGGGCCTCCCTGCATTCGGTCTTAGTGAACACAATAACAGAAGCTCCTCAATGAAGTGATTATCACCCAGGATAACTAACAGGGAGAAAAACAACTTACAACGAGGAGCATTTTTGAACAGAGACAATCATCACTTCAGTTTTGCCTGTAGTAGTTTATCCAAAAATATGCCTCTGTGTGAAAAGGGTGGCTCAAATTGACCGAACAAAGCAGTATATGAAAATAGAGTCAGTCCATTTAGCAAAATGTCCCTATGTCTTTTGATAATCATAATGAGAGGGACCATTCAAAATTAAACTGGAACCACATGCTCTTTCGACAATTCTCCCACTCTTTCTTTTCTTCACGGAGACCAGAAGCAGTGTTAACTTCCTGGTGTTTGTTCGTGTTTAACTTGCTTTCGCTGTGTTATCCTGCCTGTTTTGTAAAAAATGTCAGAATGCTAACAGAGACCCTTCCTTTCTTTTTCTAAAACAAACCAAAAAGGGCTGAAGCACATCTCTGTAAGCATCTCCAGAAGTGTTCACCTGCCAGAATTATCATTCAATGCCAATAATAGCCACATCACCCCTCCTTTCTGGTTGTTCATAGTCCAATACAGATGGACAACCAGAATAAATGACCAATTTATTGTTTAGTTTAACTATGTATTAGAGCATATCCTAATTTTCCATTGTAAAAAGTGAATATTTTTGCATTATGCACCATGGTTTTTTATGTTTTAATCATGATTTTGCATGAAGGAAATTTGCAACTGCAATTATTGCTGAAGACTTGATAAAAAGCGGCTTTTGTTTTTTTTATTTTGACATTGGCAATTATGTTTGTAAAGCATATCAGGCCTATGACAAAAGTCTTAATGTTCATGTGTGTAAATGTACAATTGACTTTCCCAATGTGGACCAGAAATAGAGTTAGGCATCCAACACTTTCAGCTGTACCCAGGCATCTCGGGTGATCCAGGTGTCACTTTTGACACACTTGTCTGCCCTGGTTAGAGCATGGTATGAGTTGTTCAGTTTGTCACTGGAAATTCCAGTTGAAATATTCTGCACTTACTAATGTTTTTATCAAATTTCAGTTTGTTTATTTGAGATTGATGCAAGCACAAAGCTTGATTTTTAACAAAAATGATTTTACGTTTAAAGGTGGGGGGAATATGGTAACAAAAAACCTTGCATTTTGTTAATCTTGGTTCTTTCTTGGCCTTGAAATCCCTTGTGTTTTTTCTGTAAATGTGCTAAAAAAACCTGCAGAATGTACAGGTGCATTGAAAAGTTCTCCTTCCTTTTATGGTGATCTCACAAAATAGAGCAGCATGACTTGGAACTGTTCAAAGCTGCATGCACGTTTTTGTAAAAAAAAATGCAAAAGAAATAGAAAAAAGGAAAAGGAAAAAAGAGGAAAAAGTCACAAACAAAAGAGATTATTTAATAATGTATGTTAGTTCCACATAGGCCAGGTTGTATGTTGCATGTACTTGTACAGTTTGCTCATAATTACTCTAATGAAGTAACCAAGAAATCTAAGCCATCCATTTTTTCTTATAGACATTTTGCAGATTTTAGCCAGGCTGTAAGTTAGTCTGGTGCTAAATGTCTATAGATGGACTTTATTTTTTACCGTATGGAAAACGTGATGTAGTATGGACCAAATTCCTTCTACTAAATATTTTGGTGTAGATTCCTACTGTGGGGCTGTAACACATGTAGAAACTGTGGACACAATTAAGTTTTCCTTCATAGACATAACTGCCTGCACCAAGTGAACTATTTATTATTGTTATTATTATTTAATATTGCCAGAACTATTCTGCCCATGTTTCCATGGGGCACAGATTGATTACTGCTCGACCTGCTGAGCAGGAAGAACTGAAGCATTGGTACACTACTAGATTCTCTTCTGTCTTTTAGTGGCCAAATAAATAAACTAATGATAATTCGGTAGTACCTTTCTATTTTGACCACTTGTCTTAACATTTCCCTGTGCTTTTAAATGAAACTTCCAACTCATGTTATGTAGACATGTTTAATAAAATTTCCTTTTCATGTTCAGTGTAGTTATTGTTTTGTGTTTAATAATGTCAAGGTCGCCTATATAGAATTGAATCCTGACAACTCATTAGGATAGCTCACTTTTTTGTTATTGTTGAGGTCTAAATTCTGTTCCAAACATGAAGTGGTCAAAATCCCCCCACAGCCCACATTGTTAGCCATGCAGCAACCTACATTACACCAGAAAGCAAGGGGATCATCAGGGAAGTGCCCATTTATTTTACTTTATTCGAGTGTGCTGCAAGATGGACTACTGGGAAGCCTCTACAGATAATAGTCTCACGACACACCCAGCAATAGGAAAACAGTTGGATGCATTATTGCTGATCCCCCTGCAACATCAAAATGGATATGCTACAAGGCGGATACAGACTACTGCAAAGAGATAGTTATGTGATACAGCTATGTCTCCCAATGCAGGATCATGGCCACAGCTGAGTTTCTACAACCTATACAAGCCATATCCAAAAAGGATGGCACTGCCATGAGGCAACTTGATGTGGCTATCTCAGACAAGAGATGTTGAATATCATGGAAGGAAAACAAACACTGGGTTATTTGCTTTATTGGGATTATATTTTCTATGTCAGAGATTGTGAGGAGGTTCTTATGGGATTTAGTTGGCTTTTTGACTGTGCATTTGGATTCCAATTAATGGGGGTGCATAAATTGCTGCTTCTTTTTGTCCACTTCCTGGGACCAAGTCTTTTCTCCACCCTGGTTCTCATCTACCTATATATTCCCCTACTCCAAGTAACAATATCACTAAGTAAGGAGATACACATGAATGCCATTAGGAATCGTCACATTAAGGAGGAGGCCAATCTTTTTTCTAGTGCTCTAAAGACTAAGATGCAGCTCAATTAATTCAAACTACAGAAAAGGTGCTTCATATAACATTAAGAAGAACTTCCTGATTGGTAAGAGCTGTTTGATATGTCAAGAAAACTCTAGGATTTGAAAATTGATCTCCAGAGTCAGAGTCCAGTATTCAAACCACAAAACCTAGTTCTCTACATCTTTGGGACTATTGACACTAATGGTCAATGTGCAAGGCATCCCAGTGCACAAGGCACCTCAATACACATTGGGACACATTGAACAGGAGACTCCCTTGGGACATATTGCACAGTACCCCATTGTGCCCCATCCATAAATTGGAAACAACCTGGAGGCATGCACTGTCAAATGCTGAATTGTGTCAGGTTACAATAATTTCAGTAAAATAAAAAAATAAAAATCCCATTCCATATTGGAAGACTCCACAAGACCTGATGATTAGCATAGGAAATAAGTTTAAAAACATGATTTTTTAATTTAAAAAATGTCACAGTATTCTAACCTTCATTTACTAGCTCCTGAGTAAGATCTTGTTTGAGCTTGAGAACTGGTGCCTGGAATAAAAGAAGAAAGGAATGTGTGGATTATTTCTGCATTATACTGATGTGTGTGAATAGTGACTATTGCAGTGATTTAATGAAATAATGACAAATAAAAGAATCCCAGAAACATGGACAACTTAAGAAATAATATCAATACTAAAACCTACATGAGAGAAGCCTCCCACAAGGATGGTAAAAACATCCAGGCATCCCCTAGGCAACGTCCTTGCAGATGGCCAATTCTCTCACTCCAGAAGTGACTCAAGTTGCTCCTGACACACACACACACACACACACACACAAACCTAAACAAGGGGTAGGACTGCCCCAACTGCTTCTGTTTAAAGGATAGGTTGGGCAATAAAGTAATAATGAAAATAAAAGGAATCCCACTGATTTCAACACTTGAATGTTGGAAAAAATGGCAAAGCAAATCTCCAACAAACAAAATAGACATGCTCCCAGTAAGATTATTAAATAACAAAACTGATCAGATATATGGTAGAGTAATAAAAAATATGAAACAGAGTGAAGTAATAAAGATTGGCGTCCTCTTAAAATCTGATGGAACAATTAAAGATTAGGAGGAGCTAAAAGACAAATGTGGACAAAGTAACTGGTTATTATGACATGGAATGATACAGAGGATCACAGAATGGAATAGAAAGGAAAACCCAGAAGCAGATCTAGATTAAATTTTAAAATGGAAAATAGAGAAGGAGAAAGGTATTGTGATATCTGTCTATCTATCTATCTATCTATCTATCTATCTATCTATCTGTCTATATAAAATTAGTAATTTGAAACATATATTGTTCAAGGTACGGAAAGAGGAATTAAATAGTAATGAGAACGACATCAAAAATTGGATAAACACAGTTTAAAAAATTAAACACTTAAGGATAAAGGAAATAAGAACATTTTGACAAAATGTTATCATAACCCACAACTAGCTCATATTACAAAAAAATACATTAAAACTATGTTGGCATAAATGTGAGGAAATAGGAACCTTTGCACATATGTGGCAGGACTGTGATAAGATACAAAACTTTTGTAAAAAAAAATAAATGAAAAAGCGAGATGGAGGAAATATTACGGATAAAATTAGAGACAAATAAAAAACAATTTTCCCCAGAAAATAGAAGGAAAAGGCAGGAATAAAGAATGGGCTGAAATTACAAAATATATGATACAAGCTGCAAAAGCAGTGGTTGGCTGGAGGTGGAAAGAGCACAGAAAATGGGTAAGAAAAAAGTGGTATGAATACTTAGCAGACTATATGCTGCAGGATTATATTATCGAAAGGAGAATTAAATATACAAACTGATATCCTAAGCAGAATTGGGACTCTAAATTGAAAGAAATGACAGCCTGAGTAAAAGGGAAAGGGAAATTTAAGGAACTAAATCAGACCATCTTAATGATCGAACAAATAAAATAATATTCAAAAAAAGAAAGGTGCAACTGTTCTCAAAGGAAGGGGGTGAGAGGGGAGGGGGAGAAAAAAACAGATAGACACAAGTAGTAGGCAGTTATAGTAATGGAAAGGTGAAGAATACAGGTCAGACCAGAAAGGTATGAGTATATGAAAAAACATTCTTTGTCTTTTTGCCTTTTTTGGTAATGCGAATATGTAGTACTATGCTCTACTTATATAATAGAATATATATTTTTAGAAAAGAACTAAAGTATAACACTTCAGCCATTGGGTTCATCTCCACTGTAGAATTAATGCAGTTTGACACCACATTAACTACCATGGCTCAGTGCTATAGAGTAATGGGAGTTGTAGTCTTCTTAGGTCTTTAACCCCACTCCAAAAACAGTTGGTAACTTCCCAAACTAAAAATTCAAAGATTCCATAGCACCGGGCCATGGTAGTTAAAGTGGTGTCAAACTGCATTAATTATACGGTGGAGATATATCCTCTGTCATACCTTAGATTTCAAGAGACCAGCCCAGGAATTTGGTTCAGCTGCTTTGAGCACAATAAATGGAAGCAAGCTCCAAAGGGATCAATTAAAAGACAGCCTCTTCTCAATGCATTCAGATAGCTTAGCTCTTTCTGAAAAGCTAAAATAGGATCAAGTCTCAAAAGGTACAGGAGAATGTTGGGCAGTAAAACAGTGATCTTCCCAGCTTGATTAATTAAAAACTTTATTCAGGTATTCAAGAGTTTGAGGGTGTGGGGAGAGAGATGGAGGGAGGCGTTGTTTTGTCTCTTCCCAATTTTTTCAGCATATTCTGTTAAAAATGTCCTTAGGAATACAAGAATTCATTTTTGTCTCTTCCTAGAATATCCAACAAACCAAATTCTTATGAGACTTTGGATTATTTGAACCACAATGCTTTAGGCAAATACCAATTTCATTGAATGCCTTGGAAGCTAAGCTGGATCAGCCTTGGTTGGTACTTGGTTGGGAGATCTCCATTGAATATCAGATGTTGTTAGGTTATATTTCAGAGGCTGGAACTGTCAAAACTATATCAGTATCCCTTTCTTATGAAAACCTAAGGAATTCATGGAGTTGCCATAAGTTGACAAGAGTACCACCTTGAAATGTGCTTGCTTCTCTCTTTCACTGTGCTTTCACAAATAATACAGTTGCTAAATGAAATTGACCTGAATCGTTCACACATACCAGTATCATTCAGAAATAGAAAGATGGTAGATGATATGAGTATTATATCCACTTGTAATTACGGGATCTTGTGAGGGAGAAAAGCGGGATATAAAGATTTATCAATCCCTATAGGAGAAGCAACAACTACAGAGTCCATTACTCCTTGGGTTTATTCACATGGACTCTGCCAAGAAGGGAAAGAACAACTCACATTCACACCTGCTACAAAGCAGCATCAGCAATGACTCTCTTGGCACATATTGATTACAGTCTCTCCACTATCTGCTCTGTTTAGTTGCAATACAGCAATTACACACTGAAAACTTCCTGAGAAGCTTATTTATTCAATGTCAATCCCTGTAAGGTTACAACAGACTTTCCTGGAAAGGTTGAGATATTCTCAAGGAGGTTTCTGAATATTGTCAGTCCTCATGTCATATTTATATCATGTCCTTGTGTCAATTAATATCTTTGTGTAGAAAACATATAGCAAGAGCTGTTGTGGTGTAGTGGTTTCAGTGGTGGATTAGGACTCCAGGACACCATTGAATCATCCACTCAGCCATGGAAATCCACTGGGCGACCTTGAGCATATCACCATCTTCCTGCCCTCAATGAAGTAATGGCAAGCCATCTCTGAATGCGTATTTCCAGAAGTACACTAGGGTTGTCATCAGTCAGAATCAACTTGAAGGAATGTAAAAACAACAACTGCTACTAATGTCAACCTCTAACTATTCCTCATCTGGGACTATTCATCTGGCAGCAACTCTCAGTATTAGCAGAAGCAACTTTGCTGCACTACATGATTTTTCTATTTGGACATGACAAGCACTGTATCTGCAACCTTTTGCATGAAAAATTGTGCCCTGGAGACTTCCTGGGTTTTAATTTTCAAATTCTAATGGTTGTCTTTGCATGACAGCAAACCCTTTGCTTTATCATTGCCATGTCATTCATAATATCTTTTGTGGGACATGTCAACAAATTAAGCTCGGATTTATTTTTCTATCAAGTACCATTCTATGTTCCCTTAATACAGTGGTTCTCAACCTGTGGGTCCCCAGATGTTTTGGCCTTCAACTCCCAGAAAGCTTAACAGCTGGTAAACTGGCTGGGATTTCTGGGAGTTGTAGGCCAAAACACTTGAAGACCCACAGGTTGAGAACCACTGCCTTAATAGTGATCTGCCTCTCGTGATAAGACTGTCTGGATTTGCAGCCTTTAATGTACATCCTCTGGCAGGATTTTGATAATCTCCTACGGCTCCTCCACTCACTTCCAGTTCATGCCCTTTGCCTGCCAGTTGGTTCACTAGTCTCTGAAACAGCTTCATATCCTATGGTTAAGATGCTTCACCTTCTCTACATATATGCAGAATACAGTCAACTGAACTATGTAATGCAATATAGTATAACCTTATAAGCCCTTTTCAAGCATGTTACTTCTTTGTTTTTGAAATAACAGGTATTCAAAGAGCAGAGAGAGGCAATGGAGAAAGAGAGAATAAGCAGGAATGATGAAATGCCTGTCCCCTAGCCTCTCTCTAGTTTTGACCCACATGCCTGTAACGAGTCAAAGACGACTTTGACTGGTTTTTGGAAATGTGCTAAATGTTGGAACATTAGTATAACTGAAAGCTTCATTGTCTATTTTAGACACAACCCCTTCTTGGCAGTAGTATCTGAAGTATGTGTCCTGGACAAGTGTGAAATGCTAGCAGGCAGATGCTGCTGGAAAGGCAGTTATGATTCAATGTAACAAGGAGTGTTGTAGCAATACTTGTACAGCATGTCTGGAAAATCCATTTTTATATGTGCACAATCCCTTATTACTCAGTGCAGCTCCATACTCAGAGAAAACATCCTATGGAATTCTGGGATTTGCAACTTGGTGTAGCACTTGAATTCTCTATTGCATTCCCTACAACTACAGCATCAGAGTTCTAAGTACCTCATAAAACTGTAAATCCCAAAATTCCATAGAATGAATCAAAGAGGTATCAGTCTACTGTCCTTTTGCAGTGAATATGACCCTCCATTCTACCCAACATCCACACCTGATACATACAAGCTTGCTCATTCACTCTGTTTTCTAATTCCAACTGCTGAGTTCAACAGACTCTCCCTGCTTGTCTCATTTCAGTTTTTAAAATGCACCCTTTCAAACTCTCAGCCAAACACTTTCCACATTCTCTCCCCTCCTAGCAGCCCATTTACCAGAAGATATAACTTCAATAAAGCTAACTGGACAAAGTTTACAGAGACCTTGGAAGCAGCTATTCCTGACATAGAACCTTCTATAGAAGGCTACGATCTGTTTGCAGAAGCTGTGAAAAGATCCTCAAGGTTCTCAATCCCTAGAGACTGTCGCACAAGCTACCTACCAGGCCTAAATGAAGAATCGCTAAATCAGCTACAGGAATATCTCAGACTATTTCAAGGGAATCCATACAGTGATGAGATTATAGCAGCAGGCCAAAAACTATCTACAGCCTTAGCTAATGCTAAGAAAGATCACTGGGTAGAGCTGCTTGAGAATCTTGAATTGTCCAAGAGTAGCCGAAAAGCCAGGCAATTGCTGAGACGCCTGGATAGTGACCCTCTGGTCAACCATGGACACGCAAACGTGACACCAGACCAGACAGCTCACCAGCTAATTCAGAATGGGAAAACCAATCACAGTAGAGTAAAGATGAAAATCAACAGGGTGCCAGAACTTGAAACCCACCAGTTGTCTTCTCCTCTAAACCTGAAAGAACTCAGCGAAGCTATCAAGCGATGTAAAACTGGTAAAGCACCTGGCCTAGATGACTTAATGATGGAGCAAACCAAACATTTGGGGCCCAAAGCTGAAAACTGGCTTTTAAAATTCTACAATCAATGCTTGGCACACAAACAGATTCCCAGAGCATGGAGGAAAACTAAGATCATTGCCATTTTAAAACCTGGTAAAGATGCCTCCAATGCCAGGAACTACTGACCAATCTCCAATTATGTCATCTATATAAAGTCTATGAGAGGATGCTATTAAATCGATTAGGACCTGTCATTGAACCTAAGCTTATGGCACAACAAGCAGGTTTTAGACCAGGGAAAAACTGTACAGGTCAAATTCTCCATCTGACTGAGCATATCAAGGAAGGCTATGAGAAAGGCTGCATTACAGCAACAGTTTTTGTGGACCTTACGGCAGCCTATGACAAGGTACAACATAGAAAAATGCTGCATAAAGTCCATGATATCACCCAGGACTTTGACTTGACAAAAACTGTCCAGACCCTCCTGGAAAACTGCAGCTTCTATGTGGAGTTTCAGGGCAGGAAAAGTAGATGGAGGAGACAAAAGAATGGTTTACCCCAAGGCAGCGTTTTTGTACCGACCTTGTTTAACATCTTCACAAACGATCAGCCACTACCACCACTCACAAAGAGCTGATGACCTTGGCCTAACAACACAAGAAAAAGATTTTGAAACAGTTGAAAGCCAACTCACTAATGCCTTGAAAAATCTCTCCAGTTACTACAAAGATAACTACCTGAAGTCTAACCCTGCCAAGACACAAGTGTGTGCTTTCCACTTACGTAACCGTGAAGCCAACAGGAAACTGAAAGTTACATGGGAAGGCCAAGAGCTCGAAGACTGTTTCCATCCTAAATATCTTGGTGTCACCTTAGATTACTAACATATAGGAAACACTGTATGAACACCAAGCACAAAGTAGCTGCATGCAATAACATCCTGTGTAAACTTATTGGCAGTGCATGGGGTGCAGACCCACAAGTAATAAGAACATCAGCCCTGGCCTTGTCTTTCTCAACTGCTGAGTACGCCTGTCCTGTCTGGCACAAGTCTGTCCATGCGAAGCAGGTGGACATAGCACTGAAAGAAACATGTAGAATAATCACAGGATGCCTTAAACCTACACCTGTTGATAAACTCTATAAGCTAGCTGGTATTGCCCCTCCTGATGTGCGACGGGAAGTTGCTGCTAACTGTGAGAGAAATAAGGTCGAACATTGTGAAACCCACCCACTGCATGACTATCAGCCTCCTCCCAGTAGACTCAAGTCAAAGAGAAGCTTCATGAAAACCCCCGCTCCTCTTGATGTTCCCCCAGCAACAGCAAGGGTGTCCCTCTGGGCAGCTAAACTAGGCAATTCCAACTGGATGGCCCCCCATGAGGGTCTGCCTCCAGGGGCAAACCAAGAATGGGCAACTTGGAAGTCTCTAAATAGACTCAGAAGCGGAGTGGGAAGATCAAAAGACAACCTGGCAAGATGGCACTACCTGGAGGAATCCTCCACCTTGTGTGACTGTGGAGCAGAACAAACAACTCCTCATATGTATGCTTACCCACAATGCCCTGCCTCATGCACAAAGGAGGAGTTGTTCAAAGCTACAGACAATGTGATTGCTGTTGCCCACTTTTGGTCTAAAACTATTTAGCTGTTTGTGATGCCTTTATTTTATCACTTTTAAATTTATTTATTATGCAATACTTTTGACACAGAAAAAACTTACCAGAAACTAATACACTTACATCCACATTTATACAGCAGTATAAAACATGCCCTATTGTAATTCACACAATGTATACACAATAACATTTATATAGACTACAGAACATCATAGTGTGCTAGTTGAATGCCAGTCATGAAGCTATTAAAAGTCTCCTAGCTTTTGTCAGGACAGAGAAAGTCTGCATATAACCATAGATGGCAACTTCTGTTAGTAACTTTGCTTCCATATGGAGGTTTCCTATTTCTTACGCAGATGTTCCATTTCCTTTTCTTTGGTAGATTTTTTTCTGGTAGGATGAAATATGAGAAAGTACTAGAAAACTACACACTGAAGACAACACCATCCAAAATTCAATAAGGTAGTGATGAATGCATTGCTCCTGATTTAGGGGAGGTGTAATCTCCCAGTTCTCCTTTGTCACACAGTAAAACTACAAACAACAGAAGTCTGTTTCCTTCTCAGTCAAGAAGAAGCCAATTAAGATTTCTACCTCCTTCCCACAAGCAATCTCAGGTGCAACATAGAATTGTGACAGGGACCTTATTTCTGAATGTTACACCAGAGATCTCTCATGGGCAGATATGGATCAGTCCGCTGCTTCCCAATCAACAGGGAAACCGACTCATCGCAATAAGCAACATGGCATCTGGAGAGAGGGAAGAGAGTTAGGCAGGGACACACTATGTGCTATGTAACTAAAATGATGACACATTCTTAAGAGCCTTAGTGAATTCTGGCCATCGCCTGTATACCCTGCAAAATTGGGTGCATAATGCAATGCAGTTGCATCATTGAAGCCTCATGTGGAAAAATGGCTCTCTTCATCTGAAGACCAAGAAGGTCTTTTCAGTATAAAAATTAGGAGGAGGTGGAAAGATCCTGATGAAAGGAGAAATCATAGAGTCTTATAAACTAGCCTTTAATAGAGAAGATGGAGGAAGATCAGATGAGGTCATCCAAACAAACCCTACTGAGACAGGAACAAAATAGAGACACTTAACCTCTGTTATAGATGGGACTAACAGCAGAAGATGTTCTTTCCATGTCCTGCTATGGGTTGATCAGAGGCACCTGGATGAAATGCAGGCTCCAGCCCAACTAAGCTCCCTGCATGAAATATAACTGAGTTCCAGGGTCAAATCGTAGCTCACACATGACAATCAGTGAATAATCCTAGACCAGTCACTCTCGTCAATCTGATCTAATTTACAGATTTGTTATGAGGAAATAGTGGAGCAGGGAAGAGACCCAAGTACACTATCCTGAGGTCATTGCAAGCATGACTGGATATACAGAAATGAGGTTCCTTATATATACAAATATCTTAGTCCCATGACACATATACAGTGTCATTATTCCACTTCAGTTTCCAGGTGTGGATCTTATGGAATTCTGAGATTTGTAGTTTGGTGCAGCAGAAGAGGAGCTCTCTGGCTGAGAATGAGAAATGCCTGCCTCTAAGCAGCAAATTCCAGCATTTCATAGGCTATTCCCATGACAGTTAAAAGTGGAATCATGGTGTGAATGAGCCCAAAGTATCTTGTGATGAGACTGCTGCTGAGCAGGGTTGTAGCTGGGGGAGGAGGGGTGTTAAAAGTCCAAGAAACCCCTAAAATGTGTCAGGTGAAAAAAAAAAAACTCTGGTTTACTTATAAATTGGTAAACCAGTTAAAATTCATGAGTAAACCAGGTTTCAGCGGTGTGTGTGAACCCTTTCGGGGGAGGGGTAGAACCCTTAACCCCCCCCCCCCACACACACACACACAGCCCTGCTGCTGAGCATATTTCACAAAGGCCCATTTGAACAATCCCTCCCCCTTATTGAAGGGGGAGATCTCGTTCTCATGTAATTATCCTTAGAAGTGAATTGCGTCAAATTAGAATGTATGGGAACTGAAGTCCAGTAAATACCCTAAAGGTGCCTGATTTTTGGAAGCTAAGCAGAGTCAACACTGGTTAGTACTTGTAAAAGGACTCTGCCTAACATATGCCAAGTGTAGTAAGCTATTTCTGAGAGAAAAGAAATGATAAAACTCTTCTGAGTATGCCTTACATAATCAAAACCCTTTATAAAATTCATGGGGCCACCATAAATCAACAGGTAACTGGAAGGCACATAAACAGAGCAGAGCATCAGTTTGGAGAATGCTGCTACTACAGAATTCAAGGCAGTGTTTCCTAAATACTGCCACTAGGTGGCAAAGCAATCTCATTTTTGGGAAGGAACAAATGCCCTGCAGATTGCCTTCATACTGAAAACAGTAATAGCAAGGGACACAACAGGTGCTTAATGCTGTTTTATTTTTGTTTTAAGAAATGAAGTGATTTGAAGTTGTTTATTTTTTGTTTGTTTTGATGGAAATGAACAACTTTCATCACTCATTCAATGTTTTTAGTTGAAAACAGCCCATTTCTTTATGGATTTTGCAGCCATATCTGGATGTAACTTGCTCTTAATAAGCAAAAGCTACAGATATGCTCTCTTAACAGGTTAATAGCAGAGAAGTAAGGAAAATAGAACTTGTCTTTGCCACCAGTCAAGGGAAAAAGCAAACTGTCAGGAACTCTGGAATTTTGTGTTATTCCTTAATAATGTTTGACAGCATGGCCACGCTCTTAACTTGCTGAGACACATGTGTAAAATTGGAGGGTATGCTAATATGTTTTGATTCCATTGATAGGCATCCTGTTTCATAGCTGTTTGTGGCATTTACAATTGTACTTTAATTAAGGAGAAAAGTAATGGCAATAATTCAGCATCACCCTGCCTGATGTATGCATAACCTGAAGTTATGCATCTGTAAATGATTAGCACAGTCTCTATTACAACACTATTGCCATGTTTGTAAGTGCCTCCTCAATTTACATTACTAGAAATCAGTAAGAAATGTGACATTTACCAAGGCTGCAACAAACAAAAGTAGGACTCTTGTTGCATTTCCCTGTCACAGATTCACTCAGTGACATAAGGAGGGGTTATTGTGGAAACATGAGCCATCCACACCTCAATCGCTGCCAGAATGTTTTTCCTTCTTTCAGTGCAGTTAATGCCTGGCAAAGTAGGGCTGGCTGGATATCAGACCAGGATATGTTAATTACACATTTCTCACTAAGTAGCTATTGTTACATTCGTTAGGTGATCCCTTGTTGTCCGAGTGTGATGGTCTTCCAAGTGTAGTTTTTGGCGGTGGATACGTAGGTCACTATGGAGCCCTATTCTTGACCCGCATGTTCTTCCACAGTGAGGGCATCAGTTTCCAGGTGGAAGGCAGTATTCTGACCAGTGATTTTTGTCACCATTCCAGTCCAGAGGCTCTTTCCATGTTTGTGCCTACAAAGACAGATCCTAAATTTCATATAGCTGAAAGCCATTATTCCAAAAATTGCAGATAGAGGCATACAGAGATAAATGCCAAGCTTTTATCTTTATCCTTCATGTGAAATTTGATGAACTACAGATCTGCAGAGGAGCTTGCTTAGCCCTGAAATGTATAGTTACTAGTCCCAATTACTGTAGGTCTTTTGAACTAGTGGGATTTACCTATATATTGATTTGTCATTCAGTGTGGGTCTCCTTTAGTAATCAGGAAGATTCATTATGCAAAGGGATCTTGTACACCTTGAGACTGAGAAAACAAAGTTGGCACCATAAGCTTTCAATGATAAAGGACTTTATTACACATGGCAGGCAAACCGGCACTGCAGCTAGACCATCACCTTTGCTTATGATAGCTAGCTATTACATGATACCTCTACTGATTTGCCTCCCCAGTGTAACTCTCCTGTTCCTAGCTGTTAATGGGTAAAATCTTTCAATAGATCCCTATCCCACAACTTGTCCACTACCTACATTATTGAGTGGGAATCTCCACTTTCCTCTCACTATTCCCAAGGTGACTGCTTTCCCTTTTCTAACATTTTGCCAACAATTTTTGCTAACAATTGTGAAATTGCGGCAAAAATAAAAATAAGACTGTTTAGGGAATAATACAGGAAGGCAGGTTATGAAAAAATGACTTGCAAAAACATTCAAATATTCAAAGAAAATAAGGCTAAATGACTAGTATCAGAGGCAATATGCCTGTTGCTGAGGATCAAGAGTAAGAAGATATTATTGCCTTCAGGATCTGCTTCCTCATAGGTTACACACAGTGGAAACAGCGTGCTCGAGCAGAAAGGGCTGATCCAGTACCAACTTTTTATGTTGTTACAATTAATCTATAACAAGACTCTGTTGGTTCAGTGTCTAGAAATTTTACATTTTTGGTTCATGGTTCCTAGAAATCTTCAATCAAGGATTCTGGCTTTGAGATTCTAAAACCTGTAATTCAATAAATAAATTTTTACAAAGCCTTGCATTTTCAGTCCGAAAGTATGCCTTGGTACATATCCCAAAAGGAGGGAATCTAATGTTCAGGATATTACATGCATCATCGTGATGGAACTGGATGTTCAGAAACTTGCTACAAAAGTTGTTCCAGTAAAATCAATGGCAGCCATAATCTTTTTCAGCATCAATAGCCATTGTGCATGAGCCAGAGGGCACAGGAAGCCATTTCACATTTTGTTCTTGAGACGTCATGGAATAAATTGGCAAGGACATTCCAGATGCCAAGCAATGTCTAGAAAACACCACTCTTTTTATTCTGATAGTAAATCATTAAGTTACTTTCTCATTTGCTTCTTACCACACCTTTCAGAATCAGCTACAATGTTCTTACAGCAATGAGCCAGATTTGTGCATGCCATAATATATTTTTTTTAAAAAGTCCTCTGAAATAACACTATTCTCTTTTATAAATACATAGTTGATGCAGCATTTCACTACAGTCCATCTTATCATTGATAGTGTATACATAGCAGATTTTCCACCTTCAATATCACACTTTGTTAGCACATTTATGACAATTTGTTGTCCTACTGTCATACTTCCACTCACCTTATAACTCACCATCTGATACTACTGCTGTTCCTCATTTTTTATTTTTGTATAATTTCAGCATTTTAAAAACAAACAAAACAAAAAAGAATCAATATAAATACAAAATAAAAGGAAAACATCCATCATGGGAATCACGAGGGGGAAGAAGGAGCCTTTTTATCCCCATGCTCTGTCATCACTTTACTACCAGTGAATCGGCAAAGATGTGGAAGGGACCCATCACACCAAAGCAGGTGGTAGAAACATTGTAGGATTGGGATTAATAGTTAGAGACAGAAAAATCATAGGGAGGAGGCAAACTGGCAGTAGTCTAGCTGCAGTTCTGGTTTGTCTTCTTTGTGTGATACATTCCCAGGAATTATATCCAGTTGGGTTAGGTCCAGCATTCTTGCAAGTAGAATTCATCTCAGTGACATCCCTGCTAAGATGAAGAGGACATGTTCACCAATGTCTCTTTCCTCCTGCACCCGCTTGTATCCCCTGAAAAGCTCCATCAGAGGTTGGGAGGGGTCCCTCAGAACAGTGTAGGTGATGCTGGAAACTGCAGAGAAGTTTTGGCAGAAGATCCCACTGGATCTCAATCCCTTCCTTGTGTCTTTATCTTCTCAGTGGGATTCTTGGAGCCCAACCAATCTGTTCAGTGTCACTTTTTTCCAAGTAAATTAATATAGGATTACAGTCTCAGTATTTGGGTTGCTAGGCAATTTTGAATGTAGTTGAAGCTAGCATTTGAGCCACCTTCTCAGTGCCAGCCATGGTTTTCACTCCCACAGCTGAGTCCTGGACTATCTAAAATCCATCAATGAATACGTGTAATAAGAAGGGCATCACTCTGTAATCTTACTTGAGCCTGTTTTTATCCTGAATTTATTCACCTCTGCCTTGTCCCCACTTGATACCTGTACAATCAAAGACAGCTATATTATCTTTTCTACACAAATCATTTTACACCCACAAATTCTACCACTTTCAGCACAATGTTATACATGTCTACTTAAAGAAAACCTCATTAAGCTCAATGCACTTAAATCCCATTAGATTCAAATCCCATGGAGCACAGCTCAGAGGGCATAAGACTGGAGATATAGTAGACATTTTTTCTCCAAATGGCCAATAGAATTGTCATGAATAAAGGCCATGCAAAATATATGCTGTCATGCACGTGCCTGTCTATCACAGAATAGCATGATTATTATAGTTGTGGAATAGCAGAAAACTCTGACTTCCTACAGAAAGCTGGGAATAATCTGACGAGGCTAACAATTTTGGAATTTGGAACATTACCAAGAGAGTGAGGGCAATCAAAGCATCTGAACTGGAAACATTGCATGCTGCCAAAATCTGAGCACTTGTCACACTGCAAAAGAGTAACCGGAGGCTAATTTCTGGGGCTGGAAGTGTGGAGGTGGCAGCTATAACTTCTTCAAGAGAAACCAGCCTCTCTCGTGTATCTGTTCAAGAATTAATAGGAAATGAACAGTGTCAGCATGCCACTTCTGTACTATTTATGTTTTATAGCTGTACAAGTTTTGCGCACACAGAAAAAGAAGGACGGGTAGAAAGAGGGAAGGACAAATTGCAAAGAGGTGTTTTGGTTCATTTTGTTTACCGGCTTTTTGTGCCGTGGTGTTGGTTGCCTAGGCAACAGCTGTAAGCTGGAATTTGGATAGATGCATTGTCAACAGCACATGAGGAGGACTCTGAGCGCATTTTGGAAGCGTGGGATGGGGGAGGAGGGGGTAATCTTGTCTTGAGGAAGCAAAGACCTGGAAATAGAGTCAGATTATCTGTGGAACATTAAATACAGAAGTGAAGCCAGGATTCTGAAGATGAGATCGATAGAGTTAGATAGAATATACAATGTGATCTTTTTATGTCCTGGGGCTTGGTTTCAGGACCCTCATGGATATCAAAATCCATGGATGTGCAACTCTCATTGCCATTATAAAATGGTGTCTCATATTTAAGATGGAAAAATTATAGCTTGCTTTTTAAATTGTTCTTGTGGGAAGGGGGTATTTGTTAAGCCATAGACGGTTGAAGCCATGGATGCAGAATCTGTGAACAACTGTATGTAACCATTGCATATGGACTAGAAATTGCACATGTGCAGGCAGAGAGAAAACAGACAAACAGAAAGGAAAATCAAAGGTTCAAGAGTGAAGATTGTTAGACAAAAGTGTCATGGAGAGCCTCACTAAATTTGCATCTGTAAGGTATTAGCAAAGGAGCATGACTACATTTCACACCCAACAAGCAAACCTTTTTCTCCTCCACTGATGTGAGTATAACAATCAGCGCTTCCACACAGATAATAAAATTTAGTTCCAAGCCAACTCAAGGATGGGATGTCCACAAAACATATATCCCCAATGCAAGCTGCAACGGACATTCAACCAGAAAGAGTATATTTTAACAATAACCGAAAATTCCAGTTCAAGGCATAAAATTGACTGCAGTTGATTACCTTATAGCTGGGGTTGTTGTGTTTTTTCCAGGCTGTATGGCCATGTTCCAGAGGCATTCTCTCCTGATTTATTTATTTTGTGTCAAAAGCATTGCATAATAAATAAGTTTAAAAATGATGAAATAAAGGAATCACAAGCAGCTAAATAGTTTTAGACCAAAAGTGGGCAACGTCGACCGCATTGTCCATAGCTTTAAACAACTCCTCCTCGATACATGAGGCAGACCATTGTGGGTAAGCATACATATGCGGAGTTGTTTGTTCTGCTCCACAGTCACACAAGGTGGAGGATTCCTCCAGGTAGTGCCATCTTGCCAAGTTGTCTTTTGATCTGCCCACTCCGCTTCTGAGTCTATTTAGGGACTTCTAAGTTGCCCATTCTTGGTTTGCCCCTGGAGGCAGGTTCTCATGGGGAGCCATACAGTTGGAATTGCCTGGTTTAGCTGCCCAGATGGATACTCTTGCTGTTGCTGGAGGAACATTAAGAGGAGTGGTGGTTCTCATGAAGCTTTTCCTTGATTTGAGTCTAGTGGGAGGAGGCTGATAGTCATGCAATGGGTGGCTTTCGCAATGTTGAACCTTATTTCTCTCACCGTTAGCAGCAACTTCCCATCGCACATCCGGGGGGGCGGGGGGGGCAATGCCAGCTAACTTGTAGAGTTTATCAACAAGTATAGGTTTAAGGCATCCTGTGATTATTCTGCATGTTTCATTCAGTGCTATGTCCACCGGCTTTGCATGGGCAGTCTTGTGCCAGACAGGAGAGGCGTACTCAGCAGTTGAGTAAGACAAGGCCAGGGCTGATGTTCTTATTACTTGTGGGTCTGAACCCCATGCACTGCCAGTAAGTTTCCGCAGGATGTTGTCGAGTGCAGCTACTTTGTGCTTGGTGTTCATGCAGTGTTTCCTATATGTTAGTGTTCGATCTAAGGTGAAATCAAGATATTTAGGATGGAAACAGCGTTCGAGCTCTTGGCCTTCCCAAGTAACTTTCAGTTTCCTGTTGGCTTCATGGTTACGTAGGTGGAAAGCACACACTTGTGTTTTGGCAGGGTTAGGTTTCAGGTGGTTATCTTTGTAGTAGCTGGAGAGATCTTTCAAGGCATTCGTGAGTTGGTATTCAACTGTTTCAAAATCGTTTGCTTGTGTTGTGAGGCCAAGGTTAAAGGTAAAGCTTTCCCCTGATGTTAAGTCCAGTCATGTCTGACTCTGGGGGTTGGTGCTCATCTCCATTTCTAAGCCAAAGAGCCGGTGTTGTCCGTAGACACCTCCAAGGTCATGTGGCCGGCATGACTGCATGGAGCACTGTTGCCTTCCCGCTGGAGCGGTACCTATTGATCTACTCACATTAGCATGTTTTCGAACTGCTAGGTTGGCAGAAGCTGGAGCTAACAGCAGGCGCTCACTCCACTCCCGGGATTTGAACCTGCAACCTTTTGGTCGCAAATTCTGCAACTCAGTGCTTTAACACACTTCACCATCGGGGCCAAGATTATCAGCATATATAAAGCTCTTTGTGAGTGATGGTTGTGGCTGATCATTTGTGAAGATGTTAAACAAAGTCGGTGCAAGAACGCTGCCTTGGGGTAAACCATTCTTTTGTCTCCTCTATCTACTTTTCCTACCCTGAAATTCCACATAGAAGCTGTGATTTCCAGTAGAGTCTGGACAGTTTTTGTCAAGTCAAAGTCCTGGGTAATATGGTAGACTTTATGCAGCATTTTTCTATGTTGCACCATGTCATAGGCTGCCGTAAGGTCCACAAAAACTGTTCCTGTAATGCAGCGTTTTTCATAGCCTTCCTCGATATGCTCAGTCAGATGAAGAATTTGACCTGTACAGTTTTTCCCTGGTTTGAAACCTGCTTGTTGTGCAATAAGCTTGGGTTCGATAACAGGTCCTAATCAATTTAATAGCATCCTCTCATATACTTTATATAGATGACATAAGAGAGAGATTGGTTAGTAGCTCCTGACATTGAAGGCATCTTTACCAGGTTTTAAAATGGCAATGATCTTAGTTTTCCTACATACTCTGGGAATCTCTGTGCCAAGCATTGATTGTAGAATTTCAAATTTCTCTCCTGATGTTTCGCCCACATTGACAACACATACCTTATAGATGATACAAAGCAGGAATCTGATATCAAAATGTGGAGCACTTCTGAGGACAGGGCTAGCACTGAAGCATTAAGGAGACAAAATGGGGGACACAACTTGCTGGAAGGTAAATAACCACTGCCCTGCTGGAAAGGGAACCACAGCAATTCCATGGTACTACTCACTTTCCCTTTGTTCCTGTGCCCTGCTTTCATCTAGTGCTGATTATTATCAGACAGGATGCTACTTATCAATGCATCCCACAAGACTGGGCGTGGAGGGGGATATTCCTTGGATCAAATTGATCTGCAATTAGCAAATTATTGTTGACATTGTCCCAGCCTCCAGCCAGGTCCTGGGATGCCTGGGTAGATGCTCCACAAGGAACCAGGCCTCTTTAATCGACATCCTGACCTAGTTTAAATGGTTGTGTAGAAGTTGCCAATAACTTCCTCCAGGACTACCACTACAAAATAGCAAGGTGAAAAAGCTACTTTGGGAAGTAACATTCTTGTGTAATGGAAGACAGAATCCTGGCAAAGCACCCAGATTTTTCAAAGAAATTAAGGTAACTTTATTTGACAACCCACAAACTATAGTAATGTGTTCACAGTCTGTTTGCCATTTTACATTACAAAATAAATTGCTTCAATTAGTCTGTGGACATTATCACACAAGGCTCCTAAAACAGGTTCTGCCTTTACAAACCTGTCTTGAGACTGGAGAACATCTGACTAGCCCCTCTTCTTATTGCACCAAGCCTTAGTTAAAGCCTACCACTTTAACCACATCGTTAAAGCCTACCATAGCTTCAGGGATGTAATTCTTAATAATAATAATAATAATAATAATAATAATAATAATAATAATAATAATAATAATAACTTTATTTTTATACCCCGCCCCATCTCCCCGAAGGGACTCGGGGCGGCTTACATGGGGCCTTGCCCGATAAAACAATCAAATATCAAAACACAGAAATAAAACAGTTATCCAATAAAAACATCAATTACAGTAAAAACAATCGTTAAAATCAATATAAAACATACAATATTAACACTGGAGACTAATTCATAGAACCCAGGCAACGAGCAACATGTGCCGAAATGGGCCGAAATGGGGAAGGTAATTTCACAGTTAAAATGGACAAAGTGCAATATAGCATTGGCAACACCTCAAGAATGGGGCTATTATAAAATGGGCAGATCGATCAGTCCAACACCAGATTAAGTATCAAAGGCCTTTTGAAAGAGCCAGGCTTTTAAGCTCCTACGGAAGGAGAGGAGGGTGGGGGCCTGCCTGATCTCTCTAGGAAGCGAGTTCCAAAGCCGGGGGGCCACGACGGAGAAGGCCCTCTCTCTTGTCCCCACCAACCGCGACTGCGAGGGTGGTGGGAGTGAGAGGAGGGCCTCCCCCGACGAGCGAAGAGAACGTGCGGGTTCGTAGGGGGAGATGCGGTCTCTAAGGTAGGTGGGTCCCAAACCATTTAGGGCTTTGTAGGTGATAACCTGCACCTTGAATTGGGCCCGGAAAGTAAACGGCAGCCAGTGGAGCTCCTTAAACAGAGGCGTTGAACGTGCCCTGTAATTCGCTCCAGTTAGAAGCCTGGCTGCTGATCGCTGTACTAGTTGTAATTTCCGGGCCGTCTTCAAAGGCAGCCCCACGTAGAGCGCATTGCAATAGTCCAGTCTAGAGGTAACTAAGGCATGGACCACCATGGTCAGATCAGACTTCTCGAGGTATGGTCGCAGCTGGCGCACAAGTTTTAGTTGTGCAAAGGCCCTCCCGGCCAAGGCCGACACCTGAGCCTCAAGCGTCAGCCCCAAATCCAGGAGGACCCCCAAGCTGCGAACCTGCGCCTTCAGGGGGAGTGCGACCCCGTCAAGCACAGGTTGCCACCCAATACCCCGATCGGCCGCACGACTGACCTGGAGGACCTCTGTCTTGTCAGGATTAAGTCTCAGTTTGTTCACCCTCATCCAGGCCAACACAGCGGCCAGACACTGGTCCAGAATCCAAGGGGCTTCCTTGGATTTAGGTGGAAAAGAGTAGTAGAGTTGGGTGTCATCCGCGTAGAGATGGCACCGTACTCCAAAACTCCGGATGACCTCTCCCAGCGGTTTCATGTAGATGTTAAAAAGCATGGGGGACAAAATAGAACCTTGCGGGACCCCACAGGTCAATGGCCAGGGGTCCGAGCAGGTGTCCCCCAGCTTCACCAACTGGGAACGACCCTCCAGAAAGGACTGGAGCCACTGGAGTGCAGTACCCCCAAGGCCCATCCCAGAGAGCCGCCCCAGAAGGATACCATGGTCGATGGTATCGAAAGCCGCTGAGATGTCCAAGAGAACCAGCAGGGTCACACTCCCCCTGTCCAGCTCCCTGCGGAGGTCATCCACCAAGGCGACCAAAGCCGTCTCGGTACTGAATTCTTCCCAATCTATGCATTCCCTTCCTTATATATGCTACCCTTTTTGTTTCTTTGTGTGAGAATTGCAACACTCCCAGAGTTCAGAGGTTGAAAGTAGTGCACCTCTGTACTTTGGTGTTTTCAAAATCCTGAAGTATCATTCATACGAATAAATATTTAAAATAATAATTTAAAAATAAATAAGCATTTAACAATGAAAAGGCTTTTCCAATTGTGTTTATTGTGCAAGAGGAAGGTATATGGTAGATTTTGGAAGCAAAACCATTCAGGAGTGGAAAGTTCTGCAAAGTGGTCTTGCCATGCAAGAAAAGGAAACATTACATTAAGAGGGTAAATTCATATCAGTGGCTTGTTGCAGTCATGGAGCTGCAAAATTATTGTTTATTATTATTTATTTACTTTATTTTTACCCTGCCTTTCTTCTGATATAGGGACTATCAGCAAACATGACACAACAGAAATTAAAAACCCCAGTCCCCCAGTTGTGCTAGAAATATAATTTCTTCCAAATTGCCATCCTTCCACCTCTGCTCATGTTTTTTATGCCAGGCCTTTATCAGGTGGGCATTTTTTAATTTTGCAAATAATGTATAAGTCTGTTTTCTCTGTGCACACACCCATTTTTGTGCCAGCAGTGCCAGAATCACACTGCAGTCCTTCAGAATTTATTTATCTTGTCCTGCACATACTCTCACACATAGACTCTGCTATCTTTCACTTCAGGAAAATATCTGGGAGCAGTATAGGTCCCAAGCTTTTCAATGATTTCTCCAACTTTGCTTTGGGGATCACTAAGTAGGACTCCCAACTTTTGAACTTAGCTCTTTTAGCTCCCTTGTAAACAGATGTTTGAAGTTCAAAAATGTTGTGTATTATTTAGCAGTATCCTTTAAACAGCTTCTTCTATTGTAAGTCTCTTTCTTAAAACAAGTGAGGATTTAACAAGTTACCTGAGGTAGATGCAAACATTAATACATGAGCATTCTGTACTCAGACACCAGTCTCTTTCACACAGGGCTCTTAACATTTTCCACTTATAGCATTTTGATATCATTTTAATTGCAAGACCTTATCCTATCAAATCCAGAAATTTGTTATTATGGGGTATTTAGAATTCACTGCCAGAGAGCTCTTGGGTTTTACAGAATTACAAATCCTAGGATTCTATAGGATGAACTTATGACAACCGAAGTGGAATCATAGCACTAAAATTGTGAAGTATGTATGGAAGAAATCTGTGTAGGAATTTGCTACTGTGCCACCGGTGTTGCTGTTGTATTCAACCCTAGATTCTTATATATGTGTCCTGTCCATTAGTATGCAAAATAACCTGTCAGGCTGTGGTACCTTGTAATTCTCAGAAATGTCTTAGAACTACAGTAGAGTCTCACTTATCCAACACTTGCTTATCCAACATTCTGGATTATCCAACACATTTTTGTAGTCAATGTTTTCAATACATCATGATATTTTGGTGCTAAATTCGTAAATACAGTAATTACTACATAGCATTACTGCATATTGAATTACTTTTTCTGTAAAATTTGTTGTATAACATGATGTTTGGGTGCTTAATTTGTAAAATCATAACCTAATTTGATGTTTAATAGGCTTTTCCTTAATCTCTCCTTATTATCCAACATATTCGCTTATCCAACGTTCTGCCGGCCCGTTTACGTTGGATAAGCGAGACTCTACTGTATTATGCATTTTACATTATGAGAGTGATTTTATTCTAGAACCAAATACAAACATTTTCAAGAATAAGTGCTATTGAGCTTAGTTGGAGTATAGGCATTCAGACTTAAGCCTGAATGAACACCACTTGTCATCCATATCCATGGATTCTGTATCAGTGGATTCAAATATTTACAGCTTGAAAAAAAAAATCTATAAATTAAGTCTTGATTTTTGCCATTTAGTTTAAGGGACTACTGTATATAATAGGATTTGAGCATCTATGTATTTTGTTATTCACAGGAAAGTCCTGGAACCAAACCTGAGCAGATACCAAGGTCCCACAGGACATATGATTGGACTGCGAATCCCTGGATGAAGAATCCCATTTCTTTTTTTAATGATTGACTCACATTTTCAGCTTTTTTTTTAAAGGATGATAGTGTTTTTCTTTGCTTGCTTGCACTACATATTTCCTCAAATGACCTAATAGTAGCTTTGAAAATAAGTCCATTATCACTTTATAGCACACTGAGGAAAGGTTTGGGTTGAGAGGAATAAAAAAAAGGTCCTAATGTTTTATTTTTTCCATCAAAGAAGTCCCTCTTCTGCCTTCAGATATGCCCCATGGAATACAGCAAGTACTTCTGTCAGGGCTGGGGGAGAGAATTTAATATGGCTTTTTTGCAACTAAAATGTGAAGCGCAAATGAATGTGGAAAAGTATTTTTAGAATATGGTTTCTGTGGTCAGGTTTTTAAATAATAATAATAATAATAATAATAATAATAATAATAATAATAATAATAATAATGGGAAAGTCCTCTGATTTTAAGTTAAAACACTTTGTTTCAATTTTCTTCAGGTTTGAGGCTTGGCTTACATCTTTTGCAGTCAACAGTTTCACTCGCCCTCTTTCCAATCCACCGAATCATTAATCTAGTTTAGACACAAGCTTTAATTGTAAGAGGGGAGCGGTGTGTGGTTGGGCTTTACTTGAGTAAGATGGACTGCTCTGCCATTAAAGAATTAATCAGCAGAATGCTCAGCTATAGACTTTGAATTGTTTGCCAGAAAAGCTACTAAGGGTGCATCTACAGTGTAAAATAATTGCAGTTTTACAACTGCCATGGCTCAGTGCTATGGAATCCTGGAATTTGTAGTTTTACAAGATCTCTAACCTTCTCTGCCCAAGAATGCTGGTACCTTACCAGAATGCAAATTCCAGGATTTCATATTATTGAGCCACAGCATTTATACTGAATTAATTCAACAATGTAGATGCACCTTTCAAGCCTATCAACACTGCAGAATTATAGCAATTTAATATTACCTTACCTGACAAGGACCCATCCTATAGATTCCTGGGATTTGTTGTTTATCACAGCTTTCCACCTAGGGAAGGGCAAATACCTCTCTCCGACAGAGAAATCATAGAATCATGGAGTTGGAAGAGACCACATGGGCCATCCAGTCCAACCCCCTGCCATGCAAGAAAAGCACACTCAAAGTATCCCTGACATATAGCCATCCAGCCTCTGTTTAAAAGCTTCCAAGGAAGGAGCTTCTATAACACTCTGAGGCAGAGAGTTCCGCTGCTAAAAAGCTTTTACAGTTAGGAAGTTCTTCCTAACAGTCATGTGAAATCTCCTTTCCTGTAATTTGAACCCATTGCTCTGAGTCCTATGCCCTTATCAGACAGCTTTAGATTTGTCAGCAAACGTTGATCTAGCCCTGGTCACCCACGGAGCTAGCCAGCTCAGTTCACATGATGTTGTGCTGGCTCTACGGGTGCAGAAGGGTGGAACTGATATGCCGCTGTCACTTAGGCAACATGGGAAACTTCCCATATTGCCCAATCTATGGGGGAAAGCCACGTGCACCGCACATGCTCAATGCTTCCACCCATGTGATTGCCCTGCCGGTGGGCAATGCGAGGTGAGAGAAGACAAGGTGTGGGTCACCAGATTCCCCACGCCCCATAGCAAAGAGGAGCACTGCCGCCAGTGGACATGTGAAGAGGGCCTTAGTTTCCAGGGCAGCAAAAAACAAACCTGCTCCCTCTTCCTTATGACATCCTTTCACATATTTACACATGGGTAAGTAGAAGGGTAAATATTTCATAAAACTACACATCCCAGAACTCCATAGCATTGAGCCATGGCACTGAGTTAATGTGGCGTCAAAGTGCTATAATTCTGTGGTACAGATTCAGCTTATGTCTCAAATGTACGTATGTACATATGACTGAAACAACCAGATTTTCCCTCTTGTTTACATCTGATATTACTCATCTGCCATGCCTTCTTGATTTCTGTTGTTTTAAATTTTAGATTTCTGTGAGGGCAGTGACCTGTCTTGATGGACTCTGTATAACTCCATACACGTTGCTTGTCTTAAATAAATGCATATACTGTATTCATAAATACCCATTATTGACATCTTTCACAAACAGTGAGTGAGGGATGGAGAGGAAGAGAAAAATGAATTCCTTGCTCATATTATATCTGTCTCATCTATTAAATGGAGATGGATGTATCTGTGTTATAGCAGCAAAAGCTATTTATTACTGCAAACTGGTAAAGAGGAGTTAATTATTACTGCTATTTCTCTGTGCTGTTTTACGTGTAAGGAAACACAGATTGGTTCTTTGGTGGATACACTGTTGGACTGCTGACAAGAATTACAGAGGCCTCATTAAGGTTGCTAAGAACCAGCGAACAATAAGCAGCAACTCATATATGAGCGCCTTGGGAGAGCGCGCCACCACCACCGAGCTTGTAGCCGGGGAGCACTTACATGGCAATACCTTTGGCACGAACTATTGTCTCTCCGTGACTGCTGGAGTTTGTTCATAAAAAGGCTTACCAGCACATTTTAACTGTTATCTTAGGTCACTGATGTGTGGAAGGCACTCCACTCATCTTGGAAATGAGGATGAGAATATACTGTTAGTCATGAATGTGTAAACTACATAGTTACCACGAAAGTTCCCCAATGCCAGATTCCTGGACAGCAGCCACTGCAATCAATGGGAGTCTGTTTCTCCATCAATCAAGAAGCAGCTGATTGATGTTCCCAATTGCTAATGCAAGAGGGAATTGCAACAGGGACCCTGCTTCTGCCTGTTATATTAAGAATTGCTCATGGGATGGAGTGAGATTATAATATAGCTTTTCCCAATAGATAGGGGAACAAACTCCAATGGACTTCCTAGTATACTGGAATTGAGGGAGGTTGGGCTAGGAGTTACTCTGTGGCTGTGGAACAACGTCGGTTAGGCATCCTTAATTGTCCAAGGGAATTTTAGCTCAGATGTTTCCATTTGCTTGTTTATACCAAATGGGGGCATCAATAAAATGTTTTCCAATAATGTGAAGATTGTTCTTTGAAAACAGACCCAAAGGTCTACAAGATGTTCCATAGATTTTTAAGCAATTTGATCACAAATGCATCTCTATGAGTTCAATGGAACTTACTCTAGAGAATCAAGTGACTCAGAAAAGCAAATCAAAAATGGAGGAAACAATTTCAGGGAATGGTTTATTATCCGAGTATTGTATCAGTTTCATTGCACTGCTTATTGATCAAATCCTCATGGGAGTGCACTGAAAAGTGACATCCAAATTTCTGAAATACAGTATACAAACTCTTATATATTTGCTAAGAATAAACTGAATTCTTCATTAATAACCATTCATTTTCCAAAGCTTCATAAAGCAAACAAAGAACTACATAAAAAAGATGCAGAACCCGTGAATACAGTATTTGGAGGAGATGAAATGAAAATGCAGATGGAATGAGCCAGTCAATCACCACCCACATGCAAATGTCCTCCCCACCTCACAATCCACTCCTACCACTAAATCTGCATATAATGTAAGGGGCACAGCCTGTAATGCTTGGTCCGCCAAAAAACCCTCTTTGGTTGCCTGGACTATGAGAGGACATCAAGCTAGCAGAAAAAGACAACATACCAGTCTTTGTTTCAGGAGTTTTCCCTAGCCTCATCAGAAACACCATCTTGCCATTCGGCTCAGACAGGAGGTCTTGGAGTGGCTCCAAGTCTAAACCTATTGTTCTAAGTAAGATTTTCTCATTTTACAGCCCTCCTTCCCTTCCTTGAAGAAGCTTGACGAATTCTGTGATATATAAAAATTCTCCTGAGGGTGGCTTCTGGACACCGGGAGGAGAAAAAGCCAACAAATCAAAGGCCAGAAGAGGAAACTCATCCCGGGAGCCCTCACCTCTCTCTTCTCCTCCAGTAGATCCCCCCCAAAATTAGTCCAATCCCACCAGGAAGTTTGCAAGCACCCCTGGAATAAGACAATGTGCTGAGACCACCACTGCCTCAAAACAGCTGTCCAATTTTGGAGAAGGAAGCCTCTGCTGTGGTGAGTTGTTCTGTGCCCCAAACTTGCAAAGCCACAAGCATGCCCATGCACCCATACTCTGCTTATAGATCTCCAGAAGTGTTCCCAAAACTTCCCTAGAGTCCTGTTGAGAAAAAAAGAGGCAATTGAATGTTTTGCCCTACAATCTCTCTTTCTCATTAGCAGGTGAATTGGCACTTGAAACCAGGGTTAGGAATTCCTGGAATTGGTTGGACTGCAACCCCCAACATCCCCACCCACTCAATTGATATACAAACACTCTGCTCCAAAGAGCCCCCCCCAACTCTCCCTCCACTAGCCAATCACAATCCATATGCATATTTTCTCTGCACCTTACAATCTGCTTCTGCCACTTAATCTGCATAATTACATATATACCCCTCCCCTTGGGATAAGCACTTTCAAGCAGTGCAAGAACTCCCTGAGAATTGACTTGGGGACCAAAGGCAAAAAGCGGACCCACCCTGTAATCATTTAGGATCCCAGCCATCTCTACTGCGGCAGGGGTTTTTCTTGGACAGGGAGAACCCATGGCCCATGTGTGGAGATGGAGGTGGGGCCCCAGAAGGTAATGTGGGTCTGTGGGGCTGACCTGGAAAAGCCACACAAAATTCTATTCCATTCGTGTCAACACAGCAAAACAATGGTTACCACCTCTTGGCCACTATAATGGCAACAAAAAAGAGGTGACCTCTCAGAGCCAGATAAGGGCTGGCCACTGGGTTGCCCCAAAGAGATCAGAAAGAGGGAAGAGGCCCAAACCCTGAACTGCCTTAGTGCCATCCTGATCGGGATGAATTGAAGAGACCAGGCAAAAAGAGCCATGGGAACCTGCCGCTGGATACTCACCAAAGTGCCCCAAAGAAATACTTTTTAATATAAGTGTTTTAGCTATGTTTTACCCCGCCTCCCTGACTTAGTACTTTTTTAAATAATTAAAACAAAAATACCATTTTATACTATACTAGATGTGCCTGGCCACGCATTGCTGTGGCTTATGGGAATCATTTGTTGGCCATTACAGCCTCAAAACCTGTCTGTTTTCTTCTTATGGGAATCCTTTTTTGGTGAGCTGGAATACAATGGAATAGGCTTGCTGCTTGGGAGGCTGGGTACTTGCGTTCTAGGGGAACTTTTTTTGGGCTGCTGGAATTGCAATGAATAGCCTGGCTGCTTCAAAGCCTGGCTGCTTGTTATCTAGAGGAATCTTTGGTTGGTCAGCTTTAATAATACAGAGCAGTATTGCTGCTTCAAAGCCTGGCTGCCTTCTACCAAGGTTAATCCTTTGTTGGTCTGGCTAAATTGTACTGAATAGCCTTGCAGCTTCAGTGCCTGTCTGTGTTATACCTAGGGGAATCCTTGTTTGGTGAGCTGGAGTAGCACCCTCAATCAAGGAGCCGCTTTGAAGCCTGGCTACTTCCTTTGTAGGAGAATCATTGTTTGGCCAGCTTGAATTGCACTGAATAGTTTTGCAGCTCAAAAGCCTGGCCGCTTTCTACCTTGTGGAATCCATGGTTGCCCAGGTTGAATAGCAATTAATAGTCTCGGTGCGACAAGTATGAATGCTGCAATTAGTCACCTTGATTAGCATTTAATGGCCTTGCAGCTTCAAAGCCTGGATATTTCCTGCCTGGGAGAATACTTTGTTGGAAGGTGTTAGCTGGCTCTGATTGTTTCCTGTCTGGAATTCCCTTGTTTTCTGCATGTTGCTGTTTTTTACTGTCCTGATTTTAGAGATTATATTTTTCTGTTTTATTATACCACAGTAATTTTTATATATTATATTTTTAATTTTATATTATCTGCTTTAGACTGGATTATATGAGGCCCCTTCTACACAACTGTAAAAAAATTCACTCTGAACTGGATTATATGGCAGTGTGGACTCAAGATAATCCAGTTCAAAGCAGATACTGTGGATTATGTGCCTTGGCATTCTGGGTTATATAGCTGTGTGGAAAGGCCTTGAATCTACACTGCCATATAGTAAAGGTAAAGGTTTCCCCTGACATTAAGTCCAGTCGTGACTGACTCTGGGGGTTGGTGCTCATCTCCATTTCTAAGCCGAAGAGCCGGCGTTGTTAGCTCCAGCTTCTGCCAACCTAGCAGTTCGAAAACATGCCAACAGTAGATCAATAGGTACCGCTCTGGCGGGAAGGTAACGGCACTCCATGCAGTCATGCTGGCCACATGACCTTGGAGGTGTCTATGAACAACGCCGGCTCTTCGGCTTAGCAATGGAGATGAGCATCAACCCCCAGAGCCAGACATGACTGGACTTAACGTCAGGGGAAACCTTTATCTTTACCTTAGGGAGAGAGGCAAGATTCCCCCATTTCCAGCCCTCGTTTCTCTACTCGCTCACACTTGACAATTCCTTGTGGTACTTGGGGTACTTTGGAGCCTTCTAGACTTTGGAGGACAAACAGGCAACAACTCACAAAAGAGGAACTCAGCCAGGGAGTCCTTGGGCACATCTAAACTGAGCACCCAATGAGAAAGCATTGAGTTCCCTCTTATTTTCCCTCAACAGGGCTCTGGAGAAGTCATGGGAATATCTTTGGAGATCTACAAGCTGAATTGGGGCACAGTCCAAACCCTCAATTCAGAGAAGTACTTATTTCCAGGTTCAGAGACACGTGGGCATCCTTGTGGTTCTACATGTATGGGACCCAGAATAACCAACCACAGCAGACCCCCCCCCCCAAAAAAAAAAATTGGGCAGTTGCCTTGAGGCAGTGGCCGTCTCAGTGAGTTCTTTTATTTCAGGGGTTTTTGCAACCTTCCTGGTGGGACTGTGCTGACCTTGAGGGGCTCAACTGGAGAGAAAGAGAGGGTGAGGTCTCCTGGAGTGAGTCCTTTTTCTGACCTTTGGCTTGTTGGCTGTTTCTCCTCTCATTGTCCAGAAGCTGCCCAGAAGAATTTTTATATGTCATAGGATTCATCAAGCATTCAAGTAAGGAAGAGAAAGGGGCTGTAAAAAAGGGAAATCTTTCCATTGTCCTTACTTAGGACAATGGAGTTACTCAGGGCCACTCCAAGGCCTTCTTCTGTCTAAGCCAAATATCAAGAATGTGATCCTGTCTTGAGAGTAACAACCAACCCCCCCCCCCCCCCCACACCGCAGTCCATGCAAACAGAGAATTTTATGGCAGACCAGGTATTGCAGGACTGCCCTCTACATTGTCACGGTTGTCTTGCACTATATTATCCTGGATCAGGTTCTTGTGGCTGACTGCCATGGGAATGATCAAGGGCCCTTTCTCATTGGGTGCTCAGTTTAGATGTGCCCAAGGACTCCCTGGCTGAGTTCCTCTTCTGTGAGTTGTTGCCTGTTTCTCCTCCAAAGTCTTTTAAGTTTCCTGATGTGGACTTCGAACATGACATCATTCAAAAAGAATTTGCTCAAAAGATCATGGTGGCTGAATTTTATTTTATTTTAAAGAGAGAATAATTTGGAAACTGTTCTTTCCTCCTTCACTGTTGGAATGGGAGAATAGATAGACGAGGTCTGATGGCAAAAAAAGCATTTCAAATGGGAAGAGATGAAGATTAAGCCAACAGATGGCTATGGGTGACTTTATACTGTATGGTTGGCTTTGATAGTACATTAACTGCCATGTCAGTGGTATAGAATCCTGGGAGTTGTAGTTTGGTGAGACACAAGCATTCTTTGGCAGTAAAGAGTAAAGATAATGTAAAACTACAACTGGCCTGATTTAATACCATTGAACTATGGCATTTAAAGTGGTGTGTGAAGCTACATTAATTCTACTGTACATGTGCACCCAGATATACCACTTTAACTTTTTTGGATTCATCCTATGGAATCCCGTGAATGGTAGTTTTTGTCAATTATTTAGCCTTCTCAGCCAGCAAACCCCATGAAGCTACAACTCCCAGGATTTCATAACATTGAGCTATGGCAGTGAAAATGTTGTCAAACATTGATTCTTCAGTTCAGATGTACCCTACATCTCTTGTATTCTATTGGGCACTAGCATTGTCTCTTTAAATACAATACGGTTCCTGGAGCTAATTTAAATATTGGTCAGATTACAGACATGCAGAAGAATAAAGTACTGTATGTGATGGGGTTTGGTTCCAGGACTCCTTCTGGATACCAAAATCTGAGAATTCTCAATGGCATAATAAAATGGTGCCTCTTGTATAAAATGACAAAATCAAGTTTTTGTAAAAAAGATTTTAAAGATATGAGTGATTAAATCCATTAATAAAGACTCTGTGGAATTGGAGGGTTTGCCTTTGCCTTCCTCTGAGACTCAAAGCACTTCCCCGCACTGCTTCTCTTATGCAAGCAGCCACTACTGGCAAAGGGCTTTTGTGTATTTATTTACACATTAAATCTAATATTATAATTCTGCTTCTGAAAGTTATTCCACAATGTATTGCACAATTCATTATAGTTTCATATGACTAGCTGTTGCTTGCACCAGTTTTGCTTGTTGATCTGGAAGCAGTTGGGCAACCCCTAGTGGAATCATGTCATTAGCAGAAGATCTCTACTGCTTATAAATTTGATGCTAGCCGAAAGTTGAATACAACACCTAGGGCTGAATCTATGCACATGTCAAGGGACAATCTCTCCTGGTAATCACAGCAGATTTATAAAAGCTCCCAACTTAACATTCATGAAACAATTGTTTGGTTCTTCATTCAGAACAGGCTGTAATGTTCTGCCTGCATTATTACTCTCTACATAGTGAAACCACGCACTCCCGGGTCCAAAGGACACTGTGCTCTCTTTTGTGCAGAAGACAAGATGGGCCTCGCACGTCATTATGGTTGTGAATGCCTTGTCTATTTTACAACTTTCATCCTTTTTGTATGGCAAGTGTACTGGCAGAAACATAACAGAGCACCACAATTTAAAAAATGTAGTAGCTGCTACTACATGAGAAGATTTATGCCTGAAGAACAAAACTATTACAATCCCAATATATTTTTATGTGGATGTTTTCTCGCAAGATCTATTCCATCAAAGCTTTTGTGACAATGAAGGGGATGGATGTGTCTGAGCGTGTGCACCGCAAGCCAAAAAAGCAAAGAAGTTGTGTTAGGGAATATCTGGGACCTTTGTGCTATGAACCTGCCTAAACTTGGAGTTTTTTCTTATTTCCACCACTTAAATGTCACATCTGGTGAAGCCATGGGAAGAAGCCTTCTCCATGAGTAATTATTTATTTACTGTATTTTTACCCCGCTCTATCTCAACCCTGAAGAGGACTCAGAGTGGCTTCCATACTGTAATACAATCATAAAAAGGTAAAGGTTTTCCCCTGACGTTAAGTCTAGTCTGTCTGACTCAAGGGGTTGGTGCTTATCTCCATTTCTAAGCTGAAGAGCCGGCGGTGTCCGTAGATACCTCCAAGGTTACGTGGCCAGCACAATTGCATGGAGTGCCGTTACCTTCCTCCTATTGACCTACTCACATTTGCATGCTTTCAAACTGCTACGTTGGCAGAAGCTGGGGCTAACAGCATGAGCTTACTCTGTTCCCTGGATTTGAACCACCGACCTTTTGGGCAGCAAGTTCAGCAGCTCCAATACAATCATAACAATACATAAATCCCAGTTTTGCCTCAGTCTTATTGTATGTCATAGCTCTTTAGGCATTGTTGTGTTGCATGGTCATTGAAAATGTGTTGTTTTTCCCAACTGGAAGCAATCCATTAATTATCCCTTTGCTCTGTAAGAATTCAGAAGCCATCTGAGGTACCGTTATCTCATAGTAATTTCTTCCATGAATGATCTATTGTGGGCTGGTTATGAATATGACCCAGTTATCCCTCCCTCAAGTATTCCTAAGGAAATTTCTGGTTCTCGGGTGGGGAAAATTGCTTTTCTGGGTTCTGATTTCTTTCTGATTTTTAATTTTTTTTCTTCTGATTTTTAATTTTTTTTTACTTCCATTTAAATTGTTTGGTTTACCACTATATCATCATAGCAGTATAGCACGTCTTACCACAGTACTGTTGTTCTGCCATAGCTCAATTATGAAAAATAGATGAACAAGTCACAAAGCAAGAAGTGGGGAACAAGAGTAAGTAATGATGCCATTAATGTGGACAAAGAGCATGTAAATGATAGTTTTAAAGTGCAAATGCAGCAAGGATGTGATGGAGAGCATCAGCAATCAGCTACCATCAGGAGACTGGCTGAAGTGGGTTTCAAACAGAGTAACATGGAATAAAGGAAAGATGTGGTGAGGCCCTATTGCCATGGAATGTCCTCTCCAATTTTTGCACTTCAAGACAAAGACCTTTCTGTATCATCAGGATTTCCGCTTTTAACTGATTGGGACAGAAGAGTTTTTGTAATGGCATTTTTATATTTTTATTATTTTATAATAATATTTTTATTATGCTATAAATGAGTTTGCAACTGTTTACAATTAATATGGTAATTTTATTGTTTCATTAAAAATATTTTGATAGTATATTGTTTTGATTATTTTGTTTTGTTTATTTTGTTTCATTAAGCCACTTTAGGTCCCATATGGGGAGTCACCATTTAAACCTCTTCATGTTGCTGATGAACAGCACAATTACAAACTGGCACCATATACAAGAGCAGCAATAATAAAGCCTACTCCTTTTATTTTTTAGTTACAGAAACTGCAAGGTTACCCTAAAATGTGATTTTGGAGAGACCCTGAGTCCTTTAGAGACAAAAGAAGTAAAATCCATTGTGGAAATTATGTCAAGGAACATCACAAAGGCCCATGAATTCGCCACACACTGTGGAGAATCCATGTGGTCCTGGTGGGCGGCATGGAAAACCTTTTCCTCCACGCCCCACATTGCCCATCTTATCCTGATCCCAATCCCACGGGGGAAGCATCACTGCCTGACTTCGCTCCATTGCTGGGAAGGCAACACGGGAAGCGTCTTGTGTTGCTGCTGCTGCAGCGTACACTGCTTGCTCTCCTCTTTCAGCATGAAGCCTGGCTCCATGTCAAAGTGGAGAGCAAGCAGCGTATGATGGGCAAATCAGCCCATCTGATGAGGTCAATAAAAGACACTTTTGGTATCAAGGAGAATGAAAAGAAGACCTGAAGTGGTCTCTTTCACCAATCCAATTTGTATAAAACCACTGGAAAAATAGAGATTTTCAAAGGATATACAGTATCCAACATAAACGGGCTGGCAGAACGTTGGATAAGTGAAAACGTTGGATAATAAGGAGAGATTAAGGAAAAGCCTATTACACATCAAATTACATTATGATTTTACAAATTAAGCACCAAAACTTCATGTTTTATAACAGATCGACAGAAAAAGCTGTTCAATACATGGTAATGTTATGTAGTAATTACTGCATTTACATATTTAGCACCAAAATATCACAATGTATTGAAAACATTGACTACAAAAACATTGATTACTAAAAGGCAGACTGGGTTGGATAATACAGAACATTGGATAAGTGAAAGTTGGATAAGCGAGACTCTACTGTACTCACCTGTTATTTTCCAGCCAACCTTCCTGCAAAATAAAGCTACTTTCCTGGGTTCAGGGAACTTAGTAAAGGCTTTTTGCTCAAGAAAAGAGTAGAACTATCAAGTGTATCTGAGTTCTCAGAAACAGAACACTTTTTCAGATACCAGTGATCAAGGCTGAATGTTATGTAACTGAAAATGTAATGCTTAGGGGAAACATTTTCTCGCTTAATGTCAATGCAAAAGCTCCAGGGGTTCAGATTGCAGAAAATTACATATGTCTACATGAATAAACAATAAGATAATCAAATGGAATTGGCTTAAGATTGTTATTGTTACATTTCATACAAATGTTTCCTTTATGTACATCCAGAATCCATAGGACGTCATTGAGTATAGCCGTTTGTACAATTTGAAATTGGTATGTTCTTATCCCTCTGGGTTTTAAGTGGGTTTTAAGCCTCCTCCTTTTACAGTTCTTTTTTCCATGTAGCATATTGTTAATGGATTTCCAAGAAATGCTGGCGCTTCCTCTTCCTAGATTTTACAATAGTTCAATCCAAAAAGCCTGCTGTGTAAATTTTGTTTGCACATTACTTAAGATTACTTTAGTGTTTTAGGGATAAGATGCCTATAATCTAATTTTGAAATTCTCATAGTTTGCACCTATAAACGCAATAAAATGTGCATACAAACTGCTTCCAATAACTAAATGATACCTCTTTGTTTTACTTCTGTGAAGGATTTCATACTCAACTCATGATTACTCTGAGAGCCAGCATGGTATAGTTATCTGAGCATTGGACTACAACTCTGGAGATCAGGGTTTGAATCTCCACTTGGTCATGGGACCTAACTGGATGACCTTAGACAAGTCACAACTTCTCAGCTTCAGAGGAAGGCAAAGGTCAACCCTCTCTGAACAAAACTGGCCATGAAGACACCTTAAAATTGCCAGAAACAATCTGAAGGCAAATAACAACAGCAACAACAACATGTTTATTCAGCAGCAGAACTTGAAGAAGTTACTTTTTGGATCACAGCTTCCCCAATTCTTCAATTAGCATGGCCATAGGGGATACTGGCAGGGGAATGCAAGGAAATGGGGTTCCCCAAAAGTAACTTTTCCAAGATCCTCTTAGATCTTAGGCACTAGATTTGAGCGCAATAACTCATAGCTAATTCATTTTAACTTGGGGGAAGTTTGATGTGCCAGGTTAGGCAACCCTTATCCAGAATTCTGAAATCCAAATATTCCAAAATTCAAAGTTGTCCACCTAGGTGGCTGAGAAAATGACACCTTGCAGCTTCTGATGGCTCAATCTACACAAACAATGAATTATGATTTCACAGTGACCTACACTGTATTCCTCATTAAAAGTAATTCCAACCCCATCAAATACAGTAGAACCCCGGTAGTCCGAGTTAAACGGGTGTACCTCAGCTCGGTCAACCCGGATCACTCAGATTACCAGGTTTTCCTCTCCCTTTGGCAGTCGCTTGGACCCAGGGAAGCGCAAAGCGTGCCGCTTCCCTGGGTCCAAGCGGCCGCCAAAGGGAGAGGCTTCCTCTCCGTTCGGCTTCGGCTTGGATCCAGGGGAGCTTGCCGCTTCTCTGGGTCCAAGCACCCGCTGAACGGAGAGGAAACTTCTCCCTTCGGCGGGCGTTTGGGCCACCCATTGAGCGGGTGAAGGGGGAGGGCCGCAAAAGCCCTCCCCGTTCACCCGCCCACCCGTGCCTCGGCTCCTTCGTCATGCTGGCAAAAGGAGCCAGCCGTGCGTATTGCTAGGTAGATAGCAAGCTACCTAGCAACACGCACAGGGCGCTCGCCCCTTGGGAGGTGCCCCCTGCGTGTTGCTAGGTAGTGTGATGCCTCAGGCACCTTTGGCCCCTGACCCTGTAATCATTGCTGACCAGGACGAAGAAGACTTTGGCTTTCTCCCACGTCAGCCAGATTCAACTCCTTTCCAGATGCCTTCTATTGACATTACTGAGCCAGGGCCAATTAAGGATGCCCTTGAAGCAGTGCATGATTATGCATAAATATGTGTGTGGCATGGCATGGTGTGGTGCATGTGTATTACTAATCTGACAGCATAGTTAAGATGTGGTAGAAGTGAAGAAGCATCAACACTTGCCTATAGGAAAATTATGGATAGAGGAAAGCCTGTGGGGTGCTTTTTTGCTACTAGCCTTTCCACTTCTTCCCTAAAGTCTTTAGTGTTTTATTATCCTTTATTTGAGAAGGAAGCCTCAAGATGTCTCATATACAGGCATGAGAGGAGCCAGCATTAGGGATTCTTATACCAAAGTTAGGTAATTTTATTTATCTGTGATGTATTACTTGCAACAATACAAGTTTGTGTCCGTGTTTAAACTTACCAGAGCATCCTCTGTATTTTCTCCTGTATCCTAGCATAAACTCAAATATAGCACTGTCTGCACAGCACTCTGTTATAGATATCAAGTATTCCTATAATATGAACTGTTAATGTTTAAGAAACAGAGGCCCCATCAACACTGACCATTTAATGCAGTTTGAAGCTAGCCTCAAACTGCAGTGACTAGAAAACAAACTCCCACAAAGAGCTTGAAAAAAGTCCTTAAAGTGCATCAGTGCTCTGTGGTTTGTGTAATCACCATCCAGGCCTCAAACTAATTCCATCTGCATGGCAAAACCACTTTCTTCAATACTGGTTTGAAACTAGGGGCAGTTCTACACAGGCACTATAATGCAGTTTGAAACCAATCCAAGGGCGGGGTACTCATAAAATATGTACCTTCAATGTGTGCTGCAGCATACGTCAAGCCAGAAACAATGTGTTAAAAAACTCACCAGAAAGTCCAGAACAAGCCAGATGATGCACTGCAGTTGACCATAGTATATCCCATGCTGACCTTGAAACTGAAGTGATCCTGAGCAGACAGATATACATCTCAGCAGACTGGTTAAGAAAAAAAAAAACTCCTGCATTTTCCAACAACTGTCTATTGCAGTTCCTGAGTTTTATTCCAATTTACAATTAGTGGATACTATGGCCACTGTCCCAGTCTCAAACCAGTTCCCGAAGTGTATGTGTAGATGCTGCATGGCAAAACTGGTTTATTTTAATCCACTTCCAAACTGGATTATAGTGTCTGTGTAGGGGCCATTCTACACTGCCATATAATCCAGTATAGATTAACATCAGCCTGTGGGCATCCATACAACACATGTAGGGTGATGTGAATTAACTAAGGCTAATCCTCTTAATGCTGCTGAATCCCAAATTTTAAAACATTGGGGAAAATCCATAATCTGCTCCAGGATTTGAAATTTCCCCTGTGTTGGGGGTGAGGACAGCCATCCCAGATCCTTATGTGGATTACAGGGTCCCCACAGCTATCACACACTCAAGCAGATGGGCAAGCAGAGTGGCTGTCCCCTTGCCCCTCAGCACCCTAATTTAGGCCCTCAAATACAGAAAACTTCACTAACCTTGAGATCCAGGCTACGTTACTTCCTGGTTCCTTTTCATGTGGCTTAACATGGCAGCTTCAGAGGAGGGTGGGGATTTGCTCCTCCCTAGCACACAGGGCAAACCAGGAAGCAGAGAGCCATCAGATCAAGGTAAGTGCCATTTTCTATCTTTGTGGGAGTGTGATGGCACGCCCGAGCCTTTGAGAAAACTATAGTGCCTGGCTTTACTCTGGGGCTATCTGTATACCTTCTGTTAAGATCAAGACCCTTAACACACAGAGGCACAAGATGAAAGTTAACCAAAACAAGTTTACTGAAAACAGGAAGAACTATGGGCTAACTCCACCCAGGACTATTGTAAAATAGCTTAAAACAATACATTACGAAAGGAGATTTTGCTGGTTGCAGTCATCCCTCTAGAATCCTCTAATATAAAGCAATGGATTATAATCTGGTGTTTATAAATTGTCTTGGTCTTCTACAAGCTTCTGTTGTTTCTGGGGCTGATGGTAAGTAAATACTGATAGTATGCAGAGTTTAGTGCTAAGAATGCCTGTTTGGATTGCTAGGCCTAGAATTTCCAGACAATGTCCAGGCCTTTAAATACTGTAGCTGTATTGTAGAAAGAAAAGAGTCTAACAAGAGAACTCTGCGCAGGCAAATAAACTAAACCAACTAGGGCTGGCCTCTATGGGTTTTTTTAAGGTCCACCCAAAAACTTAATACAAATGGAGGTATCTACACTATTGGGAAAACCTAAACGGGGGAACTAAAGCAAAGGAGAGGAAAAGCAGAGCCAAGACTTCACAGGGGGGACTGGAGTGCTGGTATCTTGCCCCATTCCTAGTCATGCTGAAACCATGATTTTTTTCAATTATTATCATTATTATTTTAATCTTTTTGAAAACTGGCTTGTATAAATAGAATATAACTCTCTCCACTATATTACAACAGCGTTAAAGAAACAAAATTGACACATACTTGTAAAGGAGACTACATACTTTTCTAAAATAGCTCAATGTTTACCCCTTTCTAATTCCATACTAAGACCTTATCACATTGGGATGTAATCCGTTTATATCAGTCGCATTTTTAAAGGACTGGATGCATCCTGTATTGGGACGGGATACATACTCTCCTCACCACACCTGATTATTATGATTCTTATGATTTGAAAATGCTGCGCTTTGAGTCATCATACCATGGAAGGCTGGCTCCTCCCAATTCATTCAAAATACCCCCTACATCACTCTATGACCTGTTAAAATAGTGATTCTCAACCTGTGGGTCCCCAGATGTTTTGGTCTTCAACTCCCAGAAATCCTAACAGCTGGTAAACTGGCTGGTATTTCTGGGAGTTGTAGGCCAAAACATATGGGGACCCATAGGTTGAGAATCACTGTTTTAAAAAGTACCATTGCTGATGGGATACACACAGATGTCCCTATCACACACAAAAACAGTGCTTCAGCAATTGAAGAATCCATAGTATTTCAAAAAGCACAATTAGAATTCCATCTGTAAATAATCCATTTTCAACACTTTGCAGACAGATTCCAATGGAATACTGATGGGATGGTGCAAACGTCATGTGATGGGACCCATTTGAAATCATTCTCAAACAGTCTCAGAAATGGAGAATTTCTTAATGTGATGAGGCCCTTAGTCTCCTATTTATGCCTTTCTCCTTATTTCCTGCCCCTGCCCCCCCCCCCCCCCCCCGGAACATTTGTGATTCAATTTTGGCTTTTAACCTATTTGCTGGATCATGGATATGGTCTGATTTAGTTCCTTGTATTTTCTTTTTCCCTTAACTTTAGCTATCAGTTCTTTCCAATTCGAGAACTGGTTCACTATAAATATCCATTTATATACTTATTTTTACTTTCAATGATGTAATCTTGAAGCATATCATCAGCTAGATATTTGTACCATTTTTTATTTCCCATTTTTGTATTCTTTCCATCTCAATGCAACTGTTGCTTGTACTATTCCTATATTATATTTTATAATATTTGGCCAATCTGTATTACAATCTTTTCTTTCAATTGTCATGATAAAAAAACATTTTATTCAGCTCTGTTTTTAGCCCAAATATGTATTCCATTTCACCCTTTATTGTCCTATAATTTTTTGTACCTTGTCATAGTCCCACCATATCTGCATAAATGTTCCGGTTTTGTCACATCTATGCTAACATAATTTTGTTGTATTTTCCTTTTTGTTTTATTTGCAGTAGCACTAACCATAATTAACTACAGTTTGAAATCAAGACTTAAAGGTATATTCCTACAGTGCATGTGTTTGTATCTTCAAGTTATCTGTTGACTTGTAGTGACCTCATGAATTTTTTGGGCTTTCTTACAAAAGGAATACTCAGGGGTAGATTTGTCAGTTCCTTCATTGAAATGTAGCCAACAGCACCTAAATTTTGCTGTTGGTGTCCCATCCAAGGTTTTAACCAGTGCTGGCCCTGCTTAACTCTGGGATCAGACAGGATCTGTTGCCTATATGCTCACGAAAGTGGAATAGGGGAATTTCTATGGAAACATTTCACTTTCAAGTTATTTGCCTTTGTTTTGAATTATTATAAAACTTTTATTCCCCCTCAGAATCATGTGCTTGAACACGACCTTCCTCTAAGTTTGTTAAATGACCGGTTAAAATGTTTTTTATTCTCTCTCTTGGCCACTATTTCTGAAACACAAACACATTCACACACAGTGTGACCAAGAATTGAAAGAGAGTATTGAAAGAGCAACTTTAAATTAAGATGGTCATTCTAAAGAACAGATGTTAGGAGTTGGAAAATATCAGTGAAATGTCAGAGGCTATTTGCATCTGTTAAACTTGATGAAGTACTTCGAAGATACTGAGCTTTGTTAGAATTCTGGGATTACACCAAGATGTCTTTTGTTCTGTGTTTTTCTGTTGTGCATTTGTTTTAAAAATCTGGCAAAAAGAATCTTGGAGAATCCATATGTTAAGTTTCATCAGTAAAAACTTTTTCCACTATTTTCTGAGAGCAAACATATTATACCAGCGAAGTGGAGAATGGCTTTCAAATGAACTGAAAGAACTACAAGCTGCTCACACTACTCTGCTTAAAAATGGGAAATACAATATTATCAATTCAAGAGTTCTACTCCAGAAACCAAATCAGCTATGCTACAAACCTCAGGATCAGGGAAGAAAATAGGAACATGTCAATTTGAAAAAAGATGCCTTAGGAAATGCAAATGTCTTGCAACTCTTTTTTATTAAGATGGAGTCCTTGGAAGAAAGAAGAATGAATTACCTATTTTTGTTTCTTCTTATAAATATCAAAGGGTTCAACTGCACACAGTTGTATATATGTGGGATGTAGTTTAAGAACTCTCTGTTCTTTTACTTTAAAGTAAGCATTTGTGGCCTCAGTCTAAATCTGGGTAAATGCATGCAAATGAGATGTATTTGAAGAGATTAAATTCTGAGTTTCATTTTTAAATTATTTTAAAAGCCGATCCCCTACAGTTAAAATGAGGGAAGAAATTATATTGCTATGAATCTGAACCACATTTTGGTATCCAAGTGTATTTGTGTTTTGTGTGCTACTCTTGTCCACAACAACAATTGTGTGAATATTTTATATTTTTGTGGCTTTCTTGTTTTCAAGTGAGATGTTCTCATTTCAATAACTTTTATAAACTCTTCTTGCTCTGTATTCGAAGGGAAAGGCATTAATAATGGATATTCATATGCATCATCATCTATCCAAAAACATTAAAGCCCTGTCTTCGGAAGAAGGAAAGATTTGGCATCTTCATTCTCTTTCTTCTAATTCAGGATAGCAGACAGAAATATTAAAAATCTGCTGAGGGCTACTTTGGATGAAGGCACTTTTTAACAGCTGTGTGTAAAATAAAACCTAGCTGACATACTAATGCATGCACCTGACAGACAGCTTCTCCAAAGTTTCTTTGGATCTCTTCTGCTTGCCTATAACTGCACATCATTTGCAACTTTGCATAATGTTAACAGCCCTTGGACAGTAATTCCCAGATCACCCTCTTTTCATGTTGAAAAACACATTCTAGAGCCAGTGCGCCTTGCTGTTTACAATTTATTTTATGAAGGCTGAGGAATCTGAGAGATGTCACACAGCTTCCTCCAGTCTCCTAGGTGAACAGTAAACATTACACAGCCTATCATCAAAGATATGTAGCTTGTTTTGCTGCTGGAAAAGGTTTCTGACAGAACAGAGATCCTTGCAACAAAGGGCTCTAGTGGCATAATGCGTGCATCAAGTTGCACATCTTTATTAACAGAAGCAGGGAGATCACACCATTGTAAGTGATAAATTGGGTTTTGGAAAACAGTTTTTGCTTGTGTTCATACTGCATTGTATGTCTTTCTCGAAGAGTTGGCAGCAGGAGAGATGTTCCCATTTTTAAAAGTATCTGAAGCTTTGTATTACGTTCATAATAAAATTCTGCCCAGCAACATTATCTAGCTAAGCAAAACGTTATCTTGTGCTGAAGCCAGGTTCAGTTTTTTTTGTTGTGGAAAGTGTTGGTAAGTGTCACCAAATTAAATCTAAATCACAAAGGGTTATAAGGTCAATTGCATAGTTTTGTCCATTTTTGAGAATCCAGAGTTGGAATAATGTAAAAGATAAGACTCAGAGCAATCAGTTAGTAGACAAATTTGTTAATAGGAAACTTGTAAATGTATTAAAGAATTTTCTAGGATAAAATTTAGCTTATGCAATAGGAATGTGCTAAATCATATCAAGGTAGACATTCCAGTACAGCTAATCTTTGCTGCACCATTTAGCAGAGCAAGATGCAAATCTTCATATACATCATTCTCAGATGTAAGAACCAAGAATTTCAAAGGTTTTCTGCCTGCTGGGTGAAAGTATGAAAGTTTTGCTATTTTTCAACATTTTTCCTTGAGAAGAAATTAGCAAAAAATCAGTTTGTACAAAAGAAAAAAAATTAACAGAATTCCCAGTTATGCACAGTTAAGCAGCATCTCTATTTGGACAGAAAGAAGGGGGTCCAATCTCCTGGCAGTTAGAGAACAGAATGCCATAGGCTGCAACAAGGAAATGTGACAAAGGTTATGCTTCTGAAAGTCAGTCTTCCTAGCTAGTAGGAGAGTGTGGGAAACATCATCTGCTTATGCCCCAATCACCAACAAAGCATCCCTTTCTCACCACACTGCTGATGCCCAATATGGTTCATCTTGAGAACAGTCATTGGATGCATCTACACTGACCACTTACTGCAAAGGGGCTCCAGACCAGCTCCATGGCAGCCTACCATCGCATAGAGCTGATCCAGGATAACACAGGGCAAGATAACACCACCTTGCCCAGTGTTAACCAAAGTTATGACATACAGTAGAGTCTTACTTATCCAACACTCACTTATTCAACATTCTGAATTATCCAACTCATTTTTGTAGTCAATGTTTTCAAAACATCGTGATATTTTGGTGCTAAATTCGTAAATACAGTAATTACTACATAGCATTACTGCGTATTGAACTACTTTTTCTGTCAGATTTGTTGTATAGCATGTTTTGGTGCTTAATTTGTAAAATCATAACCTAATTTGATGTTTAATAGGCTTTTCCTTAATCCCTCCTTATTATCCAACATATTCGCTTATCCAACGTTCTGCCAGCCCGTTTATCTTGGATAAGTGAGACTCTACTGTACTCTGAATTCTGGATCAGAATTCATGATATCCTGAGCCTTTGGACCCATGGGCACATCTACACTGACTCGTTGTCGTCTCACTCGTTCAGTCGTTTTCGACTCTTCCAATGACACCGCTAGGCATACTTTTCAAAAGATCACAAATGATTTTCGAGCTCTGGGAACAAAGCTAAAACTGTATAATGTACATGTGATCTTTTCATCCCTCCTCCCTGTTGTAGGACACGGCTCTACAAGGGCCGGAAAAATAGTACAAGTCAATAACTGGCTCAGAAAATGGTGTCAAGAGGAGCATTTTGGCTTCCTTGACCATGGTCTACTCTTCCAAGAGGATGGACTACTGGCAAGCGATGGGGTGCATCTCACACAAGTAGGAAAACATCTTTTTGCACACAGACTCACAAACCTCATCAGGCGCACTTTAAACTAGATCCACTGGGGGAGGGGAACAACAGCCTGGCGAACACTATATTACCCACGACCACAGGGAACCGCCGAAAGGCTAAACGGAGGGCTGCACAAACACAGCAAGGGCCAAGTACAGAGAGCACAATAATCCCAAATAAACAGTTCGAGGGGAGGTCACAGGGGCTTACATGTCTTTACACTAATGCTCAGAGCATGGGAAATAAGCAAGACGAACTCCAACTCCTAGCACAGCACCACACATACGATGTCATAGGCATCACTGAAACCTGGTGGGATGACTCCCATCACTGGAATGTAGCCATTGAGGGCTATAACCTCTTTCACAGAAATAGAACAAAGGGGAGAGGAGGGGGAGTAGCTTTATATGTCAAAAACAGTTACGTTGCAGAAGAAATGCAAGACTGTAATCCGGGAAACCAGCTTGAAAGCATCTGGATAAGAATCAAGGGAACCGGGACTCAAAAAGATCTTGTCGTGGGTGTCTACTACAGACCTCCGAGTCAGGATGAAGGACTTGATGAAGCCTTCTGTCAACAGCTGACCAAACAGGCACAAAGAAGAGATATAGTAGTTATGGGCGATTTCAATTATCCCGATATCTGCTGGAAAACAAACTCAGCCAAGAGTACAAAGTCCAACAAACTCCTCACTTGCCTTGCAGATAATTTTATGGTCCAGAAGGTAGAAGAGGCAACAAGGGGATCAGCAACTCTTGATCTAATCTTAACAAATGTGGAAGACCTGATCAATACAGTTGAAGTGGTTGGATCCTTAGGGGCAAGTGACCATGTGCTCCTGCAGTTTGCAATACAAAGGAATGCTGAAACTAAGACAAGTCAAACACGCATTCTCGACTTTAAGAGAGCTGACTTCCAAAAAATGAAGAAATTACTGAGCGGCATTCCATGGACGCCGATATTAAAAAACAAGGGAGTTAAGGATGGATGGGAGTTTTTCAAAAGTGAAATACTCAAGGCGCAAATGCAAACAGTGCCAACAAAGAAGAAAAATAAGACAAGTGCAAAGAAGCCAGAATGGATGTCCAAAGAACTTCTAACTGAGCTAAAGCTCAAAAGTGACATGCACAAGAAGTGGAAAAGGGGAGAAATCACCAAAGAAGAATTCAAACGTATAGCCAACACCTGTAGGGAAAAGGTTCGCAAGGCTAAAGCGCAAAATGAGCTCAGGCTTGCCAGGGACATAAAAAACAACAAAAAAGGCTTTTTTGCTTACGTTGGTAGAAAAAGGAAGAAAAAGGAGGCGATAGGGCCATTGCAAGGAGAAGATGGGGTGATGGCGACAGGGGACAGGGAAAAGGCAGAACTACTTAATGCCTTCTTTGCCTCGGTCTTCTCAGAAAAAGAAAGCCATCTTCAACCTCAGCAACACGGAATGGACGAAGGATTGGGGGAAATCCAACCCCAAATAGGGAAACAAGTTGTCCAGGAACACTTGGCCTCTCTAAACGAATTCAAGTCCCCAGGGCCAGATCAGCTACACCCAAGAGTACTGAAGGAACTAGCGGAAGTTATTTCAGAACCACTGGCAATTATCTTCGAGAGTTCTTGGAGAACGGGAGAAGTCCCAGCAGATTGGAGGAGGGCGAATGTGGTCCCTATCTTCAAGAAGGGAAAAAAGTACGACCCAAACAATTACCGTCCGGTCAGCCTCACATCAATACCAGGCAAAATTCTGGAAAAGATCATTAAGGAAGTGGTCTGCGAACACTTAGAAACAAATGCGGTCATTGCTAATAGTCAACACGGATTTACCAAAAACAAGTCATGCCAGACTAATCTGATCTCTTTTTTCGATAGAGTTACGAGTTGGGTCGATACAGGGAATGCTGTGGATGTAGCGTACCTGGATTTCAGTAAGGCCTTCGACAAAGTCCCCCACGACCTTCTGGCAAACAAACTAGTAAAATGTGGGCTAGACAAAACTACAGTTAGGTGGATCTGTAATTGGCTAAGCGAACAAACCCAAAGGATGCTCACCAATGCGTCGTCTTCATCATGGAAAGAAGTGACAAGTGGAGTGCCGCAGGGCTCCGTCCTGGGCCCGGTTCTGTTCAACATCTTTATTAACGACTTAGACGAAGGGTTAGAAGGCACGATCATCAAGTTTGCAGACGACACAAAACTGGGAGGAATAGCTAACACTCCAGAAGACAGGAGCAGAATTCAAAACGATCTTGACAGACTAGAAAGATGGGCCAAAACTAACAAAATGAAGTTCAACAGGGACAAATGCAAGATACTTCACTTCGGCAGAAAAAATGGAAATCAAAGATACAGAATGGGGGACGCCTGGCTTGACAGCAGTGTGTGCGAAAAAGACCTTGGAGTCCTTGTGGACAACAAGTTAAACATGAGCCAACAATGTGATGCGGCTGCTAAAAAAGCCAATGGGATTCTGGCCTGCATCAATAGGGGAATAGCGTCTAGATCCAGGGAAGTTATGCTCCCCCTCTATTCTGCCTTGGTCAGACCACACCTGGAATACTGTGTCCAATTTTGGGCACCACAGTTGAAGGGAGATGTTGACAAGCTGGAAAGCGTCCAGAGGAGGGCGACTAAAATGATTAAGGGTCTGGAGAACAAGCCCTATGAGGAGCTGGGCATGTTTAGCCTGCAGAAGAGAAGGCTGAGAGGAGACATGATAGCCATGTACAAACATGTGAAGGGAAGTCATAGGGAAGAGGGAGCAAGCTTGTTTTCTGCTGCCCTGCAGACTAGGACACGGAACAATGTCTTCAAACTACAGGAAAGGAGATTCCACCTGAACATCAGGAAGAACTTCCTCACTGTGAGAGCTGTTCGACAGTGGAACTCTCTCCCCGGGGCTGTAGTGGAGGCTCCTTCCTTGGAGGCTTTTAAGCAGAGGCTGGATGGCCATCTGTCGGGGGTGCTTTGAATGCGATTTCCTGCTTCTTAGCAGGGGGTTGGACTAGATGGCCCATGTGGTCTCTTCCAACTCTACTATTCTATGATTCTATGATTCCTGACCTCATGGACCAGTCCACGCCAGAGGTCTCTGTCGGCCGTCACCGCCCCCAGCTCCTTCAAGGTCAAGCCAGTCACTTCAAGGATACCGTCCATCCATCTTGCCCTTGGTCGGCCTCTCTTCCTTTTCCCTTCCATTTTCCCCAGCATTGTGATCTTTTCCAAGCTTTCCTGTCTCCTCATTATGTGGCCAAAATACTTCAGCTTTGCCTCTAATATCCTCCCCTCCAGTGAGCAGCCGGGCATTATTTCCTGGAGGATGGATTGGTCGGATCTTCTTGCGGTCCAAGGCACTCTCAGGATTTTCCTCCAGCACCAGAGTTCAAAAGCGTCTATCTTCCTTCGCTCAGCCTTCCTTATGGTCCAGCTCTCGCATCCATAGGTTACTATGGGGAATACCATTGCTTTCACTATGCGGACCTTCGTTGCCAGTGTGATGTCCCTGCTCTTCACTATTTTGTCAAGGTTGGCCATTGCTCTCCTCCCAAGAAGTAGATGTCTTCTGATTTCCTGGCTGCAGTCTGCATCTGCAGTGATCTTCGCGCCTAGAAATATAAAGTCTGTCACTGCCTCCACGTTTTCTCCTTCTATTTGCCAGTTGTCAATCGGTCTGGTTGCCATGATCTTGGTTTTCTTGATGTTTAACTGCAACCCAGCTTTTGCACTTTCCTCTTTCACCCTGGTGATAAGGCTCCTCAGCTCTTCCTCACTTTCAGCCATCAGAGTGGTATCATCTGCATACCTAAGGTTGTTAATGTTTCTTCCAGAAATGTTAACTCCGGCCTTGGATTCGTCAAGCCCTGCATGTCGCATGATGTGTTCTGTGTACAAGTTGAATAGGTAGGGCGATAGTATACACCCCTGCCGTACTCCTTTCCCAATCTTGAACCAGTCTGTTGTTCCGTGGTCTGTTCTGACTGTGGCTACTTGGTCTTTATACAGATTTCTCAGAAGACAGACAAGGTGACTTGGTATCTCCATACCACCAAGCACATGCCACAGTTTGTTATGGTCCACACAGTCAAAGGCTTTAGAATAGTCAATAAAGCAGAAGTAGATGTTTTTCTGAAGCTCCCTGGCTTCCTCCATTATCCAGCGGATATTGGCAATTTGGTCTCTTGTTCCTCTGCCTTTTCTAAACCCAGCTTGGACATCTGGCAGCTCTCGCTCCATGTATTGCTGAAGTCTGCCTGGTAGGACCTTGAGCATAACCTTACTGGCATGGGAAATAAGTGCCACTGTACGGAAGTTTGAACATGGGGCAATCAGGGATGGGATAAGGAAGAGGAGGGGCTGATTATGCAGTATGTTAAATAGTAGTAGGTACACTTTATATTAGACTTGCAGTGTTCTTATTATTGCTGGTACTGTTTGTATTAACTGCATGTTTATATTTTTAGCCATTGGAAACATCAAATCCTGAACATTATTTCAATCAAGAAGATCTGAGCAATATTTCCCTTATTCGCAAGAGTGGTCATGATAAACAAACTCTCAGACTCTCTCTCTCTCTCTGTGTGTGCATGTGTAGAGGGGGGGGAGGGAGATACACACACACACACACACACACACATACAAAAAGAGAGTGTGAGAGAGATATTGTGTATCATGACCACGTTGGGGAACAGGGGAATCATTGCAAATATACACACATAGAATGTTTGTTATTTGCCATGCAGTTGACTATTCTGTTTCTTTTCATCATACTATGATTGGATGAAGTTGTTTATAATCTATATTATGAATTGTTGGTATTTAATTCAAGCTGGCATTTCTATGATTATTTATTCTTGTTCACTTTATCTGTATGAGCTGTTAACATATACATATTTCATCCTTTGTAATATATAACATTTATGTGATTTGCTTTAGGTTATTCAATTATTTATTATGGTCTTGTTTGGCATGAGTTCCTGTATTAAAATGCAACATGTGATCTGCTTTGAAGACAGGGATACTTTAATTCCTCTCTCATATCAGTAGTAATAACATAACTAGAAACAATAGAATCAGAATTTGCATTTCTCTTTATTGTATCTACAGTACATGAGTCCATACATTTAAGTTTAAAAATTGACCTGAAAACTTGGGTTTACTTACCCATGGGTCAATGTATGTATTAAAAAGGAATAATTCCCGCCTGTGAGTAGAGTGGTGAAAGACGAGAGCTTAGGCTTAGGCCATTCTGGGAGAAACTAAAACAAACATTGACGTAGCTCTTCTTTCTCTTGTGCTGCTTCTCACATTTTTGAATTTCTGGACACGAAAAATGGTAGTAGCAGTGGCTCTTTGGCACTTCCTCTCAAAGAAGGGCTAAGAGAATAGAGTGGGTTGGTATTTTCTTTGGATTTTCTTACGATGGACTCCATCAGACTCAGAGAAGGGAATGGTAAGTGTTAGTACTGTATCATAATTTTTGGATATAGTGCTGAAAGGACCTTTGAATGCCTGGAAAGGAAATAGTGGTAGCAAGGGGTAGCTGGCCCTTTGAAATCATGCTGTTGCCTTCCCCTCTCCACGGACTGATGCTCGTCATCCACAGGTCACATCAAAATCCATATTTTTGGCCTCAAAACCTGCCCTTGATATATACATTAGGTCAACTTATACACAAGTATAAATAGTAGCTATTTGATTTATATATGTTTTAAATATCTGGTGCTAAGAGTACCTATTTTAAATAGAATGCAAGAGTGCTATGCTCTTCTAAGTTTTTTAAAAAGAAAATAAAACCTTACATGTATTGTTTCAGAAAAGCAGTCTTAGGATAGGAAAGGAGATGGGCAAAAGACCTATACTAGGCTACATGAACCCCATAAAACCTGTCTCTTGTGTATAGATGTAAGCTTAGGAACTCACCACATGAAGGTCCAGAAGCTGGGGAACAACGGAGGAAACCATTGGGCAGCATTCTGCTTCATCCCCTTACTGTCATGGGTTGTGGGCTGATGTTTCCCTGCTTTTCCCGGTTTCTTCTATGAGGAGTTGGGAACTCCTCGGGGCTCCATTTCTGTCAAGGACAGAACGCCACAAGATTCAAAGTAACAGAGTTTATTAGATTACAGAACTCAAAAAATGCCCGTAAAACACAAGGGCCAGGCAGTATTTGCCTTTAGGAGCAAAAAGGGACAAAAGTAAATGTTCAAAAGATAAACCGGATTAAACCGGAGTTTAATCCGGGTAAAAACAAACTGCTTGCTTCAGCCTGGGTATAAACAAAACGAAAGCCAAGGAACAAAAGATACAAAGAATGCAACTAATTGGCAGCAGATTCCTCTCTGCTGCCAACACTGTGCTCAGAGTAACTTGCGTCGCTCCCACACACACACAGCAGACAGGATTTCCAACACGAGCAGATCAGCCAAGGATTGTAGCAGTAGAGTAGACCAGTTCCGTTCCGTAGATCAAAGCCAGAAGCAGACGTTTGTAGTTTTTCCAAGTCCAAGAAGGGGGGAAGACAAGCCGTGGTCAGTTCAGTCCGAGTTTTCAAAGCAGGAGATGGCGTCCGTCAAGAAGACGACGGAAGGTCAAGCTAATAAGAGTAAGCACAGGTTTGCACAAACAAATGCCCACACAATTCCTCCCGCCGTCTGACCCTGAATTCCAAAACCACTTACGTCTCAGCACAGGAAAACACACCAGTCTTCAGGAAAGCGTCCCACACACACAGATCCCAAGCGTTTGTCCAGATTACCTTGCCCAACGCAATTTGCAATTGCTCCCAAGCCCCATTTTATGCCAGTTACAAATCCTCATCACTGTCAGCTGTCCTCCTTAACCCGGGCGTTTCCTCATCACTTTCCTCGTCAGAGCTGGAACACCTCTGACTACGCCCAACAGCATCTCCAGCTGTGGATCCCGTCCCATCCCTCCAGCTAAGCCATGGGTCTAATCCTGAAGGTCCCCATTCATCTTCTGTCCCATCATGGCCAGTGGCACCCAATTCCTCCCTTACCCGAGTCCAATCCATCTGTGATGAACCATGGGCCTTGTAGTCCTGCTCAGGACATTGTAATTCCGGATGAAGATGAAAACTTGGGTTTTTTACCTTCCCAGTCTGAACTGGATTCCTCTCAGCCAGATCTTTCCCAGGCAGATCTGGGAACCTTGCACCTGCAAGAAAGTTGTGCCCCAGAAGTATGTCAAACAACCCCAGAGCCTACTTCTCCCGTGTTCTTGCGCCGGGAGTTTTGTAAACAACAGAGAAGTTTGGATTCAGCTTCGCGCAGGAGTGCGAGGATAGCAGCTAAGAATGTAGCCAATTAACACTGGTTCTCGTGAGAATCTTTAAGGAGTTTAACATCTGGTCTTAGAGTTTAGCTTTCGTTTCTGATTCCCAGAGAACCGCTTTGGTGAGAAAGTTGGACTCTATATAGGTGTTTTGCCCGCGTAGCAACTTCGCGGAGTCAATTCGTCAGCCTACGGAGCAAGTTGTGTCTGGACAGCGCGCTCCGATTCAAGCCTCGCTTCAGCTCAAGCCTTGCCTTGCTATCCAGCCTTCGCCTTGCTTCCCAGCCTTTGTTTACCTACGGACCTTGCCTTGTTTCCCAGGACTAATCCTTGCCTTGTTTCACGGATTTTACCAAGTTATTCCACGGACCTTGTTCTTGTTCTTAGTTACCTTGTTCCACGTTCAAGCCTTGTTTCAAGTATCAAGTTATTTCCTAGCCACGCTCAAGTTTTATGGACTAAAGGACCTTGTCATCTCCCCTCACTTTGCTTGCCAAAGTGAGTGTTTCGGTTATTGGATTACAACTTTGGACCTTAATATTTCTTATTGGACATTGCTTTTTTGGACTAATTCTGACCTTTCCTGAAGGGTCTAATTCTGGACTATTTTCTATACTTGTTTTTATTAACTTTATATATTCCTTCAATAAAGATATTAGATAGATTCTGGCCTCTGTGTATGGTTATTGGTGCCTCTGCCGCCTGGGTCGTGACAGTTTGACTCCGCCACCCATAAGCACCAACTAACCGAGGCCAGGATGTCTACCGGAGCCGCGCCGGCTGGACAGCCGCTCAGCTACACCATCAGCAAGGACGAAGTGGACCGCATCCGTGACAGACTCAACGCGCAGGATGGAGAAATAAAAGGGTTGAGGGAGCGCGGAGTTCGCCTCCCGGCCATGGCGTTGCCTACCAAGTTTTCTGGAGAAGCTGCTAAGGTTCATGTTTTCCGCCGCCAATGTCAAGCTTATCTAGAGGCCCGTGATGCCGAGTTTCCCCAAGAAGACATCAAGGTGGCGTGGGTCTACAGTCTTCTAGACGGACCAGCGGCTAGCTGGGCGACGGCCCTGTTTGATCAAGCCTCCCCCCACCTAAGTTCAGCACAACGCTTCTTGGATCACCTTAAGGAGACCTGGGGAATCGAGGACAATTTGGAGGCAGCCGGTCACAAACTCCGGCGCCTCCTTCAAGGAGACAGACCCATGTCTCAGTACATAGCCGAGTTCCGCGTGCTGGCCCACAACACCGGCTGGAACGATGTAGCCCTCAGAGGACAATTTCGGGAGGGTCTCAACATTGAAATGCTGGAGGAAATCTCCAAGGTGGATCCTCCCCAGACCCTCGAGGCACTCATTGATCAATGTTTACGGGCTGAAGTCATGATTGCCAACAGGAAACAATGGGTTCGAGGCCAGGGCGGTAGAGCCGGGGCAAAACCCCCCGCTCCCGCCAGTGTTCAGCCACGTCCGGTGTGGAGACCCCCGCCGCCAACCCCATACCCCAGAGGAGGCGAGGAGGTGCCGATGCAGTTGGGCAATGTGCGTCCCAGACTAGATGCCGCCGAGAAGGCCCGTCGTCAACGCTTGAACCTCTGCTGGTACTGCGGGAACGGGGGCCACTTCGCCAGAGAGTGCCCAGCCAAAGGGAAGCCTGCCGCCCGTCTTGCGGCGGCGTCCTCCACGGAGCCGAAGGCGTCTGAGCCGACTGGCACACAGCCGGCGGGGGAAGCCAACGACCGGGTGTAGAGAGGCTCGCCAACCCGGTCAAAAAATCCATCCAAGAGCCGCCAACCGGGGTCCTGTTCCTTCTCGTGGTCACATTATGGTCAGCAAAAAGGGGACCCGTCATGATCCACGCCATGATAGACTCTGGAGCTACCAACAATTTCATCGATAGAGAGTATGCCGACTCTCTGGGATTACAATATCATGATTTCAAGAATGCCCGTGTGGTGCAAGCCATAGACGGCCGTCCCCTCAAGACGGGCCCCGTAAGCCAGTGGTCGGAACCCACCAGGATGTGGATAAGGGAACATATGGAAGAGATTTCCTTCTTTGTTACCGAGGTTCCCCATTTCCCTGTGATTTTGGGAATTCCATGGCTGACACTCCACGACCCTAACATCTCCTGGTCCAACAGAGAACTACAGTTTGCTTCACCGTACTGCCAAAACCATTGCCTCGTAGCCAAGGTATGCCATGCCACAGACTCCGAGCCCATCATCACCTTGCCAAAGAAGTACTCCGAGTATTGGGATGTATTCAATGAGAAAGAAGCCGAAAAATTACCCCCACATAGACCTTATGACTGTGCCATTGACTTGGTGGAGGGGGCCCCGATCCCGCGAGGGCATCTCTACTCCCTGACTGAACCAGAGCAAGAAGCTCTCAGGGAATTCTTAGAGACAAACCTTCGCAAGGGGTTCATCAGACCCTCTCAATCCCCAGCCGCCTCCCCAGTGATGTTTGTGAAGAAGAAGTCAGGGGAATTACGCTTGGTGGTGGACTACAGAGCATTGAACAATATCACCAAGCGGAACAGCTATCCCCTGCCCTTAATCTCGGATCTACTGGACCGACTTCGAGGAGCCAAGGTCTACACCAAGCTGGATCTTCGGGGGGCTTATAATCTAGTTCGCATCAGAGAAGGGGACGAGTGGAAGACCGCCTTCCAGACTAAATTCGGATTATTCGAGTCCCGAGTTATGAATTTCGGTTTATGCGGAGCTCCCGCAACGTTCCAGCATTTTGTCAACGATATTTTTCAGGACTATCTAGACAGATTCTTGATAATCTACCTGGACGATTTTTTGGTGTTTTCCAGATCACAATCAGAACATGAGAACCACGTCAAAATGGTGTTGCAACGATTGCGGGATCATGGACTTTATGCCAAGCTAGAAAAATGCGCTTTTGATCTACAAGAGGTAGATTTCCTTGGCTACCGCATCTCGCCTCTAGGGCTTTCCATGGATCCAGCCAAAGTTTCAGCAGTATTGGAATGGCGGGCGCCAACTAACAAGAAAGAGGTGCAGCGTTTCTTGGGGTTCGCGAACTACTACCGCAAGTTCATTCCAGATTTTGCCCGCTGGTCCGACCCCATCACTAGCTGCATCCGTGGAAAGCAGCCTTTCCGCTGGACTGATCAAGCAGAGAAAGGGTTCCAGCAACTGAAGAAACTATTCACCTCCCAGCCAATTCTACAGCACCCAAATCCTGGAACCCCTTTTGTGGTGCAAGCGGACGCCTCTGATGTGGCAATTGGGGCTGTACTCTTACAACCGGTGGGAGATCACCTCCACCCCTGTGCCTTTTATTCTCGTCAACTAACCACACCAGAGAGGAATTACACCATTTGGGAAAAAGAACTACTGGCCATAAAGGCAGCCTTTGAAACTTGGAGACATTGGCTAGAAGGGGCCAAATTCCCCATTGAAGTCCACACTGATCATCGTAATCTAGAACATCTAAGAACTGCCCGCAAACTAAATCAGAGGCAGCAACGTTGGGCTTTATTCTTTGAACGTTTCAACTTCCAGATCCATTATGTGACCCCAGCTCAAACCAAGCAAGCAGACGCCCTGTCACGTAAACCGGAATACGCTGCAGGACGCAAGGAGACCTTTGAATCCCAACTGCTACAACCTGAGAACTTTGCCACGCTCACAGTGGGGAACACCAAATCCAGTCCCATTGGTTCAACTTCCCCTACTCCAGGACCCATCTGTGCTCAAGAAATCAGGGCTAGTCAGCAAGCAGATGCCTGGGCGCAGGACCAACTTCGCCAAGGTCTGCATTTTCCCTTTTCGCTTAAAGATGGGCTGCTCTGCTATAGAAATCATGTTTATATCCCACCCGGACCGGGCAGGGAAAAAGCGCTTCGTCTGTGTCATGACTGCAAACCAGCAGGACACTTCGGACTATTTAAAACCATGCATTTGATCCTAAGAGATTTTTGGTGGCCCAAGATCCGCAAGGATGTGGAAAAATATGTCAACACCTGCCCAGTATGCCAGCGCTCCAAGATACGAAGGGAGAAGCCCTCAGGGCTTTTACACCCCCTTCCTACCCCATCTCGCCCATGGGAAATAATTTCCGCGGATTTCATCACTGACCTACCACCTTCCTGTGGATTCACCACGATCTTAGTGGTGGTGGACCTATTCACCAAGTTAGCCCATTTCATTCCCTGCGAAGGCCTCCCCACGGCCAAAGAAACTGCGGATCTATTTCTTCAGCATGTTTTCAGACTACATGGATTGCCCAAGAGTTTAGTCACAGACCGTGGATCTCAATTCACCTCTCGTTTTTGGAAGGCACTACAAAAACTACTGGGCATAGACTCTCGCTTATCTTCAGCTCATCATCCCCAAACAGATGGGCAAACGGAGCGCACCAATGCCACTTTGGAGCAGTATCTTCGCTGTTATGTAAACTACCAACAGGACAATTGGGCTTCTCTGTTACCACTGTCTGAGTTTGCCTACAATAATGGAGTTCAAGCTTCTACAAAAGAAACGCCGTTCTTTGCAAACTACGGTTTCCATCCACGTTTCTTTCCCCCTGTCATTGAAACTTCAGAAGTTCCCGCAGCAGAGGATTGGCTGCAGGAACTCACAGCGGTGCAACAACTTTTGCTCCAGCAACTGGACCAAGCCAAAGAGGACTATAAACGCCACGCTGACAAACACCGCCAGCCGGGCCCTGAAATCAAGGTAGGAGATCGGGTTTTTCTGTCCACTCGCTTTCTGCCCTCCCACCGCCCTTGCCGGAAGTTAGATGCCCGTTTCATTGGCCCCTATTCAGTGGTGGCGCAATTAAACCCCGTGACTTTCAAACTCCAACTTCCGCGTTCAATGCGCATCCACCCAGTGTTTCACCGTTCCCTGCTCCTTCCGGCGGAAGGTGTGCGTCCTGATACAGACCAACCGGCCCCCCCTCCTGTTTTGATGAATGGGGAGGAGGAGTTCGAGGTTGAGGACATTTTGGATTCTCGCTTTCATCGCCGCCGCCTACAATATCTCATTGACTGGGTGGGTTTTGGGCCTGAGGAACGCTCTTGGGAAGACGCCTCCACAGTCCATGCTCCTGATCTAACCCGTCGCTTTCATCTGACCTATCCCACCAAACCGCGACCTCGCGCCTCGGGGAGAGGATCCCAGTTTGGGAGGGGCCCTGAGGAGGGGGATAGTGTGATGAACCATGGGCCTTGTAGTCCTGCTCAGGACATTGTAATTCCGGATGAAGATGAAAACTTGGGTTTTTTACCTTCCCAGTCTGAACTGGATTCCTCTCAGCCAGATCTTTCCCAGGCAGATCTGGGAACCTTGCACCTGCAAGAAAGTTGTGCCCCAGAAGTATGTCAAACAACCCCAGAGCCTACTTCTCCCGTGTTCTTGCGCCGGGAGTTTTGTAAACAACAGAGAAGTTTGGATTCAGCTTCGCGCAGGAGTGCGAGGATAGCAGCTAAGAATGTAGCCAATTAACACTGGTTCTCGTGAGAATCTTTAAGGAGTTTAACATCTGGTCTTAGAGTTTAGCTTTCGTTTCTGATTCCCAGAGAACCGCTTTGGTGAGAAAGTTGGACTCTATATAGGTGTTTTGCCCGCGTAGCAACTTCGCGGAGTCAATTCGTCAGCCTACGGAGCAAGTTGTGTCTGGACAGCGCGCTCCGATTCAAGCCTCGCTTCAGCTCAAGCCTTGCCTTGCTATCCAGCCTTCGCCTTGCTTCCCAGCCTTTGTTTACCTACGGACCTTGCCTTGTTTCCCAGGACTAATCCTTGCCTTGTTTCACGGATTTTACCAAGTTATTCCACGGACCTTGTTCTTGTTCTTAGTTACCTTGTTCCACGTTCAAGCCTTGTTTCAAGTATCAAGTTATTTCCTAGCCACGCTCAAGTTTTATGGACTAAAGGACCTTGTCATCTCCCCTCACTTTGCTTGCCAAAGTGAGTGTTTCGGTTATTGGATTACAACTTTGGACCTTAATATTTCTTATTGGACATTGCTTTTTTGGACTAATTCTGACCTTTCCTGAAGGGTCTAATTCTGGACTATTTTCTATACTTGTTTTTATTAACTTTATATATTCCTTCAATAAAGATATTAGATAGATTCTGGCCTCTGTGTATGGTTATTGGTGCCTCTGCCGCCTGGGTCGTGACACCATCTCATCCTCCTCTGAGCTAACCAGCCCCTCCTCCATTCTCTCCGTAAACCCCTCGAAAGACTCTTCGTCAGATGGTGCTGCAAATATGTCTCGCAGTCTTTTTCTCTCTCGCTCCTCGAGAGTATCTGACTCTCGAGGAGTCTTACGCCCACGTCTGTCAGTAACAGAGCCATGAGGCTCAATCATAACAATTTCTGCATGCTGCAAGTAAAAAGAAAACAAAGGGTTTGAGTATATAGACCTAATGGGCGAAACAAAGTGCAGATACTACTTAAATGCTCGCCTGTCTCTAAACACTTTAAAAAAGTGTATTTGCTTCTAACACCTTTCTCCCAGTATGAAACCCATGAGATGACCTAGGAAATAGCCGGTCAACATCACTGCGAGGGTGCAGTGAATGATGAATGGTCATGAGTTTTCTTGTTTTTCTGTCCAAATTGTCCAGTTCTGCCTGTGTCCAATTTATAATGCCAGCAGTATATCTTATGACAGGTATGGCCCAGGTGTTTATGGCCTTGATGGTGTTGCCTCCATTGAGCTTGCTTTTGAGAATTTTTCTGACCCTTTGTGTGTATTCTTTGCTGACCACAGTTTTCACATGTTCATGCTTGATGTTGTCCAGCTGTAATATGCCCAGATATTTATAGGCCTCTGGCTGGGGACGCTTTATTGTTTGGCCATTAGGCATATTTATGCCCTCACTTTCAATGATTTTTCCCTTCTTCAATGCCACTGTTGAACATTTGTTCAAACCAAACTCCATGCTGATATCAGTGCTAAAAATTCGGACAGTGTTAGTCAGAGACTGGATTTCAGTTTGCGTTTTCCCATACAGCTTCAGGTCATCCATGTACATCAGATGCGAAATTTTGTGAGATTTCTTAGATGTTCGATAGCCGAGGTTTGTTTTTTGTAAGATTGTTGACAGAGGGATCATGGCAATAATGAAAAGCAGAGGGGACAATGAGTCTCCCTGGAAATAATAATAATAATAATAATAATAATAAGAAGAAGAAGAAGAAGAAGAAGAAGAAGAAGAAGACCTGGCTGTGGCTCACAAATGGGACCCTGAAGAAGGAGACAGAAGGCCTGATCCTTGCAGCCCAGGAGCAAGCCATCAGAACAAATGCAATTAAGGCCAAGATCGAAAAATCAGCTGTTGACCCAAAATGCAGACTGTGCAAGGAAACCGACGAAACCATTGATCATATCCTCAGCTGCTGTAAGAAAATTGCACAGACAGACTACAAACAGAGGCACAACTATGTGGCCCAAATGATCCATTGGAACTTATGCCTCAAGTACCACCTCCCAGCAGCAAAGAACTGGTGGGATCACAAACCTGCAAAAGTATTGGAAAATGAGCACGCAAAGATACTATGGGACTTCCTAATCCAGACTGACAAAGTTCTGGAACACAACACACCAGACATCACAGTTGTGGAAAAGAAAAAGGTTTGGATCATTGATGTCGCCATCCCAGGTGACAGTCGCATTGACGAAAAACAACAGGAAAAACTCAGCCGCTATCAGGACCTCAAGATTGAACTTCAAAGACTCTGGCAGAAACCAGTACAGGTGGTCCCGGTGGTGATGGGCACATTGGGTGTCATGCCAAAAGATCTCAGCCGGCATTTGGAAACAATAGACATTGACAAAATTATGATCTGCCAACTGCAAAAGGCCACCCTGCTGGGATCTGCACGCATCATCCGAAAATACATCACACAGTCCTAGACACTTGGGAAGTGTTCGACTTGTGATTTTGTGATAAGAAATCCAGCATATCTATCTTGTTTGCTGTGTCATAATAAAATAATAATAATAATAATAATAATAATAATAATAATAATAATAATAATAATAATAATAATAATAATTGTTATTTTATTTCTTACCCACCTCCCCTCATGGCAGGTTACAAAAGAATTAAAATACATAAGCACAGCAAAAACACTACAAATACACACACTAAAACGTGCTTCCATAAAAGGTACACATCAAAATGTATCTATGTGTTTATACATACATAAACACACAAAACAGAGATCTAACCAAAGACACTTAAATGTCCTGTTTAAAGACAGTCTGGGCAGGCCTGCCGGAAGAGATGGGTCTTTCCATGGTTTTAAAATTCCGACAGTTCATAGCTTTCAGAGTTCTTCTGGCAGGTGGTTCCACAATCATGGGGTGGCCGATTAAAAGGTCCTCTGGGTGGTAGTTGCCAGTTGTATTCTGGCTGGTTAGGGCAGGTGCCCCCCAGAAGATGGAAGTATGTGGGGCGGATTGTATGGGAGAAGGTGATCCTTTAGGTTAGTGGTTCTCAGCCTATGGGTCCCCAGATGTTTTGGCCTTCAATTCCCAGAAATCCTAACAGCTGGTCAACAGGCTGGGATTTCTGGGAGTTGTAGGCCAAAACACCTGGAGACCCACAGGTTGAGAACCATTGCTTTAGGTAACCTGGACCCAACCCATGTAGGGCTTTAAAGGTCAAAACCAACCCCTCTTACTTTGCTCGGAAATTACCTGCCAACCAGTGGAATGACTTTACGATAGGTGTGATATGCTCACTCCTAGATGTTCATGTAATCAATCTGGCTGCTGTATTTTGAACCAGCTGGAGTTTCTGAACTTGGTGCAAGGGTAGCCCAACATAAAGTGCATTGCAGAAGTGCAACCAATGCATGCACTATCATCTTCAGGTTCTCCAAATCTAGATAGGGGTGCAGCTGGCATATCAGCTGAAGCTGATAGTAATCACTCATGACCATTGCATCTACCTGGGCCAACATTTAGAGTCAGATCCAGAAGCACTCCCAATCTGTGAGTGCAGTCTTTCAGGAGGAGTGTAACCCCATCCAGGACAGGTTGACAGACACACCTCCATCCCCAGATTAGGACCCTTGATGGCAAGCACCTCTGTTTTGTCTGGATTCAGGTTCAATTTGTTTTTCCTCATCCAGCCCATTACCTGCTCCAGGCATTCATTCAGAGGAGACACGTTATCCTCAGCTGAAGCTGTTTTTGAAGGCATGGAGAAATATATTTGGGTGTCATCAGCATACTGATAACATCCTGCCCCATGCTTACAGATGATCTCTCCCAGAGAAAATCATGCTTTCTATGTGAAGAAGGTCACAAATAGAGTGCCTAGCATCTATAGTTAAAAGGACAAATAATCTGACTAGCATCAGCTGAGTTGCTATGGTGTAATAGTTGTAATGCCAAAGCTATTTGTGAAGAACAGTGGGGTCTATCTGTGTGTATGAATATTTCCAATCACCTTCCATTGACCTGAACCAAAACAGGAATAACTTAAAGTTAGCTTGCAAAAAGGTTTCTAACCTACACCTTTTCTGGAAATATCTGCTTTGTCAGGAATTATAGTGGTATTGTGTGTTCAGGCTTGTTGGAAAGATTAATGCAACCAATAACTCACTCAGGAAATGGAGACAGTATAAAGTCTCTGACGCAAAGGGGGGAAATATGAAAAATACCAACAAATGGTGCATTTTCTCTTATTGCAGAACTACATGATGGAAGCCTGCTTTAACTTCATTACAAATTCAATATAGACCTATAAATCATGTCTTGGACAAACAGCCTTGTCATGAGATGACAATTTATGTAGTGTGAGGAATACATGAGAATATCAGCATTTATCTTTAAAGATAAAGGAGATTCCTTTGCTCTCTGTCTAACTAAAAGCATTTACTTATTCTACTTAGATGTTCTAGGGCATAGTAGGTATCTTTGGGGTGTTAGGGGGCTATATTACCCCCTATCAGTAGGCTGTATTTATTATTTATTTATTTACATCATTTCTATCCCGCCTTTCTCACCCGAAGGCAGATTCTGGAGACTCTGCTACATCCCCCAACTTTTGAAAATGTAGCCTAATTGTCCTCTGGGAACATGAGAATATTTGGACATTTTTTGGGCACATCTGAGGCATTTATTCCAAGAAACTATGGATAATAGTAAATCTTATTTAATTGAACAACTTCCACTGAAAAGTGTCATAGATATGCCTTGAATGACTAGAAAATTCCTGGAGATGTATCCTAGGGTGATTCTATGGTAACTCCCCATTTAAGCATACTATAGAATTACCTAGAAGATGTAGAAAATTCCTAAAAGGGCGTATTTAGTAGGTGAAACTAAATACCATGGATACAGTGTTTGTACTGTCCAGTTATAGCCATGGGAAGCCTTGAGAATGATTGCCTTTAATGCATCACTTTAACTTTCAAGATTTAATATACTAAGTGGTGGATACTGTGAATGAAGACAATTAAAGTTCAAGCTGAGTGAGAGGCTTGGACTACCAATGGTAGGGGGACATGAAGCCCCCTTGAAATAATGAAAGCAGAATGAGCCTCTAAGAGCATGTCTACACTGCAGTGTTCAGATAGTTCATCTAGTTGAGACCATATTGACCCTGGTGGACCCAGGGTTATATCAAAATCAGACCTGATCTTGCTGCCCAGACTGCAAGACTGGTTTCTCCTCCAATCATATAAATCTTTCACCTTTAACATCTATGATTTAATTGAACATATTTAATGTCAAAATAGTTGGAAGATGTCAGTTGTTCATTGAGTCTACTTCAGTCCCTCAAACGGGATATCCTTTATTTACAGTAGGGCTGGGAATTGTGTGAGCCATGACTAATTCACAATTTGTGACAACCTTTGTCTCTCCCCCCCCCCCCCCCACTTCGGCAAATCTTCCAAACTGCTTAAATTTTGCTGTCAAAGAAATTTGGTTTTAAAATAGTTTAAAAACAGAAAGATATTTCAGAGATCTCCACAAGTCACCATTTGCCATGTATTTGCTATTTTGGGAGAGGACAAAGAAATGCTGCAACTCCAAAATGTCCAATATAAGAAGTAGAAATGAGGCATTTGCTTTGGGGAAATGGCCACGTGTGGTCTATGGGGATTTGTAAGGGACTGAAAATGGAATTGTTGCACATGGACCATCTGTAGCTGTCCACCCTGATTTTGATCCCTCCTGGCTCTTCATGCTCAATTTTGCCATATTTTCTTGAAGGCCTTATTCAAGAGCTTCTTCAGGCAGAATATTCTGTCTTGCTCTAGATCAATGGTTCTCAACCTGGGGTCCCCAGATGTTTTTGGCCTACGACTTCCAGAAATCCCAGCCAGTTTACCAGCTGTTAGGATTTCTGGGAGACGAGGGCCAAAAACATCTGGGTACCCCAGGTTGAGAACCATTGCTCTAGATTATATGAAACATGTCTGTCTTCTATGGAAAGTGGCCATAACAGTACTCTTTATGGTGCTCTTGTCTTCATCTTTCCTATAGATACACATTTGTAACTTCTGGGGGAAATGCTGTTTTGTGAAGAAATGCAAAGGGAGGCCAGACCTTCAAAATGAGATTAAATACCACTCTTTACCTGCTGTCTCGTTCTTCCCAATTGTTCACCAAAACCAAAATTGGGCTCCCAACATAAATCTCTGCCACATATTTGGTGTCGTTTTCTATGAAGATAAAATTAGAAAAATTGAGCAGGAAGCAAGAAAGCAGAGAGGAGCAGGCAATATATTCTGTACCAGTGGTGTGCAACACATGACCAACAACCAATGACCCCTCCCCCCCCACACACACACACACCACTAATGGGAAATTTGATTGTACAACACTGATATTCCAAAGTAGAAGAATTGATAACCTGTGTTGCCTTTTTATAAATGAGAATTGGAAGTTCCCGCAAGACTCTAGGAAATACAGTTTGCTTTTAATTGAAAAACAGAAAATCTATCATTTATAAATGAAAAGGTTATTATATGAGTAACAAACAATGCAAATGTAATCATGAAACAAAACATTAAGTCTGAACATTGTGGTTAGCTTTAGGGATATAAGAGTAACAAGAATGTTTTCCACAATTCTGTGCAGTGATGTGTACTTTAATCCCATTGAACTCATTGGAGCATGAATAAATATGCCCAGCCATCTCTTGGACTGAAGCCATTGGCATCACTGAAATACAGCAAGCCTCCTAAACATTTGCTTAAATTTTCATTGGGAAAAGCAATCCCAAAATGGCAGAATAAAGGTCTCCAGAATTGTAATCCAACATTCAAAGTACTTCATCACACTAGCTATACAAAGACAGGTATACAAATCTTAGAGCAAATGTTTAGTTAATACATAGAGTTCAACCATTTCTACATAGCACAGATGAAAAACATATGCCCCTCACATTGTATTGCACTTCTCATCTTCCTCAGCATCAGGACTGTAGCCAAGGGGGGGGGGGGGGGTAAGGGTTCAACCCCCCCCCCCCAAATTTTCAGTTTTGTTAAAAAACCTGGTTTACTTATGAATTTTAACTGTGTAACCAAATCCCCATGAGTGTCCACTGAAATGTATCTGTCTTGAGTGTCCACTGAAGTTTATCAATGGAACCTGATTTCTAAATTATTTTGCGTTATGGAACTACTCTTCATGATTTGCTAAAAAAGTTTCTCTAAGGTTCTCTGAGGGCCCTTCCAGCCAGTCCCTATGTCGCAGGTTCTGATCCCAGGTTTTCTGTTTATCCCAGATTATCAGGCGCTGCGGACTCATATAATCCAGTTTAAAGCAGAAACCCTGGGGTCAAATCCTGGGATAAAGACCCTGTCTGGAAGAGTCCTGAGTTTTACAAAATCTCTGAGATAATGCAATCTAACCTGATCCACATGGTTCCACTGCCATTCATTCCATTGAAGCTATGGTAAAATCTTTTATCATGTCAGTTCTCCAGGCTAAAAATGTGGTCAGCTAGATGAAGTACTTGTTGATGCTCCAAGGGGTTTATTTTCTGCGTTGACACAATTTCACTGTGATTTTTCAACTCTAGTTGTGTAGGCTTTATAATAGATATGTTTGTTTCTAGGAGAAGGGTGGTGGCATAAATTTCTAAATGTATATCCTAAACTTCATTTATCTCAAAATCCTTAGCTGCATAGATTATTCCAAATAATCTAATTACTTTTTCCCATGATTTACAGTTTGCTTTTGTTTGGTTACTAGAATTAAGCACTCCAAAAGAGTAATTGAGATATCATATTGAAAAGTTGAATAAGACTTGTAAGAGAAGAATAATGACTTAAAACCAGATTTTGTTTATTAGTGTGATGAATCAGGCTGTATTGTAATTTTGGATAACTTGGAGCAGTAAGAATATTATTACTTCATTTTTAAATAATATTTTTGTTAAGAATTTTCAGATACAACAAACTTCAGAAAGATTAAAAAGAATAAATGGGAAATTAAGCTATCATAAATTAAAAATTCAAGAACATAGCAAGAAAAAGAGAATAAGAAAGGAAAAACCTATTCTTTCTAATCATCAGTTCCAAAAGTTCTTTCTTTCTTTTCATCTTTTTTGCACAAAGTAAATAAGAGTTTTTGAGAAATATCTCTCCTGAACCTTCCCATTAGACAATTTGTTCATTTCTGCTAAATCAACTCTGTGTGATAAAGTCCTGAGTCTACAGTAGACCCAGTCTATAAAACCTTAGGCTACAAGCTTCTTTCTCTCCCTTACGATGCATCTCCACGAGAAATTAGTGCTCTTTGATACCACTTTAACTGCCATGGCTCAGTGCCGTGGAATCATGGGAGCTGTAGTTTGGTGAGGCATCAGCACTCTCTGACAACTCCCATGATTCTATACTATTAAACCATGTCACTTAAAGTAGTATCAGATTGCATTGATTATGTATATAATGCAGAAGCACTCCCAGAGGATGGAAGCAACTACTGAGAAGGCTCTCTCATGTCCTCACCAAGTGAGTCTGTGATAATAGTGGGAACCACAAGATGCAGAACCAATCTTAAGGAATGGGGCTACAAAGTGGAGTCCACAACATGCGACTGTGAAGAAGAGCAAACTATAGACCACTTATTACAATGCAGTCTGAGCCCCGCTACATGCACAATGGAAGACCTCCTTACAGCCACACCAGAGACACTCCAAGTAGCCAGCTTCTGGTCAAAGGAAATTTAGTACAATGCCAAGTTTTTAACCCTGTTTGTGATTTTTCTATACATTATAACTGTATTGTCAATTCACTTCTGACACAATAAGTAAATAAGTAGTGGGAACAAGAGAAAACCTTCCTCTACAGATATAATATTTCAGATAGTCTGGACCTGTATCATGGTCATATTTAAAAACTCCATAACAACATGTTTTCCCTAAATCAATCTGCAAAACATGCTGAAGCTTAGCAAAAGAGTATGAGGTGAACTATGTATTAACTTCTAATTAAAATGCATATTATCTTACAAAGAGCTGTTACCACTTTAACTGAAGTAAGAATGGCACTTGAGAAATAAATAAATAAACTGAGCTTCCATGGAGCTTCAGCAGGTGACCTCAACATTTTCTCTGACAAGCTCCTAGAGCTGTGCTCCCCACTTGGAGAGAAAGGGAAAGTACGTAAGGCAGAAATGTTAATCTGCTCATATTTCCTGACAAAAGGCAGCACTTTAAGCTTTCTTTCTTCATCAAACAGTGGGTTGTCTGGATCCATTGTGGACTATCTTGGAAATGTGATTACCTTGGAAGTACTTTAAACCTGAAAATCAGATAACTACATTTCTATTAAAACTAATATTTTTTTATACCCAGAATGGAATATGTACCCTTAAAATAATCCTCCTCATGTGTCGTCAAAGCAACCCTGTGAGAAAAGGATCTGTGATGGTAAGCTGAAACTGGAGAAGAGCAACTCAGAGTGTATCGACATGGTAGAACTAATGCAGTTTGACACTACTTTAACTTGCATGGCTCAATGCTATGGAATCCTGGGAACTGGAGTTTTACAAGCTCTTTAGCCTTCTCTGCCAATGAGTGGTGTGGCCTCACTGTGATAACTGTGATATATGGATTGAATTAAATTGTATGATTGGTATATGATCGGGATGGCAAAGACTGAAGATACCATCCCAAGATGATTAAAAAACAAAGGAGATGAAGAATTCATGAACTGCTGAACTGTGATAAAAAGTTGCTGATGAGAACTGCTGACATTACCAACCTAGTGAACTGTGGTTGAAAACAATAGGTTTACATAGTCAAAGACAATAACTCTTTCAGTTAAAGAAGTCAAACAATGGTTCCTTATGTTAAGAAGGAAAGACAACTTCTGTCCAGAACTGGTAAAATCAGCATGTTTTAACTGGACAACAAGTTTACAACTTCAGCAACAGCAGAAATGCTATACAAGAGATTGTCTTACTTTCCAAAAGTGTGGCAGTCTGTAGGAACACAGGGTCTGCACACCCGCCTCTTTCTCCAGGGAGCAGTGAAAGGTAGTGTACCAGCAGAATGGCAGATTTGTGAGGAATGCAATCTGGCCCATGCTGGGTCTCTTCTCCAGGAGTAGAAAGAAGAAATGGCAGTGTATACATGAATGTATGTATGTGAATGCTGATTGAAGTGGAATATCCCCTTTGTTAGTATAGCCAATGTAGCTATATAGTCTGTATGTCTACCTTCTTTCTTTGTAAAGTGCCTGATATACGCTGTCTCACTGAAAATGGAATAAAAAAACATTTTAAGTTATTTTAAGTATTCATGACATCACCAAACTATAACTCCCATATTCCATAACATCGAGCCATGGAAGTTAAAGTAATGCCAAATTGTATTCATTCTACAGTGTATATGAACCTTAAGTTTCACCAAACACAGGCAATATCATTTTATTTAGCTACAACAGAGAGTAAATATTTCTGACAAAAATGAATATTACTGTAACATATCATCTTCTCTATTTAAAATATTGGTTTATGTGGTAAGATGGGATGTGGTACCTCAAAAAGGATCCTCTAGAGACCTTATTTCAGTTAGTCAAAGCATAATGAATAACTGAAATAGCAACTGTAATCTTTCCTTCTTTGCATATGCTGGCAATACATTCTTATTGATGTTATGAGAATCTTACTTTATCATATTGCCTTTGTTAATTAATTCATATACTCTAAAATACTCAACTACCAACTATGTCTGACAATAAGTAATAAATGCTCAAAGGCTTTCAAGCCGGTTACTGCAGGGCTCTCTTGAACTTTTTCCCACCAGAGAGAAAGCTTTCCCATTATGAGTCTGTTTGCATTATGATCCTCATTATATGTTTTTTCAGATTCCTCTTCCCTCAAGCCTTTCTCATTTGCTGCCTACTGGCATTTCCCCATAATCGTTCCTTTGAGAAAATTGTGATAAGGTGCCTGATATACATGGAGATTCTTATAATGAAATTTTGTGGATGCATGAAAGGAAGGAAGACAACCTGAAAAACCATATGGCTTACTGAGTCTCCTAGGATCTCCATGATTACCCTGTGGCTTTCCATTGATCCATGGATCACTCTTGTAGAACTATGCAGTTACTTGGTTTTCTTGCCAAGTTATATTAGTTCTATACAATGATACCATGGAGATTTTTTAAAGCATGTCTATTTTCAGACGTGCACTAAAAAAGAGATAATACGTACTGCAGGCTTCTATACTCTCTCTAGTCGTCTGTACTTCTAATGGCTTTCTGTCCCTAAAACACATGCCTGGCTCTCTTTTCAGTACTGAGTACTTTCTCTGAAGAGTGCAAAAGGAAATGGATTTTACAAAATCTGGGTTAGTGGATAATAGAGAGCTTGCTGGCCAAAGTTAATAGACAACTCCCTGCAGATCAATGACACAGCTCTTACTTTTATAACTGAAGATCCTGGATTTGTGTGCCAGGAGCAACCTCTCTTGCTAATTAATTGAGCAAGTATTGCAAGGGGTTGTTTGAGGGCCTCAGCACATTGGTAACTGCGAATAAGCCTCTAGCAGTGACAAAACCAGAACTACGAGTCCAGCTTTCCTTTGATTTGGGGAGCAAGAAGGAGCAAGGGAAAAACACTTTCTATTTTATACTTGTACATCTACTGTCTTTATGATCACTTACTTTAAACCAGGGCCACAAGCTTCAAGTGATTTACAGCAAGCTCATTTCAACCCAGAATTTAGTCCCCTTGAGGCTGGATCTACACTGCCCTACACAGTATCTCAGGACCTGATCCCAGATTATCTGCTTTACTGGGTTATCTGAATCTACGCTGCCAGATAATCTGGGATAAGCAGATAATCTGGAATCAGATCATGAGATATAAGGCAGTATAGATCCAGCCTAAGATGAATGTGTCTTGCTCCTTAGTCACTGTGTAGCTTTAAGAGGCAACATGCCAGCATCAAACAGTGACACTACAACCCAGTTATCTTAGTCCAGGCTGCAATTGAGTATTGATTTTTCAAAAACATTGGTGCATCCAAATCAGGTAACTAGAGGCAGAATCAAACAAACAAGTCTACAGTACAGGAAATTGTATTGTTTTTTAATAAAAGAAAAAAGAAATGCTTTTTTATTTTAGACTCTTCATCACACTGGAAAGTCACATTAACATTACTATGAAATAAGCTTATTTTTCTAGTTATATATCTAAACAATGGATTATCTAAAAGTTCATCTCCCACCTTTTCTGAAATGCATATTCATATCCAGCAATATTTTTGTTATCAGTTCCCTCTTTCTTCTCGTTATATGTTCTAAACAATTTGGGGGCTCCTTCAGCTTAATGAAGTTCCAGATGGTGTTGGTTGAAAAACGGCTGGGATAGAGATGTGTTGTACTGCTAAAGAAGGAAGACACCCTGGAGTGCTGCTTGCTGGGATGGAAGCTGAGGTACAAACTGAGCGGGCAAGACACAATGAACAAAAAAAAAAAATCAGGAGACCAGACTCCACATTCTAACAGATGGCCAGCTAGTTTATGTAGTAGCACATGGAGCTTTGTCCCCTGATTTTTTTTTTACTTTTCATAACATCATATAATCATAGACACAGGAAGTTCTTCCTAATGTTTATGTGAAATCTATTTTCTTGCAATTTGAATCCATTGCCCTATGTCCTAGTCTTCAGAACAATAGAAAACAAGCTTACCCCCTGTCATGTCCCCTCTCAGTCTTCTTTTCTCCAAGCTAAACGTAACTAACTCAGCTGTTCCCCATTGGGGTTGGCTTCCAGAACTTTTACCATTTTGGTCGTCCTTCTATGGACATGTTCCAGCTTGCCAATATTATTCTTGAATTGTGGTGCCCAAAACTGGAAGCAAGATTCCAGGTGAGGTCTGACCAAAGCAGAATGGAATGGGACTATGATTTCCCTCAATCTAGACCAGTGGTTCTCAACCTGGGGTCCCCAGATGTTTTTGGCTTTCAACTCCCAGAAATCCTAACAGCAGGTAAACTGGCTGGGATTTCTGGGAGTTGTAGGCCAAAAACATCTGGGGACCCCAAGCTGAGAACCACTGATCTAGACACTATACTGCTATTGATGCAGCCTAGAATCGCATTGGCTTTCCTAGCTGCCACATCGCATTTAATCTGTGAGCAGATATTCGTTCTCTCCTTAAGATAAAATGGATACTGAGGTTGTGGAGGACAGAACATGATCATGGCAAAGTTACTTTTTAGACTACAATGCACTGAATCTCCCATCCAGCATAGTCACACTGGATGGATGATTTTGAGAATTATAGTCCAAAAATAACTTGTCCATGTTTTGTGCGTAAAGAACAATCGTAGGAATCATAACTTGGGATTGGGCAGAGAGATAAGCAATTTAATAGCAGCTGGGCTCACCAGAACCCAACCCCTCTTCTCCAATCCCCAGGAGAGTACAGCCTGGAAAACTGTATGTTTATTCCTCATGGAGTCAGAACAGAAAGAACTGAAGGGCTCTATGACAACCCCAGAGATGGTTAAAGAGACTGAAGACTTTAAAAACGATAGTTATTCCTCATTTGTTTCTTATATAAATGTGTAGCTGTGGCTGATGCTTAATGGAGCATTTTGAATGATATTGCAAAGGGCTGCCACTTGTAGCAACATCTTGCAACATTGCAAGAGCTCACCTACAATCTCATCACATTGAGGTTGAAAAGCATATTCTGTGTGCTTCTCTCAGGACAGAGCATATTTCTTCCTTGGCAACAGAAGAAAGAGTAAAGAAAACAGAAAGAAAATAGAGGGGAGGGGGATTAGAGGGTGAAGAGAAGCCACAGCTGGAAGAAAAAGAGTTAGAAAATCAAAGATAAGCAGATAGGAAAGAGTACCCCTGAACAATTCCAATTGAAATGGAAGAACAGAAGACTGCAATCACTTCTGATAGTTACATCTGATAAGACTGCAATCACTTCTGATAGTTACCCTGTTTCCCCTAAAATAAGACATCCCCAGAAAATAAGACCTAGTAGAGGTTTTGCTGAATTGCTAAATATAAGGCCTCCCCCAAAAGTAAGACCTAGCAAAGTTTTTGTTTGGAAGCATGCCCGCCGAACAGAACACCAGAACATGCAGGTTTGGTAAATGTACATACCATAGATTGTTGTACATGGAAATAATGGTAGTAACAATAAATTCTTGATAGGATTCACAGTTTATCTGGTTATGCTAGTTTGTGATGACAACTACTGTACAGGATATAATAAATGTTCATTTTTTTGTTCATCGATAAATGTGAATTCTTCTTCATGGAAAAGTAAGACATCCCCTGAAAATAAGACCTAGAGCATCTTTGGGAGCAAAAATTAATATAAGGCACTGTCTTATTTTCGGGGAAACACAGTACTTCTGATAGTCACTTCTGATAGTTATAGTGTTTTCAGTGTTTTATTGTACAATGTTTTATGCTGATTTTATATTGGAAACCGCCCTGAGTCCCTTTCGGGAGAGAGGGCGGTATACAAATAAACTTTTACTTACTTACTTACTTACATACATACCGTACATCTCCAACACAATTAACACAGAGGCTGATCAGTACAAAGCTTCAGGAGAAACACAGAGAGGCCAGAAAAGAGAACAGTCCCAGCCATTATGACAGAGTTTGCCACCTTATCATATTGAAAAGTTTCCCAATCATAGAACACTTCAGCCTCTTTTCAAGCATGGAGAAGCACTGAGCTCATCACATGATTTAAACTACTACTGACTTTCATGCATAGCCCTCTATGGCTGAAAGCGGCAGAAGTGTCCTGAAAGGAGGGAACTCCAGCAATCAACCTCATCACATTGAAAAATTTCCCCTGATAGGACACTTCAGCCTCTTTTCAAACATGGAGAGGCACTGAGTTCATCACATATTCCAGGGTTGAAAAGAGGCTGAAATGTCCTGAAAGGAGGGAACTCTGAACAGCAATTGTGTTCCAAGCTCCTACCTCTTATCACATTGTACTCCCCTGTTTACAACTGAAAAACAGGTGTGATGGGAACCATCACAGTTTCTCGTCCTGTTTCATTGCCCAACTGTCAGCCATGGTTTTAACCTGGATCACTATCTCTTGTATTCTATGGGCTTTGATGCAGAACTATAGAATCCCATGGACAGCAATGGTTTTAATCTGGATCACTGTCTCTTGTATCCTATGGGCTTTGATGCAGAACCATAGGATCCCATGGAACGCAATGGTTTCAATCTGGATCACTGTCTCTTGTATCCTATGGGCTTTGATGCAGAATCATAGGATCACATGGAAAGCAGTGGTTTTTAACTGATATCAGTCCCCTTTAATGTTAGGGGCTTTAGGCAGGGCAAGGGATCTCTTGGGTTTTGGATATTGTTGTTTCTCCTGATTAAAAACAAAAAAAATAATACTGATCTTGTGATGAATGTAAGATGAATGTGTTGCTAGCTCTTAAGCTTCCATGTGCAAGTGTGATGGGAAGGCAGAACATGAAAGGGACTGCTAATGATATAAGAGGGGTGATTCTCTACTCTTAAAGGGATGGTCACCCATTCTTTCCCCTCTCAGTGTGATGCGGTAGTTGGTTTGATGATATACCAGCACTTCAGAAAACAAACAGAACAGGATAAAAGGCAAATAGAGAAACCTACCTAATAGATTAATTCAGTCCCGTATGGACTTCTCTTCATTTGAAGCCAAGTTCATTATAATTTCCAATAAGCTTAGGCTTTGACTTTATTCAATATACATGGCAAGTGGGCTGTGTTGGCTATATTCTCCTCCCATATATACTAGTGATGCTTTTCTGGACTCATTGCTAAGACTAGAGTAATAAGTCAGTCTTGGTGTAGTGTACTGAACTGCAGAACCTGGCCTATACGCTCAAATATTTGGCAATTCATTTCAACTGTCTATATAAAAATTGACTAAATTGAAAATTTGGCCTACTGTGATGATAATAACAATAAAGAGAGTTGTCAGCTAGAGAAAGCTCATTCAGTTCCACTAAAGGGCATTTGGCAAAGAGTGTTAGATTAGAAATATATCACCAGAAATCAGATACTCAGCAAAGTTTAGTTGAATGCCCAGTTAAACTATTCCCATGGAGCATTAAATTCCAATTGGAAAAAGGCAGAAAGAAATAGCCCATCCATTATCTAAACTGCTGTTCAGAAATATTAGTATTGGTGTAATGCTTACATTGTTGTTTTGTTTTTTGTTCATCTAAGTGTGACTAATTGAAATGACAAGACTGGACAAAGTTTAGCCTGGAGGCAGCATGCAACCCTCCTCAAGCCATTTTACACCTTCTGGTCCGCCATCTCATATGTTTTGGGGTTTTTTCTGGGAAAATTTGATGAATATTCAGGGTAAGTGAGCTAAAGTGGATAGGAATGGAACACAATGTTTTACTCAGGTAATAAAAATTTAGGATAAATGAGGTGGCATTCATTCAAAGTGCTAGCTTTGGCCTATAAATCCCTAAATAGTTCCAGTCCAGCTTACCTGTGCAAACACATCTCTCCCTATGAGCCAGCTAGATCACTAAGATATACCGGGGAGGCCCTGCTCTCTGTCCCACTGCTTTCGTAGGTGCGCTTGGTGGGGACGAGGGACAGGGTCTTCTCGGTGGTGGCCCTTTGGCTGTGGAACTCCTTCCCCAGGGAGATCAGATTGGCCCCCTCCCTCCTAGCTTTTAGAAAACAACTTAAAACCTGGTTATTTAATAAGGGATTCGGTGAATGACATAAATATGGAAATTTGGAAGTAGTTAAAGATATCATCGGGATTCTGCAAGGCCTAAATGTTTTATGTAATATGTGTGACTGTTGTTTTACAGTTTTATAATTTTAATGGTCTTAATCTATTGTTGTTGTTTTGATATGTGTTGTTTTATACATGTAAGGCATTGAATTTTGCCATTGATTATGTTGGGAACCACTTTGAGTCCCCCTAGGGGTGAGAAAAGTGATATATAAGTGCAATAAAATAATAAATTAATAGTGAAGTAAGATGTGACTAAAACAGTGAAGAGATATCACACGTTGTCTAATCAAATCATATCAATTAAATAATTTAACCATAATGCGTGATAGATTTATTTTGGAGGTTATCATGGAGCTTATCTTTATACTTAGGCAATCCTTTGTAGGCCGAAGATGATGGTCCTCCGTTTCTGGTGTCTTGGGGGTGTGTCTGTAGGTGGCTGAAGAGACTTATTCTTGATCTACATGTTCTCCCGCAGTGAGGACATCGGTTTCCAGGTGGAAGGCGGTCTCGGTCAGGGTTGGCTTGACGTGCCTTCCTCTTGGCACATTTCTCCCTTAAGCCCTCCATTCGTGCCTCTTCGAACTCCGCAGCACTGCTGGTCACAGCTGACCTCCAATTAGAGCGCTCAAGGGCCAGGGCTTCCCAGATCTCAGTGTCTATGCCACAGTTTTTAAGGTTGGCTTTAAGCCCATCTTTAAATTTCTTTTCCTGCCCACCAACATTCTGTTTTCCGTTCTTGAGTTCGGAGTAGAGTAGCTGCTTTGGGAGACGGTGATCAGGCATTCGGACAATGTGGCCAGTCCAGCGGAGTTGATGGTGTAGGAGCATCGCTTCAATGCTGGTGGTCTTTGCTTCTTCCAGCATGCTGACATTTGTCCACCTGTCTTCCCAAGAGATTTGCAGGATTTTTCAGAGGCAGCGCTGATGGAAACGCTCGTGGAGTTGAATGTGACATCTGTGGACTGAGCTTATCATGACTCTCCCAAAAGAGATAAGGACCATGCACATGTGTATTCATATCTACTTGATTACACAATGCTGGGACAGTGAACCTGTTCATCAGTAATCTTGCAAGCATTGTAAGTTGAAACATGGTCTAGTTTTGCCATGCTCGGGCCCTTGTCATGTTTTATCACTTTCATCAAAGATACAATGAATAAGGGAAGAGCAATGTCCTTTGTATTAAAAGGGAGGGAGGGAGGGAGGGAGGGAGGGAGGGAGGGAGGGAGGGAGGGAAGATACCTATTTTAGTTAAAAGGTAGCTAACAGCCAACTATCTTCTGGGCTTCATGAGCGTATATTGGCTGGAAAAGCCGCAACAAGCAGTTTAATGATATGAGCAGAAAATTTCAGTGTAAGCACTTTAAAAGGCAAGGAAAAAACTAAGTGTAGGTGAAAGGCTCTGCAGTCTTCTGGGTTGTAGGGCCATCTGCATGTGAGAACAAAATTCAATTTCTCTTAGCTCTTCTTAATGACATTGAACTATTTATAGTGCAGTGGCAATGGATTCGTTGGTGGTAGGTAAGGAAGCACCTTACGACATAATTAATGCAGTTAATAAAAAGATTTAAAGGAAGGGGGCAAAATACTGGCTTTGCAAAGGCAAGTTGTTGTAGTAATTTACACAGGAAATGTTCATAGGGGTGCTTTAAAATTGATTTCACAGCATATTATGTGTAAAAGGCCAAAGTCTACATTATTAATCAGGGTTATAGCAAAGATAAGAGTTTAGGGCAAAAAAGAATATTTTCTGAATGTGCCAAACACCCCTTTGACCGTATTATATGAGTCTACACTGACCGTTTAATGCAGTTTGCTGTATTATATGGCAGCGTAGATGGGTTCAACGTTACAGACAAAAATAAATTATCCCACCCTACATTTTGAATTCCAAACAAAGAGTTCTTTCTGACTTTCAGTTTCTACCTCCCCCCTTTCTTCCCCCCCCCCCCCCCCCGGCCCGGGCATTTCTCCAAAACCTGGAAAAGTTACTTTTCATGACCATTTTCTTAAGGATGTAAATGCCTTGGGATGTAATTCTTTGGTAATTTCATTCTTGACAAAAACATAAGTGATTTTTACAATTTTCCTCCTGTAGCAAGAAAATCCTCAAAACCTGATCAGTTTTTGAAAACTATCTGCAGTTCAAGACATAGGTAAGGTTTCCCCTGACGTTCAGTCGTGACTGACTCTGGGGGTTGGTGCTCATCTCCATTTCTAAGCCGAAGAGCCGGCGTTGTCTGTAGACACCTCCAAGGTCATGTGGCTGGCATGACTGCATGGACCGCCGTTACCTTCCCGCTGGAGCGGTACCTATTTATCTACTAACATTTGCATGTTTTCAAACTGCTAGGTTGGCAGGAGCTGGGGCTAGCAGCGGTCGCTCATTCCACTCCCGGGATTTGAACCTGGGACCTTTCAGTCTGCAAGTTCAGCAGCTCAGCGCTTTAACACACTGCAAAAAAAAAAAGTCTGTACTGAAAACGACATTTCAGCGACAACAGAAAGAAGTCACAGACATTATTTATGCTAATCAGTGCTTTAAAATCACAGTAGTTGACCTAACACTAGAACACATATGGTAGCTGCCTTTCTATCTATAAACATTCATGTGATGGACTTAGCCAGTTATGGGGCAAAATCGTAGCTAGTCATCATTCACTCACCTGATGCCACCTTAAATTCATCTTTTGGGGAGCCATTGTTGTCCAATACCGTTGCCATCATGGATTTACATGAATTTGTCAGAGTATCTGTTTTTGTTTGTGTGTTGTTGTTTTTTTTTTTTGTTTTTTTGTTTTGTTTTTTTGGAGGATGGTCCAGAGATGTGATTCACCGTTAAATGCCCTTGCAAGGTCAATGAATGCTATGTACAGAGGTTGATTTTGTTCCCTGCATTTTTCTTGGAGCTGTTGTGCAATGCAAATCATATTCATTGTTCCTCTGAAGGGGTGGAAAGAGCTCTGGGATTCTGGGAGAATGTCTTCTGAAATAGGTAGAAGGCAGTTTGCAAGGATTCTGGTGACAATTTTCCAGCAGAAGTTAGAAGGGAGATACCTTGATAGTTCAACATACATATAGTAGCAATTAGAGGAAAGGTCTAGAAGAGAAAGAGAACATTCCTTTTTCTTTTTTAACATTCCCAGGTTCCTGAATCCTCAGTGCCACGCAGTTATTGCTGTTCAGTCCTGAATAAAGTATATTAAGTAGCAACACTTCTGAACTTTGTTTCACAACACGTATGTGGAGATACAAAGTGACTTATACAGTGCTGTTACTGCCACTGCTCTAGACTTAACTGTCATGCAGTATAAAGGATGGTGGATGTGTTGTGAATCTATTGCTTTGGTAAAGACAATAATGGAGAACTAAGAGATAATGGGATCAACCATGCTTCAGGGTTAGTCTATGTATAATGAACTCTTGAACCTTGTTTCCTTTTTTTTAGGTTAAATCTTTTTCAGGGGAGTAGGAGGATAGGTTGATTTCTACATCTTGAAGCTTCATGTTACACTAGTTACAAAAGCAAGGTAAGTTAAAGACAAGTCTTGTTTTTAGTAGATTGCTTTGCCACAGAGTTATCGATTTAATAGTAAAGAAGGGGTGAGGAAGAAGAAATGCTTTTTAGAGAAGAAGAGAAAAAGGCTTCAAGTGATATCCAAATGGCTTAAGACACAATGCACTTGACTCATAGCCAGGATTTTGATTCGGGGTGGGGGGGTGGGGTGGGAGGCTGATCATGATATGAATAAACTTAACAGTTTATTCATATGGCTGTGGCGCAGGTGGGAGAGCAAGCCAACTACAATTAACTGCAATGAATCACTCTGACCAGGAGGTCATGAGTTCGAGCCCCGCTCGGAGCCTATGTTTGTTTGTCTTTGTTCTATGTTAAAAGGCATTGAATGTTTGCCTATATGTGTAATGTGATCCGCCCTGAGTCCCCTTGGGGTGAGAAGGGCGGAATATAAATGCTGTAAATAAAATAAATAAATAAATGATAAATAATACCAGTAAGGCCTTCTCGCAGACCATCCTGAGAATTTCGGGGGGGGGGGGTGTGACCCCCCCCCCCCCCCGGCTACATGCCTTGAGGCATTTTCCACAAGCTATTTTATAGACTTAGATTTACTTAGGATAGATTAATATACTTTGTAATGAAACATTTGCATTCAAAAGCTATAACAGCATGTTATGTAAAATGGAGATAATGACATGCTGAGATCATCTATAATTAAGCAGTGGTCAGATGATACTCTCAGTTTTCAGAGATTCATCTGTCAGTGCTCTGTTTGAAACAGCTTCATTGTGACATCCTTAAAAATTACTTTCTAACTTTCTGCAGACATTTATAGGATATGCCCAGCCATTAAGCGAAGGGGCTGGAATGCTGTCTAATGCCAAGGACACAGCTAGGGATCTAACCAGATAATTAATGAATAGTCTAACTAGACCATTAATTAATAAACAATCTGTCCTACAAATGATTAATAAACTATCTGTCCTGCCTTTATTCAAGCGTGAGACTCATATTAAAGGGGTTCTATAACCTCAGTTGAGAATATTTTCCATTCAACAGCAAGACTTTGAGATGCGTGCCTCAAGAATGAGACTTGCAATCAAGCCTATATTTATCTTCCACTGACAAATCATAAAACAAAATGCAACCCTTGAGTCACAACCAGGTTTCTGGCTCAAACCCACTGAGAAAGACAAGACCTTCTGAATAGCAGTAGTTTATTTTATTTATTTATTTATTTACAGTATTTATATTCCGCCCTTCTCACCCCGAAGGGGACTCAGGGCGGATCACATTATAACACACATAGGGCAAACATTCAATGCCCATAAACACATCAAACAGAGACAGAGAGAGACACGCAGAGGCAAGTTAACCTTCTTCTGAGGGGATGTTCGATTCTGGCCACAGGGGGGAGCAGCTGCTTCATCATCCACACTGACGGCACTTCCTCATACCAGGTCGTAAATTAGTTAATCTTGCCTCCCCACTTTTTATAAGTGGTACCTTATCTCCTACTTGATAGATGCAACTATCTTTCGGGTTGCTAGGTCAGCAACGAGCAGGGGCTATTTTTTATTTTTAATTGACGGGTGCTCACCCCGCCACGGGCTGGCCTCGAACTCATGACCTCATGGTCAGAGTGATTTAAGGCAGCTGCTCAACAGCTGCGCCACAGCCCGGCCCCTAGTTTACTTTCAAGTTTACAAGGAACAAAAGATAAGAAACAGAGAAAAACTGCAAAAGTTATCTATGAAGTTGATGTCTCCCACCATTTACAATCCTGGCCTGGTTTGTGTCAAAAGGTGCTTTGAACACCTTTGTCCCTTGTCCTTACTCAAAGTTAGTTCAGAGATTCTGGGCCCTAAGTACTTTTGGAAGTGAGCTACCTTCTGGTGTACTCCAACTAGCAGGTAGAAGAAGAAGGGGTAGATAACGAGTTTATGTTTGTTGTGATAGCTGAGACCCCCGCTTTTAAATTCATCTGACCTGCAGCGAGGGGTTCCACAAATCCGGATCGCCTGCAAAGTGGGAGAACGTTCAGACCGCAACAAATTATTATTATTAAATTCTTTTCATTGCTTTCCCCAGCCCTAACATTGTAACTAATCCTTAAATAAAAAGTATCCTTTCCTTTTAACTTGAAATCCTCTCCAGTGGTTTTTTTGTATCCTTTTTGACTCCCTTGCATGAAACCCCCCCCTCCTTCCTCCATTAACCTCGCCACGTTCTCCTTGCCATTGGAACGGAACAAATTGGACCATAACTTCATCAAAAATACTCCAAGCATGCCTATCTCTTATATTTAACACTCTTTGAGGCTCCTGGTTCCGGCACCACCAACAGCGCCCGAATGGGTCCAGTTTGAAGCTCCAAATCAGCTGACTGTCAAAAAAAGCCGGTTCCGTTTGCCTCTTTCTCCGCAACAGCCGCTTCTCGGCTCTCACGGCTGGCGGGCTGTTTCCAGGGACCCTGGGCTTCTCTCCAAGGCTGCTGGTGGTGGACTGCCACCCTCCCAGAGAGAGAGAGAAATATAGTTTCTTCAAGGACCAGCTGCGATCCTTGCAATGACAAGAACTCCCGGACGGACTTCTTTCATTCATTCCTTCATCTACATTATTATGAATGACCGGACTTCTCATTCATATCCTTGTCTTCAGTTCTGTGAATCGCCGGGCTACCAAGAAAAGAAATCAACCAGAATCCCTTCACTTTGTTATTTTCATGAACCTCCTATTGCCTGAACTGCTTATGAACTTTCCATGAATTGCATGCTTATATGTTTATGAAATATTGGAATTAATTCTTTATTAACTGTTTAACCAAAGGTAACTTGGTCTATGGGTTCCCTGGAAGACCCCCAAACCCACATATTTCCCTTTTATATATAATATATTACAGAAAAAACCTGGGTTTCTTCCTTCACTTTAAAACCGGAGGGAATCTGAATCTCCTCCCGGTCCTCAGGAAACCCGCGATATCGCCAGATTGTTTACCCCCCCCCCCCCCAGCCTATACTTCCACTCAGAACTCACTCAATTTCGCACCAAGAATCACCCTAATTCATATTTATGTCTAAAATCGCCTAACCTTTAAAAGACAACCAACAGAGATCATTTTTTACCATTTCTTCTCCGATCATCAGCTGATTGTCAAACCTGCGTTCCTTGCCTAAATCGCCTCCCGCCGTGCGCTATTAGCGCAGGAAAGGAAAATAAGCTATAAACACTAATATTCAGTATATTTTTCGGCAATTTTGGGTGGAAATTGATAAGATATGATTTTCTATATCCCCTAGTATATTTTAATCAAGGAAGGCACAGTCTGAACTCTAGCTGACCTTCACCATAAAGATTTAATCTATGTTGCATCTGCATGGCCCATAGCGAGAGATTGAGTCACTCAGATCGGAGCAGCCCCACGGGTGATAAGATCTCATATGGTAACGTTGACCACAATCCCATCCTGGACCCCTGGGGAGCCAAAATGAAGACTCCCCACTGGTCCTGTCTCCGTAATCCCATAGTGTCAATATAAACTGACATCTCCACCATACCTCAAGGTATTCATGAACTGTGTATGTGCGTAAAGGACCCCGGACATCCCAAATGACCCTATTCAAAAACAGCAATAATCTTAAGATTATCTTGGAAGGCGCTAGCCTCAGGTGGTCGCTTTTGCATAAGATAACTCCAATGATTCATTCACCAGAACCCATTGTCTAGCTGATTCCCGCCTTCCCCAACCTGATTGGCCCCGACAGAGGCGAAGGTTGTCCCTCATTGACTGAGACGCAGAGCGGGAATCCTAGCTCCCGCCTAGTGTGACACTCTCGACCTATCAGCAGCCAGATGAGCGAAGGGACGGGGCGGGAAGTTCAAATAGACTTCAAACTTGAAAAATGTATAAAATGGCTTTATTTCCAATGTATCGTTACATCTTGCATGTCGATCTATCGCTGCTCGATGTCCATTCAGCTGAATCGCTTTAATAAACACTTTGACGGTTTTTCCTTCAACTTGGCAGAGCTTTTCCTTTCGGTCTCAGGTAAATTATAATCCGGTTCATTTCCTACTTTACGGTGGGCTCGCCAAGGTTCGTTCCCTCTTCTGGGAGACGGATTGGATCTCCCTCACAGGGCAGATCCCTGCTAAATCGCGGTCTCGATAACAGTTGTACTATTTTTTTCTTGGAAGGGGCCGTATTATATGGGGGTGTCATAACAAACAATCCAAACAGTAAGTGGCAGAAGCAGAATTCTGAAACTCCTTTTGGCATCTGCTCTCCTAGATAAAAAGGGATGGCATCCTAATAGAGATTTCAGTCTAGAAGGGCAGGTTCTGCTATTAGAGATTGCAATCAGCAGTGATTCAAGATAGGGATGCTATAGCCAGAAATTCTCTAATAGTACTAAAATGGTTCAACTCTTTTATCTTTTAATAAGAGAAGGCATTTCCAATCCCTCTTCTTTGTTCCTTCTCCTCTTTGGCTAGATTTGCAGACAGAGTAAGATTAGTTACCATACAGATCACTCCCTCTCTTCCTACCTTTTTTTCCTGCTAGTGCCACTTTGAGTGAACGCACCATGAGCAGCATGCTATAGTCTTATGAATGGGATCTGACAAAAATGATTACCAAGTAAAATGACATAACTCTCACTCTGTGCGTAACTGAGAGTAGACTGCTGGGATTTTTCATTGCTTTCACCAAGTGGTGGAATATTATCTTTTCATTGTTAGAAAAGCTTGTATGGGACAACATGGCAAAAGCATCTTGGAATGCAAGATACTGAGATAAGAGAAAGTGCCAGTTAGCATGAACAGAAAATGTTCGCTTCTGAAGGCAGCCTAGCTTCTAACTATGAACTAACTCCTCATCAGATGAGGTGATCTTAGCATCCTAGGACACTTTCACCCCATCTAGGGGATGGGGACAGACACCAACTACCACACAACATTGTGTGATATCCAGTGGAGGCCCTGCCCACAATTGGGGTGAAAGCGTTGCCGTAGGCTTCCATCCCAACATGGCTTAATTAGATTGGCTGGTGGAAATGACCTGAGTGAAGACTTCAGTTTTCATCTGGGTCAGGCCCTGGGGTATTTAAGGCCCTCTTGGAGCTCAGAGAGGCAATTGTCGTTCTGAATACCATCTCGTCCATCAACCTTAATTTGCTTGAATTTACTTGTGAGAATTTGTGTTGCTATGTGTTTGCTCCATTTTCTCATTACTTTGGGGGGATGGTGTAGGTCAGAGAGTCAGGAATTACATTTATTAACAATTGATCAACTCAATTTAAAGCTGTAATAATAGAGTTGTGGCCAATTGAATGTAGTGTGTTACAGGGCAGTCACACCCTGTAAAACGCAATTATCTCAACTGAGACATTCTGAATAAGATGGCAAGACATGCAATGTCTTCCAGAACTTACAAAGATTACATTTTGGACTATAGCTACCAAAACTTTCCTTGCCAGCATGCTCAGTGTCTATTCTGGTTGGAGAATTATTACCTTGTAGTCCAAAAAGTATTCTCTAATCTCCATATCAAAATATCAGTTGGGAAATTGTCTTTCTACTCCATAGAAAGAGAAACACCTGATGGGTGGCAAAAAGAAGTCAAACTGAGCTAAATATATAGATTGATAGGATATGGAGTTGTTGAGATGGCATGCTACTGCAGTTGAGATTAGATTTCTTGCACTATTTAGAGTTCTGCCTCAATACAAAAGAAGAAGAAAAATTAATCAAAATAAGCAGACCTTACAGCTGGTGTTTTTATGGAACAGATGAATGATAGACTAAAGTGAAGATCAACCGCAAGTGGCAGATCATGAAAAATTCAGTATCAAGATCTTAAAATATATCTTTCTCATGGCAAATTCCTTCTGGCAAGTGAGGAGGCTTAAAACTGTCTTTTGAGTTAATACTAAATGCCTTTGCAATGGTTTGCCGCTATGGTGTGCTGTCTCAGCAGCTGGATCCTTTCCCATCTTCTAAGAGACATCAACCATTCTCAGCTCTACTATAGAAAATCATGTAATTGTCCCCAAATGCATTTCTTACTTTGAGGCAATCACTTACTAATGAAAGTTAGTAGAGTCTGTTTGAGGCGTGACATCTTCATACACTTTGATTTTTCTAAAAAATAAAAAAGCAAAAGAGAAGACAGCATTTGAAGAGGCACGGAGTTTTCCTTTTGTGTTTTTGCGTTATGATGCAATCATTCTTATGAAACAGCTATTTTTTCTCACTGTGAAAGGCTAAATACAAGATACATCAAAGTATTGGAAATTCAAGGGGGGAAAGAACTGTAATTCAGAAATTAATCTTTAAACATTTCATTCAAACCAGGCAAAAATACATGACTTTCTTCTCTATTACACACGTTTGACCATAAATTAAATCTCAGTCCATAGTGTGGTGATACCTTTGTTAGGTAATATGATAGCCGAACGGCTCATATAATCCAGTTCAATGCAGTTAATCTGTATTCTGAAACTGCATTATATGGTAGTGTAGATCCAGCCTGAATTACAGCCATGAAATGGTCAGAATTCAATTCTAGCTTTTCCTAGTTATTATAACTTCAAAAAATAGGAATGGAGAATCATTGGATACTGCTATGGAGAGCATGAATTAAAGTAAATGTTGTATATTTAAGTGTCTTTTTGATATGTGTATTATGCTATATTAGTTCTTCACCCTTGGGACTTTCTAAAATCTTCTGAAAATGATTCATTCACATATATTGGTTATTTTTTCCTTTCCTCTATTGTGCAATCACAACACAATAGAGGAAAAGACTTCTGAATATTGTAACAAAATTGTATCAAAACCTTTACATAAGAAATGTTTTTCTATGTGAACAGAAATGGGGAGAAGGATCAGTATTGAGGTGCCATCAGGGCCGGCCCCACTCATGCGGCAGCTGACGCCGCCGCCTCGGGCGCAGGCCCGGGGGGGCGCCGTCAGGCTGGGCGGGAGGCGGGGCACCGCCCTGACGGTGCCCCGCCTCCCGCCCAGTGCGCCCTGGCCCGTCTGGCCTGCTTGAAAAGGCCAGACGGGCGAGCGGGAGTAGCGTGGGAGGCGGGGCCAGCTCTGACGCCGCTCCCCCCCCCCGCCCAGCGTGCCTTGGCCCCGCCTCCCACGCTGCGTGGGAGGCAGGGCCAAGGCACGCTGGGCGGGGGGGGGAGCGGCGTCAGAGCTGGCTCCGCCTCCCACGCTACTCCCGCTCGCCCGTCTGGCCTTCCTAGAAGGCCAGAAAGCAGCGGAGGTCCCTCCAGGCCGCGATTGCGGCCTGGAGGGACCTCCGCTGCTTTCTGGCCTGGTAGGAAAGGCCAGACGGGCGAGCGGGAGTAGCGGAGGCGGAGCCAGCTCTGACGCCGCTCCCCCCCGCCCAGCGTGCCTTGGCCCTGCCTCGGGAGGCGGGGCCAAGGCACGCTGGGCGGGGGGGGGAGCGGCGTCAGAGCTGGCTCCGCCTCCGCTACTCCCGCTCGCCCGTCTGGCCTTTCCTACCAGGCCAGAAAGCAGCGGAGGTCCCTCCAGGCCGCAATCGCGGCCTGGAGGGACCTCCGCTGCTTTCTGGCCTTCTAGGAAGGCCAGACGGGCGAGCGGGAGTAGCGTGGGAGGCGGAGCCAGCTCTGACGCCGCTCCCCCCCCCGCCCAGCGTGCCTTGGCCCTGCCTCCCACGCAGCGTGGGAGGCGGGGCCAAGGCACGCTGGGCGGGGGGGGGGAGCGGCGTCAGAGCTGGCTCCGCCTCCGCTACTCCCGCTCGCCCGTCTGGCCTTTCCTACCAGGCCAGAAAGCAGCGGAGGTCCCTCCAGGCCGCAATCGCGGCCTGGAGGGACCTCCGCTGCTTTCTGGCCTGCTAGGAAGGCCAGACGGGCGAGTGGGAGTAGCGTGGGAGGCGGGGCCAACTCTGGCCCCGCCCCCCCGCCCAGCGTGCCCTGGCCCCGCCTCCCACGCAGCGTGGGAGGCGGGGCCAGGGCACGCTGGGCGGGGGCGGGGCCAACTGTGGCCCCGCCCCCTCACTAATCGCCATGGCCCCGCCTCCCACGCAGCGTGGGAGGCGGGGCCAGGGCGCGGGAGGCGGGGCCGGTGGCGGGGGCGCTTTTCAGCACCCCCGCTTCCCATTAAAAATTATCTCCGGCCGGCCCTGGGTGCCATAGCCCCTATTCAAGGGTAGGGCATTGAGATGCTATGGCATCGGTTCAAGGGCAGAGAAGCTGAAAGAGTGTTGAACCTAGCTGGGTTACATTCATCCACATAACAGAATTATAACACTGTAATTCCACTTCAACTGTCATAACTATTTCCCATGGGATCCTGGATTGGCACTTTAGACCTCACAGCCAGAAAGCTTTGTACTAAAATCCCCAAATTTCCAAAGGATACTGCCATGGCAGCTAAAGTAGACTGAAAATTGTAATTGTGTAATTGGAAAGTGCCTTTATTATTTACTGAGTGTAAAATCTGCACTGAATTATTACTCACCCTTCAGAGAAAAAATGGTAGATATCTTTAAAGTATGACTGCTTTTCAATTACTCGTCCAATATAATTTCTTCTTGACAAAAATCTACAGAATATGACTGTAATTTCAGGGAACAAAACAAGCTGTGCAAGCACAAACAAAGGCCATAATAACTGTAAGCACTATAAAAATAATAATAAAGAAACCTGTAAGCTGACTGATGGGGGCACCAAAGGTACACTTCTTGCTATCTAGCTTAGTCACGTGTATTATCTGGTGTCAGGCCCATAGCCAGAAAAAACATTCAGTAGGAGTTGAAACTTTTTTTCTCTGAGATGACATTTCAGGTCAGTGTCTCTTGATCTGGCACAGATCTCAACAAGACCCTGAAATTACCATCATTATGCAAAGGTTCTTCACTGGTAATAGATCCTGAATCATTGCTCCCTCTTTAAATCAGTTCTTGCCAGCCACAAAGGACAATAGTTTCCACAACAGGCAGAAGTTTCCTTCTGTTTTCTTCTGCTTTCTTCTTATTTCCTTTATCTTGATGATGGGTTACATCAAGACGTTTTCAACTGTGAATTAGCAAGAAGTTTTCAGCCATGCACAAGTTGTTCTGATGGTACTCTGTTTTTTTGGTGCCTATTGAAGGCTTCTATTGCATTCTTCCAACTCACAAATGATTTAGCAACCAATGCACCAAGCTTTTGATGATCACCTTTATCCCCAAATTTTCTTCCAACCACCATACAGTACTTTCAGAGATCACTTTGTACATGCAATGAGTGGGCTAACCAGGGAAATCTGCTGAACCATTTGGGTTGAAATCTTAGATGCCTCTCCGTATCCACAGGAAATACATATCCTGGCAATGGAGTCTGTGGATTTGCACTCATTGAGCTTTCACTTGGTCATCAGAAACAGTCTTGTTCATATAAAGTTCAAGGTCTAACAATGACACAGCTTCTTCTCTTTTCTCCTGTTCCATTGGCAGGGCTTCGGTTGGATGAACCAGTGGGAGACACCTCAGTTTCCACAGTTTCCTCAGTTTTCACCTACAATCCAGGTCAAATACAACCACCACCTCGTGCCCCGCTCTGCCTTAGGCCTTGCCTGCTGGCTACCACATTTTGGCAACTTCCACTATGGCCGCTTCCATTATGTCAGCTATTGCTGCCACTGCAATGTAAATTGGTAGAAAAGATAGGTAATGATAGTGTGGATAATGAAAATGTGGTTGAGATAGTGCTTGCAGTTCTGGAGGGACTCTAATTTTTGCTTCTCATATACTTGGTGTGGGGATTTGGTTAACCAGTTAAAATTCATGAGTAAACCAGGTTTTTCTTTTTGACCTGAAAAATTCAGGGGTGGTTTTAACCCCTAAACTATCCCCTTGGCTATAGGCTTGTCTGTTGTGGTTTGTGATATCCAGGAGAAAATGTCATCCCATAATTCCTGTATATATTCATATATCCACCACAAGCCAAGTAAAGCACTTCCAATCTGAAACCTGACCAGCAGTTTGGAAGAGGTTGGCAAGGTATAATTTAATTGTTCCAGCATTTGGTGCCAAATGTGTATTAGTTCTAAATGCATTTTCTCATTGCAGTTTATACAAACTGATGCAGCTTCTTTGGCCAGATTGCCTTCCACTGTTTATCAGCATGATCACTCCCCCAAAATCCATTTCCTAAGCTGTCTTGAAATTTCCTGGTGATCTATTTTTCAGACAGCGATAGCTGTTGAAGCTGTTTTTTGGCTTGTCTTGTGACTCACTTTCAATCCAATCACAGAATTACCAGGGAGTAAGCTTCATTGAACTCAATAGGTCTCTCTTCAGAATAGATATGGATTGTGCCGTTAGTGATCAAATTGCCTTATTGCGTTATATAAATAGCAAAGCCTTATGACTGAAGACTTATAACTCAACCTACTTTTAAGATCATCCCCCCTTGTTATGTCTTTTCACTCGGTTATTGATTTTTCTCCCACCAAGATCTATCTGATTCTGTGGTTAGGTCTTATGCTGTTCATATTTTTCAGGATCATTGAACTGTGGATGGTTCAGAAAACATATAATTGGGAAAATAGAAAGAGCAAGAAGTCTGCTCTAGGGGCTTCACACTCGCACTGTGCTTTTTTTTTTTTTAAAGCATTCTGAATCTTTTCCAGGGCCTTCTTCTGAAGGAAGAAATTCAGTACCTTTCCTGTACCTTTTAACTGTCCCCGTTTAACTGAGACAGTTTAGGTTGATCCTCACTGTCCTATTTCCTCAGCTGTTATGAAAAACGTCCCAATTTTTCTCTTTAACTCACACCTCTCTTTATTTTCGCCCTTCCTCTTTGGCTTACTTCAATAGCAAAAATGCAAAAATAATTTTCATGAAATTAATTCAGGGAGGCTGAGGAGGACAGAAGGGATCGTTCCCAGCACTTTCCAGTAGGCTCAGATAAAGGCAAACATCTGCAGGCTATCCTACCTTTGGATAAATTATACTATACTTTGTGCCTCCAAATATCTTATTTGCATGATCAAAAGGAATAAACACCTTATGAAAAGCAGGGGAAGAGGATATTCCTGACACTTAAGAACTTTCCTTGAAGAGATTTTCTTTGAATCCAGATATTTGTCACAGATGTTCTCTCAATCTCTCTAACACAGATACATGGATTCTCCCCATATTTCGATTCTCCCTACAACAGTATCAACATTGTTGAGATACATCCATGGTTTAAATTTGTTTTCCTCCTCCACTTACTTGATTTTTAGATTTGCACATACCTTATAGTTTAAGTCTTTTTGAATTACTAAACCTCTGTGCATACAAGGGTTGTTCCGCGTCACAAGAAAAAAAACCCAGAAACGTCTGGAGATTGATCATAAGGAGAATGTTTTAGAGCATTCCTATTCCACAGAGCAATGCTCTGTTTCCAATAATCATTGTATGTACTTAGCGGTAGATCCCAATAAGTACCATGGGATGTACTGCCAGGTAAATGTGCAGAGAACTGTTCTGCAGCAAAAACTTTTACCATAGGAATGTCCAAGCTGAGTTCAAGAAAGAAAGAGGCACAGGGGAACATAGTGCATGCACATGTTGGATAATAGAGCATATGAAAGAATTTCAAAAGAAAATCCATCGGTGATTTATATATTATAGTAAAGCTTTTAAATGCATAAATCGCATAAAACCATGGATCATTCTGGGGGGAAATTATTTTCTGAATGCATAACCAGTACTAAAGATAATAGACCACTGTTAAGACAGAATATTGAGGTAAAATTCCTTTCCAAGTGGCAAGGGGGTTTGAAAAGGCTGTATTTAATGGGATAATGGGATTTGTAATTTGGTGAAGTACCAGCACTCTTTGGCAGAGAAGGCTAAAGCCCTTGAAAACTATAGCTCTTATGGTTCCATAGCACTGAGCCATGGCAGTTCAAGTGATGCCAAACTGCATTAATTCTGCAATGTAGATACACTCAGAGTCATCAATGCACTAATATCATTTCCTTCTCTCTTTCCTTTTATATCACTCTTTGCACTCTTTCCTTACAGCAGTGGAACCTTGCAATATCTGACAATTTCAGCCGTTATTCTATAGCAGCATTTGTCGCTTTCTTGACATAATCTTTTGAATTATTTTATATAAATAAATCATTTCTTTTTCCTCATTTGGAGACCATACCTTTATACTATTTTCTCCCTAAAATGCTGTCATGTTTCCCAGGTCCTTTTGAGGAATTATTGGGCCTTCTTGCTGAAATCCGGATTGCAAATTGCTGTTTTGAGACAGAAAGATGTTTTACAATTTTACAATTTTTCTTTTGCAATCTCAGAGGCTTTAAAATTTTGCTTTATATTTATTGTTTTATAGCAGACCACATTGAACTAGGTACAATTCCATTTTCTTCACTTAATTTTTATTCATAAGTATTCTCTTCCATTCCTCATGATTCAGGATGTGGTTCACTTTTCTATATTACAGATGAAAAATGGGTCTCCTATATCTAGAGTCTAGGATATTAATATTTATTATGGGCTGGAGGATACAAGGCAGAAATAAGAGTCAGTCAAAGTCACATTATGTAAATACAAATGCCAATTCTTGCATCACAACAACTATTGCAGTCATCACTTTTCATGTTCACCAGATGGGAGACAGCAACAAGTTCCTCTTTTAAAGATGATCATAAACATAGTGAAATAATCTGCTTGTTTTAAAAGTTGTAGATTTTCCTAACTGGAAATCCCAGAAATGCCATCTTAGATTTTGCTGCATATGAAGACTTTTAAAGGGTTGCCTAGATAGACTGAAAAATGTAACTTGGAGTATAAGACACAATATGTCAGTGAGAGGTTATGGATGCAACTATTGGACTGCTTTGCATTTCTAAAGAGTAACTTCATACACTACCAACAATTTAATCAGGAAATGTGCCAAGAGATTTGCAAATGAACATTTATTTGAAAATGACCAGTCACTTATGTTGTTTTTAAAAATTTAACATATTTGGAACAAATGATAGACAGTATATTAAACAGAGGATGAAGTCTCTAAGTCCCAAGAAACAAGGAAGCCTTGTAATACGTCAAATATATTGTCTTAAAGTAAGAACTCTATTACCTTCTAAATGTATTTCTATATTGTATTTCATAGAATCAAAGAAGTATAGAGTTGGAAAAGACCACAAGTCATCCAGTCGAACTCAAGTTGCTCCTGACATGAGAAAAAAAAATCCAGTCGAACCCATGACTATGCAGGAATACATAATCAAAGCATTCCTGACAGAGGACCATCCAGCCTCTAATTAAAAACCTCCAAAGATTGGGATTCCATCACACTCCAAGACAACACATTCCACTCTTGAACCGCTCTTACTGTCAGAAAGTTATGGCAACCCTAAGGTGAGCATTTTATGGGATTTTATTGGCAGTAGCCTGTTATCTCATGTACCTAATCTAATTTTTTCACTGAAAAAGGCATCTCAAACTTAGATGGTGAATGGAACTTTCCTTATAGTTAGCATACATAATGGTGGGGTTTTTTTCGTGTCAGGAGCAACTTGAGAAACTGCAAGTCACTTCTGGTGTGAGAGAATTGACTGTCTGCAAGGACGTTGGCCAGGGAACGCCAGTATGTTTGATGTTTTACCATCCTGTGGGAGGCTTCTCTCGTGTCTCCACATAGGGAGCTGGAGCTGACAGAGGGAGCTCACCTGCTTTCCCTGGATTTGAACCGCCGACCTGTCAGTCAGCAGTCCTGCTGGCACAAGGGTTTAACCCAGTGTGCCACTGCAGGCACTGGGTTAAACTTGCAGTTTCTCAAGTCACTCCTGACACGAAAAAAAATAGTGGTGGTAAAGGATATTAACTTATGCCATAGTCATAGTAAATGAGGTTAATTTATCCCACATTGCATCTGTCAAATCAATTGACACAGCTCATACAGGCATTTCAATACATTTCAGTATTTAGTAGCATTTCCAATACATTAAAATACATATAAGGCATTTGAACACCTATCTCTTCCGGCAAGCCTACCCAGTCAGCTTTAATGATGAATTTTAAACTTTCATCTTGTGTCCACTATATTTTAAGCATTGTTTTGTGTACTTTAATATATGTATTTTGTAGAAATAAAATTAAATATGTGTATTTTATATAATGACTAGCTGTGCCCAGCCACGCATTGCTGTGGCGAAGTATGGTGGTATGGGAAATAACGTATTGAGGAATTGGTGGTAGTTAAGGTAAAGGGTAAAGGTTTTCCCCTGACATTAACTCCAGTCGTGTCTGACTCTGGGGGTTGGTGCTCATCTCCATTTCTAAGCCCAAGAGCTGGCGTTGTCCGTAGACTCCTCCAAGGTCATGTGTGATGGAGCGCCGGTACCTTCCCACCGGAGCAGTACCTATTCATCTACTCTGATTTGCATGTTTTTGAACTTTAGGGTTGGCAGAAGCTGGGGCTAACAGTGGGAGCTCTCTCCGCTCCCCCAATTCAAACCTGCGGCCTTTCGGTCCAGAAGTTCAGCAGCTCAGCGCTTTAACACGATGCGGCATCAGGGGATATTATTTCCTAAAGCTTGTGAATATACAATATTTCTGATTTAATTTTTTTTCTGTTGGTGGCAAGTATAAATGCTGCAATTAGGCAAAATGATTAGCATGTAATGGCCTTGCAGCTTTAAAGGCTGGCTGCTTCCTCCCTGAGTGAATTTTTGTTGGGAGGTGTTAGCTGGCCCTGATTGTTTCCTGTCTGGAATTCCCTTGTTTTCACAGTGGTGTTCTTTGCGATATTTTATGTGCTTCTATTATCTGTGGCCCTAAGAAAACAGAGGATTTGCCAGACTTTGGTGATAGGAATACTTTGTTGGGAGTGCATATTTTTCAGATATGGCACCCAGTGTGCCAATCACCACCGGGACCACCTGTACTGTTTATGCCAGAGCCTTTGCAGTTCAATTTTGAGGTCTTGATAATGGCTGAGTTTTTCCTGTTGTTTTTCGTCAATCTGACTGTCACCTGGTATAGCGACATCAATAATCCAAACTTTTTTTCTTTTCCACAACCGTGAGATCTGGCATGTTATGTTCCAAAACTTTATCAGTCTGGATTCAAAAGTCCCACAGTATATTTGCGTGCTCATTTCCCACTACCTTTGCAGGTTTGTGATTCCACCAGTTCTTTACTGCTGGCAGGTGGTACTTGTGACATAAGTTCCAGATCATCATCATCATCATCATCGTCATCATAATACAGTTCTGATCCTTCTCAACTTAGTTCAAAATTGCAAGACATTTACATGGATTTGTTTTCATTCAGCAGACCCATTGTTACAGAGAATAAACTCTGTTTAATTGTAAATAAAGTTTCACCCATCCTGGGTTAAAGCAAACAGCGACAGTTTCTAGGTAAACCAAATCAGATCTGCTGCCTTATTTCTACCTTTATTGGATTTGTTTGTTTGCTTGTCAGACAACCACATGATAAGTTCAATAGGTCTCATTTTAATGCAGTTACAGAGTTCAAATTCTTGATTTGGCTCCTGTTGGAGGAAATGTGGCGTGGCTGGGTTGGCCACATTTCCATTTGTTAAATGTGAGATTTCCATTTATTTTTACTTCAAGAAGCCAGTCACTAGGGTGGCATTGCATAACCAGGTGTCTGTTTAATATAGTTACCACTTTAATATAGTTCTTTGATGTCTATTATTTTGAATTTAGTTGGCTGAATACCCAGGAAAATATTTCAAGCCTACACGTTTAACTTTAATATTTCTATATTGTAGCACTTTTTGTCTTGCAACTTTTAACACTTTTAACTCTTAAAATTGCAATACAAGATGTGAGATGGCAAATAATTGTTTTTTGAATTTATGTTGTTTTTTGTTATTATTATTCAAATAATTAGTATCTTAGCATCTTTCCTCACCATTGTACTGCTGCACTAGAAAAAATGACAGCAGTCAAAACTCATAATGATACAAGAATACATGTAAATCAAATAGTATATTATTTAGATCTATGACATATTTTTCAGTGTACAACTGAAGTTCTCTGTTTACATTATCTACATAAATTCAAGCTGCAGAGAACATTCCTTTTTATCTATCTAGTTGCTATATATACTCATGTATAAGTCTAGAAATTGACCCTAAAAATCCTGAGCTAACTTATCCATGGGTCAATGTAACTCTTTTTTTCTTTTTTTCTTTTCACTGTTGAGTTGAGTCTTGAACTGGGAAGAAGATGATAGGACATTAATAAATCATCCTCAGATATTGCTCTGATTTGTGATGTCCCAGAACACTAAATAAAAGTCCATCTTAATGAATGGGTTTATGTATCATCCATCAGATAATCATCTAACATAAGTTAGCTTTGATAATGTTTTATGATCTATCATATTGCCAGGCCAGTATAAGTCAAAAATGGCTTCATATTGATTTTAATTATTGTTTTTATTGATGTTGATATTTTTTACTGGGATAATTGTTTTATTGCTTTGTTACTGTTATTTGTTTGTTTTATCGGGCCAGGCCCCATGTAAGCTGCCCCGAGTATCTTCGGGGAGATGGGGCGGGGTATAAAAATAAAGTTATTATTATTATTATTATTATTATTATTATTATTATTATTATTATTATTATTATTATATCACGAAACAGCGGTGGCATGATGAGTTAAACCCTTGTGCCGGCTGAACTGCTGACCTGAAGGTTGGGTTGCTGACCTGTTGTTTGGTGGTTCAAATCCACGAGAGAGGGTGAGCTCCCGTCTGTCACTTCTAGCTTGTGGGGACATGAGAGAAGCCTCCCAGTAGGATGGTAACATATCGGGGCAACCCCTGGGCAATGTCGTTATAGACTACCAATTCTCTCACACCAGAAGTGACTTGCAGTATGTTCTCAAGTCGCTTCTGACACGATAAAAAATGCAACAGCAAAAACACTCACATGTCTTTAATTCTGGAGTAGATTAGGCATCGGAAGACCCTGACGAAGAATGAGGGAGTTGCATTGCCTCCTTTCTTCCAGAAGTGGATAGTAGCTTCCATGCCAACAAGGCAGCAAATTCACTCTGTCTTTTACCATGATCTGTAACAAGGCTAATTAAGATGCTGAACATTTAAAGTCTGCATTAATATCTGGAGTGTATATTTTGCCTCACTGGCAATGGGGTGCACCTAACACTGCATAATTGATGCAGTTTGATGCCACATTAACTGTCATGACTCAATATGATGGAATCATGGGATTTGTAGCATGGTGAGCCACCAGTTCTTTTTGGCAAAGAAGGCTAAAACTGCAACTCTAGCATTGAGACATGGCAGTTAAAATGGTGTCAAACTTCATTAATTAGATCAGGGGTCCTCAAACTTTTTAAGCCGAGGGCCGGTCCACAATCCTTCAGACTGTTGAGGGGCCGGATTATCATTTGAAAAAAAAAAAATACAAACATTCCGATGCACACTGCACATGTCTTATTTGTAGTGCAAAAACAACAACAACAACAACAATGAAAGAACAATACAATATTTAAAAATAAAAACAATTTTAACCAACATACATTTATCAGGATTTCAATGGGAAATGTGGTCCTGCTTCTGGCCAATGAGATAGTCAAGTTAATTAGGGTTGTGGTTGTTGTGGTTGTTGTTGTTGTTGTTGTTGTTGTGTGCCTTCAAGTCATTTCAGATTTGGGCGAGCCTAAGTCTAAAATGTATTTATTTATTATTTATTTATTTACTGCATTTATTTACTACATTTGTATCACACCCTTCGCACCCCAAAGGGGACTCAGAGTGGCTTACAAATTATATGTGCATACAATATATTATATTATTAGCATAGCACAATATTAGCATTATATATTACTATATTGAAGTATACTGTAATATTATTAGTAATATTATATGTAATATAGAATAATTAATACTATTATATGGTATTATTATTAGTGTTATATTGTATTACATTATAATATTATTATCAATATTATATGTATATACAATATATTATATTATAAAACTGAGGGCGGGGCCAGGTAAATGACCTCGGAGGGCCGCATCCGGCCCCCGGGCCTTAGTTTGGGGACCCCTGAATTAGATGCACCCATAGCAGCTGCCTCCTGCTCCTGGAAAGAGTTCTTTCATTTGTAAAACACACAACAGTGAGCCAAGTCATCACACTTCTTTTCCTACTTGTTAGATTCCATGAACAAAGAAATAAGCCATGTTTGAGGTTTTCTTTTTCTGTCTTTTTTTTTTCCTTTAGCTAATCTTCCTTGTCAGTGAGTTGCGACTGCAGATTCTTTTTCCGAATTGCTTTGAACTCGAGAGCATACATTTCAATGAATTGCTCTGTTCTAATCTGGTTAAAATGGGTGGTAAACACATATTTTCCAGTTTTAAGGGCGAAGGGGAATCTGCAAGGTCCAGCTGCCCTGAATCACTATGGAGTGCTTGTTTTTCTCATGTAGGATTGCAACTTTAGATAACAAGTAGAGGTTATACCTATCAGGTGCTTCAAAATTTATTCGAAAGAAGGAGAATGTTGTGTCAAGGGCGGATGGGTAAGCTATATCCGCTTTCACAATCCCAAGTCATGTCCTGCCTTAATATTTGTGTGTAACCTTGTATTCTGGTAAACATCACTCATATCATGTAACGTCAAATACCATATAAATAAGATCAAAAGTATCATAAAATCCAAAAGGATCATTATGGTAGCTAAAACAACACAGAGTAACAGGTTTACTAGAGTTCACATAAGACCTATGAAGTGTTATTGTCAGTTGGTAAGTGTGTGGATGAGCAGATGGGAAAGGAATTTTAAGCAATGAGTAGCAAAAAAATGCAGTGAAAACTCTCTTTCTCTCTCTCTGTGCCTTCAAGTTGCCTGTTAATTTATAGTGACCCCATGAATCATATAGGGAAGGAATTATCAGAGGAGGCTTTGCCAGTTCCGTCTTCTGAAATACAGCTTATAGTACCTGTGATTCATTGCAGTCTCCCATCCAAGTACTAGCCAGGGTTGACTTTGCTTTGCTTCCAGGATCAGAGAGTGTCTTTTGGATATTTAGGCTGATCAATTAAAACTTTAGTCTGTGACAATTTTATTAAGCCATAAACTTGCAAAAATCATTACAAAACAAATCAACGTCAGTGATACATACAAATATCCAAACACTGGTAAGCTAGTTATACTTTTAGTAGATTTTTTTCAAAAAACCTATAACCTTGATTCAGGCCAGATATTATAAGCCTGAATTTCTGATGTTTCTGATTCAGTTACAGTGTTCCCTCACTTATTGCTGGGGTTAGGTTCCAGGACCACCCACAATAAGTGAAAATCCGCAAAGTAGGGGCGCTGTATTTATTTTAATATTTATACATCATTTTAGTAGTTATACACTATTTTAAGGCTTTATCAACCAATTGTGTGTTGATAAATCGCCTCCTTCAGTAAAGCCTCTACTAGGTCTTATTTTCAGGGGATGTCTTATTTTCAGGAAAACAGGGTAACAGTCCACATTGAGATGTACAAATAGTGTGCTTCTCTATTTTCATCTTGTGCTGACAGTGTCCCTTATGAAACAGACCAGAGCCCCTAACAATTCTGGGACAGAGAGTGCTTGGTGGAGTTTTTTCCTGAATCCAGAAAATGCTAACAACATAGGAAGCTAGTAAGTCTTCAGAGTATTATTGCGACAAGTAGAAGGCTAATTGCAGATAAGATGGGATTTAAATCTAGTAATAGGCCTTCTCACTAGAGATCAAATCTTCAGAGATCTCATTAAAACTAGCTTTGTGCAGTTAGCCCAGCTAATAAAAGTGCCTTCTTTGGTCATTAAGTTGCACTATGCAACAGAATATTTCTATAATGGTGTGAAATGTCAGCTGCTGTTATTTCTGTGAGCATAATAGTTGATACGCAGCCTTCTGCATCACCATGGGTTTTTTTAACATAAAATTGGAGGGAAATTACAAATATAAATAAACTGATCAGCATCCTAAGTGTTCCAGATGCATGAGGAATGAGAATAAAATAAAAGAAAGTCTGGTTGGAATTGCATAGTTCTTATGGAACAAAAATAGATAAAATGACAATGAACTGAGGACCTTAAATTGAAAATTGAAACTTTTGGCCACCATTTTGGTGTAGGTTCCCAATGCCAAAGGGCTCTTTGCTCTGGGATTGGCCAGTTCCTTGGGCAAATCAGTGTGTGGACTGAGGGTGCTTTTTGTGCAATATTCCCTTATTTAGGCAACAGGAAACTGAGCCTTTGACCATATATAAAAAAGAGGTGTACATTTCTCACTTGCCAGACAGGTCATGAGCTAATTCTAGGTGCTAGAGATAAGTTAAACTATAAAACCATTGTTCTAAAAAAAAAAGCCATTGTCTCCCTTACAACTAGGCTAGGCTATGTCGCACCTCAGCCTTGATTCACCTTGCTCTAACACACAAACTCCACAGCAGGTTTGAGTCTATTTAGTTTATTAAAGATAGCAAAAGTAAAACACCAAAAGTCAGTTATTTGAGATATAAGTCCAGAGCTTACAAGAAATAAACAACATCCAAAGAGAACATGCCAAATTCCAAGAAACATAGATACATGGGCTACAATATAATCCAAAGCACAGCAGGAAAACTGAAGCTTGCTTCTCCAGTAGCGAGAAAGTTGCTTTGACAAAAGCTTTTCCCCGAATGCACCCCTTTTAACACTCTTTGCAAAACATGAAAGCATTTCTCTGCCCCCTCACCTCCCCGCGCCTGTTTGCAATTCTCACACTATGCTGTACCCTCAATTCCAAATGCTCAGCTCTATCTAAGGAGCCCATCTCATCAAGGTCAGCTTCCTCGTTATTTCACTGAGACTCGTTATTAAGCTGGGAACCTTCTATCCTCCTTCTTCCGTTCCCATGTCAGTGTACACCTGGCTGGCTTCAGTGGCTTCAGGGTCATCAACTCCAATCCTCCCTGTGGGAAACTGAACCTGCACTCTCTGTTCCTCATCTTCCAAATCTACAGGCCTTTCGGGGAGATTCTGAACCTGAATCCCTCTTTCCTCATCAGAGTCAATCTGAGGTTCAAGCTATCCCTTACAACATGTGTGTGAACTTTTATTTTTATTCTTCTTCTGTAAGTGTCATGCCCCATGAAAGACCTTCACTGTTTACCCATAGTTAAGCCCTTTTAAGTTAGAGGGATTAATATTTCTTGCACAGCTTCTTGGCGGGGTGGGGTCACCTCTTTGCATTTAAAGTCTCTGTCACTCTGCCCCTTTAAGAATCCCCTCAGGGGTGGAGCTTCAGGCAAGGCACTTCTGGTTCTTGGAAGAGTCAGCCTTTTTCATGACCGGAAGGTGAAGAGAGAGGAAGGCCAGAAGGCTGACAAAATAGCATGTCTGTTCAGAGCTGTATGAGTTGTATTCAAGCCCAGTCAGAGTAAAAGATTCAAGAGCCTCAGTTCAACCAGAACTGGGTCTATTTCTCAAAAACTTTTACCTCTCCTCATAAAGAAGTGGTTCCCAACCTTTGGGCCTCCAGATGTTTTGGACTTCAACTCCCAGAAATCCCAGCCAACGTACCACCTGTTAAGAACTGTGGGAGCTGAAGTCCAAAAACCCTGGAGGCCCAAAGATTGGGAGTCATTGTCATAATTTGTAATGAGACTCAGGAGGAGGTAAAGTCTAAATCTTTTATCAGCTAATACATTCTTGTTTTCATTCAACTACATAGTCTCCAATCTGTTCCCTGCACAGCCAGTTCACCTTCCAAGTAGTTAAGATAATGTGAGGGCAGAACAGTAAGCCTGAATAAACCTTATTTTTGATCCAAGAAATATGTGGTCACCTTGCTTGTTCTTGAAGCTTCTGAAGCTGGCCTGAGGGTGACAAATCTATGAGATAGGATTCTGGTTAACTGTTTTTTTCACATGGCATTGTAAAACCAGAGTCTGCAAGTGCTACATTTTGGACAACAACTTTCAGATTCTCCCAATGGTGATGCTGGGAAATACTGGGAGTTGTAGTTCTGCACAAATGCACACACAAAAATTTCAAAGCACTGATCAGAACGTACTCTCCACACCCCTCCCAAATATTGCAGTAAACACAGCTGAGCATATTGAAGGGAATGCTTAAATTCCTAAAAATGTCTATAGTTTTGCTAATACCTTTTTATAAATGTTCAAATAAGCAAACAAAAAATACCTCCTTTAAAAATGATGAATGCATCTGTACAACACTGTATTAATACTTTAATGTCATTTTATCTGTCTCGTTTACATCATGGGATCAGTAATTTGGTTCCCAATCCTCTGAACTATGCCAAAAGAGCTCCCTATCAGATAGTGTAACGTTTCCCAACAAACTACAAACCCTAGGCTTTCCATAGTATGGAGCCATTCTAGTAATAAATGTGATTACACACCTACAAATAGGTGAATCTTTGAGGAAGGTAGAAAATGGGAATAGGCTAGGTTCTGTAATAATGCAAAGCAGAACAGCTTTTGGAATTAAGGGCCCATCCAAACAGGACCAAAAACTGGTACCTGTCTCAATTTTTACTGGAGGTGTCCAAACAATGCTTCTGGTAAAAGCAAATTAATTGAGATTTCCTTAGTTTGTTCTCAATTAATTAGATACACAATTAGATATCCAGACCTTCCTGAAAGGCTCGGGTCTAATGGGGTATTTGGCCTGTGGGGACTTATTCCCAGGACTATCTGGGGATGAGTCTCCACAGCCATCCCACACCTTTTGGGCTCCTGGCCCCTACCATCCAGCCCCCAATTACTCCTAAAACTTCCTTTAAATGGCCACCAGGGACCTTTTAAAGTAAGTTTTAGGGGTAAATGGGGGGCTGGAGGGGTCGCTTCATGCCATCTCAATTTGTCTTGCATTGACATGTAGCCACTCTCCCCCCTGCGTGGGAAAGCCTGGAGTTTTGGTGGGTGGGTGGGGACTGGAACCCATGCTAAAGTGAGTTGTTAAAACCTGTGCCAAAGTGGGTTTAGCGCTGTCTGGAAGCGCCCTCGGTCATATCATCTGGCATGTGAAGGGTAGGGAAAGCTCTTCAGACTCATCAGATGATTTGTTCCCATCAATGTAGTAAATCATGTCAGAACCATAGTGTATGCTGTAGAAAGGTATCTCTCTGAAATCAAATCCAATGCTTTTCTACTCATACAAGTGTATACTGCTCCTGCTCAAACTAGTGCATTTTACTCCTAACTTTGGACTGCTATCTTGTTTTAAAATTCCAGCACTGGATTTTTTGACACGCAAAATGTACATTTTTCCTGAAAACTGATGTCCTCTGCTTGGATGTGTTAAAGAAGAATCCCCTAGACATTGGGTTTGTGCTAGATCTTTGTTTCAGTTTTTAAAATATATGTACATAAGTGGCATATTTATGTGAAAGCTTAGCAAAAACCACACCTTTACTTTCATGATTTACTCTTATTTGTTATTTTGTCCTTCAGCCATTAGCATGCAGTACATTAAAACTTTATTAAACGTCAGTGTGTTCTAGCTTTAATTGGTGTTTCATTTTCCTTGCTGCTGACAAGGTTTGTCTGCTGGTTTGATACTTATAGTTCTGATATATAGGGCCAAGCAGATTTTGCTGAGACAAAGATTTTGTGAGCATTTGGCAACTGCTGCAGGATTTCCAAAGAAAGTGCAGGCAGCTGCAGAAATCCAAGTACTTCTAAATCTAAGAGTCCCAAATTGGTCAGCAGATTGGGCAAACAGACTTGAGTGACGAGATACATGGGAGTACCAGGTTCCTTAATCTCTCTCAGTCCTTGCAACTATTAAAAATACATAAACCTTTAATCCTTTCTGTCTGGTTTGCCAACATGATTGGCTTCAGTCCCTGTTTTTTAAAGTCTTGCATCTGTGCTTAGGAACAAGAGGGGAAATAGATAACTTACTTACTTCTTTTCCCAATTCCTGTCTGTTTGCGTTAATGAAAATAATACCAAGTAGTCTGTCTTCAAACTTGCTCTCTCTCTCAGTCTCATCTAAAGGTGGGGGCAGGGGGAGATAAAGCCTCAAAATATGCCTCGCTGTGAAGATACTTGCTGTGAAAAGGCATGCTTGATACATTTCCTTGCATCATCATCTTCACAGGCAAAATGATTTTGTTCCTCTTGCTGTGATAGTTCATTCAGAGAACATTGACTTTGAAACAACACGGGGAGCCATAACAGTGAACACTTTCTCCCTTGTTGACATATAATGAGTTGAGTGTGCTTATGTGCTTAAGCTCTGCTGATTTCAGTAGGATTTATACCTGCTTAACTTTTTCTAGTTTCCAGCTTCTGTGTCAAGGCCATTTCCCCATTTTGTATTATGATTATGACCATGCAAACTCCTAGACCTCCTGTTTGGAATTATAGTGAAGGATGGGGAGTAGCTAGAGCAGGGGTCCTCAAACTTTTTAAGCAGAGGGCCGGTCCACAATCCTTCAAACTATTGAGGGGCCAAATTATCATTTGGGAAAAAAATACAAATTCCTACACACACTGCATATGTCTTATTTGTAGTGCAATATAACAATACCAATTATAGAACAATACAATATTTTAAAATGAAAACAATTTTAACCAACATAAACCTATCAGGATTTCAATGGGAAGTGTGGGCCTGCTACTGGCCAATGAGATAGTCAGGTTAATTAGGATTGTTGTTGTTGTGTGCCGTCAAGCCATTTCAGACTTTGGGTGAGCCTAAGTCTAAAATTAATTATTTATTTATTTACTACATTTATATCCCACCCTTCTCACCCCAAAGGGGACTCAGAGCAGCTGTATGTACATACAATATATTATTAGCATAGCACAATATTAGCATCATATATTACTATATTGAACTATACCACTATACTGTAATATTATATGTAATATATAACATATAATTAACATTATTATATGGTATTATTATTATTATATTGTATAACATTATAATATTTTTATCAATATTATATGTATATACAATATATTTTATTATTAAAACTGATATAAAAATATTATATTATAAAACTGAGGGAGGGGGCCAGGTAAATGACCTTGGAGGGCCTCATCCGGCCCCCGGGCCTTAGTTTGGGGACCCCTGAGCTAGAGAAAACTTAGTGTTATATGATCAACATTATTCAACCATTAGTGCCTAGTGTTAAAGAGTCAGTAAGAAGGTGCTATGTATTTGGTAACATTAGGTAAAGGTAAAGGTTTTCCCCTGACATTAAGTCTAATTGTGTCTGACTCTGGGGATTGGTACTCATCTCAATTTCTAAGCCAAAGAGCCAGCTTTGACCATAGACACCTCCAAGGTCATATGGCCGGCATGACTGCATGGAGCGCTGTTGTCTTCCCAATGTAGCAGTACCTATTGATCTACTCACATTTGCATACATTTGAACTGCTAGATTGGCAGATGCTGGGGCTAACAGCAGGAGCTCACTCCAATCCCCAGATTCAAACCACCAACCTTTTGGTCAGCAAGTTCAGCAGCTCAGCGGTTTAATCTACTGCATCACCAGGGGCTCCTTGGTAACTTTATAGGGTTGTAACTGCTTACTTTAATACTAAAGTTATATTGGACAGCTTTCAGGTCTTCTCATCTTTCCAAATACAGAATTTCTTAATTGAGTATGGATGGGACAAGACTATTCTTGTGTGAATTTTTGAAGTAGAGCTCACCTAGAAGGGAGTGCTCACACAAGACACAACAGTTGCTACTGATTTTTGTGGGAATTTTGCTTTAAACAGCCTTTCTTCGGCACAGCCTAATCCACTGGCCAGACAGGACAGTGGTGTCACCCCCTTTCTTTACACTCACCAGAGGGGAACCTGTAGATAGAGTTTCCCCCTTTGTTGTGGAAAAACAATCCAGGAAATTTCATCAGTTAAAATATTCCTTTCTACACATGTTTACAGTTATAATATTATTAATCCCACTTTTCAAACAACATATTATTTCTATAACCTGATCAGCAGCTTGATAAAGTGCTGCAGAAAGTAAAGAATAACTCTTCCAAGTTTAATACTATACAGCTTGAGTATCTCTAATCCAGAATGGCTGGGACCAGAAGTATTTGGAATTTTGGATTTGTTTTCAGTCACCCCTCACCCATCTGTATCCATGAATTCTGGATCCGCATATTCAACCATCCATAGCTTGAAAATATTTTTTTAAAATGAAGGTTGATTTTGACATTTAATGAGATTTGAGTTTCCTTGATTTTTTGTATCCACAGAGTAAGGTGGGGTGGGGTGGGGTGGGGTGGGGTGAGGGGACCTAGAACCAAATCCCAGCAGAAACCAAGGACTCACTGTACATAAGGAAATGTCTTGGAGATGGAACACAAATTTATATATGAAATTCATGTATGTTTCATATACACCATAACAATCTAAAGATAATTTTCTATACAATAGTTGTTGTTGTTGTTGTTGTTGTTGTTATTATTATTATTATTATTATTATTATTATTATTATTATTATTATTATTAACAACATTGAGGCTGGGTGGCCATCTGTCAAGGTGCTTTGTTTGTGCTTTTGGTGCACAAAGGCAGAAGGGGGTTGGACTAAATGGACCCCCCATCCCACATCAGAGCCTCCTTCTACCCCACAATTCAATGATACTCTGGCCACCCAAATCCAACTAAGTCCCAAAATAACTTCCACAGGCATGCATCTCCACGTAGAATGCCAAACCATGTCCATAGTTAGGGTTCGCCTGCGAACCAGTGTGCATCTATAAGGTACCAAAATAATCTGACTGTTCTGTGCCCCTTTAATTGGCAGGACATCTGTGCATGCTGTTTGCTGTTCTTCATCCTTCAGACCTGACCATGTTTTGATTGAAAGTATCTTCTCATCTCAAGACAACCATGGAACATTTGCTAATTTGGGCATGTTACCATCTTGAATGAAGAAAAATAGACTGAGGTCTGTTAAACTGTAGCCTATTTTAGCCCTTTCCAGATTACATTTTGGCAGTTTGTTATCACTTACATTATCAGCCCTGATACTGCATGTGATGGGAATGTTGTAGGGTTTTGTATTGAGAATATCTGTTCTGAGCATCAATAAACAATGTTTATGCTGCATTTGCTGTTATGGCAACTGAAGTCTAATCTTAAAATGGACACGATGGAAATAATGGACGCTTCTCTGTCAATGTTGCTATGGAAACACTTTTTTCTTAAAGTAACCCAGTCAGACAGTCAGTCCATAGTGTCACATATCCCACTTGGAAGCATCCTCAGTGTGGCCTACTTTAGTGAGTGGATAGAAATTGGATAGTGATGCTGCTGCTGGAGCTCCACAGGCTTTTCAGAGGCATAAGAGATTACTGTGAAGTGCTGCCTTCCGTACTGTGGGCAAGAAACAATTAATTCAAACAATCTGAAATGAAGGCTGGGAAAGGTCACAAGGCTGATGCATCTAGCAAAGGTGACATTTCAGGGTTCAGCATAGGTCAGCAAAAGGAATTTCCATGCCAAAATTCACAGCAAAGTTCATGGCTTGATGTATTCAAGACAAAATTGCTCCACGGTAATTATCCTCAATCTAAAGCATCTCATATAGGGCAGCCAGAGTTCTGCACATAGAGAGAGATTTTAAAAGTTACTTGCTTACTTTTGAGAATACTACTCCCAAAAAGTAATTTGCCCAACCTCTGTGTATAGCCACCTTGTGCCACTATATCAGGATAAAAGCAGCATACGAATAAAATAAATAAATAGTAATAAATATATAGTGGCTTTCGGGGGAAAATAAGGACACAAATGGCAAATATATCAAGAGCTTGCATTTGGTTTCCTTTGACAACTTCCAAAAATCCAGCTTGTGGCAGAATAAACCACTAATCCCTACTAGGTATGTGCGATCCAGAAGAAAAATGATTCTAAACTCTGTTCAAAAGTAGGGGGCGCTGGCACTTTGTTTCTAAAATAATTTCCAAATTTTGAAGGCAAAACATTCAAAACTTTCTGAAACTTCCGAATATTCTCATGTACCTCGTTATTGTCAATGGGGAAACTTGAGGGGCTTCTCTCTTCATCATTTTTTGAGTTATCCTGATTAAACTTGCAACAGTGGTAGAACACATTTACCACTAGCTCACTAAATTTCAGAACTTTTGACATGCTCAGATTTTTGGTGAATTTTCAGTTTTTTTAAAAAAACATTTTTAATAATAACAAAAATCTGTTCCTCGTTTGAAAGTATTATTTCCTGTTTCATTGGGTTGTCTTTACTTTGAAAGTCATTGTTCTACTTCAAAAACTTTGTTTTTGTGGCTGAAACTTTATTAAATTGGTGGAGACTCAGCAAACCATAATGTTCTATTTATAGGATGATGTCCCTTGTGCAAAGACAAAGTTTTGGCAGTGTAATAAAGTTTTGCCATGTTTTTATGACAGAACCAATTAGGAAATGGCATTTATCACCCAGGAACAGAAATCATAGTACACTATCCAACCATTCCTGGCAGATGGACATCAGTCTCTGAATAAGGAAATCTGTTCCTAGTTTTAAAATGTTATTTCCTGTTTGATTGGGTTTGATTGGGGCTGAGAGTGTGTGACTTTCCCACGATTACCCAGTGAGTTTTCATGGCTAAGTGGGGAATCAAGCCACAATTGTAGTCCAATTCTCAAACCTCTCTCTCTCCCTTTTTCTCTCCCTCTCTCTAAACTTCTCATACCTTCCAAGAATTCACAGAAGAAAACATCCAAGTTTGGTCAAGATGGTCAATGTTATTAATAAGGAAAGAGTGAAGACAAAAGCAGGTGGGGAATGTTAAGAGGAGAGCGGAACTGGGACATCTGGGAAATGTAGTTTTAAAGCAGACATATGGCTCCTCCGTTACTATTGGGGAAACTTCAGGGGTTGCTATCTCCTTTATTTTTAAAGCTATTGGGGTGAAACCCGCTACAATGGCAGAACATATTTATCACTCTTTGCCCATCAAGTTTCATAATGTTTCACTTATCCATGGAATTTTAGGGAATTGTTAAAGCTTTTTAAAACAACTTTTTAAAAAGATCCTCTCCTTCCCCCCCCCCCCCCCGCCCCCACCCCCCAGCTGAGAGGTACAGGTTTAGTTTGGCTTCCCTAGTATTGACACACAACCACAGGTTTATATACTATTATTTCCTTAACTCCTCTTGGTAGATTCCATGATTGTATATATTATAATAATTTGACTGTCTCAATGCCACAGATCGCTGCTCCAGCCCAATGCTTTCTGGGAAATGTAGTTCAGTGCAGGCATCAAATTACTATAAATGGGGAAAATTCAGAGGCTCCTTTCTCCCTCATTTTTAAAGCTATTGTGGTGAAACATGCTACAATGGTAGGACATATTTATCACTCTTTGCCTATCAAGTTTCGTAATGTTTCACTTATCCACTGATTTTTTGGGTATTTTCAAAGTTTTTTAAAACAGTATTTTCCCCCTCCTCTGTCAGCCCTGATTGGCTGAGAGGCATGCCAACATGTTTGGATTCACCTCTCAGTAGAGCTTGGTCACAGCTACATCCAAAGACATCTGAGACATAAGAAACAAAGTCTCATTTTGATTCAAATTCTTAATATTGGGAAGGCAGTGAGCAGGTGGGTCAGAACTCGCTTCAAAAGTGCTTTAGATCCGAATTAGATCCAAATTTTAATGAGCATACGAAGTAAGGCACAAGCCTAATGCCTACGCTGGATCTCCATTAGGCTTTCTCTGGTACTCTCATGAGGACTGAGGTGGTGAACATGGCTGGAACCATGGGGATTTTAGATTCACATGGTTCCTCAAAGCAACAAAACATCAGGAGCACTGTATAGATATCAAACAGAGAAGCTTTATAGCCAATGTGCAGTAGTGGTGGTAGTCTTGAAATTGCAAGATCCAAGTTGCAGTCCCTATTGACCCAACAAACTCACTGGTTGACCTTGAGCCAATTACTCTTCCTCTTGGCCTGAGCCACAGAAGTGTTGAGAAAATAAAGTGAGGTGAAGAAAGCTACATTAAACAGATTGGAGAAGGGTGCAATAGAAATATAAACAATGAAAACAAATAAAATATGTAATGTGTGGAATTGAGGAATAGGATGGGCAGTAAAAATAAACAATACAATATATTGTAGAATATATTTTGCAGACCAGAGAGTGGCATCTGTTGCTAAGTTTAGGAAGCAACCCAAAGCACTCATTTTGCTCTGAGCTACAACAGTGTGTCTCTGAAATAATTCAGACACTGGCTTTTTGCTTCATGCGCTGTTTATAAAAATCCCCCCCCCCTTTGAAAAAAAGCTTTTAAAAATCCCTTAGATTCCTTCATTCAGCTCTCTCAATGGGCATACTCCTCTGTTCAATATGCCCTGGTGACACAGAGTTCATTTTAAATACACAACTGCACTATTTGTTTTTTTACTTGGCCTCAAATAACCTAAAACATCAGAGCACATTTGGAAACTAAGCAGGGTCAGCCCTGGTCAGTACTTGGGTTGGAGACCACTAACAAATACCAGATGTTGTGAGCTATATTTCAGAGAAAGGACCTGGCAAAACAATCTTTGAGTATTCCTTGCCTAAGAAAACTCTAGAAATTCATGGGGTCACCATAAGTCTACAAGCAACTTGAAGTCACATGTGCATGAACAGTTTGGAAGGTCTTTTTTATTTGCTCCTTTTGACAATTTGCTAATGACGAGAAGAGCAAATTAAGCAAATGTTTAAGATTGTTTTTCATCCACTCTGTCTTGTCTAGAGATTATGCTCCTCACAGCTCATCTGAATCTGCAATATTCACAAAGGGGTTTTCAATACACTTTCCCAAGCCCATATGTTCCAGTCAAAACCTTTAACTAGAAAGTAGGTACAACTGATTTATTTATTTATTTATTTATTTATTTTAAAAAACATGATCTAAAACAATGAAATAATGGCATATGTTGAGCTGAGGCCCCTCCCACCATCTCCAACTGACGCTCAGGTGCCAGAGCTAAGAGGGGGCCATGAAGAGACTTCCATCTTGTCTTTTTACATCAGCTGAGGCCCCTCCCACCATCTCCAACTGACGCTCGGTTGCCAGAGCTAAGAGGGGGCCATGAAGAGACTTCCATCTTGTCTTTTTACATCAGCTGAGGGCCCTCCCACCATCTCCAACTGACGCTCAGGTGCCAGAGCTAAGAGGGGGCCATGAAGAGACTTCCATCTTGTCTTTTTACATCAGCTGAGGCCCCTCCCACCATCTCCAACTGACGCTCAGGTGCCAGAGCTAAGAGGGGGCCATGAAGAGACTTCCATCTTGTCGTTTTACATCAGCTGAGGGCCCTCCCACCATCTCCAACTGACGCTCGGGTGCCAGAGCTAAGAGGGGGCCATGAAGAGACTTCCATCTTGTCTTTTTACATCAGCTGAGGCCCCTCCCACCATCTCCAACTGACGCTCGGGTGCCAGAGCTAAGAGGGGGCCATGAAGAGACTTCCATCTTGTCTTTTTACATCAGCTGAGGCCCCTCCCACCATCTCCAACTGACGCTCGGGTGCCAGAGCTAAGAGGGGGCCATGAAGAGACTTCCATCTTGTCTTTTTACATCAGCTGAGGCCCCTCCCACCATCTCCAACTGACGCTCAGGTGCCAGAGCTAAGAGGGGGCCATGAAGAGACTTCCATCTTGTCGTTTTACATCAGCTGAGGGCCCTCCCACCATCTCCAACTGACGCTCGGGTGCCAGAGCTAAGAGGGGGCCATGAAGAGACTTCCATCTTGTCTTTTTACATCAGCTGAGGCCCCTCCCACCATCTCCAACTGACGCTCGGGTGCCAGAGCTAAGAGGGGGCCATGAAGAGACTTCCATCTTGTCTTTTTACATCAGCTGAGGCCCCTCCCACCATCTCCAACTGACGCTCGGGTGCCAGAGCTAAGAGGGGGCCATGAAGAGACTTCCATCTTGTCTTTTTACATCAGCTGAGGCCCCTCCCACCATCTCCAACTGACGCTCGGGTGCCAGAGCTAAGAGGGGGCCATGAAGAGACTTCCATCTTGTCTTTTTACATCAGCTAGAGGCCCCTATCCGCAATAACATGCTATGCTAGTTTTATATTTGGAGCAGAATGAAGAAGGCGGGGCCGGGAAGACATCTTTCCACCATGTCTCCTGTATCAATTTAATGATATAATGATATATAATAATATTATACTACACTAATATTATAATACATTGTATATACATGTAATATTAATAATAATATTATGATGTAATAATAATTATAATTGACTATTATAATTGTATATTTATATTACATGCAATATTACTAATAATATTGCGATATAGTTGTATAATATAATGTATGTATATATACTTGTAAACCGCCCTGAGTCCCCTTCGGGGTGAGAAGGGCGGTATATAAATGTCGCAAATAAATAAATAAATAAATAAATAATACAGTTGTTCCCAACCTTTGGTCCTCCCGTTGTTTTGGATTTCAATCCCAGAAATCTTAGTCACCTTACCAGCTGTTAGGAATTGTGGAAGTTGAATTCCAAAACACTAAAGGCTGAGAACCACAGCTATAGTATCATGTGACTCTTCAGACATCAGTGGACTTCAAGGTCTAGTTAGGCTTCGCCAAAACATGCTGGGGAGAGCAAGTATAGTGTGGTGGTTTGAGCACTGGACTATAACTAAAGTCTAGGGTTTGAATCCCTCTAATGCTGGATCTACACTGCCATATAATCCAGTTTCAGAATCCAGATTATCTGCTTTGCACCTGATCATATGAGACTACACTGCCATATAATCCAGTTCAAAGTAGATAATCTAGATTCAAAACTGGATTATATGGCAGTGTAGATGGGGCCTGAGTCATAGAAACCTACTGGATTACATCAAGCAAGTAACATTCTCTCAGCCTCAGAGAAAGGCAAAGATTAAACATTTCTGAACAGATATTGCCAAGAAAGTTCCATGATAGATTCATCTTAGAGCAGTCATAAGCCAGAAACACCCCGAAGGCACATAGCAACAAGAAATGGGGTTGCAGTTTTGAGGTACTGAAATACACAGTGATGTGGATCAAACTTGTAAGGCAATGCCATTCAGATGCAGATTGTTTTGTTACATCCAAGCAGCTATTTTTAGTGTTTAGTATTATGTGTTTGGGCTATTTTTGTGCCTTTCTTTTTGTCATAACTTGTTTTGATCTTTTAGAACAGAGTAGGATAAGAAGCTCAAATTACCTAAATAAATTCAATATTGCCAAGCACTGTACTAGAACTTGCCTGAAATGGAGCCTTGAAATTTGATTTAACTCTAAACTGTAAAGACAACCACTGGGAAGCGATGAAAAAAGAAATTGATCTCAAGTGCAATAACTATGTTAATCTTCACAGCCAAATAAAGCAGGTACTCAAGGGGACAATATATTTTCCAAAATTGTTCATCTAAACATATGAAAGCCACTCAAAATATGGTTTTGAGGAAAACACATTAAAAATTGAGAGGAACTGCATAAAGATCAAAGTAATTAGTTATTTTGTATCATAAAGGTCCAATTCCTCCACCCAACCAAAATAACCCATGTGTGTCCAAGTAAAACAAAATGAGAAAATTCTTGCAATTGTTCCACTGTGGTGTGATAAAGTAAATAGGGACCAATCTGAAATTGTGTCAGCTATACAACAGACTCCTCTGCATCTCTTTATTATGTGTAATTTTAAACTTATTGTGATAAATCATAGGGTACATACACTTTTTAGTGGGTTTTTCTGGCAAGATTTGTTTGGTGGAGAGTTGCCATTGCCTGGTCTCCAGAATCCTAGTCCAACACCCAAACCACTACACCATGCTGACTGTCTTTTGCATTTCTACCCAACAGAGATCTCATTACAACTGATCTCCCCTCAAAATTACGTTTTCTAGGTACGAGCTACATAAACATCTGTTGCTTAGGGCTTTGGACTGTGAAAATTCTGAAATTTAAAAAAGAAGTTAAAACTAAAACAAAATACACGGTACAACGATACATATTTTGGTAATGCAGTCATCCCTCCAAGTTTGCGGGCCTGACTTTTCTGAACTTGATTATTTATGGACTTTATTAAAATGTTATCTCTAGGAGTCTCTACTCCAGTGTGATTCCATGGTGTTTTGGAACATACTAAGCAACATAATTCAAGGCAATGGCATGTCTTAATGCAAGTCAGAGTTTGTTTTAAGACTGCAGCTTTAAATTCTAATTTAGAATTCACAATAAATTGTATCATTTAGGACAAAATCTACTCCAGAGTTGTTAGGTAATTTCTCCATCACATCCAGAAAAGCATTCACAGTATGCATAATCCTAAAAATTGCTTCTAAAACTATCCTTTTGTAGGCATCATTTGCATTTCACCTACAAAAGCATCTCATGCTGTTTTAATAGGACATTGTTTACACATCATACAGAATGTTACATTGTTTGGAATTTTCATTAATCGGCAAATTAGCAAAAGCCTCATTATGGAAGCTTCTGTCTTATGGTCAACCTTTTCTTCCCTGAGGAGAAAAACATTTGACAGTTACCAAGCAACAAAAAGATCCAGACTACCAAACAATTATTCTACATACAAACCACTCATATTTGTAAGGGCACCAGAATGCATTGGAATTTAACATCTCGTGAATTATGTACATGCAGATATTAAGGGTGAGGTATATTTGTTAGGACAATATCGAAAATCAAGACTCAGGCTTTCAAAATGTCCTGTAGAATGACAGATGAATCAAGGACTTGTAGATGGATTTAAGAGTACAGAATTTCTCTTGAATACTTGCATTGATTTTTATTTCTGGTAATCTAATGAATAAGACACTTCCAAGTCACTCTATCATCAACAGCCCTGCCCAAATCTTGCATCAGTAGATTAAATAATGTATATATATGGATACAGATATACAGGTACATGGATCTGTATGTATATAGGATTTGCAAAGACCTGCAAACATATAAGGGGAATATTCATATATAAAATTAATGTATACAGATAGATAGATACAGACATATAAATACACAGGGATTGCAAATGCATGCAGGGGGTTAATGCCTATATACTGTGTTTTCTCGAAAATATAACAGTGTCTTATATTAATTTTTGCTCCCAAAGTTGCTCTAGGTCTTATTTTTAGGTGATGTCTTATTTTTCCATGAAGAAGAATTCACATTTATTGTTGAACAAAAAAATGAACATTTATTATATACTGTACAGTACTTGTCATCACAGACCAGCATAACCAGACAAACTGTGAAACCTATCAAGAATTTCTTGTTACTACCATTATTCCCATGTACAACAATCTATGGTACGTACATTTACCAATCCTGCATGCTCTAGTGTTCTGTTTGGCGGGCATGTTTCCAAACAAAAACTTTGCTAGGTCTTACTTTTGGGGGAGGCCTTATATCTAGCAATTCAGCAAAACCTCTACTAGGTCTTATTTTCAGGGGATGTCTTTTTTTTTTTCGGGGAAACAGGGTATCTGTAGGAGAGTTTAACAAATATTTCAGGGGAAAATGCTTTTATAAGATTAATGGAAATTGTGAAGGCACACTGGGGGAAATGGCTATCTCTAGGTCTGGCTACCCAAGCAGCGTTTGGTTTACTCTTTAATTATACCTCAAACCCCAAAGTAAACACTCTTGAAGCTGGTTAAAGATAACAAAAATATGTTTATTGAACACAGGAAATAGTCCTTTTACTATATTAGAAATAATATGAGGTAAACTATAAGCTTTGCTATCTTTGAGGTAAGTACCTAAACTATGACCTATGTGGTAAGTACCAGCTATGGTGAACTATCTATAATGACTATGAGGTGAACTATAAGGTAAGTAATAAGCTATGAGGTAAACTATGAGGTATAATAACTATATGGTAAGTACGTGAGGTAAGTACTTCACTATCAGGTAAGTACGTGAGGTAAGTACGTGATTTATGTTGCCTGTTTGAATTTGCCAGGTCAAAGAACCCAGACCAAATTCTAAGACCTATCTCTAAGAGGTTTTACTCAGGAATGCCAAATGGAGGGGGGAAAGGCCTCTAGAGATTAGCTCCCAGACTGAACCATCCCATCCAAACCTACAGGGAAGTCCCAAGCTCCACCCCCAAAACAGGAGCCAATGGAACATTCCACCCAAGAACAGCAAAGCAGGAAATAAGCAGGGGATAGGAACCCAGTAAGACATCACGGATATATATTTTTCTTCTTCCCGACTTGCAAGGGCATCTTTCCCTTTTCGAAACATTACCTTGGTTAAGAGCAAGGGAGGCTTTGGAAAACACACTGATAAGGAAGGGTAAGAGAGAAATATATCTTATATTGCAAGCAATGGCCTCCAGGTTCTGTGGCCCGGCCTTGACCTTGATCCCATTAAAAGCCGAGGGATGCTTTTTCAGCTCAAAAAAAGAGCTGAAGAACTCAGTTTATATTCAAGTATATACGGTATACTGTGCTGTTAGCCACAACTTAGCTACAGGAAACAACTGATTGTTGTTGTTGTTATTGTGTGCCTTCATGTTATTTCCAAGTTATCGTGACTTTAAGGGAAACTTTTCACAGGGTTTTCTTGTCAAAATTTGTACAGAAAGGTTTACTCTTGCTATCTTCTGAGATTGAGAGAATGTGACTTGCACAAACGCACCCAGTGGACTTCCATGGCTGAGCAAGGATTCATACTCTGGGCTCTAGCATTATAATCCAAGGCTCAAATGTTCATCTGCTGGACATAGCCTTTGTTTGTTCTACAGTGAAATCTTTCTATCAATACCAATACCAATCTATATATATAAAAAGCTTCTGAACATTTCTACTTTAATTAAAACAGTGAAACTACACAACCCAAAACCACGAAACTTGGCAACAAAAGACATCGTCCTCCCCACTGTGTTTAGACAGCAAAACAGAAAAAAAAAACTGCAAGTCCCTCAAAATCCCAAATAATTATTATTATTATTATTATTATTATTATTATTATTTTATTCTTATACCCTGCCCCATCTCCCCGAAGGGACTCGGGGCGGCTTACATGGGGCCAAGCCCAGTCATCGACACTATAAAAACAAGACAATAAAACAGATCAAACAACAATAAAAACAAGTCATAAAAAATCACATACAAAAAACATAATGATAAAATCTTGGATAAAATATAGGGAAACTGGGCCAAAGGAGCTAGTTATGTCAATATCATCAGGGAGGGGTGGTTATCCAAGTTGTCATAGCCTTCAAAGTGCTAGGAGAGGTGTAAATACAGGACTAATAATGGAAAGGCAACAGGTCGATCTTACTAGATCAGTTGTCAAAGGCCTGCTGGAAGAGCCATGTTTTCAGGCTTTTCCAAAAGGAGAGGAGGGTAGGGGCCTGCCTGATCTCCCTGGGGAGCGAGTTCTAGAGCCGGGGGGCCACGACGGAGAAGGCCCTCTCCCTCATCCCTACCAACCGCGACTGCGAGGGTGGTGGGAGCAAGAGGAGGGCCTCCCCTGAAGAGCGAAGAGATCATGCAGGTTCATAGGGGGAAATGCAGTCACGAAGGTAGGTGGGTCCCAAACCGTTTAGGGCTTTGTAGGTAATGACCTGCACCTTGAATTGGGCTCAGAAAATAAATGGCAGCCAATTGAGCTCCTTGAACAGGGGAGTAGAACGCGCCCTGTAATTTGCTCCAGTTAAAAACCTGGCTGCCGAGCGTTGTACTAGTTGCAATTTCCAGGCCATCTTCAAAGGCAGCCCCACGTAGAGCGCATTGCAATAATCCAGTTTAGAGGTAACTAAGGCATGGAGCACCATGGTCAGATCAGACTTCTCGAGGTACGGTCGCAGCTGGCGCACAAGTTTTAATTGTGCAAAGGCCCTCCCAGCCACAGCCAGCACCTGGGTCTCAAGTGTCAGCGCTGAGTCCAGGAGGACCCCCAAGCTGTGGACCTGTGCCTTCAGGGAGAGTGCGACCCCGTCAAGCACAGGTTGCCACCCTATCAGACGTACGACTGACCTGGAGGACAGAGGTCTTGTCAGGATTAAGTCTCAGCTTGTTTGCCCTCATCCAGACCAACACAGCGGCCAGATACTGGTTCAGTATCCCAGGGGCTTCCTTGGATTTAGGTGGAAAAGAGTAGTAGAGTTGGGCGCCATCCGCGTAGAGATGGCACCGAATTCCAAAACTCCGGATGACCTCACCCAACGGTTTCATGTAGATGTTAAAGAGCATGGGGGACAGAATAGAACCTTGTGGGACCCCACAGGTCAATGGCCAGGGGTCCGAGCAGGAGTCCCCCAGCTTCACCAACTGGGAGCGACCCTCCAGGAAGGACTGAAGTCACTGCAGAGCAGTACCCCCAAGGCCCATCCCGGAGAGCCGTCCCAGAAGGATACCATGGTTGATGGTATCGAAAGCCGCTGAGATGTCCAAGAGAACCAGCAGGGTCACACTCCCCCTGTCCAGTTCTCTGCGGAGGTCATCCACCAAGGCGACCAAAGCCGTCTCGGTACTGCAACCAGGTCTGAAGCCAGACTGTGAATGGTCCAGGAAACAGGAAAACTCCATATTTGCATGCGCCAAGCAGCCCCCACCCGCCCCCGATGCAACACTGCCTGAACCCCAAGGAAGCCATTAAAACCGTTACTGTCCTTGCCTCCATGGCTCTGGACAGGAGGAAACACAGATAAGCAAGTCTGGCAAGGGAGGGAGGGGGAAGACAAAAACCCTATCTTCCCTTTCACTTCCTCTCCTTCCCTCCATAGCTTTCATGGCTCCAGAAAGAAGGAAACACACAAAAGCAAGTCTGGCGAGAGAGGGGGGGAAGCAGACAAGAGCAGGTGGGCTGGCGGGCGGAGGGAGGGAGGGAAAACGGAAGAGCCTGGAGGGAAGAACAACTGCCAGCTTTGCTTGAGTTTCACCTCACCCCCTTGCCAGGCGCGCTCCGACAGGCAGCTCCTCGGACCCGCTCTTCCTGTCGGCTGCGGGACTTCTCCCTGCCAAGGGAAGGCTACGGCACTCGCCCGCAGCGTGCCACCTTCCCAACAGGGACCATGGCCAGAGGGCTCCCCACCCAGTGGCGATTTGGATGTCAGAAAAGTGTGGGGGCCGAGGCATGGGGCCCAGAGGCCGCCTGGAGGCTCCATGCAATGGCAGCCAAAACAGGAGGCAGAGACAGTGGAGGAGAAGGAGCCCCTGCTGCTCAGCCAGGAGCCAGTAAGCGGCGTGCCCAGCACTGGGAGTTGTAGTTCACCGCTACTTCCAAAGACGGGACTCTCAAACCAGGACATACTGATCCTCCCATAATATTACTAATGAGATTAGGATTACTATTCATGTATAGCAGGCATGGTCCAACTTCGGGCCTCCCGGTGTTTTGGACTTCAACTCCCACAATCCCAAACTAGCTACTTGGAATTATGGGAGTTGGTCCAAAACACCTGGAGGGTCCAACAAAAAGGCTCAAACCCCTACTCTCTCACAACAAACAAGGACATTACATACTAATCAAAGTGACTACTTACAACATTCTGAAAACAGACATTCAAGACAGGACACATTCAGGGCCAGCCAGCTAACACCTCCCAAAACAGAATTCCCCCAGGCAGGAAACAGCCACACTTTGAAGCTACAAGGCCTTTACATGCTAATCTTGGTGATTCATTCCAACATACAATCTTCCCTCCAACAGAGATGAGTTCTTTATCCCACACTGGACAAACTTTATTCCACAGGTATACAACCCACACTTCCCTGTCTGGTTCCTACCTATCGAAATCCATTGAAAATCAACAAAACCTCGCTTCCACTATTAAAACACTCTACAACCAGGACACTGAATACAGAACAATACTCTGAAAACAGACACATTCCAGACAGGAAAAAAACAGGGCTAATACAAGGATTCCCATAAGAAGAAAACAGCCAGGCTTTGAGGCTGCAAGGCTATTCACTGCTATTCCACCTGCCCAACAAAGGATGCCCATAAGCCACAGCAACGTGTGGCTGGGCAAAGCTAGTATCAATATATATTTGTAGGGGAAAATGCAGAATAGTGAAAGTAATGCATTGTTGTCTTATGTTCTGCAGATTAACAGAAGCATTTTATCTACTAATCAGCAACATATACATTAATATTTAGGTGCCTTCCACAAACAGTATTTGGGCATTAAGTTAGAACACAATGTTTACATTTCTCAGAGATAAGAGAAATGCAAAATGTCCATAAGATGCAACATTTAAGCATTAAAAAAAATCCCATAAGCCAGGTAAAGAGGAGCAAAGTTTGCAAGTAAACTTGAGGACAACAAAATATGAGGAACAAAATATAAGGCAGTGATGAATATCATTACCAAAATCCATTTTGCTACTTTTCTTCTTGAGCAGTTCATAAAAGAGCAATTCAGCTCTATCTAAAGTGGCTATTTTAGTGCCTAATTTAACCTGAAATGAGACCATTTGCACAAAAAATAGTCTGACACAACTGTAATATTGCATTCTTAAGTAAATAGCCAAGTAACTTCATCTGTGAAAATGACTCCCCATTTACCGTTGTGTTGCTCAGAGAAAGCCCATGTTGATTTTGGCATGCATTGAACCAAAACTATAGCATGCCACTATAACTATATTAGTACCTGTGACGTCAGGTGGAAAGATATGGAAAAACCATTCTTTCCAACTCACTAATCTTCTCCTTCACACTCCTTTGCATCACTTTTCCCACAGCTAAGCACAATAACTTGATGAATTCCAGAAAGCACTTTATAACACAAGCAATGAAACAAGATGAAAAATACAGGATGCGAGATGTGATACTGATGACTAATGTGAATATACAGAGCTAGGCTCCTCTTTAGTTTTACTACTGAAGTTGATTGGTTGACTGTGAAACTTCTACTTTCCCTCTCTTTATCCACTTAAATAATAGTTCTACAGCTTAAATGGATTCATGTCAGCAGTGCATGATCAATCTATACTACCCGACTAGCTAAATATCTCTCTGGGTCTTTGGTATGACATTTCAGGAGATTTCTTATTTTTATGAAGCTGAATTGAACTCCTTGAATAGCTGCCCTTGGAGATGCCCCGGGTTCAAATTAATGATACCATAAACAAATCTAGTTTATCTCAGTAAGGAGATAAACATGTTTCCGGACTGTGATGCTTCAGATTTCAGTGGGGGCTCACATCCTTGAACTTTTTTAAAAGTCAGATATATAATTGTTGGGAATAATAATTCTAGCTAACCTTCTTGCCAACGTGCTCATTTTTAATGGACAACATCCAATTACTTTCACACTGGGACCTTTATCTACTCCTTCTCTCAGTGGTGCCCATCCACCTTGCAAAAGCTGCCCTGGAGGATCTCACACCATTGGAAGAAAATTTATATATTCCAGGCAGAAGCAATGTAGGTAGTTCAACAGTAATGATTGAGAATACAATTAAACATTTTTTCTAGAAATTCTAGAACATTTTTCCTAGAACTGCATTTCTCCTATTTCTGAGAAATGTAAACAGGTGTGCTCTAACTTAATGCCCAGGGATCTTCAGTCCTTCAGATGTTTTGAACCTGTATATACACAGGTACGTTTGGATTTTATTTGATGCATCATTGATTTCATGATGATTACATCATGGCTCCATCCTACACATAGAAATCCAGTCCCTGAACTACATCAAACTAGAGGTACCAGGAGTCTATAGGATGTAACCATGACAGTTAAAGTGGAATCAAATTATTCTATCTGTAATATAGATATACTACTCAGAATTTATCTATTTTATTTTTATTTTTGATATTTCTACCCCGTCCTTCTCCCCAAGGGGACTCAGGGTGGCTTACACAGCTGGCAGGATCACTACCAGTATATCATAATACAATAAAATAATACAATTAAAATAGTTAAATAACATAGTAAAATACAATATATAAAAGATTTAACACAGTGCAACTACCTGTGTTGGCAGGAGCTTATGAAAATTGAAGTTCAAAACATATTGGAGGACAAATGTACAAGAACCACCTAGTCTTCTGTGGATATTGCTATGGGTACATCTTGCTTCATGTCCATAACAGCATTGCTCACTCAATCTATTATTGTGTAGATGTGGGTATGTTGGTTTTGAAGCAGTTTCTGTTTTTTAATGTTTCTGCTCTATCATATAGCCCAACGTTCAGGAATCCCTTTTCGTTTAAGGACATGATGATACAAGAAACAACTACACATTGCATTTGACTGAACTTGATTTGGAAAAAAAACAAAACATTATCTAGTCCAAAAAAGGCCCAATTGTGCACATTTTAATACAGGAGCCAAGGCCCTTAACGGATTCTTTAAATTTGCTTTGGGATTGGATTCCCATTTTAAGTGTGCAGATGGATAAGGTAGGAGGATATTGGACAAACGGATTTTAAGCATATGTTTTATGTTTTATATTTTATACAGTATTTAACTGGTTGTAATACATTTTTATATGTTGTTGTTTTAATGATGTGTCGGCATCGAATTGTTGCCAATTGTACGCCGCCCTGAGTCCCTTCGGGTGAGAAGGGCAGGATAGAAATATTGGAAATAAATAAATAAATGTCTCCTAGCACATAAAAATACCTAAAATGTCCAAAAACATTTCTTGTGCTTCTCATTGGGCACTAGGGTTTTTTAAGTTTTTGTTTAAGAATTTAAATATATAAAATAGAACAACAATAAATAAGACAAAAAAGCAAAGAAAAGGGGCAGAGGAAGAGTTTTTTATTATTCTATTCTTCAATTCTATTTGCTGAGCAACAGAGGCAGCCAGAGGCTGAGAGCTCTACCTAAGAACTTCTGCCTGGGGCCAGCCTCACCAAACAAACTGGGCGTGGCCCCCACAGCTGTACTCTTTCACCAGAAGCCAGCAGCAGATAAAAATGCCATCACTGGACCCAGAGCCTGCTTTGCTGAGCAACTTTTACCAACATGGATAGAGACACCTCACCATCACAAGAAAAAACACCCCCATCTACTTTCCCAAGGACCTCATATCACAGTTTACACTGCTTGGGGGGGGGGGGCAAAAAGACTGGGGCTAGACATTATGGGGAGGGAATTGGGAGGCAGGTGGGGGAGGGGAATGGTAACCAAACCTTTTTAACTTGGCCCTTTTTAACTTGTGGAATTTTGCAATATAATAATTCTAATTCAGACAGCATTTTAAACACTCTGACACTACATCTGCCCTGTTGGTTTGTTGCAAATTGCCTTTTTACATTTAATATTTTAACTGTTTACTAATATTAGATATATTAGTAAACTTGTCCTAAATGCTTGATTTATATATTTAAATTTCTATATTTGTTATTTTTGAGTTGTTCGATAAGTACACCTGATGTTGTTCATTTTATTGTTTATGATTTCATCAGTCTTATGTTTTCTAACGTATGGTTGGCATTTTGCCATTATGTTGTAAACCGCTTTGAGACCCCCCAGGGGTGAGAAAAGCGGTATATAAATGCAGTAAATAAATAAATAAATCTCCTAATTTGGGTTTGAATAAATCTATTACACTTTGCCTCTTAAGTATAACGCAAAATAACTCCTCCCACTTCCCCATTTAAAGTTGAACATCAGCAGGATCTCCCCATGTTCCTTTCATTATTAAAATCACTTATCAATTCAACACTTAGCAGTTTACAACAGGCTCTGACATATTCTGGATGTTTTTCTTTATATCCAGTTTACTAAATCCCATATAAATTAATCCCAATTACTTTTTAAAAGAAAATATCTATTTTTTAGTTTGCTCTTTCCCCTTAAGTTGAAATCTTTACCTTAAACCAACATTAGACAATGAAGACCCAATATCAATATCTCACATCCAGAAAAGCCAAACCACATTATTCTTCATGCTTAAATTTCACCTTGCGTTTCTAGACTTATATCTTCAAAAACTTTAATTTTCAAATTACATAAAACCAGGGTGAGAGGGGAACAATCTTCCATAAAAAACATTCCTGCTGTCCCTCCCAGATTACCTACCAGTATAAACAGCCTTTCCCTATTGGGCATCATTTTTCCAGTCAATGATGCCTCCATCTTCCTTGCCTGACTCTTCCAAGATCACCTCCCAGATCTTCTCAGTTCAGTCACAAACCTCCATCCCCAAATGTCTCTGCCCACCCTTCTGACTTCAGGCTGACTTCTCTTCCATATCAGGCCCTGTAGCTTCCTCCAATACTCTTTCTTCAGCTTCAGCTTCCTGTTCCTCAGCTAGACCACATTTCGACAACACATAGACCAAATTTCATTCTAAATTTCACTCTAAAATTTGTAAAATTACTTTTGATCGTCTTGTATTCTTCCAAGATCTGGTACCACATTCCTACAATTTCATCTTCCAGAGGTTATATCTTTAACGTTCATAACTCGGCACAGAAAGAGTTAATGCATCTGTCTCTTCAGTGCCTCCTCCAAAGTAATGTAGATATAACACAGCACTTGGCTTCTTTTATTACTCCAGTTCATTTCAGTGTGCCATCAATGCCAGCCAAAACAAATCCGCATTTAGTCTCTTCCTTTACACCATTTTACTTGTGAGGTTCTACACAAACACCCAGTCTTCCAACTTATGCTTTTCATCCTTTCATATTACTAAGTCCTGCACCCACCTAACAAAATAATGTTCTTTCTTCACATAATATATTAGACTTTCTCATTTCAGTCTATGATCATTAAAGTTTTTGAAGATCCTCCTCATGATCTCTCACATTAATACAAAATGCAGGAAATTCGCTAGGCTTTGATGGAATCCTGATTTGAAGATTTCTTTTTATCTAATAAGTCTGGTTGTTATTGCAAAGATAGTTGAGAAAAGAGAGTACAATTTGCTAGTTTAACAACAATTGAAAGTTTGTGTGCACCAGAGTGAGCTGATGTAGTTTGCTTCATGATGTCTCTTCCCCACTGCCAGGAAGGAGATGTCGGGCGCATTAAAAAAGAAAACCGCTCTAACTCCCCACAAGTAATCGTGACTTTTGTCATTCTCCTGAGCTTGGTGGAGATCTCAGATGTCAGGGATACTTTGATTGTGCTTTTCCTGCATGGGAGGAGGTTGGACTAGATAGTCCATGTGGTCTCTTCCAACTCTATTATTCTATGATTCTATGAGTGTGGGCTATCTCCTCAATGTCCTTTTGTCTAGAGTAATCACTAGCTGGAACTTGCTTCCAAATGGGTCATTGCATAATGACACTCTTTAATGGAACCTAGTGAAAGAGCCATCTCTATCCCCAGAAATCTACGTGCTGGATGACAAGGTTTACAGACTTGCGATGGTGCATTCATTTTACCAACTGTGGTATGTGAGTGAGCCAGTGAGCTCCAAAATTTACTTGTTCCCTTTTCTTTTCCAGGTTGATATGTAAATAGGATGCTAGGGCTTACTCTTCAATATTTCACAGATTAAAAATGACGTGCACGTATCCAAGCAATATCACAATGTGATTAAGAAGGCAAAATTATTATTGGGTAAACACCCAAACTGTGGGAGCCTACAACAACCTCCTTTCATCTGAGTCTACTGAGAAGGGCAAGTCGCTTAACCTTCCTCTTTTATCCCCGCACTCACTACTTTTTCATTTGAACTAAATTTGCAGCAATAAAAGTAAGCTGTGGACAATGGAGGGAAATGGAGACCGGATAGTGAAACTGGGTCATTTTAAAAGCAGCTGAAAAATGGCATGACAAAGGATTAATCGGGACTGTGTCTGCCAAATCAGGACAGTTGGAAGATACACTAGTGGAGCAGCAGAACAAGAAGCCTATCTGTTTGTGCTGGATTCCCAGTCACACCGGTGTGCATGGGGACTTTCAACAAATGTTCTAATACACTACATTTTAAACTGTAGGCCTTGAATACAAATGGGGTCCCCTGAGCTCAATGTTGAGGACATAAAAAATGACACTAGTAAAAGACATTTGAATCCTCCCCATTTGTACACATCTGTTAGCGACAATGTGTAGGGTTTACAGTGGACTCTGCAGAAAATGCTTCAGCTGTAATCCACAAAAGGGGAAATCATCCTGTTAAGAAAGCCTTAAAAATGCTAATTTATTATCAGAAAATGTTTGGCTTTGATATCTAGGATTGCATAAAAAATTCTCAGGCAGAAAGGGTTTGTGAGTGAGAAATGTTTAAGAAGTCTTGTTCTAATAGACAGCTGGAGGACCTTCTATGTTCCAACTGTGGGTGCCATACATTGTTGGAGAACCCTGAAGGCCAATTAGTGCCAATGTTGACTTCATTCCAGCACCAAGTAAAAAGATAGCTTTTTACTAAAGCCCTTGGCATCTAATTGGTTTATTCAAAGTGCATATGCTTTAGAATTATTTTCAACATTTTAAACTTAGTTAAACCTGTTACATTGTTTAAGATGCTCTCAGTTTGTTGTTCTTGATCTTAATTTTAAATTAAGTATTGTTTTAAATGGCCTATAGCAGCAGGCCAAAAACTATCTGCAGCCATAGCTAATGCTAAGAAAGACTGCTGGATAGAGCTGCTTGAGAACCTTGATATGTCCAAGAGTAGCCGAAAAGCATGGCAATTGCTGAGATGCCTGGATAGTGACCCTCTGGTCAACCATGGACACGCAAATGTGACACCAGACCAGATAGCTCACCAGCTAATTCAGAATGGGAAAACCAATCACAGTAGAGTAAAGATGAAAATCAACAGGGTGCCAGAACTTGAAACCCACCAGTTGTCATCTCCTCTAAACCTGAAAGAACTCAGAAAAGCTATCAAGCGATGTAAAACTGGTAAAGCACCTGGCCTAGATGACTTAATGATGGAGCAAACCAAACATTTGGGGCCCAAAGCTGAAAACTGGCTTTTGAAATTCTACAATCAATGCTTGGCACACAAACAGATTCCCAGAGCATGGAGGAAAACTAAGATCATTGCCATTTTAAAACCTGGTAAAGATGCCTCCAATGCCAGGAACTACTGACCAATCTCCAATTATGTCATCTATATAAAGTCTATGAGAGGATGCTATTAAATCGATTAGGACCTGTCATTGAACCTAAGCTTATGGCACAACAAGCAGGTTTCAGACCAGGGAAAAACTGTGCAGGTCAAATTCTCCATCTGACTGAGCATATCGAGGAAGGCTATGAGAAAGGCTGCATTACGGGAACAGTTTTTGTGGACATTACGGCAGCCTACGACACGGTGCAACATAGAAAAATGCTGCATAAAGTCTATGATATCACCCGGGACTTTGACTTGACAAAAACTGTCCAGACCCTCCTGGAAAACTGCAGCTTCTATGTGGAGTTTCAGGGCAGGAAAAGTAGATGGAGGAGACAAAAGAATGGTTTACCCCAAGGCAGCGTTTTTGCACCAACCTTGTTTAACATCTTCACAAACGATCAGCCACTACCACCACTCACAAAGAGCTTTATATATGCTGATGACCTTGGCCTAACAACACAAGAAAAAGATTTTGAAACAGTTGAAAACCAACTCACTAATGCCTTGAAAGATCTCTCCTGCTACTACAAAGATAACCACCTGAAGCCTAACCCTGCCAAAACACAAGTGTGTGTTTTCCACCTACGTAACCATAAAGCCAACAGGAAAGTGAAAGTTACCTGGGAAGGCCAAGAGCTCGAACACTGTTTCTATCCTAAATATCTTGGTGTCACCTTAGATCGAACACTAACATATAGGAAACACTGCATGAACACCAAGCACAAAGTAGCTGCACGCAACAACATCCTGCGGAAACTTACTGGCAGTGCATGGGGTGCAGACCCACAAGTAATAAGAACATCAGCCCTGGCCTTGTCTTTCTCAACTGCAGAGTACGCCTGGCCTGTCTGGCACAAGTCTGTCTATGTGAAGCAGGTGGACATAGCACTGAAAGAAACATGTAGAATAATCACAGGATGCCTTAAACCTACACCTGTTGATATACTCTACAAGTTAGCTGGCATTGCCCCTCCTGATGTGCGATGGGAAGTTGCTGCTAACGGTGAGAGAAATAAGGTCGAACATTGTGAAAGCCACCCACTGCATGACTATAAGCCTCCTCCCAGTATACTCAAGTCAAAGAGAAGCTTCATGAGAACCACCACTCCTCTTGATGTTCCCTCAGCAACAGCAAGGGTGTCCCTCTGGGCAGCTAAACCAGGCAATCACAACTGGATGGCCCCCATGAGGGTCTGCCTCCAGGGGCAAACCAAGAATGGGCAACTTGGACATCCCTAAATAGACTGAGAAGCTGAGTGGGCAGATCAAAAGACAACCTGGCAAGATGGCATTACCTGGAGGAATCTTCCACCTTGTGTGACTGTGGGGCAGAACAAACAACTCCTCATATGTATGCTTGCCCACAATGCCCTGCCTCATGCACAAAGGAGGAGTTGTACAAAGCTATGGACAATGCGATTGCTGTTGCCCACTTTTGATCTAAAACTATTTAGCTGTTTGTGATTCCTTTATTTTATTGCTTTTAAACATATTTATTATGAAATGCTTTTGACACAAACATGGATTTTACTTGGAAGTTACCCTGAGATACTGGGATACAAATATTTTGATAAAATTGATTAAATAAAACACACACACATATACAGTAGAGTCTCACTAATCCAAGCCTTGCTTATCCAAGCCTCTGGATTATCCAAGCCATTTTTGTAGTCAATGTTTTCAATATATCGTGATATTTTGGTGCTAAATTCGTAAATACAGTAATTACAACACAACATTATTGTATTGAACTATTTTTTCTGTCAAATTTGTTATGTAACATGATGTTTTGGTGCTTAATTTGTAAAATCATAACCTAATTTGATGTTTAATAGGCTTTTCCTTAATCCCTCCTTATTATCCAAGATATTCGCTTATCCAAGCTTCTGCTGGCCCGTTTAGCTTGGATAAGTGAGACTCTACTGTATGTATATATGTAGATGTATGTATTGATTGTATGACTGCTTTTCATGTTTGATTTTACAATGTGTAATTTGTCACTGTTTTTATTATTGTTGTGAGCCGCCCCGAGTCCCCTCGGGGAGATGGGGTGGGATATAAGAATAAATTTATTATTATTATTATTATTATTATTATTATTATTATTATTAGATCAGGAAGGAGTCTGCCACAGAGGTGTCACTCCACTAAAGTGTAGTCAGAGCACTCAGTACTTATGAAAACTCAAGCCATTCCCATACTTCAGATTTGATGGATGTTAAACATTACATTCTCCCCTGTGAGAGAAAACATGAACAAGCCCAAAGTTTTCCATTTCATGTCCTGGCTCCTTGTGGATATCTGGCAGCAGTGCCCAATGAAGCTATTTCAATAATACAATTAAGTTCTTCACACTTCTTGTATTTCTGGATCTAAGGAGAGGACCTATTAAGTGCCAATTTCCCTAATAGCTCATTTTCTTTCTTTCTTTTTTCCAATAAGCTTTTCTATCCACATCTTCTATTTCCTGTCCTCTTCTTGGAGCCAAACCAAACATGAGACTCCACTGTGTACCGCCTACATCTAGCACTAAAAATGATTTCCTTCATTGCCTTGGAAAGAGACAGAAAGGGCTGTGCTAGTCAAAAACAGCACTAATTCTCAAGGCATCCAGAAGACATTGTTAGAAGAGGTGCACAAGCAGTTTAAAGATTTGTCATGATTGAATTATAATGTGAATAAAACCAGGATGAAAAAACTGGATGTCCGTGACTAGAGAATACTGTTAGAAGCTTCAGTCTATAACGGTATCCTGAACTTCACTTCTACCTCTGGAGAATTATTTATTTATTTATTTATTTATTTATTTACTTCATTTCTATCCCGCTCTTCTCACCCCGCAGAGGACTCAGAGCGGCGTACAACATATATTTAGGCAAAAATGCAATGCCACATTATACAAAGCAAATAAAACATAACAAAAAATCAATAGAAACAATCAACATATAAATATAATTTAAAACCAATAACATTAAGATATTAAAACATAAAAATATAAAAACAGCATCTGGGTACACCTTCCCCCTCCCCCTTCATGATCTTAATGTCTTCTTTGACTTTCTTGGAGAAGGAGAAAAGACCTGGACACCTATTCTATTGCCCTTTCTGTTTTTTGTGGTGAATTTTCATCCAAATTGTCAGGTTTTGCATTATGTTTGCATATTACATGCTTGAATACAACAATGTGCAAATTAGTATTCCTTTGGAGTTGTGATAGAGCAGTCTTGTCCCATCCACAGTTGGCATGAATCTAAGTTCTGAAGGCACGGGACTATACTGGTTAACCCTAAAGAAGAATCAAATTCATATAGGACATAATAGTTTACCAAACACAACATTATGATGTGTATATGCACCATGGATAATTATGCCACATAAAAGCACTGAAGGATGAAGTATCACCAAAGCACCAAAGCAGACCCCTTCTACACTGCCAGATAATCCAGATTATCTGCTTGGAATTGGATTATATGAGTCTACCATGCCATATAATCTAGTTCAAAACAGATAATTTGGAATTTATGGTAGTGTAGATGGGGCCTGAGTACCCCCCTACTCAATGAAGTAAGGCTGGCCCTGTGACATTTAAGCATCTAGCAGATGGCTCAAACTGCTGCATTCCATAACAGAAACTGATTTTAACTCTTTTAAAACTGATTTTAGGAATTCTTTGAGTTTAATGTGTTTTTATTTTTTTAATTTAAAATAATATTTCTATTGTTTTAAAATTAGTTTTTATTTGTTCATCATCTTGGGAGCCATTGTGGGCTGGGAGATGATACAGAGATACTTTAAACTAATAATTAATTAATATGAAAAATAACAAAAGAATCTCTCTTTTCTTGCTGATGCAGCCTCTGAATGTATCTGCTCTGTTCAGTTTTCTTGGTTTTCTGAATACTGTATATGCACAATTTATTTTCACTCTCTTCAACACAGGGAAGACTAGTAAGCTATATACTGAAGCTCTACTCAAAGTAAAATCATTAGGAATCTGTTCCAGTCATCTCTCAGCTTTCTGGATTTCAGTGAGCATTACACAAACATTTTCAAATATGTCTTTGCATCTATATAGCTAGAAACTTGCTGTGTTCGAAGGAAAGCCAATAAAAACTAGGATTCTTGGGGTCATGTATTCATCAAAACATATCATGATTTATACGCATCACATGATCACAGCATAACAATAAGTCCCGAGGTCAGTTTAGGATAGTGAAGTCTCTGGTGGGCAGGAGCCAATCCATTCTTCCTACAGGCTCCCTGTAAGCTAGAGATGATATAGAAATATGTCTAATGGCAGAGTTCTGGCATATGTGTGTGTGTGTGTGTGTGTAAGGGTAATGAAATTCCGGCCTAGGACAAAACAACAAAACTACACATCCCAGAAACACTAAACTTGGCAGCACAACCCCTCATCCATGCCTCTACGTTCATACAACAAAAAGAAAAGAAAAATAAAGTCCTAATTAGAGGGAGAGGAATAATTGTTTTTATCCAATTGCTGCCAGTTAGAAGGCTAAGCTCCACCCACTTGGTCTCCTAGCAACCCACTCAGCCCTGGACCTCTTCAACAAGGCCTCTTCCACACTGCCTATAAAATACAGATTATCAGATTTTAACTGGATTATATGGCAGTGTAGACTCAAGGCCCTTCCACACAGCTATATAACCCATTTATAATCTTATACTATCTGCTTTGAACTGGATTATCTTAACTCCACACTGCCATATAATCCACTTCAGTGTGCATTTTATACAGCTGTGTAGAAGGGGCCTCATATAATCCAGTTCTAAGCAGACAGTATAAGATTATAAATATACAGTAGAGTCTCTCTTATCCAACATAAATAGGCTGGCAGAACGTTGGATAAGTGAATATGTTGGGTAATAAGAAGGGATTCAAGAAAAGCCGATTAAACATCAAATTAGATAATCATTATACAAATTAAGCACCAAAGCATCATGTTATACAACAAATTTGACAGAAAAAGTAGTTCCATGTGCAGTAATACTATGTAGTAATTACTGTATTTACGAATTTACCACCAAAATATCACAACGAATTTAAAACACTGACTACAAAAACATTGACTACTAAAAGGCAGACTGTGTTGGATAATCCAGAACATTGGATAAGCTAATGTTGGATAAGTGAGATTCTACTGTAATATGAAATAATTACAGTGGTAGAATAATACAGAACAATATAATCTCTAAAACCAGGACAGTAAATAAAGAGCAACACTCTGAAAGCAGGGAAATTGGGAATTCCACAAAAGAAACAATCAGGGCCAGCTAACACCTCCCAAGAAAGGATTCTTCCAGATAGGAAGGTGAAAAGGGAGTGAACCAAAGTCATTATTATTACTATCATTACTATTGTTGTTGTTGTTGTGTTGCTGTGAACCGTGAAAATGAATACAATCTGGCCCCAAGTATTCAAAACCACAAAAATCAAAATATAGAAAAATTACTATGGTATGATAAAACAGAACAATACAATCCTTAAAATCAGAACATTAAATAAAGAACAACACGCTGAAAACAGGGGAATTCCACACAGGAAACAATCAGGGCCAGCTAACACCTCCCAACAAAGTATTCCCATCACCAAAGTCTGGCAAATCCTGTTTATTGAGGGCCACAGACAATAGAAGCACATAAAATATCGCAAAGAACCCTACTCTGAAAACAAGGGAATTCCAGACACAAAACAATCAGGGCCAGCTAACATCTCCCAACAAAGTATTCCTGTCACCAAAGCCTAGCAAATCCTTTGTTTTCTGAGGGCCACAGACAGTAGAAGCACATACAATATAGCAAAGAACACCACTCTAAAAACAAGGGAATTCCAGACAGGAAACAATCAGGGCCAGCTAACACCTCCCAACAAAAAATTCACTCAGAGAGGAAGCAGCCAGGCTTTAAACCTGCAAGGCCATTACATGCTAATCATTTTGCCTAATTGCAGCATTCATACTTCCCTCCAACAGACAAAGAAAAAAAAACAATCACATATATTGTATATTCACAACCTTTAGGAAATAATATCCCCTGATGGCGCAGCGTGTTAAAGCACTGAGCTGCTAAACTTCTGGACCAAAAGGTTGCAGGTTTGAATTGGGGGAGTGGAAAGAGCCCCCACTGTTAGCCCCACCTTCTGCCAACCATAAATTTCAAAAACATGCAAATGAGAGTAGATGAATAGGTACTGCTCCGGCAGGAAGGTAACGGCGCTCCAAGCAGTCATGCCACATGACCTTGGAGGAGTCTACGGACAACGCCAGCTCTTTGGCTTAGAAATGGAGTTGAGCACCAACCCCCACACGACTGGACAATGTCAGGGGAAAACCTTTACCCTTTACCTTAACTACCACCAATTCCTCAATACTTTATTTCCCATACCACCATACTTCGCCACAGCAACGCGTGGCCGGGCACAGCTAGTGTTTCTATAAAGTAAAACAGCTCCAGGAGACTGCAATTCTGAGTGGTGGAATCAGATACTTTATCTAATCCTTGGTGATTATGCTTCCACATCCTTTTGAAACAAGAGTGGCATCCCTGTGTCCAAAAATTGTTGGGCTATGGCTTCTAGTAATCTTTACTATTACCTATGCTAGATAGGACTACTGGAACTTGCAACCCAAGAACATCTAGAGCAACATAGGGATCTCAACCCTGTATTATGATATACACCAAAAGAGTGAAAAAAGAGGAAATTTGGGTTTTTAAAAAGTGGCCTCTGAACAAAGTGTTAAGCATATCCTCCCCTGGCACTCCATCACTCAAAACTGTAGCTTCCGGAGATGTTTTTTGCATTAAGGACATTTCTCAGAGTTTTTTTTACATAGATTTCCATGTAATATGAATTTTTTATCCAGATGTGGGAGGAAACAGGGATCTGGAAGTCTTAAAATCTATGATCAAATCAGTTGGATAGTAATACCCACTAGTCTTGTGCATTCGGGGTAAACCTTAATCCGTCTCTTGTCTTGGCTTTCGGTGTGGGCCCTGATTTGTTTCTACTGAGCCTTCCAAAATTGGGAGGGCAGATTTTTGTTTTCAATTTTTTTTTGTGCCAAAAGATATGTTTTCTTTCGGCCCATTATTGGGGGGAGGCTTCCCACCCAAGCTCCCCTTCCCAGCGTGTACTTTTGAATGGGGTTTGTCTCACCATCGAAGGGCTCCCTGGCTGGGGCTGAAGACCCCTTTGCATCCTTGCTCTGCATCCCAAAGTCTAGGCTCAAAGCGCCCAGGTCTGCAAGGCCCTGCACCCAACTGCTGAGTAAGGAGCGCTCCTTACTCAGTGGTCAGGTGCAGGACTTGCAGGGCTGGGCACTTTGGGCCTATGCGCGTGGCAATCGATCTGAAAAGCAGGCTTGGAGCTGGTACAAACTCCTGTGTGCCTTTCGGATCGAGTATATTTTCATTCCAGGGGGGCCTTCCCATTCTGTGCCATTCGAATGGATGGTACGAAATGGAATGCATATTTTTAGGAGCTTGCTTTTTCACTGCTCTCATCTGTGGTTTGAACAAAAGAGAATTAATGGACAAAAGTGACTAGTCAGTGTTTGCTACGGACCAGTTAATGCCCCCCTTTTTTTGAAAGATAGTTGATTATTAAAAGACTATAACTGTAATTATGTATGGCACTTAAAGAATCATAAAGTTGGAAGGATCCTTGTCAGCCAATGAGCCCAACCCCACTTTCAGTGCAGGATCTCCAGCTAGAGCATCCACAGTCAGTAGAACACTGTCCAGACTCTTTTTGAAGACATGCAGAGACCGAGACCCCACCACTTCTGGACCACTGTTACTGTCACAAGGTGTCTTCTAATGTTCAATCAAAATCTATTATCCTGTAACTTCAAACCTTTAGACCTGGTTTTCCTCTGGATAAGAAGAGTACAGTATTGCATCCTCCTCTCTGTGACAGCCCTTGAAGTATTTAAAGAGTGAAATCATGCCACCCCTCAGTCTTCTCCTCTGGGCTAAACATGCCCATGTCAACTATCCACTTGTAGAAGCAAAAAATACATTAATCAATTTTGCTTTGCCATGTGTTGAGACATTATGGGACTCTCTCATGGCTGGTTATGCAGGCACCCCGTTCGAACACCAGCAGATGCAACTTGAAGGGCAAGAAGTTCCGTGGCTGTTGGGGAGTGGTGGTGGCAACACAAGGATAAGCCATCCCCTTCCTCTGTGCTCTCTAGCACAGATAAAGAGCGGTCTTGCCAATGTCCATCCAGACACTGGATCTGGCCTAGGCAGACCAGATCCAGCTGTCCAGACAACACAAAGCCCCAGGATGCTGCAGAGTTTTCTGCAAACTTCATAGCATCCCCTGACTTCATCTAAAGTGGGGCAAAGTCACTATATGTTCCAATGCACCATGCAGACAGTTATTACTGTACTTCGAAAGAGTTCAGATTGGTTTATTCATGTAGACAAGTCCCTAATCCAATACTTAAACCACTATACCATACTGCCTATCCCACAAATGTTTTTTCCCCCAAAAATCATAACTGTGACTCCAGGGTGGTTTAAATTTGTTGCTATTATTATTATTCCTTGCCCAATCATGTTTCAGTGTTATTTATACTAAAGGGAGCAGGTAAGTGCTTATGTTTTATCTTTTTGTATTGTATATTGGCATTGAATTTTGCCAGACTGTGAGCTGCCCTGAGTCCCTTCGGGTGAGAAAGGCAGGATAGAAATGATGGAAATAAATAAATATAAGTGAAGAATTAATATATAAAGCAGTAAATGGAAGTGAGTTTTCTGCCAGTCACCCTGTTACATTAATAATGAAAACCTATGCCATACTAAATGTGCTAGCCTTCAGGATACCACAACCATCTTGGTTGCTTCTTGCTACAGCAGACTTAAATGTTTTTGGAAACTTTTACTACCGTGTATGCATACCACTTTTCAGCCTGTCCATTAATGATGATTTTTTTTCTCTTTCTGTCAGTTGGCCAGATAACTAAGAGGAAACTCTTATGAATATGAAGAGAAGCAAGCCTTAAAAAAGAAAAATCAAGCAAGCAAAGCAATATTGTAAAGGCAAGGAAAAAGTGTCCAGTTACAAGAAGAGTTGAGAAGCAGACAAATAACAGGATATGGCTGGTGAAATAAATAGAAAGCGACTAGTCTTAAGGAGTTTCCATGACTCACTGCTGCCGGGCTAACAGTCGCTAAAGCAGCACAGAGAAATGGTTTTGAAAGGATGCAAGGAAAATAGATGTAGAAGAAATGTTTTAAAGAGGATAAAAGCTCTGTAGGAACAAGGAGACAGGGAAATGGATGAAATGGGATGATGTCATGGAGAGATACCTTTCTTGGCGAGACATCTGGAAAATTGAGGCACACAGATTATAGCTCTGTTTATGATCCTCTGCCAGCGAGTGCTTGTTTACAGCAGAGAGGGTTAAGAAAAGATGACAGTTGATCCTTAATGTGACAGGAAACACTATTTCACAGTGAGTCTGGATGAGCCTGGCCACAGATCAGCTCTGATAGAAATGGAGGCACAAAAAGATTATGTTTCAATGCAACAGACAAGTGTTATTTTGAAAGCAAGGAAACATGGTGGGAAAGAAACTGTTCCCAGATTTTTCGGGTGAACAAAGCAGCCTCCAGGCAGAGGCGGCTTTCTTTTGCTGCCCGGGTCATTCCTTCTGTTTGCTTGGTATGAACATTTTACCTACATGCAAAGGAAAGTGAAAAGGACACTGCCAAGAGTAAGAATAAGAGTCAAATCTATGTGGAACGCCAGTGTTGAAAATAGCTTGCATGTAAATCGAGTTGCCTTGGCCATTCTTTAAAAGTGTCCTCCAGATGGCGTCTGTTTCCTGTTCACCAGCCATAGAGAGACAAGTAATGTCACTTGGGAGCATCACGCAGAAATTAATGCATGTGCGTTTGTGCTTCCTTTTTTAAAATGAGAAATTAGTTTTCACTCTCCCCAGGAGCCAATGTCAGAACAATTCTCAGTCTTCAATAGCTACATAAATGCCTGAAATTAAACAAGCAGATAGTTTTGACAGAACAGGTGTCCCCATGGCAATGTAAGGATGTCTTGCTCACGAAGGAGTGAAAAGAAAGAACAGATGACAAAGATCTGGAATATTTACTGGCGGTGCTCAAGGTACGACATGTATCTTTAGAAGCAAGCTGCAAAGGATATACATGGGAAGAGTAACAGTTCTGCTATGGTAAGCTTCATAAGTAATGCAAGACAATATTCTTCTGACAGTCAACTCAGCTCAGTAAGAGACAATAGGAGGAAGATCCCTCAGTGTAAATTTCAGAAACCAGCATTCTTCTTATGGCTTGTGTAACCCTTCCCAAAAATATTCCAGAAGTGCTGATATTTTTAAAACTAGGCACCAAAGATTTGATGGGTTACAGATAATGGTATCTCCATTAAACATCAATATCCCAACCCAGCAAGAGAATATTATCACTGGCAGAACATTATGCAAGTTTTGTTATAGGTATGTGGGTGAGTTGATTGGGGACTGTAATCAAAAGGAACTGAAGCACAAACAGTGATAATTACAACTGTGGTCATTAGCAACTAGTGGGACTATCAAGGTAATTACCACTGCTTGTACTTGTCTACATTTCAGTTCCCTCTGACCCCATTGATTAGGATTCTACTCCCACACAATTATTCATCCGTCAAATATAGTGGGGAAAAATCCCCAGCTATTATATGCTGCAGCCCTTGCTAAACTCCAGCAAAACTGGCAGTAATTATGCCCCAAGAAAAGATTAATATAGACAAATGTAATCTGCCACAGCATGTTGCAGCATGAAAAACTTCTTTTCAGTATTTCACTCATGCCATGCTGCTGCTACCTTTCATCCCTTCTTTAATACATTTTGCTCAAGCCATATATTTTGCTCAAGGGTTTCCCTAAGTCTGCTCAAGTTTCTCCCAGCCACCTACATTGATGACCCCATTTGGAGTGTACAAGGATTCAAACTCGGGAGAAATGAGTTTGCTATTATATTGATGTCAGTAATGATTTATTAATATAAAAAAGATAGCTGGCTGCCAACCTTTACGTGATAGTGTATGCCGAATGTGTACTACCATAATCCACATTTTCATTCATTGCAGAGGTTAGAACTCTTCACCAACTACATAACAAATACATCTCCAATACAGCCTCCTACCCAACAAATCATATTAGGGAATGTGACAGCTATGGAGGTCAATTTTTCCATACCTGAACATGCAGCAATGATGTTACTTTCATGGACATCACAGTGAACTCTGAAGGTCCCAACAACACCTGTTGAAAAGGCTAAGAGGAGGTCCATTATGCCAGCTGCTGGGCATCCTAAAGCAGTTCACATTTCCATCCCCTTGGTGCATGGCTTGCTGATTGCATTACTCCAGTAAATGAAAGGCATGTGCCTTTGAAAGAAAAAAACACAGTGACTGCTGGAAAGGTTGGCTGCTTTGGATCATGATGGAGAAATGTGAACTCTGTCATCTTTCGAAGACACTGGAGGAGAATCTTTTGTTCCCTCCCCCCCCCCCCATCCATAGGCCACTGAGATATGGATGGGGGGGCCTGCTGGCTTACGTAAATAATCAATTGGAGCTGTAGAAAGGGAAATATCTGAGAGATAAGTCCATTCTGTTAATGGAAAGCTGGGAACCTCTATCTTCAAGATGTATGCTCCATGGAGCTGCAGTTGAATTACAACTCCCAGAGTCCACACTGGCAACACTGGGCATGGATTTGGGGAGGTGTAATCCAAAAAACATATTTCCAAGCCTCCACATATCTTTGAGTTCTTGAGAATTTGAATATTCTTGCTATCTTTACTTTTTGCTTAGCCTAATAAAGCTAACACCACCATAAATGCTGCAATGTTGTGGTCCAAACAGTTGTAAACAATTTCCCAACCACTTATTGAACAGATTGTTTTTTCTTTAATCAAAATCAGTTGGAATAAAAAAAAACCCTGTCATATATATATTTATTTTTGCTACTGAGAAAAAACAAGAGATATATGAATTGATCAAGAAAAAATCCCAATGCAATTTGGTTTGTGTATGCCATTTAGGACTTTCATATGCTTAGTAAATGGTTCAGAATTCCTGGTTCAGACAGACATGGGGATCATATCACAAACATACATTGATACCAAAAAAAATCGAAAAAATAATCCTGCATTATTAGAGATTTCAATAAGGACTTTGATTGTGCAGATCATGAGAAATTATTATTGCTCTAGAAATAGAAGTGCCTCCACATTTGATTCTTTTGATGTGCAAGATATACTCTGGAAAAAGTTCATTGTTAAGATACAATACACAAAAACAATGTTTTCCCACTGGCAAGGGAGTCAAAAAAGGGTACGTTTTATTTCCCTCTCTCTTTAATTTATATGCAGAATATATTACACTGCACAACGAGGATGTTCAAAAAATATCAAAAGTGAAAGATCCTCTATGCCACATTGCCCAACTCAAACATTGCTTTGCAGGCCACATGATGTGCAGAACAGATGGGCTCTGGAGCAATGCTACGGCAACATGGTACCCGCGGGGATGTCTTCCCAGCCAATGGTTTGATTCATTCCATATGGCATATAATGTGAGAGACTAACATGGTCATACAATGGTACATTGGTCAACTTGTGCTCAGTATATGTATGAATGGAGGCGATCAGAGAAGATGTTGTAATCCGAGTGAAAGCTGAGGAACGGATTGTCTAAGCATCTAAGCAATATATCATACAGAGAACAGAATTACCCTCAGAACAAAGAGGTATGAAAACTTGGGAAGGGAACATAAACAATTAATACATGCTGTATTAACCATAGCAAATAGCAAGACTTGGAACAGCTACTGAGAAAGAAAGTGTGACAGCAATGTTACAGGTGAATACTAAGAAGATAAAGTAATGATCACAGATGCTTTACATAAATTTAAAGTGCATAACAAAGGTGTTATATCTTGGCTCAGTCATCAGCCAAAATGGAATATGTGGTCAAGTATAAAGACATATTATTAAATATCAGCGTCAGATCATCCATTTCTGGTTGTGAAAGCTGCATAGGGAAAAAAGCTAACAAGAAGAAAAGCAGTTAATTTGGAATGTGATGCTGGAAGCAAGTTCATGCATTATTAAAATTAATGCATTGCTGCAGGCACATCAATGCATTGCTCAAAACGGCAAATGAATGGACCTTAGACCTCTCACTAAAAGTGAAGATGAGTAAACTGAAGCTATCATGCTTTGCTTTGCATGTCATGGGATGATGTGACTCGCTGGAAAGGACAACTTGTTCTGCTTGTTAATAGTTTGGCCCATTCAAGGAAGACTGAAGTCTATCCCATGAGGGATGGGAAGAACTGGAGTTCTTGTTGGGGCCAGAAGATTCATGAAGTGCACCTTAAGCCTTAATATACTGTAATTCTCACTGAGGTCAGAAGATACCTCATCTTACATGCAGCAATGATCGGTTTCAGAATTGTTTGTTTTAATGTTTGTATATGAAGGTTAAGCAGAGCTATTTGATTCCACTGAACACTTATTTATATGGTTGAATTTACATCCTGTATTTCTAAATATAGCTGATTGTAACATGTTAGCATCAATTAAATTAAAATGCAAGAAAATATAAGGGGGTAAATTAAATGTACACATTTCATCATGTGATAATACCATGGGCCTCTTGTTAGAGCAGGACAGACAAAGATGTGGCCCTCCAAAATGTTGCTAGATTGCATCTCTCAGGGCCCTTCCTGACAGGCCCTATATCTCAGCATCTGATCCCAGGTTTTCTGCTTATAGGATTATATGAGTCCATACTGCCAGATAATCTAAGATAAACAGAAAACCTGGGATCGGATGCTGGGATATAGGGTCTGTCTGGAAGGGCTCTCAGTATGCTTTACTTTAGGCTAGGCTGAGAAGGGCTGATGGAACTCCAATTCAACAACCACTGCAAGGCCACATTTTCCCCATTCCTTGGAACTGTGTAATGTGGAGCACATAGTGGCTCTGAAGTAATATAGGGCACGTGCTTGAAAAAGAGCTTTCGTTCGTAGAAATTTTTAGATAAACAGTAATAGATAAAACCAGTGTGTATACTGCATGTCCATATATTATGTAAGAGACAAAATTATGGTACATAATAATTCCTTCCAAGAAAGGGACTGGATTCGTTATAGTTCAAACAAAACTTTCACTGATAAGTCCTCCAGGGTGCAAATTTATATTAATATCATAAATTTAAAATATGATACCCTCTAAAAATGACAGAAGCAGAAAGCATTTACTGCAAATGCTTTGTAAGCATTGCAAAATAGCCATGAAAGTGAAAAAGGTACACAAAAGACAAGCTTCAATTTGACCGGTGGATAGATAGGTTTTCAAAGTATATAACAATATTTTGTACAATCCACATTGTAAACTTGTGCATAAATATATATATATATATATATGAATCCCAAGTAAAAAAACAACAGCCTGCTTCTTCAAGTCTGTTTCAGTAGGATTTAAACATGGTTACACTTCTTCTAGACTGAATGTATTGGGTGATCAAATAAGATTAAGTGCACCATCACTGGCACTTTATCCCAAAGGGGACTGAATCAGCTCCACACAATGCATAGCACTGATTTGGCATAACACAACTTTGAGCTATGTTATAACAGAACTCACTGGATATTCTGTAACTTTCCCCAAACTCTGGCACAAACAGCAACTTTGGGCACATGTAATCAACTGTGCCACTTCCTATTCGGGAATCAGTCATGGTTGGTTTACACTACTATCCCATTTTCCCTGGGCTTGGGCAGTCCAGGGATTGGGGATGGCACCTACCTTGCCCCCTTTTGCTGAGTCATATCTAGCACCCACCAGGCAGGAAAAAGGCACTGGACACTGCTTGGCACCTGGAGTGATGATGTCCAGAGCAACAAGGCAATTGAAGAAGGGAGGGGGAAAGGAGGGAGTGATTCCTCCTCCTCCTCCTCCTCCTCCTCCTCCTTCTCCTCCTCCTCCTCCTCGTCTAGACACCCTGGATATTGTCACTCTGAGTGTCGAGCAGTCCAGTTCTACTTCCCATGCTTGGTACACACTGCAAATGATAGGTCACAGGAAGGTTTTGGCACCACTTGGCTGTGCAGCCACCATCCAGTTACTGCAGTGGTTTTAGAGACCTGGAGTGTAGCCTCCATCCGGTCCTTGATCCAGTTCAGGGGCATGGAGTGTAGGCTCCAGTGATGGTGATGGTGATCCAGAGTATTGCCTAAAAGAGAAAGAGAAAGCACTTTCTTTTCAAGAGTACGGTCTTCATTATCATCATCAGACATGTTATCTTTAACAGGTGTATGATCCTCTGGGAGGACAGTGCTGGAATACACCCATCATGGAATGAATTGAAATGACTGAGCCATCAACAGAAACTTTTAAAATATTCTCTCTCCCTCTCTCTTGGCAAAAAATCTAAACTTTTTTGTTTCTGCATAATGAATTTGCAAACTATAAAGACGATCAGCACAAAAACATTTGGAACTACTATGTCTGAAATGTAGGATTTTTTTAGGGTCTATCCTCATAGGCTATCATTAGTGGCCAGATATGATTGCTTTCCAAGTGTAGGGTTTTGGTGGTGGGTCCTTAGTTAACTGTAGAGACCTATTCTTGATCTGCATGTTCTTTCATAGTACGTACATCAGTTTTCAGATGAAAGGCAGTCCCGACAGGGGTTGGCTTGACAAGTCTTCCTCTTGACATGTTTCGCCTTTTCGCCCTTCATTCATGCCTCTTCAAATTCTACAGCACTGTTGGAATGCTCAAGGGCCAGGGCTTCCCAGTTCTCAGTGTCTATGCCACAGTTTTTAAGGTTAGCTTTGAGCCCATTTTTAAATCACTTTTGCTGTCCACCAACATTCTGTTTTTGATTCTTGTGTCGAGAATAGAGTAACTGCTTCAGGAGACAGTGATTGAGTATTTGGACAACATGGCCAGTCCAGTGAAATTGCTGGAGGAGGATCATCACTTCAATGCTGGTGGTCTTTGCTTCTTCCAGCACACTGACATTTGTCTGCCTGTCTTCCCAAGGGGATTTGGGAAGACAGGACTTTTTGGAGACAACGCTAATGAAATTGTTCCAGAAGCTGAGAGTGACATTTGTAGAAGGTCCACATTTCACAGGTGTATAACAGGGTTGGGAAGACAATAGTTTTATAAACAAGCATCTTGGTATCCCTACAAATGTCCCATTCCTCAAACACTCTCTGTGTCATTTGAAAAAACGCTGCACTTACAGAACTCAGATGGTGTTGTATTTTGGTGTTGATGTTGACTTTTGTGGAAAGTAGTGGTAATTGTCAACATTTTCTAATGTTACACCATTAAGCTGTATTTCTGGCATTGCAAAGGGTTTGGTTGGTGCCTGCTGATAGAGCACTTTGGTTTTCTTGCTGTTCAGTGAGAGACTAAGCTTTTTGCATGCTTCTGCAAAGGTGTTTAGGGTGATTTGTATGTCTTCTTCTGAATGAGCACAGAATACATTATCATCAGCATATTGGAATTTGATAACAGATGTTGTTGTGACCTTGGTTTTGGTTTTCAGTCTGCTGAGATTAAATAGCTTGGCATCTGTCTGATAGATAATTTTCATACCAGTGGGAAGCTTCCAAATAACAAGGTGCAGTATAATAGAGATGAAGATGGAAAATAAGGTTGGGGCAATAACACATCACTGTTTGACACCTGATTTCTGGGTACCCCTGTTATGAGCTGGTCATTGGCCGTAATAAAAGTTTACTTACTTACTCCTTAAATGGGTCTCTTTGGGAGCCATTGCTGTCCAAGACTGTTGCCATCATGTAATCATAGAAGGAGCCATAGGATGTTTGTAAATTTATCAGGGCATCTGATTTTTAGGAGGATGATCAAAAGAACATTGTCATTCACTGTGTCAAATGCTTTTCCAAGGTCGATGAATGTGATGTAGAGAAGTTGATTTTGTTCTCTGCATTTTTCTTGATCTAACACATCTCTAAAAAGCAGAGCTATGATCCTTAAAATTGTATCCAACTTCTATAAATGTGTAGTATAGATTCAGTTCATGTACAGTGTTCCCTCACTTATCGCGGGGGTTACGTTCCAGGACCACCTGCGAAAAGTGAAAATCTGCGAAGTAGGGATGTTGTATTTGTGTGGTTTACAATCTCACTGGCAAGTAGCGTCTCTGTCTGTCGCTGCCTTGTGAGGCAAAAACAAAGCAGCTTCAGCCTCCTTTTCTCTCCCTTTGGCTTTTCCTTCCTTCCTTCCTTAGGCTCCTCCTTAGGAAGGAAGTAAAAAGAGGGATTTATAATATTATTTTATGATTTATACTATTATTTTAGTGCTCATTTAATGGTGAGTCTGCGAAAAGCGAACCGCAAAGTAGTGAGGGAACACTGTATGTCCTAAAATTATTAGCAGAGAAAGCAGTATTGTTAGTTCTACAACAGCCAGCACAGTTCATCTCTTCTCATCCTCACCACAAACGTATGAGGCTGAGAGAAGCTGGCATACAGCTATCTACAGCTAACGAAGCAAAGATTGAAATGCCAATTATGTTCAAGGGCTGTTCCCAGAAATTCAGGCTTGCTGATCCTTTCTCTACTCCAGCCCCAGCCCCTTGTGCTTTTGCAGTCTGAATGCAGGTTTACATAAGGAGTCCTGGTGAAAGATCATTTTCCCCCAAAGTGCTTTGCTTATAGCTTCTTGGACTCCAAATTATACTTATCATTGGAAAAGTAGATTATGACATGGAAATAGTGAATCTATGCTGGGTTTTAGTTTGAATTTTAAAAGAGCTATCCAGGGTGCCAAGACCATTTTATGGAGAAGATTCGACTTTTTAGATAATAATAATAATAATAATAATAATAATAATAATAATAATAATAATAAAACTTTATTTATACCCCGCCACCATCTCCCCAATGGGGACTCGGGGCGGCTTACATGGGGCCATGCCCGGGAAAAATACAATATAACACAATATAAAAACAACATATCATAATACAATTACAACAATACAATAAAGAATCATATACAGTACAACACAAAATCCAAAGAGCAGTATAACAGGGCAGGCCGCACTGACACAGTTAAAACTCGGGGTGAGAAAAGGATAAGAAAAAGGATAAGAATAAAACCACAGGGAACTAAGGAAAAGATAGCAGACAGTCTAGAGCAGGGGTCCCCAAACTAAGGCCCGGGGGCCGGATGCGGCCCTCTGAGGTCATTTACCTGGCCCCCGCCCTCAGTTTTATAATATAATATATTGTATATACATATAATATTGATAATAATATTGTAATGTAATACAATATAACACTAATAATAATACCATATAATAATATTAATTATATGTTCTATATTACATATAATATTACTAATAATATTACAGTATAGTGGTATAGTTCAATATAGTAATATATAATGCTAATATTGTGCTATGCTAATAATATAATATATTGTATGCACATATAATTTGTAAGCCACTCTGAGTCCCTTTGGGGTCAGAAGAGTGTGATAAAAATGTAGTAAATAAATGCAGTAAATAAATAAATAATAAATACATAAATTTTAGACTTGGGCTCGCCCAAAGTCTGAAATAACTTGAAGGCACACAACAACAACAACAACAACAACAATCCTAATTAACTTGACTATCTCATTGGCCAGAAGCAGGACCACATTTCCCATTGAAATCCTGATCAATGTATGTTGGTTAATATTGTTTTTATTTTAAAATATTGTATTGTTCTTTCATTGTTCTTGTTGTTGTTGTTGTTGTTGTTGTTGTTTTTGCACTACAAATAAGACATGTGCAGTGTGCATCGGAATTTGTTTGTATTTTTTTTCTCCAAATGATAATCGGCCCCTCAACAGTCTGAAGGATTGTGGACCGGCCCTCGGCTTAAAAAGTTTGGGGACCCCTGGTCTAGAGGATAAATAATGGGGGCGTAACAAAAGCATGTTACAGTTACTCTCCGAAAGCACATCGGAAGAGCCATGTTTTTAGATCTTTCCTAAAGTCTGAAAGAGTGGGGGCTTGCCTGATTTCAATGGGCAATGAGTTCCATAAACGGGGGGCCACAGCAGAAAAGGCCCTCTCCCTAGTTCCTACAAGGCGGGTCTGGGATAAAGGCAGTGGCGACAGGAGGGCCTCCCCTGACGATCGCAGAGATCGGGCAGGTTTATGGTAGGAGATACGGTCACGAAGGTAGGTGGGTCCCAAACCGTTTAGGGCTTTATAGGTGATGGTCTGCACCTTGAATTGAGATCGGAAAATGAACGGAAGCCAGTGGAGCTCCTTAAACAGGGGAGTAGATCTCTCCCTGTAATTCGCCCCAGTTATTAATCTGGCAGCCGAGCGTTGGACCAGTTGTAATTTCCGAGCCGTCTTCAAGGGAAGCCCCACGTAGAGCGCATTACAGTAGTCCAGTCTAGAGGTAACTAGGGCATGGACCACCGTGGTCAAGTCAGACTTCACGAGGTATGGTCGCAGTTGGCGCACAAGTTTGAGTTGTGCGAAAGCCCTCCCGGCCACCGCCGACACCTGCGCTTCAAGCGTCAACGCTGAATCCAGGAGGACCCCCAAACTGCGGACCTGTGATTTCAGGGGGAGTGCAACCCCGTCCAGCACAGGTTGCCACCCAATACCCCGATCTGACGAGCGACTGACCAGGAGGGCCTCTGTTTTGTCAGGATTGATCCTCAGCTTGTTCCTCCTCATCCAGTCCGCCACAGCGGCCAGGCACTGGTTCAGCATCCGAGGGGCTTCCTTGGAGTTAGATGGAAATGAGTAGTGGATTTGTGTGTCATCTGCGTAGAGATGGCAACACCCTCCAAAACTCCGGATGACCTCTCCCAGTGGTTTCATGTAGATGTTAAATAGCATGGGGGATAGAATAGACCCTTGCGGGACCCCACAGGTCAATGGCCAGGGGTCCGAGCAGGTATCCCCCAGCTTCACCATCTGGGAACGGCCCTCCAGGAAGGACCGAAGCCATAGCAGAACTGTGCCACCGAGTCCCATCCCGGCGAGCCTCCCCAGAAGGATACCATGGTCGATGGTATCGAAAGCCGCTGAGATGTCCAAGAGAACCAGCAGGGTCACACTCCCCCTGTCCAGCTCCCTGCGGAGGTCATCCACCAGGGCGACCAAAGCCGTCTCGGTGCTGTGCCCAGGCCTGAAGCCAGACTGCGAGCGGTCCAGAAAATCGGTGTCATCGAGGAACTCCTGGAGCTGCGTAGCAACCACCCGCTCCAGAACCTTGCCCAGAAATGGGAGGTTGGAAATTGGCCTGTAGTTGTTACATACAGATGGGTCTAACGAGGTCTTTTTTAATAATGGTTTTACTACCGCCTGCTTAAAGCAGGATGGAACTGACCCTTGAACCAGGGAGGCATTTATAATAGCCACAAACCAATCCAACAACCCATCTTTGGCCAGCTTCACCAGCCAAGAAGGACAAGGATCCAGAGCGCAGGTGGTCGCCTTTAACCCTTTTCCAGTTCAGTTTCCAGTTTCCCTACTAAAAGGTATCCCCATACACACAGAACACCATGTATATATAGGTACCCTTCCAGAGCTTTGTAGCCTAGCCTTTCAACAGTGTAAAAGCAGAATGTGGATCAGTCAATATGTGACAGAAATAAGAACTGAAAGACAGAAGAGATGTCAGTGATGTATCGGAAAAATCATTTGCTCTTGTTGAAGCAAACAATGAAGCTTCATTAATATTTGAATTCTGCTCCACGTTCTGTTCACTAGCTGCTACCAAATATAGACGTTTGGAATGAATAATAATCCTGATTTTTCTCGATAAGACATCTGGTTTTCAGCAAAATTATAGCACAGGTAATTAACTCAGTCTGGTGACAGACATCAGCTGTACCATATGGAGATTTTGGAAAAGTTATTTTGTGTGGACAGCAATTGAAGGAATCCTACTGCTCAGCATGGCAGTGCTGGCTAGGAGACTGTAATTCCTAGAAAGTGTATTCTAGAATACAGTGTATTCTACAGGAAGCTTCACCTTAAAGTTGCTGCCAAGATTCAGAAATGAAGGAAACCAAGTAAAAGCCATGTGGACACTTCTTATTGACATGATGAGTACTCCCTTAAAACACTACACTTTCTGCCACTGTTTTGTTAGGACACCTCCATGTGCCAAAGGTTAGAGATACGGTTCCCACTCAGATGTCATCCCCTAGGGCAGGGCTGGTTCATTATGGAGGCTGTTGAAGCCGCCGCTTGGGGGCGCCGCCCTTGGGGGGCGCTCTCTAGGCAGGGGTGGCGGCAGCAACCATTGGGTCACTCGCCGCGGAATGAGGAAGTCCTCGCTCTTCTCGCGAGATTTCGTGAAATATCACGAGATTTCGCGAAATCTCATGAGAAAGCAAGGCCTTCCTGGAGGCCTTTGTATTTCTGCAGCTGGAGAGCGCACCACCACCGCCGGTATGTTGAGGGGGGGCATAATTTTGGGGAGGCCGCAGCCCTAGGTTTGCTTACATAGCGAAAAAACCTAGGGCCACCTCTGCCCTAGGGTATCCAATACTGTAGATTTTACAACCTGTTACCTCTAGCCAGTATGTTGCTTTTGATGATTGCATGTAACTGTCTTTCTCTTTAGTTTCCAGTTTTTGCCACAACTAAACTTTAAATATAAAGTTTAAATATAACTTTAAATATATGCAAATGACTTCACTTGTGTCATGACTATTGCATAGCACTGCCTGGATTCTGCCCAACTCTGTTATATTCAGTAGTAGATATTCAATTCAATAATAAATGCATGTAAATCTACACAATATGCATAATTCATTATGCCAAGGATGTTTCCACAGTGTTGTGTTATTTTCTAATTTGCATAATGAACATTACACATTAGCCTTCAGAGATATGGAATGATTAAGCTCCTTCCCAAAATCTGAAGGGGTTTGGTTTGAAATTCTTTGCACTAAAAACACTAGTGAAGGTTTTAGCTGCTTATAGCTGCTTTCTTCACATTATTTTAAGTCACTTGGACAGTTTGCCAAAAGGTTGTGAAATACATGAGGCAAATTAACAAGACACTCTTAATTCCACTATGTTAGCATCATAAATCAATCATAATGTACAGCCAATGATTTGATAGAAAGCAGGTTTTCAACAAGGACAACAATTTAAAATGCCAGTGCTCCTCCCATTCACACACAGAAGTTAGGTACTTACTCTTCAAGGAATAGCCTTAACTTCTGCACACACAAAAAACTGCAAAATGACCCCCCCCCAAAAAAAAAAAAATCAGCAGCAATTCTATTGTATCATTTGCTAATTTACTGGGAGAAGGGATGGAAGTTTTTGTTGATATTGCCCAGAAACTCTTCATGTCTTACAAATGCATAAATTCTTCTCTAGAGTATATGGTGCCTTTTGTCTTATATAGAACATGGCTGTGGCAGCAAAGTTGCATATGCAGTGCTATTCCACATGTAGATGGCCTGTGGTTTTGCACTGAGTGTGCAGCATTGCCACCAAATGTGAATGTTGCATAGTAAAATCAATACCTACATGGGGAAGGAGTTAGGCTAGATATCTCTGCTATCAGATCTCAGCCATTAAGATCATTCCCATCTTACAGGAATCCAGCACGGAACCTAAATCAGACATATACTTCACCCGCCTAATAAACAATATTGTGATATTTTTCTTTCAGACAGCGTTTAAAAAGGCAGCAGTAGAAAAAAGTTTGTCAGTCTGAATCTTATATTTAGGTTACCCAATACTAACCCATTGTATGATACTAATTTCCTTAATAAATACTGTAAATTTGCCTCATTGTAAATTGGATTTTAAGAACTTTGTCAAATGGAGTGCTGAACCAAGATAAGCTAGTTGGCTGCTGGATGTCTTCTGTCAATAAATCCTAAAATAATTCTTATGGATCATAAAAGGAGTCTTGCAGTTTGACCCTGTGAAAATATGACTGAGGAAGTCTGGTAGCTCAAGAAATCTTGAAATTGTTGTTTAAATTGGGCTCAGACTGCATTTGAGCCTCTATTGGGATTAGTTATGTCCAAAATCTGGTCACTCTTTATAAGGTGGGAATGGGCTTAGGAATAAATAATATTTATGGTATGAATTGACCAATATTCCTTTTTGCACATTAACATTAAAAAAATCAGTTGAAACTCCCACTAACTATTACTAATTATCATGTGGTTTGTGCATTAAGCCAAATTTATCTCATTTATAAATAGAACAGAACACCAATAAATCAATGTAGCCTAAGGGAGGTTTGGCAGCTTCATAGAATTGTAGAGTTGCAAGATATCACAAGCACCATCCAGGCCAACCCCCCGGGCACACAATCAAAGGATCCCTAACAGATGGCCAGAGAGAAGGATATGTGTGCCCTGTCAGCCTTCTTTCCTCCAAGCTAAACATATCCAGTTCCCTAAGCTGCTCCTCGTAGGGTTTGGCTTTCAGGCCTTTGAACATTTTGGTCCTCCTTCTGTGTACACCATCCAGCTTGTCAATATTCCTTCTTGAACTGTGGTGCCCAAAACTGGATACAGTATTCTGGATGAAGTCTGATGAAAGCAGACTAGAGTGAGATGATTACTTCCTTTAATCTAAAGACACTATGCTTCTATAGAAAGTTTTAATCACTTGCTCCCAGTAGTCCTCCCAGTTTGGATTAAGGGACCCTATGACTACTATCTGCATAGTGGGAAAAGTTCTCTGATTCAGATTAGAACCATAGCAGAGGACAAAGACTTCAAGTCATCCTATTTAGTATGCTAGTTTCAAAATCCAGACTGGACCTTTTACACTGACTACTTGAAAGATAAGCATTAGCATACTGTAAATAAAGTGAATTTTTCACTAGAACAGTAGGTCATGCAATGAATGTGAAACATTTTTTAAAATCCTCATCGATGTAAGCAGGCACAAAGCAGCAGGCATTGTGGGAGGTGTGAGTTTCTGAAAGACATACACTTACACTTGCACATTCATGTAAAATGCACAGTGCTGCTTTGCTGCATGTAGTAGTAAAAGTGGGTAGCGTTGAATGGGTGCCTTTCTGACCAATCAATCAGATTATTTTGTGCTTGCTATACATGTACTTGACCTCATGGAAGAAAAAAGACAGCAACTCTGCAGAAACTTAATTTTCATATGAATTATATTTTGCAAAACAATAATTAAAAAACCCACAATTCATTCCTTCTTGGGAACCAATTTATTAATATCGTGAGTCTTCAAATTGATGCCTATTTATGGCAACCCCATCACAGCATTTTCTTGAGAGAATTTATTCAGCGAGGGTTTGTCATTTCCTTTTTCTACAACTGTGACAGTGTGACTTGCCCAAGATCAGCTAGTGGGTTTCTATGAGCTGGGATTTGAATCAAAATCTCCTAAGGTTCTAGGCCAACCATGACCCCACAGTGGCTCTACATTTTCAGTTTTTCCCCTTGTATGTACTTATTGTTTTGTTTTACTGCAGATGTATTGCTGAGCTTATATTGCTTCCCTCTTTTTCAGGCTTGCAATATCACAGCATGAGATGGTCTGATTTCTCATCAGTATGAGATGGTCTAATGCCTGATCAGTTTAGCCAGGCAAGGTCCAACCCTCAGGCTTTGGACATTGGTCATCACTTCTCTGCCAGGAAAGATAAGTTGTCTGTAGAAACTTGTGTCAAAATGTAAACAAGACAGAAACTGAAAGCTCTTCAATCTTCATCTTCAGTTAACACTTTAAGGTGTTTATTTTGTCAATGTATACATTGAAAGCAAGCAGTGAGCCATGTTCCACAATGTAATCTCATGGATACAAATTGCTATACAGTTATGTCTTTGTTCATTCCCAAATAGCTATGTAACTACATTTAAAAAAAAACATAGTAATTTCTGTGCAATCTTTTAATCATTGGTTCTCTTTGCTTATTGTTAACAGACTGAGTTAGACATTGAACGATGTATAGCAATACAAGGTGAAATTATCATCATTTCTGTCTCACCTTTTCTACAGATTGGGATTGAGAGTGTCTTAACAACAAAAAGATGTGTTGTCGAAGGCTTCCATGGCCAGGATCACAGGGTTGTTTATGTTTTCCGGGCTGTATGGCCATGTTCTAGAAGAATTCTCTCCTGACATTATCTATGGCAGGCATCCTCAGAGGTTGTGAGGTATGGAGACTGTGGGCGAAATGTCAGGAGAGAATACTTCTAGAACATGGCCATACAGCCCGGAAAACATACAACAACCCAACAAAAAGATATTGTTAAAATCTGCAAGGTACAGTTAAAACAAGACTAAACAATCAAAAATTAAAACCAAATTGAAACATACATCATTAAACATACAAAAAGAAAGTATGTGCGTTCTTAACAGTGTTTTAAAATAACATTGTCATACAACCTCTCTCCAATTAGTCCTAAAGGAGCTGCTAGATTCCTTTCTTCCCTCTCCGCTTTTCTTTTTTGCGTCTCTGGATTGTGTCTTTATCCAAAGCATGGAATAAGAGATCTATGCACTTCCAGATATTGCTTCCACACTGTGAACCCATTGTCTTTGACCATGAAGCATGTCTAATTAATACTAGCTGTGATATTTTCTCCTAAGGCTGATAGAAACTATAATCCAGGAGGATCTGGAAGACCACAGTTTCTCTAGCTCAAGAATAATGTAGGAAGAAAACACGGAATGCAATTAAATTTCCAGCCTGTTCCTATATAGAACTCTTGGAAGTATTTAATTTATCTCATAGAAGTCAATACATTAACCTATTCAGATAATTCAGTTACTAATGTAGAGTAGCAGCTGGCAGCCCATGTGCCATTGGGGTGTTGAATCTGTTTTGGGGCCGTTATAGGAGCTATCCAAGGTGCTTAAACCATCTATATTTAGCATCTTGAACTGTGGTTTTAAAGTATGGATTAAAATGTAGGTCCAAATCACTGTGACAGAAGCCATCAGTATGAACCAGTCTCCACTTGCTTTGGCTCCTCATTTAACACCAACAGTCTTAATATCTCCTGACATTTGAAGAGCACATTTGCTTGCTTTTAGACCACAACACTAGACCATGGTTTGTATGACAGATGCAAAACATATAGTGAATTTCACAGCTGAAAACTTGGGTTATAAGCCAAATTCCACATGTCTATAAAAAAGAACGGAGAAACTATAGATTCCATAAGTAGTTGCCTTCTCAAATATATTTGGAAAAAATTTAGCAGAAATCTGTCCATGGCATTTGAAACATATTTTAACTGGCTGTCATGTGGAAAGATCTTCCAATAAAAGTAGTGGGGTGGGGGGGAATTGCCAGAAAGATGAAATACCTAAGTTATATCACAAGTACTGTACGTTGAATAAGTGAACTTTACAAGAAACAAATTTAGAAGAAGAAACTTGCTGATGACAGCCTAGTTAGAAACTATGCATTACTTTGATGAAGACATACAAGGTCTCATTCTTTTAGTGTTGTGTCATGAATCTGTGGCAAGGGCTAATTTGTTATTCCTGACATCATGGCTATCAAATATTCCACAGTGCAGATTAACACATTATAAAGATGTATGTTAATTTACGGTATGATTACTAGGCTGAGAAGCAAATTGATGCACTGCATTGGAGTGACTGAATTCTCCTGTCAACAAATGAGACAGTTAATTAAATAGATGAAACACATTCTACCATTATACAATATTTGACAGATGCCTGAGTGCCTCTTAATTCCTTGCTTATGTATAGTGAAAATGTAAAGCCACTTAATAGTACTTATTACTACACATAACCTTCTGCCCTGTTAATTATTAATTTTCCCTTGAGACTTTTAACATGAAATGTTTATTTACATTTTAACTAAGATTTTTAAAAGCTTGGTTCAAAAGAGGCTTTAAAACGGAGGTGGGATGGCCATCTGTCAGGGGTAGATGGCTCATGTGGTCTCTTCCAACTGTATTATTCTATTATTCTAAAGCAGAATATAATTTTATGTCTAAGAATGTCTGGCTTTTCTGACTTACTTGGGAACCATCACTGCAACTTCTTGACAGAAAGAAGAAGGATGCAGAACAAGAGATCTCTCTGTTCCAGTTGATTGGACTGGTGGAATCACTATCTAACTTACTTGAACTTTCCTATAATAAACATTTCAGCTTATCCAAGTGAGTGAATCTCAAAGCCCACATTTCTAAAACACTACAGCATCTAGAGGAGATAAATACATATGTCCACACAGCCAGTTAATAGGATTTATGGAACCAGATCTAAAGGTCTCTTTAAAAGATGTAATATGAATGGGGAAGTAACTGTTACACCTGCAGAATGGCAAACAAGTCAAAGAAAGGCAGTCAAAGCCTCAGCATTCATTTATATATCCATCTAATACATTTAGGGCTAAATCTAATAGTTACTATCCATCAGAATAAACAATTTGAATCCATGGAACTTACATAAATGTTGATGCAACACATCCAGTTCATTCAACTGGTCTACTATAGTTGGATTCACAATTAGATTTATGCCCTAGTCAATGGAAAATATTCAGAAGATATGAAAGGGGAAAAAAAGGGAGCACTACACTAGTTTTTAAAAAGGAGCCAGATCCTGATGTTGTATAATGCAGAGAAATATCTCTATAGTTAAACAAACTGTGGAGTGGAGTGGTTAGAGTACTGGTCTAAGAGTTTACACAGTCTTTAGCCTTCTCTGCCAAAGAGTCATAATGCCTTACCAAACTATAAATCCTAGGATAAACTGAATTAATTCTATAATTAGATGCACCCTTATACCTTATGCACCCTGAAAATCAGGTTAAAATAGCCTACTACATGGGGTTGTTTTTAGGATAAAACAAGGATAGGGGAAAAATCATACAAAAAGGCTACTGGTATATCTTAAAGAAAGAATTAATATTTAATAAGCAATAAAATAAAGTGGTAACCCAAAGTTTTTAAGTTTTTAAACAATTTGACACTGAAAAACAACAGAATGAGATTGAGCCAGGAAGTTAATCAATAATCAACTATCTTTTGGGGGGGGGGGGGGGTAAATGTGTATTTTCTATAAAAGTTAAACATTTCTTCTGCTCCAAACTATAGTGCTATGATTCCACTTTAACTGCCATGGCAGTGTCCTATGAAATTCTGGGAGTTGTACTTTGGTGAAGGTCACTAACACTCTTTAGTGAGAATTCTAAATGCCTTTCCATAAACTTCAAGCATAGGATGTTAACATGGCAGTTAAGGTGGAATCACAGTGCTATAATTTTGTAAAGTGAAAGAGCCCTGGTGATACCAGGTCCCAGCACTCTGGCAGAACTTCTACCAATACTTAGTCCTATGTGTTGTGTAAAGACTAGAATTTAAATGACCCACAGCACTTAACAGAGAGGTTGTGCCAAGGGCATTGTAGGAAATTAAAACATCCACTCTTTGTTGGTGCCTCTAAAGGTAGGCTAAAAGCAGAAATCTCACAATATGGGATGAGTCTCATCAAGGGGCTCTTTTTCTTTAGGGCACGACTGAGATCTGGAGCTAGCTCACCTTTAGTTTAAATTAAGCCCTTCTGGGCATTCAGTAAGAACAGGGAAGTACAATTAAAGTATCACTGAAGAATGTTTCATTTTGGAAAGCTGTAGGTTTCCACTACAAATACCAAAATGACAAATATGAGCTAAAAGAGGTATTGCAACTGAACAGAAAGAGGATACTTCCTGGTGCCTGTGCTAACATGAGAGGCCATTTAAAAGAAGACCTTCAAAAGCATGATACCAATAGATCAAAATCAAATTTTAAAACAGTAAATGTTTTTTCCATTACCAAGGTTACCTTTTATTCCCCAATTCACCATTCTTTTGTCTCCACTTGCTTCACTAACCTTTTCCCTTCCTTTTAACCTTCATTTTCAATGTTCAGGTTTCTGCATTGAAATTTCTATCATCTTTTGTGTTTTTTTGTTCTATCATTGGACATATGTTCAATCAAGAGTTAATTTGCAAAATCTCTATTTTTTTAAAAAAAAAAAAGTTGAATGCCATACTGAAAATCCTTTTTTTTTTTCATATTTCACATTTTTGCACTCAAAAAGGCATTTGCATCCACTAGTCAGGTTTGAAAAGGTTGGCCTGATTTGAAATCTCGGCATAATGGAAAGTTAAATGCAAGCCACTGAAGCATTCAAACCTCTTTCCTTTCTAGGTTTTCAACATTATGTAAATTATACACAAAAATAAAAATGCCAGTCCATTTCAGTGGTGCTGTTTTGTTTTTTTTAAATGGGCTCAAAGTGATATTATAGAGTTTAACACTGTCAGAGTTTGCTTGTAGATTAACATATTGGAACATTTCCTCAGAGTCAGTGTTTGCGTGTTTTGCATGTACATTTAGATGTACTTGAACTCTGAATGAGGGACCTTTTTCTGTTTTTCGGCATTCATGAATTTTGCAGTGGGTCCTTGGTATCCACTGAGGTTTGGTTCCAAGACCTCCTGTGGATATAAAAATCCATGGATGAGCAAGATGGGTGTGTTGTTTTGTGATGTGTGCTGAGGAAAGAATTTGCTGGGTAATGGCACAATGACAATAAAGCTATTCTATTATATTCTAAAAATGGTATCCCACATATAAAATAGCAAATGCAAGGTTTGCTTTTTTGGATTTATTTAATGCATGTTTTCAAGCAATGGATGGTTGAATCTATAGATATAAGTTGGTGTTGTTGTTGTTGTTGTTGCTGCTGCTGCTGCTGTTGTTCTTACCGTATCCCAATTCTCCTTCAATAACCCCATATTTAAAAACTATAACAATTAAAACTATACAAAGGTCCCAGTATAAATATAAAATAAATTACACAATTACGCAATAGTTATAAACATTAAACATAGAGAAACATTAAAATTAATTGAAAGTCTGAAAAACAGCAGTGATAGCATTAAAAACCTATCCCAAAAGAAAAACAGGAAAACAAAGGTGGGCCATTCTGGGATCTGTAAATGTCAACACTGGACAGAATCCATCTATGATATTTCTTTATGTTTCATTTTTGTACATGATTTTATATTTGACTCCATAGCTGAAATATCTGGAACTGTCAATAGTTTTTAAAGCACATATATCTCTGAAAATCAAAACACAATTATTTGAGTTTATTTTAATCAATTACCATCCTGATTAAATTTTATTTTACTTCACAGACATTTTGCTTACAAATATATGAGCACTGAAGTCTATCCAAGAGACTGTCGACCAGGTCCCACCAATTGAGACATTACACTACATGAAAACATAAGAAATGATCTTAGAATCATAGAATAGTAGAGTTGGAAGAGACCTCACAGGCCATGCAGTCCAACCCCCTGCAAAAAGCAGGAAAATCTCATTCAAAGCACCCCCGACAGATGGCCATCCAGCCTCTGCTTAAAAGCCTCCAAAGAAGGAGCCTCCACCACACTCCGGGATACTCCTGTTTAATTGTGCTGTACTTACTTTGAAGGTAGTTGTTATACTCCATAAACATTGTTTTTGTGGTTCCCATAAACTGTGTTGAGACTCGATGAGATATTCATTGAAAAACGATAGCAAAATGTGCTGCAGGATGTCCCACCAAAATAAAGTTTTTGCAGTTTAATAATTTTTTTCCATGCTTTATGACAGAACCAATTAGGAAATGATATTCATAACCAGGAACAAAAAACATCACGTTATATGTGTAATCTTACTTTTCAATATTTTGAATCTCTAAGGATGCTTTAGGCTGCTTTTAAAGTGTTTAATTCACTCTGATCTATTTTAAATAGTTCTTAATTGCTTGAAATTGCATTTTTTTTCATGGATGCCATCCTGAGATCTCATGATATGTAGAAGGACAAAAATATTTTTCTGAATAATGAATAAATACATATACAAGTTGAGCATTCCTTATCAAAAATGCTTGGGCCCAGAAGTGTTTTGAATTTTGGAATACTGTATTTGCATATACGTACATAATGTGATATCTTAGAGATGACATCCAAGTCTAAACTCAAAATTCACTACTGTTTCACACACACTTCATACATGTAGTGTGAAGGTAATTTTCTACATACAACATTTTAAATAATTTTATGGATGGAACCTAGTTTGAATACATTGAACTATCTGAAAGCAATGCTGTCCACTCATTTGGACAACTTCAGATTTAGGAGTATTTTAGATATTGGAATCCCAGAAAAAGGATCCTCAACCTTAACTTGGTAGCTTCTTCAAAGACTATTCCCTTGTTTACATGTGCTATTTTGAGGAAATGTGAGGTGTGTGTGTGTGTGTGTGTGTGTGTGTGTATTTCTGTGTGTTGTATGCCAAAGAGCCATTACCTCTGTTCATACCTGTGCTAGACTGAAATTTGTAGGTATATCTTGTGATAAGGGATATCTCCACCAATCCTATTATACTGTGATACCACACTCACATCCATGTAACTGCAATGTTCCTGGTTCTTTAATGTTAACTCCATCATAATATTAACTTCCATTACTTTTAATGCTGCAATAGACTAACAAATCTGTCTCCTTGAAATCCAGACACAAAAGGAAGTGTGAAGGAGGACTGTTATTTCCTCATTTAAAAGTCTTTTAGTAATCCTGCTCTGTCTATCTGATTGTCACTCCATTCTTAAATGTTATGATGAAACCATCCAGAAATCGTATTAAGGTTTCTTCAAAGTAAGTATGCCCCTTATTGCAGTAAAAGAGCTGTGGCACAATTCATCTGCACTTATAGAGTTAATGCTTATAAAATAAGGTTAGTAGACGGTGCAGAGCACCTAATAGTCATGATAAAGTGGGGAAAGGCTTTTAATCAAGATGCAAAGCCCTTTTATGTTGGATTCATAAAAGGCCATTCACTGGATATTTTACAAGAAAAATAAGGTGGAGCAAAGAGAGGGCACAGACATATATAAAATATTATCCTGTACAGAGGAGGACTCTTCTCAGTATTGCAGCCATTTTTGAAGGGGTTAACCTGACCTCTTCCTCCTCAAGGAAAGTATCACAAACTTCTGGGATGGTCTGTGAAGGCTTGCTGAAATGAGAGGAGCTGAGATCTTATCATAAAAAGATTCTAGAAAATACTAGATCTTTGGGAGCAGATAATGGCATATATCCGCCCTGAGTCCCCTCGGGGAGAGAGGGCAGAATATAAATAAAGTTTTATTATTAATAATATTGTTGTTTTTAATTTATGTACTTGTGGTTCATTATTATAAGTTCACATTGATATTGTTGTATTCATTGGTATGATTTGGTTGGTTGTTTTCATTAAGGCCTTGAATGTTTGCCATTTTTTGTTTGGAAACTGCCCTGATTATTATTATTATTATTATTATTATTATTATTATTATTATTATTATTATTATTTTATTGCATGACACAGCAAACAAGATAGACATGCTGGATTTCATATCACAAAATCACAAGTCGAACACTTCCCAAGCGTTTAAGACTGTGTGATGTATTTTCAGATGATGTGTGCAGATCCCAGTAGGGTGGCCTTTTGCAGTTATTATTATTATTATTATTATTATTATTATTATTATTATTATTATTGTTGAAAACTTGTTGCATAGTTTTTTTAAAAAAACCAAGCAATTAGCTACCCAGTTCTTTCAGAACATTAAATATGCTATTGCAATCTTACTTCAATAATGCCAAGTGTGCTAGATGGACACCAAAGTAGGATAATCTTACTCTTCTTACTTCCATGAGTACATAGATGTGAAATCAGCTCTGTATTCAAAAATTATGAATAAACTAGTATAAAAACACAGATTAGAATGGAAAATGGTCAGGGAGTGGCAGTGAGTAGGCATGATGGTGTAAGGGAGATCCAGTTGACCCCAGGAAAGGAAAGATGTGCCGGGCTTTTTCCTTCAAGAAGCACTAAAGGAATAACCCAGTTTCTCATATTTTCACCACAGCATGGTGAATTCCATTGCACTGAGAGGTGGGACTAGATTAAGAACATCTAGGCCTGGGCTTTACGGGCCACACTTGAACAGCCAAATGATGTGAAGCCAGTTGAAGAAACCCTCAGCCTGCTAAAAACCAAGCCTGGTTCAACAGATGGCAAGTGGAGGAAGGGGGAGGAAAAGGCCCCCTCCTTCCTTTTCCTCCCCTGTCATCCCAACCCCCCCCCCCCCCACCACCACCTCCGTACCCCAAGTAATTGAACCAAATAAAATGGGGAATGAAAAAGCCTCAAATAAAGGTCTCAAGGTAGGTAGGAAGGGCTGAGGCTAAACAACAGGTGAAGGATTAAAAGGGGGAAAGACCCCAACTGGGCTGAATTTCCCTCAATAAATCCTGTTACCTCAGGCTGCAGCTACTTGCAATATGAATAATGCGATGTGATTCAGTGTTGATAATCCTATTAATTTGGGAATGGCGTGGAATAAATTAAACTTTGGTTTGATTGGGGTAAATTGGTTGGCTTGCTTTTCTATGAAATGGATGGTCTGTTGGAAAAGAAAAGCATAGATTAAAATGGATAGTTTGAATTCTTGGGCACAAACCTCATTATGTGAAATGGATGTAAGGGGTAGCCATGGTAGTCTGCATTGCATGAAAACAGCAGTTGTAGAATATCTTTAAAATAAACAGTGTTGTTGCCACATAAAAATCTGTGAATTACAACTCAGATTGTCAGGTGTACTGGGGTAGCAATTGGGGAAAATTCATACACAATAACAAAAGTCTCTCTCTGTCTCTTTACTTTAGCTCCAACTGTGCAAGCTACGTAGACACACACATTCGAAGGAGAGCCTAGAGGTGTGCATATTGCAAGGAGGCTGATTTTTAAAATGTATATTTGATTTTTAAAGCCGATTAACTGATTGTAATCAATTGGAATCTGTAGCCTACAAAGCTATTTATTTGATGGCAGGCATAATGCCAATCAGGAGAATAAGGGCTAATCAAGCATTTTGGTCTCTTTGGGAACAAGAAACCACTTTTTGATGCAAATTCTTAGGCCTGTTTCCTGACTTCTCAAATCCAGGCAGTTAGTCCATATAAATAAATTATTTCTTTGTTCAGAAAATATTATCTTAATATTTAAATATTCAGTTTGCATTTCTCAGGATGCTGCCACACTTAAAGGTGTCATTATCGTGGCATCCTCCACTATAGGTGGAACAGTCTCTTCATAGTCCTTGTCATATTTCCATAAATTACCCTCGACTGCTAATCTGGTATTGTTATCACTAGAGCTCCCTTTTGTCATCTTGTTTGACTTTGAAGAGCCATTTGCATCCTACAGGCAATTGATAGCTCTGTGAGTCTTCAAGTTTAAATTTTGTGAAGAGCTTCTATTTCATCTTGTGCAGGTTTTCTTTACTTATTTGCTTTTGCTGTAGGCAGGATTTCTATTCCTTCCCATGTTGAAGATTTGCAAGGTGCTAGTGCTGCAGAATCAAAGCACCATAGGGTTGGAAGAGATTACAAGGGCTGTCCAGTTCATTCTATAATGCAGCAATGCACAATCAAAGTACTCCAATAGATGGTCATTCAGCCTCTGTCAAAAAACCTCCAAAAAAGGAAGGACAGGCATTGGGGTGATAAGCCTTTCTTTGGTCAAAATGAGCATCTCAGCTCTGATTTTGGAGCATCATCTGCTTCTGTTGTGACCTCCAGTTCTGAACTTCCACCTGCTTGTTCTGAATCCCCTTCATTTTGTGTATTCACTTGGCAGGTATATGAGGAAGGCCGGCTGTAGTTCATCCCATGTGCACTGCATCCTTGCATTTAGGTTAATTTGCCATTAAATGCCCTGCATTGTGGGTTTTCTCTGTTGTACAGTCCACATCTACATAGTTTACTTTTTTCTCTCTCTCAGTCTCATCAAATACATAACACTTCTCAATGTGATTCTTCCTGTCTTTGGATTCAGAATTCTGTCACCTTTACATCCTAGCTCATACCCTATCACAATGTCTTCTTCATCTAGTTAGGACCTTTTTTCTTTAATAAGGGGCACAAGCCCTGAATCCAAAAACTCGGATATGTTCCCTAATTGACCGTCTGCTATTCCCAAGTTCAATTGGAGTATTTTTGGTTGCCTTGGTTGACAACCTATTCTGTACATTTGTAGCTTTCATCACTGTCTCTGCCCAGCATTTATTTATTTATTTTATTTTTACCCTGTCTTTCTCACCCTGGAGGGGACTCAAGACAGCTTACAAAATTCTGCAAAAAATTCAATGCCGCACAGACACAGAAAAAAACACATCCATCAAAGTATAAAACAGCCTAAACATATAAGCAATTAAAACACACATCAGTAAAACAGATTAAAAATCATATTAAATGCAGAGTCATGCTCACAAACTTGTTCATAATCGTACAGAGCCTTGGCTATGTAGGTTAGAGTCCAGCAAAATGAAACTCAACATTTTCTTTAGTTTTGTGATCTGCAACATCATTTCCTTCAGGTTTGTAGAGACTTGTGTGTATATAATACCCTGCTTGTTCATGTGTGGTTGGATGTGATGCAGTACATATTACTGCTGGCAGTATGAAGGGCTTGAGGTTTTCTGCCAAAATAGTTATTCACCATTGCAATGTATTCTTTCAGTAGCTGCAAGATCTGAAAGATCAATATATTCTGGCCTTTCTGCTGCTGGAACAGTACAAGTTTTACCTCTGTGTAACCCATTTGTCTGAAGACTATTGGCTACTAAAGATTCCAAGTATTTATCTACATGCATACTTGTTATCTATATACCTATTTGAAAGGAAGAGGGGGATAATTTCAGCTGAGCAGTACATGAAGGAAAGAAAGCAAAGAGAGGGAAAGGCTAAGCAATCGAGGACTGTAGACAAAAAGAAAAATCAATGAGAATAAAGGAGTGGAAGTTGCTATGCATTTGCTCTGTTGGCCAGTATTGCCAGAATTCTAGCCATGCCATCAGATACCCATTTATACCATTAGTTTTGCCTGGGTTCCTAGCATCCATTTCAACCATTCATGCTACTTTCTATCTAGGCTGTATAGTGTATACAATCGCTAAGTGACTTTGATGTTAAGGAATTAAAGTGACCTTTTCTAAATAATTGTTAGTACAGTAAAGGAAGATAGAATCATATAGTTAGAAGAGACCATAAAGTTTAAACGGCCTGTTCTTTAAGTATTCTTTTTCAGTCTCTTCTCTGTTGCATACAGACTAACACTCTCTTCTGATGCATACTATACTCAACTAACTTCTAATGCATACTAACTTCTGCAACATACTGAAGTCAACTGCATACTATACTGACTGACTGATGCGTACTGACCACTATACTATACTCAACTGTGTGACTTCTAAAATGAATAGTCTCAGATCTGGTTACATGATCTGTAGTCCCTCCCACAACCTCAAACAACATAATGTTAAGGGGAAAACTGCATACCAATATATACATACAATATAGTAAGCAATCTCAATTATATAACTTAACAAATAACTAATAGAGGAGGCTTGTAGAAAGTTGCTATTTTCTACCATTTGAATCCATTGGTCCGTATCCTAGTCTCCAGAAACAGCAGGTAATAAAGGCTGCTTCCTGTCCCCTCTTCCTTGGATGTGAGACAGACTGCATTTTGTCTTCATTTGGAGCAGGAAGGGGAAGGATATTGTGTTTATTTGAGGGGGTGAGATGAAGAGATACAATTCCCTTTTAGAATCACCTATTTTTCATGTTGCAGTCTATCTCATGTCCACTCATCCAACAGCAAGTCATCTTTGGAAGCTGGTTTTTGTTGCAGATTTTATAAATGCAGACTTCAGTATAAGAAGGTGTACTCCAGACATTATGTTCACTACTGACACTACTGTGTGTGGCTATGAGAAGAAGCTGCAAAACTCTGGATAGGAAGCCATCTCCCTATTTGCAATCTAGGGAGAGCTGGTGGATTTTCCCAACAAAAAGATGGTATCATGAGCTATCCCTGTTCTAACTTTAAATACTTTGAGATGTTCAGTCACATGCAGTTGTACAAAGGACCTGTTCACAGTTCATCTGAAAACTGCAGGTTGCCTACTTTTTTGGATGTACATTTTTGGAGTTTCCTTTCAGGCATGGCTAATAAAATCACCTCCATATCAAAATTTATTGCCACGATACTGCAGTTATATTGCTGACTGTGGGGCAATACTGCCTCCTAAAGAGCACTGACTTTCAGTTAACTTCTTTCATGCTCAGAGACATTTGAATGTGCAGTGTACTGTCTGATATGCCATGAATGTGCTACATGATGCTAAAAAACCTGAGGGCATTTTGGATGTTTCTAATAAATGTATCAACTGACAGAGGAATTTTGTTTTTACCTGTGATCTGGCATACCTACTTTTCTTTTTTATCTGAACAAAGGTTGCTTGGTCTCCTAGCATCTAAATACTTGTTACTGTAAACCTGCTGTAGATACATGTCCCCATGACTCCTTCTGTTCTATTATCTGTTACATTCAACACCACTAGAGGGCAAAGAATTCTTGCAGTTTCTCCATTTGCATCCCAAAAATAGGGCTCAGGACTTGCACAACCTGTTTGCTAAACGCAATTTGTTTTATGTATTTATTTTTATGTTCTTCTCCCAGTTATTTCAAAATACCCCTATTTTTAGCCACCACCTAGGTCTGTAAAATTAGTAACTTCAAAGGGATTAGCAAGTGTAAAATTACTTTTAAAGATCTGGTACGATCTTGGTGATTGGGTTATTTCTGCCCGGATTGGTTTCTGGGAAATCAGTGTGACTCGTTTTGTGATGTATGTCCACAAATCAACTTCAAGGTTGCACTTCCCTGCTGAAGATACTACTATATCTTCACATCAAATAAGGTATGAAATCCCACTGAACAAATGAGGATTGATTCCAGGCAAATATGCATACAATTATGCTGTTAAGGATGAGAAAACATGGTTTCTTTCTTATTTAAAATATACCAAAAACATATTTCATTAATACCATGCAAGTAACAACATACAATTGCTGGAACTTTTGCTACCAATTCACCTATATGCTATGATGCAATTTTCGCTTGCCTGCTTGAGCCATATAACACAATTCAAATCAGAAGTTTATAGTGCTTGACTTGTTCGGCTTAACTTCATTTGTACTGTGTTTGGCTGAACTGTGTCCTAGATAAATGTGTGTCTCAGTTCTTACCACCTAAAGTAGATTGACAATAAATCCCAGGGTACTATAGGATGAAGCCATGGCAGATAAAGTGCTATAAAAGTGATACAGTTGTTCAGTGTGGAAGAGACAACTCTCATCATTCCATTTGTGTTTCAAGAAATATCATCCTCCTTCTGTGTGCATGCATGTGTGCACATGTTTATCCAAGTTACGTGTTAACTTATGGTGGCCCATTAATTTCATAAGGTTTTTTAAGGCAAGGAGTACTATGAGATGGCTTTGTTCTCTGAAACATAGCCTATAGAACCTGGTTCTATGTTGGCAGTCCCTTCTCCATGTACTAATCAGAGCTGATCCTGTTCAGCTTCCAACATCAGATGGGATCTGCTTCCATTGCAGTATGCCATGCTTATAATTAATTAGAGGAAAATAGTATTTTTATCTGAATAGTATTTTTTAATTTAAAAAAACCTTAGCCTGTTTTTCAGCAAAAACAACAATGAGAGCCCTCAAAGGCTATGACCTTACTTTTAATTGAAGAGAGCCCACTTTCATGAACACTTATGCCATAGAAGTGCTTAATTGTTGAGATGCCACGATGTAGTGAATGGGACAATGATGCAAAGCAATCATTCACATTCGACCAGATGCAGATTTCACTGCAGGCAATAGAAGTTCGTCGAAAGGACAAAGTATATTATACATAGGGTTGTTGTATGTCTTTCGGGCTGTGTGGCCATGTTCCAGAAGTATTCTCTCCTGACGTTTCGCCCACATCTATGGCAGGCATCCTCAGAGGCTGTTCCATGCCACACAGCCTCTGAGGATGCCTGCCATAGATGTGGGTGAAACGTCAGGAGAGAATACTTCTGGAACATGGCCACACAGCCCGAAAGACATACAACAACCCTGTGATCCCGGCCATGAAAGCCTTCGACAAAATATTATACATTGAGAAATGGACTGAAGTGGGCTGTTTTCCACCTTGTCACTGATGTTATTAAAAAGTCATCTCTTTCAAATTTGAGAGTAAAATGATTCATTCCAGGATTTCAAAGGCAGGACTAGGGAGAAAATAATGGGATGGACAAAGAAAGGTGTTGTAGTAGAGCCTGTGAGTAACATTACAAACAGTAGTATGGGTGCCAGAAGGGGAAAAAGGGTGACTCGGGAGCAGGAATCTGATGATGAGCAGCAGAGAAAGAAGATCCGGGACATACAGCATCTACAGATGAGGAGTCGTTTGAGGGATTCTCTGGGGACGATGGGTCAATGAGTGAAGGAGAAGAAGGAGGCACCATGGATTGGACTTAGATAAGAGAAGTACAAGCTATTTGTGAGACACCAACAACTAGTGATACCTTTATGGGGTTCTCTGGGGGTGAAGACTGGCAATCAGGGGATCCAACTGAGTCTTGGGGGGATCTAAGTCTTGACAGGAGATGGAGGAACTGGAGGGAAAGTCAAGGGAATTCACGTGAAGAGCTGGAAGCATCTGCGGGGGATAGTGATGGGGCGGTGGTCAGTTCATCTTCTGATGATGGTTTGTAGATAAAAGTGGGTTCAGGGGTGAGGGGTCTTTGCAGAAGACAAGGTGTTGATGTGCACTCGTGTGCTGGGTGCTGTGTATTGGTAAATATTCTTGTAGACTTGCTGTTGATGTTTCATGTTCGGCATTGTATTCGGATCTGCAGTTTGGACTTCTCTCTTCCTGTACCTGGACTGGTTTAGCTAAAGACGCTGCTTCTGTGGACACTGGAGCGATGCTGTTTTGGATTTCTCCCGCTTCGACCCTGGACTTCGCTGACGACGCTTCTCTTCCTGAGACTCCTTTTGTTAACCATTTGTGTACTGTGCCTTTTTGTTTTGCCTCAGAGCACTTTGTTTGACTTGTTGCTCTATGCATCCAGTTAATCTGGATTATATTTCTGTTAACTTTTTTGGACCAGGTCTGTTTTGGTTTTTTGAGTTTTGACCAGTGAAAACTGCATTTCAGTATCTTTGCGTTCCTTTTCTTTTGTTTTAATAAACTCTGTTTTGAAGTCACTTTTAAGTCTGGCCCTTTAAGGCATCTGTGATTCCAACGAAAGGTCAAAATAGATTGAGACATGAGTAGTAGAAGTTATGCTCATTCTTTCAAATTACAACTTCCCAAACATTATATGTCACATCATGTTCTTATAGTAAGATGAAGATATCTCTAAGATGCTTTTTGTAAGTGTTAGCAGCAGGATTTAGAGAATCATAGGTTTAGAAGAGACCACAGGGGCCACCCAGTCCAACTCCCTGCCATGCAGGGAAGTCATGCTACCCCTCTATTCTGCCTTGGTCAGGCCACACCTGGAATATTGTGTCCAATTCTGGGCACCGCAGTTGAAGGGAGATGTTGACAAGCTGGAAAGCGTCCAGAGGAGGGCATCTAAAATGATTAAGGGTCTGGAGAACAAGCCCTATGAGGAGCGGCTTAAAGAACTGGGTATGTTTAGCCTGCAGAAGAGAAGGCTGAGGGGAGACATGATAGCCATGTACAAATATGTGAGGAGAAGTCATAGGGAGGAGGGAGCAAGCTTGTTTGCTGCTGCCCTGCAGACTAGGATGCAGAACAATGACTTCAAACTACAGGAAAGGAGATTTCACCTGAATATCAGGAAGAACTCACTGTGAGAGCTGTTCAGCTGTGGAACTCTCTCCCCCTGACCGTGGTGGAGGCTCCTTCTTTGGAGGCTTTTAAGCAGAGGCTGGATGGCCATCTGTCGGGGGTGCTTTGAATGAGATTTCCCTGCTTCTTGCAGGGGGTTGGACTGGATGGCCCAAGAGGTCTCTTCCAACTCTTCGATTCTATGAATATATGGTCAAGGCATTCCCAACAGATTCAGCTTCTACTTAAAAACTTCCAGAGGAAATTCCTCCATGTTCTGAAGCAGCATATTTTGTAGTTCCTATCATTATGATATTCTTTGTAATGTTTTGGTGGGAGCTCTTTTCCTGTCGTTTGAATCTGTTGCTCTGTCTTCTTCTTCATTGCAGCGGAAAACAAGCTTTCCCCCTTCTCAATGTGACAGCTTCTCAACTATTTAAACATGACTATCATGTCCCCTATCAGCCTTGTCTTCTCCAAGTTAAATATATCCAGCTCCCTAAGCTGCTCCCTCGACTCAGCATGAAAAGACTATTGCAGATTGAGCAGTGTTAAAATATATGCAAAATGAAAGATGCAGTGAGAGTCAGCAGTGCCAAAATAAAGTTTGAGTGGCCCATTTTCCCATGCTTGGCAGCCTGGAAGCTTATAAGAGAGTGCATCCTTTAATCTTTTACTAATTTAATGGCACAAAAGGATGGGTTTGCTGCCTAGACTGTTGGGGAATGGATGAATTTCACTATTTAAATGGAGATACTGTATACTTTTAAAATAAATATACAGAGGAGTGAGTTGAGGAATTAAAGCCTCACAGCAAAAATAAATCATGAATTAGGATTTGTGTTTTCATCCCACATGTTTCAGAAAACGCACATGTTTATTTTTCCTTTAAGCTAGTAATTTTAGTTTTTCCTGGCAAGACTTCTGTGCTGAGCATCAATATTGTTATGGCATTGGGGAGTTGGCCTGGATGACCTCCAAGGATCCCTTTACAACCCTGTGAATTTGTGATTGTTACCAGTAGGATTTCTGGAGATCAACTTAATACCCTTGTCAATTGTATTCTCTCTGACATGTCTTTGTTTTTAATGAAATTATAGCCTAAAAGCACTCAGTGGTCAGTTCTCTGTATCCTTCAAGGATTTGCAACACAGGAAATTATTGAAAAGGCTTTTAGCTGAGAGCTGGATGGTAAAGGTGGTGTTCCCAGCATTGACAGAGAAACCCAGTCTGTAATGGGAAAAGAACCCACTGAGACAAATACATTGTGTGCAGTTTGGCACCTGTTTATCTCATATGTTACTGACAAGAATTTAAAATGGGTATCTCTCTCCCAAACTTCTGTTTTATGGAAATATATACATTGGTTTTGATTTGGTAATTGTTTAAATATACCTCAGACTGCTATCACTGACAAATTTATCATATATGGCTTCAAGTTGTAAATATGCCAATAACGCTTTGTATGAATGTAATTTTTTTTAAATGCAAATCTTATGAAACAGCTCAGCATGTCTCTTCCTGCTGTCATTTCAGCATAGGTTGCAAGTTACACGATAAGCCAGATTTTTGTGGAAAATCTGGTAGTTTTGAGTTAGGATAAGCCATAGAAAATAGACAATTTGATGTGTGGAAACTTTGTAAAAGCAGATTGGGAATGCAATCTTTCTCACTGGGAAAACCATCCCTAGAGATCTGAGATAGGAAAAAGTGGCTGTCTGTTGGGATTCTTAAGGTTGTACCTCTAGCTTTCTCAGCTAGTACTAATGCAAATAAACACAGACTTTGCAAAACATCCCAAATGCAAATGTTGCAACACAACCAGTGACTTCACTTCTAAAGGGATTCAGCTTGGAGAAATATTTATTTATTATACAATGTGAAAAATCTCTAAACAGATACTTTGAGAAACTGGTGAAAGTGAGACACCGCTAGAAGAGATGTGTGTGAAGAAGACACTGCAGTAATTGCTATATCCTGAGTAACATTCAGAGAGAGAGGTTTCCATAATATGTGTGTCTTGTGCTTTCACGTTATGTGTTGACTTATGGCAACTTCATGAATTTTATAAGGTTTTCTTAGGCAAAGAATATTCATATATCACTGGTTGATAACAGATTTCCCTCTCTCTTTTTCTCTTTGTAGCCCTTTCTTGGCAAGTTTGGGATCATTGGAACAATGTCTGTTGAGTCTGAGGGTCAACTGTTGGGCAAGATACAGATATCTTTTCCAAAGCCACTTCAGTTGTGGGCATGGATGATTTTCACCTTTGAAAGGCTGGCACTTGATTTGACTGTCACCATGTCTGGTTAAAGATGATCAGAAGGGAAAAGGCTACTATGCCCTTTGATGTAACCCTCCCTGCTAATTTGTTATGTGAAGGAGAATCTCTTAAAACTATTCCTGCAGTACAATGAATATAAAGAAGTAAAATTAAGGATGAGGAGAGGAGGATAGCCAAAAGGTTGCCTCCCTTTCACAACAACCCAAATGACTTTCCTGGGACAGTTTCCTTTCTTACTAAAGCTAGAGCCAGTTCTGACTGCTATTGTTTCTTACTCCTGCCTATCAACTAGATTCCTGTCTTGCATGCTTCTTGCTCTTTAAATCATTCCTGGAAACGGACCATGCCAAATGTTTTTCCTTCTGATCATTGCTTTGAGGAGTCTCTGCCAGGATCTTTCAGGCTTTCCTTTTCACTAGATCCTGGCTGAGATCCAAAGAACACTCTAGTGGCCTCATCAGATATTGTTTAAAGACAAAGGAAGAAAAAAGAGGTGGGAGGAGGAACACCTTTCCTCCCTGCTTCTCCTGAAAATAAGTGCCAGCATCTATGATTTAGTAACAACAGGTCTTCAACACCCAAGTGATGTTGGTACGATAGCTTAACAGAGAAGAGATCATCTACATTGGCCCCTAGCTATACAGTGGCAGCAAAGTATTAGGACATGACTCTGCATCCCCTAAGCAAACTTCTGCCTTCAAGTACATTGTACTTAATTGTAGCATCTATAAGCCACTATGGCCAGCTTCTATACATGGGGAGAAAAGAGATTGAAAATCCCATTTTGTCCTTCACATCAAGTATCAAAATCACTACAAACTCACAAAAAGATATCTAGTGATAATAGGGAAAACTTTTGTGACAATTGGGAACTGCTTTGTTAAAATTCAAAATGGCCTTAGACTCTTAAGACAGTGGTTCTCAACCTGGGTGTCTCCAGATGTTTTTGGCCTAAAACTCCCAGAAATCCCAGCCCGTTTACCAGCTGTTAGGATTTCTAGGAGTTGAAACCCAAACTCCCAGAAAACTGGGGACCCCAGGTTGAGAACCACCACTCTAAGTAATAAACTGGTTAATTGGTGAACTGGTTGAGAGATTACACCATTCTTTTGCCACTATGGAACACAAGGTGGGTTACTATACTGTATATCTGAAACAAAGATATATAGGGTGCATCTACACTGTAGAATTAATGCAGTTTGATGCCACTTTAATTGTCATGGCTCCATGCTATGGAATCATGAGATGAGCAAAATTTGTTGAGGCAGACAAGGCTAAAGACCTTGCAGAAATGCAACTCCTGTGATCTCATAACCTTGCACCATGACAGCTAAAGTTGTGTCAAACAGCATTAATTCTACAGGGTAGATACACCCCAAAGACTTACAAAAGTTGAGAAACCATGAAATGGTTAATCTAATTAAAAAGGGAAGCTGATCGAGGCTGGCACTGTGGCTCCGCTCTCTCAGTCTGCCGGTGGCCGCCATGTTGAGCTTCGCTGGTCACCGCTGTGCCACCTCGGCTGCCTCCCTCCTACGTGGGAGTGGGACGAGGCCACTCCAGGATCTGCTCCAGCTTTACAGCGGGGCCATCGCCTCTGCCACCAAGGCCTGCCGAAACTATGCTGCACAAACAGCACCTGCAGCTAAAGCTGGAGTGGCTACAGGGTGCATTGTTGCCGTCATTGGTGCTGTGGTGGATGTCCAGTTTGATGAGGCCCTGCCACCCATCCTCAATGCTCTGGAAGTGCAAGGCTGAGACACACAGCTGGTCCTGGAGGTAGCACAGCACTTAGGTGAGAATACTGTTCGTACCATTGCTATGGATGGTACTGAAGGCTTGGTGAGAGGCCAAAGGTTTTGGATTTAGGTGCCCCCATTAAAATCCCTGTAGGACCCGAGACCCTGGGCAGAATCATAAACGTGATTGGAGAGCCAATTGATGAGAGAGGCCCCATAACAACAAAACAGTTTGCTGCTATTCATGCAGAAGCTCCAGCCTTTGTTGAGATGAGTGTCGAACAGGAAATCCCTGTCACCGGCATTAAAGTTGTGGATCTCCTTGCACCTTATGCCAAAGGTGGTAAAATTGGCCTGTTTGGTGGTGCTGGTGTAGGCAAGACAGTATTGATCATGGAACTAATCAACAATGTTGCCAAAGCACATGGTGGCTACTCTGTGTTTGCTGGTGTTGGGAAGAGAACCCGTGAAGGAAATGACTTGTACCATGAAATGATTGAATCTGAAGTCATCAACCTGAAGGACGCTACATCCAAGGTCGTTCTTGTTCATGGACAGATGAATGAGCCACCAGGAAGAATTCCCTCAGCTGTGGGATACCAGCCTACTCTGGCAACTGATGTGGGTACCATGCAGGAAAGGATCACAACTCCTCAGAAGGGCTCTATCACCTCAGTGCAGGCCATCTATGTACTAGCTGATGACTTGACTGATCCAGCTCCTGCGACCACATTTGCCCACCACTGTGCTGTTGCGTGCCATTGCTGAACTGGGCATTTATCCAGCTGTAGATCCTCTAGATTCCATTTCCCGTATCATGGATCCCAAAATTGTGGGGCAGGGACATTATGATGTGGCCCGTGGAATGCAAAAGATCTTGCAGGATTATAAGTCTCTCCAAGACATCATTGCTATTTTGGGTATGGATGAGTTATCTGAAGAGGATAAATTGACTGTGGCCCGTGCACGTAAGATACAGAAATTTTTGCCCCAGCCCTTCCAGGTAGCTGAGGTCTTCACTGGCTATGCAGGGAAGCTGGTACCACTGAAGGAAACCATTAAAGGATTCCAGCAGATCCTGACAGGACAGTATGACCATCTCCCCGAATAGGCTTTCTACATGGTTGGACCCATTGAGGAGGCAGTGGCAAAGGCTGATAAGCTGGCTGAAGAGCACTCATGAGTCTCTTGCTAAGTCAAAACTTGTTCTCAGATCTTCATTGGTTCATGTTGTTGAGGTTCCTCCTTTGGAAATTGCATAACAATTAAAAAGAAAACAGTTAAAACATTCAAAAGATAATTAAGATTCAAGAGAGAAGCATAGTTAATGAAGTACAGACCTCTCTCTGCATCCATGGATTCTGCATCCATGACTTCTGAAAACAAAACAAAACATAATTTTGTCATTTTATAGCGGTCTGGAACAAAATCCCAATGGATGCCATGGGCATTAATAAGCAGCAATATTTGCATCATAGGAAAAAAAAGCATACAATGAAGCTATGCCATGCTCTTACTATTAAAAAGATTCCTAAATATTTATTAAAAAGGATTGCTGTGAGTTTTCCGGGCCCATATGGCCATGTTCCAGAAGCATCCTCTCCTGATTCTCCTGGGGGAATCCTTTGTTGAGAGGTATTAGCTGGCCCTGATTCTTTCCTGTCTGGAATTCCCCTGTTTTCTGAGTGTTGTTCCTTATTTACTGTCCTGATTTTAGAGTTTTATTAATGCTGGTGGCCAGATTTTATTTATTTTTTATTTATTTATTTATTTACAGCATTTACACCCTGCCCTTCTCACCCGAGGGGACTCAGGGCGGATTTTGTTTATGTTGGGAATCTATTGAGCAGTTAGACTCAAAGATAACCCACTCTTGGGGTGATTCCACAAAAATACAGCAGAGTGGCAGAAGCACACTGTGTGAGCAGCAGAAAGACAGGAGCAGAATTCAAAACAATCTTAAAAGATTGGAGAGATGGGCTGAAACTAAAAAATTTAAGTTCAACAGGGACAAATGCAAAATACTCCACTTAGGCAGAAAAAATGGAATGCAAAGATGCAGAATGGGGGAAGCCTGGCTCGACAGCAGATATGAAAAAGACCTTGGAGTCCTCATGGACAACAAGTTAAACATGAGCCTACAATGTGATGCGGCGGCGAAAAAAGCCAATGGGATTTTGGCCTGTATCAATAGGAGTATAGCATCTAGATCCAGGGAAGTAATGCTCCCCCTCTATTCTGCCTTGGTCAGACCACACCTGGAATACTGTATCCAATTCTGAGCACCGCAATTTAAGGGAGATGTTGACAAGCTGCAAAGTATCCAGAGGAGGGTAACTAAAATGATTATTATTATTATTTTATTTTTATACCTCGCCCCATCTCCCCGAGGGGACTCGGGGCAGCTTACATGGGGCCAAGCCCAGGCAACAAACAATATAAAACTCAACAATAAAAACAAATCATAAACAAATAAAATCACATATACCAATAAACAATAAGCATACTTTGATATAATCCTGGCTTGGATCCTAAAAGGGGTAGTGGGCCAGAAAAGTCCAAATAGTTTTGTACAGTACAGATTAGGAAAGAGGTAGGTACCAGGGACTATTATCCCATTAAGGTGCTGGAGGAGGCATACACCTAAAGACTATGTACGGCTAAGGAGTAAAAATGCTATAAAAATAGAATGGACAAAGAGGGCAATCCCAAACTAAGGAAATCAGTTGCCAAAAGCCTGTTGGAAGAGCCAAGTTTTCAGACTCTTCCGAAAAATAAGGAGGGTAGGGGCCTGCCTAATCTCCTTGGGGAGAGAGTTCCAGAGCCGAGGGGCCACTATGGAGAAGGCCCTCTCCCTTGTCCCCACCAACCGCGATTGCGACAGTGATGGGATTGAGAGGAGGGCCTCCCCTGATGAATGGAGAGACCATGCAGGTTCATAGGGGGAAATACAGTCACGAAGGTAGGTGCATCCCGAACCGTTTAGGGCTTTATAGGTGATAACCTGCACCTTGAATTGGGCTCGGAAAATAAATGGCAGCCAATTGAGCTCCTTAAACAGGGAGGTAGACCGCACCCTGTAATTTGCTCCAGTTAGTAGCCTGGCTGCCAAGCGCTGGACTAGTTGAAATTTCCAGGCCATTTTCAAGGGCAACCCCACGTAGAGCACATTGCAATAATCCAGTCTAGAGGTAACTAAGGCATGGACCACCATGGCCAGATCTCTTGCGGCACGGTCGCAGCTGGCGCACATGTTTTAATTGTGCAAAGGCACTCCCAGCCACCGCCGACACCTGAGCATCAAGTGTCAGCTGTGAGTCCAGGAGGACCCCCAAGCTGTGGACCTGTGCCTTCAGGGGGAGTGCGACCCCGTCAAGCACAGGTTGCCACCCTATGCCCAGATCAGACGTACGACTAACCTGGAGGACCTCTGTCTTGTTAGGATTAAGCTTCAGCTTGTTCGCCCTCATCCAGGCCAACACAGCAGCCAGACACTGGTCCAGTATCCGAGGGGCTTCCTCGGATTTAGGTGGAAAAGAGTAGTAGAGTTGGGTGTCATCTGCGTAGAGATGGCACCGAACTCCAAAATTCTGGATGACCTCGCCCAGCGGTTTCATGTTGATGTTAAAAAGCATGGGGGATAGATTGGAACCTTGTGGGACCCCACAGTTCAATGGCCAGGGATCCGAGCAGGTGTTCCCCAGCTTCACCAACTGGGAACGACCCTCCAGAAAGGACTGGAGCCAGAACAAAGCTGTGCCCCCAAGGCCCAATCTAGAGAGTCGTCCCAGAAGGATACCATGGTATCAAAAGCCGCTGAGATGTCCAAGAGAGCCAGCAGGGTCACACTCCCCCTGTCCAGTTCTCTGCGGAGGTCATCCACCAAGGTGACCAAAGCCATCTCGGTACTGTACCCAGGTCTGAAGCCAGACTGCGATTGATCCAGAAAATCAGTATCTTCCAAGAATTCCTGGATCTGAGAGGCAACCACCCGCTCCAAGACCTTGCCCAAAAAAAGGAGGTTAGAGATTGGTCTGAAGTTACTTAAAATGGTGGAATCCAAGGAGGCCTTCTTCAGAACTGGCCTCACCATGGCTTGTTTAAGGCAAGATGGAAATTTACCCTGCTCCAAAGAGGCATTAATTATCCTCACAAACCAATCTAGTAACCCACCACTGGCCTATTTTAAAAGCCAGGAAGGGCAAGGATCAAGGGCACAGGTGGTCACCCTCACTGCTCCAAGGATCTTGTCCACGTCATCAGGTTGCATAAGCTGAAATGAATCCCACAAGCTCAAACAGACAGATGCCTTGGTTACCTCCTCTGGCATTGTATCAAGGCCAGCATCCAAGTCAGAACGAATCTTAGCGACTTTGTCTGCAAAATGGTGAGCGAACTTGCTATACCAAGTTGCCGAGTCGTCAGGTGCCCCCCCCCAAACATCAGGAGGGTGGAGGAGCTCCCCGACGACCCGAAACAACTCTGACGGTCTATTCATTGCAGACACGATGCGGGCAGTTGTGAAAACCTTCCTGGCTGCCTGCAATGCCACGGAGTAGGCCTTAGTGGCAGCTCTAGCCCATGTTCGGTCAGAGACATCACGAGATGTTTGCCAGCAGCACTCTAGTCTCCTTCTTGCGCGTTTCATCTCTGCCAGCTCCCCGGTAAACCAGGGTGCTGAAGAGACTCTGCGCAACAAGAGGGGACATTCAGGGGTGATCATGTCTATTGCCCTGGTCATCTCGCTATTATAGCAATCAACCAAGGCATCGACAGGATCGTCAGCCTCCATGGCAGGCAGATCCCCAAGAGACCTCAGGAACCCATCAGGATCCATAAGCCTCCTGTGTCTGGAGGAGTGGCTTAAAAAGCTGGGCATGTTTAGTCTGCAGAAGAGAAGGCTGAGAGGAGACATTAGCCATCTATAAATATGCGAGGGGAAGTCATAGGGAGGAGGGAGCAAACTTGTTTTCTGCCACTCTGGGGATTAGGACGCGGAACAATGGCTTCAAATTACAGGAAAAGAGATTCCACCTGAACATCAGGAAGAACTTCCTCACTGTGAGAGCTGTTCGGCAGTGGAACTCTCTGCCCTGGAGTGTGGTGGAGGCTCCTTCTTTGGACGTTTTTAAGCAGAGGCTGGATGGCCATCTGTCAGTGGTGTTTTGAATGTGGTTTTCCTGTTTCTTGGCAGAGGGTTGGACTGGATGGCCTGATAGTTCTCTTCCAAGTCTGTGATTCTATGATTTTATGAAACTTACGTGTGGTGAGCTGGAAGAAGCTTTTCTTCCTTAGGATGGCAAAGGTTTGCAAAGTCACAATTACACGTTCAAAATATTTATTGTGGTAAAAAGAAATCCATAGAAAAAGGTTCTTGGAGCTAACTAGCTCTCTAGGCTAGCTTCTGCGGAAGGTAAGGTAAAAATAACAAAAATATCTAAATAGCTACATTTTGCCTGGAGAATGGCAAAATGTGTCCTCTCAGTAAGGTAACAAAAAGGAGAAGGGACCCAAAATGGGGCTGACCATGTGGTCAAAGCCTTGGGTCAATAAACATTCCAAAATGTAGAGGAAGTTACATCATCCCTCAAAGAAATCACATTTACTACAACAACAAATGGGGAAGGTGATGGTAAACAAGTGAAGAAGAGTAGAGACAGGAAAGACCCCTTCTAGGCATGCATGGAGTATAGAGGGAGGTACCCTCATTCTAATCCTATTCTCTAGTCTAACTACTGATTGAGGACTTGAGACTTGTGGAGTCCAGGATGACAGCCAACAGTTTATTTTCCTGGTTTCCTCCTTTCTGTTGAAATCAGGGCCAGCTAACACCTCCCAACAAAGGATTTCCCCAGTCAGGAAGCAGCCAGGCTTTGAAATTGCAAGGCATTTCAATGCTAATCAAGTTGGCCAATTGCAACATTCACACTTGCCCCAGGCAGACAAGTTCTTTCTCCCACTCTGGACCTTCTACATATATATAAATCCCATGTGCCTAGTTTTCGACAGACCTCACAACCTCTGAGGATGCCTGCCATAGATGTGGACAACATTTCAGGAGATAGTGCTTCTGGAACATGGCCATACAGCCCAGAAAACTCACAGTGACCCAGTCATTCAGGCCATGAAAGCCTTCGACAACATATTAATAAAGGATTTACTTCTTCTATATGCTATGACTTGAGCATCCAGGGATTTTGATACTGATATCCATAGGGATCCTGGAATCAACCCCAGTGGATACCAAGGGGATTATTAACAGTACTGATAGTAGCACGAGTTGCATCATAGAAAAAAGGCATATAATAAAGCTCTGTTATGTTCTTGCCATTAAAAAAGACTCCTAAATATGTATAAAAAGGGATTTATTGTGCCATTGCATATGATAGGGTGTGTGTGTGTGGATTTCCTATATTATTGGGCTTGAGCATCCAAGGATTTTGGTATCCATGGGAATCCTAGAACCAAAACCCAAAGGAAAACAAGGGCTTCCTGTAAAACATTGATGGCAATAGCTGCATCAAAGGAAAAAAGGCATATGGAAAAATAATGTCATGTTCTTGCCATTTTAAAAAAGTGTCCAAAAGGGTCCCCTTCCGCTATCCTAGGTTTACAAGACAACAGCTTTTCCTGCCAGAGAAGTGCCAATGCGGTGCTGCCAACGGTTGACAGGTGGATGTGGCTTCACGCTGCCTCTGCCATGAAGACACATGCCTTATCGTCGCGCTCCATCTCGTTTCTTCTTCTATCTAGAAGGTGACAAGAAGACAAAGAATCCCGAAGAGAGTCCAGTGACTGCCTCTTGCTCTTCGGGCGCCTTGGAAAGGCGGGTCCTTCCTTCATTCATTCATTCACTCACTCCTTCCACCTCCTCTTCTCGGCGCGCCTGTTGGTCACAGCATCATTTCCCGACCTTTTTCCTTCTCCAAACAACTCACCCGCGCGTGCGGTTGACACTAGGAAAGGAGTGTCACGCTGCGTCTGTCAGAAAAAGAAAATTAAGAAGAGGAGCCGGCAGGAGAGGCAGCCCCGCCTGAGCCGCGAGAAGGGATAGCTTTTGCTTTTACTGAAGAAATAGGGGGGAAAGGAGAGGGGAAAAGTCAAAAGAAGCTCAATCCGACCCATATTATCTTCCAGGTGTGCATCTACACTGTGGAATGAATGCAGCTTGACTCCACTGGAACCGCCATGGGTCATTGTCATGGCAGCTAACGCGGAATAATAGCGCAAATATTTACACACGATACCCTCACTCTGATACATCAGGTGCTGTGAGAGGCAAGAGATTTAGCGCAATCCGCTTCACACTTTAATATATCTAGGAAGGCGCTGCTGTAAAATCTGCTTGTTGTTGTTGTTGTTGTTGTTGTTGTTTTTGTTGTTATGTTCTTTCAAGTTCTCCCTAATTTATAGCATCTATACCAGTGGTTCTTAACCTGGGGCCTCCAGATGTTTTTGGCCTACAACTCCCAGAAATCCCGGCCAGTTTACCAGCTGTTAGGATTTCTGGGAAGTGAATGCCAAAAACATGTGGGGATCCCTGATCTATACTGTTGCCAAAGGCTTTCATGGCCGGAATCACTAGGTTGCTGTGAGTTTTCCGGGCTGTATGGCCGTGTTCCAGAAGCTTAAGCGGCTGAGGGAGGAAAGGAAGGGGCCTGAGGCTGTTAGGAATGATGGGAGTTGAAGTCCAAAACACATGGAGGGCCCAAATTTGCCCGTGCCTCGTATAGATGCACCCTGTTCTGTCCCTTTCTCTCCCTCTCTGGGTGAGATTCTGCCTCATCCTCCACAGTCCTTCCCATCCCTTCGCTCTGAGATAGAATCATAGAATCATAGAATATTAGAATTGGAAGAGACCTTAGGGGCCATCCAGTCCAACCCCTGCCAAGAAGCAGGAAATCTCATTCAAAGCACCCCCGACAGATGGCCATCTAGCCTCTGCTTAAAAGCCTCCAAAGAAGGAGCCTCCACCACACTCCAGGGCAGAGAGTTCCACTGCCAGACTCTTTGAAGTTTTGGCGGGAACGTTTCAGAAGCCCCAAAAAGAGGGCGCCTTCACCTCTCCGTTTCTGGATTCCTTCTGCCCCCCAGTCAGCAGAGGCACAGTATTAGTAGTCCCACGAGAAAGAGATGCTCAAGCAACTTTAAGGAGTCTTACGATTTCGGGGTTTGGACTTCAAACCCCAGAAGCTCCAGGTGGCTTGGCCAACGCTCGGGAATTCTAGGAGCTGGAGCCTAAAACATCTTGGGGGGGGGGGGCAACGTTTGGTGACACTGTATAATTAATGCAGTTTGGCACGACTTTGACTGCCATGTCTCAATGGAAGGGAATCATAGGAGCTGTAGTTTGACAAGATCTTGTGCTTTCTCTACCAGAGAGTGCTAATGCCTCATCAAACATAGACCTAGGATGAGTTGATGTGAGTTTTCCGAGCTCTACGGCCATGTTCCAGAAGCATTCTCTTCTGACGTTTCACCCATATCTATGGCAGGCATCTTCAGAGGTTGTGAGGTCTGTTGGAAACTAGGCAAGTGGGGTTAATATATGTGTGAAAGGTCCAAGATGAGAGAAAGAACTCTTGTCTGCCTGAAGCAACTGTGAATGTTGCAGTTGACCTCCTTGATCAGCACTGAATAGCCTATTAGCTTCAAGGTCTGGCTGCTTACTGCCTGGGGAAATTCCTTGTTGGGAGGTGTTAGTGGCCCTGGTTGTTTAATGCCTGGAATTCCCTCATTTTCTGAGTGTTGTTCTTTATTTACTGTCCTGATTTTTTTTAAGAGTTTTAAAATATTGGTAAGCAGATTTTGTTCATTTTCATGGTTTCCTCCTTTCTGTTGAAATTGGCCACATGCTTGTGGATTTCAATGGCTTCTTTGTGTAGTCTGACAAGGTGGTTGTTAGAGTGGTCCAGAGGAATTCCAGACATGAATCAATCAGGGCCAGCTATCACCTCTCAATAACTGATTCCCCCAGAAAGTAAGCAGCCAGACCTTGAAGCTGAAAGGCTATTCAATGCTAATCAAGGTGGCCAACTGAAACATTCACACCTGACTCAAACAGGCAAGAGCTCTTTCTCCCACCCTGGACCTTCCACAGAGATATAAACCCCACTTGACTAGCTTCCAAGAGATCTCACAACCTCTGAGGATGTCTGCATAGATGCAGGCAAAACGTCAGGAGAGACGTTACAGCCCAGAAAACTCACAGCAACCCAGTGATTCCGGCCATGAAAGCCTTCGACAATACAAGGTCTTGAGCTTTCTCTGCCTGAGAGTGCTGGTGCCTCATCCAACAAAGTCCTAGGATCCCATCGCAGAGCCATGGCTGTCGAAGCGCCACTTTCATCCTGTGGTGTAGACTATGCGCCCCTTTAGACAGGGGAAGAATCGAGGTGCTGAGAGCAACAACAAACCCAGGAGACGGGCTCTAAAACTTGAGAGAAGAGGGGGCGGAGGAGAAGACAGAAAGAGAAAGCGAGAGAGATACTGAGAGATGGAGGGATAGAGGACAGATTGGAAGAGAGCCGGAAAGAGAAGTGTTTGCGAGGCTCTTGGAGGAGAGGAGCCTTCCGCTTGCATCCCGGCTCGGAACAGGAGCTGGCGCTGCTGCGGCTGCGGCTGAACTGGAGCCCGGTTGGTGCCTTTCCGCGGGAGGGAGGGAGGCTGGCTGCCTCGCCATGGCCGCGCGTCGCGCCTTATCACCAGTCTGATTAGCGCCCTCCTGACAGCTGCTCTTTCTTCCGGGAACGGAGGCGCAGCGGGAGCATCCTCCTCCGCTGACTTCTTCTTCGCTGGCTGGCCCTTCCATTTTTATTTTGTGAGGGAGGTTCTTTTTGACGCTTGGAAGGAGAGCAACAGCTTAGTTGCCTCCCTCCGTCCCTCTTCGCACAGCAGGAGCTTTCGGAGCGTCTTTTCCAAGGCTTCCCCTTCCCTTCTTCTTCCCCTGCTAATAAAGCAAGGCAGCCGGCTTGTCGCTTTCCCTACTCCTTCCCCTTCTTCTCTCTCCTCCAAGCAGCTTTCCTTGTCATTTGTGGAAGAAGAAAGAGGAGAAAGAGAGCGTGTGTTGCTCGGAGCTCTCTCTCCAGCCAGGGCTCCAAAGTTTGGCTTGGTTTGGATTCACCCCGAGGAAGAAAAGGGTCGCTGAAGCGGTGAGGCGGTTTGGGTGCCTCTGAGGGAAAGAGACGCGCGGGGAAAGTCTCCTTCCCTCCTCGCACAGCAGGAAGCTTTCGGGGCCTCTCTTTCCAAAGTTTCCCCTTTCCCTTCAACACCTCCTTTCTAATAAATCAAGACAGCCGGCTTGTCGCTTTCCCTACTCCTTCCCTCTTCTCCAAGCAGCTTTGCTTGTCATTTGTGGACATCCCTATATCTCACTCGGAGGCGAAAGAGAGTTCTGGGGCGTGTATTGCTTCAGAGCTCTCTCTCTATCCAGGCTCTCTCCGAGCCGTGGCGCCAAAGTTTGCTTTGGTTTGGCTCGACCCTGAGGAAGAAAAGGGTCCCTGAAGCAGTGAGGGAAGGAGACTTCTCTCGGTGTGGGAGGGAGGGGGTTTCTTTCCCCTTCCTTCCTTCCTTCCTTCCTTCCTTCCTTCCTTCCTTCCTTCCTTCCTTCCTTCCTTCCTTCCTTCCTTCTCTCCCTCCCTCTATTCAGCCTCTCTACGAGTCATGGCACCAAGGTTTGGCTTGACCCTGAGGGAGAGAAGGGTCCCTGAAGCAGTGGGGCAGTTTGGGAGCCTCTGAGGGAAAGAGACGCGAGTTTGGCTTGGTTTTGATTGACCCTGAGGAAGAAAAGCTCGCTGAGGCGGGAGGGAAAGGAGTACAGTATATTACCCGGAGCTCTCTCTTCAGCCTCTCTCCGAGCAGTGGCTCCAAAGTTTGGCTTGCTTTGGATTGACCCTGAGGAAGAAAAGCGTCCCTCTACAGTGAGGGAAAGAGACACGTGGAGAAGTCTCTCTCATTGAGGGAGGGAGGGGGTTTCTCTCACTCCCTTCCTTCCTACACGCTCTTCTTTCTCGCCCTCCTTCTATTCAGCCTCTCCCCGAGTCATGGCACCAAAGTTTGGCTTGGTTTGCATTGACCCTGAGGAAGAGAAGGGTCCCTGAAGCATTGAGGCAGTTTGGGAGTCTCTGAGGGAAAGAGGCACGAGTTTGGCTTGGTTTTGATTGACCCTGAGGAAAAAAAGGGTCCCTGAAGCGGTGAGGGAAAGAGACGCGCGGGGAAGTCTCTCTCAGTGAGGGAGGCGGTTTCTCTCTCCTTCCTTCCTTCTTTCCTTCCTTCCATCCATCTCTCCCTCCCTCTCTTCAGCCTCTCTCCGAGTCATGGCACCAAAGTTTGGCTTGACCCTGAGGAAGGGAAGGGTCTGAGGCTGTGAGGCGGTTTGGGAGTCTCTGAGGGAAAGAGACGCGGGGGAAGTCTCACTCAGTGAGGGGGGCTTTCTCTCCCTTCCTTCCTACGCCCTCTTCCTTCCTTCCTTCTCTCCCTCCCTCCCTCCCTTCGCAAGGTGGCCCTCTTCCTGCCCCGCTCTCTCTATCCTTCCTCCCTCCTCTTGCTTCTCCTTCGCCTCAGCGCCTAGAGGAGGCGGAGGAGGAGGAGGCGGCGGAGGAGGAGGCGGCTGCTTCCCTCCCTCCTTCCCTCCCTGCTTCCCTCCTTCCCTCGCTCCCTGCATCGCAAGGGGCGCCGCACCTTCCCCCGGTGCCATGAAAATGCCATGCCCCGCAGCCACAAGCAGGAGCCGGGCAGCGGCTCGGGCTCTGCCTCGGTCTCCGCGGGGCTCTGGCTGAAGAGCGGCAGCGGCTCCTCCTCCTCCGGCGGCGGCATGAAGGATGTGGAGTCCGGCCGGGGCAGGGTGCTCCTGACTGCGGCCCCTTCCCGCGGGGACGGCCTGCTCCTCCTGGGGGCCCCCGGCAGCGGCAGCGGCGGCGGCGGACTTCGGGAGGGTCGGCGGGGCAAGCCCGGCGGCGCCCGCATGAGCCTCCTGGGGAAGCCGCTCTCCTACAGCGGCGGCAACAGGAGCGGCAGAGGCGGCCACCCCATCTACCGGCGCAACGCCAAGTACAGGAAGCTGCAAAACTATCTCTACAACGTGCTGGAGAGGCCCCGCGGATGGGCGTTCATCTACCACGCCTTCGTGTGAGTCCAGGGGCAGTTTGCAGGGCGGGAGAGGTCTGGGGCCTCGCTTGCTTGACCTGCAACAGGTGGAAGGCAGGCATCCCCGGGAATGCCTTCGGGCAGGATGGGATGGGATGCGCGCGCAGAGGCGCTGCTTTGAAAGGAGCCATCCCTTGCGCGCTGTCCAACCTGGGTATTTGTTGCGGTTTCGAACTGGTATTGGAAGAAAGTGGTTTCGCGGCGCGGCGGCGGCGGCGGCGGCGGGGGGGGGGGATGACACAAGAGCGCTTTCGTGGGAGTTTGAGGTCTGGCCGCTAGTTTCGAGCTTCCCTGGGCTCTGGGAACATTGCAGTGTGCTTTTCTGAGATTGATGCAGTTTGACATCCAAAACACCAGTCCAAAACACCTGGAGGGCCCAAGTTTGCACATGCCTGGTCTAACTGCTATGGCTCAGCCAGTGATATGTAATCATGAGAGTTTCATGGGGTTGCTTTGAGTTTTCTGGGCTGTATGGCAGGCATCCTCAGAGGTTGTGAGTTCTGTTGGAAACCAGGCAAGTGGGGTTTATATATCTGTGGAATGTTCAGGGTAGGAGAAAGAGCTCATGTCTGCTTGAGGCAAGTGTGAATGCTGCAATTGCAAAGCCTTGCAGCTTCAAGTCCTGGCTGCTTCCTGCCTGGAAGGAATCCTTTGTTAGCTGGCCTTGATTGTTTCCTGTCTGGTATTCCCCTGTTTTTTGAGTGTTGCTCTTTATTTACTGTCCAGATTTTAGGTTTTTTTTTAAAATATTGGTAGCCAGATTGTGTTAGTTTTCATGGTTTCCTCCTTTCTGTTGAAATTGTCCACATGGTTGTGGATTTCAAGGGCTTCTCTGTGCAGTCTGACATAGTGGTTGTTAGAGTGGTCCAGCATTTCTGTGTTCTCAAATAATGTGCTGTGTCCAGGTTGGTCCATCAAGTGCTCTGCTATGGCTGACTTCTCTGATTGAAATAGTCTGCAATGCCGTTCAAGTTCCTTGATTTGTGTTTGGGAAGGCTGCGTTTAGTGGTCCCTATGTAGACTTGTCCACAACTGTATGGTATACAGTAGATTGCTGCAGAGGTGAGAGGATCCCTCTCGTCCTTTGCTGAATGTAGCATTTGTTGGATTTTCTTGGTGGGTCTGTAGATAGTTTGTAGGGTATGTTTCTTCATCAGCTTCCCTATGCATCAGTGGTTCCCTTGATGTATGGCTACACTTTTCCTCTGGTTGGATCTTTGTCTTTACTCTCGTGGCTTGTCCTTTTACTTGCAGCTCTTCTGATGTCTGAGGTGGAGTATCCTTTGGTCCATAGAGCCCAGTTTAGGTGGTTCAATTCACCTTGAAGGAGGTAGGGTTCACAGATGATTTTTGCACGGTCTGCCAGGGCTTTAGGAATTGTGGGAGTTGAAGTCAAAAACACCTGAAGTGCCAGTGTTTGCTCATGCCTGTTCTAACTGCTAGAATCATTAGAGTTTCAAGGTATTTCACCTCTTTATCACAAAGTCCTAAATTACAAATCCACTAACTCCATAGCATTCAGCCATGTCAGTTAAAGATATCCTCTCCACGTGATGCCTATCCTGAAGGGTGCTTTCACTCATCAAGGCACTGAAGGCACCTTTGAACCCATTTTTGCCCCCATGCAAGGCAGCAAAGGGAAGAGTGCCATGAAAACCCAAACCCGTGAAGCTGTTTCATCCAAAGTACAAAATAATTTCTCAACCAAGGCATTCAGCGCCTGGGTAAGATCCATTGTACTCAGTGGATTTTTTTCCTCGGGAATTTTTCTACAGAATTTGGAAAGAAGCTTGTTGAATAAAGAACAGATTACCTCTCCAAGTTAAAAAGTATGTGTGTGAAAGCACCCTTCTTTAGTCATCATTTATAATCATAGTGAAAGAAAAGACATTTAAATGTGGAAAGAGTGGAGGTTAAGGAAGGGTTTTGGTTTTGGTTTGGTTTAATGACGGAGATGTTGTGGGTGCATTACACCCAATTATTATGCAAGTGAAATGTGGAATATGGAGTCATATTAACTGCCACGGAGAAGTGTGTCAGGCTGGATTTGAATGTGCGGAAATCTGTGGAGTGTAAAAGTCATTTCCTTTTTGAAAAACCTCATGGTCAAGTGTTGAAAATTGGTAGTAGGTGAGGTGATAATAAAGATGGCAGTGGCAGGACATTCCTTATGCTTTCCTGAGAATTGAACAAGCAGGACATTTGTGTTACATCATTCTGAAAGTGGAGAGATAAAACATATTTCCTATCTATTAGATGTATTGGCTATCTAAAGGTTGCATTGGCTAAGCGTGGTTGCCGCACTTGGATCTGAAATGATTTAATGAGTTGGCTCCAGCGTAGCACCTTGTTAGAGGAAAATTGCAGAGATGTAAAATGGTTGTAGAATCCAAGACTGTAATGTGAGTAGTGAGAGCAAAATGTATTGCCATTTTTATTTGTATTTATGGAAACTGAAAGGGAGGAAGATGTGATTCAGTATTTAAAACTTTTCTGCTCATGTTATTATTTATTGCCTATATAGCAATGTTCATACAAGCCTTACATTATTACTTCTAATGTGCACAATACTTCTTTTGTTCACAATAGTAATAAATAGCCAATAAGTGGAGGATCCTGGGTGTTCACTTCTTTTAGCGTTTCAATAGCTTTACAAGATTCCACAGCCCTGTGAACTAGGCCATAGGATTATCATCACTTTGGATACAAAGGCAAAATGAATATTGCTAGACTAATTTGAAAGCAAATAATGTCAATGCACTTCCATAATCCCTATAGCCACTCTGTACATTGAGTATTATTACTCCCATTTGAGATATCAGAACACTAATAAATGCTATATTGATTCAAAATAGAGAGTTCCTGGCATACCGCCCAGTCTCTGCTGTTATGCTGTACCATTTCTCAACTTAGTGACTAGTCCTTTGCCTGATTAGGCTGTGGTTTGAAGTATGGACTTGCCATCTCACTGGAGTTCAAATGTTTGGATCCTATAGTACATCTCCATCCAATCAGTTCTACATTTCTTAATGCAATAAATCACCTTCTGTTTCCTATGGATCAACTGGTTCATCTGAAGGAGACCCAGTGAGCATATATTAGAAGGGGGGATTTGAAGTGAGCCTTTGGATCAAACATCTGTCTACTCAATCCCATTGAAGGCTGACATTTTAGCTAGTGCACTGTACAACTACATTCCCGTTCTCTGCCATCCTTGTAAAGGGCACCACTCAAAGAACACTTGAGTCCCATTGATTTCTGCAGGAAAGATAATTAGGCACATGCACTTAATTACAATGCAGATGGTGGCTAAACTTATTTCAGCTGTCCAATGGATATAATTGAACCAAACAAGTGCTTCCAGCTCCCATTAATTTTGATGGCAAAGGGGTTAAGAAAGGTTAGAAGTGGCTCTGATATGCACATTGCATGAGAACAATTACTCATAAGATGTTTGTAGTGCAAAATATTGCTATCTCTCCTTAATATGTTAATTTCATTAAATCATAACACCTGATGCCTGACACTAAACAGCATACTGAAAAGTAATTCATAGTTGCTTCCCCATTCCCAGTATGATTGATTAATAAAATATGCAGTGTGGCAGTCACAGGCAGCACAGTTTCTTCCATGACTAGTCTAACCTTTTTCAGGGTCACAAATTATATGTGGGGCCCCATGCCTGTGTAAATTTGTTATACGATTGCTTCAGAAAATGATTCCATAAATGATCGTGCAAAATCACAGGGAGTCCCCTTGGGCTGCTCTTCTGTTTTGAAATGTGCTTGGCCTGGTTGCTTCTGTGTCTCACATAAAAGGAGAAAGATGATTAAATTCTATGCCTTTGTAGAACAAAAAAGCAAAAGAAACAGAAACAAGTGGAAAATATGCACAAGTGATATAAAAAAAGTTTAGTTTTATTCTTGAAATCCAACATTTCTGATCAATTCCTTCAGCTCAGAAATTTTTCCATTTCTCAACTAACTAATAGCGAAAGCAGGTTTGGAATATTTAAGAGTACATATGGTAATGTTCTAAGTCTTTGAATATCTAATTTACCTCTAATGTTTTTCTGAAGATTTTTTTTATAAAATAGTTTTTATTGATATTTTCAAATGGGGGTAAAAAGTTTAAAAATGGAAGAAAGGGATAGGAAAAATAAGGGTAAAGATTTGGAATGGGAAAAAGGGGAAAGGGTGTGAGGGATGTGTGAGATAAAGGGGGAGGGAAAAGATAGGGAAAAAAACAAGGGTTAGGGCGTCATTTGTTGACTTTCATTCTCGCTCTTCAAGGTTATCAAAATCTTTTGAAAGTCTCTCTTGTTCGTCCCTTTCATCTCTTCCGCACTTGAGTCTCTTACAAATATGTTTTCAAAAATTTTATATTATAAAATTCATTTTTCTAGTTTCATAAATTCTTTTATTGGTGTCCAGTCTGTTGCTTTTTTCGGGATTCCCTTCCCGAAGATTATTGTTGTTATTGTGTACCTTCAAGTCATTTCCTACATGGTGACCCTAAAGTGAACATGTTGCAAAGTTTTCTTGACACAATTTATTCAAAGAGGGGTTGCCTTTGCCTCACTCTGAAGCTGAGAGAATGTGACTTGTCCAAGGCATCCTAGTGAGTATCCATGGATTTGACCCCTGGTCTCCAGAGCCGTAGTCCAATGCTACATCATACTGGTTCTCAACCAAAGACCATAATAGGGTTTACTATCCTGTTTCCCTGAAAATAAGACAACCTCATAAAATAAGACCTAGTATAGGTTTTGTTGAATTGCTAAATATAAGGCCTCCCCCGAAAGTAAGACCTAGTAAAGTTATTGTTTGGAAGCATGCCCAATGAACAGAACACCAGAGCATGCGGGATCGGTAAATATATGTATCATAGATTGCTGTACATGGAAATAGTGGTATTAACAAGAAATTATTGATAGGATTTCGGTTATGCTGGTTTGTGATGACAACTAATGTACAGTATATAATAAATGTTCCTTTTTTGTTCAACAATAAATGTAAATTCGTCTTCATGGAAAAATAAGACATCCCCTGAAAATAAGACCTAGCGCAACTTTGGGAGCAAAAATTAATATAAGACACTGTCTTATTTTCAGGGAAACAGGGTATTAGGTTATCATCATTTGTGAACTTGTAGAACTTAGATTTCTATTTAAAAAAATCTAAGATAGTGTAAGGAAGCTATAGACAATATAACAAGAGCTAACAGAAGGAACTGTTAATGCAAAAGGCATATCAGTTTGTTACTCCATTTCCTCCCAGTTTTCTCTTTGACCATTTTTACTTATTCTTCTTATTGGCCTCCTTTTACTAGGATGATGATAACATATTATATTCAGAAGTAATGATGAAGTGGCAGAAGGCAAGGATATGAGCTACAACTGCCGAAAACTATAACGCCACACTTGAAATTTTGGTGCTTCAATGGAACAGCAGGGTTCCCAACTGACTTTATTTAGAGCTTGACTGAAGAGTGGTGTAGTAGGAATCATTGTGGTATAATGGTGTGAGTGTTAGACTGGGACTCAAGGGGAGTGTGGCTCAAATCCCTGCTTATCCATAGAAAAATACTGGTTGACGTCTCTTCGCTCAAAGAGTAATATATTGACAAGTCTGCTGTAAATAAATATTGTTAAAACCCTGTAATTGTGTAGCCATAAGTCAGAGTTAACTTGAAGTTGTATAACACCAACTGCATAGACTCAAGTACAGGTAATTTGTGCTAGTAGTGACTGGAAATTAATAATCAGAAAGTGCTACTCTTTATGGCTTAATGTGGACGAGAAATACTGTATCCCATCTGTCTACATCACAAGTAGCAGAGAAGAGTCTATTTTAAGCTTTTAGTCAGAAGCCTCATTGTGTTTAAGACATCAATAAAGCTGTTAGCCCATGAGGAAGAACCTCAAGAATATGCAAAAGATCTGTGTTACAAGATACTGCGAATTCTATTTTTTTCACTGATTCATTGAGAGATTGGTTTTTTATGTTCTGCCTTAGTATTATTTGTAGGGCAAAATAATTAAAATTGGAAAAGCATAAGAGACCTATTAAAATAATAAAATATTTAAAAATATGATTCTATGATTTAGATTACTCGTGTTTCTTTATGGCATCCACTCTTGTGCTACTCACTTTAATGTTCTCTCACATAGTCTCCTATAGTTTTTTCTGTTTGGTTATTTCTAGGTGTTTTCTCCCTGGTTCCTCAATGAATGCACATTGAAATCAGTATAGTTTTATCTTGCTGGAAAGAGATGGTAGAGATGGGACATTTCACCTTTAGAACTTGTTGTTACAGTGTTTATCATAATTACTATATCAGCTTGTCTTTGGTCACTCATAAAAGTGTATGGATCTTATTTTCAAATAATCTTGTAAATCTTTGAAGTAGTTGAGGATAACATTAGAAAATTATGGTATTAATAGTTCATCCATATAAGGGCTGTATATCTTAAATCAAATACATAATTATAGATGTAAAAATCTACATTCAGTTAGAAGAACAACCAGAGAACCTGTGGACTAAATTTGATGATCACTAACAACTCTTCATTGTGTTTATCATGTGACCATGAAGTTGGCAAAGGAAAAAAAAATCTTGTTTTGCCTCTACCATCTCATCTTTAGTTTGCCACCCAGAAGAGTTATTCCAAATAGCGAGGAATCTATTTAAAAGAAGTTCTGAGAGTACGGAAAAGGAACAGCTAGCTGTGATAAGTAATAGTCAGTTCAAGGAGAAAAGCACTCATGTTTGTTCAGAATGTGATGCAACATTTATTGTAGCTTCTGTGGAAGTTTCTGGTTTTACACATGCATGCTTCTTGGGCTAAGTTTCATTTACTGTGTTCAGATGATGGGGAAAAGAATTACTTGATTTGCTCCAACCCACTGCTTCTAATGGTGCTTCCAGGCAGTGTCAAAATTCAGATGAAATAAGTGGGTATAAAAATTGTGGGACCTGACAGCAAGTCCAGATCCAGACCTGTCAGTTCCGGAAAATGGTCCCACGCTGTCCTGACACCTTCCTTTGTAGTGGATTTTACAAATTTGCAAGATGGATGGGGAACATCTGGCAGAAGTTTGGTTTTTTAAAAAAATCACTCTGGATTGTATATGCACTCATGCGGATATCTCAGTGTACATAAGCAGATTTCTTATTCTCTCTCCTCACCCAATTATATATTCAAGCTCTGTCTAATATCCTAAAAATCAGAACAAAGGAACTGTGTTTCTGTTTAGCCACCTTCATGTCCATGGCTCCATTTTTAGACAGCCCTGATCAGCTGTTTTGGGCTTTTAAAACACGCACATGTGCTGGAGCAGTTCACACCAGGGAATATGAAGAAAGTCATGTGATTTTCATGACTGCAGGGATATACAGCAATGCGAATGTGTACAATTTTTGTCTCCTAAAGCCCCATCACCCTCCCCACCTTATGTTGATTCATGTAGGTACCAATGACACCGCTAGGCATACTTTTCAAAAGATCACAAATGATTTTCGAGCTCTGGGAACAAAGCTAAAACTGTATAATGTACATGTGATCTTTTCATCCCTCCTCCCCGTTGTAGGACACGGCTCTACAAGGGCCGGAAAAATAGTACAGGTCAATAACTGGCTCAGAAAATGGTGCCAAGAGGAGCATTTTGGCTTCCTTGACCATGGAGGATGGCCTATTGGCAAGTGATGGGGTGCATCTCACACAAGCAGGAAAACATCATTTTGCACACAGACTCACAAACCTCATCAGGTGCACTTTAAACTAGATCCACTGGGGGAGGGGAACAACAGCCTGGCGAACACTATATTACCCACGACCACAGGGAACCGCCAAAAGGCTAAACGGAGGGCTGCACAAACACAGCAAGGACCAAGTACGGAGAGCACAATAATCCCAAATAAACAGCTCAAGGGGAGGTCATAGGGGCTTACATGTCTTTACACCAACGCTCAGAGCATGGGAAATAAGCAAGACGAACTCCAACTCTTAGCACAGCACCACACATACGATGTCATAGGCATCACTGAAACCTGGTGGGATGACTCCCATCACTGGAATGTAGCCATTGAGGGCTATAACCTCTTTCACAGAAATAGAACAAAAGGGAGAGGAGGGGGAGTAGCTTTATATGTCAAAAACAGTTACGTTGCAGAAGAAATGCAAGACTGTAATCCGGGAAACCAGCTTGAAAGCATCTGGATAAGAATCAAGGGAACCGGGACTCAAAAAGATCTTGTCGTGGGTGTCTACTACAGACCTCTGAGTCAGGATGAAGGACTTGATGAAGCCTTCTGTCAACAGCTGACCAAACAGGCACAAAGAAGAGATATAGTAGTCATGGGCGATTTCAATTATTCCGATATCTGCTGGAAAACAAACTCAGCCAAGAGTACAAAGTCCAACAAATTCCTCACTTGCCTTGCAGACAATTTTATGGTCCAGAAGGTAGAAGAGGCAACAAGAGGATCAGCAACTCTTGATCTAATCTTAACAAATGTGGAAGACCTGATCAACACAGTTGAAGTGGTTGGATCCTTAGGGGCAAGCGACCATGTGCTCCTGGAGTTTGCAATACAAAGGAATGCTGAAACGAAGACAAGTCAAACACGCATTCTCGACTTTAAGAGAGCTGACTTCCAAAAAATGAAGGAATTACTGAGCGGCATTCCATGGATGCCAATATTAAAAAACAAGGGAGTTAAGGATGGATGGGAGTTTTTCAAAAGTGAAATACTCAAGGCGCAAATGCAAACAGTGCCAACAAAGAAGAAAAATAAGACAAGTGCAAAGAAGCCAGAATGGATGTCCAAAGAACTTCTAACTGAGCTAAAGCTCAAAAGTGACATGCACAAGAAGTGGAAAAGGGGAGAAATCACCAAAGAAGAATTCAAACGTATAGCCAACACCTGTAGGGAAAAGGTTCGCAAGGCTAAAGCACAAAATGAGCTCAGGCTTGCCAGGGACATAAAAAACAACAAAAAAGGCTTTTTTGCTTACGTTGGTAGAAAAAGGAAGAAAAAGGAGGCGATAGGGCCTCTGCAAGGAGAAGATGGGGTGATGGCGACAGGGGACAGGGAAAAGGCAGAACTGCTCAATGCCTTCTTTGCCTCGGTCTTCTCACAAAAAGAAAGCCATCTTCAACCTCAGCAACATGGAATGGACGAAGGATTGGGGGAAATCCAACCCCAAATAGGGAAACAAGCTGTCCAGGAACACCTGGCCACTCTAAACGAATTCAAGTCGCCAGGGCCAGATCAACTACATCCAAGTGTACTGAAGGAACTAGCGGAAGTTATTTCAGAACCACTGGCGATCATATTTGAGAGTTCTTAGAGAACGGGAGAAGTCCCAGCAGATTGGAGGAGGGCGAATGTGGTCCCTATCTTCAAGAAGGGAAAAAAAACACGACCCAAACAATTACCGTCCGGTCAGCCTCACATCGATACCAGGCAAGATTCTGGAAAAGATCATCAAGGAAGTGGTCTGCGAACACTTAGAAACAAATGTGGTCATTGCTAATAGTCAACACGGATTTACCAAAAACAAGTCATGCCAGACTAATCTGATCTCTTTTTTCGATAGAGTTACGAGTTGGGTCGATACAGGGAATGCTGTGGATGTAGCCTACCTGGATTTCAGTAAGGCCTTCGACAAAGTCCCCCACGACCTTCTGGCAAATAAACTAGTAAAATGTGCGCTAGACAAAACTACGGTTAGGTGGATCTGCAATTGGCTAAGCGAACGAACCCAAAGGGTGCTCACCAATGCGTCATCTTCATCATGGAAAGAAGTGACAAGTGGAGTGCCGCAGGGCTCCGTCCTGGGCCCGGTTCTGTTCAACATCTTTATTAACGACTTAGACGAAGGGTTAGAAGGCACGATCATCAAGTTTGCAGACGACACAAAACTAGGAGGGATAGCTAACACTCCAGAAGACAGGAGCAGAATTCAAAACGATCTTGACAGACTAGAGAGATGGGCCAAAACTAAAAAAATGAAGTTCAACAGGGAGAAATGCAAGATACTTCATTTCGGCAGAAAAAATGGAAACCAAAGATACAGAATGGGGGACGCCTGGCTTGACAGCAGTGTGTGCGAAAAAGACCTTGGAGTCCTCGTGGACAACAAGTTAAACATGAGCCAACAATGTGATGCAGCAGCTAAAAAAGCCAACGGGATTCTGGCCTGCATCAATAGCGTCTAGATCCAGGGAAGTTATGCTCCCCCTCTATTCTGCCTTGGTCAGACCACACCTGGAATACTGCGTCCAATTCTGGGCACCACAGTTGAAGGGAGATGTTGACAAGCTGGAAAGTGTCCAGAGGAGGGCGACTAAAATGATTAAGGGTCTGGAGAACAAGCCCTATGAGGAGCAGCTTAAAGAGCTTGGCATGTTTAGCCTGCAGAAGAGAAGGCTGAGAGGAGACATGATAGCCATGTACAAATACATGAAGGGAAGTCATAGGGAGGAGGGAGCAAGCTTGTTTTCTGCTGCCCTGCAGACTAGGACACGGAACAATGGCTTCAAACTACAGGAAAGGAGATTCCACCTGAACATCAGGAAGAACTTCCTCACTGTGAGGGCTGTTCGACAGTGGAACTCTCTCCCCCGGGCTGTGGTGGAGGCTTCTTCCTTGGAGGCTTTGAAGCAGAAGCTGGATGGCCATCTGTCGGGGGTGCTTTGAATGCGATTTCCTGCTTCTTGGCAGGGGGTTGGACTGGATGGCCCATGAGGTCTCTTCCAACTCTACTATTCTATGATTCTATGGAATGAAGTTTTAAGCACACTTTTAAAAACATGTGCTTTTCAGCTGTTTACCCGATTCAGACCGCACTTTCCCAAAACATCATTTAGCCACCCCACCTCACCTCTTTTATCCTGATTTTTTCCAGGTTTTAGTGCATGTATAGAAGGGCCCTAAGATGAACCTGGCTCATCTTAGCTGAAATAATGAATGAATGGTGTCTCATGTCAGAAGGTGGTTCGTGTGTAAGAAAAAATACTTCCTTGCTAGATTTAAGGAATGCAAGAACTTCTACTATATCCTCAAAATTTCCTTTATGGGCAAGTTGTCTATTTTGGCATCTTCTAACATTCTTGGGTAAACAAATTCTGGGCCCATTTCAGTCAGATTTAGGATTAGAGTTCAGTTTAAATTGTCTTGACAAATGATTCCATCATTAGGATAAAAGATGCGGGATTGCTGCTCTATTGATCCTCATACTGGATCAGCAAAGTGAGATGTCAGCAGGAAGCACTAAGTTAAGGTTGTTCTGTGTCTTTATATAGGCCTGAAGTTCTAAATCCAATGTTATGCTGACAAAATACCCATCGTGCAATGAAATGCTCTTCCCCTTCTCCCTCAGCCTTTTGTACTATCCCAAAATTGTCTCTTGGGGTTTTCTGGCTATCTTAAATTAGTTTGGGAAGTGGACAGAGGTTACAGATGAAAGGGGGAATATGCAGCGCCAAATTTCACTGACAGAAGCCATTCTGTGAGTGAAACCAGTTAGTTTTGTTATGTAACCATACTATATTGTAAATTATTTTTCGTGTACACATACAGTATATCCCTTTGAAATCAGTTGAATTTATGGATGAAAAGCCCAAGTGTACGATAGAGTTAAAACAGCCAAGAGAGAAAACTAAGTGCATTTGTATCCAGATCTTGTGCACAGATTCTTGGGAAAAAAAATTCTTACTATTTTTAAAGGACTTTTTATTTTATTTTGCTATGTTGTCAGCAAAGAGATGCCAATTAAATAGGATTTCTGCTGTTTGTCGGAGAGTGTGATTCAAATATGATCCATACTGAAAATAAATTTGACAATGTTAAATCCATCAAAATGTAAATTTCCAAACTGACTGAAGTCATGACACAGCAGCAACAGCACTGTAAACAATGAAGGCTGCCAACTACCTTTAGATAATTACTCATATATAACGACTGCCAACTTTACATTTTAATCACAAATGGCAATTTTGGCAACTATGGAAATATAACTATACTATGTATTTTTTCCTGAGAAAACCTTTATGAAAATTCTTCAAATAGTGTTGTAGTACAGATGTATCCGCTTTTTTATATATCAGCTTCTGTCAGTCTTTGACCATAGTTGTCATCCGCTATTGTTGTTAACAGGAGCCCCAGTGGCGAAGTGTGTTAAAGCACTGAGCTGCTGAACTTGCAGACCGAAAAGTCACAGGTTCAAATCCGTCGAGCAGAATGAGCGTCAACCTAGCAGTTCAAAAACATGCCAATGTGAGTAGATCAATAGGTACCGCTCCGGTGGGAAGGTAACGGTGCTCCATGCAGTCATGCCGGCCACATGACCTTGGAGGTGTCTACGCACAATGCCGGCTCTTGAGCACCAACCCCCAGAGTCAGACATGACTGGACTTAACGTCAGGGGAAACCTTTACCTTTATGTTTATTGTTGTTAACTGTTCAGGAATTTTAGGCTTCATTGCAAAAATTGGGCAAGCTTCATCCTCCTGAATGCAGGCATTAAGATATGCTTAGATACTTCGATTGAATTAAAATATTTTAAAAATGTGCTTAGATCATTGAACATAAGGAAATTCCAAGAATAGCAGCTATTTACTTTCCAAATGTTTGGGAGATCCTGCTCAACAGGATGAGTACTGGGCTAGGGAAGTTCTTCAAAACAGGGGAGAAAAAGTGTCCTTGATAGCTATCTAGATGTTGAGAGGGCAGAGATGTTCCTTCCTACAGCAGTGAAATAAGTGCTCTCTTGTTTGAACTTCCTTCGGTTAAAAGTTGTGATCATGATGTCCCTTTCTTAGTGCATAAAACTGTTTCAGCATGGCCTACATTTACATAATTATCTCCTGGCATATGTAGTGCTTTGAGGATTATCAAACAGCCGTGGTCAAAATAAAGCTGTGAAGCAGATGCTTTGTGGGCCATAGTGTAGATCTAGTTCTTTGAGAAATATTTTGTTGTGTGCCATCAAGTAATTTCTGAACTATATTGACCGTATGTCACACTATCATGAATTTTCTTGGCAGGAATTTTTAGGGTTTTGAGGCTGAGAGAGTATGACTTGCCTATGATCCCCAAATAGGTTTCAATTGTCAAGTGAGTTTGAACCCTGGTCTCTCAGAGTCTTAGTCAAACATTCAAACCACTACACTGTGCTGGCTCTCTGAGAAATAGTTTTTGCTGTTAACTGCCATCTAGTTGACTTTGATTTATGGTGACCCTATAAATAAGAAACTTCCAAGTCACTCTTGCAGACTCAGGTCCATGACTTCCTTGATTACATCCATTTGGAATGTGGCCTTCCTCTTTTCCTATTGCCATCTATCTTACTAAGCATTATTGCTTTTCCTAATGATCCATGTCTTTTCATGATATGGCCAAAGTACCACAGTCTCAGTGTATTCAGGCTTGATTTGCTAAAGGAACAATGTTTTGTCTTTTAGCAGTCCATGATATCCATAGAACTTTCTCCGGCATAATGTTTCAAATGAGTTGATTTCCTCCCTCTGTCTGTTTTCTTCATTATCCCCCTTTCATAAGCATCCATAGAAATTGGAAATACAATGGCATTATATATATTTAATATATATAACCTTCATGATCTTTAGTTCCTTGATAGCTCCCCTTCCAAGTTCTAATGTTTAGCCTTCCGGATCAAGCACATAACTATACCCTCATGGCCATTTTTATGAATTCCCTAGAAATTGCCAAGGTCAGGAAGCATGGCCCGCAACAACAATCCTGCTCCTCTAACCATATGTTAAGCATTTGCATGAAGGAAAAATGTGAAAATAAATGACATTGTGTTTAAAAATAGACTACAGCATAGGGACACTAGTTTTTCCTTCATGTGCCCAAAAGCGTATTACAGGCTCTCACGATAAACAGAGAACATATCCTGATCAAAAAAAGTGTAAACAGTATCTGTAGAAACCTACCGTTCTTGTGTTATGATTTTCAGCTAACTGATAATAGAGTGAAACATAGCTCAAGGAATCTTGCATGAACTACATGATAACCCAAATGTTCCTAGGACAAACTCTATATGGACAGAAACATAATTGTAATTATTGAGCAGACACAGCTGTGTACATTCTTTAATTTAATTTTCCTTAGAGAAGTAAATCCTCTGCATGCACTTCATGCTATATTAACTTCATATTTTGTACTTCATCAGGCCTTAGACCAGTGGTTCTCAAACTGTGGGTCCCCAGGTGTTTTGGCCTACAACTCCCAGCAATCCCATGCAGTTTACCAGCTGTTAGGATTTCTGGGAGTTGAAGACCAAAACATCTGGAGACCCACAGGTTGAGAACCAGTGCTTTAGACAGAACAGACATTGAGAGCTAAATCCTATCCTGAACTTGAAGCTGGTTTTGATTTTAAAACCGCATTCTTGTCAAGGAGTCTCCTTTAAGGGTAATGCTACACGGACACATAATGTAGATCTAACCAGTATGAAAAATACAAGTTTGAGGCTACATTATGGCTACACAAGAGGTCATGTGAAACGCCTTGAAAGTGGAACATCAACCCCACAGCCCAGCTGTCCAAAAATTGGTTTCAGTACAGCTGGGAAAGGGGCAGGATCCCCCCCCCCCAAGCCCAATATCCTCCAAGACAGAAAACCAGCACTTGATCTGTAAGATCTCTACTTCCTGGTTTGTCCCATGTGACTAAACAAAGCAGCTTGGAAGAAGTGAGCCCTCTCTCCTCCTTCCAAGGTGTTGGGCTCAGTCACATGGCAGCAAACCTGGAAATAAAGAGCACAGAGCTCCAGTAAGTGGTGATTTTCACCTGGTGAGGATTGGGGTGCTGGGGACCAGGAGGCACAGCCACTCGGTTTTCGTGGGCTGCCTGAACCTGGGGAGCATGCAATGGTTGTGGGGACACAACCTTGGCTCCCACATATGGATCTGGAATGGCTGTCCCCACTCCCCAAATGCAGTAGAAGATCCAAATCCAGGAGCAGGATCCAGACTTTCCCCTGTGGTTTTTTAAACCCAGCTTGCAGCCACTATAAGCGGTTTACCCTCGGTTAACTCATATCCTGCATGCATGGTGTGGACGCACGCAGGCTAATGTAACTCTACACAACATTATTTGGCAGTGTAGAACCACTCTAAGTATGACTCATCTTAAGTTTAGCAGTGAAAGTCCATATGAGATTACGTATGAGCAATCCCAACTGAAACAAATAAATCAGTTTGGAATCAATTAGCTTGGTAATTTCAGCTCAGTTTTATCAAGTTGAATAAAGTGTGCAAGCTTGTAAAACAGTTGATTTTAAATGTTAAAAATATATATATTAACATTTAAAATCAATTGTTTTACAAGCTTGTACACTTTATTAATGTAAATGTAAGATAAAAGTTCTTAACTTTGGTTCATGCCCGATAATAATAATAATAATAATAATAATAATAATAATAATAATAATAATAATAACAAAAACAATTTTATTTTTGTATCCCACCTCCATCTCCCCGAAGGGACTCAGAGCGGCTCACATGGGCACGAACCCAACATCAACATAAGCTAAAACAATCCATGAAATTAAAAACAATTTAACAATATAGTATAAAACAACATAAAACAGCATAAAAACATATCAGTTACTTAAAAACCTGTTACTTAAACCAGTTACTTAAAAAGTACAGTATGTGCAGGGGTGAGCTTGTGCAGGACTCCAAGTGAGGCTCAAGGGTGAGATAGGGGCACTCAGGGAAGGCAGGAAAAAGTCTCATTAAAAGGGATGAGGGACAATGATAAAGTGCAGTGATTGTAAACTAGTTGGGTATCTGGGTGAACTGTTGCCTTATTTCTTGATCTACTAATTGGAATTTTATATTTTATATTTATACATTCATGTGGAGTTTCTTTTTGTTTTGTGTTGATTTTTTTTCTGGCTTCTAACAACTTTCATAAGTTGATAAAGTTCAGCTGTGATCAAGTCACAAAGGTTTAAAATGCATACACTTTTGTGGTATGAAATGTTGCCACTGTATGTTAAAAATATAGTTGTCCATTGATTTAGCAACTAGCATATGACATGTATTAAGAAAATTAATCAGTTCTTCAACTATATTGAGATAAACAAAAGGACACCCTCTCGTAGCCCAAAAGTGCGAAATGGCTGTGTGGATTGACCCCTGGAAAACACATGGCACATCCCGAGAGTCAATTCACACAGGCCCAGTACCTCATTAGACCCGGATATTTAATTAAGATCTGGATCTAATGAGATATTTAATTAATGTGGAGTAAACCAGAGAAACCAGGTCTACTTCGCAATAATTCGTTTTTACAGGAGGCATCGTCTGGTAAAAGCGAGATAGGTCTTGAATTTAAGGCATGTCTGGAAGGGCCTGTTGTGGCCCAGCCATGGGACACCTTTTCACTAAACACCACACAGGGACAAGAGAATCCACTAAGTAAAGGTGATTAAGGAAAATATAAAAGATAAGAAGAAGCACAATAAAAAGAATGACCAAAAACCCAAAGGACAAATCCAGAAACACTAAAGTTGTTGAGTATGGGTGACAATCAGTTACATGAATCAAATCACAGCAATTCAAAAACTTGGAACTACGCTTTGAGCCAATACAGTGAAGCAAGGCAAAATCCATAAACTTGATCAAAATTATATCCAGAACTTGAGAATAAAACAGAGAATAAACCAGACCAAAAAACCATGAAGACATGAACAGGAATTAAAATCCAGGAACCTGACATTTAAACAAGCAAACATGAATAAGACCCAATATCCAGACACTTGAACACTTGAAGCAAGGCCATAGAACTTGAGTTTTTCCCTCTTGAAATGCAAAGGTGTTCTCACAAAGAGCGGTCTGCCTGGAGCCCACTTAAAAGCCTGAATTCCCTCCCATAATATCATGCCTTGTACACCTAGTTCTTCGCTGCTTATCTTGAAGCTGCTGGGAAAAGCGAGTCTGTCACTCTCTCTTGGCACAGCTGCAGCCACTCTGATGTAGGGAAAAACTCACACTCCTCCACATTCCTCTCAGGGGCAAACTCTGGCAGATTCCCATTGAAAAAAAATCCACATTCTCTAACATCCTGAGAACTACTAGCAGATTCACTAACAATGCAGACAAATAAGACAATGTTGCTTTTTAAAAAAGATAGATAAGATATAAAGTAAATAGCGGATTTTTTTGCATGAGAATAGGAAAAATATATTTGAGGAACATGCTTCTGAAATTTTCCTATATATTAGGAAAATTTGTGGAGAGGAGGGGGAGTGGCTTTCTATGTCAAAAACAGTTATGTTGCAGAAGAAATGCAAGACTGAAATCCGGGAAACCAGCTTGAAAGCATCTGGATAAGAATAAAGGGAACCAGGACTCAAAAAAATCTCATTGTGGGTGTCTACTACAGACCTCTGAGCCAGGATGAAGAACTTGATGAAGCCTTTTGTCAGCAGTTGACCAAACAGGCACAAAAAAGAGATATAGTAGTCATGGGCAATTTCAACTATCTTGATATCTGCTGGAAAACAAACTCAGCAAAGAGTACAAAGTCCAACAAATTCCTCGCTTGCCTTGCAGAAAATTTTATGGTCCAGAAGGTAGAAGAGTCAACGAGGGGATCGACTACTCTTGATCTCATCCTAACAAATGCGGAGGACCTGATCAATGCAGTCGAAGTGGTCAGATCCTTAGGGGCAAGTGACCATGTGCTCCTGCAGTTTGCGATACAAAGGAAGGCTGAAACTAAGACAAGTCAAACATGCATTCTGGACTTTAAGAGAGCTGACTTCCAAAAAATGAAGGAAATACTGAGTCGCATTCTGTGGATGCCAATATTAAAAGGCAAGGGAGTTAAGGATGGATGGGAGTTTTTAAAAAGTGAAATACTCAACGCGCAAATGCAAACAGTGCCAACAAAGAAAAAGAAAAAAAGACAAGTGTGAAGAAGCCAGAATGGATGTCCAAAGAACTTCTAACCGGGCTAAGACTCAAAAGAGACATGCACAAGAAGTGGAAAAGGGGAAGAAGAAGAATTCAAATGAATAGCCAACTCCTGTAGGGAAAAGGTTCTCAAGGCTGAAGCGCAAAATGAGCTCAGGCTTGCCAGGGACATTAAAAACAACAAAAAGGGCTTTTTTTGCTTACGTCAGTAGACAGAGAAAGAACAAGGAGGCGATAGGGCCTCTGCGAGGAGAAGATGTGGTGATGGTGACAGAGGATAGGGAAAAGGCAGAACTACTTAATGCCTTCTTTGCCTCAGTCTTCTCACAAAAAGAAAGCCGTCCTCAACCTCAGCAACATGGAGTGGATGAAGGATTAGGGGAAATCCAACCCCAGATAGAGAAACAAGCCATCTAGAAATACCTGTCCACTCTAAACGAATTTAAGTCCCCAGGGCCAGATCAACTACATCCAGGAGTATTGAAGGAACTAGCGGAAGTTATTTCAGAACCACTGGCAATCATCTTTGAGAGTTCTTGGAGAATGGGAGAAGTCCCAGCAGATTGGAGGATGGCAAATGTGGTCCCTATCTTCAAGAAGAAAAAAAGGATGACCCAAACAATTACCGTCTGGTCAGCCTCACATCGATACCAGGCAAGATTCTGGAAAAGATCATTAGGGAAGTGGTCTGCAAACACTTAGAAACAAATACAGTCATTGCTAATAGTCAACACGGATGTATCCAAAACAAGACTAATCTGATGCCAGACTAATCTGATCTATTTTTTCAATAGAGTTACAAGCTGGGTCGATTCAGGGAACTCTGTGAATGTAGCATACCTGGATTTCAGTAAGGCCTTTGACAAGGTCCCCCATGACCTTCTGGCAAACAAACTAGTCAAATGTGGGCTAGGCAAAACTACGGTTAGGTGGATCTGTAATTGGCTAAGTGAACACACCCAAAGGGTGCTCACCGTTGCATCTTCTTCATCATGGAAAGAAGTGACAAGTGGAGTGCCACAAGGTTCTGTCCTGGGTCCAGTTCTGTTCAACATCTTTATTAATGACTTAGATGAAGGGTTAGAAGGCATGATCATCAAGTTAGCAGACGACACCAAACTGGGAGAGATAGATAATACTCCAGAAGACAGGAACAGCATTCAGAACGATCTTAACAGACTAGAGATAAGGGCTGAAACTAACAAAATAAAGTTCAACAGGGACAAATACAAGATACTTCACTTAGGCAGAAAAAATGACATGCAAAGATAGAGAATGGGGGCTGCCTGGCTCGACAGCAGTATGTGTGAAAAGGATCTTGGAGTACTCATGGACAATAAGTTAAACATGAGCCAACAATGTGATGCGGCGGCTAAAAAAGCCAATGGGATTTTGGCCTGCATCAATAGGAGTATAGTGTCTAGATCCAGGGAAGTCATGCTACCCCTCTATTCTGCCTTGGTCAGACCACACCTGGAATACTGTGTCCAATTCTGGGCACCGCAATTGAAGGGAGATGTTGACAAGCTGGAAAGCGACTAAAATGATCAAGGGTCTGGAGAACAAGCCCTGTGAGGAGCAGCTTAAAGAACTGGGTATGTTTAGCCTGCAGAAGAGAAGGCTGAGAGGAGACATTAGCCATCTATAAATATGTGAGGGGAAGTCATAGGGAGGAGGGAGAAAACTTGTTTTCTGCTGCCCTGGAGACTAGGATGCGGAACAACAGCTTCAAACTACAGGAAAGGAGATTCCACCTGAACATTAGGAAGAACTTCCTCACCGTGAGAGCTGTTCAGCAGTGGAACTCTCTGCCCCGCACTGTGGTTGAGGCCCCTTCTTTGGAGACTTTTAAGCAGAGGCTGGATGGCCATCTGTCGGGGGTGCTTTGAATGTGATTTCCTGCTTCTTGGCCCAGGGCTTGGGCTTGATGGCCCATGAGTCTCTTCCAACTCTATGATTCTATGATTATGCTAAACAGGTTGATCATCTTTTGTCTGGAATTCTAAAATCCAAAAATTGCTTTCTAGTCCCATGATTTTGTATAAGTAATACTCAACCTGTGTAATATCCATATGTATAGTATTTCATTAAATAGGCTGTTTTACTCTAGTTGTTCCATAAGCAAATCGGATATACTGAGGTTTATAATAATGAGTGGTTTTGTTGTATTTTAATGTGCATTCTTTTTTGTTTGTTTGTTTGATTATTAAAAGTATTCCATGGTTTTAGGAAATAAACAATTTTTCTGCCCTTAGTTACAAAAAGCATAACAATTAGGAAATCACAGAATGTTTTCTATGCCAAAGTTTTTTGTTGATGGTTGTCTCATTTATGGGGAAATTAATATTTAAGATGAAAAATGAAAGTACCATAGTCCAAAAAGACTTTCAATGTTTTATTCAGCAGTTATTGTTCACTTTGTCCTTTTATTTTCTTGTTATAAGAAAACTCTGGGAGCAACAGCTAATAAAAATGTAACAAAGCATTAAAGTTTAACATAATCGCAGTCAATCTTTTTCTCACTAATGTAATTAATTCAGTACTTCTTTCCTCTTTTTTTGAAGCGGGAAATATCATGATGAGTTGAAACAAAGACTCCCAAATTCCAAATTCTTATTAATAAACATTGGCACATAAAATGGCAAGATACATGTTTTTGTATTATAAGATGCATGATGAAGTACAACATTTCTTTCATATTTTTATGATATGCTAGTAATGTGAGAACAGATATAAACTTGTTACACTTAATTTTAAATATCTTTCAGTGCTTCGTTGTTATTTTTTTCCCACACATCTCTTTCAGTTGATGTTCCCTTTTTCATTTTATTTAATGGGATTTTCCCCTTACCCATTTTGTGTAATAGGTACAAAATCCTACTTATTCTGTTTGAAAGAGCTAAATTATAAAGGAAACGGTTGAATGAAGGGGAAATGTGTTAGAACTCAATGCATTTTAAATGAATGGAGATGTAAAACTTAAAAAAAAATCCAAAAATCCAATCCAAGCTTCCCCCTCTTTCTATCTTTCCTCAGAAGTCCTTTCATGGCTTTCAAACAATATGGAAACAGTTTTGGATAATGCTGCTGCAATCTTTGAAATGCCCAACTCAAGCCTAAGCACTTCCATAAGTTTCCAATGGACTCAGAGTGCTAAGAAAGAAGCTCAAGAAGTCAAAACCCTTTCCCCATTGTTTTGTAGCTACTAAATAAGAAAACACAATGCTAGGGCTCTGAGAAGCAAAGTTCACAACCAGTTAGTTCTTCTTCAAAGTCTTCGTGATTCATGCATTCATCTCATTAGGAATAAAGAGACCAGCTTGTCTTTTTTCATTCATACAGGGCATTTCTTTTGGCCTTGGCTTCCATCCTTCCCTCTATAAAGCATGCCTTTCAGCTCTGAGTTGTATAAAATATAAATAACCCAGTGAACTCAGGAATACAGAATGAGTTGATTGTATCCTTCTTGGAAAATACCCTAGGAAATTTGCAGTGTAGATGCTTGACCTGAAGGTCCTTTTAGTAGACTCCAGATATATGTAGTTCTAATTCTGTATAAGTCTCTACAGTTCTAGTCTCCAGTCTTGAGCTAATATCATTTATATTAATTGTGGGAAATGGCCATAAAATCCCTCGAGTCAAATATCAGTTTGATTCACATGCAATTACAAATTCTAATAGTGCATACAGTAGACCAAATATGCCATTTTGGAAAAGGGCAGAACTTGTCATTAAAAATTGACACAGAATTAATATGACTGGGACAATTAGAAAATACTATTGAGCTAATAAGGTAGATGGGAAGAGAGTATGATTAGTGCCACTGACTAGTAGTTTCTAACAGTTAGGTATTTTTTTAAAAGTAAGTACAGTTATGTTTGGTTAATTGAAAAAGAGAACAGCAAAGAGTAATTTACTCAATATTGCAGGGGGGCAGCACTAAAACTAATATGTGTGTGTGTGTGTTTGCTCTCTTATCATTTGTCTTGTGTCTACAATTGGCAAGGGAGGCTTCTATCAATTGGGTTAAGGAAGCATAGGGAAAAATTGAAATCTTCGCTTACTTCATCCCCATTACTTTTATTACTTTTTGCAATTTTCATTCAGTTTCATGAGAAAATGAGGTTTTATGTGCAATTTTGGAGCACATTTTTACTTCGGGACTTTCTGCAAGAAAACATTTTTGAGCAGAAAACTTGGTTTTGTGAAGAAAATATGTATTTTGCATAAAATTGTCTTTATTTTTCACAGAAAAAACCCACAAGTGGGACAGTTACTCATGGTTTTTTTAGTGCATGAAGATCTGCATAAGTTGCATAAACTGCCTAGAATGCCATATGCATTCTAGGTTCCTATATATGTCACGACCCAGGCGGCAGAGGCACCAATAACCATACACAGAGGCCAGAATCTAACTAATATCTTTATTGAAGGAATATATAAAGTTAATAAAAACAAGTATAGAAAATAGTCCAGAATTAGACCCTTCAGGAAAGGTCAGAATTAGTCCAAAAAAGCAATGTCCAATAAGAAATATTAAGGTCCAAAGTTGTAATCCAATAACCGAAACACTCACTTTGCCAAGCAAAGTGAGGGGAGATGACAAGGTCCTTAGTCCATAAAACTTGAGCGTGGCTAGGAAATAACTTGATACTTGAAACAAGGCTTGAACGTGGAACAAGGTAACTAAGAACAAGAACAAGGTCCGTGGAATAACTTGGTAAAATCCGTGAAACAAGGCAAGGATTAGTCCTGGGAACCAAGGCAAAGTCCGTAGGTAAACAAAGGCTGGGAAGCAAGGCGAAGGCTGGATAGCAAGGCAAGGCTTGAGCTGAAGCGAGGCTTGAATCGGAGCGCGCTGTCCAGACACAACTCGCTCCGTAGGCTGACGAATTGACTCCGCGAAGTTGCTACGCGGGCAAAACACCTATATAGAGTCCAACTTTCTCACCAAAGCGGTTCTCTGGGAATCAGAAACGAAAGCTAAACTCTGAGACCAGATGTTAAACTCCTTAAAGATTCTCACGAGAACCAATGTTAATTGGCAACATTCTTAGCTGCTATCCTCGCACTCCTGCGCGAAGCTGAATCCAAACTTCTCTGTTGTTTACAAAACTCCCGGCGCAAGAACACGGGAGAAGTAGGCTCTGGGGTTGTTTGACATACTTCTGGGGCACAACTTTCTTGCAGGTGCAAGGTTTCCAGATCTGCCTGGGAAAGATCTGGCTGAGGGGAATCCAGTTCAGACTGGGAAGGTAAAAAACCCAAGTTTTCATCTTCATCAGGGATTACAATGTCCTGAGCAGGACTACAAGGCCCATGGTTCATCACACTATCCCCCTCCTCAGGGCCCCTCCCAAACTGGGGTCCTCTCCCCGAGGCGCGAGGTCGCGGTTTGGTGGGATAGGTCAGATGGAAGCGACGGGTTAGATCAGGAGCATGGACTGTGGAGGCGTCTTCCCAAGAGCGTTCCTCAGGCCCAAAACCCACCCAGTCAATGAGATATTGTAGGCGGCGGCGATGAAAGCGAGAATCCAAAATGTCCTCAACCTCGAACTCCTCCTCCCCATTCATCAAAACAGGAGGGGGGGCCGGTTGGTCTGTATCAGGACGCACACCATCCGCCGGAAGGAGCAGGGAACGGTGAAACACTGGGTGAATGCGCATTGAACGCGGAAGTTGGAGTTTGAAAGTCACGGGGTTTAATTGCGCCACCACTGGATAGGGGCCAATGAAGCGGGCATCTAACTTCCGGCATGGGCGGTGGGAGGGCAGAAAGCGAGTGGACAGAAAAACCCGATCTCCTACCTTGATTTCGGGGCCCGGCTGGCGGTGTTTGTCAGCGTGGCGTTTATAGTCCTCCTTGGCTTGGTCCAGTTGCTGGAGCAAAAGTTGTTGCACCGCTGTGAGTTCCTGCAGCCAATCCTCTGCTGCGGGAACTTCTGAAGTTTCAATGACAGGGGGAAAGAAACGTGGATGGAAACCGTAGTTTGCAAAGAACGGCGTTTCTTTTGTAGAAGCTTGAACTCCATTATTGTAGGCAAACTCAGACAGTGGTAACAGAGAAGCCCAATTGTCCTGTTGGTAGTTTACATAACAGCGAAGATACTGCTCCAAAGTGGCATTGGTGCGCTCCGTTTGCCCATCTGTTTGGGGATGATGAGCTGAAGATAAGCGAGAGTCTATGCCCAGTAGTTTTTGTAGTGCCTTCCAAAAACGAGAGGTGAATTGAGATCCACGGTCTGTGACTAAACTCTTGGGCAATCCATGTAGTCTGAAAACATGCTGAAGAAATAGATCCGCAGTTTCTTTGGCCGTGGGGAGGCCTTCGCAGGGAATGAAATGGGCTAACTTGGTGAATAGGTCCACCACCACTAAGATCGTGGTGAATCCACAGGAAGGTGGTAGGTCAGTGATGAAATCCGCGGAAATTATTTCCCATGGGCGAGATGGGGTAGGAAGGGGGTGCAAAAGCCCTGAGGGCTTCTCCCTTCGTATCTTGGAGCGCTGGCATACTGGGCAGGTGTTGACATATTTTTCCACATCCTTGCGGATCTTGGGCCACCAAAAATCTCTTAGGATCAAATGCATGGTTTTAAATAGTCCGAAGTGTCCTGCTGGTTTGCAGTCATGACACAGACGAAGCGCTTTTTCCCTGCCCGGTCCGGGTGGGATATAAACATGATTTCTATAGCAGAGCAGCCCATCTTTAAGCGAAAAGGGAAAATGCAGACCTTGGCGAAGTTGGTCCTGCGCCCAGGCATCTGCTTGCTGACTAGCCCTGATTTCTTGAGCACAGATGGGTCCTGGAGTAGGGGAAGTTGAACCAATGGGACTGGATTTGGTGTTCCCCACTGTGAGCGTGGCAAAGTTCTCAGGTTGTAGCAGTTGGGATTCAAAGGTCTCCTTGCGTCCTGCAGCGTATTCCGGTTTACGTGACAGGGCGTCTGCTTGCTTGGTTTGAGCTGGGGTCACATAATGGATCTGGAAGTTGAAACGTTCAAAGAATAAAGCCCAACGTTGCTGCCTCTGATTTAGTTTGCGGGCAGTTCTTAGATGTTCTAGATTACGATGATCAGTGTGGACTTCAATGGGGAATTTGGCCCCTTCTAGCCAATGTCTCCAAGTTTCAAAGGCTGCCTTTATGGCCAGTAGTTCTTTTTCCCAAATGGTGTAATTCCTCTCTGGTGTGGTTAGTTGACGAGAATAAAAGGCACAGGGGTGGAGGTGATCTCCCACCGGTTGTAAGAGTACAGCCCCAATTGCCACATCAGAGGCGTCCGCTTGCACCACAAAAGGGGTTCCAGGATTTGGGTGCTGTAGAATTGGCTGGGAGGTGAATAGTTTCTTCAGTTGCTGGAACCCTTTCTCTGCTTGATCAGTCCAGCGGAAAGGCTGCTTTCCACGGATGCAGCTAGTGATGGGGTCGGACCAGCGGGCAAAATCTGGAATGAACTTGCGGTAGTAGTTCGCGAACCCCAAGAAACGCTGCACCTCTTTCTTGTTAGTTGGCGCCCGCCATTCCAATACTGCTGAAACTTTGGCTGGATCCATGGAAAGCCCTAGAGGCGAGATGCGGTAGCCAAGGAAATCTACCTCTTGTAGATCAAAAGCGCATTTTTCTAGCTTGGCATAAAGTCCATGATCCCGCAGTCGTTGCAACACCATTTTGACGTGGTTCTCATGTTCTGATTGTGATCTGGAAAACACCAAAAAATCGTCCAGGTAGATTATCAAGAATCTGTCTAGATAGTCCTGAAAAATATCGTTGACAAAATGCTGGAACGTTGCGGGAGCTCCGCATAAACCGAAATTCATAACTCGGGACTCGAATAATCCGAATTTAGTCTGGAAGGCGGTCTTCCACTCGTCCCCTTCTCTGATGCGAACTAGATTATAAGCCCCCCGAAGATCCAGCTTGGTGTAGACCTTGGCTCCTCGAAGTCGGTCCAGTAGATCCGAGATTAAGGGCAGGGGATAGCTGTTCCGCTTGGTGATATTGTTCAATGCTCTGTAGTCCACCACCAAGCGTAATTCCCCTGACTTCTTCTTCACAAACATCACTGGGGAGGCGGCTGGGGATTGAGAGGGTCTGATGAACCCCTTGCGAAGGTTTGTCTCTAAGAATTCCCTGAGAGCTTCTTGCTCTGGTTCAGTCAGGGAGTAGAGATGCCCTCGCGGGATCGGGGCCCCCTCCACCAAGTCAATGGCACAGTCATAAGGTCTATGTGGGGGTAATTTTTCGGCTTCTTTCTCATTGAATACATCCCAATACTCGGAGTACTTCTTTGGCAAGGTGATGATGGGCTCGGAGTCTGTGGCATGGCATACCTTGGCTACGAGGCAATGGTTTTGGCAGTACGGTGAAGCAAACTGCAGTTCTCTGTTGGACCAGGAGATGTTAGGGTCGTGGAGTGTCAGCCATGGAATTCCCAAAATCACAGGGAAATGGGGAACCTCGGTAACAAAGAAGGAAATCTCTTCCATATGTTCCCTTATCCACATCCTGGTGGGTTCCGACCACTGGCTTACGGGGCCCGTCTTGAGGGGACGGCCGTCTATGGCTTGCACCACACGGGCATTCTTGAAATCATGATATTGTAATCCCAGAGAGTCGGCATACTCTCTATCGATGAAATTGTTGGTAGCTCCAGAGTCTATCATGGCGTGGATCATGACGGGTCCCCTTTTTGCTGACCATAATGTGACCACGAGAAGGAACAGGACCCCGGTTGGCGGCTCTTGGATGGATTTTTTGACCGGGTTGGCGAGCCTCTCTACACCCGGTCGTTGGCTTCCCCCGCCGGCTGTGTGCCAGTCGGCTCAGACGCCTTCGACTCCGTGGAGGACGCCGCCGCAAGACGGGCGGCAGGCTTCCCTTTGGCTGGGCACTCTCTGGCGAAGTGGCCCCCGTTCCCGCAGTACCAGCAGAGGTTCAAGCGTTGACGACGGGCCTTCTCGGCGGCATCTAGTCTGGGACGCACATTGCCCAACTGCATCGGCACCTCCTCGCCTCCTCTGGGGTATGGGGTTGGCGGCGGGGGTCTCCACACCGGACGTGGCTGAACACTGGCGGGAGCGGGGGGTTTTGCCCCGGCTCTACCGCCCTGGCCTCGAACCCATTGTTTCCTGTTGGCAATCATGACTTCAGCCCGTAAACATTGATCAATGAGTGCCTCGAGGGTCTGGGGAGGATCCACCTTGGAGATTTCTTCCAGCATTTCAATGTTGAGACCCTCCCGAAATTGTCCTCTGAGGGCTACATCGTTCCAGCCGGTGTTGTGGGCCAGCACGCGGAACTCGGCTATGTACTGAGACATGGGTCTGTCTCCTTGAAGGAGGCGCCGGAGTTTGTGACCGGCTGCCTCCAAATTGTCCTCGATTCCCCAGGTCTCCATCCTGCGCGTTGAGTCTGTCACGGATGCGGTCCACTTCGTCCTTGCTGATGGTGTAGCTGAGCGGCTGTCCAGCCGGCGCGGCTCCGGTAGACATCCTGGCCTCGGTTAGTTGGTGCTTATGGGTGGCGGAGTCAAACTGTCACGACCCAGGCGGCAGAGGCACCAATAACCATACACAGAGGCCAGAATCTAACTAATATCTTTATTGAAGGAATATATAAAGTTAATAAAAACAAGTATAGAAAATAGTCCAGAATTAGACCCTTCAGGAAAGGTCAGAATTAGTCCAAAAAAGCAATGTCCAATAAGAAATATTAAGGTCCAAAGTTGTAATCCAATAACCGAAACACTCACTTTGCCAAGCAAAGTGAGGGGAGATGACAAGGTCCTTAGTCCATAAAACTTGAGCGTGGCTAGGAAATAACTTGATACTTGAAACAAGGCTTGAACGTGGAACAAGGTAACTAAGAACAAGAACAAGGTCCGTGGAATAACTTGGTAAAATCCGTGAAACAAGGCAAGGATTAGTCCTGGGAACCAAGGCAAAGTCCGTAGGTAAACAAAGGCTGGGAAGCAAGGCGAAGGCTGGATAGCAAGGCAAGGCTTGAGCTGAAGCGAGGCTTGAATCGGAGCGCGCTGTCCAGACACAACTCGCTCCGTAGGCTGACGAATTGACTCCGCGAAGTTGCTACGCGGGCAAAACACCTATATAGAGTCCAACTTTCTCACCAAAGCGGTTCTCTGGGAATCAGAAACGAAAGCTAAACTCTGAGACCAGATGTTAAACTCCTTAAAGATTCTCACGAGAACCAATGTTAATTGGCAACATTCTTAGCTGCTATCCTCGCACTCCTGCGCGAAGCTGAATCCAAACTTCTCTGTTGTTTACAAAACTCCCGGCGCAAGAACACGGGAGAAGTAGGCTCTGGGGTTGTTTGACATACTTCTGGGGCACAACTTTCTTGCAGGTGCAAGGTTTCCAGATCTGCCTGGGAAAGATCTGGCTGAGGGGAATCCAGTTCAGACTGGGAAGGTAAAAAACCCAAGTTTTCATCTTCATCAGGGATTACAATGTCCTGAGCAGGACTACAAGGCCCATGGTTCATCACAATATATAAGAAACAGATAATTTTCACTTGCAGAGAATATAATTTTTTTGTGTAGGAATAAGTGCATTTTTTACACACACAAAATTCATTTTCAGTGCAGAAACACAATGGGTACTTTTGAACAAATGAATTTCCTTATCATCCCACAAAATTAAAAAAAATCTTATTTATAGACTTATTTTTCTCAAGTGTCAAGATTGTCTGATTGAGCTTTTTGTGGCTAGAGTAAACGGGAAAGATACGATTTCGCTTACAGCACAGTAGTGCTCTTGCATTTTGGAGATACTACCTGACAAGTGATACCTGTTTTACATAGGTAGTATGTTTTCCTCTGAGGAATACAATATTTGCAAGAATACATATCAAAAATAGTGATGAGCTATGCTACTTTGCTTGCAGAAACGTCCCAGTTGTAGCTACATACAATGTAAAATGAATGCAGTTTGATACCACTTTAATTACCATGGCTCAATGCTATGGAAGCATGGCAGTCTTAGGGCCCTTCCTAGAATATCAAGGGAGAAAATTCCACAATATCTGCTTTGAACTGGGCCCCCTTCCACACAGTTGAATAAAATCCCACATTTATCTGCTTTGAACTGGAATATATAGCAGTGTGGATTCAGATAACCCAGTTCAAAGCAGATATTGTGGGATTTTCTGCCCTGATATTCTGGGTTATATGGCTGTTTGGCAGGGCCATGAGTTATCTGTGTCCACATTGCCATATATCCCAGTTCAAAGCAGAAAATGGTTTTTATCCAGCTGTGTGGGAGGGGCCTTAGCTTTACAAGATCTTTAGCCTTCTCTGCCACAGAGTATTGGTGACTCACCAAACAACTCCCATGAACCCATAGCATTGAGTCATGTTAGTTGAAATTGGCATCAAACTACATTGATTCTACAGTGTAGTTGCATCCCCTGACACTGAAAGATAGAGCTTGATTGAGACCACGTAGAGTGATTTCCAATCATGACCTCACTTGATATAAAGCTACATTCTATGTTGCTATTACATACGGATAATTTTTAAATGAGTAAAGCAATATATCCTTAAGTGTTTTCTGTAAATGGTACATAGATGGCATTTTTTCTTTTGAAATCTTTGGTCATGGATTGTTTGAGATTACTCGTTGAAATTACATCAAGCCTAAATTTCACATTCACTGGCTGAACTTTCAATTTATATAGTCTAACTTTTTCATCTTGAATTAAATTGAGTTATTAATTATAGAGTTTTTATTCATATTCCTTAGCAGTACCTGTGAAAAATGCCCCAAGTATTAAGAAGTGTTTAAACTGTCTGCATGTGTTGCACAGTTAGTAGAAACTGTCAACGTCTGCTTTAAATAAATTTAGAAATGGTAGAGTGTTTGTTTTATATATGACATTTTCCATGTATTATTTGCTACTAAATCAAAACAGCAAATCACATTGAGAGAGTGCTATGTGGCAAAAAAAATCAGCTATCCACACTTTTGTATATCTGTGCTCTTTTGTGAAGTGTGAAATGACATAGAAGTGCGCAGAAATACAAATGGGTTTTTTCTGTGAAAATTGCTGGAGTGTATGCAAAAATGCTTTCTATGCAAAAAAAAAAACTTGATCGCAGAAACATTCATTTTTGTACAAAAGCGTTAATTTTTGTAGATTGGTGGGTTTTAACTCTCAAAATAGCAATTGTGCATTAAAAGGTCATATGAGTTTCTGAAAAGAGGGAAGGGCTGTGAAGAAAGCATGCTTTTTTCATAAAACATTATTTTTACAAACACTCTGAACATGTATTTCTCAGCAGAATAATTTGCCTTTTAAAACTTTGGGATATGTAAATACTGGATGCAAATGGCACAGAATTTTCACTTCTCTATTTTTTTCCCAACCAGTTTTTCTGAGTGCTGGGAAACCTTTTTAAAAAAAATTTGGAAAGAAAATTACTGGTGTCCATGATACAGTTTTCAGAATTGAACCCACATTTGTCTGTTGCAAAAAAATAAATAAAAAAAATAACAGGAATTCTGGAGTACCCCACTCTGGATTGGCATTGCTGTTTGTGGACCATGAATTCTTACATAAAGAGGTTTTTAAATTGGTGGGTGATTGCAGTGTAGATTATCTCTAGGGGTACCATTTTCTTTCTTGGAAGTAATACACATCCATATAAAACACCCAGTGAAATAAAACAGCTGTGATAGTATTGCTACTGTTCTTTGTCTCAGACTGTGTATCTCCTTTCACCAAACATCACATAAAATATACCTAAGTGTCAATTGTGAACAGAGCATGAATGCTACAAATATTGAGTAAATTTAAACACAGCTACCGTTGGCTTTTGATGTCCAGTGATAATGTTGACATTTTTCGGGAAGAAACTGCCATTTAACAACAAAATTTATCGCCAAGTATTTTCCTATAATTGTTCTAAATTCTTTTTAAAGAATCACTATACAAACAGCATTTTTCTTTGCTAATGGGAAGAGATTCAGCTAAAATAATACATCCTTCAAAATGTAACCAGACATTGTTCTAGACCCAGAGGCTTGTAACATTCAGAGCTATTATGAGTGACTTTTTAACCTTAGCAGATCAATGCTGGAAATACAGAATTAGGAATTTGAGGAACCCTAATTGCTGTTTGCAGTTGAAATCACCCATACTCTTTAAAATAACATTGTTTTGGATTTTGTATGATTTGCCAGGACTGAATTATGCCAGTGCTTAGGATTTTGTGAGTGGCTATATATTTTTAAATCTTTTTATTAAATTGTAAGATAGTAAATTTTAAAAGCTTTTGGCAGCAAAACTAGGATCATTTTTTAAAGGTCATTCCTTGCAGTATATTAGATCAGCCTAAGATGTCTTTTCATACATCTCAATGAAAAGTAAGTGGAGTATATTTGTTGTGGTGTTAAGGCTCACATGCTTAATGAAGAAAAACAAAGGATGGTAGAATTTATTGTCATCATTGTTGTTATTTCTGTCCCACTTTTTACCATGAATTCGCTTATAATTTAAAAAGATCATGATAAAAATAATTATTTCGAAGATAATAATGCTCCTGTTTGAATTGATAAGCTGAGTCTCCATTATTGTTAATCCTCAATTTTTAAGTAAACTGCCAGCCAGAAAAATGTGAGGAGACCTTTAGTATGTACGGACTCGTTTCCAATTTTGTAAATTGCTAATACAGTAAGCGGATACATTTCTGGCTCTTTGGGCTGAGATGAATTGGAATTGAGCCATTTTGCAAATACAAGTGGTTTGCTCAAGCAGGTCTGTTTCCTAAACCTGATCCAACTCATCAGAATTATCACAAAAGAGGAGTATGCACAATATGATCCAAGAGATGAGAATCTTTTTTGGAACCCCTGAACTCTCTATACTCTTTAGATTGCTTTATTTTACGCCATACCAAAAAAGCTGAATTGCCTATCCCTGAAGTCTCCAAGGATCTAGCAGCACTTTGGAAATAGGTTGCAAGACCATTCTTTATTGTTTATCATAAAAACATCTTTCCCGCCTAAAACTAGAAGTGGAATTTCAGGACAGGTCAAGAAGAGAAGGTAAAAATTTCAATAACATAGACACAAGTAGAGAATTATTAAACAAAGAAGCAATTATTCAGGGAAATATAATTTTAAAGATACCAACACTGCCTTCAACACAATAATATGCTACCAAAACAGTGTATTTAGCAAAGGTTAGAATGCATTTGACAGCGTTGCAAAGGGATCATTTCCTAGGCAGCCAGAAAAATGGAATGTATTTTCTTCTTAGATGGTAAAGCTTGCCAGGCTTATCCATAAAGCAGAAAATGAGCACAGGACCTACATAACATTGCTATGTTACAACATGAAATGTTGTTTGGAGAGTGGGGAACGAAGTTCCTTTTGTAACTATTTTCACATCTGAATCACTGAAATTATCTGGATATTGCACAGGCCAATTAAAAATAGAAAACCATGCAAAACCATAAAGCTATGATAATTAAAAATAAAACTAGCAACAAGGATTTAAAAAACAGTGCAATGCATAATAAATAACATAATCAGCCAAAATTGAGTCTAAAAGCAATCTAGTTGTTATTTAAATACTGCAAACATCTTCACCTGACTCAGAAAACATCATAGGGTAGGAGCCAGGGAAGGCTCTAATAAACAATATTCCATAGATGATACGTTTCTCTTGATGGATTTGGTATGGGCTTCTGAAGGATTGCCATAGGCATTGATTTTAGAATTTTTCCAGAATCAAGTTGTTTAGGGCTCCCAAGGTTAAATTCAGCACTTATAGTTAGTCCTAGAAACTATGGCAACATATAGCCATATTTTTTGTTATTGGACTTTCTGAATCTTCTGAAGTCACTATCACCACTTACATGTGGTTACCACATGGAAGACTACAAATTCTAAGACTTCTCAACAGCTTTAAGACAGCTTTATGAAAATTATAGATCTAGATATGTCTGAAGAAAAGTGCAGATTAAGTTCAAAGAAGAGAAGGCAGCCTTTGCACTACAGATTCAGTGTAGTCACAAACATAAGCGGATTTGGAAAAAACCTGTTATAGAAAATAATAGTTTTTTTAAAAAAAATTCAGGATAAGTGTTTACAACTAAAAGCAAAGCAACCCCCCCCCCCCCCCGGCAAATATCTTCTGTTCAAACTCAAAACGTAATACTGTGGCCTCATCTGTCACCCAAAGCAGTATTTTCTTTGGGAGATGGAAATTATATTGATTGCACAGTAAATTGCTGACAGCAAATGCGAGAGAAGAATTTGGTAGTGAATGGTTTTCAGACTAACCGCAGGGAAATTTTGTGAGCAATTAGGGCTGTTGTAAATTTTCCAGAACATTTTTAGAATGATGAATTTTAAAAGGAATGATTTTAGAAGAGGTGTGTCAGAAGACATCTATGCTGGGCACATTATGACTGTGCAAAGGCTCTTCTGTTTTAACTGACCAAGATAAAATGGTTAAACATGGCCATTTTATGTATAGATATATCAGAAAACCCAATTTTGATGTGGAATGGGAGTGGATATATTCAGCTGTTTGTTGTTTTCCTCCCACAATATTGTTTAGACAGTGCTATATTTAATCAAATTGGCCACTTCAAATCATGCCTTAGCCAACATGGCCAATGGGGGGATAGAGGTTGTCATCTAACATAACTGGGAGGTATCATTTTTAGGAAGGCTGGTCTATTGCACAGTCAATTAGAGTTGAGTTATATCAGGGGTCCCCAAACTTTTTAAGTGGAGGGCCGGTTCATGGTCCCTCAGATTGTTGAGGGGCCGAATTATCATTTGAAAAAAAAAAGAGCAAATTCCTATGCTCACTGCACATGTCTTATTTGTAGTGCAAAAAAAAAACTAGAAACAATTATTTATTTATTACATTTCTACCCCACCCTCTCTCGCCTCGAAGGGGACTCAGAGCGGCTTACAAGTTGTATGTACATACAATATATTATATTATTAGCATAGCACAATATTAGCATTATATATTACTATATTACACTATACCACTATACCGTAATATTATTAGTAATATTACATATAATATATATAATTAATATTATTATATTATACAATATTATTATATTGTATTATTATTATTATTATTATTATTATTATTATTATTATTATTATTATTAGCCACCCTGAGTCCCCGATTGGGTGAGAAGGGCAGGGGTAGAAATACTGTATTATTATTATTATTATTATTATTATTATTATTATTATTATTATTTACAGCATTTATATTCCGCCCTTCTCACCCCGAAGGGGACTCAGGGCGGATCACATTACACATATAGGCAAATATTCAATGCCTTTTAACATAGAACAAAGACAAACAAACATAGGCTCCGAGCGAGCCTCGAACTCATGACCTCCTGGCCAGAGTGATTCATTGCAGTTAATTGCAGCTGGCTTGCTCTCCCTGTGCCACATAATATAATATAAATATTATATTGTATTACATTATAATATTTATTATCAATATTATATGTATACACAATATTTTTATTACAATATATTATATTGTTACCATATCATTCATTTACAATATTTCATTTACAATATTGGTAAATGAAAAAACAATACAATATTTAAAAATAAAAATAATTTTAACCAACATACTGTAAACTTATCAGGATTTCAGTGGGAAGTGTGGGCCTGCTTCTGGCCAATGAGATCATCAAGTAGGATTGTTGTTGTTGTGCCTTCAAGTCATTTAGACTTTGGGCGAGCCTAAGTATAAAACTGAGGGCGGGGGCCAGGTAAATGGCCTTGGAGGGCCGCATCCGGCCCCCGGGCCTTAGTTTGGGGACCCCTGAGTTATATCTTCATCTATGCCCCTTAATATCCTGTCAGTAAAACTTTGCAACGGAACCTCTGTATAATAGATTCCACTGAGCTATACTATGCCTGAAGCCATGTGATATAAAACCTAAACCATTGATGTTTAGGAAAAATGACTCTTTCACAAAAGTGCTCTACTTTGGTTTCATTGTATTATAAACTTCATTGTTTGAGTTCACTGTCAGATTTGTGGCACACCCGTTGCCCATGGAGACTTTAATGGTAATTGCCAAGGAAAGAGTTTCTTCCTCTGAATTGTATGAGCTATAATTCTGCTCTTATTTAGTTGTCCTGTCACAATAGTTAGAGGACATCTTCAAAATTGCCACAATATTGTTTTCAAAAAAAATGTTCTTATTCACTTTGAAGAGTCAGACTAGATGAAAAACATAGTACTTTAAAGTAAGGGATTTACAGGTTGCAGTCCTTGAATAAGGAAATAACAAAAGGACATTAGAAAGAGAAGCAAACCCATCAAAACTAACTTGTAGAAATCAGAAAGACCTCTATCGCCTTATATAGCCCTTTGAAAATTGAGGGCAAGTGTTAGTGTAGACCAGTGGTTCTCAACCTGTGGGACCCCAAATGTTTTGGCCTTCAACTCCCAGAAATCCTAACAGCTGGTAAACTGGCTGGGATTTCTGGGAGTTGTAAGCCAAAACACCTGGGTACCCACAGGCTGAGAACCACTGATGTAGACTCATAACTTCAGTTTCAGTGCAGACTTTAACTACATTGAACTGAGTCTACACTCACCGTATGCAATTTCATACTACATTTCATGGCAGTGTAAATGGAGTCTTAGTCTTAAATGTGTTTCCACATTTTTTACCCTTACCCCTCCCTTTCCTTCCTCTTTTTTATACTTTAAAGCAATAAACCAACCAACCACTGAATTAAATAAACTGTACCAACTTTCAGTTCTTGTGTTGCTGCTAGGGACGGATTTTTATAGAAATTCTGTTTATTTGCTTCACTCCATGCAGTGGGTTGAATAAGAACCCATCTACAAAGTTTCAGGCTGCTGAAAAGGATTATTTTATTCTTGCAATTAGCTCAGTTTTATATTTAATAGTCTTCTTTGAGAGCTTTTAAAAGATATGAGAAAAAAAGAGACCGCATAAACATCCAAAATCATAACAGCAAACTTTTCCCCAGGATGGGATGATCCTGCTTGAAAGAAAGAGGTTGCATATTGAGACTTGACACATTAGTTCTCTGTGGTCTAAATGTGGAATTATTTTGGCATATTTTAAAACTTGAATTTTGACATATACTCAGACTTTCCACTCAGTTGTGGAATTGCTATGATAAGGATGTCCTTGGTACACATTAGGGAGGAAAGGGGGATCAAAAATGTTCTGCCTCCTACTTCTCGAACTATCAGTTGCCAAGCATAAGTGTTGGAGACACTCTTTTTGGAATCCATGCAGCCGATTTTCAAGTTGCACTGTAATATTTTGTACTTTCATAAGTTTATTTGGGTAAATAGGCATTTTAAAAACTGAGGCATTTTGCATACATGCTGGTACAAGATATACTGTATGTAGACAAAATTGAAATTGTAAATTGTAACTTGTAATCTAGCCATTTTTGTTGCAAATGTCTTATGTATTTCTTTGTTTTCTCATTTAATAATCCCCAAAGAAGGTCATTAAAGGTTACAAAACCAAAAAAAAATTCTGGGCTGCTAGAGTAAAACATCTTCATCACCCTAAGATGTTGACTCCACTCTAGCTCTCTTTTATTGGGTGTTACCAGTCTTCTTTGCACACGCACACACCATCTTGGTTAAAGCCCTTTGGTTGCACCATATCTTCTTAAATGATTTTGTTATGAAGATAAATCAGCCTGAAAAATGTTTTTAAAAATTGTGGGGAGAGTGAAAGCATGAGGTGCTTTCAGGGGTCTCAAAAGCTACCTATGGAACATGGGCTGCACTTTGCCTTCCTAGTTTATAGGATTTCAGCTAGGATAGTAAGTGTTTTTGCTAAGATGTTTATGAAGAAAGCAAAGTTATGCTCATAAACTAATGGCTGGATCCATATTCTGAATTAGAGAGACAGACAGGACTACATGCTTTCCCAGTGACAACTGGGAACTTCTGTTTGAATAGGTCAAGGAATTCCCCACCCAGTTTTGCACTGAACTGTAAAGGGGATCTCCAAGGTGCTGAATAATGCATGCATAAGCAAGTTTACTTTGCCCACATGACATTTAAACCAGGCTTGCATGTCTGAAATTGGTTAGGATTCATCCAGCTCATTCTGTTAATATAATGTTCACACCCAGAAATTTGTTGGAGGATGTAATTGAGATCTGTAACCACCCAGTTGCAAAGAAGGCTCTTGGTTTCTATGTCACTGTGAAAATCAATTCATTTAAGATGTTATTCCAGACTTCAGTCCAAGCTGCTAAACCTTAGCCCTACTCAAATTGCTTCAACACCTTGGCTAGTTCTGTTTCTGTTCAAGCAGGCTTTTAGCATGTAATCAGGAGAGCTTCTTATGGGGATATTGTATTATTTTAAAACTTGTATTTTTAAAGGTTTTTATACTGTTATATGTGGTTTTGTTGCTTTATATTTTGATTGTGATTTTAAAAAAAAGAAATGGAAGTTATCTTGGGTCTTACTCTGGAAGAAATGTAGCATACAGATGCAACAGAAAAATCGGAGTGGATCATGGAATCACAGAGTTGGAAGGCCAATCTGGCCCAACCCCTTACTATGGAAAATCACACAACCATAGCAATCCTGACAGATGGCCTTCCAGCTTCTGTTAAAAACCTCCAAAAAAAGGAGACTCCATCACACTCCTGGTCAGCATATTCCACTGCCACACAGCTCGTTCCACTAGGAAGTTCTTCCTAATATCCGGATGGAATCTCCTTTCCTGCAGTGTGAAGCAATTGCTCTGTGTCTTTATTCTCCAGAGCAGAAGAAAACAATTTTGCAACACCTAATGTGCTCAGTTAAGGATTTATTTCCCCTCCCAAATAGTGTTCAAGATGTCTAATAAACCAGAGACAAAGAAGTACTGTCTTCTTTATGTTCAAACATCCCTGGAAATTAAAGGGAAAGAAACTACACACTGCAGTAATAATATCTGGGTACCTTTGTTGCTGTAAAACTGAAATTATGAGAAGACTGCAAAGGTGTGACTACTCATATTCATTTTTTATTGACCCACGAGATCTAGAGTGGTGCCAAAGTGTGGGTAGAACATAGGAAATCACTTTATGCCAAGTAGTCCACCTAGCTTAGTAGTGTCTGCACACAGACTGGCAATGATTCACCAGAGCTTTAGACAAATGTCTTTTCCAACCCTGCCCTGGAGATGCCAGGGCTTCAGCTTGGGAGTCATTTCATTATGCAAAGCACGTGCTATTTGGCTGAATCAGTGGTCTTCCTCAGTATAATGGTTTACTGTACACTACCCAAAAAATTCTTCTGAAGCAGAACAGCATGAAGTTGCAGTGAGATGCATCTACACTGTAGAATGAATGCAGTTTGACACCAGTTTAACAGCCATGGCTCAGTGCTGTTGAATCCTGTGAGTTGTAGTTATACTAGCATCCTCTGGCAGCATAGGCGGAAGACCTTGTAAATCTACAACTCCCTTGTTTCCATATTTTCCAGCAGTAAGTCATGGCAGTTAAAAGTGGTATCAGACTACAATAATTCTATAGTATAGATACACCTTCCAGTGTAAGTCGCTGTGAAGTAGCTGGCTGTGCCCAGTACAGGCTGCTGATACTATCCGCCCCTGGGTTCAAAGTTTAGGAGGGATGGACACCCTTGGTGTTGTATGCTCTCACCCCTTGCTCTTACTCTCTTCCTCTTACCTCATTTCTTTAAATCCCCAATTTGCAAATTTTACTGTTTCTAATCATGGTTGTGTGTGTGTTACAGGTTTGTAAACAAGGAATAAGCCATAGATTGTTGATTCGCAAAACCTAGAAATGAAAGATGGGGCCAAGTATGAGGAGGGAATTAGCTCTGTTGTAATGGATAAACCTGACTGCTCACATTTGTTTGGTGTTGCATCCAAATGTATACAGTGAATTTCTTGAATACTTTGTATAGATTCATATTTAAGATCTCTGTTGTATAGTTGGCTGTAGATTATTAATGAATTTTTGGTTTAACCTGGAATGGATTCTCTCCTAATAATCAACATTACATTTTCCAGTATAAGAAATAGAGCATATATTATAGAAGTAATGATTAGATTCTTATTTGAAACTATTCTCTGAAAAAAGCAGAATTTAAACTATGGGTTACTATAATAAAAGTATAATTAGAGCAACCAGAAGGTATTAATGTTGGCAGCCCTTATGACTTCCCTTGTATTTTGTTACTTCTGTGTTGGGAGCCCAATTCTAGCAAATGTTATTATAAAATAATCCTGTAGATAATGTATAAAGTAAGACTTAAAGGTTATTTATGTTAAATGAAATCTATTAAACTTGGCTCTTTAATAAATATTGTGGGTAGCATCTAATTAACCTCTTCATCACCATAAGAGGGGAGAGGGTAATCCCCTTCTCCCTGCCCTTGTGGGTCTTCAAAAACTGTTATGAACCATTGGAGGGTGTTTTGAAGTCAATTTTGGGGCACACAGGATGTTGCTGTAGGAGAAAGGGATGAAGAAAATCCTATTGCATGAGCAGAATGCTACTCATGTGAAGTATTCTTGTGGGGTTGTATTAAAACTGTTGGCATGTTGGCATTGAATTATTTTGCATATGGTTCAAGGCTAGAGTTATATTTTGTATTATTACCCTAGTTGAATCTACACTGCCAAATAATACAGTTTGAACTACATTATATGTTCAGTGTAGACCCATATAATGCAATTCAGTGCAGTTCAAAGTGAAAATATATGGGTCTACACTGACCATATAATGCAGTTCAACTTCACCTCTGTCATAGAGCTCACTCTGCGATTGGGCTTGTAACTATTTCTCAATGTAACATCCCTTTCAGGGAAGGATACCGTAGGTGTGGATTTCAGACATAAATCAATTATGTTCAAAGTTGTGTTTTTATGTGTACAGTGTTCCCTCACTTATCACGGGGGTTAGGTTCCAGGACCACCCGCAACAAGTGAAAATACGCGAAGTAGGGATGCTATATTTATTTTAATATTTATACATTATTTTAGTAGTTATACACTATTTTAAGTCTTTATCAACCAATTGTGTGTTGATAAATCGCCTCCTCCTCCTCCCATTGCCACTTGGGCTCCTTTTCTCTCTCTTTGGTTTCTCCTTCCTCCCTCCCTTAGGCTGTAAATTGTATTGTTTATGGTTTATAATAGTCTTTTAGAGTTTATTGAAAAACCACAAAAAAGCGAATCCGCGAAAAGTAAATCGTGAAGTAGTGAGGGAACATTGTATATACAAACACACACATGCAATGTATCATAACTGGCTATTCATACACATACATAGAGAAAGTAATGTTTGAAATGAATTTTCTGTTTATTTTACACTTAACAACCTCATTTTCATCCCCCCCTTCTTTTAACTTCTTTTTTTAAATCTCTGAAGTTAATCAATATAATGGTTCTTAGGGGCAAAATTATTCTAAATGCAACTCGTAGAGGAAAAAAAGTACTGTGAAGAGTTTCTAAATGTGACACTAGAAGCCTTCCTAGTCTGCCGCAATACAGATTTTTTATCCATAAATGGAACCAATTGTTCTTTCTCTCTATGGAGTGGAAACCTTCATATGTTCTTATTACCAAACCATTTCCCCCTCTAAGATCCATTTTCAAACTTTGAAGTTTGAGGAAGTATTCAGTTCATTGTACAAAGAGAAGGCAATATTGTAACATATTCAATTAACAAAAAGAAGTGTGTGACACAGACTAAGAAAAAAGTGTTTTATTTATATAGTTTCTAAGACTCAGTGAAATAAGTGTGTAGGGAATTAAAATGAACACCAGTGTGAAATGGTCTTTCCAGCTGTACATCATAATCAAACATATTAATAACAAGTGTTATGCCTCAGAATTATGGTGTTAATAATCTAAGGCAATGACCGAAATGTTTACCTTTGATTTTAGTTCAAACAAAACTAAAATAAAAAATAAACATTTCAGTCAATAGTCATATTTCTATTGATAGTTGTTGACATCAGGCTAAATGTTTAACTGCTTTTGTAAACAGATCTTTTTTTTCCTATAGTTTTCCTGTACCATGAGGTATGTTGATATATGTTAGAAGCTGCAGCCTGTTACATCTTATTGCTTAACTTAACTGTAGCTGGTAAATTTCTTGTGGCTTGATAGGCTGGCTAAGTACACAGAAATTATGAGTCATGTATACCTATTTCTGGACACAGTGTAATTAGGCACAGCCTTGTAGTATTATAACTAAAGTGTTTCAGCATTGAAGAGATGTGTTAGTAGTTGGAGTAAGGACAGAAGTAATGTGTTTTACAGTAGGGACGACAATAAGTTTCATCTGGTTCCTTCCAAGGAAGAATGTATATGATCTCAAATTTCCTTTAGTATTAGGAAATTATCCAAAGCAATCTTCTGAATTACTCAGTTCAGAGCATATTTTAATTGATGTAATGAAGTTTTCTGAAACTGTCAGCAAAAAGGAATATTCATATTGCCTTTTTATCAAATAAAACTGATGATACGCATATTTGATAAACCACTTAGGCCTTCTCTTTGTTGTCTTTGGCTCAGATGATTTAATTTTGTGTTTCCAAATGTTCTGGACATTTTCCTGAAGTTCAAGAGGCACATGAAGCTGATTCTTCATCTTGTATTAGATCCTCATATTTCATTCAAACCTATTTGCAAAGTATAAAGGTTGAAGTCCAGGTAAAAGAGTTTTGTTTGAGAAGTAAATCCTCAAATAACAGCTAAAAGTGCAAGTCATTTTGCTTCAAAAATTTAGATTATATTTATATTTTGCTTCCAGAACTGCTATCTAGATGCCAACCAAGCAGTGGAAATAAAGGCAGAAAATTATCTGGTGTTAAGTGGGTGGACTAATGCCAATCCCTTCTTTCTCTCCCAGCTGGCTTTGCTGTCTTCTGATGATGGGCAGACCTGTTTGCTTTGGAATGAGCCTGGTTTAAATGTATTAATTTGGAAGCATCTGCTGAACACTTGAAATGAATCCATCTTTATGAGAACATTATCAATAAAATCCCGATTCCATTTTCAGTGGCATCACTGTAAGGTATAAGAAAGCACATCATGTAGGATAGACAATCTTACTGCCAGTTTGCTTTTCATGAGTCTTTCACAAAAGAGCAGGAGGAAGCTTTTCAGCAATGATCAGTTGCTCATATGAGACCTTCATGCACAACCAGTCTTTTAGTGTTCCAGAAAGTATGGCACAGGCATGAGCAAATTTCAGCCCGCCAGGTGTTTTGGACTTCAACTACCAGAAATCCCAACCAGCTTACTGGCTATTAGGAATTGTGGGAGTTGAAGTCCAAAACACCTGGAGGGCCAAAGTTTGCCCATGCCTGGTATATTTATTTATTTATTTACTACATTTATATCCTGCTCTTCTCACCCCGAAGGGGACTCAGAGCGGCTTACAAATCAAATGTACATACAATATATTATTAACATAGCACAATATAAGCATTAAATTACTATATTGTACTATATCATTATATGGTAATATTATTAGTAATATTACATTTAATATATAAAATATATAATTAATATTATTATATTGTATTATTAGTAGTATAATATTGTATTACATTATAATATTATCAATATTATATGTATATACAATATATTATATATAAATTTTATATATATATATATATATATATATATATATATATATATATATATATGTTCTGACTGTTTCTGCTTTAAGGTAAACAGCAAAATTAAACACCCAAAACCCACGAAACTTGGCCACAAAAGACATGGTCATCCCGGCTGTGTTTAGACATCAAAAAACAACAACAAGAATTCAAACTGGAAGTCACTTAAAACCCCCAAAAACTGAATACCTTACTGTGCACATGCGCGGAGGAGCCACCACCCTTGGAAAACCAACGTCAATGATAGACAGCAGCGCACGAGCATCCCAACTGAACATAGAAAACTGTTACTGCACTGGCTGGGGGCGGCGGATTGCGTAACGCGAAGGAGGAGGACATTAGGCCTACACAACCTCATCCGGCAAGTCCTCAAAACTGTGGAGGTGAATGAGGCAGAGGAGAAATGGGTGAAGGAAACCTTTCCCCTTTTCCAGCTTTTGAAAACTTATTTTCTTTGAATTCAGTCAGAGACTTTGCAAAAAAGGACATAGCGCGAATGCTGGTGGGAGGAGGGAAAGAGGGCGAAAGAGCCGGGAGGGAAAAAGCCACGCCGCCATTACTTCAGAGATGCCTCAGTTTACTTAGCAGATGACCTCCAAAGGGCTGCAAGGCCATTTCTTTAAGCACAATCAAGCACTTCTCAGGCAAAATGACCCCCCATTTGGACTACAACTCCCACAATCACTAACCGGCTATTTGGGACTATGGGAGTTGAAGTCCAAATGGGGGCCCATTGTCAGAGAAGTGCTTGATTGAGGTAAAATAAACAGCCTCGCACCCCTTCTGTGGGCGTCTGGTAAGCAAACTGAGGCATCTCTGAAGTAATGGAAGTGTGACTTTTTCCCTCCCGGCTCTTTTGCTCTCCCTCCCTCCTCCCACCAGCATTTGCACTTTGTCCTTTTCGCAAAGTCCCTGACTAAATTCAAAGAAAATAAGTTTTTAAAAGCTGGGAAAGGAGAAAGCAACGTTGGCAGGAGGAGGAACGGAGGGCAAAAGAGCTGGGAGGGGAAAAGCCATGCCACCATTACTTCAGAAACGCCTCAGTTTGCTTACCAGATGCCCTCCGAAGGACTGTGAGGCCATTTCTTTAAGCACAATCAAGCACTTCTCAGACAAAATGGGCCCCAATACTTTCTTTCAAATAACACCAGACTGTCCTACTGGGGGGAAAAGAGATTACTCACTCACCAAAGTGGGAGATCAAGTTTACCTAGAAACCAAAGACAACACTGAACCCAAGCAATGTTCTATCAAGACCAAACTTGTGGAAGATAACAGACTTTAAGTACTATTGCAGTTTGTAAGTGTTAAGCAGGCATGATGTCGCAGTAAACACACAACCTTATGCATACTGAACATAAATACAAGCATATAACATATATTAAATACCACCACTTCTTCAACAATTTTTAATCAACACCACCAGACTATGCCACAGCAACGCGTGGCTGGGCACATGTATATAAAATTAGCATAGCATGTTACTATGGCACAGGAGACAAGATGGAACTATGTTCCTGGCTCTCAGGTTGGTATGATGTCTTCCTGCCCCCCCTCCCCCAAGTGCATTGTATAGCACAATGCATCCTGGAGCCCTTTCAGACCTACACCACTATGGTTCAACATTCACAATCCTGGCACTATGCACCCTATGAAATCCTTGCAGTTTGGTTTCTCTGGTTGAAAAATCTAAAATATCCTTCCCTAAAGTGCTAATTGTTAAAGTGGAAGTGCTATAATGTGAAAGCACTAGGGCTCCAACTACACTGAGCCATTTTTGGACCTGATTAAGCCTGCCAGATTCCAGATTGGGTCCTAAAGAAGTATGTTTGCGATACAAAGGAAGGCCAAAAAGAAGACAAGTCAAACCCACATTCTGGACTTTAGGAGAGCCGACTTCTAAAAAATGAAGGAAATACTGAGCGGCATTCCATGGATGCCAATACTAAAAGACAAGGGAGTCAAGGATGGGAGTTTTTCAAAAGTGAAATACTCAAGGCGCAAATGCAAACAGTGCCAACAAAGAATAAAAACAAGACAAGTGCAAAGAAGCCAGAATGGATGTACACCGGGACATGACCCCCTTGACCAGATACCAGTTTATGGCCATTTTTCGTTTATCCCTTAAGGATCTTGGCTTCCCTTGGCAAGAATTCGCAGGACAGTCCTTCAGGATAAAAATGGCCACTACGGCAGGCGAAAAGGGTGTTCCGGTTGATGTCATCAAGACTTTGGGCCTCTGGAAGTCAGCTGCTTACAAGTCATATGTCAGGCCTGGTCTTCTCATGGAGGCGCTTTTTCCCTATCTCATCCTTACAGGACCATTCAAAAGGTCAAGGAAAGAAGGAGCACCAGCAGAAGGGCTCATGGAACGAAGGACAGCACCAGCAGGTCTACATGTGGCTGAAGAGTTACTGCAGCATACGCTCATCGGGATTGGAGCTTATGGACCTCCTCCAGGACGGCGTGCTACTTCACCCCCTCTGAGAGTCACCTTTGGACTTGGACCCTGCCTGGGTCAGGGCTTCGGTTCTACCCATCCTTTCAATGGGGTTGTGTGAACTTCATTAACTGTGTTGTTCCACTCATCCTTTCGTTACTGTCACTGTTATTCATGGCAAGGAACCTGTTCCCTTCATTAACTGTTATTGTGATGCTCATCCTTTTGTTTGGGTTGTATTAATGTCTACTGTTATTGTGCCACCCATCCTTTTGTTTGGTTTGTATTATGTCTACTACTTACTGCTAGCAAGGACCCAGGGTTGGCGGCAAGGGGAGTGGGGCGGCCCACCCCCCTTGTTGTGGTGTTTGGCATGGGCCCTGGATCAGGTTGGCCTCCCCCCTCCTATTGGAGGCAGGGGGAGTGCCCTATTTGCCAGTGGTGCGGGGTAACGCTGGCTTGGTCTTTACCCGGCTGCACCCTGGTGTGCTTGCATCAGTCAGCATTCGGGTTGACCGATTTTAGATCCAGGACCCATGCATGGGCTGCCAACCCTCTTTGTTATTGTTGTCAATAAAAAGGGTGTGGCCAGTTTTTAACCCAACCATGTGTTCGTGTCTTTCTTGGTTTGGTGAGGGGAGGTGAGTCCTCCTGCCAATGCAAAGACATGCACAAGAAGTTGAAAAAGGGACAAATCACCAAAGAAGAATTCATACGAATAGCCAACTCCTGTAGGGAAAAGGTCCGCAAAGCTAAAGCTCAAAACGAGCTCAGGCTTGCCAGAGACATTAAAAACAATAAAAAGGGCTTCTTTTTTACGTCGGTAGGGAAAGGAAGAACAAAGAGGCGATAGGGCCTCTGCGAGGAAAAGATGGGGAAATTCTGACAGGGGACAGGGAAAAAGCAGAACTATTTAATGCCTTCTTTGCCTCAGTCTTCTCACAAAAAGAAAGCCAGCCTCAACCTCAGCAACATGGAGTGGATGAAGGATTGGGGGAAATCCAACCCCAAATAGGGAAAGAAGTCGTCCAGGAATACCTGGCTGCTCTAAATGAATTTAAGTCTCCGGGGCCGGATCAACTACACCCAAGAGTATTGAGGGAATTAGCGGAAGTTATTTCGGAACCAATCATTTTTTAGAGTTCTTGGAGAACGGGAGAAGTCCCAGCATATTGGAGGAAAGCAAATGTGGTTCTTATCTTCAAGAAGGAAAAAAAGGACGACCCAAACAATTACCGTCCGGTTAGCCTCACGTCGATACCAGGCAAGATTCTGGAAAAGATCATTAGGGAAGTGGTCTACAATCAGTTAGAAACAAATGCAGTCATTGCTAATAGTTAACACGGATTTACCAAAAACAAATCATGCCAGAGTAATCTGATCTCTTTTTTTGATAAAGTTACAAGCTGGGTAGATGCGGGGAATGCCTTGGATGTAGCCTATCTGGATTTCAGTAAGTCCTTTGACAAGGTCCCCCATGACCTTCTGGCAAACAAGTTAGTCAAATGTGGGCTAGGCAAAACTACGGTTAGGTGGATCTGTAATTGGTTAAGCGAACGAACCCAACGGGTGCTCACCAATGGTATCGTCTTCATCTTGGAAAAAAGTCACGAGTGGAGTGTCGCAGGGTTCTGTCCTGGGCCCGGTTCTGTAGAACATTTTTATTAACGACTTAGATGAAGGGTTAGAAGGCACGATCATTAAGTTTGCAGATGACACCAAACTGGGAGGGATATCTAACACTCCAGAAGACAGGAGTAGAATTCAAAATGATCTTGACAGATTAGAGAGATGGGCCGAAACTAACAAAATGAAGTTCAACAGGGACAAATGAAAGATACTTCACTTTGGCAGAAAAAATGACATGCAAAGATACAGAATGGGGAACGCCTGGCTCGACAGCAGTACGTGTGAAAAAGACCTTGGAGTCCTCATGGACAACAAGTTAAACACGAGCCAACAATGTGATGTGGTGGCTAAAAAAGCGAATGGCATTTTAGCTTACATAAATAGGGGTATACAGTGTTCCCTCACTACTTCGCAGTTAACTTTTTGTGTATTTGCTGTTTTGTGGTTTTTCAATAAAATCTAAAAGACTATTATAAATCATAAAAAATTACAATTTACAGCCTAAGGAAGGGAGGAAAGAGAAGCCACAGGGAGAGAAAAGTAGCCCAAGCAGCAACGGGAGGAGAAGGAGGCGATTTATCAACAAACAATTGGTTGATAAAGACTTAAAATAGTGTATAACTACTAAAATAATGTATAAAAATTAAAATAAATAGAGTGCCCCTACTTCACGGATTTTCACTTATTGCGGGTGTTCCTGGAACCTAACCCTCGTGATAAGTGAGGGAACACTGTAGTGTCTAGATCCAGGGAAGTCATGCTACTTCTCTATTCTGCCTTGGTCAGGCCACACCTGGAATACTGTGTCCAATTCTGGGCACCACAGTTGAAGGGAGATATTGACAAGCTGGAAAGCGTCTAGAGAAGGGCAACTAAAATGATCAACGATCTGGAGAACAAGCCCTATGAGGAGCGGCTTAAAGAACTGGGTATGTTTAGCCTGCAGAAGAGAAGGCTGAGAGGAAACATGATAGCCATGTACAAATATGTGAGGGGAAGTCATAGGGAGGAGGGAGCTTGTTTTCTGCTGCCCTGCAGACTAGGACACAGAACAATGGCTTCAAACTAAAGGAAAGGATATTCCACCTGAACATCAGGAAGAACTTCCTGACTGTGAGCGCTGTTTGGCAGTGGAACTCTCTCCCCTGGACTGTGGTGGAGGCTCCTTCTTTGGAGGCTTTTAAGCAGAGGCTGGATGGCCACCTGTCGGGGGTGCTTTGAATGAGATTTTCCTGCTTCTTGCAGGGGGTTGGACTAGATGGTCCGTGAGGTCTCCTCCAACTCTACGATTCTATGATTCTATGATTCTATGTACAGGAACTCCTTCAGCTGACAAAGAGGTAGTAAGAAGTCCCCAACACCCTTAATGTCTCCCCTGTTCCTGTGTTGTGGTATTCTCCAGTCGTGGCACAGCACCTAACTTTTCCCTCTCGTTTGTCCTGATGTCAGCCACAGTGACTGGAAACTGAGGGGAGGGGGAGAGGAAAATAATTTCCCAGTGCTCCCTGTTGCCCCAGCTGGAATCCAAGACTAAACTACAGAGTGTTTGTGAGGACAGGGCTAACACTGAGCATCCACAGGAAGAAGCAAAAACATAGCATCCCAGAAAGTAAACAACCCCCCCCCCCAGAGGAAACCACAGTGTTCCCAAGGGAACACCACTTTTCTTTGTTCCTGTGCCCTGCTTTCATCTAGTATGAAAGTATGTTAAGTGTACTTAAACATGAGAATATTTCTTTTTCCAGTGTCTCTAGATTCTAGATATATTTCAGTTTGATCTAAAGTGGGTTTAGGATGGATCCATGAAGTTTAGCATCCCATTCTGTCCCATTTCATGTTTTCAGTTGCTCCTATCATTCAATCCATGATCCATTTCCTCTATTTTTCACATGGTACTGTTGCTTTTTTATAAAGTAATCTCATACGTATTTAATTTCTACTTTAAAAAAAATTCCTCACTCCTTTTGTACGAAGAATACAATTTTATATCCTTGACAGTGAGGTGCTGATAATGTATTTTGAAACACAGGTTTTAAAAGGGAATTAGTTTGCATATTGGGGAATTAAATTTTATATCCTTCCAAGTTTTAATAATATACAGTAGAGTCTTGCTTATCTGACCTTCGCTTATCTAACATTCCATTTTACCCAACGCTCTTATCCGACACCCCCTTTCTCTCTCTCTCCATTTCCAATAAGTGAAAAGGGCAAGACAGGGAGGAAGAGGAGGGAGGAAAAGGAGAAAAGAGGCAGGACTGGAAGCGGAAGCGCCATCCGTTCTTCCCACTGTGATTTCTACGCTCCTCTTCCTCATTTGGGCACTTTCTTCTGGGCCGCTCTAGCCCTGAGGCATTGCCTTGCCTTAACCCTTTGAGTCCCTGTTGTTAGTATTCTAGGTGTCTAGCACTACGTTGGATGGGTAACAGTAGGAGACTCCGTATTATCCAATGTTTTTGTTTATGTGATGTTTTGCCAGCCCATTTATGTCAGATAAGTGAGACTCTACTGTATGCCTGTTTATTTCACTTATGACCAAATTGTACATCTAAAGAATAGCTGTTTCTTGTTGTTAACCTTTATATCCCTGATTTCATTACTGAAATTTTGTTGCCTGACCTATAGTAAGCATAATAGCATTTACCATTTACTTAATATGAGATATTTATAACTAGGTGTGCAAATAGATGTGAGAATAATGCAGAGGTGAATGTAGTAATTTATAGTGTCATAAAGGTAATAATGCTACCATTATGCATTAGAGAGTGGGTTTTAGTTTACTAAGGACCTCATCAGATGGGCAGGAGAAAAGAGAGAGAAAGTTAAGGGAACTGTCCTCCTTCATTTCCTATCTTCTGGGTTGGCTTCCCATCTCACATAATTTTCTGTAAATCCCGACCTTTCTCCATTTCCTCTTAGTATTCTCCAATTAGGTGTCAAGTAACACTTGATTCCTCAAAAAATCACTCTGAGCTCCATTTCTCGCTGCTGCTGAAACGGAGCCCCATGGAGTCCTGCTGAAAGTTGCCCTGCGTCATGTGATGGACTCCTTAGGACTCCATTTCAGCAGAGTAGAGAAAGGGAGAGAAGATGCAGAGAAGAGTGCATCTAATGAGGTTATAAGTAGTTTCTAATATGATAAACATTATGTAGATAATTCAGTTGGTTTTTAAAATAATTATATATACAATATACATATCACTGAATTTTAAAAATATGTTACAGTTTTAAAATAATTTGTGTTCCAAAAATGTGAAGAAGATGGGATAAAAATGAAGGAAATAAAAAATGCATATATGTGTGATGTATATAAACCATGTGTTCTTTAGATTTTGTCTATAATGATGAGATACCTTGTTTACCGAAAATAAGACAGTGTCTTATATTAATTTTTGCTCCCAAAGGTCTCATTTTCAGGGGATGTCTTATTTTTCCATGAAGAAGAATTCACATTTATTATTGAACCAAACAAATTGAACATTTACTATATACTGTTTCAGTAGTTGTCATCACAAACCAGCATGACCAGACAAACTGTGAATCCTATCAAGAATTTCTTGTTAATACCACTATTTCCATGTACAACAATCTATGGTACATACATTTATCGATCCTGCATGCTCTGGTGTTCTGTTTGATGGGCATGCTTCCAAACAAAAACTTTGCTAGGTCTTACTTTTGGGGGAGGAACTATATTTAGCAATTCAGCAAAACCTCCACTAGGTCTTATTTTCAGAAGATGTCTTATTTTCAGGGAAACAGGGTAGTACTTTGAATATTTAAATGGATTCTTCTCAATCCTTTTGAATATTGTAAAATTATGTTCATTGATATGTAATGAATATTTATGATGCAGTGCTCTTGATGCCAGAAAAGTCACTCCCACTTTGTAATGATTTGAGCACTTAGCCAAAGCTCATTTAGGCATACTTAGAAACCATCACAGGGTTTTTGTCTATTTTCTCTTTGAAAAGGAAAAAGTGTCCCCAAAAGTGTCCCATCTTTGAATCCAATGAGTGCTGTATACAAAAACAAGTAAGCACCAGTGATTTCATAACTAGGTACAAAGTTCTTTGGATTGTGGCCCATATGCATTACAAATATCATCTAACTCTTGAAAAATGACTTCTCCAAAGTAAGTCCAATAAGCATAGCTAGTATAATAGCTACACATAAACTCTGACAAAGATTGACAATGCACAGTGGTAGTCATACAAATAATGTCTCTAAAACTGATGGCATTGTCTTGCTTTTTGTGCTGGAATTTTTCAATAATCATTATCACAGATTAATTTGCATAATAAAACTGGGGATTTTGTTCTTTGAGACTCAATATATGTGTCCAAAGATTTCTGAATTAAGAGTGAGGACCTTTGACTTTTTCATTGGAACAGTAGATCTTGTTGCCTTCAACCCAAAGTGCTTTTTAAACTCTTACCAGTTTTCAAGAAAAGGTAGTGTATTGCAGGAGGGGTTGATGTCTAAGAAAACATCCACAGACCAGTTGCACCTAGAAGACTGAGTGCTCTAGTGTGTGGACAGTGTTGTTATGCATTGTCTTTCAGTATAATTTCAGTGGAACATTCAACCATGCTTTGAACCTGACTTTTTTTTAAAACTGATATCAAACATAAAATAATTACTGTTTTTACTAAAGACACTTCTTTAAATATTATTGAAAATATGAAATCAAGAGGTGGAACAGCATGTAGTTTCCAAACCCAATAAACTTGGCAAAATTAACATATGATTCCCAGTGTACTGAAGTTATTTTTAGAACTGGTCCTAGAGAAAAGTGTGGCTATACTAAATATAAGGTTTTTATTTTTCTTTGAATAATTACCTTTATACCCTTACCTGAAATATAACAGGCACTGAATGTTTTTTGTTCCTTCATATATTAAAATTATTTTCTTCATAAAATCTACTACTGTAGAAATAATTATCTCTATTCAAAAGGTACACTTGGGGGACAGATATATGATACACAATGTGAATGCAAATGTACTCTGTGTGTTTTTGTTTACCTATCACACATCCCAGCAGTACAAAAATCCTCTTTATTCAAATATGATAAATGTAATTAAAATAGCATTATAAATTAACTTGCATTCTTGTTTATATAACTATCATAGGAAATTTAAATAAAAAACAAAATATTCAGATTTGAAAATTAGATTTTCCCCTCCTGTCTTTCTGAATAGCAATGCAGTGATTCTGTCTAAGAGTTCACACATATTTGACAGAAAATTGCACAAGGTTTTACCATCACTTGTATCAGGTAAAAAATACTAAGACTCTTTGTATATTACAAGAGAAGTGGATGCAAGCCAAGGCTGTCATACAATCACAGGGAAGTAGGTTTATTTGTACATAGCACAAGTGGATGGGATACAGTGTGAACAAGGAATTTTCATATCTAGCAAATGAGGCCATGTACACAGAATATTTTTGCAAAAACATTCCAGCCACAAATTGCCAATAAACCTGTCATTTTGAACCTAGATGTAGAGTTTTATACAATTGTATGAATCCTAATTTAAATTATAAGGATATAACTAACTTCTTACTGCTGGTTGTTTGGTTAAAATTGTTTGAACAGCAGAGAAACAGAGCCATCTATTCAAGGGGAAATTGTTATGGGTGAGTGTGGGATGTAGCATTATTGAGAAATAATTACAGCAAATGAGACAAGCTAGGGAACAGATGAAAATGGGCATTTTTAGTGTTTGATGTGAAATCGTTTTATTGCACGTATTAAGGGATGTAGTGATGCATGGAAGCAACCTCATAGCGGACTATGGACAAATCATTTTGGATAATTCTGCTGTTAAATTATAAAAGATAAAGATGCACGATAATGTGCAGTTTTTATGTATGTACATAAAGCAAAATCCATCCCCCTCGATGGATTGTCACCTTGCCATGGTGAGGGGGCTTGCATGTTCCGATGAACCTGTGGGCACAACCACTGGAGTGATGCACTCCCAGGAGTGGCCGCAGGGGAGGTTCCAGACCAAGCACAATCCGAAGACCCAATAACCTCAACGGCGGAGCAGGCGGAGGATAACATGGTACATGTTACAACGGCTGTGAAGGCGGAAGAAGGCTGCAACAGACTGAGAAGCCACTGTCGTTGTGTTAACCACACCACTGCTGGAACCTCACTCTGTGAAGACTGTGTGTTGACCGGCCGTGCACCGACCTCCACACATTAAAAAAAATCACGCACAGGCGTCTTCCAACAAAAACAAACCTACAAAAGTCCCATGGCGATCAGCGAGTGGCGACGGGGGCAGGACTGTGAAATCTGGAAGCCCCTAGTCACAGACTGGCACATGGGCGGTGGATATGGACTCAGTCGTTCTACCTCAAGGACCGAGGCAGTTGAGTAGTCCGGCAGCTGTATCCATGACTGAGCAGCCCTTTTTAGGATCTGCTCTGCTCACCCCACACGGGGAAGGGGCTAGAAAAGGTGCCCTAAACATAGTCTGCCTCTCCTACCCTGACTGGACTGCCGCGTCCAGAGGGGTCACCACTCTGCGGCCAAAAAAGAAAAATGAACCTTGGAACATGGAACGTACGGACATTGTTAGATAACACTGACAGCGAACACCCCGAACGCAGGACTGCTCTCATTGCAAGGGAGCTGGGACGCTTCAAGATCGACATAGCAGCCCTTCAGGAGACCTGGAGAGCAGGAGAGTGGCAGCTGAAGGAAGAAAAGGGAGGCTACACCTTCTTCTGGAAGGGACTGCCTGAAGAGGAGCGAAGAATACACGGAGTTGGCTTTGCTATCAGAAACGACCTGGTGAAGCACCTGACTGAAGCACCCACTGGCATCAACGAACGACTTTCAACCCTCCGAATTAACCTTGCCAAAAACCAACAGGCAACCATCATATGCGCCTATGCACCAACTCTAGATGCTGACGAAGACATCAAGGAAAATTTTTACTGTCAGCTGGATACCATCCTATCGGAGATACCTAAGGAGGACAAAATCATCCTCCTGGGGGACTTTAATGCAAGAGTCGGAAGGGACTCTGACCTGTGGCCAGGGATCATAGGAAAAGACGGGGTCGGAAACAGCAACTCAAATGGCATCTTGCTTCTCACCAAATGCGGAGAGCACAACCTTGTCATCACCAACACGCTCTTCCGCCAGAAAAACAAGCTCAAGACATCATGGAAGCACCCTCGGTCAAAGCATTGGCACCTCCTGGACTATATTATCACACATGCCAGAGACCGCCGCGATGTGCTTCTCACAAGAGCCATGACAGGTACTGATGACTGCTGGACAGACCACAGGCTAATCCGATCCACGATGGCTATCAAGATCGTCCCCAAACGCAGACTCCAAGGAAGAAAAACAAGGCGCAAAATGAACACCCAAGCCCTTCAGGAGCCCTCCAAACGAGCCCTTCTCCAAACAACACTCAAAGATCATCTACCCACAGAACACCCCGAAAATGTTGAGGAACATTGGAACATTGGAACAAACTGAAGACCTCCATCATAACAGCCTGCGAAGAAAGCATTGGATACCTAACGACAAAGAGATCCAACAGCTGATTGATAACAAAAGGAAAGCCTTCCAAACATGGCAGAGAGACACCAACTGTGCTGCCAAGAAAAAGATCTATGCCAGTGCAAAAGCTGAGGTCCAAAGAAGGACCAGAGAACTCAAGAACATTTGGTGGACAAAGAAGGCTGAAGAAATCCAACACCTTGCAGATACCCATGACGCTCAGGGATTTTTCAAAGCCACAAAGATCATTTACGGACCAAGAAACCATGGCATACAGCCCCTACGCTCATCAGATGGAACCAAAATTCTGAAGGACAAAACATCAATTGCACTACGTTGGAAAGAGCACTACCAGAACCTGCTGAATCGCAGCTCCAATGTGGCTGAAGAGACCCTCTCACAAATCCCGCAACAACAAACCAGGGATGAGCTTGCAGCACTGCCTAGTTTGGAAGAAGTCAGCAATGCCATCAGCCAACAAAAAAACAACAAAGCTAGCGGACCTGATGGGATTTCTGCTGAAATCTTCAAAGAGGGTGGTCCTGAGCTGATACAACAACTCCACCAGCTCATTGAAAAGGTGTGGATGACCGAGAAAATCCCAGCTGACTTCAAGGATGCCACCATCATCACCCTTTTCAAGAAAGGGGACAGAACAGACTGAGGGAACTATCGTGGTATCTCCCTTCTAACCTCCGCTGGGAAAATCCTCGCAAGAATCCTTGCAAACCGCCTTCTCCCTGTCTCAGAAGACACCCTCCCAGAATCCCAGAATGGCTTCCGCCCCTCCAGAGGAACAGTGGACATGATCTTCACTGCTCGACAGCTACAAGAAAAATGCAGGGAACAAAACCAACCTCTGTACATGGCATTCATTGACCTTGCAAAGGCATTCGACACAGTGAATCGCAGCGCTCTCTGGACCATCCTCCAAAAAATCGGGTGCCCTGACAAATTTGTGAACATCCTGCGGCTCCTCCATGATGACATGATGGCAACAGTCTTGGACAGCAACGGCTCCCAAAGTGACCCATTTAAGGTGGAATCAGGTGTCAAGCAGGGATGTGTTATTGCCCCCACCTTATTTTCCATCTTCATCGCTATGATACTTCACCTTGTTGATGGGAAGCTTCCCACCGGAGTGGAAATCATCTATCGGACAGATGGCAAGCTATTTAACCTCAGCAGACTGAGAGCCAAAACCAAGGTCACCACAAAATCTGTTATAGAACTCCAATATGCTGATGACAACGTAGTCTGTGCGCATTCAGAAGAAGACCTACAAATTCTAAAAAAAAAAAAAAAAGAAGAAGAAGACCTACAAGCCACTCTAAACACCTTCACAGAAGCATACGAGAAGCTCGGCCTCTCACTGAACATCGAGAAAACCAAAGTGCTCTTCCAACAGGCACCAGCTAATCCCTCTGCAAAGCCAGGAATACAGCTTAACGGTGTAACATTAGAAAATGTTGACCATTTCCGCTACCTTGGTAGCCACCTCTCCACAAAAGTCAACATTGACACTGAAATACAACACCGCCTGAGCTCTGCGAGTGCAGCATTTTTCCGTATGAAGCAGAGAGTGTTTGATGACCGGGACATCCGTAGAGAGACCAAGGTGCTTGTTTATAAAGCCATTGTCCTCCCAACCCTGCTCTACGCCTGCGAAACGTGGACTGTGTACAGACGTCACACCAAACTCCTGGAGCGTTTCCATCAGCGTTGCCTCAGGAAAATCCTGCAAATCTCTTGGGAAGACAGGCGGACAAATGTCAGCGTGCTTGAGGAAGCAAAGACCACCAGCATTGAAGCAATGCTCTTACGCCATCAACTCCGCTGGACTGGCCACGTTGTCCGAATGCCCGATCACCGTCTCCCAAAGCAGCTCCTCTACTCTGAACTCAAGAATGGGAAACGGAATGTTGGTGGGCAGGAAAAGAGATTTAAAGATGGGCTCAAAGCCAACCTTAAAAACTGTGGCATAGACACTGAGAACTGGGAAGCCCTGGCCCTTGAGCGCTCTAATTGGAGGTCAGCTGTGACCAGCAGTGCTGCGGAGTTCGAAGAGGCACGAACGGAGGGCTTAAGGGAGAAACGTGCCAAGAGGAAGGAGCGTCAAGCTAACCCCGACCGGGACCGCCTTCCACCTGGAAACCGATGTCCTCACTGCGGGAGAATATGCGGGTCAAGAATCGGTCTCTTCAGTCACCTAAGAACACACGCCCAAGATACCAAGGTTGGAAGACTATTGTCCTCGAACGACGAGGGATCGCCTAAGTAAGTAAGTAAGTACATAAAGCAAAATTATCTTCATGTCATACTTTTTATAGTGTACTAGCTGTGCCTGGCCACACGTTGCTGTGGCGAAGTAAGGTGGTATGGGAAATAAAGTATTGAGGAATTGGTGGTAGTTAAGGTAAAGGGTAAAGGTTTTTCCCTGATATTAAGTTCAGTCGTGTCTGACTGTGGGGGTTGGTGGTCATGTCCATTTCTGAGCCGAAGAGGTGGTGTTGTCCCTAGACTCCTCCAAGGTCATGTGGCATGACTGCATGGAGTGTTGTTACCTTCTCGCTGGAGCAGTACCTATTCATCTACTCTCATTTGCATGTTTTTGAACTTTAGGGTTGGCAGAAGGTGGGGCTAATAGTGGGGGCTCTCTCCGCTCCCCCAATTCAAACCTGTGACCTTTCGGTCCAGAAGTTCAGCAGCTCAGCGCTTTAACACACTGCGCCATCAGAGGATATTATTTTCTAAAGCTTGTGAATATACAATATTTCTGATTGGGTTTTTTTTTGTCTGTTGGAGGCAAGTATGAATGCTGCAATTAGGGAACATGATTAGCATGTAATGGCCTTGCAGCTTTAAATCCTGGCTGTTTCCCACCTGAGTGAATTTTTTGTTGGGAGGTGTTAGCTGGCCCTGATTCTTTCCTGTGTGGAATTCCCCTGTTTTCTGAGTGTTGTTCTTTATTTAGTGTTCTGATTTTAGAGATTGTATTGTTGTGTTTTATTATACCACAGTAATTTTTATATATTCTGATTTTAGTGTTTTTGAATACTTGGAGCCAGATTGTATTTATTTTCACTGTTTACAGCAACCTAATAATAATAATAATAATAATAATAATAATAATAATAATAATAATAATAATAATAATAATAATAATGACTTTGGTAATGCACACTGCTTCACTCCTTTCTCAGCTTCCTTTCTGGAAGAATCCTTTCTTGGGAGGTGTTAGCTGGCCCTGATTGTTTTCTTTGTGGAATTCCCAATTTCCCTGCTTTCAGAGTGTTTTTCTTTATTTACTGTCCTGGTTTTAGAGATTATATTGTTTTGTATTATTCTACCACAGTAATTATTTCATATTACAGTAGAATCTCACTTATCCAACATTCGCTTATCCAATGTTTTGGATTATCCAACGCAGTCTGCCTTTTAGTAGTCAATGTTTTTGTAGTCAGTGTTTTAAATTCATTGTGATTTTTGGTGGTAACTTTGTAAATACAGTAATTACATAGCATTACTGAGTATGGAACTACTTTTTCTGTCAAATTGGTTGTATAACATGATGTTTTGGTGCTTAATTTGTATAATTATTACCTAATTTGATATTTGATCGGCTTTTCCTGAATCCCTTCTTATTATCCAACGTATTCAATTATCCAACGTTCTGCTGGCCTGTTTATGTTGGATAAGTGAGACTCTACTGTATATTTATAATCTTATATTATCTGTTTAGAACTGGATTATATGAGGCCCCTTCTACATGGCTGTATAAAATGCACACTGAAGTGGATTAAAAGGCAGTGTGGAGTCAAGATAATCCAGTTCAAAGCAGATAATATAAGATTATAAATGGGTTATTTAGCTGTGTGGAAGGGCCTTGAGTCTATACTGCCATATAATCCAGTTAAAATCTGATCATCTGTATTTTATAGGCAGTGTGGAAGAGGCCTAAGTGAGGCCTAACTCTGCCTGTCCCCTAGAGAGAGTGGATGGCTAGGAGACCAAGTGGGCAGAGCTTAGACTTCTAACTGGCAGCAATTGGATAAAAACAATTATTCCTCTCCCTCTAATTAGGACTTTATTTTTCTTTTCTTTTTGTTGTATGAACATAGAGGCATGGATGAGGGGTTGTGCTGTCAATTTTCAAGGTTGTGGGGTGTTTAGTTTTGTTGTTTTGTCCACTGCCGTGATTCCATCACTCTTTTATTTAGTTTGCTACTTGTAGAAAATTAAGCAAAATGGCATATAATATCAAAAATTGCAGGAGCACATGGTCGCTTATCCCTAAGGTTCCAACCACTTCAACTGCATTGATCAGGTCCTCCGCATTTGTTAGGATGAGATCAAGAGTAGCCCATCCCCTCATTGACTCTTCTTCCCATAAAATTGTAAGGCAAGTGAGGAATTTGTTGGATTTCCTACTTTTGACTGAGTTTGTTTTCCAGCAGATATCAGGATAGTTGAAATCGCCCATGACTACTATATCTCTTCTTTGTTTTGTCAATTGCTGACAGAAGGCTTCATCGAGTTCTTAATCCTGGCACAGAGGTCTGTAGTAGACACCCACGACAAGATCTTTTTGAGTCCCGGTTCCCTTGATTCTTACTCAGATGGTTTCAAGCTGGTTTCCCAGATTGCAGTCTTGCATCTCTTCTGCAACGTAATTGTTTTTGACGTATATGGCTACTCCCCCTCCTTTTCCCTTTGTTCTGTCCCCCTATTGCTGTTCCCACTCACCTGTCTGCATAGGTGCATAAACAGCTGACCAGCAATATTTTGACATTTTCAAAGGAACTCCGCATATACAACTCTAATTCCTTTGTAATAGCACATGTATCCATTTCTGTCTTGAGATGTGTAAAGTCAGTGCTGCAAGGAGCTCTCCCTAAATACATTGGACACTTAGGAGAAACATGTTTATGTGAATTGTGCCTCACTACAGTTTTAGAGTCCTTGTTAGCATCATGGTCAAAAGTTATTATCTGTCCAGTAGCGTGAAAGTGTTAACTCTGGCCCCTTCCACACTACCCTATATCCCAGGATCTGATCCCAGATTATCTGGCAGTTTAGACTCATATAATCCAGTTCAAAGCAGATAATCTGGGCTCAGATCCTAGCCTATAGAGCAGTGTAGATCCAACCTCTATTGTCTCGTTGAATATTTTTCTCTCTTTTTTTGGTGTAGTTTAGGCTGAGAAGGCTGAGAACCAACTGGGGAAGTGAACTTTTATCTTTTGCTAACTCAATTATACATTTCTCCTAGCTTTTAAAGGGAGATGGAACATGCCTGTGTACTTTATATGTTTGATGTTTAGCCTGACAAAGAGAAGGTTGAGAGGAGACAGGATAGCCATATTTAAATATCTGAAAGCCTGCCATAAGGAAGAGAAAGCAGGCTTGTTTTCTTCTTCTTTGGAGACTAGGGCCCCTTCTACACAGCTGTATAAAATCCAGATTATCTGCTTTGAACTGGATTGACTGCCAGCGTAGACTCAGATAATCCAATTCAAAGCAGATAATGAGGATTATCTGCCTCGATATTCTGGGTTATATGGCAGTATAGAAGAGCCCAAGGAGCAATGGGTTCAAATTACAGGAAAGGAGATTTCACCTAAACATTAGGAAGAACTTTCTGACTGTAAGAGCTGTCAAGCAGTGGAACTCATGGTCTCAGAGTCTGGTGGAGGCTCACTGCCTCGGAGTCTGTTGGTTGGGATTGGGGGGAATGTGTGTTTTAAAGGCCATTTTTGTGTATTTACTGTATTTTTTTTCACACTGTTCCTATTTAATTGTTTTTGATTTTCATATTACACCTTTTAAACTTGTTTAGTGTGGAGTGTTAGCTGCTTTGAGTACCCACAGGGAAAAAGACAGGATATAAATAAAGATAATAATAATAAGTTACCCTAAAATTTGTTTAGGGGCGGTTCTACCACTGGCTGTGAGAGGATGCTGGACCCTCTTAGTGAAAGGGCTGTAATGCAGTAGTGTACCATCTACTGCATCATTCATTGTCTATAAAACCGATGCTGTCGCAATAACACACGACAGTTTTTGGCATCAAAAGAAGGTTTAGAGGGGCCAGAACTATACCCAGGTCTGGCACTACATGTATGCTTTAGAGATAGCAACAGTCTACTGACACTTTGAAGCCCAAAGGTTTTATTTGGCATAAGATTTCACAGACTACAGTCCACAATAACATATGCCAGGTTATAAAAAGTTGTTAACCTTTAGGGTGCCATGAAATTCTTAGTCAGTTGCAGAAGCAACAAGAACAAACATAGCTACCTTCTTGAACGTTTATGCCACAGGAAAAAAATAACACATCTCCAGTCCTTGCATTAGAATTGTTCAGCTAGAAGAAATGGGTTTTAGTTGTCTTTTTGTCAATATGAATGAAAACTAATCCTGTAATTATCATTTAAATGTTGCATAATCTGAATTTATTGTTGTCAAGTTGCTTTTTATTCACATAGGAGAAGGGCATTTCACAATATAACTGAAGGTGTTCAGGAAGAAGAGGATGAAATTTAAATTTGATGGAATGACTCACTGATTATTGCAAGGCATACTGCAGAACACACATATTCTGAGCGGTTCAGATCAATAAGGATATGAGAATGTCAGAGTTGTACTCTGAAGAAATGAAGGCCAAGCAATAATAAGGGAAAAAATCTGAGAAAAATGATGCCCTTCTCTTCCTATTTTTCCTTCCTATTTTTAAATAAAATATTTATTTATTTGCCCCTATTTTCTCAAATGGTGAACATCTGAAATGCTGTCTCCAATGCCAGGTTAATGTGTAATAATTATTTGAATAAAACTAAGAGTTTATATTTTTATATTTTGTAAATATGTTATATATTAAATTATTTCATTATACTTGATATTTTATATATTCTTAAAGTACAGGTGTATGCATGTCTGCTCAAAAATAACCCTCCCTGTATTGAGTGGAAATTTCTTTCAAATAAATGTATATCAAATTGCAGTCCTAAAAAGTAAAATATTATTATTTAAAATGAGAAAGTTCTCTGCATCTTACCTTGTAGGATTTATAAAGCTCGCTTACAGCATTTCTATAGATGTCCAAAACCCATGATGACTTGCCCATTAACCTGAGGCGTCCAAACAATGCCTCAAATTAATCCAGATTAATCTGAAGTAAACTGGAATTTCCTAATTTACTCCAGATTAATAAACACCTGGAAAAATCCAGACCATACTCCAGGTGTTGGGCCTTTGTGAATTTACTCTCGGGACTGCCTTCTGCGATCCCAGGGGGTCAATCCCCATTGTCATCCCAGTTCTTCAGACTTTTAAATTATTATTATTATTAACTACATTTCTATACCGCTTTTCTCATCCCTGGGGGGGACTCAAAGCGGTTTACAACATAATAAATGGCAACATTCAATGCCTTACATATATATAAAAATATATCACATATCTAAATCAAAAACATACAACTGTAGATTAAAACCATTAAAACTATAGAACATCACACAGGAGCTGGTTGTCACCCCCACCCTTCCCTCCCAGACACCTGTTTTCCCCCTAAACTTACCGGGATGGGGTGGGGGGTGTCTGGCTGTATTTTTAGGCCCTTTGGAGAAAGCTTCTGACATGTCAAAAGAACGTGTCGGGAACTTTAGACACAGGAGGTGGGAAATCCCCCCTCCCCTCTCCAAAGCTTCTGACACATCAAAATTAGGGGCCTGAAGATGTAGTTGATTGGGAAAATGTAGGGCTGGGGGATGGCATGGGCCCCCATGGGGGAGAAGAGCGGTATATTAAATAAATAAATAAATAAATAAATAAATAAATAACACTACCCTCCCCAGGGTGTGGGATCTAAAATCCTAGTTCCTCTTGGGGTTTGGGCCTGTGTGGAAGGGCCCTTATACAAATAAAAACAATTGCCCATTTGCATGTCCAGCATTGAAATAACCCGTCCATACAATAGCATTTGGGTTGAAAGGGCAACTTTGGGCCTTTCCACACAGCCATATAATTCAGAATATCAAGGCAGAAAATCCCATGATATCTGCTCTGAACTGGGTTGTCTGAATCCACACTGCCTATATTCCAGTTCAAAGCAGATAATGTGGGATTTTATTCAGCTGTGTGGAAGGGGCCTCTATGGGCATCTCCAAATTCTCTTTTCTGCCATCAATCATCTGCCAGTTGTGGAGACTAAAGATAGGTGTGTTGGGCTTTGTCAGGAGAGTTGTCTTCTCCATAAAGAAGATGCAGGAGAGAGGGGAGGAAAAAAAAGATAAAATGGGGAGATGGGAAACATTCCTACTCATTCACATCCATCCTGGACAGCATTAGTTGGTAAGGACCATTTCATCCATAAAAAACCTCTCCTCTACCTGATACTTTAAATCTATGCTACCTGGCTGCAATCCTAAATATACCCTGTTAGACAGCAAGCATCATTGAATGCAGTGTAACATACCTCAGCGTAAATAAGCATTGAATTGTTCTGGTCAGATTTCTAATGCAATGAGAGTAATGGCATCTAGCTTTAGTTGGCAGAGAAATTATAGCATCTAGCCAAAGTTGGCAGTGAAATAGGGGCTTAAAATGTATTAGATTAGAGAGCCACTCTTTTTCTATACAAAGAAGCAAAAAGAGTGAAATTAGCAATGATCTAGCCATTAATGATGAAAGATCTGCATGCAGGGGTGCTTTTAAAGGAACAGGATCGCTCATCTTTAGAAACCTACATGTGACCTTAGAAAATTTCCATTCTCTCAGCCTCAGAGGAAAGCACTGGCAAATCTCATCTGAACACATCTTGCCAAGAAAACACTGGGATAGATTTACCTTAGGGCCATCATAAGTTAGGAACAATTTGAAAGCACAGAACAACAACAAACCATATTAAAGCATCTAGCTAGGGCAGGGACAATACACTATACTGAGTCAGTGTGAATTATCATATAGTGTCTTAATGTGTGTGTTTCTTCAAGTTAGATGTCTACCAATGGTGACCCAATGAATTTCATAGGACCCTTTTTGTCGAGGATTACTCAAAGGTGGTTTTGCCAGATATTTCTTTTGAAATCTAGTCTACAACACATGGTATTTGTTGGCAGACTCCCATCCAGTACTAACAAGAACAAACCCTGCTCAATTTCCAAGATCAGACAGGTCCTTTAGGGCAGGGGTTCTCAAACTTTTAAAGCTGTGGAGCCGTTTTTGAAGGAAAAATTTCTCATTGAGCTCCAAGAAACTTTTGGACACATGGACCACATTGTGTTTTTAAAATTGACAGATGGGCCAGGCCAGTGGTAGATGAATGGAGAATGTCTGTGTGAAGTAATTAAAAAAATCATGAAGAACATTTTTAACCAATATAAACTTAACAGTAGTTCAGTGGAAGATCCCAGGGGTCATCCTTTGTAATTGTTGTTGTTGTTGTTGTTGTTGTTGTTGTTGTTGTTGTTGTTGTTGTTATAGAAGCAGCCCTAGGGGCCACTCAGTCCAACCTGTTTCTGCCATGCAGTAAAAGCACAAATCAAAGCACCTCCAACAGATGACCATCCAGCCTTTAAAAATATTTATTTATTTACAGTATTTATATTCCGCCCTTCTCACTCAGAACGGATCACATTGTACACATACAAGCAAACATTCAATGCCATATGAACATAGAGACAGAGACAGACACAGAAGCAATTTAACCTTCTCCAGCTTCCAGCTTCCTGAGGGTATGCTTGATTCCAACCACAGGGGGAGCAACTGCTTTATCATCCACTGTGATGCCAACTTCCTCATTCCAGACACTGCTCATAGTAATAATAATAGGAGCAACTCCAAGGGCCACCTGGTCCAACCTGTTTCTGCCTTGCAGTAAAAGCACAAATCAACACACCCCTAACAGATGACCATCCAGCATTTGAAATAATATAATAATAATAATACATTGCTATTATTATTAATTAATATATTACACAGTCCTAAATGCTTGGGAAGTGTTTGACTTATGATTTTGTGATATGAAATCCAGCATATATATATATATTGTTTGCTGTGTCATACTATGGCGTTGTGTCAATAATAATAATCTATATATATAAAAGAGTGATGGCATCAGGGCAGCGAACAAATCAACAAAACTACAGGCCCCCCAACCTCGAAATTTGACAACACAACCCATCATCCACGGCTCTAGGTTGATACAACAAAAATAAAATAAAAATAAAATCCTAATTACAGGGAGAGGAATAAAAATTTTTTTCCAATTGCTGCCAGTTAGAAGGCTAAGCTCCGCCCACTTGGTCTCCTAGCAACCTACTCAGCCCAGGAGACAGGCACAGTTAGGCCTCACTTAGGCCTCTTCCACAGATTATCAGATTTTAACTGGATTATATGGCAGTGTAGACTCAAGGCCCTTCCACACAGCTATATAACCCATTTATAATCTTATATTATCTGCTTTGAACTGGATTATCTTGACTCCACACTGCCTTTTAATCCACTTCAGTGTGCATTTTATACAGCTGTGTAGAAGGGGCCTCATATAATCCAGTTCTAAGCAGATAATATAAGATTATAAATATACAGTAGAGTCTCACTTATCCAACATAAACAGGCCAGCAGAACGTTGGATAAGTGAATATGTTGGATAATAAGAAGGGATTCAGAAAAAGCCGATTAAACATCAAATTAGGTCATCATTATACAAATTAAGCATCAAAACATCATGTTATACAACAAATTTGACAGAAAAAGTAGTTTCATGCACAGTTATTTTATGTAGTAATTACTGTATTTACAAATACCACCAAAATTTCACAATGAATTTAAAACACTGACTACAAAAAATTGACTACTAAAAGGCAGACTGCGTTGGATAATCCAGAACATTGGATAAGCGAATGTTGGATAAGTGAGATTCTACTGTAATATGAAATAATTACTGTGGTAGAATAATACAGAACAATATAATCTCTAAAACCAGGACAGCAAATAAAGAACAACACTCTGAAAGCAGGGAAATTGGGAATTCCACAAAGGAAACAATCAGGGCCAGCTAACATCTTCCAAGAAAGGATTCTTCCAGAAAGGAAGCTGAGAAGGGAGTGAAGAAGTGTGTATTACCAAAGTCATTATTATTACTATCATTACTATTACTATTATTATTATTGTGTTGCTGTGAACTGTGAAAATGAATACAATCTGGCTCCAAATATTCAAAAACACTAAAATCAGAATATATAAAAATTACTGTGGTATAATAAAACACAACAATACAATCTCTAAAATCAGAACACTAAATAAAGAACAACACTCTGAAAACAGGGGAATTCCACACAGGAAAGAATCAGGGCCAGCTAACACCTCCCAACAAAGTATTCCCATCATCAAAGTCTGGCAAGTCCTCTGTTTTCTCAGGGCCACAGACAGTAGAAGCACATAAAATATCGCAAACAACACCACTCTGAAAACAAGGGAATGCCAGACAGGAAACAATCAGGGCCAGCTAACACCTCCCAACAAAAAATTAACTCAGGGAGGAAACAGCCAGGCTTTAAAGTTGCAAGGCCATTACATGCTAATCATTTTGGCTAATTGCACCATTCATACTTGCCTCCAACCGACAAAAAAAATCAGAAATATTGTATATTCACAACCTTTAGGAAATAATATCCCAATTGTGCAGTGTGTTAAAGCGCTAAGCTGCTGAACTTCTGCACCAAAAGGCCACAGGTTTGAATTGGGGGAGTGGAGAGAGCCCCCACTGTTAGCCCCACCTTCTGCCAACTGAGAAGTTCAAAACATGCAAATAAGAGTAGATGAATAGGTACTGCTCCGGCGGGAAGGTAACGGTGCTCCATACAGTCATGCCGGCTACATGACCTTGGAGGAGTCTACGGACAACACTGGCTCTTCAGCTTAGAAATGGAGATGAGCACCAACCCCCAGAGTCAGACACGACTGGACTTAATGTCAGGGGGAAACCTTTACCCTTTACCTTAACTACCACCAATTCCTCAATACTTTATTTCCCATACCACCATACTTCACCACAGCAATGCGTGGCCGGGCACAGCTAGTAATAATAATAATAATAGGAGCAACTTCAGGGGCCACCCAGTCCAACCTATTTCTGCCAAGGACAGGATGGGAAGAATTTTGCATAGGGCTAGATAGGTCAGTAATGGTCCTTGGTAGTTCCCCTGAAAATGCTCAGGAACCTACTGAGACATATTTCACATAACCTATGCCCTTACTCAAGCATTTTGAGAAAACAACAGTTTCTGAGAGGTCTTTAAAGGCAGCCTCACATATTATATGTTGGAGAGGAACTCTGCTTTATGTTCCTGTTATGGCAGTACCTTGGGAAGAGTCCAAAACATCACCCAGTCAGATATTCTAGCTTGCATTTCAGTTTTTCCAGCCTTATGAAGTGAACAAGATGCTTGAGTGAGAGTCGCACTACATGTATGTACATTGTGTGTTTGCAAAGGGAGCCAAAGGAAGGAGTAGGATGGAAATGAGACCAATTGGTTAAGATGGTTGATTTCAAGAATCAAGGAAGAGCTGCACATCAAAGGTACACAGTGAGGGAGAAATAGGAGAGAAGGGAATGTGTGGTTGAGTGCAAAAAGCAAGAGAGGGATGTATTTTGAAGATACAAAGTGAGGCAAGGGAATGATTAGAGGAGAAGGAAAAGGAAAGTGGGTGGTTGAAGTGGTGGAGTGCAAGAGGGGGGCACATTTTGAGGATGTGATATGAGATAAAGGAGGGAGTGAATGTAAGTAGTGAGGGTAGAAGGAATGAATAGCATGATCAGTGGAGTACAAGACAGGAAGGAGCACATTGTGAAGGGAGGGAGCAGGAGACCAGGGGAACTTAGCAGTGCAAGCCATAGAGTGGAAGAGGATTAGTGCAAGGGATCAGGGTGAGGCAAAGGTTAGTGAAAGAGTCCAAGAGAAAGGAAGAGATATATTGTAAGGGCATAAGGTGAAGCAAAGTAGAAAAGCGGGAAAAATGAGTGGCATGAGTGATGAAGTGCAGGAAGAAAAGAAGGGCTGTCTGTGAGTGGAAAGGTAGGAAGAGTGAGTGGTGCAAACAGCAGATTGTAGGACAAAAGAGGCTATATGTGATTTGTTTGCTGAAAGGTAGTGGTGGCCCAAGGTCACATGGCAAATTCCATGACCAAGTAGAGCTCTCTCAAAATATTTGTAACTGACAGAAAAGGGTATGAAGTTTGAAACAGGGTGAAATTAAAAATGTGACAATTAATATGCTAAATTTGTTTAATTAGATGCAAAATAATAGAATAATTTGTGTAACATTCAAATTAGATACACAAATTTTCAAAAGTAGAATAGGGTGAACCTAAAGAGCTTGTAGTTAAAAGTCTGTAGGGCATCACCTGTCTGGAAATGGTCCCTCGGTCATCTGTTCACCACTGCTTCCCATCTCAAACATGAGATCGGGGAACATGGCCGGGAATTAGCAGAGAAGGGCAGAATTGTGGCCCTTCTCTTGGTTTTTTAATATTTGCTTGATTTTTATTTATTTATTTATTTATTTATTTATTTCTCACATTTATATCCCAAAGGGACTCAGGGCAGCTTACAACAACGGCAACAATTTGATGAATATTTTTTCGAAATATTGAACAGTCCAAAAAGCCATTGAGGCTTTCAGTTTTTGACTAGAATTCTAAAAAATCAGAATAGTTGTTTTGGAAGCGCCTGGGAGGTGTTCACAGTCCCAACAGTAACATTTTAATGATGTAAATGTTTGAATTTGTTAGGGCTTGCATGACCAACCAACTATGTTTCTTGGTCTCTAGGAGTTTTTTCTGTTGTTTATTTATAACTTACGAAAGTAATGTAATCTTCATGGTTTTATATAATGTGATTTTAGTGAAAGTAGATCATACTTTAAGATAATATTTTCTTGTCCTTCCATATTCAGTAACATCACTAAGTGGTTGCACAATAGTTTTAAAATGTAATATAGATGTTAAAATACTATGTAAATTAATGCTCGCAAGCAAATCTGTTTGTGTTTCCTTTTAAGATGTTCACTTTACTCCAGCAATTCCTACCCCCTGCCCACACTTTATAGTAGTTCTTCCCCATAATTCCTCATCTATTTCTAGCATTACCAGAGGATTGTATAAACAAGAGCCATAGTAACCATTGTAAGACTTTAAACAAAGCGGAATATTAGCATAGCAGACATTGGTTATTGTTTAGTATTATTAGAGTAACAATGTTTTTTTCTGCAGGAGAGTCAGATAATTTGCCATTATAAAATACTGCCTCTTGTCATACTTAACTTCCCTCCCCCCCTCCAAAAATATGGATATATCAAAAAAAATAAAAATAAAACTGAGATAATCCTGACTTGGATGTAATTTTATTTTAACTTTATGATTGCAAACAAAGAAAACAATTACTCTTATTTCAGTCTGCCAGGCTGATTGGGAACATGCATCCAGGAAAGCAACCTTAGCAGTACCAGATCAGGATCAGATTACTTGAATGTGATTTCCAAGTAAAGCATTATCTTGGAGATGAGTTTTACTGAAAACACTTCCACAGTAATGAGATTGCTCAAGACAAGTAGCTGATCATAATTACATTACCCACTAGCCATTAGTGGGTGCTAGATTATTGACTAGCTATTAGGAAAATAAAAATATTAACCCCAGATCATTTACTTAATTTTGTAGTAGCTGATGAAGTCATTAAAATAATTCAAGATTTTTGATATGTTGGCTCAGTCATTAATCAGAATGGAGACTATAGTCAAGAAATCAGAAGACTAACTATGAAGGATCTAGGCAAGATCATGAATAATAAAGTTAGGATTGCCCATGCTAGCTGTTCCCAAAGTGTGCTCCGTGGAGCCCTTGGGGCTCTGCAAAGAATTCTGAGGGGCTCTGAGCTTTCCTCCTTCTCCCCCTCCTCTCCCTACAAGCTTTCCCTCCTTTTTTCCTGCTTTTCCCGCTCCCCCACCTCCCTCAAAAAAATTCCTTTTCCCTTGGCCCCTTGCCAACAAAAACCTGCTTTCCTGGCCTCCCTCATCCCCAAATGTATTTTTCCTCACTTCCCCCGCCCCAAAAGCCTTTTTTCCTCACGTCCATCACCTAGATCCCCCCCCCCCCGCCACCTTGCTTGCTTCCAAAACCCTGTTCCCCTCACACCACTTAGGGGGGCTTTGATTGTGCTTTTCCTGCATGGCAGGAGAGGGTTGAACTGTACGGACTCTGAGGTCTTCCACTGAAATACTGTTAAGTTTATGTTGGTCAAAAAGTTTGCATATTCCCGATATAGTTACATCTATATATATAAAAGAGTGATGGCATCACGGCAATTCACAAAACAACAAAAGTACAGGCCCCCCAACCTCAAAATTTGACAACACAACCCATCATCCACGCCTCAAGGTTGATACAACAAAAAGAAAAGAAAAATAAAGTCCTAATTAGAGGGAGAGCAATAATTTTTTTATCCAATTGCTGCCAGTTTAGAGGGCTAATCTCTGCCCACTTGGTTGCCTAGCAACCAAGGGACAGCCAGGTTTCAGTTAGGGGACAGGCAGATTTAGGCCTCACTTAGACTTCTTCCACAGATTATCTAATTTGCACTGGATTATATGGCAGTGTAGACTCAAGGCCCTTCCACACAGCTATATAACCCATTTATAATCTTATATTATCTGCTTTGCACTGGATTATCTTGACTCCACACTACCATATAATCCACTTCAGTGTGCATTTTATACAGCTGTGGAGAAGGGGCCTTAGATAATCCAGTTTTGAGCAGATAATATAAGATTAGAAATATACAGTAGACTCTCACTTATCCAACGTAAACAGGCCGGCAGGATAAGTGAATATGTTGGATAATAAGAAGGGATTCAGGAAAAGCCAATTAAACATCAAATTAGGTAATCGTTATACAAATTAAGCACCAAAACATCATATTATACAACAAATTTGACAGAAAAAGTAGTTCCATGCGCAGTAATGCTATGTAGTATTTATAGTAGAGTCTCACTTATCCAACACTTGCTTATCCAACGTTCTGGATTATCCAACGCATTTTTGTAGTCAATGCTTTCAATATATCGTGATATTTTGGTGTTAAATTCATAAATACAGTAATTACTATATAGCATTACTGTGTACTGAACTACTTTTTCTGACAAATTTGTTGTCTAACATGATGTTTTGGTGCTTAATTTGTAAAATCATAACTTAATTTGATGTTTAATAGGGTTATCCTTAATTCCTCATTATCCAACATATTCGCTTATCCAACGTTCTGCCAGCCCGTTTATGTTGGATAAGTGAGACTCTACTGTATTGTATTTACAAATTTACCACTAAAATATCACAATGAATTTAAAACACTGACTACAAAAGCATTGATTATGAAAAGGCAGACTGCGTTGGATAATCCAGAACATTGTATAAGCGAATGTTGGATAAGTGAGATTCTTCTTTAATATGAAATAATTACTGGGATAGAATAATGCAGAACAATATAATCTCTCAAACCAGGACAGTAAATAAACAGGGGAATTCCACACAGGAAACAATCAGGGCCAGCTAACACCTCCCAACAAAGTATTCCCATCATCAAAGTCTGGCAAATCCTGTTTTCTCAGGGCCACAGACAGTAAAGGCACATAAAATATCGCAAACAACATCACTCTGAAAACAAGGGTATTCCAGACAGGAAACAATCAGGGCCAGCTAACACCTCCCAACAAAGTATTCCCATCATCAAAGTCTGGAAAATCCTCTGTTTTCTCAGGGCCATAGACAGTAGAAGGACATAAAATATTGCAAACAACACCACTCTGAAAACAAGGGAATTCCAGACAGGAAACAAACAGGGCCAGCTAACACCTCCCAACAAAAAATTCACTCAGGGAGGAAACAGCCAGGCTTTAAAGCTGCAAGGCCATTACATCCTAATCTTTTTTCCTAATTGCAGCATTCATACTTGCCTCCAACAAACAAAAAAAACCAATCAGAAATATTGTATATTCACAACCTTTAGGAAATAATATCCCCTGATGGCGCAGCGTGTTAAAGCGCTGAGCTGCTGAACTTCTGGACCGAAAGGCCACAGGTTTGAATTGGGGGAGCGGAGAGAGCCCCCACTGTTAGCTCCAGCTTCTGCCAACCCAGAAGTTCGAAAACATGCAAATGTGAGTGCATCAATAGGTACTGCTCCGGCGGGAAGGTAACGCCGCTCCATGTAGTCATCCCACATGACCTTGGAGGAGTCTATGGACAACGCCGGCTCTTTGGCTTAGAAATGGAGATGAGCACCAACCTCCAGAGTCAGACACGACTGGACTTAATGTCTGGGGAAAACCTTTACCCTTGACCTTAACTACCACCAATTCCTCAATACTTTATTTCCCATACCACCATACTTCGCCACAGCAACGCGTGGCCGGGCACAGCTAGTTATTTATAATATAATATATGCTGCTGCTCAGTTGTTTAGTCATCTCCGACTCTTTGTGACCTCATGGACCAGTCCACGGCAGAACTCCCTGTCGGCCGTCACCGCCCCCAGTTCCTTCAAGGTCAAGCCAGTCACTTCAAGGATACTGCCCATCCATCTTGCCCTTGGTCGGCCTCTCTTCCTTTTTCCTTCCATTTTCCCTAGCATCGTGATCTTTTCCAAGCTTTGCTGTCTCCTCATGATGTGGCCAAAATACTTCAGCTTTGCCTCTAATATCCTTCCCTCCAGTGAGCAACCAGGCATTATTTCCTGGAGGATGGACTGGTTGGATCTTCTTGCGGTCCAAGGCACTCTCAGGATTTTCCTCCAGCACCAAAGTTCAAAAGCACCTATCTTCCTTCACTCAGCCTTCCTCATGGTCCAGCTCTTGCATCCATAGGTTACTATGGGGAATACAATTGCTTTGACAATGCGGACCTTCGTTGCCAGTGTGATGTCTCTGCTCTTCACTATTTTGTCAAGGTTGACCATTGCTCTCCTCCCAAGAAGTAAACATCTTCTGATTTCCTGGCTGCAGTCTGCATCTGCAGTGATCTTCGCGCCTAGAAATATAAAATCTGTCACTGCCTCCACATTTTCTCCCTCTATTTGCCAGTTATCAATAGTTGTAGTTGCCATGATCTTGGTTTTCTTGACGTTTAACTGCAACCCAGCTTTTGCACTTTCTTCTTTCACTTTGGTGATAAGGCTCCTCAGCTCCTCCTCGCTTTTGGCCATCAGAGTGGTATCATCTGCATTCCTAAGGTTGTTAATGTTTCTTCCAGCAATTTTAACTCCAGCCTTGGATTTCTCAAGCCCCGCATGTCGCATGATGTGTTCTGCGTACAAGTTGAATAGGGAGGGTGAAAGTATGCAGCCCTGTCGCACTCCTTTCCCAATCTTGAACCAGTCTGTTGTTCCGTGATCTGTTCTTACTGTGGCTACTTGATCCTTATACAGATTTCTCAGGAGACAGACAAGGTGACTTGGTATCCCCATACCACCAAGCACATGCCATAGTTTATTATGATCCACACAGTCAAAGGCTTTAGAATAGTTAATAAAGCAGAAGTAGATGTTTTTCTGAAACTCCCTGGCTTCCTCCATTATCCAGCGGATATTGGCTATTTGGTCTCTGGTTCCTCTGCCTTTTCTGGACCCAGCTTGGACATCTGGCAACTCTCGCGCCATATATTGCTGGAGTCTGCCTGGTAGGACCTTGAGCATTACCTTACTAGCATGGGAAATAAGTGCCACTGTACGAAAGTTTGAGCATTCTTTAGCGTTTCCCTTTTTTGATATGGGGATATAAATTTGTGATGACTCATGGGCCTTGTAGTCCTGTTCCTAGTACTATTGTGGCAGACGAAGAGGAAAACATGGGATTTTCGCTGGTTCAGCCAGAGCCGGAGCCTCTCCACCTGGAGGATGTTTGCCCTCAAGAATTCAGCCAAACAGGCCTTGGGCAGAACTCCCCCCCGTTTTCCCGGAGGGACAATTATACTAGAGATAGAGGAGTCAGAGAGGCTAATCGCCGGAGCCTGAGAATCGCTGCCAAACAACTAGCTGATTAGGTCTGCTTCCCTTGGGAAATTCTAAGGAGTCATGCATCTGGACAGAGTTGGGTTTCGCTTCTCGTTCTCTAGGGAAAGTGTTCTGTTGGCGGGAAAACGAGACCCAATATAGGTGTTTGTCGCAAGGGGAACTTTGCGGAGTCAATTGATCAGCTTGAGGAGAGAGATCGTGTGTGGACTTCGTAACCCCAGTTCCTTGCTTCCCGGATCAAGTTTCAAGCCTGCCTTGTTTCACGTTTTGCCACGGACTTTGTTTCATGCTTCATGTTTGCCTCGTTTCAAGTCTTTGATCTAGCCAAGAATCAAGTTTATTTTCCAGCCTTGTTGTCAAGCTACATTGGACTTTAAAGACTCTGTCATTTCCCCACACTATTGCTTGGCAAAGTGTGTGTTTCGGTCAAGTGGATTAAAACTTTGAACTCTAATATCTTATATTGGACAATACATTTCTGGACTATATTTGACCTCATCTGAAAGGTCTGCTTCTGAACTATATTCTTCACTTGTTTTTATTGTTTTTATATATTTCTTTAATAAAGATATTAGATAGAGTCTGGCCTCTGCGCATGGTTATTGGTGTTCTGCAGCCTGGGTCCTGACAAAATTGATTTTTTCCATTCTGATGGCCAATATTGTGTTTTCCATATTTGCTGGCATATGGTATGCATCACTTTGATAGCATCACCTTCCAAGATTTTAAACAGCTCAGCTGGGATCCCGTCGTCTCCTGCTGCCTTGTTGTTAGCAATGCTTCTTAAGGCCCATTCAACCTCACTCCTCAGGATGTCTGGTTCTAATTCACTCCCCACACCGTCAAAGCTATCCTCTATATTATTATCCTTCCTATACAGATCTTCTGTATATTCTCGCCACTTATTCTTGATCTCTTCAGCTTCTGTTAGGTCCCTGCCATCTTTGTTTTTGATCATGCCGATTTTTGCCTGAAATTTGCCTCCGATGTTTCTGATTTTCTGGAAGAGATCTCTTGTCCTTCCTATCCTATTGTCTTCTTCCACTTCCATGCATTGCTTGTTTAAAAATAGTTCCTTGTCTCTCCTGGCTAACCTCTGGAATTGTGCATTTAATTGGGTGTATCTCCCCCTATGTGCATTTAATTGTGCATTTAATTGAGCGTATCTCCCCCTATCACTATTTCCTTTCGCCTTCCTTCTTTCTTGTGCTACTTCCAGGGTCTCAACAGACAACCATCTTGCCTTCCTGGTTTTCTTTTTCTTTGGGACGTACTTTGTTGCTGCCTCCTGAACAATGTTGTGGACTTCTGTCCATAATTCTCCTGGGACTCTATTTATTAAATCTAGTCCCTGAAATCTATTCTTCACCTCCACTGCATATTCACTGGGAATATTTGTGAGATCATATCTAATTGGTCTGTGTATTTTCCTCATTCTCTTTAGTCTGATTCTAAATTTTGTAATAAGAAGTTTGTGATCTGAACTACAGTCAGCTCCAGGTCTTATTTTCACCGACTGGATGGATGTCCGCCACCTTTGGCTGCAAAGGATGTAGTCAATCTGATTTCGATGTTGACCATCTGGTGAAGTCCATGTGTAAAGCCATCTTTTAGGTTGTTGGAAGAGAGTGTTTGTTATGCACATTGAGTTTTCCTGGCAAAATTCTATCAGCCTACGTCCTGCTTCATTTTGTTGTCCCAGACCATGCTTGCCTGCGATCCCGGTTATAATTTGACTGCCCACCTTAGCATTCCAATCTCCTGTAATGAGAATAATGTCTCTTTTTGGTGTTTTATCCACTAAGTGCTGCAGATCCTCATAGAACTTATCTAATTCTGCTTCTTCAGCAGCTGTAGTTGGGGCGTATGTTTGGATCACTGTGATGTTAAATGGCTTGCCTTTAACTCGAATTGAGATCATTCTATCATTTTTTGGGTTGTCTCCAAACATTGCTTTCGCAACTTTATTATTAACTATGAAGGCTACTCCATTTCTTCGGTGTTCCTCTTGTCCGCAGTAGTAGATCTGGTGGTCATCTTTTGTGAAGTGGCCCATTCCAGTCCATTTCAGTTCACTGACTCCCAGAATGTCTATCTTTAATCTTGACATCTCACCAATAACCACATCTAGTTTGCCCTGGCTCATAGATCTTACATTCCAGGTTCCTATAGTGTGTTGATCTCTAGAACATCAGATTCGTCCTTCACCTCTAGCACCATCTGCCGTTAGCCTTCCTTTCGGCTTTGAGCTAACGGCGTCATCACATCTGGGGCTACTTGAACTAGTCCTCTGCTCCTCCCCAGTAGTATTTTGACTATCTTCCGACCTGGGTGTCCTATCTTCCGATGGTATACCGACATTTCTCTGGTTGTACTGATCCATGTAGTTTTCATGGTAAGAATACTGGGGTGGTTTGCCATTACCTTCCCCAGGGATCGTGCTTGGTCTGACCTCTCTGCCATGACCTTCCCATCTTGGGTGACCCTGCACGGAAATTTAGACAGTGAAGAAATCTAATAGGAAGAAAAAGAAAACAATTTTAAATGTGTGGGGTGTAATCTCAAAGAAATAATCAAAGATAACCACACAGTGATAAGGGAGCAGTGGGAATTGAATATTTTAATATCCAAATTCCACAGATGAAGAAATGAATGGAGAATCTCCACTTAAAGATTAGCAATCCATCTTTGATGATAAAGTTTTTACTGACCTTTAAATGAAAACATTGCAGCAAGCAACAGAAGTTTTCAAGTACATTGTTATTTAAACTGCTAGCCAGCTTTGATCTGTAATCTTCTGGCTCTTTTTCCATTCCTCTTTGGTAAGAGAGGTTTGAGTATGCAGTGATATCAAACAAGTTGATGTCAATACATAGACTATGTTTTTCATAACTTTAGTATATCCCATTTTGTTTCTGCAAAAATAATAATAATAAAATAAAACTTTATTTATACCCCGCCAGCATCTCCCCGTGGGGACTCGGGGTGGCTTACATGGGGCAGAGGCCCAAGCAACATAGAACAAAACATAGGCAACACAGTACAAATCACACTATAAAAAGATAAAACAGCAATACAACATATCAATTAAAACAAAAATACAGGATAAAAAATTGCATTCAAAACACATAAATGGTAAAATCGTAATAAAAACGGGATAGATTATTAAAAACACATGCCTTGTTCATTTTCATACTGCTTGGGAAAGTTATTATTGTGACAATTATCTCTCATAATCCCCCAGACAGTATGGACATAGATCATGCTATTGGAAGATTCCTGGAGTTGTCTGAAACATAACTTTTCCAAGGTCTGCACTTTTGCAAAGTACATTTTATTTGTCTACTATTATTAGTTGAAAATTCAGACCATGACCATAAGTCTGACTTTGAATCTAGAATGTTAGAATGGATTCACATAACTGTTTTACTATGAGCCTATATGTGTCATCTGGTTTTAAAGAATGCTTCTGTGTACATTCAGGTAGTGAATCACAGTGATTTAAGTATTTAGCATTTTGAAGACCTGTTGAATTCTGAGTTCATACAGTGTTTTTCAGTCATTTTCTGTCATTCACTAGATGGATGAGGGGCTGGAAAATTAATTATTCAATGGTCCTGCTGATGCCATCGCCAACAGCTATGCTGATGTAACTGTTAACAGCAAGACAACATAGAGCAGATACAACGTCACTATCTCACCTGCATTTTAAAAAATAAGGTTGCATTGCATCTTTCACAGTCATGTTACCGATATGATGACGAACGTCTGTGGCAATATTCCAAGCCCTGTGGCACTGCATACCTAGAACTTATTCTGTCTTCATGAGCACAGTACAAATGATTTTGTTCTCAGGGATTATCCTAGTTGTATTATTTATCTGTATTACAATTTTCTTTCCATTTTTCCTCTCCATTTTTCTAAACCAAACAAACGGACAGAAGAAGCTTGTGGATGGGAGGCTACCATGATATTTTATTTAGTCAGACTAATGTGGCTTTTTTAGTAAATGAAAAAATCCAAGGTGTCAACAGTGAAAACGGTATATCATAGATTTTTCAGGCAAAGGAGATTAGATGGACAAAAGTGGGATGGGGAAGTAGTAAAATGAAAAATGCACAAGTTATATATGAGCAAAGGGAAAATGACAAGGTCCAGATAGGTTTTGAAGATGGTTCCTCCCAAATGTAGCTGTCGTTTTAAAGTGTCCCATTCAAAAACTGCATTCCTTGTACTTATGAAGATAGTTGAATGTTGAACTATGATTGCATACTCTTCAAGTTGTGCTTTGCTAACATAACTTGTACTGTTTTTTCACACAATATAAGTTTCTTAATATTAGTAGATGCCATTTGTACCACCCTATTTGCCTCCTACACAATTACTGATTTCCCTTTAATTTTTTAACAATTAAGCCAAAATAAATCAATTGTGCTGTGATGTCATGTCACTATTACACTGTAGGTGTGTGCTTTCAAGTCACCTGTCAAGATGACCTCATGAATTTCATAGGTTTTTCTTAGGCAAGTAATACTCTGTTGGCAGTCCTCTCAGTTTATTATTTATTTATTTATTTATTTACAGCATTTATATTCTGCCCTTCTCACCCCGAAGGGGACTCAGGGCAGATCACATTACACATATAGGCAAACATTCAATGCCTTTTAACATAGAACAAAGACAAACAAACATAGGCTCCGAGCGGGCCTCGAACTCATGACCTCCTGGTCAGAGTGATTCATTGCAGTTAATTGCAGCTGGCTTTCTCTCCCGCCTGCGCCACAGCCCAGGCCCAGGTCAGTTCCTTCTTTTGGAATATAGCCTACAGGATATGGTATTCATTGTTGCTCTCTTACCCAAATATTATTCAGGGCTGACAGTGTTTAAATTCTAACATATCTAAAAATCTAGTACCTTTAGAATATTTAGGCTTATTATTATGCTACTTCCTTTAAAAATAAATCATTTTTTAAAAATGCAACACTGTGGTGTATACCATAAGAAAGAAGAGGAGAGATTATTGGAAAACATCTGAAAGCATTTTTACAGTAACTACCAAAGTTTAACAAGTCATTATTATACTATATCAGCAAAATATTTTTATTTTTTAAATTATCCAAAAATGTTGTTGTTTTTTTTTGTAAGTTTCAAGAGCGAAAAATATAGAAAACAGATGAGGAAAGTTTCCCTTGGAAAGTTTTGATCTCTCTGCTCAAGCTTTGGAAGTAATCAGGGGCTTCCTTGGGGGAGATTTATTTCGGAATCCCCAAGAGAGGAGAAACCAGATCACACCTACACTGTGCCTACTATTTAGTTCTTCTCACATTGAAGTGGAATGAGATATTTCCATTCAGATAGGTTACTAAACCAAAGTAGGAAACGGGATCACCGGTGCATTATTTCTAACACAAAAAATTCCTAAAAACTGTGTCGCACAACAGAAACATGGTGCTGTGTGATAAAGCTGAGGCAAAAGCAGGATTAACCTGTCTGTAATGCTGCATGACATTACATAGTAAGCATCTTGGGTTGTGTCCAAACCAGGTGATACAATCCAGAGTACTGCTCTGAAGCTTCCTTGGATAAACCACAAGAGTGGCTCAATTCTTTCTTTGCAATCCAGGCCAACAGTTGACCAGGCAGTGAGTGCATTGGAATTGGTGCCCTTTCCTTCTGGGTGCTACTGTCGTCAATGCTTTGCCAGCCAGAAGCAGCTCTCCAACAAAGCCTTGCTGGCAACATTGCTTTTGGTGAAGTCAAAACAAGTCATTCAGCCACATAATCACCAGAAGTAACATCACCAGCAAAGCTCTGCTGGGGAACTGCTTCTGAACAGCAAAACAGTGGTGAGTCTTATTGATGTCTGAACAACTGGATCACTCCAGATCCACCCCGATTCACCAATCCACACATCAAAAACACCCAGGATCATTCTTGTGTTTTATGGAAGCTTGAGAGTAACCTGCAATTTATCTTGTGACAGATTATAGGCTGGTAGCAATGCTTCTGCTGTGGAACAGATTTTACATTGTGCAAATTGCTTGCCGTGGGTTCAACAAACAAATGTTTTATTTGGCCTCTACTTTAATCCTGTGTATATAAAGGGTGTATACACAGAGTTAAAGTGGTATTCATTTGGTATTCCACCTCAAGGTATAAGCAGACACAACGTAGTAAGGCAGGCCTGCACAACTTTGCCCTTGTAAGTGTAAATAAGTGTATGTATGTATATAAAAAACCATTTGCGGACCACCTCTTCTCCTTGCCAAAAGGGAAGCCCCACCCGTTTCTCAGCCTCATGCTGTTCCCATGAGGTTGGGAAAAGGCCTGGGCTTCTTCTGCTCACTTCTGGCCTCCGCAGCTACAGAGGTAAGGAGAAGGAAGGAAAGTGAACTCCTGCCTGCTTGTGGGTCCTCTCTGAGCTACAGAGGCTTGCCTTGCAAGCTTTCACCTGCTCGCACACCTGTCAGTGAGTATTAGCGGGCTTCTCTCAGCAAGCAGGCAGGTAAAGGGGAGGCCCTTCTCCTAACTTCCCCAACCTCACACTGTTCCCAGCACATGACTGATAAAGAACCTTGGCTTTGCCTTTACCGGTCAGCCCTTCACCTGCCTGCAAAGGGCCTCCTGGCAAAGGGGAAGCCCAACCTAGCCCAGCCCATGGCCTTCACAGGTAAGGTATTGGAGTGGGAGGGCCTCTAGACATGCTTTTTACAATGTAAGCAGAAATCCTAATGTAACAAGAATATGATGACTGGGTAAACCACAGAAATATATGCATTATCTAGACTTCTGGCGTATGATTTAGAGTCTGTATATTTCAGTGTGGAAAATGATTATAGTTTAGCACAAGCTTTTAAAAACTTGCTTTCCAGCTACTAAAAATGTGAAATAGTAGGGAAAACATCCATTTTTAATTAAGAGACGGTGAATTAAATATTGATGGTTGCTTGAAGGATGGAAGCAAGTCTGGAAACCTAAAGCAAATATATAATTTGTACCAACTGTAATTGGAGAAAGCAGTTAACATCTGCAGCCTTTTTCATTTCTGAGATGACTTGAAAGTTATAGTTTTTCCACAGCATGCAAGTATATATAATATTAAAGATATTGCAATCTCATTCTTTTGTTTTTTTTTAAAAAAATATTTTATTTCTTGTTTTTGTTTCTGTAGGCATTCAATAAAGTGTTGATATCACTTGAAATTAAAAGTGGGAGTGAAACCCATTTCCTACATGCTATGGAATAGGTTGGATGTTATTATTTTAAAAATTAGACATAGATATGTATAGTATAGATAAAAGATATGGATGATGTAATAGCTTTATTCCAAATTGCTAGGATTGCTGTTGTGTGCCTTCAATTCATTTCCAATTTACAGTGACTCGAAGGTGAACCTATCACACAGTTTGCTTGTCAAGGTTTGTTAAGGGAAGCTAAAAAGTGTGACTTAGCAAAGGTCACCCAATGGCCAAGCAGGAATTTGACCCTAGTTTCCAAGTTTAAGTTCGGCATTCAAACCACTACACTATACTGCCTCTTTTTGTCTAGATTGTAAAAGTTCAAAAATCAAATCATGTATCGGGACTGAAACAAGTCTTTATAAATATCCCTTTTTTACATTTGTGAGAAATTTCCATTTCTTCATTCTTAGAAAAGCAGTAGCCCACTGTCATAAATAGAAATTCACTGTGTTCTAATTGTTCAGAGATTATTCGTATTGGAGCATGAACATTCATAGGACACTGAAATGTAAATTGTGTGTGCAAACCAACTTTATAGTTAAAATATTATAGAAAATGCACAAATATCTACAAAAAATATAGATATGTTTTTATAGCATACAATATACTCAGCATGAAAACCTTGGCTTTGTTTCAAAATAACTAGTAGCATATAATCTACTACTAGTACATAATCTATTAGTAGGAGCTCCTGGTGGCACAGCGAGTTAAATCACTGAGCTGCTGAACTTGCTGGCTCAATGCATGCAAATGTTTCATGCACAAAATTATTAACATATGGAGGATAAAAGTATCATCAGGTTATGTGTATAAAACATTAATTTTGTCTTTAGACTTGGATCCTTCCCCAAGATATCTAATTATGTATATGCAAATATTCTAAAATCTAAAGAAGACTGTCAAATGCAAGACTTCTTGTCCCAAGCATTTCAGATAAAATATATTCAACCTGTACATAGCATCTGATCTGAGATTCCGGTAAACTGTTTATACACAGAAGACCACCTCTCTCACTGACAGTTTTCCATACCAATTCACACCTAATTTTTCCATTTGTTCAAGAAATCACAATGAAAAAGGCCTACGTTGTAAAATGAAGTCTCAAATAAGCATATAGATTTCCATGATTTGCTTAACTTTTCCCATTTACGTAAGACTTTATTTGATATTTATACTGCAAAATTCTAAATACATTGTATTTATGAATCTGCCACCTAATTTTCCAAGTAATAGACGATATAGTGATACCTTGAACTGAGTTTAATTTGTTCTGTGACTGTGCTCTTAACTCAAATTGTTCTTATCTCAAAGCAAATGTCCCCACTAAAATTCTATTAATCCGTTCCAACACCCCAAACCTCTCCCCATTTTGTTAAATGTTTTAGGTAAGAAAATGTACTTTATAAATAACAAATAATGTATAAATGCACATTCACGTGGAACAATAAAAAAGAAAAATAAACTTTAAAATGGTAGAAGCATAAAGTTGTGACACAATGATAAAAGCACAAAGTGAAGAGGCAAAAGCATCATTTTCTTCATACCATACTCATTCCAGCCTCCCTCCATCTCTGCTCTCTCCCCCTCTCTCTCTTCATGAAGACAAACATACTCCCTCAGGTGCTCGTGCTCCCTCTGATGCTAGCTTTTAACTCAAAACACTGCTCGTATGTCAAAGCAAAATCTGGGCTGAGCAACGGCTCTTAATAATAATAATAATAATAGTAATAATAATTTTATGTTTTACCTTCCTCTCCTCACAGCTTGAGGTGGGTTACAACATTGCTACAACATAATCAAAATACATAATCATTTAAAAACACTCTGTAGAATATGTATTAAAATACACAAAACAAAAGTTAAACATAAGAATGGAAGTTTAAAACTCAACTTAACTGAAAGTACTCTTAAGTTGGAATGCTTTCGCGTTGAGGTTCCACTGTAATCTTTTCCAAAATGACTGTTTGTTAAAGCCCAGTTAATCTTTGTACCTTCTTGAATATTATTACAATACTATGATAAGGCTATGATTATATCATTTCCCATATTATGGTGTGTATGTATGTAACCATGCTAGCCAGATGTTAAATGTTCTGCCTTTTTTGTCCTATCTTTGTTATCTTCATAAAGTTCTAAAATAACCAGCACAAAATGAGCTGCTGAGATTTCTTGACACCACACACCATACTATATTTACGTAGAATTTTGTTGTTGAAGGCAGAAAGACTTAGTTTGTTCTCCAAGCTTACATGAGCAATAGTGTTGTGTAGCAGCCTGTAAAGATAACACATTAAGACAGAGCTTTCCAAACTTTTCATACTGATGAAACGCTTTTTAGACATGTGACTTTTCATGACATGGTAATTCAATTTTACTAGCAAACCAGGGATTAAACCAACCCCTTATAAGAGTTTCATTCAATATATATGAAAGAAGATATATATTCCTTACGCCCTGGGTCCCCTTTGGGGTGAGAAGGCTGAGATATAAATACAGTAAATAAATAAATATATTATTATCGCATATTAATCCATCTACACAGTACCTTTATCCCAAGAGCCCCCAGTTCAAAATGGTGGGAGGCCAAACAGCATCCCCTGAAAACGCGGTAGGAATTTCTACAAAGCCAAAAAAAAACCCGTGAGATAAAGTGCAGGACTCTGGTCAGAAGATTCAGATCTTCACATCTCTTTATGTTCCTGCACTCAGAAAATATGGGATTTTTTTATTAAAAAAATTGATTTTTTATGTTGATTATAAATGTTTCTATTGTAAAATTGCTTCTATTGTAAAAACATATTGTAAAAATTTTGTTGTGGCAAGAGGGGCATCGCCATCCATCCATTTATCAAAGTTTGTGGCATACAAACAATGTTTGTGGAGTAGGCAAGTACTTTCAAAGTAAAGTATACACCATTAAACAGGCTCTCACATTTTCAAACCAGGAACACAATTTCCTCATTATTATAATTATTCAGAGGCTGCATGGCCATCTGTCAGGACAGCTTTGGTGGTGCATTTGTTCCTGGAAGAACTGGGTGATGTTCCTGAGTTTAATATGTCGGTTCCTCGTTGCTTCTATTGTAAAAAAAACATGGGGAAAGTTGATTACATGGCATAAACTTTGTTTGTGTGTCACAAACTTTGATAAATGGGCAGGTGGTGATGTTCCTCTTGCCACAACATTGTTTTTGCCTTTTAATCAACTTCCGCCAGGTTTTTATGATAGAACCAATGAGGAACCGATATTTATTATCCATGAACAAAACTCTTACAATGTGCATATTTACATCAGCACATTTAATTTTTTTAAAGCAGCTGGAAAATCTTGTGGGCTTTTAAATCCCAGAACAAAGCAGCAAGTCTGGACATCACAGGCACAAGAAGTCTGTGTGCGGACCTACTCTCAGCTCTAGGGGCTTTTTGCCCCTTTTGGAAAACCCGCAATTTGGTGCTGTCTGGAAGCAGGTATACCATGGGCTCTTTCTCATTGCACAGTTATACCAGCATGATTCTGTTTTAATTGACATGGCTGTATTCTGTTGAATCCTGGGATTTGCAGGCTAGGGAGGGGCATTTAAAACTCTCATTCAGAGAGTTCTAAAGCCTCACCAAACTACAATTCCCATAAGGAAATGACATCTGCCCCAAGGCTAGGCAACCCATTTTTCTTGGCTTCTGAAAGTGAAATTTTCCTAAAGGTAGGCATAACTAATAGGCATTTTGCTCTTTCTGCTTACCTTAATTCTGAGAGGTCTCAGGGCGCTTCCAGACACCAGTTAAATGAAGGCAAAAACTAATTAAAATAACCTGTTTTCGCTCCCATTGGAGTCCCCACACTACACCCCAAAACCCGGATTTTCCCTCCTGGGTGGCTATATGCTTATCCTATTGCAATTGAGATAGCAGTCAGGCACTCCCCATTAACCCCAAACCTCAAATTTAAGCCCTAAAACTTACCTAAAAGTGGAGGTCAGGCACAGGGCCTCCTTGCAAAATTTTCTTGGTGTGCAAAAATGGCACCTGAGGAGATGGTGGAGGGATGAGGGATTTTCCAAATGGCTGTGTAGATTGGGCCTGGGGATCACGTGATCTGCTTTGTTCCAAATTAATTCGCTTTTACCTGAGGTATCATTTGGACGCCCCAAGTAAAAGCGCGACAGGTCCCTCATTTTTGGGCCAGTCTGGAAGGGCCATCAAAATTGTGAAGAGCTTTCCAGTGCAGTGCTCTATCCATTCAAGCATCAGGTTGGTACATTTTTTTTCAATAGAGAGTTTGGCATTTTTACTCCATCATTTATATCTCTTCTACTGTTGGCTTTATTCCACATCTTATACAATCACCAAATCTTGTTTTCATAACATTGTTGTTTCAAACTGTTGAGGTCCTATATCCCTACCATCCCTCCACTACCAAGTGGTAGTGGATAGGATCAGGCTTGTAGATCCGAATAAAAAGAAATGGATAAAAAGAAATGGATGGAGAATCTCCTAGCTCAAATCTTCTTCCTCGTTAATAACATTTACCATTTTGACAGTCTGATGTGGTCTAAAGATGTCAACTCTTTTAGTCACATGTGTCCTGGTTTTCATCAACAAAATACACTACCTCAGTAAATAATAAGGAAAACACACTACATCTTCACCCTGTTGACTTTCTGATTTTAAAAAGATATCTCTTAAGACTTAAAGACTCAGGCATGACAGAAAGATGATACAAATATAGGGGCATGGTGGGCAATTTTAGTTTTTTTTTAAAAAGCAACAGAGTGCAGAGGACCATTGGGAGCAAATAACATGGCCTTAAGGCTGCATACACTTCGTACACTTTCTCTGTAATAATAATTTAAAAATTCAGAGAGCATCTGTTAGAATCACAGAGAGGACAGTGCTCTCCCAACAGGAAATTTCATAGGGTTTGTTAAACCACCCTTGTAATCACACATTAAATCATATAATACTAGAGGATTTATTTGAGAATATAGATCAGTTTTCATCAAAACATTTTTCATTCTGTTCTGAAATGTAATATTAGCCATTGCTGGCTGTAATATCAAAAAGGTTTCATGAAAACACGTGTACAGGTTGAATCTTGGGACCAAATGTTATTCAGATACATTTCCCCAGATTTTGGAATACTTTTGGAGAGCAGGTATTTGTATTTGCATTTACATGAAGAAATGATGGGTTGGGGGGGGGGGTCTGGTGTGTTTTTCCTCACAGAGCCCTCACAGGTAGAAGGCAGAAGGAAAAGACGAAAGCCCCATTCCATATGGATAGACTCAGTCAAGGAAGCCATGGCTGTCTTGAGTCTGCAATACCTGAGTAGGGCTTGTAGGGATCTTGGTCCTGGAGTTTGTCTCATTCCCTCCCTTCCTTCCTTCCTTCCTTCCTTCCTTCCTTCCTTCCTTCCTTCCTTCCTTCCTTCCTTCCTTCCTTCTGTGTGTGTGCTGTAGCAGGATATCCCTCCTGCAAAGACAAAGTTTTCCCATGTGTTTATGATAGAACCATTTAGGAAATTATATTTATAACCCAGGAACAAAAATCATAGTCCAGAAGAGGAGGGGTTTTTTTTCCACAAAGAAAACAGGGGAGAGAAAGTGGATGGGAAGAACTCTCTACAATGTGATGGCAAATCAACTGAGAACTCCTGAATAAAATGGATAGTTTGCTAGTGTATGATGGTGGTATAGAATCATAGAATAGTAGAGTTGGAAGAGACCTCATGGGCCATCCAGTCCAACCCCCTGCTAAGAAGCAGGAAATCGCATTCAAAGCACCCCCGACAGATGGCCATCCAGCCTCTGTTTAAAAGCCTCCAAAGAAGGAGCCTCCACCACAGTCCGGGGGAGAGAGTTCCACTGCCGAACAGCCCTCACTGTGAGGAAGTTCTTCCTAATGTTCAGGTGGAATCTCCTTTCCTGTAGTTTGAAGCCATTGTTCCGCGTCCTAGTCTGCAGGGCAGCAGAAAACAAGCTTGCTCCCTCCTCCCTATGACTTCCCCTCACATATTTGTACATGGCGATAATGTCTCCTCTCAGCTTTCTCTTTTGCAGGCTAAACATGCCTAGTTCTTTAAGCCGCTCCTCATAGGGCTTGTTCTCCAGACCTTTGATCATTTTAGTCGCCCTCCTCTGGACGCTTTCCAGCTTGTCAACATCTCCCTTCAACTGTGGTGCCCAGAATTGGACACAGTATTCCAGGTGTGGTCTGACCAAGGCAGAATAGAGGGGGAGCATGACTTCCCTGGATCTAGACGCTATACCCCTATTGATGCAGGCCAGAATCCCGTTGGCTTTTTTAGCTGCTGCATCACATTGTTGGCTCATGTTTAACTTGTTGTCCACGAGGACTCCAAGGTCTTTTTCGCACACACTGCTGTCAAGCCAGGCGTCCCCCATTCTGTATCTTTGATTTCCATTTTTTCTGCCGAAGTGAAGTATCTTGCATTTGTCCCTGTTGAACTTCATTTTGTTAGTTTCGGCCCATCTCTCTAGTCTGTCAAGGTTGTTTTGAATTCTGCTCCTGTCTTCTGGAGTGTTAGCTATCCCGCCCAGTTTGGTGTCGTCTGCAAACTTGATGATCGTGCCTTCTAACCCTTCATCTAAGTCGTTAATAAAGATGTTGAACAGAACCGGGCCCAGGACGGAGCCCTGCGGCACTCCACTTGTCACTTCTTTCCATGATGAAGACGACGCATTGGTGAGCACCCTTTGGGTTCGTTCGCTTAGCCAATTACAGATCCACCTAACCGTAGGTTTGTCTAGCCCACATTTTACTAGTATGAAAATGATACATTTAATTTCAAAAAGAGGATGCCTGAACTGTATAGTAATCTACTCTTCCAAACACTTGACATGTCCAGTGAGATGAAATCTGCTGTTAAATTTCATTAATTTCTGGAATCCATAGATATTTCACAAGATTCCATTTAAAAAGAACATTTAATATGAAGCAAAACTTATCAAGTTTTCTCTTTTACTGCTAGGTCAGCAGGATGAATTGACTTTATTGCTATCAAAATATATATTTTATCATGAAATATGCTGCAATGGTGCTAAAGCCAATTGGGAAGACTCAAGCCAATTGTAATTGTGTCAAAGCAAATTATAAATGCTGTTTCCACTGCTGGGGGGATTTTTGAATCTTTCAATCCCTCTAGATTATATCTATATCACCTTTATATGAGAGGAAGGATTACAGGGGGTGATCTTTATTTCAAGATCCCAGCCTCTGTAGTTAGGGATTTCTGTGTTGTTGTTCCCTTTCTGAGGTAACTGTGACTATTACTCTTCCCCAATTAGGTGATTTATTAAGGTAACTGCCACCAACGCGAAGCTTTTGAATTATCACCGATGAAATTTGGCTCCACAGACGCAAATGAGATGAGATGAGTCGGTTGTTAACAAAGAACAACAAGTTTATTGCGTACAAAGCTTATGGTTACAGGTTGACTGATTTACTTATGGAACTTTAGGTAAACAAGTGGTTTAATAACTCTTATAACCACCACAACAGTAGTCTCTGGTGTACTTCCACTCTCACTCTCCTACTGATGATATAAATTGTAGCGAACTCTAACTTCAGCTGAGCTCCTTAGTGAACAATGTCCCAACTACAATAAAAGCCTTTAATTTGATCTACTACCGATCAAATTCCTGATCACTAGTCCTTCCCAACTAGAGATCTTGACTAGGCTCCCTTTAGTCTGCCTTGACTAAAGATTTTTTGGCCAGGCCTGTCTCCTCAGCCCTTCTTGACAGAAAAACCTCCAGCCACGCACACACTGGCTTCTTTTTAAAAACTCCCCTTTTTTTCTTTTTGTGGCTCCGCCCACTTCTCCCTCTGGTGAGCTAGCCAGCTCCGTCTCCTTGGTAACAGCACTACTGTGGATTAAAACAAGATGGCTTCTGTTTCAGCTACTGTGTCAACTAAACACAAATACATACTCTAACAGTTAAAATTAAACATAATAACTATGACTTCTCCACATATGCATATTTGGTTGACGTTACAGGAAGCAGCCCACGAGACTCAAAGAGGTTCAAAGATACAGCATTGAACAGCTGTATGGTGGAATGATTTCCACCACTTTTCACTTACTGAAATTAATGAGAAAAAATCTCTTGTTTCTGAAACACCAGGAAATGAATTCCAAAAGGGTTTATATTTCCAGTCTACTCAGGCATCAACTTCCATCACTAGGCACCTATTCTGTGCACTAATTAGTGCACAAAACATGTTTGTTCATACAAAGGTTTCCCCTCTGTTTACACTAGTGTTACCCTCGTTTGGCACACATGTTACTTGCTTATAGCCATGTTTGTGGTCTTAAGTTAAAATCACTGTGTATATCTAGCCATTGTTGACTCAAGGCTTTAAATTCATTCCAGTATTAGAGAAACCATGGATGCTTCCAAGATAATTTCTTTCATCCTTTAAGTTTAAAGGATTCAATCAGCCAAGAAATATACCGTATGAAGTCGGCCCTTGATGTGTACTATGGTTTGGTTCCAGGGCATGGTGGATACCAAGATCCATGGATACTTAAGTCTTATTATGTACCATAGTGTAGTAAAATAGTCTGCCTAATATTAAAATTAATATTAATATTAAGATCACGATGCTGGGGAAAATGGAAGGAAAAAGGAGGAGGGGCCAACCAAGGGCAAGATGGATGGACTGTGTCCTTGAAGTGACTGGCTTGACCTTGAGGGGACTGGGGGCGGCGGTGGCCGACAGGGAGCTCTGGCGTGGACTGGTCCATGAGGTCACGAAGAGTCGGAAATGACTATACGATTGAGCAGCAGCAATATTAAAATGACAAAATTGTGGTTTGCTTTTGGGATTATTGGTGTGAGGAGTATTTTCAAACCATGGGTGCAGAATGTGTGGGTACAGAAGGCCAAATAGAGGCTGGATGGTTATCTGTCGGGGGTGCTTTGAATGCAATTTCCTGCTTCTTAGCAGGGGGTTGGTCTGGATGGCCCATGAGGTCTTTTCCAACTCTACTATTCTATGATTCTATGATTCTATAATTGTACCTAATGCTATTTTATTTATCCACTGTGGATGGATTTGATTGGTCACAAAAGGTATATGCTTCTTTTTTTCCTTTCAGATAATTGTTGGTGTTTTCACATTTGGGAAGTTTTAACGTGTGTTCGGTTATGAGTACCAGTATTTGCATTTCACTAACTAGACACTGCAAGTGAACCAAAAAGGACCTCTTCACACAGGCTAAAAATCGGTGACGATGACAGGTTTTTCTTTGCAGTTTTTCCATGGAGCCTACCGGCTCCCACCACACACCTGAAAAGTAGTTTTGGGGCAACTCTGTGGCAAAAGCGCCAAAAAACCCTGTTGCTTCCCTTATGTGATGAGGTAGGGGGGAAGCCAGGACAGTGCGGGCTGTGGGGCACCAGGTCCCCACGCCCCCTGGGTGGGTGATGCCAAAATCACTGGGATCCCCGGTGATGCTTGGTTAGTCTGGCAGCACATGTGAAAAGGTCCTAAGAGAGGGAATACAGCAGACAGAGGTAACTAAAAGTTTTGCCCTGATTTCTTCCAACATCCGGCGTGGGATATCTGGCCAATGGTCCAGTCTTATGCATATCTCCTCAAAAACAAATCTCCTTACTATACTACACTACATGGTTACATTCTTTATCCACATCCTCTTCTCTTTCAAAAGTTGGCTCTGATGCTGACTTCAGTTAACCCAGTGCTTGAAGTGACATTTGACTTGGTTCAGATTAAATGAATTTATTCACACTTGTCACTTTGTAAAACCTGAGCAACCATTAACACTACTACAAACTTTTTGTCCTTGTTGTTGCTATTATATGTCTGTAAGTCATTTCCAATTTATGGAGATCCTAAGACAGGGGCATTGTTTCTAAAAGAGAAAGGAACCACAATGGATATTCCTCCCACACGGTCTGGAGCTTTTTCACTAGAAATATCCTTCCCTCAGCAGCCAGGGGGGCCTCTGAGAAATAGCTTAATAATTAGGACAGTTTCATATTCAGCTTCCATTATGTAAATTGCATGCTAATCTGGTCTTTATTAGCTAAAGAAGTAAAAATACTAAAATCCATTTAGACGAAATTATCATAGTTTCACAGTTATGTGTCATGAATAAAAAATATCTGATTGACTTTTATTAAATAATTTCTGCATTTGAAATTTATGTTGAAATCCATTTAGAATTAATCTAGGAAACAGTAATGCAGCATAGTTGAAAAACTCTTGTGGGCTAACTGTTTGGGAAAGAGTACAAAAGGAAAGTGTAAGTCTTCCTGAAGTAGAGTTAGCATAAGTGTCTACAGAGATAAATTCTACCTCACTTGAACATTTAGAGTTGTTTGGGAATGTTACCAAGTAGCCAGTGGGTAATTGTTTTCTTGGATCTTCATCTAGCGTTTTGTCTATCACAATAATAGGAAAAGTGAAGAAATATTACATATTATAAATTAGAAAAAGAAACAGAAAATAAAAATATCCTGTCAGTTTTTATTCTTGGGATATAAAATGTGAGATTTTTTTACTCATTCAGAAATAATCTGGATTGACATGACCAGTTTATACAGGGAGTCCATAAAGTTTCTTTACTGTTTAAAGTCTTTATGGACACCTTGTATAGCCAAGTTTGCAAATGACTCCAAATTATTTAGGATGGCTAAAACAAAAATGATAACAAAGAGATTCAAATCATTCCCTTGATCTAGAGAAACAGACATTGAAATGGCCTGGGAAGAACAGATGCTGCTCTGGGATGTCCCATGTCTTACCTCCTCAATGTCACCACTGCCACTCGTAACTGGCCACAGAGCTCCATATGAGCTCCTGACTATTGCAGGTGTCTCTGTTGACATTATAATAGGGCACTCACATGACCATCATGAAGAAAGGAGAGATCCTCCTTCCTACTATTCTGACAAATGCCTCTGTCAGAACACAGTCCCTGTGTGATCAGGAAGAGGGGGGGGGATTCCTTTGATGGCAGCAGAGGAGCCTGCAATGGAGTTTACATGGAGCTCTGTGGCCAGTAGTACCAGTAACTCAGCCACAATCCACCCACTTTAACTGTGCTGATGGGAAAAAGTGGAATAAAATGACTTTGTAAAAAGAAGATTCTTTTTCAGAGGCTTTGTTAACTGAAGTATGTTGATGGCGTGGATTCTCTTCCCATAACAGTAGAACCTGTGATCATCTTGTGCAGCTGAATAGTGGGAAATGCAAGCAACAAAATAAAGTATTTTTCACATAGTACATTAACTATGCAATTTGCTAGAACAAGACATATGCAAAGTGTTTGGTATTCTTCCAGATTTTGGCCCTTCCACAGGCTGTGGAAGAAAATATCAGACAGAATATGCAACATTAATGCATTTAGATTGGAGAGCATGTGTGTATTAGTTCCCTAAAATAGCCATGTTATTATTGTTGTTGTTGTTATCATGCAAAATAACATACTATTAAAAGCCCATCATAGGCACTGGTGAAGAAACAGAATGAGCCCTCCCAGTCTCTTTAGGATTTGTATTTGAAACTGCGATAAACTTCATATTTCCAGCACTGCAAGTGTATTTTCCTTAGTCTATTCTTCCTTAATATCGAGAGGATATGAGGTGCATTTCTAAATAAATATAGGTGGGTGCATGGTGTAAAATTTAATGCAGCTTTTTTCTTGAACAGTTCTTATAGTTAGAGTTAGGCACAATACAACCCTTATCTGCACTTAGAGCTGGCCGTCCACCAATCACTAACCACTTGAGATGAGTTATCTGAGGATGGGAGGTAATGCCTTTTGAAGTAAGGAAATGGGAGGAACAGTTAAAGCCTTTGGAATAGTGCCATGGCATATATCAGAGAGTTTTGAAAAAATATTGAGCGGTTCAGTTGAAAGTGAAGGGGCCATTCTGAGTTTCACAGCTGATATAGTAGTACCACTTTTCAGTGTATGTTTCATTTCTCTCCTTATAGGAGGTATGTCTTGTGTATAGATTATAGATGATAGATTACACTGAGTCTGCCAAGGTCTTGTCCAATGAAAATCTCTCTCAAATGTTATCATTATGTTTATTATAGTCCCCACCATTGCCTATTTCTTAAGCTAGGGCCCTTCCACACAGTTATATAACCTAGAATATCAAGGCAGAAAATCCCACAATATCTGCTTTGAACTGGGTTATCTGAGTCCACACTGCCATATATTTCAGTTCAAAGCAGATAATGTAGGATTTTATTCAGCTATGTGTAAGGGGCCCCTGACCCCATCCTTCCACTAGCTGGAAAAGACTTTAGGCAGGCAGGAGGGTATATAAACATAATGTGCTTTGTTCTTGTTTTCCCTACTTCTTCTAATTTTTAATGTGGCTATCAATAGACTTGTTTACATTCTTTTCGTCTCTTGTAAAATAAGACCTTGACTGCATTTTTATTTTAATTCATCAAATCTTCCTTTGAATCCTTTGCCTGAAGAAAGGTGGTGTATTGTATTAAACAACTAAGTAAAGAAGCGTTATGAAGAGGCATTCACTTTCACACTGAAGTAAACAATAAATAAAAAAGGAAGATCTTCTAAATCTAAACTAGTGTTAGTGTTAGCTGAAGTAAATACATTGAGCCAGTGGGGAAATGGTAAGTCAACACATACATGTTTCGTTGATTCAGTTGGTCAAGTTTGCTTGATACTTTATAATTTAAGTCAATGTTCACAAAACAATACATTGATGCAAAAGAAAAAGATTGATTTAGTCAGCTTTGCTGGTGTTTTTACACATACACTCCAGACAATAATGTCATTAAAGCAAAAAGTGCTAACAGTCCAGGGCTACTGCTTCACTTTTTACCAATGTCACAGATTAGTTCAAAAATTTGTTTAGTTCATACAAACCAGGATCAATTTCATATGGGTTTTTTTTGTTATTGCATCTTGAGTATCTTGAACTGACATCTAAAAGGAAATTGTTATTAACTTAGAATCATAAATGGTAGTGTTTTCCCTCCTCCTGTTATGTACAAAGGCCAAAGAGGGGTTGTTGGATTGGTTTGTGGCTATAATAAATGCCTCCCTGGGTCAGGGGTCTTTTCCATCTTGTTTTAAGCAAGCGGTGGTAAAACCGTTACTAAAAAAGACCTCGCTAGACCCATCTGTATGTAACAACTACAGACCAATTTCCAACCTCCCGTTTTTGGGCAAGGTTCTGGAGCGGGTGGTGGCCACGCAGCTCCAGGAGTTCCTCGATGACACTGATTTTCTGGACCGCTCGCAGTCTGGCTTCAGGCCTGGGCACAGCACTGAGACGGCTTTGGTCGCCTTGGTGGATGACCTCCGCAGGGAACTGGACAGGGGGAGTGTGACCCTGCTGGTTCTCCTGGACATCTCTGCGGCTTTCGATACCATCGACCATGGTATCCTTCTGGGGAGGCTCTCCGGGATGGGACTCGGTGGCACTGTTTTGCAGTGGCTCCAGTCCTTCCTGGAGGGCCGTTCCCAGATGGTGAAGCTGGGGGACACCTGCTCGGACCCCTGGCCTTTGACCTGTGGGGTCCCGCAAGGGTCTATTTTATCCCCCATGCTTTTTAACATCTACATGAAACCGCTGGGAGAGGTTATCCGGAGTTTTGGAGGGTGTTGCCATCTCTACGCAGATGACACACAAATCCACTACTCGTTCCCACCTGACTCCAAGGAAGCCCCTCGGGTGCTGAACCAGTGCCTGGCCGCTGTGGCGGACTGGATGAGGAGGAACAAGCTGAGGATCAATCCTGACAAGACAGAGGCCCTCCTGGTCAGTCGCTCGTCGGATCGGGGTATTGGGTGGCAACCTGTGCTGGACGGGGTTGCACTCCCCCTGAAATCACAGGTCCGCAGTTTGGGGGTCCTCCTGGATTCAGCGCTGACGCTTGAAGCGCAGGTGTCGGCGGTGGCCGGGAGGGCTTTTGCACAACTCAAACTTGTGCGCCAACTGCGACCATACCTCGTGAAGTCTGACTTGACCACGGTGGTGCATGCATTAGTTACCTCTAGACTGGACTACTGTAATGCGCTCTACGTGGGGCTTCCCTTGAAGACGGCCCGGAAGTTACAGCTGGTCCAACGTTCGGCAGCCAGACTAATAACAGGGGCGAGTTACAGGGAGAGATCTACTCCCCTGTTTAAGGAGCTCCACTGGCTGCCGTTCATCTTCCGGTCCCAATTCAAGGTGCAGACCATCATTTATAAAGCCCTAAACGGTTTGGGACCTGCCTACCTTCGTGACCGTATCTCCTATCATAAACCTGCCCGACCTCTCCGATCATCGGGGGAGGCCCTCCTGTCGCCACTACCTATATCTCAGGCTCGCCTTGTAGGAACAAGGGAAAGGGCCTTTTCTGCGGTGGCCCCTCGCTTGTGGAACTCGCTGCCCATTGAAATCAGGCAAGCCCCCACCCTTTTAGCCTTCAGGAAAGATTTAAAAACATGGCTCTTCCAGTGTGCTTTCGGAGAGTAAATGTTCTATGCTACTCCCCCCCGATATTTATCCTCTAGACTGGTTCACTATCTGATGTCCCGTCCCTCGAGGTTTTATTCTGATCCCTTTCTCACCCAGAGTTTTAATTTTTAATCTAGTTTTTAAATGTAGCATTCATGCGGCCCGCTCGTGTTATATTGCTGTTTTGATCTTATGTTGTACTGTTTATTTTATGTAATGTATTATTTAATTGTATTATGTTATGGTTTATTGTATTGTCTTGGGCATGGCCCCATGTAAGCCGCCCCGAGTCCCCGTTGGGGAGATGGTGGCGGGGTATAAATAAAGTTTTATTATTATTATTATTATTACAAAGGAAGAGAAGGATATGAATGGGGCTTGGGCTCCTACAATGATTTAGTTTTCAGTCAATTGGGCTGCCTGCATAAATTGATGTGCAGATATATGTATTACCGTTAATGTGGTGAAACAGTGGGTACATGAGTTCACACTGCACGGTCTGCATATCAACATAAATTGAGTTAATCTTGATGTTCTGACATTCTTGCTTTAAAACTATGTATATCAAAAATCGTTGGCATGCATTTTCCATGAGTTCTCATTAAGTCTTGTTTAAGATTTGATTGATTGCCTTCATTTCTAGCAATGGCTCCAAGCCTGCATTTGTATCTCAGATTCATAATTAATTTTGCATAGTAAAGGTATTTGGAGTACATCCAGTTCAGTGGGTGGCATGAAACTATAGGGGTCTCTTAATACCCAGATACCTGTCATTCTAAATTGAACATGGAGATGAACCAAGGAAAAAAACATGCCAGGGATATTTCCATACTTCCAAGTGTATCTGTGGTCCCTGTCAGCTTTTTGGGAATCGTGTATGTCAGACTGCGGGGCATGTTTCTGTGTATGTTTTTAAAATTCTATAAACACAAGAAAACAACAATGAACAGATTCTCAGATACATTTTAACTCAGAATGTGCTAAATTATATGTTTATACAAAAGATAGACACAAACAATCTGGTAATGTATCCCTTTGAGTTTGTAAAGACATAGAAGTTTTAAAAACATTTCTGGTGATTACAAAGTAAATAAATGGAATATAGTTCTTCAAACTGGTATTATTGGAAATGATTATTATGAGCTAGAACTCTTCATTAAAAATGGCGTAAGGTAGGATGTTTAGTGGAATCATAAGAAAGCCTGAGAAAATAAGGCCCCCAGAGCTGACACCATGCTATTTTCTTAGTGAAAGAGCTTGTTGATTCTGTCCTACATTAAACTATAACAGAATAAATGGAATGTGTGCATTAAAGACCTAATGAATGAAAAAATACATTTTACTGCTAGTGTGACTATTGGGGATTATTTTCATTTTGACATGACTGCTTTGCAACCATGAAAGCAAATGATATAGAAGGTATATCTTTTACATAAATAGTATTAAATATAATCATATTATTTAAAGTAAAATTGTTTATGAGCTATGAGGACTGGTTCTCCCATAGGGCATTATTGAAAGCTAGTCTATATTCATATCTAAATCACTAGTAAAAGCTAAGGAGAATTTGCTTTAGAAATGATTTTGAGCAATAAACATTCTGTGTCAAACAAACAACATGGGCCAAGAAAACTACAATAAGCTTTCAAATAAAATATGTTTTCTGCAGAGTCAAATGAAAATAAATGTGCATTGGCTTAATAACTGTGTGTCTTCAACTTTGGTACAATTTCTATTGGTGGCAGTGCCACTGCTGCTTGTCCTTTGATTCCTCACTGTTTTACATTTAGCTATGGGAAAGGAATTGTTTTGGAACAACAGGTGAGTTTGTTATAAGACCAGGCTGTTACTATTTATACCCATACCTTCTTTTTCATAGCTAATTTCATAAGGAAAAAAAAACCAATGTGGTGAGTTAGGGACTAAGGCCCCTACCACAGTGCCAGATAATCCAGGTTATCACAGCAGACAATCTACATTATCTGATTTGAACTGGGTTATCTAAGGGCCCTTCCACACAGCCGTATAACCCAGAATATCAAGGCAGAAAATCCCACAATATCTTCTTTGGACTGGGTTATCTAAATCCATACTGTCATATAACCCAGTTCAAAGCAGATAATGTGGGATTTTTATATAACTGTGTGGAAGGGGAGTAAGACTGAATCTACTGCCCCTGCCACACCACCAAAATCTATACATCACCCCAGGGTGTATCTACACTGTAGAATATATGTAGTTTGAAACCACTTTAACTGCCATGGCTCAAGACTATGGAATCATAGGAGTTTTACAAGGTCTTAAGACTTCTCTGTCAAAATTTTCTAGTGTCTCACCAACCTACAGATTCCAGGATCCTATAGCATTGAGCCATGGCAGTTAAAGTGGTGGCAAATCGGGTAAATACTGGATGCACCCTCAGTCCTGCAAGGTGTTCTGAGATGTTAAGAGATTTTGTGTGAACAATCTATCCCTGTATTTTTTTTTTTTGGCCAATTTTTCATTTCTACTCCACTTAACGTTTATTTTAAGCCTTCCTTTTCTCCACAGTTCTTCCCATTTACTTCCACCCTCATCATTTTATATCAAAATTGTGTACTATTAGCGCCATGGATAGCATAGCAATTTCTCAGTAATGAAATAATCGGTAACATTGACAACTCATGTTCTGTCTGTGTGTGATTGATCATGACCCAAAAATGGGTATTTATTTTCAGTCTGCTGCACTTTTTTTTGCTGGTATATACCAGATACTTACATTTTAGTTATGCATGCATGAAACTTGATAGAGTACACCCATCGTTCAGTAAATTGCTCCTTGCAGAGTAACATACAGTTGGTGTTAGATAAAGTACCTCTTGTTCTGTACAGAACTGGATAAAGGGCAAACATTGATCTAATGAGTCATTACTTCCAGATATAAACAAAATAAATATTGTTATGTCAGGTAGCTTTCCTGAAGAGACACTGAATGAGGACACCTGGGGATCAGGTAAGTTACCTTGGCAACCAGCGAACAGCCGGCCTGCTGAATTAGGCCGGAAAAGCCAGGTGAGGTCTATCCTGGCAAAAGCGAATGCCCACCTTCAAAAGGATGGCTCTTCTAAGATTCTTTATAATGGAAGATTCATACAACTGTGTTTTCCATGTAATAATTTCATTTACTACAATAATAACTGTGGTTGATGGAAACCTCAGTTATCATCCATTATTGCCCAAATGAAACATTTTATGCACCTTCCACAAATGACTCCTCAAAATTTCTTCTTCATTCTACATCAAAATTCAGAAGCAGACCAAAACATGTTGATATCTGAGAAGTGAAAAGCATCTAGTATCTAAACCAAGGGGAATTATTTTGGCTTATGAGACAGAGGAATCTCAGAATCACCTTACTTTCTCCCTCAAAACAGAAATAGAACCACCACCAATTAAGTAGTGGACAGTTTTCTTAACTTTCATAACACTCCAGATTTCTAGCCTGATGCAGTCTCATTGCTGCATCTAATGCTACAACATTGTGTTGAGTTTTCACACTACTTCATGCCCATCAGTAATTACTTAATGTACTTCAACCCATTAAATACTTGAATAGGTACACTGATTGTTAAATCAAAGTCGGAGCACAAAATCATCCTCTCCCAACTTCTCTTTCCACCAATTCTTAAGGAAGTCTTATTTGAAGAAAATGACCTCCTTTCAGAAGTTATGCTTTGTATTTTCTTTAGTTATATAGTTCAACATAATTCTTATTTGAATCTCTGAGAAATATCTTGCATTACTATTTAGCAGACATTATTTTACATGAGGGGATGTCTTATTTTGAAATTTCACAAGTACCATAGGGCCCTTCCAGACAGGCCCAAACTGCGGGACCTGACTCGTTTTTTCCTGAGGCATCCAAATGACACCTCAGGTAAAAGTGAATTAATGCAGAGATAGCTGTGTTTTCCCAGTGTGCTTTGCATTAATTGAACATCTGGAAAGATCCACATCTTAAACTAAGGTCCAGAGCTTTCCAGGTGCTGGGCCTGTTGGGATTGGGGGGGGCTGCTTCCTCCCAGATTTTAGGGAAGTGTAGAAGGGCCCTTAGATCTGATGCAGGGAAGGGGTTGATAGATGACTTTATGACAATTCTATTTCTTAGACATAAAATTCTTATTTTTCTATGGCAGGCATGCTACTAGCTATTTTTCAAGAATTATATATAGCAATGATGAATGGAGATGCATGGTATTTATTTATAGTTATATTTATTTTTTGTAGTTGACCATGAAATGTCATTCATTTTTTAAAATAATATTTTCATAACTGCCTTCTTAAACTGTCTGCAAATCCAATTGATTTAGCAACAGATGGCAGAATCTTTTAAAGTACATTTTCTTTCTAAATGTGGGAGGGAAGATACAATATTTCTGTACTGTGGCATCTGTGCTATCCAATACATTGAGAGTGTGTAAAGCTTCCTTCCCGAAATCATGCAAATATATTAAACTACAACAGCTATTATCCCCTGCTGGTTTTGTTAATGGGAGCCATTGAACATAGCAGTGGAGGTAATGGGGGATGCCCAATACCATTGAGAAATGTCAATTTGAAAAGACTGATATGATGTTTCAGAGTGGGAAGTTTTCACTACTCCATGAAAAGAAAGAAGCAGAATGTATTTGTTTTGTTTGAAAAACTAGATCCTAAAGATATGAATGAAGGCCTTGGTGGATCAAACCAACATCTATTTTGTCTGGTACAAGCAGTTCCCAAGTTACGAATAAGATAGGTTCAGTTGGTTTGTTCTGAAATTGAATTTGTTTGTAAGTCAGAACAGATACATTTTTAAGTGTAACACCATCCATATACATATGCTATCCAAAGCGTGTATGTGTGTGTGTGTATGTGTATGTGTGTGTGTGTGTGTGTGTGTGTGTGTGTGTGTGTGTGTGTGTGTATATATATATATATATATATATATATATATATATATATATATATATATATAGTTTTGGATAGCATAGTGAAAGGTTAACATCCCTGTGGTGTTTGTTTTGCTGTCTGTGCCCTGTTTGGATGATTTCAACTCTCTCCCTGTGAAAATTCGATTTTGAAAAAATTGACTTGTGGAAATAGGTTGGTGAAAAAGCTTCAGCTGAGACCCTTTTTCCCCATGATAACTTTTTCAGGAGTGAATTCCCTTTCAAGGGGTAGATTTCTCTCACTTCTTGTAGTAAGTTGGATGTTTGACAGGCCCAAAATGTGGAATCTCTCTTGGTTTTATTCCAGAGAAAACAGAGACATCCCAGTTTGCTCTGGGTTAATCGAACACCGGGAAATATCTGGACCTCAAGCTAAGGTCTGGATCTTTCCCAGTGAGGGCCCTGTGGGGATTTACTTCTAGGACTGCTTGTGCTGAAAGAGCCTGAAGGAGCTGGATGTCATCCACCCACTCCCCTCTCAGCCCCCCCCATTTCCTCCGCAAAGCTTACCTGAGGGGCCTGCCAGCAGTGCAACCCCTCCAGAGAGCTCTCCTGATGTGCCAAAATAAAGGAGGAGAGGAGGGGAATCCTCTGATTGACCTGAGAAGGCATCTAGCCACCTCCCGAGGGAAAGCCCAGGGTTTGGGTTGAGGATTTAATATTCCAGTTCCTCCTGGGATTTAACTATTTCCAGAAGGGCCCTGGTGATATTCTGTATTATATTTCTGAGGATGATATTACACAAAGATGGAAGTAATCCTTTCAATTATATCAAAGTTGCTTTTCACCAGCTAGGAAAATAACCAGTTGGATGCACAGACTCTTATGTAAGAGAGAAGGAAATAGGAAAAACAGAAGCCAAGGGCATAATGTGCATACTAGAGTGTGGATGTCAGTCTGCACTTCATTGCTGTAAGTGGGACACATGTTACAGAGTACTTTTTAATTATTATGCTAACTAGTAAAGCTACCCACACAACTAAAGCTGTCTGGTAGAAAATAATATGATCCCACATGAGCATACCCAGGAGCTTTTGTCTGTCATGCCACTGTTAGAGGATTTTTTTTGGCAGAATATCTTGGTGGCTTCTCTAGAATCTGTGTCAACTCCATCTTTGTTTTCAGCTACCTTAAGCACCAATTGTAGTCGAAAGCCAAGATATAAATTTAGTAAATAACATGCAATAAATGCCAAGTCAGAGATTAAAAATGAGCCAAAGCCCAAAGTGCTTTGAGCAATTTTGAATTATTTTAATGCAATATAGGTTTAGGCAGTCTACACACATGCTTACACAAAGACAAATGGACTCTCAAACTCTGGAAATCTTTAAACAGAGTGTGGTTATTTTTCAAGAGTGTCTTATTTTTCAGACTGCATTATATGTCAGTGAAGATGAGGCCTTCATTCTGCATTCTGTATGTTGAAGGTTAGACTAGATTACTTTGTGGCCTCTTCCAGCTCTAAGATTCTATGATTCTTGATTCACAGAGACAACACCACTCTTCTCCCCTTCTCAAAGTGTTCTCATAATTTGAGTAAAATTGAGAAGAACATTTTTATTAAAGCAGCTATATTTCAAAGGGTAAGCATATATAAGCAATAGAATGTCATTTTGCATGCTGTGTTAATGCCCACTCTTTACTTCATTCCTTCTTCAAAGAGGAAGTTTGAGAATCCTATATAGGCAGAAGCTGTTCATAAATATTCAGATTTGGGAGCACATTGAGGCAAAGCAAAAAAGAACATATTTAATGTATCCTTATGTTCATGGAAAATTCAGAATATTTTAGTGAGGAAGGTGATAAAGTGTATCTGTCATTCACTGTTTGACTATAATTGACAATCTAGACATTAAAGAAAGATTTTTTGTTTGTTTGTTGTACAGTCAGTAAAATTGTGCAACAATTTGTACTCTGGAAAAATGGAAATTAGCAAAGACACTGAAAATTCCTTTGAGAGCTCCTATGTTTCTCTCATATTAAGTCAGAACTGTGCTTTATGAACAGAACTGTAATCTACATGAACTAGTGCAAAAATTCTGAGTCTATTCTGATCATTTCTTCAGCAGTTCATCAATGTGGGCCAGTTATTGCCCTATTTGAAATGCATATCCACAAGTAAAAAAATAAAGATGCAGTCTGATGCGTTGTGGCATGTTGGATCCCAGATTGGTAGCGTCTCAGCACATTTCATTTCCCTGCAGTGATGAAGCCAGTTTCTGTCATTTATTTCATTCCTAGAGGTACTTTATTTCACCCTTATAGGCTTGTCAGCAGTTTTATTTTAAAAGATCTATTTTGGGGACTTTGTCCCTTGGCAGTGACATTTTAGCACAGACATGAAAGATGTCATAAGACTTTGGAATAAAATTTAGTTTTGAATTAAATATATCTTTAAAAGGAATGTAGCCCCTTTTAACCCTTTGAAGGCTAGCAATGCATTGGTATATTTTTAACTAAGGTGGCTTTAAAATAAATTCCTATTTCAGATATCTGTGGATACAGCAGAAAGTTGCATAAATTAGAATTGTGCATACGAGGCTCCCCTTCTTCACACAAACCCTCAATATAATGTTCATGACATGTTCTGGAGGCATGTGATGCACCCACATTACTCAAGTTTAGCAAATTTGTCTTGGTCAGTGCCACAATGGGAGACCACCTAGACCATGTTCATTGTGGGCATTACTGGCATAGCTAGGCATTAGAATATATTGGATAAAGGGCTGTCTATAAATAAACATTTTATAAACAGCCAAAAATGTGTGAAAGTAAAACATGTTACAGTACAACCACTATATCCGTGGGGGAAATTCATTTTTGAACTTACAATGGAAACAGAAACCATATCCTACTGAAATGAATGACTTGTGTTGGAAGTTACTACTGAGTTACACTACAGGACCTTTAGTTTCTTCAGCATGATGTTATGGTAAACTCTAGTGGAAGTGTACCATAGAATAACCTGGATGTGGGTAGATGATCCTATTTCTCTTCAGAAAAGGCTTGCCATTGCCTTCCTTTGAACCTGAGAATATGTGACTTGTCCATCTCTCAAATGACGGTGACAATTGATTGTCGCAAAAAAAAAGGGTCCCTAGTGAAGTATCCATAGTGAACTATGGTTATGTGTGTGGGTTGTATGCCTTCAAGTCTCTAAACTGAATCAATTACAAGATTTGTATGGCAAAATTTGTGCAGAGGGGGTTGTATTTGCTTTCATCAGAGGCTGAGAGAGTGTGACTTGCCCAAGATCACCTGTTGTGTCCCCATGGTTGAATGAAGATTGGAATCTTGGTCTCCAATATATGGACATCTTCCTTTTTTCCTGGTGGAACTGACCAACTAATGAGAGTAAAAAGATGAAAGAACTGCAAGAAAATGTTAGATTATGATACTGAAGACTCTCCTTCTACTACCTTACAGTAAGAAAAGGTCATGCTTTTATGACTTCACTTTTTCATAGAATGGGATCCACAGCATATTTAGTCCGAAGTTCTATTGCCAATGGCATTACTGGATTTGGTGATATTCAGTGTGGTAATAATAAATAATAATAAAACTTACTTGTATCCCACCACCACCTCCCCAAAGAGACTCGGGGCGGCTTACAGAGGCACTCCAGGATGCACATACAGTAGACAAAAACGGTACATAAGTACAAAACAAGTCACATAAAATGATATTATAATAACAACCCCTGTAAACACATATAGCATAAAATCAAAATAATACAATTTTTAAAACTACAGTAGATAAAACTAGCTGCCATCAATTCACAAAGTGCCAACTTCATATGGGCCCATTCAGCCTACTCAAGGTCAAAAGCCTGTTTGAACATCCATGCTTTCAGGTAACTCATGCTGTCACACCCATGGACCTCTTCCCCTACCTGACCAGAATATCATAACTAAAATAACAGAGAATTGGACAAAATCAGCAACTATGAAAACCCAGCAGCAACAAAAAAAACCTGTGTGTTCGCAGAATATGTAGATGGCACCGTATGATTCGAAGCATCATTGTAAGTGGGTCATAATGACAACTGCCTGGAATGCATGCACATCAGAAGGTTTAAAAATTACATAAGCACTGAATTTCAATCTTGTAGGTCTATAAATACAGAACGTAAGATTGTCTTTCAAAATGTTTTTGTGATTCTATCTAAAATATACAGTGTTCCTTCACTTATCACGGGGGTTAGGTTCCAGGACCACCCGCATTAAGTGAAAATCCACAAAGTAGGGATGCTATATATTTATACATTATTTTAATAGTTATATGCTATTTTAAGTCTTTATCAACCAATCGTGTATTAATAAATCACCTCCTTCGCGTCCTTTTGCCGCTTGGGCTCCTTTTCTCTCTCTTCGGCTTCTCCTTCCTCCCTTCCTTAGGTTGTAAATTGAATTTTTTATGATTTATAATATTATTTTATAGTTTACTAGCTGTGCCCGGCCACGCGTTGCTGTGGCGAAGAATGGTGGTATGGGAAATAAAGTATTGAGGAATTGGTGGTAGTTAAGGTAAAGGGTAAACGTTTTCCCCTGACATTAAGCCCAGTCGTGTCTGACTCTGGGGGTTGGTGCTCATCTACATTTCTAAGCCAAAGAGCCAGCGTTGTCCGTAGACTCCTCTAAGGTCATGTGGGATGACTGCATGGAGTGCCGTTACCTTCCCGCCGGAGCAGTACCTATTGATGCACTCACATTTGCATATTTTCGAACTTCTGGGTTGGCAGAAGTTGGAGCTAATCGTGGGGGCTCTCTCTGCTCCCCCAATTCAAACCTGCAGCCTTTTGGTCCAGAAGTTCAGCAGCTCAGCGCTTTAACACACTGTGCCATCAGGGCATTTCCTAAAGCTTGTGAATATACAATATTTCTGATTGTTTTTTTTTGTCTGTTGGAGGCAAGTATGTATGCTGAAATTCGGGAAAATGATTAGCATGTAATGGCCTTGCAGCTTTAAAGCCTGACTGTTTCCTCCCTGAGTGAATTTTTTGTTGGGAGGTGTTAGCTGCCCCGGATTGTTTCCTGTCTGGAATTCCCTTGTTTTCAGAGTGGTGTTGTTTGCGATATCTTATGTGCTTCTACTGCCTGTGGCCCTGAGAAAACAGAGGATTTACCAGACTTTGATGATGGGAATACTTTGTTGGGAGGTGTTAGCTTTCCTGTGTGGAATTCCCCTGTTTTCTGAGTGTTGTTCTTTATTTAGTGTTCTGATTTTAGAGATTGTATTGTTGTGTTTTATTATACCACAGTAATTTTTATATATTCTGATTTTAGTGTGTTTGAATACTTGGAGCCAGATTGTATTCATTTTCACAGTTCACAGCAACACAATAATAATAATAATAATAATAATAATAATAATAATAATAATTGTAGTAATAATAATAGAGCTGACATAATAAACTAGAGCTGATAGCTGGCACAACAAAACATTGCATGGAAAGTTCCTTGACAAAATTGAAGGAAAAGCTGATAAGGAGAAGACCTGGCTTGTGACACCTCAGGCAGCTACATGGCTATGGCTATGGCTCACAAATGGGACCCTGAAGAAGGAGACAGAAGGCCTGATCCTTGCAGCCCAGGAGCAAGCCATCAGGACAAATGCAATTAAGGCCAAGATTGAAAAATCAGCTGATGACCCAAAATGCAGACTCTGCAAGGAAACCGATGAAACCATTGATCATATCCTCAGCTGCTGTAAGAAAATTGCACAGACAGACTACAAACAGAGGCACAATTATGTGGCCCAAATGATTCATTGGAACTTGTGCCTCAAGTACCACCTTCCAGCAGCAAAGCTCACAAACCTGCAAAAGTATTGGAAAATGAGCACACAAAGATACTGTGGGACTTCCGAATCCAGACTGACAAAGTTCTGGAACACAACACACCAGACATCACAGTTGTGGAAAAGAAAAAGGTTTGGATCATTGATGTTGCCATCCCAGGTGACAGTCGCATTGACGAAAAACAACAGGAAAAACTCAGCCGCTATCAGGACCTCAAGATTGAACTTCAAAGACTCTGGCAGAAACCAGTGCAGGTGGTCCTGGTGGTGATCGGCACACTGGGTGCCGTGCCAAAAGATCTCAACCAGCATTTGGAAACAATAGACATTGACAAAATTACGATCTGCCAACTGCAAAAGGCCACCCTACTGGGATCTGCACGCATCATCCGAAAATACACCACACAGTCCTAGACACTTGGGAAGTATTCAACTTGTGATTTTGTGATATGAAATCCAGAATATCTATCTTGTTTTCTGTGTCAGAATAAAATAGTAATGGTAGTAATAATAATGACTTTGGTAATACATACTGCTTCACTCCCTTCTCAGCTTCCTTTCTGGAAGAATCTTTTCTTGGGAGGTGTTAGCTGGCCCTGATTGTTTCCTTTGTGGAATTTCCAATTACCCTGCTTTCAGAGTGTTGTTCTTTATTTACTGTCCTGGTTTTAGAGATTATATTGTTCTGTATTATTCCACCACAGTAATTATTTCATATTACAGTAGAATCTCACTTATCCAACATTCACTTATCCAATGTTCTAGATTATCCAACACAGTGTGCCTTTTAGTAGTCAGTGTTTTAAATTCATTGTGATATTTTGGTGGTAAATTTGTAAATACAGTAATAACTACATAGCATTACTGCACATGGAACTACTTTTTCTGTCAAATATGTTGTATAACATGATGTTTTGGTGTGTAATTTGTATGATGATTACCTAATTTGATGTTTAATCGGCTTTTCCTGAATCCCTTCTTATTATCCAACATATTCAATTATCCAACATTCTGCTGGCCTGTTTATGTTGGATAAGTGAGACTCTACTGTATATTGATAATCTTATATTATCTGCTTAGAACTGGATTGATTATATGAGGCCCCTTCTTCACAGCTGTATAAAATGCATGCTGAAGTGGATTATATGGCAGTGTGGAGTCAAGATAATCCAGTGCCAAGCACTTTAAAGGTAGTGGAACAAAAATCTTGAAAGGGTTTTAAAATTTAAAAAAACACCCTCGCATGTTTAGTTATGGTGACAAATGAATGTCAAGTGGCACCGGTTTCAGTTTGAATAAAATGTATCCAATTATCGCATGTTTGGAAACTGTATGTTTGGATTCTGACTTTTTGATTTATCACTGCAAAACACTATTTCAGTAAGTACTTGAGGTTTTACATTTTGTTAGTACAGCTCCCCACTGGCCCCAATAGCTGTTTCCATTACACATTGCTGATAAAACCAAACTAGAACTTCATTAACGGAGAACTCCAAAGAGACTGGGAGGGGGCAGCTCTACAGTGGAGGAATGGCCAAATTACAAGTCTTGCTGGAGAGGGAAGACAGCTGCAATTGTCCACCCAAAAGCATTACAGCAAATGGTTCTTTGCAAGATAAGAGCCTCACACAAATGGTTCTACCTTTGGTCATAGGAAAGAAAAAATCTGCAACGTTCTATGATTCTAGCAATGCCCTCCCAGGTGCAAGATTCGTGCAGCCTTAAAAAAAGTTCCTGTTGTTGTTATTGTGTTCTTTTCAGTCTTTTCCTCCTTATGGCGACCCTGACATGGAAGGGGGGGGGGTAGAGGATTTGTTCAGAGGAGATTTGTCTTCAGGCATTTAATTAAATGCTAAAACAGCGATAGGCCACTTGTTGATTTCAGGAACACTATCAACAACATTAACTGCTCGTGTGAACTTCTATGGATACATCTAGGTAGAAGTTGCTTGTATATAGTTGGGTGAACACGCTGAACTTTTAAAACAAATCTGGAATTAAGTTAATTTTGGAAACCCTTAAATCACTTTCCAATTAAAAAAATGAATACTGAAAAGACCTGAATAGAAAAGATGTGGTTTATAAGTGATATTTTATTTCCTACTGAGATCATGGACCACTGTTGCCTACTTGTCTCCTTGTATCAAAATGCAGTTTATCTCTAAACTCATTAATGAGCAATGATTTGTTTGTTTGTTTATCTATACAGAAACCACAAGTTGTGAGATTCTGTCAAGGGCATTGTAGGCTATATATGCCAACAACAATATGTTGGAATAGTAGGAGATATATTAATATCTTAATGCTGACTGGCAGGTTATCAAAAATATTGCAGTAAGAAAAAATTGTCCTATACTATTATATGAACTCTTTCTGTTGCCTACCATTTAAGTATTAAAATTAAATCACCATGAGTGATCAACTGATAAGCACTCAAGACAAACAGTTCCTAATTTATAACTAAAACACCCTCATGTCACATCTCTCTTCTTGCATCAAATATATGACTGAATAGTAGATGCACTTCAAAAGTAAAATTGAGCTGAGCAAACCTTTTTGTCCCCAAAGTTATGTTGAGATATATTATCATTCATGAAATAATGAAATAATTTTAAGGCTTTATACTGTGTTAAAGCCTTAAAAATATTTCATAAATAATAAATTAACTTTCTCTGGAGAATATCTAGACTATAATGTGAGTTCCATAATTAATTATGATTTATTACTGCTTAGACATTATTGATTGAGCATCCCTTATCAGAAATTCCAAAATAGTTCAAAATTGTCCACATGGATGGCTAACATGGTGATGCCTTTGCTTTCTGATGGTTCAGCACTAACTTTGTTCCATGCACAAAATTATGAACTTTGTTGAATACAATTACCATCAGTCTATATGTATAAAATACATATAAAAAGTGAATCTTGGGATATATCACATAGACTGGTGGTAATTTTATCCAATATTGTTCACCATTTTCTGCATGAAATAGAGTTCATGCTGAACCATCAGAAAGCAAAGGCATCACTGTGTCAGCCATCCATGTGGACAATTTTGGACTACAGGCAGTCCCTAAATTACAAACATCCGACTTACAAATGATTCATAGTTAAGAACAGGGGTGACACAACAGAAATTGAGAGAAATCTACCCCTCAGAAGGGAAATGCACTAGTAAATTTAGAAATTATAAATAAACAAGATTATGAACAAACAAGAAGATGGAGATTAAATTCCAATATATTAAATTATGAGGAAATTATTAGAAGAATAGGAGCAAATTGACAAGAAATATGGGATATAAATGACAATAATGTATCAAGAAATATATTATGGGACACTATGAAGGCAGTGGCAAGAGGATTATGCATAAAAGAAACCTATAATCTCAAAAAGAGGCAAGAAGAAAGGAAAAACAAATTAGAAAAAGACATAGAAAAATTAGAAAAACAATATATAATAAAAAGAACAACACAAATATATAACGAATTGAGAGCAAAGAAAGAAGAACTAGATAAGATAGAAATAGATGAGGTTCAAAAGAACTTGATATATTTGAAAAGGGAATTCTTCGAATATAGCAATAAAAACTCAAAAATGTTAGCCAGAGCCGTACAAAAGAAAAAAATGAAAAATGAGATAAACGCAGTGAGAGATAAATCTGGAAACATTTGTGGGTTAATGAAAGACAAATTAAAGATATTTGAAGAATTTTATAAAGAACTCTATCAGGCTGGGAAATGCTCAAAGGATAAAATTCACAAATATGTGGAAACAAATTGGACAGTAAAAATAGAAGAAACAGATAGAGAGTTATTAGAAGCACCCATTAAGAAAGAAGAAATAGAACAAGTAATTAGGAAATTAAAAATTGGGAAAGCGCCTGGACCTGATGGGCTGGGCCCAGAATATTATAAAACATTTGAGGCAATGATAACTCCAAAATTATTAGAATTATTCAATGCAATAATGGATGGAGAACGAATACCAGGATCATGGAAACAATCATTAACAATACTATTACCCAAACCAAAAAAAGACTTGACAGGCCCTGGTTCTTACAGACCAATATCATTAATTAATCAAGATGCAAAAATTTTAACAGCGATTATTACCAACAGAATGAGCAACTTTATGTATAAATATATAAAACAAGATCAATGTGGGTTTGTTAAAGGGAGACAAATGTCCAACCTGATAGGAAGAGTAATAAATAAAATACAAACAATAGAAGGGGAAAAAAACAAAGCGGGGATTCTAGCACTGGATATATTTAAAGCCTTTGATAGTGTGGAATGGCCAACTATTCAAACAATAATGAACAAATTTGGATTAGGAAAAAGGTTCAAAAATATAATGAGCCAATTGTATTCAGATAATTATACAAAGATAATATTAAATGATGGAATCACAGGAGAGATAAAAGTAACACGAGGTACAAGGCAAGGATGTCCTATGTCGCCTATACTATTTGCAATGGTAATGGAATTACTAGCTAATGTAATAAGAAAAGACAAGGAATTAGAAGGCATAGGAACAAAGTTAGGAAAAATTAGCTTATTTGCGGATGACACATTGATAACAATTAAGGAGATAATGAAGAAAATGGAAATAATTAAGAAACATTTAACAGAATTTGAATGGGCAACTGGATTGAAGATAAATTGGAATAAATCAGAAGCAATGTTATTTAATTATACCAAGCAGGAGGAAGAGGAGTTTAAAAAGCAGATGGATATAAAAGACATGAGAATAAGCGTAAAAGAAAATATAAAATACCTTGGAATAATCATAACCAAAGATCTAAAATCCATAGAAAGGAAAAATCTAGAAGAATTAAGAAAACACATGGAGGAGAAGTTAAAGGATTATAATAATCTGCGATTATCATGGTTCGGCAGAATAGCCCTAGTAAAAATGAAAGTCTTACCCAAAATAAATTTCTTGTTCAGAATGATACCATTAATGATTTCAGAAAAGGAAATAAATAACTGGCAACAAATGATAAACAAATATTGCAATAATGGTAAAAAGAACAGATTAAACAAACAAATTTGGTACAAGCCCCAAAAAGAAGGAGGATTGGGCCTTCCGAATATAAAAAAATATTATGAGGCAAACCAATTAAGATATGTAGTAGAGAAGATGATGGATGGAGAAGGTTTGGAATGGATGGAATCAGGGAATAAGGCAATTGAGTGGAGGAAGGATAACATATTCTTTAAGGAAATCTCAAAGAAAGAGATAAAACAAATTGGAAATATATCATTAAGAAATATAATGGAAATATGGAATAAATATAAAGGACAATTAATTAATAAGAATTCAGTTTTAACGCCAATAATAATGGAAAAAGATTTCCCAAAGGAACTAAAAGGAACGCTAGATAAAGAATTAGAAAAAAGGGAACTAAAAAGGGTAGGAAATTGGATAGAACAAAAAATGGAAAAGGTAAAAATGAGAGAAGAATTGAGAGGAATAAATATTTCTTGGATTCATTGGATTCAATTAGAAAAATGGAATGAAAACTGGTGGGCCCGAAATAAAACTGGAAAACAAATAACGCAATTTGAGGAATTAATAATTAAAGCATTAAAAAGAGGAAATAGTGAGCCATTAAAAGGAACAACAAGTAAAATATATAAAATACTAATTAAAGACATAGAAAAAAAGAAAAGACTAACATTAAGAGAATCATGGGAGGAGGAATTAGGAACAAAGATAACGGAAAAAGAATGGGAGGAGATATGGAAAACAAGACAATTAAAAAACATGTCAATTAGAATAAAAGAAAATTATTACAAACTAATTTGGAAGTGGTATTTAACACCAAGAAGGTTAAATATTATGAATAAGAATAATAATGAAAAATGCTGGCGAGGGTGCCAGGAAATTGGAACCTACATGCATATGTGGTGGGATTGTAAACATGTAAAAGGTTTTTGGGAATTGGTCATAAGGGAAATAGAAAATATTATAAATATAAAAATTAGAAGGAATCCAGTGGAAATATTACTTTTAATTAAAAAAGAGGATGAGAAAGATAAGAAGGAAAAAAATTTAATAGACATGCTATTAACAGCAGCTAGATTATTAATTGCAAAATATTGGAAAGGAGAAATGAAAATACAAATTAATGAATGGTATAAAGAAGTTTGGTGAATGGCACTGAATGACAAGCTAACATCAAATTTAAAAGTAAAGAAGGGATTATGGAAAAAAATGATTTTGAAAGTATTTGGAGAAAATTTCTAGAAAAATTATTGGAAAAAGAAGATGGGAATTTACCTCCAAATGAAGAATTGAACTTTTGGTGGGACTACAGAAGAAGAGATGGCTCTGGGGAAGGGGAGCACAGGGGTGAATGTAAATAAAAGAGGGGGAAATGTATAGAATATGTTTATATAATTGTAACTTTTTCTCAATAATAACAATAAAAAATATTAAAAAAAAAGAGAAGGGAAATGCACTCCTGAAAGAGTTACCGTGGGGAAAAGGTGTCTCCGCTGAAACTTATTACCAATCCTTGTTTCCACAACAAGCCAGTTTTATCAAAATCCAATCATCACAGGGAAAGAAAGTGAAATGAAATCTTCTGAACAGGGGCACAGACAGAAAAATAAATGCCACAGTGATGATACCCTTTCCTATATTATCCAAAGCATGTGTGTGTGTGCGCGCAAGTGTGTATACGTATACAGTAGAGGCTCGCTTATCCAACCTTCGCTTATCCAACGTTTTGCATTATCCAACACAGCCTGCCTTTTAGTAGTCAAGGCTTCTGTAGTCAATGTTTTCAATACATTGCAATGTTTTGGTGCTAAATTCGTAAATACATTAATTACTAGATAACGTTACTGTGTACTGAACTGCTTTTTCTATTGATTTGTTGTAAAACTTGATGTTTTGGTGCTTAATTTGTAAAATCATAATATAATTTGATGTTTAATAGGCTGTTCCTTAATCCCTCCTTATTATCCAACATTTTTGCCAACATATTCACTTATCCAACGTTCTGCCAGCCCATTTATGTTGGATAAGCAAGACTCTATTGCATATGGATGGCTGGAATTGCACTTTAAAATGTACCTATAGAATCTATCTTTTTCATAACTTGGGGACTGCCAGTTATCTATCTATCTATCTATTTATTTATTTATTTATTTATTTATATACTGCTCTTCTCCCCCAGGGGGACCCAGAGCGGTCTTACATAATGGCAGAATTAAATGCCACATATAATGCAACATGTAGAAAAACCAAACAAAACACAAATAAAAGCCGGTATCCAAATCAAATTAAAACAATTAAAACCATGTGACTATTACAAAGTGGAAGTTTCAAGCCAGAGTCAGAGCCAGTCTGTGTTCGACTGCTTGATCCCAAATGCTTGATCCCACAGCCAGGTCTTCAGCTGCTTCCTGAAAGACATGAGTGAGGGGGCTTTCCTAATCTCCCTTGGCAAGGAGTTCCACAGCTGCGGAGCCACCACCGAAAAAGCCCTGTCTCTTGTCCCCGCCAACTTCACCTGTGACGGTGGCGGGGCCGAGAGCAGGGCCTCACTCGAAGATCTTAATCTGTGGGACGGCCCATAGGAACAGATTAGATTTGGAACAGATCTGCATTTCAGAAAAGTAAAACTTCATATGTACTTAAATTTATATATTTGGGAAGAAAATAAGGATAACATTTTAGACATTGAAACTAGCCATGTTGTATGAGCCTCCCTTGAAAACTCCCTTTCTCCCTTTTTATTTCTCATTCTCACCAGGTTTATGAGCATCCTGCTCATAAATGAGTAAAAAAGGACATCTAGAAACTTCTAACATGATCATTTGTTGGTGTAGACAACTCACAAATGCTAGTAGACTCCCTCCCCCCCCCCACACACACATTTTGTCACCTCTTGGCCACAACTATTAGAAAGTAATACAACATAAGGAGAAGAAAAGAAAGAGTACAAAATCTGAGGGGGAAAAATCAATATTGATTGCAGACAGTGATTGTCACAGCAAGCACTTAGCATTGTTGGGGTGGGAAAGCCTGGGTTATGAAATATCTGCTATGTGATTCATCTCAAAATCTTGAACAAATTATTTTTCAGTGAAGGCAAACCAGGAGCCTCCAGTGGCGCAGCGTATTAAAGTGCTGAGCTGCTGAACTTGCAGACCGAAAGGTTGCAGGTTCAAATCCGGGGAGTGGAGTGAGCACCCCCTGTTAGCCCCAGTTTCTGCCAACCTAGCAGTTTGAAAACATGCAAATGTGAGTAGATCAATAGGTACCGCTCCGGCGGGAAGGTAACGGCACTCCATGCAGTCATGCTGGCCACATGACTTTGGAGATGTCTACCGAAAACGTTGGCTCTTCAGCTTAGAAATGGAGATGAGCACCAACCCGCAGATTCAGACATGACTGGACTTAATGTCAGGGGAAAACTTTACCTTTATGAAGGCAAACCAAAGAGTTGGGCCTCCTAAAGAAGAACATAATATACAAAACCAGGGAGACCTCTGTTTTAATAGGTCTGAAAGTGAATATGTTGCTTCAAGAAGCAGAGTGCTGGAGATAAAACCATTGAATCATGGAACTGGAAGAGATCACATTGGCCATCCAGTCTAGCCCCCTGTCATGCAAGAAAAGCACAAAGTACCCCCAGATGAGCTGTAAATTTTTGTCTTTCTTTGAGCTGTTTACTTCTGTCACCATAATGAGTCATGGGGTTTTTTTTCCCCTTAAAGGGAGTTTAGTCAGTATCAGCAGTTTCAAGGCATCATCAATGAAGTAATTGCAGTGGTCTGGTTCATGTTATGAGCCCAAGAACAGAAATGTGATTTCTGTTGGTTAGAGGGGCAGGTATATCCAGGATGTCTTTCTGAAGAACTAGATCCAAAGGAGGTATAAGCCTTACAACATTTTTTATCATTTTCTCCAACAAGTCTTTATACCCGAGTCTGAATTAGGATCTTGGGCTCTGACACTAGGGGCCCTTTCAGACAGAGCCCAAATGATACCTCTGGAAAAAAGAGGATTAATTTGGGACAAAGCAGGTAAACCCTGCTTCCCCCCCCCCCCTTTGCAGGGAATGACTTTCCCCCCACCTCCTGCCGTGTCATTTCTAGGCGCCATGAGGCCAGCCAGAGGAGCAACACTGGATTCTAAAACAATCAGGGGCAGCTTTTGTAGACAGAATATTTATGTAAGTGCCATATTAATGGAGGTGACTGACCCAAGTCTTCTAAAATAGATATCACAGAGTGCTGTAAGTATAAGCAATGAAAAGGGGGGCATTTTTGTGCTAGAAAACATGCTTCACTAGATCAGAAGTCTTCCAAAGATAAAAAGAACACCCTCTTTCCAAATAAGCAGTGTGGCAAAAGATATAACTTTGCATTTTGGAAAGAGATGGATAATAACAGGAAAGCTTTTGCAGAGCCAGTAATATTAAAAAGGAGCATAAGCCTAGTTGGGGAAGATGGCTATATCAGTAGCAGGAAAGTAGAAAAGTTTGAAACAAAGATATTCTACCTCTTTTATCTCATAATGCTATTGTGAACCATTGTAGGATAGAAAGGGGATATGAACCAAATTAATTAAAGGTCTGTCAGTTTTGATAAATTCAGATAAGCTATAAAAGAAGCATCACCCTCTTTATTTTGTTTGATTGATTGATAGCTCTAAACCATACTTTCTGTATACTTTCATACCTGTCTTGTGTTACATTTTAGTTGACTGTGATAATTACAACCATTATTGTCAGAGACATATTGATAAAGAATATTCCTCTAGCAACCATTAATAACTAATACATTATTTTTAGCTTTGTACATGAGAAGAAGACAATTTATAACGAACTGAACAAAGAAATTGAGCTCTTTCTTAGAATTGTAATTTAGATCCGAGAAAATTGTAGAGAGGATGAATAGTTCAGTAATGTGAAGAAGACAGCACCAGTGAAATCTCATAATTTGGAAAGTGACTGTTAAGGGTTCAGAATGGCAACAGTTGGCCATGAAGATCCCATTGCATTTATTCCTTATCCGTGTTACCAATTACTAGTTTGCCTCCAGTTAGAATTCAAGGTATTGGTTAATCAGCTAATCAACTAAAGATTCATTCACTTAATCCACAAAAAAAATTTTAGTTGGGTAGAAAACCAAGCCAATGAAATGATCCCATAACTGTTTTGAGCAGAATTATAACTTAGTATAATTATTAAAAAAATTGAGATGAAATTAACTTCTCAGAATGTAAAGCTAGAAACCAGTAATTGTTGTCGACCAGCACATAGTCAAAAGATAAGGATGGAAGCACTTTTATATTATTTTAATTTGTTTTATGATTTTATTTTATCCCACCTTTCTCCTGTCATGGGAGTAAGGTATCACAGGACAAAGGTAGTACAGTGGATATTGTGTACTTGCACCCTTATACATTTTGTAATCGTAAGGATCTTAATCATAAGATTCATCTTAAGGATTCCAGAGTTTGTCCTAACTTTGACTAGAAAAATGTATTTGTGTTCAATAAATGTTATTATTTGACTTTGGGTGCTGAAGAGATACTGATACCAGCTGGCACATTCACTGTTCTTATAAGCACGATTTCTGCCAAAGCTGCATGCTTGATTTTTAAAATCAAAATTTCAAACCTTTGTTGGGGTTATGAGAAAATAAAACACAGTACGAGTGAAACAAAAAATAATTAAGTAATTCATGCAAATTATGTAGAAATACTCCTTTTAAGATATCTTTGGCTTAGATTTGAAGAAGAAATTAAAATCTGATAATTGCATCAAAGTAATTCCCAAGGCCAAGCACTTTTTCTATAAATTAATCTGTACCTACTTATGATGGAATTACATGTGTGTGCCCTCTGTGGGAGAATCTGCTATTGCTTAGAGAGGACATATTGGTTAATAATTAAAATTCATTTTAGGTTGACATCACATTAGCATTTAAAGTGGACGCTCCCATTTGCCTCTCTTGTGGCTGCCTCCTGCAGAATTCTGGGAAAGGTGGTTTAGGGCAGGGCCTTTGGCACTCTCAGCCAGAGCGGTCCTTGGTTTCCCTAAACTACATTTCTCAGAATTCTGCAGGAGGCAGCCACAAGAGAGGGAAATAGGAGTGTCCACTTTAAATGCTAATGTGATATGGTCCTTAGTCAGTTTATCATTTCCTCAGGGGAAGGCTTTCTCTCAGACCTGCTACCATCACAGTCTCGCTTGGTGAGGACATGAGAGTCTACTCAGGGGTTATTCCCCCCTGATGGAATTCCCTTTCATGAGAGTCTAGACTGATCCCTACCCTGTTTTCCTTTCGCTGGTAGAGGAAGATATTCATTTGTAGCCTGATTGAAGAAAGATGATTCTCCTGTATTTTGGTGTTAATTGATGGAAGATTGACTCCAACTCATGGTTACCCTATGAATAAGAGACCTCCAAGTTATCCTATCATGCTTAGGTGTAGCAGACTCGGGGCCAATTAACAATGGATGTAATGTGTCTATTCTATTTGGAGTAGCACAAAGATCCTGGGCAACAAATTACAAAATTAAAATACAATTAAGCAGACTGCAATATTAAAGCAACAATCAGATCGGCAAAGTAGAACCACCAACAGAAGTATAGCTGTGGATAGTTTGACTTATTTTCTTCCTTGCTTTGTATACTTCAGGCCTTTCATGCGTTGAATTCATAGGCTGTCTTTTTTAAGTGGGTATTCAGCAATACCAACTAAAATAATACTTTTACTTAGTGCAAATCACAATCTGCTAGACATACAGCTTGCTAATTGGTTTCTTAAAGGGGTGGGTTGGAGGGAGATACAAGCACTGAAAATAAAACTTAATGGGGACTTGGTTGCATCTTGGTCAGGGGTCCCCAAACTAAGGCCCGGGGGCCGGATGCGGCCCTCCAAGGTCATTTACCTGGCCCCTGCCCTCAGTTTTATAATATATTTTTATATCAGTTTTAATAATATAATATATTGTATATACATATAATATTGATAAAAATATTATGTTATACAATATAATACTAATAATAATACCATATAATAATATTAATTATATGTTATATATTACATATAGTATTACAGTATAGTGGTATAGTTCAATATAGTAATGTATAATGCTAATATTGTGCTATGCTAATAATATAATATATTGTATGTACATACAGCTGCTCTGAGTCCCCTTCGGGGTGAGAAGGGTGGGATATAAATGTAGTAAATAAATGTAGTAAGTAAATAAATAATTAATTTTAGACTTAGGCTCACCCAAATTCTGAAATAACTTGAAGGCACACAACAACAAAACAACAACAACAACAACAATCCTAATTAACTTGACTATCTCATTGGCCAGTAGCAGGCCCACACTTTCCATTGAAATCCTGATAGGTTTATGTTGGTTAAGATTGTTTTCATTTTTAAATATTGTATTGTTCTTTCATTGTTGTTGTTGTTGTTTTGCACTACAAATAAGACATGTGCAGTGTGCATAGGAATTTGTTCATATTTTTTTTCAAATGATAATTCGGCCCCTCCATAGTCTGAAGGATTTTGCTTTAAAAGTTTGAGGACCCCTGATCTTGGTATTCAAACCTGCAACCTGTATTCAAATATATTCTGGTTTTAACCCAAGAGAAAAAAAATATTGACATTAAAAAGAATACACTTAATCTCTCAGTAGAGATCTGAAGACATGGATAAAACACTGGTAAAGAGGGAGCAGGTTGCTAGTTTTTTCAAAGTCTTGAAATAGAAAAATATTGGAAATGCTGAAAGATTTGCTGGTGGGCGGGGGAGAGAGAACCTCTTATGAAAATATTTTATCTTTTTGATTGATGAGTGAAACTCATAAAGCAGTATTTTAAAATAATACTTAGAGCCAGTTTGTGCAGCTGCACATTTTTAGTATCCAAAAATAGTAATGTTATCTTTTATTATGCAAAAATCCTACAGAGAAAAAGAAAGAAAAACACAGAACAATAAGGGTACAAGTGCAATAGCAGAGAAAAGACTTGATAACATTAACTTTGATGAAAATCATCCAAGTCCCAGAAAAGACAAAACTATAAGAGTGGGACATTGATCTTTCCAGTGTTGCAGTGTAAGACATTCAGCAACAGAAAAGGCCATGGAGAATTCATTTCCACTAACTACCACTTAACTTCCAAGAAACTGGATAATTCAAAGATTGTTCCAGGAAAACATTTTTACAAGTAGTGACCTCCCACCAAAATATCCAGCTCATGTGCTTAAAAAGATGTGTGAAGTGGGTCACAGTAGTAGCAATCAACAGACTTATTGAAGAGACACTGTGACATCTGATATATTTCATACATAACACTGGCCAACACACATTTTGGTATCTCAATTTTTAATCCTGTTTCTGGGTATGTTTGACCCTCTGATTCCAAAAATGACACGAGTTTCCCCCTATCAGCTCTAGTTTTGGTGATAGATGCCATCTACCAATCATCATCTGGTCACCCATAGAAAACCATATTTTAAAAAACTACAGCTGATGCTGTCTATCCAATACAATTTTCTGAATCAGTGCCCCAAATAACCCTAGGAACAGGCCTAAAACACCAAGAAAAACCAAGACACTAATATTTTTTGTTATTGGGCTGTGTAATTATATCACAGCTTAAGAGCCATAAATGGAGCTGATATGGAAGCCAAGCCTACAGTTCACTGATTATATAGAAAAGGATAGCAGAATTCCTAATTTCATTTATGCCAGAATGATATTTCTTAACAAAAGAAATAATAACAAATAGGGCCTTTTTATGTGTAGATTCAGTAAGCATTTCCAAGAATGAAGAAGACATCAAGATTGTAAAAACTTCAATAGTTCACAATCAATTTTTTTTTTACCAATTGTTAAAAAGACCAATCAATTGATTGAATGTGAAAATTGCGTGAATCATACAGTCTATGAGAAATATGTTTCCAATGTTTCAGATCTCTTAACATTACAGGTAATTTAGTGTGCTAAAAATGGACCACATTATATCATGCTCCAAAGTCCTCTAAATACAGGAAAATGTAACTCAAGGGGTGGGGACTAAAGCCTCCATTAGCATGGTGCCGGAGCTCTCCTGGCACGTAGCAATGACGCGCCAGGAGAAAGGGGGAAATCGCTCCTTCCCCTCCCTTTTCCTGGCATGTCATTCCTACATGCCAGGAGAGCTCCAGCACCACACTAATGGGGCCGGGAAAGTTCTTTTATTTTTAAAAGGGGTTTTAAAGGGGTTTGTTTCTCTGTTCCCACGGTAGGTACCGGAAGAACATGTAGACAACACCTGAGAAAAGTTTGTGCTTCTTTATGGTGTGCAGAGTACAGTCTGCCCCCACCTGGGTTTTTAAAACCAGGTCAAAGTGGAATTTACCACTTTCTGGAATTGCCCCCAGATTATCTGTTTATCCCAGATTATCTGGTAGTGTGGACTCCTATAATCCAGTTCAAAACAGATATGGTTATGCAAACCGCAATAATGATTTGGCTTGCTGGATAATGCATACATGGGATGAACTATTAACATGTTACCTGAGGATAGTGCATACGTGGAACAAACTCTGGACAGTTCACCTGATGCAATGAGTAATGAGTTATATAAGTTACAAGGCAACTGCACACGTCCAAAAGAATTACAATAGTCAGCAAATTCCATTGTTAGCTCTCTGTGCACATGCTTCTGTAAAATTCTATAAATTGGAAAGCCACTACAGGCAAAGGGTAGCATTGCGTTTCTAGGCATTAGCTAACGTTGTCACCTGCTCTTGGCCAAAAGTAAATTATCTTGAAGACAACTTCTGCTGTCAGTCTCCTTTCTTCAGTCATGTCCAAACAAAATTCCACATCACTTTAATTAGAAATGTATATCTGTATAGATAGATAGATAGATAGATAGATAGATAGATAGATATATCGTGTTTCCCTGAAAATAAGACATCCCCTGAAAATAAGACCTAGTAGAAATTTTGCTGAATTGCCAAATATAAGACATCCCCCAAAAGCAAGACCTAGGAAGAGGGAGCATGTGCCTTTCCCTCCTTCTCCTTCGTGCTGCACACGCCTTCCTTGGCAGAGAAGGAGGGAGCCACTGGCACTGAGGAGGGTGCATGCGGCGCAGAGAATGAGGGAAAGGCACGTGCCTTTCCCGCCTCCTCAATCGCCCTGCGCACGCCTTTCCCACCTCTTTACCCGTAGACATGAGCGTAAAAAGAAAGAGCTATTCCATAGCATACAAGAAAGGAATCATGGAAGACTTTCAGAGCAAAAATCTTACTGCTTTTTGAAAAAATAAGGCATCCCCTGAAAATAGGACCTAGCACATCTTTGGGGGCAAAAATTAATATGACACTGTCATATATATATATATATATATAGATATATATATATATATATATATATATATGAATGAAATTCATCTTTGCTATAATGGCTGAGTCTTGTTTTGCTTAATAATTTTCAATTGGTTGAATATTATTGATTTACTTCCAAGATCCTGAGGACTGCATTTTTTCTGAGTCATTTCACCAAGTAAAAGGTAATCTAAACAGGATCAACCTTTTTCTCTTCCTGTATTTGAATTATATTTGGAAACTTTGGCCTTTGCCCTTGAATAAAACAATAATGTTAAAGACTTTATGTATTATTTTTTTTAGATTTGAAAATTATTTATATAATATAATATTTTATTCTTTACAGCAGGGGTCCCCAAACTAAGGCCCGGGGGCTGGATGCGGCCCTCCAAGGTCATTTACCTGGCCCCCGCCCTCATTTATAATATAATATTTTTATATCAGTTTTAATAATATAATATATTGTATATACATATGATATTGATAATAATATTATCATTTTATAAATACTAATAATAATACCATATAATAATATTAATTATATGTTATATATTACATATAATATTACAGTATAGTTGTATAGTTCAATATAGTAATATATATTGCTAATATTGTGCTATGCTAATAATATAATATATTGTATGTACATACAGCTGCTCTGAGTTCCCTTCAGGGTGAGAAAGGTGGGATATAAATGTAGTAAATAAATGTAGTAAATGAATAAATAAATAAATTTGGACTTAGGCTCGCCCAAAGTCTGAAATGACTTGAAGACACACAACAACAACAATCCTAATTAACCTGACTATCTCATTGGCCAGAAGCAGGCCCACACTTCCTATTGAAATCCTGATAGGTTTATGCTGGTTAAAATTATTTTCATTTTTAAATATTGTATTGGTCTTTCATTGTTATTGTTGTTGTTTTGCACTACAAATAAGATATGTGCATAGGAATTTGTTCTTTTTTTTCCAAATGATAATTCGGCCCCTCAACAGTCTGAAGGATTGTGGACCGGCCCTCTGCTTTAAAAGTTTGAGGACCCCTGCTTTACAGTGTTCCATTTTTGTATTGAAGATTTTAATGTTTTTAAAGATTTATGTGGTTATTTGATTAAGCAGTAAAAATCAAAGCTAAAGATTATGGAAGATTATGGAGTGCCTTTGCTGATTGGCAGTTCTGGTTGTGCCCAGATGCTGTTACTTATCTTGGCATGTAATTCCCAGAGGCATTTTTTGTAATGTTATAGGTGATGCTATTGGTTCTGCATTTAACTGAATTAATAAACAGTATTAGGTCTTAATGTGGGAAAAGTTCTTCAAAGTATTGCCAAAAGAGTTTCATTTAAATCAGGGCAATTAAAGCAATTGACTAAAACAGCCAAGGAAAAAGGTTGATTTGAATTATTTGTTTCACTCCCGTTTCCAACTTCCTATGTCATGAATTACCAAAGTTATTCATTCTAACTTGTTTCTATAACAAATAAAATATATCTCTTTGAGATTAAATGAAACCATTATACTAACAGGTCTAATCTACAACATATATTCAGTTACCCTTTTAATATAGAATCCATATCTGTTTATGATGGTCTAAGATTTAAACTTAATCATTTATTTGAAAACTAAAACCCTTCCTGGATTTAAAATGCATTGAATGAAAATATTATGTATGAGGGTTACATTTCTACAGTGACTTGGTCAGAGATTTGTGTAGGTTACAACTCCCACATTGTATGAATTTGAAAAGCCTGGAAACAGGCTGGTTAATAACTGGGCAAAATATTGCTTCTCCATAAAAGGAAAGGAAATGTCCATACTAATTAATTATCTAAATATTCATAATTTATGCAGCTGCAAATACAGTACTCAACTTGTTATACCTGTCTTTTGTCCTACTACCGATGTATCTAACATAAGAATATTATGTATGCTAGCCACTTTTTAAAAGATACTCTAATGCTCATGTCTAGAATATTCTATGAAATAGAAGATAGCATGCTCGAACTCAGTGGTTCAGTTCATGGATGATTTTTCAATGATTTTGAATGATTCCATAATTCAAGTTTACACTGATAGTTTTTTCCCTTGAACTTAGCACATAACATATTGTTGAATTAGAAAACAAGGTTCTCTATATCTGCAAGTTGGCAGGAAGTGGTGTAATTGAAGATAATCCAAGGCTAAACTTGGGGGCATTTAATGTAAAGATTTATTTAAATAACAGCAGACATACAGGGAATCAAGGTTCTGAAATAAAGGGATAGTATGCCTGAAAGCAGAAGGAAAAATCAATTGTGTTAAGAGAAAATGCAATATATTGGTTAAAAAGTCTTAAAACCAAGAATCAGATGAAGCTGAATTTTACATAGAGTATTTATAATGTCAAATATAATATAATATGCAAAATTACCTTTATAAAACTATTAACTAAAAATCTAATCTTCCACTACACCTCTAATTACATTTTAGTATGTTCCCAGTAACCTAGAATCTGGAGTAACCATTTAGCAAAGTTTTACAGCTATCTGTTCCAAAAGATCCTGAAGACACAGATCACATTCAAATTCAGTTCTATATTGCAAGATGGAAGTTCATGCAAAAAAGCAATGTTCCTTTATTTGGGGGGGGGGGTGATTTTGGGAACTTATTGGAGTATTACGTGGGTCATAAAGCCATTGAAATGAGCCATTGTGTCCATATTGGCAGGGCTGTCTTTATTCCAATCCATTGTCCTGTGAGTTCACCAAGCACTTTCCACAACAGCTACCTTTTGTTCACTGCAGAATCTGAACAATCTCTGGTCCTTTCTAACAAAAAATAACTAGTTGTGGTGCATATTAACTCAAACAAACAAAACATTCTATAACAACACAGCCTTCTATCCTAGCCCAAAATAAAAAATATTACCTGAATGACAAAACACACCCATTTTATTCAGAGAAGCTTGTTGAGTACATCACAGATCCTTTGCTCTTCCTGTCATTTTGAGTTGTTTGTTATTGTATATAAGAAACACGATTTTATTCCAGCATTGTATAGGATGTGACTTCAGCATCCAGGATTTTTTCTATGAGGGGTGAGGGTGGACTGTCCTGGAATCATCCCTCAGTGGATACCAGAAACCCACTATAAAAATAAGCCATAGTTTTCTATTATGTCTGAAATGATATTGAATCAGTAATAAAAGGACATAGGTTTTAAAGACCTAAATCCACTATAACAGAGTGCAAATCCCCACTAGCACAGGTCTGTGCAAGCACCTTTTGTAAGTTTACCCTGAAATATCAATCATAGTCTTGCAACCACAAAAACAGCCTTTTACTCCCTGCAGCTTCAAAATGTTCAAAGTTTTCTCATTTTTCAGCACTTGGCCATATACTCTTACAAGCTTCGAAGTTGTAGAGGTCAAAACTGCAATGCCTTTGCCTGCATGGAATGAATCAGTACATGCCCTGGGTGTTCAATTATCTTTATGAAATAGCTACTTCATGATTCCGTTGGTGTTTTCTGATCTGCACATGCCGTTCATAGCTTATTGCTTCACATCTAACGTGATTGTTTCCATAGGTTAAGGCATCTGATTTCTCCTGCTTTGGCACGCATCTACCCATTAAAATTGGTGTAATCTTTTTTTTCTTCAAAAAATGCTTGGCCATTATCCTATTGACTGGTGTTTGGATTTAGAATAGAAGCAACATTTTCTGTACAGCATTTTTCAGATCCAAAACTGGGATAAATAGGCTCACAAATTTCATACCTTTCTTGCTCCTTAAGTTATGTTAGCTCATTGGAGAATATACAAATAGAAGAGGGAAGAATAACACCAAACTACTCATTATGTTACTTTCGGGAGAAAAGAAATAGTAACAGGTAAATGATGTTTATTACATGAAAAGTAGCAGATTTTGCATTCATTACATTGTTTTACAAAGTGGCAGTCATTAGGACCTCATTACCACTCCCCTCAAAATCCCTAGCTCATAACAGGCGCAAATCACTACTTGTAACAGGTTACATATAAGTCTGCCAGTACTTTGTATGCTCTTTTAATGGTCATTTGGGACCAAACAATTTGGAGTTGGTTTCTCCAATGCATGTTATCACAGATCAAAGTGTTATATTCTTTGAAATCTATTCTTATAAAACTAATTTGATAATATTGCTATTTTCTAAACTAAACAGTTCATCAGTCTAGTGGGCAATGTATACATGTACAGTTCAGGGATATACCCTGCATTGTGTATAACACTTTGGAATATTTATAATTAGTAATAATGAAAAGAGTGCATATACTTTAGAGCAGGCATGGGCAAACTAAGACCCAGGGGCTGAATGTGGCTCCCTGGGCACTTATCTTAGGCCCAGCTCATTTTCCCTGTCCTCTTGTCGTACGGACATGATGGCCTGCCACCATTCATAAGGATGCAGAAGGGACTGGGGGGGGGGGGAGGCATGCAGCAGCTGAGAGCCCTCTGGAGCACTGTCAGCCACCGTATGTCTTGCCCATCTCCTTGCATAAAGACAGTGCGAGCGGCCTTGTCCTTATGTTGAGAGGACGGCCCAAGGAAGGCATGCAATGGCTGAGAGCCCTCTGGGCCCGGGCTGTGGTGCAGGCTGGAGAGCAGCTGCAATCAATCGCTGCAATGAATCACTCTGACCAGGAGGTCATGAGTTCGAGGCCTGGCTCGGAGCCTATGTTTGTTTGTCTTTGTTCTATGTTAAAAGGCATTGAATGTTTGCCTATATGTGTAATGTGATCCGCCCTGAGTCCCCTTCGGGGTGAGAAGGGCGGAATATAAATGCTGTAAATAAATAAATAATAAATTGACCATTGCCTATCTCGCCCTCCTCCCATCATAATGCTGAGAGGACAACCCAAAGATTGGGGGAGGAGGATTGGAGCAGTCGCTGCATGTCTTCCTCCCAGAATAAGGATGGGGTGAGTAGCAGAAGAACAACCTGAGGATGACCCGGGACCTACCCTGCCCCTTCCCAGCCCCACTCTCTCACAGGCCCTCTCCCTCCCGGGCCTGTCCCACCCAGTGCATGCCCGGCTGCCCTCCCTCCTGGCCCAACTCTTGGTTGGGCCCAGAATGCAGCCCCAAGGTGAAAAAGTTTGTCCATGCCTGCTTTAGAGAATGCTATATTATCTGTATTTATGCTCCCAGTAAAATTAGTGAGCCAATATTCCCATCTTAGATGGTTTTCAAACATAATGTCCAAGGTATTCTCTACATCCATGAGTGAAAAGGTGACTTTAACTTCCCACTGTGTCTCATAAACTGTACTAATTTTCCTATAATTACTGCTGTTGTTCTTAATTACAATAAATGGAATAATCAATCACTACTAAAAATTATGAATTAGCTTGATATTACTAAGGCTAGTACTAACAAGACTGAATTAGTTTGAACCTTACTGATTTGTAATTTGAATGAAAGCAGGGCCTCTCTTGACTATTCTTAAGCTCAAGAGCCACTTCCTAGAGTTGCTATGAAATTGACCCATTGGTCCTATCCAGAAATGCAAGATGAAAGCAAGACTTTCCTTCAAGCCTTGGTTGCTAAGAGCAACTGGAACTGATTCCAGAAGATAAATACTCTACCTACTTAGAGTTTAGCACTTACTTTGTGAGCTAAATAAAGAACTAAATTATAGAGAGAAGGAAGTTGCTTAAATGTGAAATATCAAGGCAGCAAAACCTAAAATTATTAACATAACCGAATTTAGAATTGACTTTCAAGTGCAGTGATTACAGTTGGTGGATTATTGCTTTGGCCATATTCAAAGCCCTCCACCATTTCAGTTGGATGGATTAGGTGACCCATGGGACCTCCTCTGATACTAAATTGTTCTGTGCTACACATTACAGCGCATTCTGTTTGGATAAAAGAATGCTTATTTCTAATAAAAGAATGCTTATTTCTAATGGTTCCTAAAATTGTTTTAAAGGGTTACAGAATGATTAAAGGCCGGTTGCTACCTTTAATCGTTCCACCATCTGAATTCATAATAGAATTACAGGCCATACAGTAACGGTCAGTTCAATCAGAGACTGATATTTTACATTGCGTGTTATTTGAAGTCTCCAGATTTAGCAAAGGTAAAGGTCATTGGAATCTTAAACAGGCATAAGTGATGTTTGGACATTTTCGTCATATGTGAAGCATTTAATTCAAAATCGTGAAAGCAAAGTTATGAATATGATACCATTGCACGTGTCGATGTCTACTACTGCACATGTGCCTAGGATGTACATTTGTATTTTTATATCCAGTTACATGGAACGGATCAGTCATGCAAGATTTCAACTCAACCCAAGGGTTGTGTTACACAATCAAAAAATACCTCCACATGGAACAAGGACAACTTGGAGTGGGGAAAATAAAATTATTTTTTCCTCATTTTGGAAAATAATTTGTGTATAAGCCAACTTCATGTATAAGTCAAGGACAGGTTTTTTGGGCAAAATATAGATTTTGATATGACTTGTGGATAAGTCGAGGATCATTCTATGGAAAGAGGAAAGCACTGGTGCTGTCTTGGGGGCCAGCAGTCCCTGGCTGCCACTGCTCTTTCCTTGCTCAGACATTCAAAAATACCTTTTTCCATTCTACTCAGAGAAAGAGATTGCTTCTCTTTAAATAAAAGTTAAGGTATGGTAACAGCAAAGGAAACATCCCCTTCTCTGACAGCTTAGGCCCCTTCTATATTGCCCTATATCCCAAGATCTGATCCCAGATTATCTGCTTTAAATTGGATTATAACTGCCAGATAATCTGGTATAAGAAGATAATCTGGGACCAGATCCTGGGATATAGGGGCAGTATAGGGGCCTTTGTCTGTTCCAGGAGAACCTAACATAAGTACCAGCCACCTGTGAGTTTGTCATTTGCACTATGTCAGCAATGGTGGGCGATTGTCGACGTTTTTCATGGCCAGAATAACTGGGTTGCTGTGAGTTTTCCAGGCTGTATGGCCATGTTCCAGAAGCATTCTCTCCTGACATTTTGCCTGCATCTATGGCAGGCATCCTCAGAGGTTGTGGGGTAGAATCATAGAAGAGACCTCGTGGGCCATTCAGTCCAAACTCTTGCCAAGAAGCAGGAAAATCGCATGCAAAGCACTCCCGACAGATGTTCATCCAGCCTCTATTTAAAATCCTCCGAAGAAAGAGCCTCCACCACACTCTGAGGCAGAGAGTTCCACTGTCGAACAGCTTTCACAGTGAGAAAGTTCTTCCTAATGTTCAGGTGGAATCTCCTTTCCTGTAGTTTGAAGCTGTTGTTCCGCGTCCTCGTCTCCAGGGCAGCAGAAAACAAGCTTGATCTCTCTTGCCTATGACTTCCTCTCACATATTTATACATGGCTATCATATCTCCTCACGTGGGGTTGCATAGCTTCCAACATACCTCACATCCTCTGAGCATGCCTGCCGTAGATGCATGTGACAAGTCAGGAGAGAATGCTTCTGCAATATGGCCATACAGCCAGGACAACTCACAGCAACCCAGTGATTCCGGCCATGAAAGCCTTTGACAATACAATATCTGTATGATTTTAAAATGATAGGGGTCTCAGAATGTTTAATTTTTTCAAATGAAGCTAGAATATGAAAGTTTGAAGTGGAGTGCCTTATGAGAGCCAGTATGGTATATTGGTGACTAGGGTTCAAATTCCCACTCAGCTTTTCCTATCTTACATATGAGGAGACAGTATGGAGAAGGGAGAGGAAATACAAAGTCTGGGGCTTTCCTTCTCTTACTTTGGAGGAAACGGGGGGGAAAGACTCACCTGACTCTATTTGCATTTCTTTTTTTAATACTGCCTTTCCTCTGAGGAGGGAGTGGGGAGAAAGGAGAGCCCCAGATCCAGCCAGATCTCATGTACACAAAGAAGGGGGGAGGCAAAAAAGGGGTGTGTGACTTTTTATATCCCAGCAATCTTTTAAGGAAAGCTAAACCTAAAATTAATGATGTGATAACAAAAAGTAAAATGATACAATTAAACAAGGTATCATGTTAAAACTCCATTGATTTTTAAAAAGTGTAAAATCTTTTAACACTTGGGAACAAACACAACACCCTTATTCACACCATAATAGTAGTTCCCCAAAGCTATGTAATAACTAAATATCTGTTTAAATTTTTTAAAAAGCATTTACTACCAATGAAAGGAAAGGAAAGGATCTCATCAGACAGGCAGGAGTAAAGCGAGGGCAATGGGGGAAAGGTGGGAAAGTGGGACAGCGGAGAGAACCGACAGGCTCTGTTCCTTCCAGTTGGGGTCCATGTCCTGTCTTCCCCTGTTGTTTTCCTCCTCAAATTGTCTTCCCTCGCTTCCTCCAGGGGCATTCTGGTCTCCATTTCCTCTCTGCTACTAAAACCAAGCCCCACGGAGTCCTGCTGGAAGTTGCCCTGCATCATGTGATGGGTTCTGCGGAGCTCCATTCTGGCAGCGGAGAGAAGCAGGGAGAAGACACTCTCCCTCTGCGTCTGATGAGGTCGTAAGAGGGGACCAGCCTTGCCTATTGGAAGGGAGTTCTGCAGCTTGGGAGCAGCCATGGGGAAAGCTTTCTCCTGTCTCCTTACCAGCCATGACCAAAAAAAGTTCTTCCCCAAGGATCTCTTATAGTAAGATGATATTTCAGATAGCCTGAACCTGAGTAACTAGTAAATGCTAGCAAATACTATTTATAAGCTAGATCACACATCAAAAGTCTGTCCGAAAAGGTGAGTGGGTATCAGTTAATAGTGGTTTGAATTGTACCTTTTTAATTTTCTTCATAGGTCCAGTCTTCTTCATTTCTACTTTGAACATCTACTTATATGATCTGAAGTAAATGGCCTAAGCATCATGGTCAGTGTTGGTAATATCACATCAACTCTGGAAATCCACTGAAACCTGGAGCCCGAGGACAAAGGTCCAGGTGAGTACTTTTTTTAGTATATTGTGGTGTTTCACAAAGTGTTCACTTGACTTTGAACCTAAGAGAAATAAGACTTTGCAAAATGACACAATATACTAAAAATATTTTTTAAAAGTAGCAACACTTCCCGTTCTCCCAACCCCACATTTCTTGAATTGTCCTGACTCAGCATAGACTGACTGCATGCTCCAGTGGACTTCCGTAGTTGTTGTGAAATCACCAGTATGGCGTAAGTAACACTTCTCAGATACAATTAATATGGTGCATGCCCTCATCAGAAACATCGCATCCAGAGGTGGAGAGTTGTGGTTAGGATGGGAGCCACTTTTTCTCCCTGTAACCAAAATTAGTCAAAAATGAAAATCAGCCAAGAAAAGAACCAGGACTGCCTGGAAGTTATTTCTCATCAGCACTTCTATTTAGCTTTGGGATTTTTTGGATTTTATTTGCACTTCAGAGCTGTATGTAAAATGCAGGGATGGGAGGGAAACTATTTGGATGTATAACACCAGTCCAGGCAGTAAGTGGAATCATTTTATGGATATATCACACATACACACACATATAGATATGGATATTTGGATTGCATGCTCTACTTGGGGTTGCCTTTGAAGAGGGTTCAGAAACTTCAGCTAGTCCAAAGAGCTTGCTAAATGGGGCTAGCTAAAGGGATCACACAACTCCCCAGTTGCAGCAGCTCCTTGCAACAGCTTCTTGCTCCCTATTTGTTTTCAAGCATAATTCAAAGTGCTGGAACATGACCTATAAATCCCTATATGGCTCAGGTCCAGGCTATTTGGCAGTTCATATCTTCAATGTACAAACTTGCTTGGGCTCTGAGAGGTCCTTCTCTCAGTCCCACCATCATTGCAATCATGGTTGATATTGATATGAAAGAGACCCTTGAACAGTGCTGTTGTTTTAATCCATTGCTTTACGTGGGATGCACTAGTTCTGCATCTAATCTCATTAGACCTTTGAGGCAAGGATGCTGTTTTGAACCATTGCTTTCAATAGGATCCTATTATTCTGCATCTAAAACCACTGGATCCTTGAAACAGGGATGCTGTTTTAAATCATTTCTTTCCATAGGAAGGAATAATCATTTCTATAAACAGGGATGACATCTCTCTGCTAAGTATAATATTATAATTGGGACAAACCAGCAAAAGGAAACTGCCTGTTCTCTGTTCTACAATGGCGTTATTACGCTATATCTGTCATTAATATTTTTTAAAGAAATCTGCAAAGGGAAGGAGTTATTATGCACTTCTGTAAAGAGGGATGACAGCTCATTGCTAAAAACAGCTCGCTGCTAAGGGCCACCCTTTGGAACACCCCTTTTCACCAAGGCAAGTTCCGAAATAGCAGATACTGCCACAGACCCCATCACATATTGCTTTGAGCCAAAATAACAGGTCCTTAGCGTTATTGTGGCTAAATTCACAAATTCTCCCAGAGATTATAGATCTGCTCAATTTCACAATTGCTCTGTGGTTCTGTGACTGGGGGGCAGGAACGATGACCGGAAGTTGTCTTATGGCAGCCGTGACTCCCAGTAAATTTACCATGATTGCCAGTAAAATGGGAGGGGAAAACTGTAAGTGTGATGAGGTGGTAAAACATTCTCCTGATTTTAAAGCAGAGACTTTTAAATAGAGGGTGGGGGAATGAGACTTGTAGGGTATTTGATTATTTTAACAATTTTTAATTTTTACATGTTATAAGGGATATTAATTGACTGGTTTGTTTAATCCTATTTTAATATTTGAATGTTGTACATTTTAAATTGCAATGTTTTTTTAATGTTGTAAGCTACTTCGTGTCTCAGCTGAGATAAAATCAGAATCATAGAATCATGGAATCATAGAGCTGGAAGAAACCTCATGGGCCATCCAGTCCAGCCCCCTGCCAAGAAGTGTTGTTGTTGTTGTTGTTGTTGTTGTTGTTGTTACCCAAAACTCTGCTTCTGCTGCATAATGTATAGAGCATAAAACATGAGAGGGATGTTTATACTTGCTAATATAGTTTCTTGAAGCAACAACTGAGACGTATAAGTTATAAAACAGAATAACAGTTTTTTGCACTACACATATTTCTATACAACCTATCAAAATATTTTCAAATTACAACTGAACATTTGAGTTATTAATCAGGTAACCTTTGTACTTTTTACCCTTTTATTTGCACTTTCCTAGTAATAGTCAGAAATGCAGTGGCCATGCTAGCTGGTGAATTCTGGGAGCTGTAGTCTGAAAAGTAAATTTTCCAGTCTGGCACAAACTATAAATGGACATTGCATGTTTTAACAATGAAAAAGCTTGCAATTATGACCCCTCTGCCATGGTTGTTTTTAGCTCTCTTTTCTAGGACAGATATGACATCTTTCCTCTTTCTTTGAGTCCAGCTCAGTATCTGAGACATGAACAATTACCTCCCTTGAGGGTCCTCACATGAATAAATAAATGCCTTCTTCATCTTTGTAACTGGAGCTGGTCTCAATATCAGATTAGTCATTGCCTCTTTGTGCAGCCACATCAGATATGCCTTCTGGTTCATGGTCACTGTCCTTATCACTGAATTTCAAGATTTCACTTTCTAAATCTCCAGACACATCCAGACAGATGGCTCCTAGTATCGCCAGTCAAATGACATTTTGCAACTAGTCTAGTTTTCCCTTCTTAATGGATTTTTTTGAGATAAGAAAAAAGACAGAAGAATTAATTTGACTGTTACAAATTGAAAGCAGGAGCATCTCCTTCCCTGTCCAATTCTCTGAATGAGGCATGATGCAACTGTAGAATAAATTTCCTATCTAAAAATATTTCTTTTATCAGAGGTTTTCTGAACTTCTCTGAAGAAGTCTGATTTGTTGCCCTACTTCAGCCAGCACAAAGTGAATTTAGAACCAGTGTGTATAGATCAATGATGAATCTTGAGCCCTTATAGATGTGAATCTGTTTGTTTCATTAATGATAGACAAATCTTTGGCATGTAACTAAAAGGGGAAATGAATCTATCATTGAGATTTAATATTGCATACACACATGTCTAGAACTAATTGTTACAACTAGAATAATTACAACTAGAGACACATTGAATCACTGGGGCCTGCATAATTCTTGATTTAGTACACTGCTAGGCGCTTTGGGTCCCATATGGGAGAAAAGCAAAATGTAAATTCAGTCACAACTGAATTTAACCAAATACCAGTTAAAATAAATAAAAACAAGTGCAGTTTAAAATATACAAAATGTTGTAACATTAAAATACAATTTAACTATAATATTGAATAGCTATTGAATTAAACACAGTTTAAAATGCATTTATTTTGTAAAGCACAGCATGAATCTGTTAAAAGCCTTTCCCTCAGCAGTGAGTCAACCGCCATTAGAACAAGTTATTTGGTTCTTTTCTTTCCTGCTTTCTTTCATGTGTATTTTAATCTATATTGAATGGTTTACATTATTGGCATTATTCTACTTTGATCAATGCAGTAAGTGCTATTCAAGTGAATATTTCTTTCTTTTCTTTTACTTCAGAGCAATCAGGAACAGTTGCATTGCAATTCAGAGGTTATGAATTAAAGCCTGAGAAATCTATGCTAAGAATATAGTATATAGTATTTTAATATGCTAGAGTCTAGAAAGTTAATATCAACTAAACATTGAACTGATGTTGCGTGTTCCTTCCAGGTATTTTAGGAAAGAACCTTAAGGAAAATCTTAATTGTGTCATTTGTAATAAGCACTCTGGTGAGGTAACACTGTGCATACAAATCTGACTGTGAAAAAAAATAGAAGCCATGGAACAAGCACTAAATGCTACCCTTCATTATTCTTTATCAGGACATTGGCTCCAGTCCATTTTACATTAGATGCATTTAAACTCCCATTGAAACCTATTCAACAAATCATTACAGATATTTTCATTAGAGCTCTGTATAAAATAGTTCCTATCATGTGTTGTGTATATTCTTGCTATGTGCGATATTTCCTATGTGGTTAGCAGAAGCTCAGTTTCTAATGGCATGCTTAAATGCATCCTTCTGTAAAACAGCTGGGAAGGAATAATGTTATGTTGCTGAAGCCTGGGGGTGCCTCTACACTATAGAATTAATGCAGTTTGACAGCACTTTAACTACCATGACTCAATGGGAGTTGTGATTTGTGAGGCAATATTGCTCTGGCCCAGTGGTTCTCAACCTGTGGGTCCCCAGGCCTACAACTGCCAGAAATCCCAGTCAGTTTACCAGCTGTTAGGATTTCTGGGAGTTAAAGGCCAAAACATCTGGGGACTCACACATTGAGAACCACTGTTCTTGCCAAAAAGGCTAAAAACTTTGTAAAACTACAAATCCCATGATTCCATTGAACTGAACTATTGAAGTTAAAAGTGGTGTCAAATTGTGTTAATTCCAAAGTGTAGAGATACATCCTGGATTTTTTTCAGTAAAATAAATCCTCTCCCCATGTTTACCATGAAAGAGGCTAGAAGCAGAGTGAATATGAGTTATGAAGCAGGAGATGTTTCAACAAGCTAGCCATCCACAACTGCCTCCTTACCCTTCTCAAATTTTCTTCAAGCAGTTTTTCACCTCAAGCTAATTGTAGAGCAGGAGAAAAAAAGCTGACGTAGTGTCTTGGGGCCTCATTACACTTGAGCATTTTCCCACTTCAATCCACTTTAAATGCTGTGACTACCTCCTGCAGAATTCTGGGGCTTGCAGTTTAGGGAGGCCCAGGGCTTCTCTGGATGAGCAGTTTAAAGGCCCCTCCCTAAACTACAAGCCCCAGAATTCTGCAGGAGGTAGTCACAGCATTTAAAGTGGATTAAAGTGGAAAAATGCCTTAGACAAGCAGAATTCTCCCATTTAAACATGAACACTGTATTATATAGCTATCTTCTTCAAAAATGTGATCTCTTCAGAAGAAAATATATTCATCATGTTCTTAAACAGCAACCCTAATCTCTTTTCATAGTTACCACATACAAGCTATGCGTTATACAGGATATGCGTTATACAGGAAGGCACTTTGGTTGCATTTTTGTTTTACTTTTTAAATAAATTGACACTGTAGACAGTGCAGTCATTTATATACCTGTTTTCTTGAAGAAATATATGACAAAAGGAAGTACTGCGTCCTCCTAAGAAATGCAAGCACTTTGAAATGGTCAGTGCAGGAAAGGAGATGAGTCGCTGCCATTGTTCCTTGCCAGCCACAGAACTCCCTCTGAGCACCTAGCCATCGTGGTTGCTGAGGTCAGAATGGATTGCTTTAGCCCTTCTTTGCTGATTGCATAGCTGCCCCATTATAACCACAGTGCAATGGTCAAGAGATCGCAGGGAGCTCCATGTGCGGTTCCCATCTTTATCAATCTGTAATACTGTGGACTGACCTTGGATTAAGCAGTGCCTAAATCAAACCAAGCCATGCTGGTACTAGAGCTTAGTTTTTGATACTAGTAAAAAGATGGATGTGCTCATCTGTGATAAGTACATGAGATTTATTAAAGAAGCCACACTGATCCCTTCCATAGAGAGTAGTTTCTGTGGAAATAGATCTGTTACCACACAATACAGCAAAATGCAGAATTTGCCTTTTTACTTCCTTGTAATTTTGCCGGTTTATCCTGATCCACAATCTGTCTGGTTCCAAGTATTTTGGACAAAAGATAGTCACATATTTTGTTGATGCTTAGACAATAGGCAATTTGCATGTAAAATAAATGAATACAATATTAAAGTGCAACAGTATAAACAGTATAAAAGTGCTACATAAAATACTTGTCCTGTAGATTTGGCTTATTGAAATTCAATACAATTAAATTGTTACACAACACATTAAATGTAAACACATAAAATTTATATTTTATTTAATACCACCAATCTATATTACCACAAAATAACATACCGTATATACTCAAGTATAAGCCGACCCAAATATAAGCCGAGGCACCTAATTTTACTACACAAAAATTGGGAAAACATTGACTCCAGTATAAGCCGAGGGTGGTAAATTTCAGAAATAAAAATAGATACCAATAAAATTACATTAATTGAGGCATCAGTAGGTTTTTGAATATTTACATAAAGCTCAAATTTAAGATAACTCTGATCAAATCATTATTCTCATCTTCAATGTAAATGTGCTTATGTATCCTTTTAATAATGTAATAATAATAATAATAATAAATACATGAGTAAAATAATAAATGCAATAAGAAGAAGAAGAAGAAGAAGAAGATCAGAGTGAAATAATAAATGTATTAATAATAAAAATAAAAATAGAGTAAAATAATAAATGTACCATATATTCTCCAGTATAAGCTGACCCAAATATAAGCCAACCAGGACCCTCACCCGAGTATAAGACGAGGGGGGCTTTTTCAGTCTTTTAAAAAGGGCTGAAAAACTAGGCTTATACTCGAGTATATACAGTACATTCAAAAATATATGAGAGGGAAAGAAAAACACCAAGAAAATAAAAATTATTATTCCACCAAAATGTAGGTTAAATTAAACAAGATTAGATAGTGTCTTCCCCAGAGCAATCAACTGCAATGTTAGAAATAAATGTTCCTCAAATGTTCATTCATACCAAGGTAAAAAGAGAAACCTTACAAGTTACTATGCATAAAGGATGCCCATCTTGTACTGTATCTGGAAACAGTCTAGCAAACCATCCTAGCATACTTGATAACCAATAAAACTATTAGAAGAAGACTAACTAATCTTCAGTTATTTTTCTTCCAAAAACAGATATGCATAATTTCAGAAAATATAACACAACATTTCCTTTGTCATTTGTTACTACTGATGGATGTATAAAATGAAGGGATAGGACTAAGAATGCCAATCATCATTTTTTGTGGAATGAGTACAGGAGTAGGGCACGCAGTTTAATCGAAGTGTGAAATTGAGTCCTTTGTCACACCATCCTGTCCAAGAAAGGCTGCATAAACATGTTTTCTGTTCAGTCACTAAATGTAGATGAAAGCCTTAAGGATAACTTCTTATATTTTTACCAGTATATTCATTTCCCAATGGTTTATTATATTTAATACCAGCAATCTATTTTACCACAAAATAAACATTTAAAAATATAGGCGAGGGAAAGAAAAAAACAAAGAAAAGAAAAAATGATTATTCCACCAACACATATGTAATACATAATCTGACTCAAGTTGGTAAAAGCTATAACCATAACTTAATTACACCATTAGAGTTTGTCTTTCCTGCAATATCTATGCATTTTTCCAGTCTTCAGAAAGTCTTCATCTGGCATACTAGTATCTTTAGAAGCCACATTAATTTGTCCATTTGCGTCAACTCAGCAAGTGAAACAATCCGTTCTTCCATCATTGGCGCTTTGGTCTGTTTCCAAATTTGAGCAAAGCATAGACTTGGTGGCGTTGTCCTTTACAATCCAAATCTTTAACAATAATGCTCAGCAGAAATATTTCTAGTATCATTACAATGTCTAGTTTTAATTTTTGAAATGAACAAAATCTTAGACCAGTAATTTTTCACCTTATTGCAAGTACATCAGATTTGAAAAAGAAATTCTCCTTTTCTTGTCATTCCCAACATTGCTATGAAAAATTCTAAGGACCTCATCACACTAGAGTTTGGAGCCTTTAAACAGCTCAACCAGACAGGTCCTGAGTCTCACCAAACTACAAACCTCAGAATTCTGCAGGAGGCAGAAACCAGATTTAAAGAGGATTCATGCTCTGGTGTGATGAGGCAGTAAGATGCTTTTACTGCTTTTGGGGGTGGGGGCAGGAGGGCTTAGTTACCAACTATATATTATCTTTTGCAGGTTTGCTTATATATTTTTGCACAAAGTAAATTTTATCTTTGCATCATATTTTCTCTCCTGCATTCATACAGACATTATGCCCAAACCCTTTGGGCTCACTGTATCCCATACTCTTGTCCGACTTCATCATTGGTCTCTAGTTTCAGAAGGCATTTATATACATTTATTTGTTTGTTTATTTATTTATTTATTTATTTATTTCGCATATTTGTATCCTGTCCTTCTCATCCTAAAAGGGGAACTCAGCACAGACATACAGCAGGCAGCAATTTGATGCCGATACATATAAATATAAAATAAACAGATACAATTAAAACGATACAATTAAACGTTAATTAAAACATAAATTAAAATCACACAATCCAGATTGTAGTCTGAGTCCTGTCCAATTGTCAATTCCATTAATCCGTGATCATCATTGCACTGTTTCCTGGTTAAATGCTTGCTCCCACAGCCACTTCTTAACTTTTTCCTGAAAGACAGGAGGGAGGGGGCTGACCTGATTTCATCGGGGAGGGAGTTCCATAAACGAGGGCTCACCACTGAGAAGGCCCTGTCTCTCTTCCCAACCAATCGCGTTTGCAAAGGTGGTGGGACCAAGAGCAGGACCTCCCCTGATGATCTTAACTTCCGAGGTGGGCCATAGCAGGAGATACATTCGTACAGGGCCAGATCCGTTTAGGGCTTTATAGGCTAAAGCCACCTCTTTGAATTGTGCTTGGTAGCAGACTGGCAGCCAGTGGAACTGGCATAACAGGGGGGCTGTATGCTCCCTGTATGCTGCTCCAATGAGCAATCTGGCTGCCGCCCATTGGAACAATTGAAGCTTCTAGATAATCCCACATAGAGCACACTGCAGTAATCTATTTGGGATGTAATAAGATCGTGGGCCACTGTGGCCAAGTCTGACTTCCCAAGGTACAGGCGCAACTGGAGCATAAGTTTTTATAGTTCAGGAACTCCCCTGGCCACTGCCAAGACCTGGAATTCCAGGCTCAAGGATGAATCCAGGATCACTCCCAAGCTGCAAACCTGAACCTTCAGGGAGAATGTAACCTCATCCAACACAGGCTGTAACCCTACACCCTGTTTGACCTTATGATTGACTAGGAGGACCTCTGTTTTGTCTGGATCCAATTTCAATTTGTTTGCCCTCATCCAGACCATCACAGCAGCCAAGCACCAGTTCAGGATCTGAACAGGCTCCTTAGTAGCATATCCATTACATATTCATCATCTTAACAAAATTTTGAGTTGCATACATAATTACATATTTTGCAGTCTGTTGTACTTCATGTTTGTCTTTTTTTTTAAAAAAATGAAATAAAACCATACAATTCACCATTCATATATTTAGGAGTTAGATTTGGGGGTCTCATTCTTTAAAATTTCTGAGACTTGGCATAGTGAAGGATTAGAGCAAGCTGCTGATAAATATTCTGTCAGTTCATCAAGTAATTTTTTCATGTTCTTGTAAGTAGTTGGAGGTTATCTTAATATGCTGTCGTGTGCCTTCAACTCATTTCTAATTTATGGTGGCCATAAGATGTACTCATCACAGGTGTTTCATGGCAGAAATTGTTCACAGGGGGTTTCCCTTTGCCTTCCTCTGAAACTAAGAGAACGAGCCTTGGCCAAGGTCACACAGTAGGTTTCCATGGTCAAGCAGGGATTCATAACTTGGCCTCATAGTGTCCTAATCCAGTACTCAAACAACCACACCAAACATACTCTCTATCTTAATTGGATCCAGGCAAAATATCGCAACCATATGCAAGCTTTCAAGGTCCCAATTTTTTTTTAATTAAGATGTGTGGTTCAAAAGGTTTGAAGAAAACTGAGGAAATCAAAAAGTGTACATTTTTGTGGCATTTTAATTTGCCTCAAATAACATATTATCCCATTACAGCCTTTAGCTTTTTTAATCTCCATGGGCCAACATAGCTGCCATTTTTAATGTAATATATTATCCCCAATGCAGTGTGATAAAATCAAAGAATGCTTGAAATTCTGATGCCCATTGCATATTTATGTTTAAAAGGGTTTCCAGTCCTTGACCAAGAAGCAGGATGTCAACCTGCTGTAGCATGGCAATTTAGGTCTTATTTCACAAAATGCTCATGTAAAGCATAATAATTATCTAAAGCAGGAGGGGGCAAAGTGTAGCTTGCCTGGAATCAATATTTCTTCCCCAAAATGCCCTCAATGGGGAATGGGAGCATTTCTGTTGCATGTTTTCTCTTCCCCAAGCCAATTTACTAGGGGACATTTTGAAACAGGAACTGGGAATGACTTCTACTTCCTGTGTTTAAAAGCCCTATCCTTGGCCAGAGGCGGTTCAACCACCAGGCCAACTAGGCAGTTGCCTGTGGCGCCATCTTGTTGGGGGCGCCATCGAGGCAACTCCTGTCTCCTGTGGCCTGCCTCAGGAAAACTGCTTGAACTGCTTTTTCTGTTGATTTGTTGTAAAACATGATGTTTTAGTGCTTAATTTGTAAAATCTTAATGTAATTTGATGTTTAATAGGATTTTCCTTAATCCCTCCTTATTATCAAACATTTTCGCGTATCCAACACTTTTATTTTTCAGTGATTGGTGTGGGGGGAGGGGCGGTGCCAAAATTCTGTTCTCCTACACTTGAAAAATACCTAGGGCCGGCTCTGTCCTTGGCCTACAATGGCCAATGGACCCTACAAACATATTGAAAAATGCCTCCCACACCTGCTAGAGGGCATTTAGGAGCAAAAGGATTGATTTGCGGAGTGCAGGGTATAGGTTCTTCTGGGGTGATAATGCGACTCCCAAGCCTTCGAAATTGCTCATCCCTGAGAGCAACATATATATATTAGCATCTGCTCATGCAGAATGACTGCTTTTCTTATATACCCACAAAATGTATGTTCAAGTATAGGACCAAAAAAGAAAACTGCCTTATCTGTGCTCACATTCTGCACATGGTTACTTCATAAATCAAGTTTCAGTGAAATCCAGAGTGGAGGCTGGTTTGCAAGAATGAAAGATTTTCAGCTCTACATGTATAAAAGGTAAAAGTAAAGGTTTCCCCTGACATTAAGTCCAGTTGTGTCTGACTCTGGGGATCGGTGCTCATGTCCATTTCTAAGCCGAAGAGCCGGCGTTGTCTATAGACACCTCCAAGGTCATGTGGCCGGCATGACTGCATGGAGCGCCGTTACCTTCCCACTGGAGCGGTACCTATTGATCTACTCACATTTGCATGTTTTCAAACTGCTAGGTTGGCAGAAACTGGGGCTATGTACTTAAAGCCTACATAAGCTGACACATAAAAATGAATTTCATCATAGTCACTTCAGCATTTTTCAGTGGAGGGAAGACTGGTCTTACAGACTCCATCTACACTGCCATATAATTCACGTTGAAACTTCATTATATGGTCAGTATAGACTCATATAATGCAGTTTAACTGCATTATATAGCAGTGTAGTTGGGGCAGTGTACATATGATGAGTTTGAAGAATGTAGTAGTAAGGTGGAGGAAACACACTATGTGTCAGGAAATTGGTAGCATACATTTTCCAAAAAAAGTTAAATTGACTTTATTCCATTTGCTAACATATTTTTTGAATTATAGTGCTGACAGACCATACATGTTAGTGACAGACAAATTACAGTTTGTCAGGTAATTTAATGAGACTGGAGTACTCTCTGAGGGTGTTCAGCTTTCTTGATTTTTACATGAGGATTTTTATATTGTAGAAATTTATATGGATAGAGGAAATAAATGGATCCAGATTTTAGAAAACCTCAACAACCAGTGATTACAAATTTTAATATCATATATGTATAAAATGTTTTTATCACTTTGCAATCACCTAAGGTAAATTACTTATATATGAACATATAAATTACAATAACATAAAATTGACACTGAAGTCTCAAAAATTCTCAAATTAAATAATGAAACTGTCAAGAGTCAGACGCCAATTAGCGAACAAAAATAGAGTTTTTTCAGCAGATAAGCCAAAAGGTAATGTTAACACAGAAAAAACCTTGAAACACTTCACTATCAGTGCTTCAAGAGCAGTTCAAAGAAAAATATAATTCAGCAACACAAGCAGGTAAAAACAAAGCTAAACAAACTTAGTGCAAACTGCACTTTCTGAGTCCAAGCCCTGCCAGCCGGCTCTGTAGTTTTCAAAGGAACAGTTCCCAAAAGAAAACACCAAATTGGTCAGGAAACAAACAAACAAACTAAGAATGCAGTAGACTGCTTCCACAATGTGGATAAAGCCAAAGGCTCCAAAAGGATGGTGAAAAGACGTCGTCCGGGATTCCAAGGTCAGGTCAGGAGATAACAGCAGTGTCCAAAGAGCAAGCCAGGAGTCAAAAGCCGATAGTAGTCATCAATCACAGGGCGAAGGCAGTAGCAAGGTCAAATTCCGATCCAAGGTCTGAAGAGGGTGCAGTCATCCAAAACAGGTCCACGATAAGACACAGCGAGAGCCAAGCTAGGTGATAACAGCAGATTCAAATCATAGTCCAAGTCCAGTCTTCATGGAAACACAGAGATCCCAATGGCGCCTCAGCAACACCTTGCCACACGCAAAGTGCAGTGGCCAAACATTCCCATTTTATTCCCCTTCCTCCTGGGTGACCAAACACTCACACCCAAACACGAGGTGTCCCAAATCTACTCAGAGTCTGAGCTCCACACAGCTAGAGCTCGTGGATCTGGAGTACCTAGCAATTCGTCGGAGTCCCAATCATCCTGCCCACACTTAGCCCCATGAACACTTAAAGAACCATCCTCCCTTCTCCAAGCATCCCAATTGGGATCAGCTCCTGCAGAAACCCCAGGTTCAGAAGTATCCATAGACCCCAAATACCCAGACATCTCCGGTGGCTGTGCCCATTCAGTGCCCGCTTCCCCAGCCACCACCTGTTCCTCAGCATCCATCTCCCCATCTGAATCTTCCTCAGAAGATCCCCCATATAGCTCTCTAAGTCGCTTCCTGCGCAACTCCTCCAGTGAACCCTCATCACGAGGGTCTTTTCTTCCTCTTCGAATTCCATCACCATCAACCATAATCCCCGAAGGCGCAGTCACAACAGAAACAATTCAATTTCATTGCTATAAATTAGGTTAGGAAGGGCTGCTTGAATGATAAAATTTCCCAGTTTCATGATACTTTTTTTAAAGGCATCTCCCTGTAGAATCCGTTTGGAACTGTGGTCCAGGTTGAGCCAAAGCTAAATGTTTAATATACAGAAGTGTATTAACTACTGAATCACAGTAATGTTCCTCTGGGTTTATTGGAAAATATGCTTACTGCTCCCATTTCCTCCAATTATATTCAAATAAAAATTATGCTCAGATATTGAAGAGACCGGCAGTCATCCATTGAATTGTCATGATTAAGAAATACTCAGGCCTTGAATAGTTCAGTAAATTGTTTTAGCAATTCAGATTAAACTAATTAAAACGAAAGGAAGCCTTTGCCACCTGATTGTAGCTTTTTCTATCTGTCTTCATGAGAATAAAAATGCAAAGGACCTTCTGTCCTCTTACAGTTTCTCTTGTTTCTATTTTTAGTGAAGTCATTTCTTTTTAGAACATAGGACTGGAATTGACATTGATTGAAAATGCCTACATTTATAGAGATGCCTGTGAATAACAGTGATTTGCCCTAGTTTGTACAACATGCTTAAGGTGTATCATATCCATGCATTCAGTTGAAGTAATAAATCATAGGTTATTCAGTGCAATGACTGCACTAAAAATGTATGGCCATTGTATAGGTTTCTGTACCAAGTCTCTTAAAGCCTTTTTATCAGTAAGTAAGTATCTACAGTGGTTATTTCCTGTAAATCTCTTGTACTTATACCTTACAGCTAAAAAGCTCTTTGCATGCATTTGCATTCATACCTAGGACTTTTGTCCACTCAGAGTTTATGGTGGGGTAGGGCAAGGGGGAAATTTTCATGTAAAAACTGCTACATCCTTCATAATATTAAATCCATATGGTTGGGCTGAGAAAAACAGAAACTTTGCTGCATATGTAAACACATATTATTGTTATTAGATTGTGTGTTTTTCCTGACTGGAACTAATCAATCCCTGTATCAAGCTCTTCTATTACATCAATAAGGTTCTTTACTTCATTAACTCCTGGTGAGAAAACCACAGAAAATTAAAAGGTCCTTCCCTAGCTGTATGTAATCAATCCTCATCTATCTGATAGACTGAAATAATGAGCTTCAGTATTTATTTACAAATGACTTTATTTTTGGCCCTCCATATCCTTGTGTTCTGCATCCATGGAGTCTACCATCCAAAGCTTGAACGTATTTTTTTAATTCCAAAAAAGGAAATCTTAACATTGACATTTTATATAAGGGACACCATTTTACTATGCCATTGTATAGAATGGGATTGAGCATCCATAAATATTGGTTTCCACAGGAGGTCCTGGAACCAAACCCCAACAGATCACAAATGCTGTAATTAAATAAGAACAAGTAATGCACAAAAAACAATATTCTGTGAGTGCAAGATGCTATCCAGATCATTGTAGATCAGTGGTTCTCAACCTGGGGTCCCCAGATGTTTTTGGCCTTCAACTCCCAGAAATCCTAACAGCTGATAAACTGGCTGGGATCTCTGGAGGTTGTAGGCCAAAAACATCTGGGGACCCACGGGTTGAGAACCACCATTTTAGATATTGATCTCTCCATCTAACAATCCAGGTTAAGACATGGTAATTTTACATTAAAAATGAAGAAAGACTAGTTTTTTGTGATATTTTCACCTATTTTTTCCTGATTATAAGGTAAGTTGCTTTGATATTTAAAAGACAGAAAGACACACCATGATTTTCAGCAGCCATCCTCTTTCCCAGCAAGTCTTTACAACCCTCAGCATCACATTACTTTTTAATGTTGTGCTTCAGGCGTTCTAGTAGAATTATTGTCATGAGTCATATTTAACCTTTTGTACAATATCTGATTGCAAGCAGAGGGACAGATGAAGCATTCTTCATCCTGAAGTGCACTGATGGTTTGTGCACTATGAGGAGACTGGCACACAGAAAACTCTATCAGAGGTTAAATCCAGGCACCATCTATTTCCTATTATCAATTGGCATTTTGCTACTCTTATGAGAAATTAAGCAACAGCTATGTTGTGTCAGGTCAAAATTGCTCCACAGATGAAGATAAACCCTACCAAAAAGCATTTTCAGGTACAAAAGTTTGCAATGTAGTGTGGCAATTCTCACCCGGAGCCACAATGACTAAGCTGATACTATTGAACTTTAGATATACGTGTATTGTGAGTTGACATGACTTATTGGAAAGGAGGTTAATAGTTAGGAGCTGGCAGTAGAAAAAGAAGAACACGTTACAAGTAAATAGACTCAATCAAAGGAGCCACAGCCCTGAGCTTGTAAGGTAGTAATAGGAATTCATGATGTCTCTCATCCATAAAGTCACTGTAGGTCAAAGCTAACTTGACAGCACACAAGAAGAAGAACATCTTGATATGTACCTGTTTTGTGTTTTCCAGAGGAGAGTGTCAAAGTTGTTACTTGTCTTTTTCCTTACTGGCTTTGTGTGAGCATCTGCAATTATTTATTACACTTTCCCCTGCCCAATAGCTGAACTTCTCTGGGCTGAACTTCTATTTTAAAAGCAAGCAAAATCATAACATACAAGCATTGCATAACACCAATACCAAGCTAATAGATACAAAATCCAGCAGATCCAAAGACAAAGGCCTTTTAAAACTGAGGGCAAAAAATATTGTAATAAGATTTTTTTTCTTTTCTACAACATGAGTATCTCTTACATGAAATGTTTAGAACCAGAAGTGTTTTGGATCTTTTAAGATTTTGGCATATTTGTTTTTTCATAAATGTATATATGAGCTATCATGGGAGTAGGACAAAACTCTAAATACAAAATTCATTTGTATTTCATATACATCTTATGTAATCATGTAATATTTGTAATTATTTTGTAATGAAACAAAGTTGGTGTACATTACACCATCATATTGATCTGATCCTAGATTGAAATGCTGTAACATCCATTGAATGTTTAAAAAATCATAAAAAGTTACTTTAATCATGTATTGTGATGTTTAACTTTTGTTAAATTGGTGAAAATTGGTATTCTGATGTGTTCAGCTGCCTGTGAGAAAGGATGTGGGAAAATTGGGATATATTTTCATGTATGTCGGACAGCTCCTTGGTGAGTCATTATTACAAGTCTGTTCAGGCAGAAATAATGGATATTACTAAACAGCCAGTTGTTGTGTCTCTGAAAATAGCTCCATTTGGTCTTTTTACACACCCAAATTCAAACCTACTGCATAAGATTTTAATTATCTTTTATATACTAGCTGTGAGGTCAGAAATGCCCAAAATATGAAAGAGGGTAATCACATATACAGATAGGTATTGTACAGTGCATATTTTGCGTGTGAGTGGACAGATAGATACCATCTCATTTAGCACTGCTTGGTGTCTATTTATTTATGGTGTTAGAAAAAAAGTTCATCAAAAGTAGCCACCCTCTGCTCAAGAAGGATTGGGGTGAATCTTTGCAGGTTGAAATGTTGACAAATGTCAATCAAATTCATTGTGTAATTTTAAATAGATATAGCTTGGAAATCTGTTGTTCTTCCTACACTGTATGGATTTTCTTAATTATACCTGTTATTTCTTAAGTCTTGTTGAATCCAGTAATATCTGGAGAAAAGTAAGTCATGATTGTATGATATTAGAAACAACAAGGAAACAATTATTTTGTTGCAAAATTTGTATTTTTAGAATTTTTTATATTTGTTTTAAATTGTTATAATTTAATTTGTAAGATTCTTTAACATGTATTTGGCCTATTTAAATTATTTTTAATATTTTACATTTTGTAACTGTGAGAGTCAGCATGGTGTCATGGTTTGAGCATTGTCTGTCTCGGTCTCTGTTTGATGTGTTTATGGGCATTGAATGTTTGCCCTATATGTGTATAATTGTGATGTCTCATGGGCCTTGTAGTCCCGTTCCTAGTACTATTGTGGCAGACGAAGAGGAAAACATGGGATTTACACCGTTTCAGCCAGAAACGGAGCCCCTGCACCTGCAGGATGTTTGCCCTCAAGAAGTTACCCAAACAAGCCTTGGGCAGAATTCTCCCCCGTTTTCTCGAAAGGACAATTATAATAAAGATAGAGGCGCTAGGGAGGCGAATCGCCGAAGCGCCAGAATCGCAGCCAAACAATTAGCTGATTAGGTCTGCTTCCCTTGGGAAATTCTAAGGAGTCATGCATCTGGACTAAGTTGGGTTTCACATCTAGTTCTCCAGGGAAAGTGTTCTTCTGGCGGGAAACGAGACCCTATTTAGGTGTTTGCCGCAAGGGAAACCTTGCGGAGTCAATTCGTCAGCTCGAGGAGTGAGATCGTGTGTGGACTCCAGTTCCTTGTTTCCCGTATCAAGTTCAAGTCTGCCTTGTCCCACGTTTGCCACGGACCTTGTTTGCTCTTGTTGCCTTGTTTCAAGTCTTGTTCTAGCCAAGTATCAAGTTTGCTTTCCAGCCTAATTGCCAAGTTTCTATGGACTAAAGGACCTTGTCTTCTCCCCACACTTTGCTAGGCAAAGTGTGTGTTTCGGTTATTGGATTATAACTTTGGACTCTAATATCACATATTGGACATTATTTTCCTGGACTATTTTTGACCTTTCCTGAAAGGTCTACTTCTGAACTATATTCTTCACTTGTTTTTATTGACTTTATATATTTCCTTAATAAAGAAATTAGATAGATTCTGGTCTCTGCGCATGGTTATTGGTGTTCTGCAGCCTGGATCCTGACAGTTTGACTCCGCCACCCTAAGCACCAATTAACCTAAGGCCAGAATGTCTACAGGAACCGGGGCGGAAGCCCAACCACTCAGCTACACCATTTCCAAGGAAGAATTCAACAGGATCCGAGATACTCTCCGAACACAGGAGGGTGAAACGCGGAGCGCGCCTCCCTGCCCTAGCGCTTCCAACCAAGTTTACTGGAGAAGCCTCCAAGGTTCATGTTTTCCGTCGCCAGTGCCAGGCGTACATAGAAGCCCGCCAAGCCGAATTTCCCCACGAGGATGTCAAAGTGGCGTGGATTTACAGTCTCCTAGATGGGCCTGCGGCCAATTGGGCGATGGCGCTGTTTGATGCGGGTTCCACGCACCTAAGCTCCGCGCAAAGTTTCTTGAACCACCTTAGGAAGACCTGGGGGATCGAGGACAACGAGGAGGCGGCCGGCCATAAACTCCGGCGACTCCTTCAAGGGGACAGGCCGTTGTCCCGGTACATAGCCGAGTTCCGGGTGCTGGCTCAGAACACCGGTTGGAACGATATCGCCCTCAGAGGGCAGTTTCGTGAGGGCCTTAACTTCGAGATGCAGGAAGAAATCTCTAAGGTGGATCCTCCAGAGACTCTTGTGAGACTCATTAATCATTGTCTACGAACCGAAGTCCTGCTTGCCAACAAAAAACAGTGGCTCCGAGGTCAGAGTGGAAGAGCCGGGGTGAGACCCCCCGCTTCTACCAGTATTCAGCCACGACCAGTATGGAAATCCCCACCGCCAGCCCCAAACCCCATGGGAAGCAAGGAAGAACCGATGCAGTTGGGCAATGTGCGCCCCAGACTGGATGTTGCCGAAAAGGCCCGCCGCCAACGTTTGAATTTGTGTTGGTACTGCGGGAATGGGGGCCACCTCGCCAGAGAATGTCCAGCCAAAAGAAAGCCCGCCACCCGCCTGGCAGTGGCGTCCTCCGTGGAGCCAGAGACGGCCGAGGCGGCTGGAGCCAAGCCGGCGGGGGAAGCCAGCGACCGGGCGTAGAGAGGCTCGCCAACCCGGTCAAAAATCCCACTCAAGAGCCGCAGACGGGGGTCCTATTTCTCCTAGTGGTCACGTTGTGGTCAGCGAAAAAGGGACCCGTCATGATCCATGCCATGATAGACTCAGGAGCAACAAACAATTTCATCGATAGAGAGTATGCCGACTCTCTGGGATTACAATATCATGATTTCAAGAATGCCCGGGTGGTGCAGGCTATAGATGGTCGTCCCCTAAAGACGGGTCCAGTAAGCCAATGGACTGAACCCACCAGAATGTGGATAAGGGAACACATGGAAGAGATTTCCTTCTTTGTTACCGAGGTGCCCCACTTCCCTGTGATTTTGGGAATTCCATGGCTGACACTCCACGACCCAAACATCTCCTGGACCAACAGAGAACTACAGTTTGCTTCAAAGTATTGCCAAAACCATTGTCTAGTAGCCAAGGTCTGCCATGCCACAGACGCTGAGCCCATCATCACCTTGCCCAAGAAATATTCCGACTTCTGGGACGTTTTCAATGAAAAGGAAGCCGAGAAACTACCCCCACATAGACCCTATGACTGTGCCATTGACTTGGTGGAGGGGCCCCCGATCCCGCGAGGACACCTCTACTCCCTGACTGAACCAGAGCAAGAAGCTCTCAGGGAGTTCATAGAGTCAAATCTTCGCAAGGGATTCATCAGACCCTCTCAATCCCCAGCTGCTTCCCCGGTGATGTTTGTGAAAAAGAAGTCAGGGGACCTACGCTTGGTTGTGGACTATAGAGCATTGAACAATATCACGAAGTGGAACCGCTACCCTCTGCCTTTGATCTCGGACCTATTAGACCGGCTTCGAGGGGCCAAGGTTTACACCAAGCTGGATCTCCGGGGGGCTTACAATCTAGTTCGCATCAGGGAGGGGGACGAATGGAAAACCGCCTTCCAGACCAAATTCGGATTATTCGAGTCCCTGGTCATGAATTACGGATTATCTGGAGCTCCCGCAACATTCCAGCATTTTGTCAACGATATCTTCCAGGATTATCTAGATCAGTTCTTGATCATATACTTGGACGATTTTTTGGTGTTTTCTAGATCACAATCGGAGCACGAGAAACACGTCAGAATGGTGCTACAACGATTGCGGGATCATGGACTATATGCCAAGTTAGAAAAATGCGCCTTTGATCTGCAAGAAGTAGACTTCCTGGGGTACCGCGTCTCGCCACAAGGGCTCTCCATGGACCCGGCAAAGGTTTCCGCAGTATTGGAATGGCGGGCGCCAACCAACAAGAAGGAAGTGCAATGTTTCTTGGGGTTCGCGAACTACTACCGCAAATTCATCCCAGACTTCGCCCGCTGGTCTGACCCAATCACCAGCTGCATCCGTGGAAAACAGCCTTTCCGCTGGACGGAGCAAGCAGAGAAAGGGTTTCAACAATTAAAGAAGTTATTCACGACCCAGCCAATTCTACAGCACCCTGATCCTAAAACCCCTTTTGTTGTGCAGGCTGACGCCCCTGATGTGGCAATTGGGGCTATACTCATGCAACCAGTGGGAGAGCATCTTCATCCTTGTGCCTATTACTCCCATCAACTAACAGCCCCAGAGAGGAATTACACTATTTGGGAGAAAGAACTCTTGGCCATAAAGGCAGCCTTTGAAAATTGGAGACATTGGTTAGAAGGTGCCAAATTTCCCATTGAGGTTCACACTGATCATCGAAATTTGGAACACCTAAGGACCGCAAGAAAGCTAAATCAAAGGCAACAGTGCTGGGCTTTATTCTTTGAACGTTTTGACTTCCAGATCCATTATGTAACCCCAGCTCAGACCAAGCAGGCAGATGCTTTATCACGGAAACCCGAGTATGCTGCAGGACGCAGAGAGACCTTCGAATCTCGATTGCTGCAGCCCGAGAACTTTGCCACGCTCACAGTGGGAAACACCAAATCCACTCCAATGGAACCAACTCCTTCCAACCCAGAACCCCTTTGCGCTCAAGAAATTAGAGCCAGCCAGCAGGCAGATGCCTGGGCTCAAGAACAGATTCGCCAAGGACTACGTTTCCCTTTCTCACTTAAGGATGGGCTATTGTGCTACAGGAATCATGTTTACATCCCTCCAGGCCCCGGCAGAGAAAAGGCACTCGTCTGTGTCATGACAGCAAGCCAGCAGGGCATTTTGGACTCTTTAAAACCATGCACTTGATTCTACGAGATTTCTGGTGGCCCAAGATCCGCAAGGATGTGGAGAAATATGTCAATACCTGTCCTGTATGTCAGCGCTCCAAGACACGAAGGGAGAAGCCCTCGGGGCTACTACATCCTCTCCCCACTCCTTCTCGCCCATGGGAGATAATTTCCGCGGATTTTATCACTGACCTACCACCTTCCCTTGGATTCACCACGATCCTAGTGGTGGTGGACCTTTTTACCAAGTTGGCCCATTTCATTCCCTGCGATGGCCTCCCCACAGCCAAAGAGACTGCAGATTTATTCCTTCAGCATGTTTTCAGACTACATGGATTGCCCAAGAGTTTAGTCACGGACCGTGGATCTCAATTCACCTCTCGTTTCTGGAAGGCACTACAAAAACTATTGGGCATAGACTCTCGTTTATCTTCAGCTCACCATCCCCAAACGGATGGGCAAACTGAGCGCACCAATGCCACTTTGGAACAATACCTTCGCTGTTATGTAAACTACCAGCAGGACAATTGGGCTTCCCTATTACCTCTATCGGAGTTTGCTTACAACAATGGTGTCCAGGCTTCAACTAAAGAAACCCCGTTCTTTGCAAACTACGGCTTCCACCCACGTTTCTTCCCTTCTGTCATTGAATCCTCAGAAGTCCCTGCAGTGGAGGACTGGTTACAAGAACTTACAGCGGTGCAACAACTCTTGCACCAACAACTGGATCAAGCCAAGGAGGACTATAAACGCCACGCTGACGGCCATCGCCAGCCGGGCCCCGAGATCAAGGTAGGAGACCGGGTCCTATTGTCCACTCGCTTTTTGCCCTCCCACCGTCCTTGCCGGAAGTTAGATGCCCGTTTCATTGGTCCCTACCCAGTGGTGGCGCAACTTAACCCTGTGACTTTCAAACTCCAACTTCCGCGCTCCATGCGCATTCATCCGGTGCTTCATCGTTCCCTGCTCCTTCCGGCGGATGGGGTACGCCCCGATGTGGACCAGCCGGCCCCCGCCCCTGTTTTGGTGGCCGGGGAGGAGGAATTCGAGGTTCAGGACATTTTGGATTCTCGCTTTCATCGCCGCCGCCTTCAGTATCTCATTGACTGGGTGGGTTTTGGGCCTGAAGAACACTCTTGGGAAGACGCTTCCACAGTCCATGCTCCCGATTTAGTCCGCCGCTTCCATCAGGTCTACCCTGCCAAGCCGCGGCCCCGCACCTCGGGAAGAGGGCCCATTTTGGAGAGGGGCCTTGAGGAGGGGGATAGTGTGATGTCTCATGGGCCTTGTAGTCCCGTTCCTAGTACTATTGTGGCAGACAAAGAGGAAAACATGGGATTTACACCGTTTCAGCCAGAAACGGAGCCCCTGCACCTGCAGGATGTTTGCCCTCAAGAAGTTACCCAAACAAGCCTTGTCTCGAAAGGACAATTATAATAAAGATAGAGGCGCTAGGGAGGCGAATCGCCGAAGCGCCAGAATCGCAGCCAAACAATTAGCTGATTAGGTCTGCTTCCCTTGGGAAATTCTAAGGAGTCATGCATCTGGACTAAGTTGGGTTTCACTTCTAGTTCTCCAGGGAAAGTGTTCTTCTGGCGGGAAACGAGACCCTATTTAGGTGTTTGCCGCAAGGGAAACCTTGCGGAGTCAATTCGTCAGCTCAAGGAGTGAGATCGTGTGTGGACTCCAGTTCCTTGTTTCCCGGATCAAGTTCAAGTCTGCCTTGTCCCGCGTTTGCCACGGACCTTGTTTGCTCTTGTTGCCTTGTTTCAAGTCTTGTTCTAGCCAAGTATCAAGTTTGCTTTCCAGCCTAATTGCCAAGTTTCTATGGACTAAAGGACCTTGTCTTCTCCCCACACTTTGCTTGGCAAAGTGTGTGTTTCGGTTATTGGATTATAACTTTGGACTCTAATATCACATATTGGACATTATTTTCCTGGACTATTTTTGACCTTTCCTGAAAGGTCTACTTCTGAACTATATTCTTCACTTGTTTTTATTGACTTTATATATTTCCTTAATAAAGATATTAGATAGATTCTGGTCTCTGCGCATGGTTATTGGTGTTCTGCAGCCTGGATCCTGACAATAATGTGATCTGCCCTGAGTCCCCTTCGGGATGAGAAGGGCGGAATAAAAATACTGTAAATAAATAAAAAATAAAATAAATTGGACAATGACTCTAGAGACTAGGGTTCAAATTCACATACAGGCAGAAAACCTACTGGGTGTCCTTGTGCAAGACACACTCTTTCAGCCTCAGAGAAAGGCAATGGAAAATTATTATTTATTTTTATCCTGCTTTTCTCCCATGGGAGGGATTCAAGGTGGTGTACAATGGTTAAATGACAAAACAATGGTTAAACAACAAACCTCTTCTGAAAAAAATCAGGCCAAGAAAATGCCATAGTAGGTTCACCTTAGGGTTGCCATGGGTCATAAATAACTGGAAGGCAAACAACAACAACAACAACAACAACAACAACAACAACAACAACTGATCTTATTGTATGCCACCCTGAGATCTTCAGATGTGGAACAGGATAGAAATAATGTATAAACATCTAATTAAAAATTCCATTTCGACATATAAAATTGATTATATGTTAGTAGTAGTCTTAGTAGTCTCATTCCTTTCTGGTGCAAAAGTCCACATCTTATACATACTCAAGGCGCAAATGCAAACAGTGCCAACAAAGAATAAAAACAAGACAAGTGCAAAGAAGCCAGAATTGATAAAGTTACGAGCTGGGTAGAGGCAGGGAATGCTGTGGATGTAGCGTACCTAGATTTCAGTAAGGCCTTCGACAAGGTCCCCCATGGCCTTCTGGCAAACAAGTTAGTCAAATATGGGCTAGGTAAAACTACAGTTAGGTGGATCTGTAATTGGTTAAGCGAATGAACCCAATGGGTGCTCACCAATGCATCATCTTCATCTTGGAAAGAAGTGACAAGTGGAGTGCCGCAGGGTTCCATCCTGGGCCCAGTTCTGTTCAACATCTTTATTAATGACTTAGATGAAGGGTTAGAAGACACGATCATCAAGTTTGCAGATGACACCAAACTGAGAGGGATAGCTAACACTCCAGAAGACAGGAGCATGACAGGAGAGAGATGGGACGAAACTAACAAAATGAAGTTCAACAGGGATAAATGCAAGATACTTGGGTTGGACTGGATGGTCCGTGAGGTCTCTTCCAACTCTACGATTCTATGATTCTATGATTTCAGTAATCCAGATAATTGTAACCAGTCTGCATCCATACATACAAGATTGCAGTTGGTATATCAGTCTTGGTAGATAAAAGATGCTTAACTCTGTCAAGACCACTGGAGCCCCTTTAAAGCAAGGATAGGCAACATGCAGAGCCGGCCCTAGGTATTTTTCAAGTGTAGGCGAACAGAATTTTGCCCCCCCCTCCCCCAAAACCAATCACTAAAAAATAAAAGCATTGGATAAGTGAAAATGTTGGATAATAAGGAGGGATTAAGAAAAAGCCTATTAAACATAAAATTACATTATGATTTTACAAATTAAGCACCAAAACATCATGTTTTACAAGAAATCAACAGAAAAAGCAGTCTCAACTGCTCCCCTGTATGTTTTGTGCCCCAAGCGACCGCTTAATTCACCTCATTGTTGGACCAGCTCTGGCAACATGTCTGCTAAATATGACACCCCAATGCACCCTCAGCTCTTCCCAAATTCATCAACAACTGGAAAGGTGTTTTGCTAACTTTAAACACCTTGAAGTGGTTTGCCATTAATTTTTAGTAGGGAACTGTATCATAGTGATTTTGCTTTCCAGGTCCTGTTCTCCTATAAAGTGTGGTTGTATATTTAAAAAAAAAAATTCTTCCCCACAAGACAAGAAAAATCAAATCAGTATTTAGTTTTGAGGCTTAACTAAATGTTGTATCAGTCACTCACTATTGGATTTGTGTCTTCTACACATAATCAAATCTCTTGCCAATTGAACTAAAAGAGATTACCTTGAACTAACTATAGAAAGGCTTATATATAAAGATTCCAATGTGATAAACAGGTAGCCTGCATTACCGTATATGTTTAAATGGGCTGGAACAAAGAAAAGTGAGCAGCTTTACCTGTGAAGTTGAGACTATGGCCATGGCCAGTTGGCACTCTAATCTTTGGAGCCATTGCCTGTAGAATTATAATGTCCATGTCTTGTACAAACAAAGTTAGATATCTCAACACAGGAATTATTGTATTTGTCTTCTGATGCTATGTCACAATGATTAAAACATACTGGGGGCCACACTGGGTGAAGCATGAACCAAGTATGGGTGGAAATATCAATGTGACTCCTTTTGCCAGAATGTGAGATGGTGGGAGATATCTGTATTCTGTCATTCCATTCACTCTCTCAACTTCATATTTCAGAGCATGATGAAATAAACTATACCAATAATCTGGAAGATTATTTCTGTTTTGATAAAGGTGTCTCCTAGGCCTAAAACATGGTGAAACTGCCCCTTTCATATCCTAGAGGGCATTTGGGGAGGGAGCATATGGTTGGAAATATGTCCCCTAAGGTGTCCTAGGAGGATAATACTAGCTTCCCAGCATGATGTAGTGGTTTGAGTGTTTGACTACAAATCTGGAGACCAATGTTCAAATGCCTGGTGAGCCATGGAAATCCAGTGAGTGGCCTCAGGCAAATCACAATCTCTGATCCTTTCAGGAAGCAATGGCAACCACTCTTCAGCAGAAATTGTGCCAAGAAAGCATTGTGTTGTGTTCGTCTTAGGGTGGCCATAAGTCGGAATGACTTGAAGACACATAACACACACAGCACCCCAAAGCTGTCCACCCTTGTCTTGTAGAATAAATATGAACCTCATGCTTCACAATCCAAATGTCCAGATTCTTTCCATATCATTGCCCTCACTGACCTATCTTTTTCTATAATCAGTTGCCAATTCAGGTCAAGTCTATTTGTAGAGATGTGGATTGGAAGATTGTAGGGTACTTCTCTTTGGTTTACCATTATAACGATTAATCTCGGGCTCACGTGCTTTCTTGAACATTTCAGGAGATCATAATTTACCATTTAGATTAACTTCAGTTTAGCCTATGGTTTGAAGTTACTTGGTTTTGTGAAATATTTTTGAAATTAAGCACAGTTGGTCTATGTTTGGGTGTAGCATTAAACTGCAGTTAAGCTGAAATGGAAGCAAACATTCACACAATCTACACTGAATGGAAGACAAATAACTCTAAACCATGCTTTAGCACAGAGTTGGGAATGTGTGGATCTGCAGATTTTGGTTTTTTTTATTTGTTTATTGAATTTAGAATCTACTTTTCTCTTAAATTGAGATCCAAGGTGGTTTGTCACCAGATGTCACCAGACTTATGTTCCCAGAAGCCTTAACCAACATGGCCAATGGCAGATGTTGCAGTGTAACATTTTAGAACTGTGGTTCTCAACCTGTGGGCCCCTAGATGTTTTGGCCTTCAACTCTCAGAAATCCTAACAGCTGGTAAACTGGCTGGGATTTCTGGGAGTTGTCGGCTAAAACTCCTGGGAACCCACAGGTTGAGAAACAGTGTTTTAGAAGGTCCCATGTTTCCCATCCCTGTTTGAGTGTGACAACCAAGAGAAGTTCATTGATAGTTGTATAGTTCATTGTTGTTACCCTTGCTCTTTGGCCTTCGTTATTGTAGCTTTCTCAATGTTCCCTTTGTCTTTCCAAATCAGACTTGAACCTGTTTATTCAAAATTAAGATCCATTTAGTTCAATGAACACTGCTTTAAAAAAGAAAACAAAACAATTGCACCACCAGTAATTATATGTATTCCACAGTCATTATCATCATCACCATAAAAGCCTGAGAAAAGGGTAGGCTCTGAAAGACCGTGAGAGTGAATAAACACAGTGAAAACCCAAAATTGCTTTCAAAATAATTTAGGATTACGATAAAATAGTCTGAGAGTACAGTGTTCTTGAGTATTTTAAAATTAAATTATATTCTAAATATGCTTACTCCAGGATACATTTGCTAAATAAAATAGGATGCACTGGAATCAGTTATTCAATTACCTTGTGCTTATTTCTAAGACTGGCGTTCTAAATAACTTTGGGTCAACTTAGTAGCACTATCAAATAATGTAGCTGAATCATTTTAAATACTGTGGCATTTCTATTCTCTGGGTGATAACTGTGTAATCCTTTAAACATTTACATTTTAACTTATCTGAAAAGAAATTTCTTGAGGGACTTTTCTTCCCCCCTCCTCGCTCCCGCCCCCGCCCGCCTGTCCAACCCCCTACTAAGTGACTCCTTTTGAGGGGGTGGTAAAGTGGGTGGAAATTGATTGAATGAGTAATAACAAATAGATTGAGGAAACCTGATGCCACTGTTCTTATTATGCCTACAAAGTGCAAAAGAAAAAGCTGTTTTGTCTTTTTTTCTCTCCATGTGCTACAGATGTTCTCAATGTGTATATTTGTTGGTTTGGTTTGGATTTGGTTTGGTTTTTTGCCATCTTTAAAAGATACTTCAAGAAATCACTGTAGTGAATGTTAAGAACAAAGATGAGAAGTTTGGATAAATTGGCTTTGTTATTGTCACCATTATTCCTAATCATGTCAGATATTGGGCCTTGTCACACATGCTGCAGGAATCAGCCAGTCTCATTGTGTTTCAGCGATGGCGGGGGAGGGGAACCATCTTCTTACCATAGCATATCATCCCATTGCATTTGAAAAAAAGTTGAATATTTCCACCACCACCACCACTACCACCCCGCATGTCTGCAACTCATGGAATGAAGTGCCTTTTGACTTGACTACTCCTAATGGACTCTTGAACTGGAGTTCAGTACAGTTAGTCCTTGCTGTCTGCTGGGGTTTGGTTCCAGGACCCCAGTGAATATCAATATTTGTGGAAGCACAATTCCAATTTGCATACAATGGTCCCTTATATAAAATTGTGAACAACTCAATCAAGTACCAAAGAGAGCCTGAGGATCTCTAAAATGGTGGGAGGTTAAAGCAGGTATGCCAACACATAAATGTTGTGTTTAGTTCATGGTGAAATCAAGATTTGATTTTTGGACATTTTTCCCAAAATATTTTAAAGCCATGAATGGTTGAATCCTTGGGTACATAACCCATGGATACAAAGAACCTAGTATATAGTTCATTTCATTATTTTATTTTACTTCTTGGAAATGTTTTAATAGAGATTCATTCAGATTTCAGATAATTAATTAACTACATCTATAAGTCTGAGCCCTCGGTAGCGCAGTGGATTAAACCACGGAGCTGCTGAACTTGCTGATCGAAAGGTCGCTGGTTTGAATCTGGGCAGCGGGGTGAGCTCCAGCTTCTGCCAACCAAAAACATGCAAATGTGAGTAGATCAATAGGTACCGCTCTGGCAGGAAGGTAACAGTGCTCCATGCAGTCATGCTGACCACATGATCTTGGAGGTGTCTACGGACAACACTGGCTCTCCATGATAGAAATGGAGATGAGCACCAACTGTCAGAGTCGGACACGACTAGACCATGTCAGGGGAAAACCTTTACCTTTATAAGTCTGATGGCAAAGCTTTGAGTTCTGGGATAGGTCCATGTAAGTAGTATGTGGATAAACAAAACATGTAAAACCAATAGTATTACCATTTATGCCGCTTAGTGTTGAATTACAAAGCTCCACATCTAAATCCGTGTCCAAACACACAATCAAGTTTACAACCAAATGTCCATCTGTATCCACAGTTTGTATGAGCATGAGTAGAAATTGTGCCACATGTGCAAGTAAGTTTCAGCCATCTTGAACTGAATGCAGACATTCTCCCTGAGATGAAATATCCAACAACAGAGAGAATATGACAAGGTTTTAGCCAGAGTCTGCCAGGAAATATCCCTTAGATTTGGAAACATACTTCTAGACAAGCAGCTTCTAGTACTACTTAGACCCCTTTAAAAAAAAACACCAATTATTTAATTAGTTCTACAGCACAAATGTAAGTTTTATTATTCAAAGGGTTTTGACAATATAAAAGATTGATTTACTACTTTGAAAAATAAAATGAGTAAGTGGGATGATAAGATGATGGCCCCAAGATAAGATATAAGTGAATATCTTCCACTGTTATCAGTGGAAGATTTTTTGACTGTGAATGCTGGGATGGGTTGATTCCATTGGGAAGCACTGATTCCTGGATAAATTTTCTAGAGTGCAGTTCTTATATTATAATTCAACCTTCCACCACATTGATTCTTTTGCACAGAAAGCTATAAACGTATTTGCCTACATAAAATAATTCATTCCTCAAATATTTCTATTAGACAAATTAAAGCACAGAGACTGACCTTTCTATGGCCTCAAGCAATGGCAATTGAAAACACAACTCTGTATTTAAAAATTGTGTGCATCTGGAGCATCATGCTGTCCTGTATGTTGAGCTTTTGTTAAAATCCGTTGTTTAAATCAGTCTAAATTAGAACCATTATCCTGACCAAGGAAGTAAATAAACAATATTTTCTTTCTGAAGCAATATCTTGCAAAGCTTCTACCTTACTACATCAAGTCATACTAAATGAGGAGCGGGTACATTATGGCCCAGAGAAGTGTCAAAGGCCATTTCTGTTATAATGAGATTTGTGGGAGAAGATTCTTCAAGACTTTTTCCACTTCATGGCTTGTAAGACAGGATTATGCAACTCTTGGTCCTTCATGCCTTACTGGAATTGAATATCTATTATCTTTCATCACTGGTCATGCTGCCTAAGGCTGATGATGGCAGGCATATCTCAAGAACATCTGGAGGGCTGTATGTTGCTTATTCTGCCTTTGAATTTCTGTGGGTAGTGATATCATTGTGAGTCACCCAGAGACAATACCTGCCAAAGTTTTAAATATAGACTGTAATATTATATAGGTCTCAACAGGAGCTTAGTGAGTCCAAGAAGTCATAAGTAATCAGTGGATGCACTTGTTCTTATTTTCCCACTTGACAAACAGAATAGATGAGGCAGCTTATGTGAAAGCATAAAAGAAAGGAGTAGACTGTGAGAGAGACAGGAAAAGACGAAGAAAGAGCGAGTTGCTTTCTATGAGAATCCTCTGCTTCTGTTTTATACCCCAAAAGAATCAAATGGGGAAGGAATGTTAATACTGTGTGAGTCTCCATTTATGCTCACTTTGTATTCAGGTGTAAAGAATATCACTAAAATGCCACACATCCTCCAATGTGCCTATTCTTTAAAAAAAAACAAAACCACAATTCATTTCAGTGTTCAGAGATTTAGGATGCAGAAAGCCGTATTTTCCCTTTTAGGTCCAATCGAAAATCAGGATTTTTAATAGGATCAGTTATGTTTTCTACGATATCCGATTAAAAGAAATATTCTTAGATCATGTTAACAGAAAAATGGTTACTATTGTAACAATTACAGTAGAGTCTCACTTATCCAAGCCTCGCTTATCCAAGCCTCTGGATTATCCAAGCAATTTTTGTAGTCAATGTTTTCAATATATTGTGATATTTTGGTGCTAAATTCGTAAATACAGTAATTACAACATAACATTACTGCATATTCCAAGATATTCGCTTTTCCAAGCTTCTGCCGGCCTGTTTAGCTTGGATAAGTGAGACTCTACTGTACCACTTAGCACTAAGTCTTGAAAATCTTAAAGAAGATAATTATAAAATAGCCAAGATCCAGTGTCAGCCTGCTACACACTGTATTTCATTTAAGCCCTGTGTGTCTCTGGGGTGGTATGTGAGGCATCCTTGTACTCCAACGAAGCCAACATCTGTCTCTTGAGCAGTTCGATGAATATCAGTTCGAAGTCCAGAGGTACCAAAGGTACATGAACAATTTTAATTTCAATTCTGAAATTGGTATTGCAATTATCATCTTTTAAAAGATACCTCATATACAAGCCATTTAGGAGCAGATCCATAATTTAAACATAGTAGTCATATGTTAAAAATTATTCATATAACAGAATTGCTGCTGCATTAAATGGAAATCACACACTGAAGAAAACAGTTGAGTGGTCAGCTTCTTTTTCTGGGTATTTGTCCTTCAAACATGATCCTTTCCTATATATAATTCATTATATCAAGAGAGAGTCTTTTCTAAGAAGTACCCCAAAAAAATCCCAACAATAACTGAGGCTTTTCTTCATTTTACTATTTAGAAAATAAAATTTTTAAATTATTGTGAAAAATATTTCTTTACTAAAAATAACTATTAAGATGTTGTTCATGTCCTACCTTTAACTTAAAATGTATGAAAAATCAACATATTAAACATTTTAAAAACATATGTACACAAGTATCTCATCATCCAATCAGAATCTCCACTCTTCCTCCATCAGATATTGTAGTTAAATAATATAAATCCTAAATAAACTATCTGAATTTTGCACTTTTAGATGTCAGGCATATGTGCACATGTGGAATGGAGCTATTCATAAAATGTAGGACAATGTGGTGCAATTAGCTAATCACCAAGTCAAATGCTTTTATTTTTTCTAATAGTGCCTTTTTATGAAAAGGCTGTTTCTAATCATTTATTTCAATCCATTTTCATTTATGAGGAGCTATGGAAGATTTCCAGATTTTGAAAACTATATATTTACCCCCATCCCCAATTGGAAGAAATACACATGCACACAAATGTATGGATAAACTAAGAGCTACTTTATTGCCTATTGAAACGTGGTCTACATCAGGGCTGCATAGTATGTGTGTGTGTGCTGAAACAGGTATAGTGTGTGTGTTTGTGTGTGTGTGCTGAAGCATCTCCCCCTCAAGCTCCAAGCCTTAAAGGAGAAAGCCAGGAGCAAACAGCACTGATAAAGGGACCAAAAAAAGTCTCTGCAGCCTGTCATGAGCAGACACAGCAGGCAGCTTCTAATAAGCAGAGGGCAGGTGTCGTGCCACCTCACAAGAAAATACTATGGCCTTCAAAAAACATTGTCATTACTGCTCACTCATAAGACAGAATTCCAAATGCCAGACTTCAAATATAAACCTAGAGAGCTCTTTCACCTTGATGTCTTCTTCTGAAACCAGGCAATATCCAAAGAGAAGAACAGAAGGGCAGAGCTGAGTTTTACTCCTTTTCACTCTGCAAGCAACCCAAGAAGTCTGACTGCTTAAGGCAGAGCAACAAGAAAAGCCCACTCAGAATCAAAGTGGAAAATGAACCATTGCGTCCTGGGCCAAAAAGTTATTTTGGTCCTTGGAGCAGAACATTTCATCACACACATACACATGCAGAACAACAGCAATATGATGCTGCCCTGCTATGTCGCACCCCAAATCTGCTATCTGAAGTGGCTACCTCACTGTGCCTAATTATAGACATTTGCTTTTAGTTCCTGTTCTGTGAGCCATAGTTTACATCCCTTATGTCCCACATCTTACAGGTAGATATAAAGCTACATACACCACTACGCATAAAATTAATCCACCAAGACATGCCTTGGTTTTGCTGTAGGGCACACCTGTAACATAAGTAATAAGTGTTGCTCCAAAAGGAGAAAATCTTCAGTGGCTGCTGAAGTTTGTGACATCTATATCAGGGCGTGAATGAGTTCTAAGTCAATTAGGCTCTTCACTCTCAGTGTCAAAGCAAAATGGTCTGCAACACTGAATACCAGTTGCTTGTGACCAGTGGTTGTGAGGAGATGCTTGTGGCTTTCGTGTACTGTATTGCTGTTTGGCTTCCTGGAGATACCTTCTTAGACTCTGTGGGAAGGACTGAGATCAGTCTGAGCAGGGCTCTTCTTACATTTATGGATATGACTAGTATCTGTATTAAGATACATTCAGAATATTTTTCCTTAGTCATCCTATAAAAGTATAGTTCAAATGCAATGTTTTGTTCTTGGCTTGTCTTATAAATGATTTATGTCAAGGGAAACCAAAGAATGGCACGTGGTATTTGTCTTCTCCAGTCACCCTAGTAAACTAATTGACAAAATAGCTGCTCTTGAGAAAATAGCTAATGAAAAAATGAAAGTAATCTACTAATCTTATTACATACCCACAGATTTAATTTTCTATCAGACTTTAACTGGTTATTTTCTGGGAAATAAATCTTGCTGGATTGTGCCCATTGTTTGCGCAGGCAGAAAGCATTTCGACAATACATTTCTGACATGCCACTTCAAAGATGAAACCAGAAGATGTAGAATTATATCCAGTGGTTTGCTAGCAAGAAATTGTTTGCACTTCTGAGCTTTTTCTTTCCTTGTTTCTGCCCTAAAGCCCCCCTAAACTACAAAAGAACGCCATCCAGACTGGGTACCCTCCTGAATTACATGCCGCAAAGTATGCCACAAAAGGCCTGCACTGAGAAGATACTAGGCAGAAGAATCTCGTATCAGCTGACATTTGAGGAAGAGTATTCTGAGAATATATAGTAAAGTGGGAGGCTGGAATGGAAAAGGAAGGGAAGAGAAGGATCAGTAGCAGTCAAACTCAGTTTGATTGACAGCACTTTGAAAGCCGCTGCCACCAATGAGAAAGATTTCCCCTTCAACTGAAATTAACAGTCTCCATATACTTTAAAATAGTCATGCTTTTTAAGAAAAGAAAAGTGATATAACATTTCTACAAGCAATGCTTCTCTTCTTGATGATTTATCCCCCAACCTTTACAGAGATTAGGGCCATGATTTTGCTTGGTTATTCAATAATTTTCAGCCAAAGTTGGGAACAAATTCCATTGAGATTTGAGGCTGTGTTTTTAAACTAAAATTGATCTGTACAGATTGTGTTCAGGGTTGCCAGGTGATAAATGTGTGTGTTTGTGTGTGTTCATACAGTTGAGGGGGTATCTCATATTTTCAATAGTATTGCAAATTGTTCCTTTCCTAATGGTACGTGGAGCAAATATTGTTTCCCCCTTTGCTGTCTTCTGCCACTTCTTCAGGAGGACTTCAAAACCAGATAGCATTTCTAAAAAAGAAATGTGTGTGTGAAATATTTTACCTTTCCTTCCATCCAGTTATATTATCTCATTCTTCCAACGTTTCAATGGTAATTAGTTTGCATACCCTTAGAGAAGATTTTTAATATATAGTATCACAGAGAAGGGGCATGAGAAAATGAATTAATGTTTATTTTATTTATTTTATTTACAGTATTTATATCCCGCCCTTCTCACCCCGAAGGGACTCAGGGCGGATCACATTACACATATAAGGCAAACATTCAATGCCTTAACATAGAACAAAGACAAAGACAAACACGGGGCTCTGAGCTGGCCTCGAACTCATGACCTCTTGGTCAGAGTGATTTGTTGCACTGGCTGCAGCTGGTTGCTCAACAGGCTGCGCCACCAGTGAAAGCAAGAATGGATGCTATCACAAACATTTTTTTTCTGCAATTTCTGAATTATAAAGTCTACTATTAAAAATATTTTCTTCTTTAACCTCATGATAGAACATGAATTACTATTATAAGTCAATGCTAACCTTTTGAAAAATACATCTTGATCTCTCTAATTCACACACTCAAAGTGAAAGCCCTGTGTAAAAGTAATCAGAATATGCAGAAATGGTGCACAAGTGAAGGAACAAGTTTTCTTTTTCTCTTTAGCTTTCAATATTTGTCCACATTATAGTTATTACATGATTTTATTATCCCCCCACCGACAAGTTACAGTACTTCCTTATTTTAAAGAGCCTAGTGGTATTATGCATCTATATATATAAAAGAGTGATGGCATCACAGCAACCCACAAAACAACAAAAGTACAGGCCCCCCAACCTCGAAATTTGACAACACAACCCATCATCCACGCCTCAAGGTTGATACAACAAAAAGAAAAGAAAAATAAAGTCCTAATTAGAGGGAGAGCAATAATTGTTTTTATCCAATTGCTGCCAGTTTAGAGGGCTAATCTCTGCCCACTTCGTTGCTTAGCAACCAAGGGACAGCCAGGCTTCAGTTAGGGGACAGGCAGATGTAGGCCTCACTTAGGCTTCTTCCACAGATTATCTAATTTGCACTGGATTATATGGCAGAGTAGACTCAAGCTATATAACCCATTTTTAATCTTATATTATCTGCTTTGCACTGGGTTATCTTGACTCCACACTGCCATATAATCCACTTCAGTGTGCATTTTATACAGCTGTGTAGAAGGGGCCTCATATAATCTAGTTCTAAGCAGATAATATAAGATTATCAATATACAGTAGACTCTCACTTATCCAACATAAACAGGCCGGCAGGATAAGTAAATATATTGGATAATAAGAAGGGATTCAGGAAAAGCCGATTAAACATCAAATTAGGTAATCATTATACAAATTAAGCACCAAAACATCATATTATACAACAAATTTGACAGAAAAGGTAGTTCCACGCGCAGTAATGCTATGTAGTAATTACAGTAGAGTCTCACTTATCCAACACTCGCTTATCCAATGTTCTGGATTATCCAACGCATTTTTGTAGTCAATGTTTTCAATACATCATGATATTTTGGTGCTAAATTCATAAATACAGTAATTACTACATAGCATTACTGCGTATTGAACTACTTTTTCTGACAAATTTGTTGTCTAACATGATGTTTTGGTGTTTCATTTGTAAAATCAAAACCTAATTTGATATTTAATAGGCTTTTCCTTAACGCCTCCTTATTATCCAACATATTCGCTTATCCAACATTCTGCCAGCCCGCTTATGTTGGATAAGTGAGACTCTACTGTACTGTATTTACAAATTTACCAGTAAAATATCACAATGAATTTAAAACACTGACTACAAAAACATGGATTATGAAAAGGCAGACTGTGTTGGATAATCCAGAACATTGTATAAGTGAATGTTGGATAAGTGAGATTCTACTTTGATATGAAATAATTTCTGGGATAGAATAATGCAGAACAATATAATCTCTAAAACCAGGACAGTAAATAAAGAAATAAATAAAGTAAATAAAGCAAGGAAATTGGAAATTCCACAAAGGAAACAATCAGGGCCAGCTAACACCTCCCAAGAAAGGATTCTTCCAGAAAGGAAGCTGAGAAGGCAGTGAAGCACTGTGTATTACCAAAGTCATTATTATTACTGTCATTACTATCATTACTATTATTATTATTATTATTAGTAGTAGTAGTAGTAGTAGTATTGTGTTGCGGTCAACCGTGAAAATGAAAATAATCTGGCTCCAAGTATTCAAAAACACTAAAATCAAAATATATAAAAATTAATGTGGTATAATAAAACAGAACAATACAATCTCTAAAATCAGAACATTAAATAAAGAACAACACTCTGAAAATAGGGGAATTCCACACAGAAAACAATCAGGGCCAGCTAACACCTCCCAACAAAGGATTCCCATCATCAAAGTCTGTCCAATCCTCTGTTTTCTCAGGGCCACAGACAGTAGAAGCACATAAAATATTGCAAACAACACCACTCTGAAAACAAGGTAATTCCAGGCAGGAAACAATCAGGGCAGGCTAACACCTCCCAACAAAATATTCCCATCATCAAAGTCTGGCAAATCCTCTGTTTTCTCAGGGCCACAGACAGTAGAAGCACATAAAATATCACAAACAACACCACTCTGGAAACGAGGTAATTCCAGACAGGAAACAATCAGGGCCAGCTAACACCTCCCAACAAAAAAATCACTCAGGGAGGAAACAGCCAGGCTTTAAAGCTGCAAGGCCATTACATCCTAATCATTTTTCCTAATTGCAGCATTCATACTTGCCTCCAACAGACAAAAAAAAAAAAACAATCAGAAATATTGTATATTCACAACCTTTAGGAAATAATATCCCCTGATGGCGCAGCGTGTTAAAGCGCTGAGCTGCTGAACTTCTGGACCGAAAGGCCGCAGGTTTGAATTGGGGGAGCAGAGAGAGCCCCCACTGTTAGCCCCAGCTTCTGCCAACCCAGAAGTTCAAAAACATGTAAATGTGAGTGCATCAATAGGTACTGCTCCGGTGGGAAGGTAACGCCGCTCCATGCAGTCATCCCACATGACCTTGGAGGAGTCTATGGACAATGCCGGCTCTTCGGCTTAGAAATGGAGATGAGCCCCAACCCCCAGAGTCAGACATGACTGGACTTAATGTCAGGGGAAAACGTTTACCCTTTACCTTAACTACCACCAATTCCTCAATACTTTATTTCCCATACCACCATTCTTCGCCACAGCAACGCGTGGCCGGGAACAGCTAGTTTCCTATAAGAATGTCTCTTCATGAAGCAATTTATTTCAAATCATGATAGAAATATTGGGTGCTGTAATAAGAAAATAATGCTCTGCAGTAGCAATAATAGTTGTTAGCAGCAGCATGTGACAAATTAAAACGAATGTACAGACTTTTCCTCTGTCTTCTCTGGCTGCCTTTGTGACATGTGTTTCTGGAAAGTAAAATTGCAAGAATTCAAGGTGGCAAAAATTGAGACACCAGTTTCCTATTACACAAATTTTGGTAATTTGTGGATTTCTTGTGATTGCTTTGATAGCTGAATAATTGAGACAATAATCAAATAAAGCTGATGGTTCTATGTCAATGAGACAATGAACCTATGGTAGATTCCATTCGGAACTTTAAACAATCTATCCAAGAGGCTGAATCCTCAGTACCTTGGACAGCTCCTTTACAGTTCAACTTAAAGGTGTATATATACTGCAAATGCTGTTCAACACCACTGTATCAATCATAGCTAAGTGCTATGGCATCGAGGGAACTGTTTTTAGAAAGTATTTAGTATTATCTGCTGAAGATTGCTGATGCCTCACCAAAACTACAAATCCCAGGATTCCATAGCACTGAGCCATGGCAGATCAGGTGGTATGAAATTCTATGGTTGAAGAAGGACCCTAATATCTGGAGTGCATTCACCATCCACTTACATGGAACCTGCAGAAACCACTGAATATTGTACATATTAATTTCAAATTGCTTTAGTAGTGGCAATGCTTCTGACATTCAATGAAATCTTAATCATGGACAAGTATTTTCAGACATTGAAACAGACATTTATGCCATTTGTGTTCATTCTGAAGGAGGTGCATGATTACATACATGCACAAACCAATATCTTGTATATTAATTTCATAATGATTTTGACCTAAGGACGCTTTTTGTTTCTGCTCTTATGAGTGATTGATTTTCTTCCAATAATCTGCACTGAGACCAAAATAAGGAAAATATTATTTCTGTGACTCAGTACATTTTGTTTTCTTGCTTTTCCAGAGACTGAAATAGAACCATTTGTTTTATATTCTGCTCATGTGGAGAGATAGACACAGAAGCTAGTATCTAGCGGATGTGTGTAGTGCAGATAAAACTTTCAATTCATGTAACAGTTTAATTTTACCCATACAGTTTAAAACTTTTTTTCTTTTCTTTTTAAAAATTCACACCAAACAGGATTTTTGGGCTCTGGGGGCTGGGTTCCCGGTTGTTTCTTAGCAACTAGTGGTCACTGGGACCTGGTTAATATGTCTTTTAGCTAATCAGCATTTTCATTCATTTCCTGATCATTTGTTGGCAACAAAATCAGACCAAAAGGTAGTGGTGACGAACAGGTGACATATAATTTGCAGGAGTATAATAATGCATACTGGGAAAGGGTGAGGATGCGCACTGGAGATGCATTTTTAAATGCCAGCGAACGAGGCATTAATCAGCCTGTTTTTCATGACACTGAAGCTTTTCATTTTTATTTTTAAACATTTGCAGAATGTGAACTGCCTGATTCACTTGAAAGTTCCTCTAGCTGGATCCCTCTTCCGTACTTATTATGTCATGGTGTACTTTCTCCTTATTCTCTCTACCAACCCTTTAAACTTAACTGAGACTCAATATAGAACTGAGTAATTACTATACCGAGTAATTTCTTCACAGAATATTCAGGCTCATTTAAACGATAGTTTCCAAACCATACCACACTTAAGTAAAAAAATGGGAATAGCTGATATAACAAACCCTGTCTTCTCAGCAAGTCAGTAGTCAAATTGGGTGTGATCAGACCATTTTTCTAGAAGTCTACATTTTGTGTACATGTGTGCTAGTTAATTTAAACTTCTGGAATAGCCATCTGCATTTAAACTGGTTGCTTTTTCACAATACGTGTTCAGAATCTTTAAGTTAGTCCACTTGGGACTTTTATCACACAAAGGTGATATCCCACTGCATTTGTGTAATTTCAGATAATTGCAATATACTGATCACCCTTGCTATTGCACATCTCTGGAGTTTCACAGCTGTGATTAGCTGCCATCTATATATATAAAAGGATAAAGTTGTTTGCGCAGTGACTATAACAACAAAACTAAATGTCCCAGAAATACGAAACTTGGCAACACAATGCAAAAGTCTTGCCTCCCAGTTATAACAACACAACCACATCACCAAACCACAATCCAGACCTACAAAACTCACAACATTGCATCATGACTATAACAACACAACTAAACGCCCCAGAAATACAAAACTTGGCAACACAACGCAAAAGCCTTGCCTCCCGGTTGTAACAACACAACCACACCACAAAACCACAATCTGGACCCACAAAACTCACAACAATGTATTGTGACTACAACAACACAACTAAACCGGATGGCCATCTGTCTGAGGGGTTTAGGTGGGGTCTTCCTCCATGACAAAAAGAAAGAAAGGGGTTGGACTGCATGCAAACTACAAATCCCAGCACCCCATGGCATGGACTCCATGCATTTCAATTAGAGGCCTCTTCCTTCTCCCTTTCCCCACCATCCAACCCACTGACCCAGTTCCATGGCTCCGCAGGCAGGAAAGGCTAGGACGGATAGAACAAAGGAAGGAGGGAGGGAAGGGAAGTGAAGGAACACCAAGGACAAGAGCCCTCCCTCTCTGCCCGGAAGGCCAAGAGCAAAAGGAAGAGAAAGACCATTGAATCCGGTTATATTTACCCTCCTTTCTGACCAGTGTGTTCTTATCAGCGAGCTCAGGATCGGAACAGAGAAAGGGAACAGCATAGGAATAAAGGAAACAAGGAGAGCACCCACTCTATCTATCCATCCACTTATCTATCCATCCACTCACCCACTAATAATAAACACCTACACAGGCAAGAATCAGCCATGCACTGAGGCTACAAGGCCATTCAGTGCTCATCCACCTCCCCAATCCCTACATTCACACTTGGCCTCCAAAAAAAACAATTACAATAATAACAATGACAACAACAACAATAAGAATCAACACCATCACAGGCAAGAAGCAGCCAGGCACTGAGGCTGAGAGGCCAGTGCTACACTGGGCCTCCAAAAAAAACAATACAATAGCATCTAACTTATCCAACCTTCATGACCACTACAACAACAACAATAATAAACGCCTACACAGGCAAAACAAAAAAAAGACTATTATACCCCAATAAAAATATAAACCGCACTCAGCAGAATCAGACATCATGATTAACAACAAACCAAAGACAACAGGGATCTCAAGCAATTATCAATCAACACAAAATTTGAAGAAGGTAACAGACTTCAAATACTACTACTAATGTGAGTATAAAGAAGGGTGGAGGCCACAGCATAAATACAACCTAATGTAGACTGACCAACACCACCAGACTAAGCCACAGCAACGTGTGGCCGGGCACAGCTAGTTCATATATAAAGAACAAAGCAACAATCATATGCATCATTGCTAAAGAGGAATTCACATTGAGCTGAGGGCCCTTTCACACTACATAAATATATCATAACAGCACATTCCACCCAATGGATCCTAAGATTTGTAGTTTACAGAGATGTACTTAGACCTTTCTTTTAGAGGACTGTAGTGCATCAGCATATTAACTAATGTGAAATCAAAGTGCTACATTTCTGTAGTTTGAAGAAGGGAGAACAATGCTTCTTCCTGACTGGGAAGGGATGCTGTTCTTCCTCCCACCCCTTCTTCCTTCCTTCCTTCCTTCCTTCCTTCCTTCCTTCCTTCCTTCCTTCCTTCTTCTCTCTCTCTCTCTTTTCTCTCTTTCTCTCTGCTTGGCATGGCTTCTGTAAACATATTGCATCATGTTTCACTTTCTTATTAAGGGATTAATCCCTTCATAAAATAATTCCAAGAACAATTCATGGAAGGGGGTCCTCAGAGCCAAATCAAAAGCGACAAAAGTCCAGAAGAAGCAGTAAAGGAACAGCAACTTCCTGGGAATTAAAAGCATGCCTTTATTGGATGAAATGCAACAATAACTCTATCTCACCTCCCAGTGGGCAGGCGTGGTGGCTCTCTTAACCTGCTTGTCTAGGCTGGATATACACCTCAGCAGTGAAAGACTCCAGAAACATTACAGGAAGGGAAATGGTACAGAGGGTAGGAGGAGCACTGCAGTAGTTGAGATGGCCGTTTCCTTGAAGCCTCTCTGCCTGGACTGAGCTCCTCCAGTGCCTGTGGGATTCAGTTTCAAGTCTTTTTGATCAAGTTTGCAAGACTCCTAGCAATCATATATTTACAGAAACAGTGCTTACTAAGATCTTTTTGCCCAGACAAAAGGCCTGTATTGAATTCTTATTCTTTTTGATATTTCTGCAGATTTTGACACAGCTGCTCATGTTCTTCTTTTGTATTCATCCAGCACCTAGGATTTACTGATTCTGACCTCAGCTCATTTATGTCTTATCACTTAGGCGGGTCATTTAATGTGTTGCTGGATTTTCTTTTCCCCATTCAGTCAGGGTTCCACAGAGATCTGTTCTGAGATCCTTCTGGCTTTCTCTTTATACAGTCTGTCCTTGGGTAATTTTATTTATCTGTATTGACTTTAGTATCATCTTTTGTTATAACATTCAGCTGTATCTTTCCACTCCAGAATTTTTTTCGGATGTTCAGCATGTCTCCACTATTTTGGCACAAATGTTTCATTATTGCCTAAAATGTAATATGGAAATGATGTGATTATTTTTTTTCTCCTTTTCTTTCCAATGTACATTCTCTATAATTGTTACTAAAACTGCCCTCTATCATATGGAGGAAGCACATAGCCTTAATTTTATTTTCCTCTTTATCTTTTATTCCTCATATGGGAGATGTAACTAAGTCATTACACTTTTTCTTTATAATATTGCCAAAATAAGACCTTTGCTCGCTCGCTCTCTCTCTCTCTCTCTCTCTCTCTCTCTCTCTCTCTCTCTCTCTCTCTCTCTCTCTCTCTCTCTCTCTTTGCCTGCAAAGACTTTCATTCATGCCTTGGTCATTTCCTGTCTTCATTATTATAATCCTCTTTTGACTGGTATTCCATTAACTCAGCTTAACACATTGGTTTCAGTTTAACACTATGTTGCTAAGGCTGTCTCGTTGGCCCATCATTTTAATCAAGTTACAACCTTTGTCAAAGCAATGGACAACCAATGAAGGAGCACTGAAAGTAGAATATCCCTTCATTGGTTGTCCATTCCTTTTATGATACAGTAAAAGCTTCTTGCTTTACATTTTAAAGCCCTTCATTTAGTTTCTCTGTATCTTACAGCCTTTGTTTATCTTTGCTTCACTGTTCAGGACCTTTCTTCTGTGAATTCATTTCTCATCCAACCAAATGTTTCTTCTTCTTAAATTGGTTTCACAGTTTTTCTCTTTCTGTCTTGAAGAATTGGCCTCCTGTGAACATTAGGTAAAGGTAAAGGTTTCCCCTGACGTTAAGTCCAGTCGTGTCCGACTCTGGGGGTTGGTGCTCATCTCCATTTCTAAGCCGAAGATCCGGCGTTGTCCATAGACACCTCCAAGGTCATGTGGCCAGCATGACTGCATGGAGCACCGTTACCTTCCCGCTGGAGCGGTACTTATTGATCTACTCACATTTTCATGCTTTCGAACTGCTAGGTTGGCAGAAGATGGAGCTAACAGTGTGATCATTAGTCTTTCTGATTTTTAGAGGCATCTCATGTCTGTCACCCTTCCAGGACAATTTAGTTTGCTATGTTCAAAAATTCAAAAATTGATGCTACCTCATCAATTACCAAAAGATATAGAGCAGATTGGTTCGATACTGAGTGCCAATCCATCAGGAAAAGACTTAAGAGCCTAATGAGAAAGACACAGGGGTCTCAATCTAAGACTATACACAACAATATGTTAGAACTGAGAAGGAAATATAAGCAAACCATTAGAGCAAAAAAGAAAACCCATTCAATATCCATCTGGAATGGGTTAGAACTCGCTGCTAAAGGGAGGAACACAGTCCTCTTCTGGAATTCAGTAGCTGGAATTCTTAAAGAAAGGAAATATGCATTTGATGCCCCTATTCCTGCAGCGAATTGGGAGATCTATTTCTCTCAACTGTTTGCCCCCTCGCCCCTTCCAAAGAAATACCTTACTCCTAGTATAGACAGCCCCGAAAATTTGCCAGACTGGCCCCCGACTACCGTACAGGAAATAAAGAGTATAATTGAAAGCCTTAATAACAATAAAGCTCCTGGAGAAGACTTTTTACCACCAGAGTTATTCAAATCCAACCCTGACTGGTGGGCCCCCCTAATAGCAGGTCTATGTACTCACATAAATAACACTGCCAACATTCCTACAGGTTGGAAATTGGCAATAATTATCCCTATTTACAAAAAAGGGTGCAAAAAAGATCCAAAAATCTACAGACCTATCAGCCTAATAGATATAGTGGCCAAAATCTACTCTAAAGTGCTTCTTTCTAAATTAGAGCTTTGGGAATATGAAAATAAAATTCTATCAGAAGAACAAGCCGGCTTCAGATCAGGAAGATCCACCATGGATAACTGTTTTATCCTAAACCACCTAATATACAAATATCTAAAAAGAAAGAGTAGACTTTATGTTGCTTTCATTGATCTAAAAGCAGCCTTTGACAGCATCAACAGAGAGCTGCTCTGGCAAAAACTAATAGACAGTAGATTACTACTCCTGATCAAAAGTTTATACTCCAACAACCATATCCAGGTTAGGACGGGAATCAGTGGTGCCTTGACAAAGAGAATTGACTCCTGCAAAGGTGTAAGACAAGGCTGTTTATTAGCCCCTTTACTTTTCAACCTTTATATCAATGACCTGCCAGACCACCTCAGCAGCTCCGAGGTCCATATGCCTATAATTGGTAACAGACACATAAATACTCTTCTATATGCGGATGACATGGTTCTGATGTCTAACACCCAAATAGGTTTACGAAGATTACTGATCAAACTTAACATCTACGCCCACAAAAATGAGCTGACAATAAACAAAACCAAGTCAAAAATTATGGTGTTCGGAAAACGCCCATCTAGACACAAATGGGTTCTAGATGGAGAACATATAGAACAGGTTAGCTCTTTTACATATCTAGGCTTAGTATATTCAGAGACTGGCTCTTGGCTAGCACATTCTCAATCTTGTGCAATCAAAACCAGGGCACGCTCTAACACACTGGCAAGACTGCTAACCCATAGATATCCTGGCTCTTTAACTCCAATAATCAAAGTTTATAAAGCAAAAATCCTCCCCATGATACTATATGGAGCAGAAATCTGGGGCCTAAGCCAACTACCAATACTAGAACAAACACAATCAAAATTTCTAAGACAGATACTTGGCGTTGATGCTGAGACCACCGCTGCCGCAGTTAGAGCAGAGTTAGAAATACATTCTATCGAAGGTCTTGCCAAAATCAGGGCCTTTAACTATTGGTCTAAAATAAAAAATCTCGAAAATAACAGACTGCCGAAATTGTGTTTCTTAGAACAATCTAATGGCTTTAACCAAGACTCCTGGGCAGAACAACTAGCAAGGTTTCTTCGCTCCTGTGGTTTACAAATTACTTCATCAGACCAGAATAGGGATGCCGAAAAAAGGACAGTAATCCAAAGAATCCTAGATATTGAAGCCCAAAAAGACATAGCCACCCTGTCTAATACAGGATCTCTGAAGTGGTTAGGGCGCTTTAAACGTAATTTCCAGAGGGCACTGTACCTAAAAGCAGATATGCCAAGACACCTAAGAATCACTTTCACCAGGGCAAGATTCGAACAAATGGAGTCCATGGAGAGACACGGCAGATTCAATCATATCCCATATGAAGAAAGATTATGTATTTGTGGCAGCCCTGAAGTTGAAAATTTGAACCACATTTTGCACAACTGTAACCTATATAAAAAAGAAAGGAAACAATACTTATGGCCTTTTATTGGTAATAAAACAAGCTGGGTTATTGAAGCCAAAACTTCATTTTTATTAGCCGGTTATAACCCCACTCTGACAACAAAAGTGGCCCTGTATTTGTTTAAAGCTGCTAAAAGGAGATCAGAGTACATAGATCAGATTGGGGTGCAGTGTAGGGGAGACGAGGATAGTTGATGCATAGATCTTTAGCTAAACTACATTGGCACCAAGCAGGCAGACACCTGTATATCTGTATTTTATTTTAAGTGAACCAGATGTATGTTGTATGTTGTTTTTGTATTGTCTGTCCTTGATAAGGCCAACTGGCTAATCAATAAATAAATTGTTGTCCAGATTTCCTGCTGAGCCGCAGTATAGCTGGGCCAGTTTCATGCTCTTTAACCATCTCTTCCAGTGGAGTAATCACCTGTACTTGCTGCAGTTCTCTTCTTCTACATCCTCATACAGAAAAACAAATATGACACAGTGGCTTGTTCACTATCCACATTTTCCCCCTAAAATTATGTAAGCAGAAAAAGATATCCCCCTTAGACTCCCCTATTAACTGCCCAAGCAAAATACCTGTGTATGCTCCCTATTTACTAATCTTCACATTTCATACTGCATGGTATAGTGTTTCTGGTGTTATACTTCAAGGGACTGAGTTGGAAACCTGCTGGATGACCTTTAAGTAAGTCTCACTCCCTCAGCTTCAGAGGAAAGCAAAAGCAAGCCTTGGAATAAATCTTTCCAAGAAAACTCTGTGCAGAGTCTCCATAGGTCAATGTTGACTTGAATACAATAAGTTTATTTTGTGTAGCTAGCAGTGTTTCACCCAAATCAGTGACTCCTTCCCAGGAGGAATTCCTCTTTTTTTATACCACATTTGTCACAGATGTGACTCACAAACAGGTCTTTGCAGAGTAAGTTCAATGTCATGGCTTGACAGGTTGACATAATGCAGTCAGTGTTACCCAACATAGTGTTGTCCCAGGTGCATGTTTCACCATGCATCGTGGTGAATACGTGGGGGCCCAGCAGGGTGTGTGGGGAACCCATTGCTCTATGCCCCGCATCACCTCACTTACCTTTGCCCCCATCTCACAGGGGAAGCATCCACCGCCTGGCTTCCTCTCATGTTGCAAATGAAACATGGGAAGCTTCCCATGTACACCATTTCCTTTCCCCTTTTGCCACAAAGTCCCACTGTAAGTAGATGTATATTATAGAATGGGCTCCGTGGCAATAGGGGAGATGATTAGGCTTACAGCAGGCAAATTAACCCATATGATGAGGCTGCCAATGTGTCAGACTAAGGTTCCTGCCATCTTTGGCAAGCATGGCCTAATGACTACAAATAAAGAGTCCAGCATTTCTGGAGGCCACCAGATTTGGGGGGGGGGGGGGAATGAGACAGAGCAACTGTGTGTCACCTTCACATGACAGCTCTAAGATACTGATAGCATTCTGCTATTTGATCCCTCCATTATATTTGGATGATAAGAAAATGCAAAGAACTGCAAAGGTATCATTTGTAGTTTAAAAGACTCATCTTTTTAAAAATGTCTACCAAGGTAACTGTTTTTGGAGGCATGATACAAAATAATTTCTGAAGAAAATAAAGTAAATACAATTGATAGTCTAGCACTTCCTTTGTCCAATCATCTTGCAGAATTCAGTGAGGATAAATTCTTTGAAATGGAAAAACACAGATCACCCCAGCCTGCTGAGTAACCTAATACCATAGAGTCAAGGGAAAGTGATTTAAATGTCTAGATACTAAGACACTATGACACAGACTTGTAATGGAAAAAGGTCAACCAAGATCCTTGAAATGCATATAAATCTGTTAATAAACTCTGATAACTGCTCATAGATTGAGCAACATGTCCCATGGGATACTGTTCAAATCAATAGGCAGTGAAAATGTAGTCAAGGACAAAGGACATCAAGACCCAGAACAATAAATCTGTAAGGATTTAGGAATGTAGTGAAAGTCACCAAACAAGCAACCTATCCTCATTTATCAGGATCACTCAGTAAGCTCTGGAAATTTCCTGAGTTCACTTTTAACTATATTTTCCTAGTTCTTAATGTAATCAGAATTTTTCCCAATCAAATATGCACAACTATTGTTTTTTTGAGGGGGCGGGGATTTATACAATCTGAAGAGAAACCAGCGTATGCACACAACTATTATTTATCCATTGAAATAATATAAACCTTTCTTCCTTAGACAATATTAATTGTGTTCTTATAGAGTTATATATTATACATTTAATTTAAGAAATGAATGAAAGTTTTAAAAGAACACAGTAAAAATAGATCCATGGAAAGGTAGTTTTTTCTTTAAATGTTTCTATGTATACACTGTCAAAACATGCATTTCACACATAGTAAAGCTGAAATGGGGGGGGGGGGACTACATTATTTTTCTATAGCATATTGTCCTGTGCTTTTTAAAATGTTTAAAAATAGATGGTAGCATGTTTAAACAGCAGAACTAATGTGTTATATCTATTCCCAAAGACTTCTTCATAGGCAGATGAACAGATGCTTGCCAGGTATTAAAGAAGGAAAGGAATTATAGAGCGGAAAGAGAGGACAGGTAGTCATGTGCCCTCTGTACAAAAAGATAAAATAAAGGGTGTCTACATTTTATTACTGAATTTGAAGACCTCTTACTATCTTAGGAAGTACACAGAAGGGGGAAAAGAAGGGTAAAGCTCCCAATAAAATAAAAGATACCATACTGAATAATGAATAAGATGTGAGAAGAAGCACTCTTGAAGCTCTGTGGGAAGTTGTGTGCTGATCAAGCAACAGTCTGTTCAAGAACATTCATCCTCTGTCAGCAATTCTCCAAGGTCTCCGGCTAAGCTCTTCCCCAACTTCACTATTGAGTCCCATTAATTGCCAATGTCAAGGACTGAACTTGGACCTTTTGCCTGCAATGTATATGCTTTTCCATTGAGCTGGTATCCATTGAAACTGGTCTGTGATACAGACAATGTAGAATCAGGTCCAAAGCCATGGTGAGAAGCAATAAGGTGAACTGGCAAAATGGAGAATGGGGAATTCTAATCAACTTAGAAAAAATGCATAGAAGAATCTTAGGGAAGACATAGAAAGACTGATGCATTAAAAATAAAAACCTGGATTCAGGTAGGGAAAGCCAGAACTTTTGGATAAGCAGGTGACATCCTATTGTTCTGTTTAGGACTCCTGGCAGGAAGAATTCATTTTCACATTAAGCTCAGTAAGCTTATAGCTCCTTCCCTAGTTAAGGCCTCAAGCAAGAGTACTTTTCTTCAACAGGCTTGTTAGAAAATCTGGAGTGGGCTATTTTTTATTTTATTTTTAAATATATATTTCTGTATCTTTATTGGGAAAGTGTTTAGATACAAGGCTTACATTACAGTTTAAAGTTACCATTAGTTGGATGTAGAATAGAACAAGAAACAAAGTGAAATAACAAACAATGATTTTTAAAAAAAGGAGATCTAGAAGCATGTTGAGATCAGGTGAAAAGGAGCTTGGCTTAGTTTGTGTCGATTGTGGTGTCCAAGACATGCTAACAAGCCTGGCCTGAATCAAGGAACAGGGCCTGGTAGAAACATTGCATCTGCCAATATCTTTCCACTGCTTCCTTTGGCAGGATTTGGCAGGATAGAGTGGAACCACAGTAAACATCTATTGTGCTTTATTACTGGTGCCACACAGGAAGGGATGGGAAATGGATTCTAAATTCTAAACTCCAATCTGTATGCATGTGAGAAAAGCAACTAATTAACTGATTGGGGAGAGTGAAAAGTGGGGATCTGAGTGCAGGGAAGAACATCATGTGCATTATCAAAAGGCTTACAGAACATTTTGTTTCTGAACAAAGCTTAGGATACCTTGTACATTCCAGGGCCCAGCTGTGTGGGGTCATTGTCTGGCTTCCAGAGTAAATATAAAATTATTCATCCATTTGTTCATTGATTTATGATTTGTGGATCCTGGATTTTTTTTAAATTAGTGTTACAAAAAAGGAGGTGAAATCAGGTATGATCATTCTGCTAGTGTAGCTGTTGCCAGTAGAATCAAGAGCAAGTTAATTCATGGGGTTACCATAAGTCAAAATGTGACTTGAAGATGCACTCAAAGTCACCATCATCCTGTAGGCCTTTAAAACCTGCTCCAAATGATTGTTTCAAGCATGGTGGTACTCCAAGGGGAAAGAGACAGAAAAGGAAAGTCCTATAAAGATAACAGATGTCTTCCAGCCAAAGCTGTAGCTAGGAGGAAGGGGGCAAAATGAGTGCTTTGCTCCCTGAAGAATTCTGTCTCCAAAATGAATTTTTTTAGTCATTTTTCATTGGAGGATCATACTTACTCCTCAAACCAGAATGCAAAATTACTAGCTCAAACTGGAAAAAAATGATGAATGGGCATTGATTCCTGGATATTGTTTATTTGTAGCAGGAGTTGTTCTGCATCAGTAACAGCTGGGCTCTTCCATGTCAACTGAATATTGACTACATACTGTTAAAGGATTTGTCTAAGGTACTAGACCAGGCCTACACAACATGTGGTCCCCGGGCTACCTGTTACCTACAGAAGCCATTGGTGTGGCCCACAGGAGGGAGGGGGGAAGAAAAAGGGAGAGAGAAAAGAGAGGGAAGGAAGGAGAGAGGGATAAAAAGAAGGAAGGAAGATAGGTAGGAAACAGAGAGAGAAGGAATTCACAATTCAGAAAGTGTGGTGTAGTGGCTTGAAGCTTGGACTACAGCTGTGCACCCACTGTATGACTTTAGGCAAATCACACTCTCCCAACCTCAGAGGAAGACAAACACCCTTTTGAATAAATCTTGACAGGAAAACTCTGTGTTAGAGTTACCCTAAGTCTGAAACAACGTGAAGACACACAACAAGAGCAATCCTAACCATTAATTATATCTTACCTGGAAAGTGGGGTACTAAAAACCTATTTATGGCCCCAAGAGGCTTAGCCTATCTAATTTTGGCCCCTTACTACTGACAAGTTGTGCCAGCCTGTTCTTAACATATTTTGGGAGTTTGTGTTCAGTACTTTGGACAGCTTTGGACAGTACTAGGAGCTCCAGTGGCGAAGTGTGTTAAAGTACTGAGCTGCTGAACTTGCAGACCGAAAGGTCCCAGGTTCAAACCCCGGGAGCGGCATGAGCAGCCGCTGTTAGCTCCAGCTCCTGACTGGACTTAATGTCAGGGGAAACCTTTACCTTTACCTACTTTGGACAGCTCCTTTAAAATTTACAGTGTGGAGTGAATCCACCAATCCGCTCACATGGGAATCTCCAAAGTTCTACATGAAAAAAGAAAATTAATTCCCGAAATGAAGGTGTCTGATCTTGAAATGAAGAAGCATGATAATCAGTGGACAACTCCCATCACTTCACATATTCCTTCATGGATTTTCTCTAAATCACTGTTCCTATTTGGTAATACTTGAGATCAATTTTTTAAAACATAATTAGAAATTGAAAGAAGGAATTAGGAAAAACTTAATGCATTGGAAAGAGGACTGAAGAGACAAGAACAGATATAACAGTGTTCTCTTCTCTAATTAGTCAGCGCTTCCTGAATTTTAGAAGTATTTTTAATACCTTGCTTCCAAGACTGTGGTGCTGAAGTAATCTACTCCTTAAAAAAAACTGTTTTCCACTTCTCCTCCCTCCCAAACTTCATTCACCTAAAAAGCATGTTTAATTTTGAGCATACCATTGCTTCCAGATTAGTACATTTTAAAAATAATTTTATTAAAGGTAGGTCACTATAAGAGAGCCAGCATGGTATAGCAGTTTGAGTGTTGGATTCAGACACTGGATGAAATATAAGGTTGAAATATCAATTCAGCCCATAGGTGATTTGGAAGTCAAAGGCAACTCTCCACTAGACCAATCTTGCCAGGAAAATCATGTGATATATTCACCTTAGGGTCACCCTAAGTCAGAAATTACTTAAAGGCACAGAGTGATTACAATAACCAAAGACCTAAAATCCGTAGAAAGGAAAAATCTAGAAGTATTAAGAAAACACATGGAGGGGAATTTAAAGGATTATAATAATCTGTGATTATCATGGTTCGGCAGAATAGCCCTAGTAAAAATTAAAGTCTTACCCAAAATAAATTTCTTGTTCAGAATGATACCATTAATGATTTTAGAAAAGGAAATAAATAACTGGCAACAAATGATAAACAAATATTGCAATAATGGTAAAAAGAACAGATTAAACAAACAAATTTGGTACAACCCCCAAAAAGAAGGAGGATTGGGCCTTCCGAATATAAAAAAATATTATGAGGCAAACCAATTAAGATATGTAGTAGAGAAGATGATGGATGGAGAAGGTTTGGAATGGATGGAATCAGGGAATAAGGCAGTTGAGTGGAGAAAGGATAACATATTCTTTAAGGAAATCTCAAAGAAAGAGATAAAACAAATTGGAAATATATCATTAAGAAATATAATGGAAATATGGAGTAAATATAAAGGACAATTAATTAATAAGAATTCAGTTTTAACGCCAATAATAATGGAAAAAGATTTCCCAAAGGAACTAAAAGGAACACTAGATAAAGAATTAGAAAAAAGGGAACTAAAAAGGGTAGGAAATTGGATAGAACAAAAAATGGAAAAGGTAAAAATGAGAGAAGAATTGAGAGGAATAAATATTTCTTGGATTCATTGGATTCAATTAGAAAAATGGAATGAAAACTGGTGGGCCCAAAATAAAACTGGAAAACAAATAACACAATTTGAGGAATTAATAATAAAAGCATTAAAAAGAGAAAATAGTGAGCCATTAAAAGGAACAACAAGTAAAATATCTAAAATATTAATTAAAGACATAGAAAAAAAAAGAAAAGATTAACATTAAGAGAATCATGGGAGGAGGAATTAGGAACAAAGATAATGGAAAAAGAATGGGAGGAGATATGGAAAACAAGACAATTAAAAACATGTCAATTAGAATAAAAGAAAATTATTACAAATTAATTTGGAAGTGGTATTTAACACCAAGAAGGTTAAATATTATGAATAAGAATAATAATGACAAATGCTGGAGAGGGTGCCAGGAAATTGGAACCTACATGCATATGTGGTGGGATTGTAAACATGTAAAAGGTTTTTGGGAATTGGTCATAAGGGAAATAGAAAATATTATGAATATAAAAATTAGAAGGAATCCAGTGGAAATATTACCTTTAATTAAAAAAGAGGATGAGAAAGATAAGAGAGAAAAAAATGTAATAGACATGCTATTAACAGCAGCTAGATTACTAATTGCCAAATATTGCAAAGGAGAAATGAAAATACAAATTAATGAATGGTATAAAGAAGTTTGGCGAATGGCACTGAATGACAAGCTAACATCAAATTTAAAAGTAAAGAAGGGATTATGGAAAAAAATGATTTTGAAAGTATTTGGAGAAAATTTCTAGAAAAATTATTGGAAAAAGAAGATGGGAATTTACCTCCAAATGAAGAATTGAAATTTTGGTGGGACTACAGAAGAAGAGATGGCTCCGGGGAAGGGGAGCACAGGGGTGAATGTAAATAAAAGAGGGAGAAATGTATAGAATATGTTTATATAATTGTAATTTTCTCAATAATAACAATAAAAAATATTATTAAAAAAATAAGTGTGTTTACTGGAAAACAAGTTGATGGGTCTTGCAACTGACTGAACGTATGTAAACGAACTGGGAAAGGTGAAGACCAATCAAAATCATAAAAAGTTAGAGCATTTCCCCTTCCAATATAGTGCTTGTGGCTTAGGGGGAAAAGTAAGGAAAAATATGACAGAGATATGCAAAAATATATGAAGAGTAAAACTACTTCTCCCTCTCACTTATATTAGAATTTAGGTTTACATCCTAAAACTGAATGGTGGAAGATTTGGAACAGATAAAATGAAATATGTTTTCATATAGTACACAGATACTCTGTAAAATTCATAGCCACAAGATATACCAATGGCCACTCACTTGTATAGCTTTGAAGAGGGATTCAAGAAATGCAGTGACTGACTTACCTGGCACGGCTGTTGCAGGGGTGAGCACCTCCATGCGGCTGATGGCGCCTGCAGGGGGAATCTCTTTCCCAGGAGCCCCCTGCTTGGTGGGAAAGTTTCCTGCCATGGATGTCGTCCTCCTATCAGCGGCAGGGGCCTGCCGCTGATTGGCCAGGGCAACCTTTTAAGGGGGCTTCTGGACCTCAGCAGGCACTGGGCCTGCTTTCTTTGTCCCATCCCTCCCTCCCTGGATGTCTTGGTTTGTGGTTGCATGTTATTTGTTTTGGTTTTGTCACAACTTGGTTGGCATTTGGCATGGGCCCTGGGTCTGGTTTGCCTCCCCCACCACCACCAGATGGCGGGGGGAGTGTCTGGTGGTTGCCAGGGATGCGGGATTAACACTGGCCTGGTATTTACCTGGTTGCACCCTGGCATGGTTTTGGTAATGGTCAGCATTGGGCTGACTGATACAGGATCCAGGAACCATGCATGGCTGCCAACCCCTTCTGTTCCTGTAATCAATAAACAAGTTGTGGCCAGTTTCTCTCCAACCCTGTGTTTGTGTCATTTGTGGTCTTCAAAGCATGATTTGTGTCACCCATCCCCACACAAATGCATGGAAGAAATTTCTGTATACTTTCAATGGTTTCTATTCATGACAGCTACTGCATGAATAAATACTGGATTTGAGAGAGCTTTGGTCTGTTCCAGAATGGCTCTTCTTACATTTTCATGATTGAACTGTCTGTTTATCTTGATTGCTCTCTTTTTTCAGTCAACCTCCCATATCAAGGAAGCTTTGCTTCTGTTTCTCTCTTCCAATCAAGTATATGTCTGAATTAAGTCATTCTTGTTGACATGTTTGCTCAGTGTGAAATGATGGAGAGGCAGCACCAGCCAGAAAAATGTGCGTATGAAAGAGGGCACAGGTGTTGCTCTCAGGAGATAGCATATTTAATCTAGTTCCATGTCAGATCTTCTTGCCACTGTCATTTTTAAAGACAAGAGTACAATATTTGAGAGTTAAATTGCATACAGTCATGCTGATCATCCCAAGGGGGTTCCCTTTCTGTACACTTTATAGTTATTTAATCCATTATTGTTCTGAACAGTTCAAGTAAAGACACTTGTTTTCTAGGTTTTAGTATCTTCTTTGTATTTACATATAATAATTTGGGGAATTGACATAGGTATATATTTATTAGTGCCAGGCCACAGTCTTGACTGGATGAAGACCAACAAATGAAGATCATTCAAATAAAACAGGTACTTGGCAACTTATGGGTGTTCTACTTTTATTTGGGTAGCTTGTGGGCATTATACTTTTCCCGGAGGGGGGCAGGCTCCAGGAAAAGTAATCAAATTCATGGTTTGGGATTGGAGGTCTTCCTATGTGACTAGAGACATAAGTGACCTTTATGGAGTGGGAGCACTATATTATTTACTATCTTAGGTTGGCATCCCAAATATGCCCTCAGTAATGATTTATTCCTCTGGTTGCCTCCCACCCAGATGATTGCAAAGCATTACGTAGGGGGCTGCCTCATATTTTGGCATTTTTCTCACATGTAAAGTCACTCATGTGAAAACAAAACACTGTTCATTTAGAGCCAGGATGTGTTGGAATTGTTCTTTCTTCCCGATCTCATTGTTCCAGCATTGTTCATCAGTGGCTGTGTTAGGTAGGGATGCTGGAAGTTGCAGTTGAACCATATCTGGAGGGCTACACATTTCCACCCAAACAATAAAGGTTATCCATGTAAGCAAGATGCTTGATTTTCCAGAGTTCTTGCTTGTATAGGGAACCTGCACATAAATAACAAGCAACAGCTTTTCCTCTTAGCTGTATGACTGACTTCCCACTTGAGAGAAACAATGACAGAGATGTCCTACTCCTGTGTTGAAAAAAGCAGGTGAGTTATAATTGAACAGAACTAAAATGAAAACAAATAAATAGAAATAACTGATGAGTGAGAACTGTATTCAGTTCCAGTCAGTACTCTCACACCTGTATTATGTACCAGGAAGTTTTTCTAATTGTTTTCAAAGGTACTCACAATTATGGCAATAGGGATTCTTCTTGCTACGTACTTTAGCTAATCTTTCAGTAGCTGACAAATATCACTGTATTCTCATAGGCCTGTGTGTAAATATATTAAAGTTATGTCCTCTGACCTCATCAAATGGAGTGAATTTAGCATCCCAGGACACTTTCCCCCACATGTAATGGATGGAGCCCCACACCAGACATCACAGGACATTGTGAGAGTTCCAGAAGAGGCCCCACCCCGAAACCAAGTGAAAACATAATCAGACACTTTCCTCCCAACACGGGAGGCTTCCCGTGTTGTGCTGGCTCCAATGGAGCCAGCATGGGGCCTTGCTGGAAGGGCGACACTTTCCCCATGTGATGGGGAAGGCATCACCAAAAAGGGATCTGCAGTCGGGGTGATAGATAGCCCCTCTCTTTTCTCCTGGATGGTTCATCTGGCCTTTATGATGAGGCCCCTAGAGCTGTCTTCAGTATCCTAAATTTTGGCAGCTCCTAGTTTAGTCAGTTTTGTTGTCTGTATATGTGCTTTGTCCAGAGGACATTAGGTTCTAGGGGTACTCACAAGCTGAATGAATCAATAAAGTAATAAGGCTGAATCTCTAATGTCCTCTTTCATATCTGTTCTACAATCTATTGACTTGTGTGAGCTTTGAGGCATAAACTTTGGGTTTTTTATTATTCAGAAAAATATTTTTTATTCAAATAACCAGAGAATTATTCTGAAACAATTTGAAAAATAGTTTAAACCCCATTTTAAAAAATATTCTTTGAAAGCAAAGTTGTTCTAAGCCATCCTCCCGAGAAGTCTTGGGATGGAAGCCTTTTGCTTGAGTAACCGTGCAGAGCTAATTAGAAAGGATGATTCAGTGCATGTGATTTAACAAAACAGGCTGATCAGAATAAACCGTGGGCTGAAAATTTCAGATCAATAATCCAGCTCCCCTTGCCTCCTACTTATATTATGTGAAAATGTTCATTAGTCTAACTCATGGAGATAGCCTGTGTAAATAACCTAGAAGAGATGGATGGTACATAGCAAGGGAATTTTATGTATAGCATGAAAACAACACAGGAAATAGAGAAGTGATTTTAAACGCTTTCCTCAAAATGTTTAAACTATGGTGGCCTAATACTTATGATTAAAAATAATGATTAGAAGTTATGTAGTACAGTAGAGCCCCAGTTAACCGAGCTCTGGTTAACTGAGACTCTGGGTTATCTGAGGCGCCGCCAGGGCAACCCTCCCTCTCCCCCTCCTTCTCTTCAGTTCGAGAGAAGGAGAGGGAGGAGGAAGCGCTTCATCATAGCTGTTGCCTGGACAGCAGCAGCGGCGAGGGGCTTCCCAAGGGGCGTGGTCTCGCCAAGGGACGTCCCTGGATGAGACCATGCCCCTTGGGAAGCCCTTTGCCATCATTGCTGCAAAGCAAGACTTCGCCCTATCTGAACCTTTCAGTTATCCGAGGTGGGCCCTGCCCCTTTACCTCGGATAACAAGGAGTCAACTGTATTTGCAATCCTACTGCATTATAGATTTGTAAACAGCAGAGAGGTAGATTAACTTTCCATATATAACTTTTTCAATCATGACCAGAATGTATGACTGCTTCTACAAATTATCCATATAGAATACCCAAAAAAATGAAATAATAGCCCAGGGTTCAGCCTGGACTAAATCTATTATCTTCAGATATAGCTCTGAGAACAGCCCACTGTTATTCATGTGGATTCATAAGACAGGACTACATTCACTGAAAAGAGAAATGGCTCATATTGCCAGCCCAGAATTGCATTATTTCCCCAACGTTGGCATATTAATGTGGACATTGAACCAGGGGAGCTTATACTCATCCATTTTTATACATGTTGTTTTCTATCAAAACTCAGGGTTGTGAATTAGGATTTAAGCATAATTGGAAGCCTATGTACATAGAACATGATGCACATGTTGCAAATAGTCAATGCCAAGATGTCAGTGCCCAAGATATCAGTGCCCAAATGTCAGGCTAAAGAAATCAGAGTACAGCCAATGGTGCAATTCTGCCATGTCTTTCAGGGTCTTTCAAGAGATAATATAAAGGTTTCTTATTGACTAGAGAAGAACAGAATAATTGAAGTATGTTATGCAAAATAATAAACAAGTATTAGAATTGTGATGGGTTAGTAGGGAAAACTGGATGTCTCTGTGTGATGAGCTCCTCTTAAGGCTCTGTAAAAATAATGTGGGGGGGGGCACCAAATAATGCAGAATAAGAGGGAAATAAGTTCATTTTCAAATTCTATATCTGTTGTAGAATTCCAGTTAAGTTTGGATACTTTCCGTGGTTTGCATTGCATAAGGAAACTGCAAAGACAGAAGCAAATTAATTTAAAAAGCAATCTGCAGTGAATCCTGCAATAAAGACATCTGTTTATTTTAAAGAACAGTATCATTTTGAAAAGCTTCTATGCTATATCAAAATGTTTTGGTAATCCCAGCAATTTATCATTAGCTTGTCTTGTTCTTTTCAGAGCTCCATATCTTTTCTTCCATGGTTGTTTGTATTTGTGAGGGAGGAACTGGCAAAATGATCTCTAAGTATTCCCTTGCCTAACAAAATCCTGTAAAATTCCCGAGGTTGCCTTAAATCAAGAGGCAGCCTGAATTCACATACACACACTTGTATGAAGGAACAATTCCATTTTACATTTTATTAAGCAAAATTAAATTATGGTAACCCATTTTCTGAAGTGATTTCTGTGGATCTTTGTGCAATCGTTCTAAAGTCATATATAAATTGCATTATTTATCCTGGTCTTTTACTTCAGATTTCACATCTTACAGTTCACAGTATGATCCCCTTGTATAAAGGAACCTGACTGGACTTAATACAGTGTTTTTCAAACCAAGGAGAAACCAATTACAGAGAGACCAGTTGAACAGTTCCACAAACATCTTATCGTACTCTGTGAGTCCAGGCCTTGACGTTCCCTGACCATACTCACACAAAAAGTGGTCTGTCAAAGGGATGGCAAAAGAAATGTCACATGCATCTTTATACAAAGATATACCTATATGTTTATGATCAGGTGCTTCTGTACTGAAGGAAGAATCCTTTTAAATGCTGCCATTCATATAGCTGTAGAATAACACAGGCAATTTTTTAAAATAAAATTAAGTCTGGGAACTGAAATTAGGTATTAACATTAAACTTAGGTGGCATGGAACACATACATAGACTCATCTTAAATGATGTTGCTATTGGTACCAACTTTTCTACTAAAGATGTCATGCCCAGGAAAGTACCTCCTTCATACATCATCGAGTTGCCAAAATCTTAATATTTGACATCATAAATTGTCAAATATTGAGATTTCTGGCTACCCAGTGATATGTGATCATATTATAAAAATTACAGGTTGATGAAGGAGGTAAGTTCTTGGTCTTTCATAGAAAAGTTGGTACCTGTCGGAAATAACATGGAAATAGTAGAGTGAGTTCTTACATCACAGACACAAAAAAGAGCAGTTCATCATTTTTCAGCAAAAAAAATATTCAAAACTAACAAAATATATATATCAATTAAAACAACCAATTCAGGGAGGCCTTGCATAAATAAAAAACATTTTGCAAAGTATTTGAAAAATGTATCTCAGGATGATTTTTTTCCTCCTTTTTCAGAAATTAATTTTAGTTTGACAAATTAATACAAAACCTACATACAAACAAAAACAAAATAATATACTTTTTCTAGAATAAAAATGTATTACTACTACATTCTAAACATAAAAAATTTACTACATACAGCCTACATTATCAAAGGGCTTATATTCTCTCAATTTTGTACACCCATTAAATGAAAACAAACCACTGATATATCCTTTCCTTACATAATAACACTCCAAAAAACTAATGATAGAGATTTGGTCCCATCTTTGCTTGAGGAACACAATGAATGGACCCTAGTTAATCAACATAGTAAGTTTATCCATTTCTGTAAGTTCACTTATTTTCATAAGCAAATCCCCTTGTGCCGGAATTGCTGAGTCTTTCCACCTTTGAGCATAGATAATTCTTGCTGCCATTTCATAGCAATAATCTTCCACATTTTCTATCGAGTTGATCACCTAACATCCCAAGCAGATAGAGTTCAGGTTTCCATTCAAATGTAACTTTAACAATTTGTTCTAAAATCATATGTATTTCTGCCCAGTATTTCTGGGCCCATTTACACAACCACCACATATGATAAAAGATGCCCTCCTTTTCTCCACATTTCCAACAATCACTAGAACTACATCTTAGCAATCCTTTCCAATGCCAGATACCATCTGTACATCACCTTAGAATTTTTTTCTTTCAAATCATTACTCAATGTAAATTTCAAACTCTTTGTCTAGATCTTTTCCCATTGTTCCATTTGTATGTGTTTACCAAAATTTTGTGCCCATTTAACCATACATTATTTCACTTGTTCCTCTGCCATTTCAAATATTAACAACAATTTGGCATGAGCTACAAATTTCAAACCTTCTCCTTCTAGTTGTAGTAAACGTTCATTTCTCAGGAAGAACCAGTTCTTCAACCAAGTCAAACAGCATGCATAATAGTAGAGTTTGAGACTAGGAATACCTAGTCCTTCTCTTTTATTATCGTCTTGAAATACTTTGGATCTGATCCTTGGTTTTTTTCTTGCCAAATAAATGTTGATAGCTCTTTTTTGCTATCATTTAAATGCAGTACCATGTAGATTAATTGTCAAGGCTTGAAACAAAAACAGCAACTTTGGTAGTACATTCCTCTTTATAGCTGAAATTCTACCCATAAGAGATAACTGTAATTCCATGCAATTTTTTAATCTTCTTTCCATGTTAAATTGTAATTATCCTTAAACAATATTGAGTTTTTAGTAGAAATATTAATGCTCAGATATTTATCTTTTTGTACAGTTTGAAAGCCCAATTTCTCAGATAGGGTTTTCAGTTATATTTTTGCAATGCTCAACATTGCTGTTTCCTCCTTACTAATTTTATATCCTGATACTTTTCCATATTCTTTCATGATAAGGTTCAGACCTGTATTCAAAGGGTCCTCTAAAAAAATCACTAAGTCACCTGCAAAAACTTTCAACTTACAACTCTTTACTTCTTTAATGTCTTCTTATGGTGTTTTTCAAAACCTCTATAACCAACAAAAGCAATAGTGGAGAAAGGATGCAGCCTTGTCTGGTCCCTTTCTGTATTTTGCAAGATTTAGTCAGTTCCCCATTGACCAAAATTTGAGTGCCTTTCTTATAAATTAGTTTAACCCATTCTTTTTCTCTCATCAGCCTCCAATTTCTCATGATTTTCACTTTAGTGAAAGATCTGCTTCTTTTAAAAAACAACAACATGCTATGTGTTATGAAATCACATGACTTACAGTTTTTCAAGGTGTTTAAGCCTTCTCTGCCAAAGAGTACTGATGCATTACCAAACTACAGATCTCAGGATTCCATAGCCATGGCGGTGAAACTGGTGTCAAATGCATTAATTCTACCATGTAGATGAACCCTAAAGTATCCTAACTAGATTGCGAGCCACCATTTCCAAGTTTAACACCCCCCCCCCCCCGATGACACTCTCAAATGTTGTTGAGCATGCTTATGTGATATAAAAATAGAAACATGTTGGGTATTTAATAGCATGGTAATAACAAAGGGCTGGCTCCCTGTAGTGCAGGCCCTTCAGAGAGTGTGACTGAGTCAGCCTTAATCACAGCAAAACGCCATAAGGGAGAAGATGTGAGTCACAATCAGCCAGGCAAAGGGCTGCATAAAAACACATTCTTGGGAAATGAAAAGGAAGTACCAAGTAGGATGAATATTGCACATCTGACACCTCAAAGAGTTTCCGAAGTGGAAGCTGGTTCATAATGTGTTTTTAAAGGATTTTAGATTTAAGAAAATGTCTCTTTCTGCCAGGATTGAAGGCTTGACAGGAGCCTGGTTTTAAAGCACCATTCTAAAAGAGTATTTCTGTTGAGTTTATATCAGTCATATCAGTCTATTAAACAGATGTGTTGCTGTATTCCAGCCAAGTGGATGAGAGCTATGAATTTCCTCTATCAATTAGATGGAGACATCTGCAAAAGAGCTGGATTAGAATAGTAATTGTTCCATTCAAGAAACTTCAGCCTGTAACACTTTGGAAGAGGAGAAACAGAAGCTGACTAGAACTTACCTGGATGTGGATATGCTTGTCACCCATACTTTGACTTAAATAATTTCAATTTTCTAATAATATAATATTGTAATATAATTAGAATAATTAGAAAAAAATTAGAAGAAAAAAGTAGTCAAAAGTAGATCTTTTTGTTAAGCAACAGGTTCAGTTTTATTAGACGATACCTGGATTTCTCGCAACCAGGTATGTCACATACAAGTTTCCAATTGGTTTTAATAACAATCCAAAAAGTTTCAAGTTGCAATAGTTTGGTACCTAAATCCAAGTTTGAAAAGAGTGTAATAACCTTTAAAATTATAACCCAAAGTGATTCCACATTGTGATTCAATTCTGCAAAATATTGGAATCAACCAAATGATTTCTAATTTTGCTCTTGTGCTCAATAATATGTGTTTGACTTGCCTGCTCGTTTGGCCGATATACATAAGACAACAAGGACAAATAATAACGTAGACCACTCCTTTGGTGGTACAAGTGGCAAAATGCCCTAACCAGTACAGAGTTTTGGTATGTTGATTCTGAAAGACCTTTGTTTGAATGAATTGTGGACATATCAAGCAATGGTGGCATGCAAAGTTTCCTACTAAATTGGGTTTGAATTTAATGGTTTGAGAATGATAATCTATGTCAGAATGCACCAGCATGTCTCTGATATTTTGTGTTTTCTTGTGGGTGACCATGGGGGTTTCTCGCAACTTATAAGTTTCCAACATTTTTTCATAAACATTTTGCAGAATTGAATCACAATGCGGAATCACATTGGGTTATAATTTTAGAGGTTATTACACCCCCTTCAAACTTGGATTTAGGTACCAAACTATTGCAACACAAATCAGTTTTATTAGAACCATATTGGAGGACCTAAGATTCCTCAAGAGTCCATGTTAATTAAATCCATGACTAATTAAATTCATAAATGTAGAGGATCAAATGTAATTATCAACATGACAACTACTAATTTGTAAATTCTTGAGAGTTTATAATCCTTTTATTTATTTATTTTTCTTTCTGAAAAACAATCCAGAAAATCCAAACCTGGGATCTTTGTTCTGTCAGTAATATTATTTATTTTAGAGAAAACTGCATTCAGTAGGTTATGTAATTTGCAACAGAGCCACCATAAATGTTGACAGGAACCTTGAATTGTTCAACCATACCAGCAATGAGGAAGGAGGGTGAGAGTTCGATCTATAGATGATAGTTACATTGGAATCAAATGCCATTTATGTAAAATACTTACTGTGTTTTCCATTATTGAAGCAATGACACTCATAAAGGGAAACCTACCTCACATATTATCCAATGTCTCCTTATCTAGATAAATATCCCAGTCATTTATTCTTACAAGATTAGTTTTGAAGGGAAGAGCTGGGCAACCTTGACTGGAGCCAGCCAATCACAGACAATGAGGTGAGAAAGGAGGAAAGAACTGAGGCTTGTCTCTGACAAAGGCAAATGAGAAATATTGCAGAGACATATGAGAAAGATGGTATACAGCAGTGGTTCTCAACCTGTGGGTCCCCAGGTATTTTGACCTACAACTCCCAGAAATCCCAGCCAGGTTACCAGCTGTTAGGAACTGTGGGAGCTGCAGTCCAAAACACCTGGAGGCCCAAAGGTTGGGAACCACTGTTATACAGGGAGGAAAAGGCTGTAATACACCTGCTAAAATAATCCAGATTACTATACTTCTTTTTTAGTCCAGATGGCTGACCATGCTGAACATGCATTTGCGAGTGCTGCCTTTTTTTTCACTGGCCAAGCAGCTGTCACTAGACAAAAGCAGCTCTCTGCTTCTAGTGAAGTCACATCAAGGCTTCATGTGATCAGCAAAAGTGACATAACCAGCAAGGCTCTGCTGGGGAGTTACTTCTAGCCAGTGATACAGCAGTGGGTCTGCCTGATGTGTAGCCACCGGATTGGGACAAGTCCAGCCCAATCCAGCAGTCCACACCTCAAAAATACTGAGCTAACTCCAGAAGTTCCTGAGGTTCCTCATGTGGTAGATTAACCAGTCATATGTTAAGTTGATTATTTGCAGTAGTTGAAAGGTGAGACCCGAGTAGGCATGGCCAGAGTAGTGTTTGGGGGAGCTGTGAATGATTACACAGTTCAGGGGTTGTCATGCAATCCAACCATGTTAATGCACTCGCTTACTCTTTTTAATGACTGTTTCTGGTGGTTGCTATTATATTTAATAGAGTCTTATCATACGTACCACTACCAGAAGAATATATCCTCTCGTCCACATAAGAATCACCTTGAGACTCAAGTGTCTGATCCAGGAAGGGATCTTGAGGAATGAAGGGACAAAGTGAGTGATGATAGTCGAAGGGTTTGACCCAGGAAGCAGCCTGGAGAAGGGATCGACCACACTAGTTAAGACCCATATCAAAATCAGACTCATGCACATATAGAAGATAAATCCCTTAATATACTCATCCATCATATCTAACACAATTTCAGATGGGATAAGCTCCCGTGAATCCTGAAAGAGGTTGCCTGTTAAAAATCACCAAATTGATACTATTTAAGCCTGCTTATATTTCAGTTCTTCCACAGGTCCTGTAGAAGCAGTTAGGCATAAGCATAGTAATCTTGCATTTTACTTAATCCTACTTTATCACAATATTTTACATTAAATTGTTTTTCTTCTAAAGAAAACTCCAGATGACAGTGTAATTGTGTTAATGGCTAAATGCCAGGCATCAGAACCTTTTTTTCTATGTTTCTATTTTGTTTCTAAAGTAAAATTCTGAAGACATTTTCTGATTTAGTGTATAATGTGATGGTAGGTAATGTGTTGGGTGAGGTCTATTCTGCCTGCCAGTGATTTTGAAACTGTCCCTGTTTCATCTTTCGTGCAGTTCCAAGAGCAGCAATAATTTATTTCCTTTTTTATGGAAGGAAAAGGGGGGTTGCATATGTTTTAATTGACATAACAAATTTGTATGGTAATTAGTTTTTTTATAGAAGATTAATTAAGACTTAATAACATTTTCAAAAAATAAATGCTTTGCAATTACGTAGGAACAAAATACCATCTGGGTTCCTCCCATCATCACCTCTGGTTTATTTTTAGTGCCTTCTTACTGAATTTTTGTAAGGTATAAGATTGTTATTGCACGTATTACCTATCAGGTTTACAATGCAATACATGTTTCCTCATAAGTAAATCCAACTGATGTGCCTACAAGACTTTAGCTTCAATTCAACTGTTAGCAGAAGGTAGACTACATTTCCTCCCTATATTGATTTTTATCCGGGAATGAAAAGTAGAGCAAGAATATCAGGTATCTGATACAGCCATATGTGTACATATGTGTACATATGTGTACTGATTATAGGAAATCTTATTATCTTTTAAAGGACCATAAAGCATCCACTATTGTACCAGTGATAAATAAAAGTTTGTTAGACTGAGAAATGGGCTGTATCTCTTACACTCATGTGGTCAAAGCAATTCTATTGATACTCATACCAAAAGTGGAAAACCCAAGAGGAACTCTTACACCTTTTAAGGTGTTGAGTTACGAATTCTTTGTGTCTACTGTAGTATATACAAGCAATCTACATCTGATTTATTAGTATACTTATAATTATTCCAAATTACGTGTATCTAGAGCAGCCTTAGCAAGCATAGCCAATGCTGAGGAGTACTGGAAATTATAACTTAACAACATCGGAAGGGTTTCATGATGACCTTAGGACGCTTCCAGACAAGAGTTAAACCTGCGCCAAAGTCCCCACAACCCGGGCTTTACTATCGGGATAGCATGCAGCCACCCCAGAGAAAACCCCTAAAAAGTCAATAAAACTTGTCCGGCCACCATTACAGTCCTCCTTGGACCCTCCTGGCACGAGGAGATATAAAATACTGTGTGCTGTCAACTGATAAATGAAGGACAAGGAGCAAATATTTGGGGATACTGCAAAGCTGTGGGCTAGGGATAAAATTTAAGAAATGAAGAAAAAATAAATACCACCCAACAAATTAAATAAATTATCCTCACCCCTTCCTTGACATTCTACTTTTCCCAGCTTAATTTTATAAGGTCATAGAAGTGACCTTTCTTAAACAAACCAAATTTGTAGAGATAAAGCCTTTATAACAGGAAGTATATCACAGAAATTATCTAACCAACTGTGAAAGAAGTTTGTGGAAGTTTTATTGAATCAATTTATCTGGATAATCTAGTAGACAGTAAAGTGGTCATTTAGAGAAAGACATTGAGAAGAAAGATACAGAAATTGAGTGAAATTGCTCAATTTTTGTTCATGTTATATAATTCCCTGAAGGATAGCTGTCACTGTGAAACACATTGCATGGTGACATCTTAAAGAGCAATACATTTATTGCAGCATAAGCTTTGTGGATTAGAGTTGTTAGAACATACAGAGAAGGTTGTTAAATCAGACCAAAGACCTATCTAGGCTGGCATTTGTTTCCTACAGAAGCTAAACAGAAGTTTGTGAGAGACCCGTGAGCAGGGCTTGAGTATAACAACACTCACCCCACTCATCATACACTCAGTAACTTACTCAGAAACATACGCTGACACTTGAAGGTAAGGTATTAGCATCAAGGCTAGTAACAACTGACAGAACTGTCCCCCAGAATCTGGCCAATCCCTACCAAGAATAAGCTATCATTATCACTCATAGTAATTAATTTGATCATTTACACCTATGCTGTGTAAATCATTACTTCCCTTTATATGTGCTGATGTGAACAATCTTCCCTGCCCAACTTCCTGTTGCAAGCTTCTACAATATAAGGAAGGGGAGGGGGGGAAATAGTTCAATTTCTCCTTCCTTTACAACATAAATATTTTTAACATCTCTACTATAGGGTTGTTGTATGTTTTCCGGGCTGTATGGCCATGTTCTAGAAGTATTCTCTCCTGACGTTTCTCCCACATCTATGGCAGGCATCCTCAGAGGTTGTGAGGTATGGAGAAACTCAGCAAGAAAGGTTTATCTATATCTGTGGGAAGTCCAGGGTGAGGGAAGAACTCTTGCCAGTTGGAGGCCAGCATGAATGTTGCAGTTAATCACCCTAATTTGCATTGTGTGGTTTCATCTTTTGGCTACTTTCTGCCTGGGGGCATCCTTTGTTAGCTGCCCCATGTCTCAGAGTGTTGCTTCTTATTTACTGTTCTGATTTTACTATAGTTGCTGATATTATAGTCACTCAATGAAATGTGTGGGTTTTGTTTATTTATTGTAATTCAGATCCTCTGTTCCAGATTAACCTTGGTAAGTCTAGATTGTTTTGTGTTTGAAATGAAATACAAAACTTCAGCATGGTTTGCAAGTGTGAGAGGACTGCAATGATCAGGTGTACCTTAGCTGGTTTGGAACATAATTCTGATGTGCATATATACGTTATTTTCTAGCTAGCGTTGATTTTTCTTTAGCCTAAAGAAACATTGGGCTGTTTATTCAGAAAAACACTTCTGTTATTCATGATTTTTGAAATCTGTCATATTTCAATCTATATACAGTTTTTTTTAAAAAAAACTTTCATTTTTGTTTGTTTTCTCCTTTTTTAATAGTATAAAGTTTGCTGAATATTGTAAAGATGTGGTGTTCTCAATTGGATGAGGTATTGTAAACACGGTTGCTATTAGACAGTTGAAAGAAACAGTGTGGGAGTCACAATTATAGGTTCAAGAACCTATTTTCTTCTTTCTCCCACACACACTCATCTCCTGTCATATTCTCTCCTGACTGTTTGCAAATTTCCAGTGTTTCTTTATTGTGCCCTCTTATGTGTATTGACTCTGCCTGTGTATGAACAGCAACAACAACATATTTTTAATGTCAGCTGCCCACATCTTCCTTATAGACTGAGGCAGCTGAGATTGTTTGGGATATACCAGATGTCTAAAAGACTCTCTTGTCTATTTGTGCACCTTCTGAATAGTTTATATTAAGCTAGTGCAGACATTTTCCATCCCATCACTACTGGAACCATGCAGACATCAGAGCAGAAGAGGCCATTAGTTTAATGCTCATTTTAAAGTGTGGATGGATACTCTTCATGTGGTTTTGAGGAGATTCTATCAATGCAGGTCATCACTGTTCATTCATATCATAGAAGAGTAACTGCAGTGGATACAGGGCTTCGTTTTGGGGCCTGGGACCATCTTGGGGCTGCTAGAAATGCCCCCAAATGGGAGGGAGTACACAAGTGACCAGAAGTGTATTATCTGGTTTTTAAAAAACACTGTTTCAGTATATATCCTATTTCAAAGGTAATTGGATATCCTGAAGGATCACAGGAAAAGCAGATTATTTTCTCAGACCTGCAACAGAACTGCTGACTTTTTCACTTTTGTTCAACCACGACAGGAACTGTTTCCTGCTTTGTATGTGTTCATTCTCCATAGATATCATGGTGTTTCTGTGGACAACCCTGTTAAATGACTTATGCTCCATTCTGGATATACTGTTTACTAAGAAGAAATTGCTAGTCCTGGAGCTTTGCCTTGGCCTGCCAAAAACTGAGTTATAATCTGAAGACTCTTCCTCAGGATGAGAAGTAAGCAGAGCTAAAGCACAGTTGAGCTTCTCTGTAGTTCCTCCCCATTTTGTGAACAATAAATGAAACCAATTCTGGATAATAAACAAAACCTCAGTTGCTCCCTTTCTTGGCTTCATTACAGGAAAGGGAGCAGCTGATGTGAACAAAGAATGGAGAAATGCTGTGTTCCTTTTGGCCATTTTTATGGGAACTGAATTGAGATTTCGGAGTGTTCAGCTGCTTTGAAAAAGTAGGACTGGTAAGCATAACAAAGCCCTATATTATGTTGATACAATGCAAACAATTAACTTAAGCATAAGTTGAATAAAACTAGAAAACCCATTCAGTGAGCATGGATTAGAGTTAGGCAATTTTTTATCTGGAAAGTGGCTCCAGGGGGCGGGTCTTCCACCAGATTCTCAAAAGGGCTCATGACTCAAAAGAGGTTAAGAGCCACTGATCTAAACAGAAGATATAAATGTAAAACAAAATCAAGAGAATATTATTTAATCTACCCTTTGCAAAAATTTCACTGACAATAATAATATTCTAAAGAATTAAAAGATTATAGAAAGTCAAAATTGCAATTATTTAAAAAACCATATATTTCTGACTTAACTCTTCAACACTTTTAGAATATTTTTGACCTGTTACAGACATTCACATACTGCTACACTTTTAGTAGTTTGAAGATATTTCTTTTCTATCTTCTAGAAATGTGGAAAAATTGCAGCACATCAAAATGAAGTATGTTTATGCATCCATCAACAACTTGCAAGATGTAACAATGATGCAAATAGTAGATCTAATTACTGCAAAGTAGCAGCAACACATTTTATGTGGCAATAGTGGTCAAGACTTTTAAATTTGGCCACAATACCATGTATTCATCACATCAAACAATCTGTTGAGGTCAGCATACATCTGCCTATTCATCTAATTTGCCCCATTCAGGGGACTACTATGGTTTCCTCTCAGATAGATGATTCAGATATGAGTCATCTGACTATGGTGGTAGCTTTATGTCTACTGTCTCAGCATTAACCAAAGAGTTGAATCTTACCCTGCCCAAAAGCCATCCAGTCCAACACCTTTGTTCCTACCAACACTCTCCTGCACAGCTACTGATTTGACTACTTGCTCCTCTGGCTACCTCTGGAGTAGTCCAACCCTTCCTTTTTTAAGCTAAGCAAATTTCAAAATTCCTGCAGTTTAAGAGCTATGTATGTCTTTTAATTTTGCTGTCCAAACTCCCAAATGCAGTAAACAAGTTATTGCAAGTTTAATTATGTCAGACTACTGGTCTAAACATGTAATCCCAAACCTACTCAAACCCTAACCAAAGAAGATAACATACTAGTACTAAAACTAAAGTTTGGAGCTAATCAGTTTAACCATATATAACTTGTGATCAAATATTGTAAAATATTCTGTCATATCAAAAAACCTTTTGTGTAAGTGGTGGCCCACTTTTAGTTTTCTTGGAGTCATAATCCCATGATGCTGATTGCAGTAGCAAAAAAGAGAAAGACACTTGCTCCTTGCCCTGCAGGTAGGAATAATACAGAGAAAGAGACTTCTCATGAGAATACATACCCTTTCCATTAAGTTTTTTAAGCTTAAGCTACATGAATATTTCTTCCTGTTTGGCATTTCAAGGCAGTAACACAGAACTGAAATGCCTGAAAGAAATAAAGATTTCTCACACAAGCATATGTCAAGAGTCACCAGCTGTCCAACATTTTATAAAGGAGCAGTGTTTGCAATGATAATGCAGACAGGCAATGTGACCATTTTCTTCTATGAATGCAAGCACACACATTTAATAAAGCTTCTATGCATCTAAAATCTAGACCCTTTGCATATAAAGTAGAGTCTCACTTATCCAACACTCGCTTATCCAACGTTCTGGATTATCCAACGCATTTTTGGAGGCAATGTTTTCAATATATCGTGATATTTTGGTGCTAAATTCATAAATACAGTAATTACTACATAGCATTACTGCGTATTGAACTACTTTTTCTGCCAAATTTGTTGTCTAACATGATGTTTTGGTGCTTCATTTGTAAAATCATAACCTAATTTGATGTTTAATAGGCTTTTTCTTAATCTCTCCTTATTATCCAACATATTCGCTTATCCAACATTCTGCCGGCCCGTTTATGTTGGATAAGTGAGACTCTACTGTATTGCATTTCCCAGCATTATTATGATTCTGTTTCCATTTTTAGTTTGGCTTGATTGTAATTGATTAATGTTTTAAGTACCTAACTACTATATGATCACTATTCAGTGAGTTGACTGACCATTTTTCTTTTGTAGACCAAATGCCAGCCTTTATGAGTATAATAAAACCATTGACCTATTAAGTTTAATATACACCTATTAAGTTTAAGGTTTTTTTTGTTTGCTTTTAAAAGAGTGGCTTAATCTACATGAGTTATTCTAGATTTTGAAGCAGGTCACTGGTAATTTTAAAAAGTGTTCCATATCTTTCAACTGAAACTTTACTGGTTTACTATAAAATTCAAATATTATTTCTAGTTGATATTCCTTCTGAAGATGTCTACACATCTGAAATACTGGTAGTGTCTTTAGTTTGTACCTGTGATATCCTGAGTTTGTCCTGGAAGAATCCTTGAAAGTCATCTGCTTATAAGCTGCCACCAAAGTCCCGTGAAAATGATATCTCTCTCATTATTAGAAGTAGGAGCTATCCTGTTTAACACATTCTCCCATAGCTGCAAAGAATAAATTTACTCTGTTCCATTCTTTATAGGAGGCCCAACAAATAGCTAAATGTGTGCTTTCCCTAATTTATTCACTTAATGGCTTGAAATTGTTCTAGTCACTAAGTGTTTCTATTGAATTAGTATGTTTGAAAGACTGTTTATTGAACACCATAGCTATAATGCAGACTTTTTCCTGAATATTGTTCTTTTTGTCCATATAAAATGTGTGCCACTTCTGCCCTGTAAGAAAATGTACTCTAAAATCTAGATAAATCTCTCGGTTCAGTACTCTGTCTCACACTCATTCTCATTTTATAAAAGAAGTTGACTTTAAGTGATAAAGCATTTGTATCCCAAATTGCATGAACCAAAGGCTGGACACGTAGCAGGACTGTACTGCTCTCATTCTCTACTACATTAAAAACCCTGTGCAAGTTTTCTCACTCACATTGAAAAATAATGTTTAGTCTCATTTTTTAAAAAACATCAATTGCTCTTAATTGCTGTGTGAATTTTCACCTCTGCTGGAGAGTAAAATGGCCTTTACTTGTTAGCATCAGACCATTTTGTGAAGAAAAAGCTTCAACAGAAAAGTCCCAATATGCTTCTTTCTGTGCAGAAACTTTAGTAATCTTTCCAACTGGAGGGAAAGCTTTTGCAGTTTTTCATTCTCATGTAGGTTCAAAATAACTACAAATTCCTAACCCTTGCACACAAAAAACCCTGTGAAATAGTGGGGTCTCTCTTCAATATAGCTGTGTGTATCTGTGTCACACAGAGCTCTAGTGAGACTGGATCTATACTGTCCTTTTCACTGGATTATATGAGTCTACACAGCCAGAAAATCTGGTTAGTCTGGAATCAGATCCTGGTATATAGGGCAGTGTAGATCCAGCCTGAGAGGGAATATAAATCCCCAGAATCAGGCCAAGGCAATTTGTCAAAGGAGAACTGCGTGAATGGGAAACTAGACCTTGCATTTCAGATTATTCCAGGAATCACAGTTGAAACATGATACATTACTAGACTAGGGACCTCTTCACACGGGATATATTTGCCCCTTTTTTCCTGCTTTTATGCATGGTAAGAATAAGGCCTGCCACCCCATCACACAATGCACGTCAGGCCTCACCCACATTCTTCCCAAAGTGGAGGAGAAGTAACGAAAGATACTTTCTCCTCCACTATGGGGAGGAAAGTGTAGTTTGGGTAGCTCCAACAGCGTTACCCGCACTTTCCTCCTCTTTTTGCCATGTGATGGCAGAAAAGGCGGCAGGGCAACACGTGTTGCTGCCCTTTCTGCCATCTGATGGGGGAAGAGAAATTGTGCCAAGGCACACTCTACCATCCTCTCCATGTGATGAGTGGAGGAGGGAGAGAGTGCAGGGTGCCACAAGTCACCCTGCGCGCCTTCCCTTTCACCGGCAATTGCTGGCTCAACAGCACGGCCATGTAAAGAGGTCACAAAATAAGATAACTGGTACATTCGTTTGAATCTTTATTTAGAGCCTCTTATATAAAAGTAATAGTTTTCTTTAAGAGGGAACACCTTTATAAATGGACCTTAGAGGATTATTTGAGAAATGCTATAGTTAGTTTTAAATATCTGGGAGTGTATTTGTCTTGTAATGTTATAGTGGATTAAGAATGAATTGCCAACAGGTTAATATCAGACAGGATCCAATCTGTACCCGCTCTCAAAAGGTCTCCCAAGAAATGCATCCTGGGGTGCTATGGCTGGAGGATACTGTTCCACGATCCAGGTGGAGGTTAAAAGGGGGCGTTAGACAGAGATGAATAGTCCACTTTGAGGGGGGGGGGGAATTGAAGGAGGAAAACCATTTTCCTCAATTTTCACTGGTTATTCCCCCTCCTCACTTCCCATTTCATAAATGAGGTTTGTTTCCACGATAGTGACATGGATAGGGAGAATAACAGGAAAACAGGGGGAAATGATTTTATTCCTTCAAACCCCCTTCTCCCCATAAAATGGACTTTTTTTTCGTGTCAGGAGCAACTTGAGTCGCTTCTGGAGTGAGAAAATTGGCCGTCTGCAAGGACGTTGCCCAGGAGACACCCGGCTGTTTTGTGGGAGGCTTCTCTCATGTCCCCGAATGGAGCTGGAGCTGATAGAGGGAGCTCATCTGCGCTCTCCCCGGGTGGGATTTGAACCTGGCAGCTTTCAGGTCACCAACCCAACTTTCAAATCACGAGGCTTTAGTCCACTACGCCATCGGGGGCTCCTATAAAATGGACTATCCTTCTCTGTCTAGTGCCCTCTTTTGGCCCCCGTTTGGGTAATGGAACAGTACCGGCTGGAATTACACTTTTAAAATATACCTGTTCTGACTTACATACAAATTCAACTTAAGAACAAACATATAGAACCTAACTTGTTCATAACTCAGGGACTGCCTGTATACAGAATTCCTGAAGTTTAAGGCTGTTCAATGAGTATCAATAAGAAGGGTATGTCTATATTCACAAAATGCTCTCTCCATAAAAATGAATGAGGGAGCTCTTTAAAACCTGTAAACTTAAAATTGGCCTTGTGGTATCCACAATGGAGCAATAGCTCACTGTCGCCAAGTACATACAGGGCTACAGACAACTTGTCATTGAATCTGAAAACCACTGGGAAATATTTTATTTTTCATGAAGGCCTGTGTGAGGATAAATTTGGTATTATTGTGACCATTATTTTCTGAATCAGCCAGTAGATATTTATTTAACTGTATTTAATAATCTGGTAGGGTAGAATATATTTCTCCCTGTTGTTTTGAAAACTCTATTAGGCATCTCGGGATGTATCTACACTGTAGGATTACTATGGTTTGACACATCTTTAACTGCCATGGTGCAATGTTATGGACTCCTGGGAGTTGTGGTTTTACTCAGTCTTTAACCTTCTCTGCCAAAGAGTGTTGGTGCCTCACCATAATATAAAAATACCAATATTCCATAGTACTGAGCTGTGGCAGTGAAAGTGGTGTCAAGCTGCATTCATTTCATAGTGTAGATGTACTATCAGTCTTCGTTTTGAGAGGATACGAACTCTTACATTTCAATTGGGTGCATGTTGCTTTGAAAAGCTAATCCCATTCTCAGTGGTTCGCTCTCAGTGAAATCTACAAATAACACCTAAATAATCCGAATGTGTAAAATGGATGCACTGTGAATAGCTGTACATTGTTTAAAGCTGCATATTTAATTATTTTAAAGCATTTTAGAAGCATTTCCAGGATGTATGCCATTTTCTTGTCAACCTTAAACTTTAAAAAAGGAAAGGTTAAAAGAAAAATAATGCAATACAAAAAAGATATTGCTATTCCAAAGAAAATTCATAGTGCTAATGGCAACAAATTACTTTTAGGTTTTTATAGCATGTTATATTCAGAATACTTTTTTAAAAAAACCTATCTTTCTAATGGTTGCTTAGCCCTGATTGCTCACTTGTTTCCATCAATGAATTTAAATGAATAGAGAGGACTAATTGTATTATAAAAGGACATTCTCTAGCTGTCATGCAAAAAATCAAATAATATTAATAATATTCTTTTGCGATCAAGTTTCTAGATTAGCCAAATCGCTACAAATGTATGGTGCTCTGATTCTAATCATATACATGTAATCTGTTTAATAGCGCTGATGCTCATTAGCCATTCATTTCAATTGGTTTTGCAAAGAGTAATCATGCAAATGCGGTGTTAATGGGCAGAAGATAATATCTCATACTTCAATCATCATAAGCAACTTTAAGAGAGAGACACAAATTAATCTTCTAGAGAAAGAAAATGGACTCTGCTAGTTTACAATATAAATAGCCCTCCATATCTATAGATTCTGTATCCATGGATTCAATCATTCATGGTTTGAAAATACACCCTCCCAATTCTAAAAAAAAAAAAAAACCTTAATTTTGCTTTTTTAGATAACAGACACAATTTTACTACACCACCTAATATAATGGGATTTACACATCCATGGATTTTAGTATCCCCAGAATATATTTGAACTTAACCCAAGGGGATACCAAAGAGCCACTGTTATATCTTTGTTTATTTTGGAGTTTTAGCGCTTATTCTTCATACTACAGGCAATGATCTCAATGTCGTAAATTAATATAACTTTTGAGGATACAAAATATTAATACCGCAGAAGGTAGAAATGTGTGAAATGGCCCCAAGCCTCAGAAGTCATCATTTCTCTACAAATTTATTAGGAGGAACAAAGTGTTGGCAAACGCTCAGTCAGAAAAAATAAAGAGGACTATGTAACATAGAAAGGAAATGAAAAACAAATCAACATATTTGGGTTGCATTTGAATCTCTTGTCACTTTAGAGTTTCTAAGAAAAGCACTAACACTAAAAAGCAATCAATTTAAGAATAAATATATTCCTGTTGTAAGAATGTGGACTGCAGGTAATCACAGAACAGTTTATAAAGAAAACACAGTTCATTTTATCTTATTCCCAGTGAATACAGACTAAATCAGGATGGGAATGATGTGACACTTTGGATATTTTTGGATAGTTATCTTGAGTGTTTCTCCCCATTTGCTATGCTAACTAGGGCTGTTGGGAAGTATAGTCCAACAAGATCTGAAAGGCTGCACAATTTGCACCTCTTAAGTTTGTCCTTTTAAGTACGGTAGTTCTTGGGTTTGATTTTAGTTTAAGAATTTAAGGTTTTTTCTCATAAATTGTAAATTTCAAGCTTAATTCAAAATGTGCTACATTTGAGGAATAGCCTGGATTTGAAATTTATTTGAATGTAACCTTTGCTTTTTGACAACTTACTTGGAGGGGGGGGGGGGGCAGAGTAAACAGGAGAACATGCCTTGATTACACCTAGCACAGAGATCTCTTTAAATGACTATTGACTGTGTATGTTTGGCATAAAGACATCATTCACATGGGCCGAAGTGAGCTAAAGGTTACTGAAATGACACTGGGCTACTTGTTTTAGCTGTATCCCATAGTCAAAACATTCTTTTCCTGGCAAAACATGCACATATTTGAATGACTGGGCTCTATTCAACCAACCTTGGTCAGTGAGTTCATAATTACTGTATTTTAATATGCAGAGAAGCTACATGTTTCTGGCAATTAATAGATTCATTATTTTCAAATGGCTGTTCTGCTTAAATCCAGCAATAATGTGACCAATCACAAGTTATTTATCTTGACTGAAAAGCAGTCAAAATATTTTCTGAAAAAATAAAATTCCTGATAGTATGTATCCCTTATGTGATAAGAATACATTGTATTGTGCTTTAAAAACATGAAGTATTAAGTGTTGAAAAGACAGGCCACCCAAGAAGGAGCAAGATAGACCTGCTTGAGTGAACTCCCATTTCTTTAAGATTTAAGACTCAACGGGAGCCATTTGACCCATGCCCTTCAGTGTTTGTTGACTCTTAGCTTATGAATTTGGACACTGAAAGGAGGTCATTGTGTGTTGCAAATAGATACAGCTTGATAGAAATGTTATATTATAACAAAGCTGGACAACATCCGGGACTATTTTTTTCAGGCCACCAAGTGTCATAGTGGTTGCTGCTGCTGGATTTTCCATTTGTATGGTGTTGGTAGTTAAATCCAATCCAATCCAATTTGTAAACTTTCCTTGTGCCATTATTCCACCTGACTTTGATGGTGCTGCAGCAACACTTAAAGATTTGTCAGGAAGAAAAGGTGTACCTTGTTCAGAGCTGAATCTCATTTCTGCATGCCCCTTGAAGGAATTTCAGAAGAAGGCACATGTTTCCCATGCACCACATTTTTTGAAGGAGAAATGCTGCTTTTAAGTTTCATTTCTTTGTTTTGCTACCATCATGCTGCTGAAATTCTGTGGCATAACACTCTATTTGTATACATGAGTGGCATGCAGGTTATCTATATCTCAAAATGCCTTATTTTTGTCATTTATTTCTATAATGCCATCACTGTACATGGTGATTTACAAGTAAAACAACCAAAACAGTGGGTCCCGCAAATGGCATACAATATATAATATATGTGTGTATATATACATACACACAAAGGGGAGGAATAGTAAAAATATAAAACTATACAATACAATGGGCATAGTCTAGTGACAATATGGTTAGATTGGGTTTGGGAAAATACAGGCAGCACATTGTTGGCTAGGAGTAAAATACTATGTACAGATCAAAACTATCACAGTGTATCAAAATAGCATTTTATGGCAAAAGAATGCTTATCCTGAGCACAGCACGCTTTTTCGATTCTTGTAAAATTTGTTACCTTTTGGAATCAAGCTATACACATACACATGATTGATGATAGTGGAAGTGTGTGTGTGTGTGTGTGTGTGTGTACACACATACACACACACACGCACTGTCTTCAACTGCAAGCACCTTCTCTCTTGCCTAATGGAGAAACAGAGCATTTTTAAAAGCAACAATAAAATATTTGAATATTAAAAGGTTTATTTTCACAATTTTCCTAAAACCTCATGAATGATGGAAGACGGCATAGATTAGGAAGTTCATATTTATCAAAGTCATGGTCCACAAGACGAAATAAAAGCAATGCTGGATTTACCATTGTGCTTAGGTGTACTTAAGCTTGGGGCCTCATTGGCCAAGAGGGCCCATCTTCCGACCAAAATAATGTTTTACAATGTATTATGCTTCTGTGTTGCTATTCCAGATTTGAAGGCATTCTGTTTTGGAGCGATTCCAGACATAATGATAGAGTTGACAGTCTACGGGACTGTGCCACAAAAGCAGGCAGTGTAGGCCTACCGGGCGACCTCCGTCAGAGCCCAAGTAAGTAAGGGGCCTCATAACTGAACAAGAACGGGGCCTCATTTGATCTAAATCCAGCACTGAATAAAAGAGTATATGAATCATTTTGTTTGGTGCCATCATGAGGAGGCAAAAACAAAAGAAATACCTTGGATTGAAGGGAGACTAAAGTAGCACTCATGGAGAAATGGTGGAAAGACTGGAAGGGAAGAGATCTCAAGAATTTTTTTTAAAAGCTGATGAAAGACCTTTCCTTCATCCCAACTGCCAGTGCTCTGGCTTCACAGAGAGAAAAACGAAGCAATAATGTCAATGGGACTTAATACCCTTCCTTACTTCCTTTCCCTTTTCCTTCTCTGTAGCATCTTACTTCAATGGTAAGCCTGAAAGCAAATTAACAATTGGTAAGACACTCTGAGAACCTTTGTAGCTGAAGAGCAGGGTACTCTAAATGCAAAAATAAATATACCACAGTCCTGGAAGAGAGGTTGAAAGTAACATAAATAAACTCCATTTATAAAATGAAAAGTGTTGTTAATATCTCAAATATGTATGTTAAAACCCCACTGATTTCATAGAAATGTCACCATTATATTCAGTGGTCTTGAAAACATATATGAGAAAGATTTGACCCCCAAGTGTTTTCCCTTCATACATCTTTTACAAGGATTAGGGCATATGAAAAACAGACAATTGAGGATCAAAGCAATCAAAAGTCTATCAAGATCTCCGCAAAGCTGCCCTTTTAACAACATGTTTCACTAGAGAACCCTAGAAAATGTAGAAACAGTTCTTGTTAGAAATGCACTTGAAATGGAGAGTGCTTGTTTGGTACACACTTTTGCCTGTTGCATTTATATGTATAATATAGCACAACTATAAAACAAGAGAACTAATTTCATGAAGTGGTTTTACACAAAGGACAATTTTGCGGGTACAGTATATGAAATCAGCGGATGAATTTAACAGTGTGATATCTTGTTATTTCCATAAAATCATGTATTTTCTCCCACATGATTGAGTAACCTGAGCATGACTTATAATCCTTTCTCCTTCCTTTCCCCCAATGAGGTCCTGATGCTGAATTGATCTCCCAAAGCTGTTGTATGCTTTGGGAGAGGAACATCTATTGGTGACAAATGCTTCTCTTCCATGATATCATCACAACTGCTATAAGCACCAACTGTTCTAAAATACAACTGAAGCAAATAGCAGCTCCAGTAGGCTAAGGGCATAGAAGATGTGTTTTTCCCCTAACCTCAGTGTTAATACTTGCCAGTTATTTTTTAATAAAAGAAATCAAAAACCAGATAGAGTTATCTGTTATGATATCTAATACAATTAAAAGAGAGTGCTCAATTAAACACTATGGTAAGATTAAAATGCCAGAAGCAGAAACAGATTGGATGTATGAAGGGATAGTAATGTAATGGGCTTCTATCTGAATTTTTCTCAAGAAAATAGGCTTTTGTAGAGAATGGATGTGTAGTAACATGATAAGATTTGTTTAGTTCACAACTCCCTTGAGCTACTTTGATAGACATTCATCTCAGTTTCTGAATTAATATCTTGTTAAGGTTTCCTTGTCTAATAGCCCGTGAAGTAGAAAACTATCACATACATTTTATGGAAATATAGGACTAGAATATAGGTATACATGTTAGAAAACCAAAATTGCCAGAATTAACTCTTTTCCCAACTTGGATTGCCAAGTCAGCAGTGTTCCATTCTTGGAAATTCCAGGAATGGATATTAGGAGAAAGCCATTGAGATGTCACAAGGGTGAGAAGTGTAAGGTTTGAAAGGTCATCTAGAACTGCTTTTGCATCAGTTGGTTGTGAATGAGGTATGAGAACAATGGGCCCAGAATTTACATATATCTCGGGTATATCTCTGTAGCATGGCAACCCAGAGAGAAAGAGGAAGAACCAACTCTTCCACACACACACACCCAATGGCTAGGCAGTTGTAAAAATTTATTCAACAGTGACAGAAAATGTTGCTGATCTATGTCTTGTTATCCATATTATCTTATGTATACCAAACATGACAAGTGAGAAGTTTTCGCCTGTCCTGTGCTGTTGGGTCTTATGGAAGCCCCTGGGAATTTTTTCCCAGGGCTTCTCTTGCTAGTGCTGTCAGGATTTATACAAGATGGCTAACACATGCCAAAGCTGCCAATCCACTCTTTGGATGCATCTCCACTGTAGAATTAACAGTTTGGCGTCATTTTAACTACCATTGCTCAGTGTTATGGAATTATGGGAATTGTAGTTTTTGCCTTTTCTGCCAAAGAGTGCTGGTGCCTCACCAAACTCCTAGGATTCCATACCATTAAGCCAGAGCAGCTAAAGTAGTGTCAAACTGTATTGATTCTACACTGTCGCTATGCCCTGTGTTTTGCTAATATATACACTCCATCCCCAATCCAATTTCCCTTACTGTGGGCTTTGTGGTGCTCCAGTGTTGCACAAACACATACATATAAACACCTTTGTATTGAGCCAGAGAGCTGTGGCACCCACTTGGAATAGTGTAGAGGCGTGCCCAGACCTCACATAAAAAAATCAGACTTCTTTCTGCTCCTAACCTTGAGCATTGTTACTGATCAAAGAGACCCAAAAAAGAACAGCAATGAAGCAGACAGCCCGAGCCTTGGCAATCCTATGTGGCACAAGTCAAGGGCCAGTTTTTCTGTGTTCTGTCTGGCCCTTTCAGAAGTTAAAGTATGGTATTTGGTGGAGCCTAAAACAATTATAAAATGATGGACAGATCACCACTTCCAAAGCTGTGCCATTGCGTGTAGAGAATGAAAAGACTTTGGATCCAGTGGGTATGAAACCAGCTGGGGCGGCTGAAGGTATACGGGTTGCGCTCAGTCACTAGGGGAGCTGTTGAGGTGCCTGGAAGGGGAGGGGGAGGAGCTGCCTGAATGACTGGCAGCCCCTGGCTGTCCGTCATTCAGGTGGCTCTGCCCCCTTCCCTTCCCAGATGAGCCCTCTGCAAGGCTATTCCATGCTAATTAAGGTGGCCAATTGCAACATTAGGAATTGTGGGAGTTAGTGGAAATAATAACCATGAAAATGAACAAAATCTGGCTACCAGTGTTTAAAAAATCTCTAAAATCAGGACAGTAAATAAAGAACAACACTCTGAAAATGGGAATTCCAGACAAAAAACCATCAGGAACATCTAAGACCTCCCAACAAGGGATTTCCTTAGGCTGGAAGCAGCAAGGCTTTGAAGCTGCAAGGCCATTCAATGCTAATCAAGCTGGCCAATGGCAACATTCACACTTGCCTCAGACAGACAGGAGTTCTTTCTCCCACCCTGGACTTTATTCCACAGGTATATAAACCTCACTTTTCCAACAGACCTCACAACCTCTGAGGATGCCTGTCATAAATGTGGGTGAAACGTCAGGAGGTAATGCTTCTGGAACATGGCCATACAGCCCAGAAAACTCACAGCAATCCAGTGATTCCAGCCATGAAAGCCTTCGACAACACAAAAATCAGTGTCCCCTACTGCCATCAGGAAGAGCTCAGAGGGGTTTGTGGGCATTGGCATGTTTTCCTCCTCTGAGGCCATTGAGGGAGAGGAGCCCCGCCATGGCAGCGCATCACGGACAGGCCTCGCCCCCCTTCCGCCATGATGACGGTGCCCTGTGGGGTGTGTGGTTCCACCTGGGCTTCGGCTGGGAAGCAACGCAGGGCCCGGGGGCGGCGCTGGAGCCAGAGCCACTGCAGGAGGAGGAGGAGGAAATCGTGCTGCACGTGAGGCCCGGGTGGAGCCTGTGGCTTTCATCACCATGGAGGTGAGCCTGACCCCATCCAAGCCCTCCCTGCAGATGGCCGCCCTGCCCCTGAATAATAATAATAATAATAATAATAATAATAATAATAATAATAAGCAAAAGGCCACCCTACTGGTATCTGCGCGCATCATCCGAAAATACATCACACAGTCCTAGACGCTTGGGAAGTGTTTGACTTGTGATTTTGTGATACGAACTCCAGCATATCTATCTTGTTTGCTGTGTCATACAATGTTGTTGTGTCAATAATAATAATAATAATAATAGGATCCCAGAGCTGAAAGGATTCCCCAAAGGCCATCCAGTCCAGCTGCCTTCTGCCAAAAAGGAAGGTGCCATCAAAGCCCTCTCTGCATATGGCTGCCCAACCCCTGAGTAATAATAATAGAAGTTGGAAGGGGTCCCCAAAGACCATCCAGTCCAGCCCCCTTCTGCCTCCATGTCAAAGGTCAGATGCCAGCCAGTTAGATAAATATAGTTTATTCAAAAATAACTCAAAAAAGCTCAGCACAAAGTCCAAAGAGCTCACAACACTTTAACTTCAGTGTGATTAAACAGTTCAGAGCAAGAAACCTCAAAAAACGCAAACCGGAATATAATCCGGATTATCCGGGGATATAATCCGGGTTAAAACCAAAGTGCTTGAAAACAGCTCAAAATTGCAAGGCAAAGACAAAACAGCAAAACAAACAAGGGCAAGAATTCCCAAAGGCTCAAAACCTCCCCAAAACCAAAGAGAAAGCCCAAACCGGGCTAAAGTTCTTCGCCAAAAGCGGCGCAGGCAAACGATGTTGGAAAACGCTGATGCAATGGCGACGAGCCGCTGCGAAGTCGAAAGCCAAGCCAGATGTTAGGGGGAACGAAACGTCGCAGCGAAGTCAGACCGGTCCGAAGTCAGAATTGGAGAACAGCGTCGGAGTCGAAGATGAAGCCAGCGGTCAGCAACAGAAATCAGCCACGAACACGGGAATGATGCCAAGCCGAGTTTAAGAGCGAAGAATTCCGGTCCAAGGTCCAAAGGGTGAAGTCGTCACAGCGAGGTCCACGTTGCAGGATAACACAAAGAGCCAAGACAACGGAGGCGAGCAGCAGCTAATGCAAAATAGTAATAATAATGCAGTCCAAACAGAAAACCCACACAGTTCCAACCCTCCGTCGTAGAATAACCCGGATCAAACTTACATCGGTTGCAAAGTCCCAAGCCAGCCTTCGGAGTCAAATACAGGAAACCCAATGGCGCCCAACAACACCTTGCCACACGCAAGGAACAATGGCTAAAAACCCCCTAATTTATTTAGGTTTCCTTGGGCACCCAAACAGCCAACGCCTTAGGATCAGGCGTCCCAAGTTCCTCATCAGAGTCAAAATCACTTTGCCTACGCCCAACCCTGTCCACACCTGCGGAATCGCCCTCATTCCTCCAGGCAGACAATGTGGGGTCTGCTTCTGAAGAAACCCAAGCCTCTCCTTCGTCCTCAGCATCCATGGGCCCAGTTTCCTCCCCAAGATCCTCCGGAGCCCGTGCCCAGTCTATGCCAACCCCTTCCACCACCACCGGTCCTCAACAGTCATTTCCACCTCAGGATTCCCTTCCAACTCCCTAAATGAATCCTTATCTGAGGATTCCTCATCTATCTCCCTGACTCTCTTCCTATGTAAATCTTCCAGCGAGTCCTCCTCACGAGGATTTTTCCTTCCCCTCCTGATCCTACCATTATCACTCACAGCCTCAGAAGACTCATTCACAACACTCCATGCAGGAAAAGTAACATCAAAGCCCTCACTGCAGATGGCCACCCAGCCTCTGCTTAATAATAACAATCCTAGAGTTGGAAGGAACCCTTCTGCCAGGAAGGAAGGCACCATTAAAGCCCTCCTGACAGATGGCCATCCAAGAAGCCTATTCTCTTTGCTATTTATCTCCATGGCTCTCTTCTTCCACTCTCACTGCATTGGGGGGGGGGGGGCAAGATACTGTTTGCTTACACTTGAAAATTACCTAGGGCCGGCCCTGGAAACCAGTTCCCTCCTAATCCTGGGGTGTCCATTTTGATTACTGTACACTGCAGATAAAACCACCACTGGTTGACTTACCTGCAGAACCTTCTGCAACAGTCAAGGGAGGCTCCATACTTGCCCTGCTTCCCAAACAGCAAAGATCCTTTCTACTAGCTCCTCCACCCCAGCCATCCCTCTTCAGCTAGTGGAACTGCAGCACTGGCTTGTTCTGCTTGCAGAGGACTTAACTGAATATCTTTCTAGTCAATAGTCATACACACCTATTTACTGTGTAAAAATAGGAATAATGACCAATCTCAAATGGCTGTTCTTTGATTTATCAGTTCTTAGCACAGAAGTATCTTAAATACTTACTTCTGAGTAAACATGCACACATGGGCCTGCATCCCAAATAAAGTGCTGTTGCTCTTTTGAAAACTACTAGATAACGAAGGTATTCTATCCCTTTTTCTTAGCTAAAAGTAACAGTGCAGAACTGAAATAAGGCAGTAGCAAATGATATAAACATCTGACCTCACCCCATCCTTTTCTCAGCTGCAGCTTTCTGATCATTGTTAGCCTCCAACCACAGTAATTATGAATTAGTCATTAGTCACACATATGCTAAGTGCCCTAAGGTCAGAGTAATGATGAATGAACAAGCTATTCTTATGAACTCCTGTCTTCTGAGTGCAGTTCTTTGATTCCCCAGCTGGAGGAAATCATTCTTAGCCTGCTCCAGTAATAAAATGAAACATTCAATTCCATAACCCTGTGGTTTTTCGAGAAAATGGTCTGATTAATACTCTTGTCTCTTCTGCTGCTGAAGAACTTCAGTTCTGAGCAGCAGTCATAGTCAGTTTAATTACTTTTAAACATTAATTTTTTACTCTTAGTTATATTGAATACTCACCTTAGCAGCACAAGCCTATATATGCTTGTATTCAGTGGGCGAAGTGACACAATCTGAAACAGGGCCAGGAAGGAACAGAGTGCCTATTGTAGTGGCTCTGATGTTAGTGGAATAGAGAATCCACTCCAGGTTTTAGTCCAACTTCAAAGGAATTATTTAAACCTAAAATCTGGAAAGTATTCACTGTCTGACTGGAGCCAGCAACCTCCACAGCCTGTTGCTTCATATCAGCCGGACTGGAAGGTAGGTTTGAGTAGTAGTAAATTCTGGACTTCTCAGTCCAGCAGATGCTTTGTTTTTAATTTCTCCCCCTATTCCACCCTATTTGTGGTAGCTGGAATTAATAACACTAGCTCCAGACTAGTAAAACTAGCTGGCCAAAACCACAGGAACACAGTAACTAGGGAACCAGGAAATCCAGATGTGACATTCTAGCCAAATGTTCTGTTCAGGGCCAAATACCAGCAACTGTATATATTTGTGTATGAATTGACCTCATGTATAAGTCAAGGACAGGTTCTGGGGCCAAAATTATGGATTTTGATATGACTCATGTCATAAGTCGAGGGTCACGCTGCAGAGAGGGGAAAGTGATGGCAACAACTCAGGTGGCCAGTTGTCCCTGGTTGCCACCACCATTTCCCTGCCTAGGCATTCAAAAAGGCCAGAAGCAAAGAGAGTAAAAAGGACAGTGCTTCTTTTAGGTTCTCCTGGGATGAACTAAGCTCTTGCCTTTCATCACTCTACTCAAAATAGGGAATGATTCCTTTGTTGGCAAGAGTACTTACATTGACATGTGGATAGATCAACCCCAGCTTTTTGGTTGATTTTTTTCTAGACTTGCATACAATATCGTACATTGGCTTTCTGTGAAGTTTAACTAAAATTTGTAGTCTTATATATAAGTATACAGTCCATTGGCGTTCCAGTTACTGGGCTTTCTCTGGGTGCATCTATACTGTAGAATTAGTGAAGTTCGATACTCCTTTAAGTGACATGGCTTAATGTTATGGAATTGTGAGAATTGCTGGTGCATCCCCAAAATACAAATCTTAGGATTCCATTGAGCCCTAGAAGTTAAAGTAGCATCAAACTGCACTAATTCTACAGTGGGAGAGGCTAGATTTTGACTGCGTGTCATCCAGTATCCACCCAAGAGATTTCATTAGAGGAGATAAGTGTTGATTCATGGGAAACCAAACATTCTTGTTTGTGGCAATAAAAAATACATATAGTGTTGTAATAAGTAACATTTCTTAGTCTTTTAATTGAACTCTTGTGGCATTTTGACAGGAAATTTCATGACAATCTATAATCATGTTCAAAGTGTGTGATGTCTTTTTAAGGTAGCAAAAATCAATAAATAACATGAGTTACTTTTCTAAAACTGTGATGTGTAATAGCCACAAGTTATTTTTAGATGTTGTGGAGAACAGTGATGATGAATTACTTTTCAAAGTAACTTTCCAAGCTCTGATTGATTCTAGGGAAGGCAGAATATTCAGTTATGCAGCAAATTTTTTTGCATTTTTTCATCTGGTTAGATCGTTGACTATGTTGCCTTTTAAAAATAAAATAATAGCATTTGTTAAGATGCCATTACATAGAAAGGGAGGAGGAAGTAGGGGAAATGAGGGAGAGGTACATAGAATATGAATGTGGAATGCACATATATATTAATGTATGCCCCCATGTTTCCAAAAATACATAATCTTTCAGTTGACCTCTATACAATACACATTTATGGGGAGCTAAAGCAGTGAGATCTTCTGATTAAAGGTGACTATATTTTCTTTCCAACCTTAGAGCATATGCCTTTTAGCAACAGTAAGAGCACATAATAGTCAACTATTTTGACCATTAATTATATTCCATATCACAGGGTTATAATGTAAGGAAACATATGCCAACAGGTGCCAAATAATTCTTCAAAGCAGCATTGGTGCATTTTAGTATATCCAACCAAAAAAAAACACATCCAGCATCATGCAATACAGAAAAACATAACCAACATTTAGTTGAAAGAGACAATTTATTTCTACAGAGGTGTAATGATTTCCAATGTAACTGAAACAGTAGTGTGTATACTGTGTTCCCATTCTTTTGGACACAGCCCTCTGAAGCCAAGATGAATACAACACACTAGAAGTCTTTTCTGTGAAAATCATTGAGGTGAAAAGGATTGTGCAGGAAAATATTTTGGTATGCAGAACCTCAACTGTACTGGATGAAATAAGGTAAATTGGCAACGGAATCCTTTACAGGAGGTGTAAAAAACCTTTGGACCTCCAGAAATGTTAGACTTCAACTCTCAGAAGTCCCAATCAAAATGGTAAAGTTACCCCAAACAGCTGAAAGATTAAGATGCTTGCATTATAGCCCAATTGCTTTATTCAACACTGCCTCGTTTCTTCCTTGGAATGACCTACTATGCCATAATGATGTACCCAGTTTCAATACTTTGAGAACTTAGTAATAAATTCAATATAGTCTTCAGCATTTACTATGGTAGTTGCTGGGAAACTATCCTAAACATATGGCTTTCTTATATATATTCTCAATGTAGGATTGTTTATTTATCAGTGGTCTGGCTTAAGGCAGTTGAATATATACAATAATTTTTTTGTGTCAGGAGCGACTTGAGTCGCTTCTGGTGTGAGAGAATTGATTGTCTGAAAGAACGTTGTGCAGGAGACGCCTGGATGTTTTGATGTTTACCATCCTTGTGGGAGGCTTCTCTTATGTCCCCGCATGAGGAGCTGGAGCTGACACAGGAAGCTCATCCGCCCTCTCCCCAGATTCGAACCGGCAATCTTCAGGTCAGCAACCCAATCTTCAGGTCAGCAGTCCTACCAGCACAAGGGTTTAACCCACTGCACCACCGGGGGCTCCTTATTGCAATAATAATAATAATAACAACAACAACCTGCCACATAACACACCAGATTTAATAGTTGTGGAAAAGAAACATGTTTTTACTATAGACACTGCAGTACCAGGAGACAGTAGAGTAGAGGACAAAAAGCTGGAAAAGATCATGAAATACAAGGACTTACATATTGAAATTGGACGACTATGGCAAAAGAGAACAACAGTGGTACCAATCATGGTTGGTGCTCTTGGAGGCACTCCAAGAAACCTTGAGAAGTACCTGAAAAGCCTTAATTTGGACTTCAATCCACATGATGCAGAAGACAGCACTTCTCAGAACTGTGCACATTCTGCAAAAATACCTCTAATATCCTAGGGCCAAGGCCCTTGGGAAGAGCTTGATATTCAGAGACGACTCCCAGACACTTGGTCCTAATATGCATGTGTGCTGTGTTGTTATGTAAAAATAAATCTATAACGATAATAATATCCAGGGGTGGAGCAAGCTATAGGGAGCACACTACGCCCCTACCAAAGCAGCTCCACTAGCTGCCTATAAGTTTCTGGGCCCAATTCAAAGTGCACATTATAACCAACAAAGCCCTGTACGGTTCGGGTCCAGCCTATCTACGTGATCGCATCTCCCCCTATAAACTTGTGTGGGTTCTAAGATCTGCCAGAGAGGCCTTCCTCACAGTCCGACCTCCCTCTCAAGCGAGGTTGGTGGGAACAAGGGAGAAGGCCTTCTCAGTGGTGGCCCCCTGGCTCTGGGGCATTTAATCTGGTTTGTATATTATGGTTTTAATTATAATTTATTGTTTGTGTTTTATTGCTTATTTTATTTTGAGTTGAGGTGCTTATGTTAATCTCCATATGTTGTTCATTTTTATTTCACCTGGTGTTTATTTTTATTGATTTAGGCTAATTTCTGTTGTATATTTTATGTGTTTTATCTTGCACTGTTGTTGTCTTGTAAGCTGCCCCAAGTCCTTATGGCAGTGGTTCTCAACCTGGGGTCCCCAGATGTTTTTGGCCTTCAGCTCCCAGAAATCCTAACAGCTGGTAAACTGGCTGGGATTTCTGGGAATTGTAAGCCAAAAACATCTGGGGATCCCAGGTTGAGAGCCACTGCCCTATGGGAAGATGGGGTGGGATATAAATAAAGTTTATCATTTATTTAGGTGTATTTATTGTAAAAATAAAAAGGATGCACATTATTGTGGCACCTTAAAAACTAATGTATTAATTTTAGAATAAGTTTTTATGAACCATGTTAAGTCCAAAGAATCCTATGCCAGAACAAATGGTTGATCTTAATATGCTACAGCAACGTTTTGGATTTCAGCTCCCAGAAATGCCAACCAGTTTACCAGCTATTAGGAATGGTGGGAGCTGAAGTCCAAAACACCTGGGGGAGCAGAGTTTGAGAAATATTGTGCTACAGGATTATTTCAGTGTACAGTGTTCCCTCACTTATTGCTGGGGTTATGCTCCAGGACCACCCGCAATAATCCGCAAAGTAGGGACACAATATTTATTTTAATATTTATACATCATTTTAGTAGTTATGCATTATTTTAAGTCTTTTTTTAAAAAAAAATTAATAATAATTTTTATTATGTTATAAGTGAGGTTACAGAGAAAGCTAGGAAAACATAATAAATATAGGATAGTGAGGGAAAAGTGCTGGAGAAAAAACAAGATGAAAAACAAAACAAAAGAAAAAAGAGGAAAAAATGGGCGAGAAGAAAAAAAAAGAAAAAAAAAGGTATATATATAAAATGACTTCCCATTGTCCTCGTGGGGAAATACTTTTCGTGGGTTTGTCATTGTCCTTTGTGTTTCCCAGTTTTTCTTCTTTCGATTCTAGTGATTTCATACGTCAGATAAGTCTATTATGAGAGTATTTCCTCCGTTTCGGATAAAAGCGTTGAAACCAGACCAATCTGTTTTGTCCTTGATGTCATTTAGTTTCTGCGTTAAACTGTCCATTTGTATTAGATAAAACAATTTTATAATCCAGTCTTCGATAGTAGGTATATTTTTTTGCTTCCAGACTTTAGCTAAAACAAGTCTTGCGGCTGTCCCTATAAGGAAGAACATTTTATCCTGGTTTTTAGTCAATTTCACATTTGTAATGCCTAACAGATACATTCCTGGTATCATAGGGAAGTTTACTTTTAAAATTTTTTGTGTTGCTTTATGTATGTTGTTCCAATATTCTTTAACTTTTTTACATTTCCACCACTGGTGGAAGAAGGTACCTATTTCTTTATTGCATTTCCAACATTTATTGGAACTATTTTTATTAAATTTAGCTAGTTTAGCTGATGTGTAGTACCATCTAAAAAACATCTTGTACCAATTTTCCCGAATCTCTATTGATGTGGTAAATTTTAGTTTTTTTGTTCCAAATTTCTTCCCATTGATTTATGTTTATGTTTTGTCCAATATCCTTTGCCCACTTTATTTGACAATTTTTGATCTGCTCTTCTTCTGTTGACCATTGTAACAATAGCTGATATAGTATCCTGATAATTTTTTTGTCTTTTTGCATAATTACTTCCCAGGGGCCGGATTTCACAGTGAAGCTTGTTTTTACATCTTCCTTATAACATTGTACTATTTGAAAGTATTGAAACCATGTAATCTTTTGGTGTTCCTGCTTAAGCTCCTCATGCGTCTTTATCATTAGTTCTTCATTGTCCAATTTTTTAAGAATTTGTTGGTATCTGAGCCAATTTTCTATTCCTAATTCCCTTTTATGTTTTGCTTCTATTGGGGAGACCCAGAGCGGGGTTTTTCTATAGAGTCTTTTTTTATATTTTTCCCAAACTCTAATTAGCGAGGCCCGAATGTAGTGGTTGCCAAAATTTTTCACTGTCTTCCTTTTACTATACCATAGATAGTCATGCCATCCAGAACGCAAATCATGTCCCTCAAGAATTAATAATTTGGTATTTTTTAAAGTGGCCCAATCTTTTACCCACACCAGACTACATGCTTCATAATATGAATTAAGGTCTGGGAGACCTAGTCCCCCTCTTTTTTTTCATCCATTAAAATTTTAATCTTAATTCTTGGTTTTTTATTCTTCCAAATAAATTTTATTATATCACCGTTCCACTTTTTAAAAAGATAATTATTCCTAATTATTGGGATTGTCTGAAAAAGAAAAAGAAGTTGAGGCAAAACAGTCATTTTTATTATAGCTATCCGTCCTAATATTGAGAAATTTTCATACTTCCATTTATCTAGATCTTTTTTATCTTTATCCAAAGTTGTTCATAATTGTTTTTCAGTAATTTTGCATTACTGGATGCCAGTGTCACCCCTAGATATTTTACCTTACTCTCAATTTTTATTCCGGATTTCATCTGTAACAGCTCCTTTTTTTCCCCATTTATGTTTTTAGTCAAGATCTTTGTTTTTTGTTTGTTTAATTTGAAACCTGCCAATTTGCCAAATTCTTCTATTTTATCTATCCAAAGATTTATATTCTTAATCGGGTTTTCAATAATGCAAACCACGTCATCTGCATAAACTCTTAGTTTATAGTTTTGTTTCCTAATTCTTAACCCCTCGAGATTTTGGTCTTCATTTATTATTCTCACCAATGTTTCCATTATCAGAATAAACAGCAGTGGTGACAAGGGACACCCTTGCCGTGTACCTCTTCCAATATGAATGGCCTTTCTATTATTTTGACCGTTAATTATTAACGTTGCCGTCTGATTCTTATATATTGCGTCTATAGCATTTTTGAATTTAAAGCCAATGTCTAATTCTTTCATCATTAATTTTAGGTAAACCCAATTAATTTTATCAAAGGCCTTTTCCGCGTCAGTAAATAATAGGGCCAATTGCTTTTCGTTATGTTTCTCATAGTATTCTATGGCATTAAATACAGTTCGAATATTATCTCTAATTTGTCTATTAGGCAAAAAGCCCGCTTGTTCTTCCGATATCCAATTTACCATAAAAATTTTAAGTCTTTCTGCCATGATTATTGCAAAGATCTTATAATCATGATTTAGGAGGGAAATGGGCCGATAATTTTTAATTTCTGTCGGGTCTGTATTCTCTTTGTGTATTAACGTTATATTTGCAGTTTCCCAAGATTGGGGAATATCCTTATTATCCATTATGTTATTTAATATATCTTTCAACAATGGACTTAATTCGTTTTTAAATGTTTTATAAAATATGGCGGTAAAACCATCTGGTCCCGGGGCTTTATTGTTTTTAAGTTTATCAATAGCATTATCAATTTCAAAAGTTGTTACAGCATTGTTCAGTAATTCTCTTTGTTTATCTGTTAGTTTTGGTAATTTTAGGTTACATAAATATGTCGTTATCTGTTGTTTGGAAATCCCTTCCTTCTCATATAGCTCCCTATAAAATTGTACAAATTGTTCAGCAATTTTATCTTCTTCCAGATATGTTACTCCATCCTTCTGTATTTTTGTAATATATTGCTTTAGTATTTTGCCCTTTAATTTTTTGGCCAGCCATTTGCCGGGCTTGTTTGCATTGTGGAAATGATTTTGTTTTATAAACCTCAGTTGTTTTTCTAGTTTATCTGTCTGTAGTAATTGTAATTGTTTTTTAAGAATTTCCAAATCTGTCGTTATTACCTTATTTGAGGGATTTTTTTAATTGTTCTTCCTTTTTATTGATGTTTTCTACAATTTCTTTAATTTCTTTGTTTCTGTTTTTATTTCTTCTTATATTTTGCTGTATAAGGTGTCCCCTCATTACTGCCTTCATTGCATCCCATTGTATCATTTTAGAAGTTTCATTTCCTTTATTAAATTCTAAGTATTCCTTTAATATCTTTCTATTAATTTCTATATCCTCTTCTTTCTTCAATAGATTTTCCTTTAATCGCCATCTAAAATGGTTGTTAGTCCCTTTTATTGTCATTTCTAAGTCTTTATCAACCAATCGTGTGTTGATAAATCGCCTCCTTCTCCTCCCGTTGCCGCTTGAGCTCCTTTTCTCTCCCTTTGGCTTCTCCTTCCTCCCTTTCTTAGGCTGTCAATTGTAATTTTTTATTATTTATAATAGTCTTTTAAAGTTTATTGAAAAACCGCAAAACAGCAAATCCATGAAAAGTGAACCACGAAGTAGTGAGGGAACACTGTATAGAGATAATGTATTTTAAATCCACCATTAAAGGAATAATTCTGAAATAATAGTTCTATTTTGAAGTCCTCTGGACTCAAAAATGAACTTGTGAGAAAGGAAATAATGGCAGGAATTTATTTATACCTCCATATTTATCCTGGAAACAAATACCTTCCCAAATTTAACAATGTCTAACTTTCAGTCCACATAGTAATTGCTTCAGTTAAAATGCAACTTCACTTACAAAGCAGTTTGCAGAGAAATGTACTACAGATGCCTCAACTGTTACTATTAAAAGAACCCGAATGGCTGGAGAAATGATAATACAAGCCTCCAAGCACAGTTTTATTATGTACTCAAGTCTATTAATGTTGATTAGAACTATATTTAGAATTATGTCCCACAACTAAACCACACAGTTAACAACTGTTGTTTCTTCATTAATATTGGACACTACAAGAAATACTTTTGTAAAATGAAATTGACAGATGGTGTATAATTATTATTAACCACTCTCATTTTATTGGCACTACTTGCACAAATGTTTAAAATGTAAGAAATGATCTCAAACACATTATGGTTTAGACTGCATATGGCACCATATGAGGGGGAAATACACAAATGTCAGAGAGAGCATGAAAAAGAAAGATGTATTTTTTACATCTTGAAAATGTTAAATTGAAAATGTATAACAATAAAACAATGTATTGGTCACATTGAGAAAACTCTTCATTTGTTAGGAAAAATAGGAACAAGAAAAATGAAGAATTCAAAGATTGTTGTGTTGCTTTTTGTTCAAGGGCATGTTTTAAATGTCCTTTGAACAATCTTGTGTTTATCATCCTAAAATTAAGGCAAACGTAGAAGTAGACTCAGCAGTAATGGGATTGTCAACTTAAGCAAGCTCTTTAACCTACTGCAGTCCTGCAGATGCTCTTGGGCTGCAACTGCCATAAACTCTACTAATGATCACGGATTATGAAAGTTTCAATATCTGGAGGATCACATATTTCACATTTCTACTTTAGTTTGACTTGCCTTCAATACCGTGATGAAGTGTGTTATCTACCACATAAGAAACACATAAGCATGAAACTAGGCACAGCAGTAGCCTGAGCGTATGCCTTCAATTCATCATTCAACCTATGGCAACCCCATGAATCTCATAGGGCTTTCTTAGGTGTGGAATACTCAGCAATGGTTTTGCCCATTTCTTCCCTTGAAAAATAGCCTACAGCAGCTGGCATTCATTGGAGGTCTCCTATCCTAGTACTCTCAAAAACTGACCCTGCTTAGCCTCCAAGATCAGACAGGAACTGATGTCCTTCGGATATTTATCATAGAACACTTTAATCTAGGCATTTTGCAGCTAACAGACTAGTTATTAAGTAACTATTGTAGTACTCTACGCAGAGCCGGCCCTAGATATTTTTCAAGTGTAGGCTAACAGAATTTTGGCGCCCCCCCCCCAACCAATAAATGAAAAATAAAAGCATTGGATAAGCGAAAATGTTGGATAATAAGGAGGGATTAAGGAAAAGCCTATTAAACATCAAATTACATTAAGATTTTACAAATTAAGCACTAAAACATGTTTTACAACAAATCAACAGAAAAAGCAGTTCAATACCTTGCGGAGGCAGGCCGCAGGAGATAGGAGTTGCCTCAATGGTGCCCCCAACAAGATGGCACCACAGGCAACTGTCTAGTTGGCCTGATGGTTGAACCGCCTCTGTGTCTACGTATGGTTTGGTCAGCCCTGCATCCAGGCCTGTCCCAGAATAAGAGCTGAAAGTAGAAAGTCAGTTTTTAAAGCATAGTAGTTAAATGAATGAGGGTGCTGACACTTACATTAATGCTCCAGTCTCCTGTTCCCTCCCCAAAGACTGAGTGTGACTCTTATGAGCAAAGTAAATGAAAGAATAGTGGGAAGGGTTTCAGGAAAACAAGCAGAAGACATACAGAGAAACTGAATATCCTTCCCATCTGCATCCAATGCACACACATTTCAATGTGTGGTGTCATGTCACTTTCCAGTCTGAGACCATGTTTAGCAGGCTATGGGGAGTTTACTTTGCAGTAGTTCATATTCTAGAGAAAATTGCAGACACAGAAGACATATAGAACTGTTTGTATATATGTAGAAATGTGCATACCAGTATATGAAAAGTCTTTCTCTGCATGATGATTTCTAACGGAGTCTTGGAAAGAAATCAGAACAAAATTGAATCTGTGCCATTGGAATTTGGAGGGTGCTCTGACTGTGAGATATTTGCAAAGCTAAGACCAAGCACATGTTAAATCCTTCTGGTGTTTTTTGAGCCAAAGGAGGAAGTTCAGTATCTCACAGGGATTTCTGTTGCAAAATCCCTGCTGTGACAGGATGTACAGTCCTAACTGCTTTTAATCACATAGTCATGAATACCTCCTGCATTACCATCATCACTACCATGATTCACCATCATCATCAAATAAAAACAAAGTAGCTGTATGATCTAATAGCTCCCAGAGGCATATACGCTAGTTGAAATTCTGATACCATTGTGACCAAAGGGGACTTAGCCCTGCCTTCAGTCTAGTGGGAGATTGTATCACTGTTGTATATAACCAAAGTTCTGGTCATGGAGAAAGAATCATTGTGTCTCCTTGGTATGTGTCTAGTCATTTAGATGACCAAATACTTTTGCAGAGTATATAGCTAGTGCTCTCACAAAGTCTGACCCCTGTTTCATTGTGGCATGGAAGTGACCCAGGATGATGATGATGATGATGATGATGATGATGATGATAATACATCACACAGTCCTAGATACTTGGGAAGTGTTCGACTTGTGGTTTTGTGATGTGAAATCCAGCATATCTATCTTGTTTGCTGTGTCATAATAAAATAATAATAATAAAACTTTATTTATATACCGCCCTATCTCCCGGATGGGGCTCAGGGTGGTTTACAGTCATAAAAGCAAACACAAACATTACATAACAACATAATACACATTATTAAACAAAGTAAAATAATACAATTATAACAATAAATCACACTTACATGACCAGATCAAGGGAACAGGATTCTTAAAGATCATGTCATTATAGTCAAAACTATGGCAGATTTGATCATACTTGTAGGGCTTTGAGTGGGAGTTGGGAAAGTGGGACTCCATCATAAGGCCCCTAAAGTCTCTGGACTCCTTTTTTTTTAACAAAGTTTAACAGTTTTGGGTAAAGCAAATCTGCCCCAAATCAGACAGAAATCTTCCTTCCTTCATCCTCCCTAAGAAATGAAACAGATTGGAATTGTTCAAAATACAAATCAGAACTTACATGACATCACATCTAGTGCACCAAAACACAATAATTTGGCTCCAGTTACATCCACAATTGCCCATCCCTGGCTATTACGTGTGTCTCTGGAGGCACTGAAGGGTGAGTTTAACGAAATTTGAAGAAATTCATTACCAGAAGGATAATTACAAAGAGATTAAAAAGCCATGGCAGCTATACATCAAATAGTTGCAATCGGCAATATGGAAAGAACTACTGGAATAGGTGCTTCATTTAATAATGGATAAGACAGAATGTTTGTACTATTGTATGAATGTGCTAATTTAATAGTTTATTTCAACTAAATGTTGCAAACTTTGGTAAAACATATTTCACACATTAATAATAATTCGTTCTTATAGTGTGAGATTTATCAAAATTTTATATTGTACTTTTCTTGTTCACAATATGGTAAAAGAATGCAAAAGCCTGTCTTCTCATTAGGCTCAGGCAAAAGCAAACTATGTACTCATCTTAGCTTGTATGTGCCCCTCATTAATAACCTTTACTTTCTTGGCTTTGCTCTGATGTTGTTTGGCCACTTTTTCCTGGTTTTCATCTGTGAAGTGCATATGGAAACTCTTTATCATGGCATGCAATGATGCAAGGTGGAAGGACCTTTAAGACGCTTTGTGAAGTGCAGTAAAAGAATCAGCCTGCCTGGTGCGAAAGTACTTCAAAATGTGTTAACTACTTTCATGCTGTGGTGAAGGTCACAGCAGTGAGACCCGTCATTCATCTTGAAACGAATAGAACACTTTTCCCAAAAAAGTAGCAAACAGATTTCTGGGCAATATATTTTGTGTGCATCATATGCCACACACACATTTTTTTATGGCTTTACAAGCCAAGGCTTCAAAAATATCCCACTGATTCTGTGAAATGTCTCTCTAATTTTACATCATGCGTATGGTATGTTCAAGAGGAGAATGTATAAATCTTGCATTGTAATTGGACCTGTATGAGCCCTGCCTTTGTGCGTGAACTGAGAAGTATTTGCTTCACGTAGGGAAGGAAAGGAGTGGGGAAGAGAGTTAGATTTTTAAAATTACTTTGCTACTCACTTTTGAATGGAACAGTGGATGCCACAGAGAGCTGCAGGGCAAGAGAGGGAAAGTACATTGAAATCTGAAGGAAGCCCAACTGATTTTTCTCTCTAGTTGCATTACATACATATTCAGTAAGAATTAAGAATTATCATTAGCCACTTGTAAAAATATGTAAAAGAAGTGCCTATGTGTGTGTGTCTGGGTGTACCTGAAAGGGAACAAAAGATTTGGGTGTTTATTTTTGTTTCATTATCTGTCGGTTATCTTTGCTGAGATGGCTGATTGTATTAACGACTTCATTACATGGATCTTCGCAAGCATCCTAAGACATTTGCAGCACACTTCATCTACAAAGCCCCACGCCAGCCATCACAGTTTTATGGAGTTTATTCTATGTCATGTTTTCCTTTGATTATTGTTTGATTACTTTTCAGCATTGAATGTTGGCCATTTGTCATAAACTGCCCTTAGTCTATTCGGGGGGAGAGAACGGGTTATAAATAAATTATAAATTTATTATTATTATTATTATTATTATTATTATTATTATTAGATGAACTGTGCCACAAGTGTCCTAGGACACTTCACCCGTGTTCTGTAGATAGCAACAGGGCCAGAGTGAACAGGGAAGCCACATGGCGATGCTTCTCTACGTGTGATGGGGAAGCATCACTACAGGCAATGTGGGGCAACAGGACTGACCTACTGTCCCGCAGATCTAGTCTAGATGAAGTCCTAAGTGTTCATTGTAGTAAATGTAAACCATATATATCTTTTTTATCTTTTTTTAAAAAAAAATATTGGTGTTTTTATATCAGTTGCAGTTATTATCCTTATGTAATTTGTCAAGGAGAAAAAAAGAAAATATGTTTTGCTTTTCATTGACAGAAACAAAGAAATCAAGGGGCACTTCTGAAATAAAATCCCTTTTACAGCAACTGCATAAGAGAATTATTCCACAAACTGCACCATTTTAACCTAGTTTGAGTTGGTTGCCTTACACATCAATAAGACTTGTCCAAAGTAATGTATAATGTACAACCACAGGGTAGTGTGTTGGCTGAAGTATGTAGGTGTGTCACACATACGTAACAAGAAACCTCTGAGTCTGTGTGAAATAAGAAATAAATCATATATTTAAAATATATAAATGAAAGGCTTTCATGAGATGTGTTATGTCCCCATACATTTCATTATTACATTTTATGTATGTGTCTGTATCTATTATAAGGGGTTGGTTTCACCTCTGGTTTGCAAGGAAAACTGAATTAAGGTGTCACAAAATGATGCATGCCAAAAAGGTGTTACAACATGAAGTGTTTGGAAAATTTTTCCTTAAAAAGTAACAATTTTCTATTATAGCACAACCTTTTTTGCACTGACAGAAATCTATCTCATTTCAATACTTGGGGAAGAAGGGCTTTAACTTTATCTAAGACAAGAAAATATTTCTGTCATATTAGATTATTTATAGTGCTCAGTTATGTTTTTGCGCACATTTTATATATTCTTGATTGCAAATGGTAGAATTTTGCATCTATAGGGTGTTCAAAAATGTATGTACCCTTAAAGAAAGATTCCAGTAATAAAAAGTGCTGAAATTAAAAGAGAAGCTTTGAAACTCTATGCTTTGACTATGCTGCACAGAGACAACATTTTGAGCATCTTAGATAAAACTAATGTAAGATGAAAATGGTAACTGATTAAATCATAATATTAAAATCCCCACCTAGATATGAAATCCATTGGAAGGCAATGGCAAGTCTCTTCTGAACAAACCTTGGCAAGAAAACCCAGTAAAGCCTAAGGGTCACCATATGTTGTAAATGATTTGAAGGCATACCACAACAAAAACAACTGTATTTCCTTTGCTATCAAATATTCATCATAGGCACTATTAGATGTTAAAGGGTGTATACATTTTGGGGACACTTTGTATCTTGCCTGTGTAAATCTGTCCCAGTGTGTTAGTATTGATGGTTCTTACATATAAGGAAAGGGGCCGCGGTGGCACAGTGAAACCACTAAGCTGCAGAATTTGTTGACCGGAAGGTCCGCGGTTCAAATCCATGGGCTGGAGTGAGTTCCTCTTGTTACTCAGAGCTTCTGCCAACCTAGCAGTTTGAAAACATGTAAATGTGAGTAGACCAATATGTACCACTTTGGCGGGAAAGTAACGGCACTTCCTTCATGCAGTCATGCTGATCACATGACCTCGGAGGCGTCTACGGACAATGGCTACTTTTTGGCTTAGAATTAGAGATGAGCACCAATCTCCAGAGTAGGATTCGACTCGACTTAATGTCAAGGGGAAACCTTTACCTTTACTTTACATATAAGAAATTAATATACAGGAGTAGTTCGATTTTTCCATCATTTGTATGTGTGTGTATGCCTTTGTATTTGTAGTCTGCTTTTTACCAAAATGTCCTAACTGAACAACATGCAAACTAAGACTTGGGGCTCAGTCCCAAGGAGTCAGATGAGGTTTAGTGCCTACACTTATTTTTTGTGGGGAGCGATCTCTGTAGAAGACGTCCTCCTCAAATAACAAAGCTGCTCTTTGAATTATGCCAATTAGGAACTGAGAGCTTTTCAAAGGAGGATGGAGGAGGGAAATAGGATTTCTACACTTGGCAGTGTTTCCCTTTGAAAAGCTCTTCTTCCTAATCACCAAGCTGCTTTTTGAACTCTGTGTGTGAGAGATAAGTACTACAAAGGTAACTCTAGAGGAAAAACAGCACAGGTGTGTACATGGCCTGTTAGATGCCAACCTTTATTGTTAATGAACTGCAATTTCCCCTTAGTGTTTCATAGACCCAGAGCAACAGTTTAATTAAAATGATTTTTCATAGACTCATAGAGTTGGTAGGTAGCCCAACTCTAGTCCCACCTGCTACCAGTGCAGAAACCCACAGCTAAATCTCCCCTAAGGGGTAACCATTTTTTAAACTCTGTCTAAAGACCTCCAGTAAAAGTGTATTTTTTCAATTGTCTAATATTTGGCAGAGATATTTCATGGCTTGCTCAATGGTATCCTGAGTTGTCAAGCATAATTTAGCAAACTTGCAGTGAGCTATCGACCTCAAGGTCGATTCATATAATTATCTTGCTTCTTTGCTAACAGACAATCTCCATTTATTTGCATGTCTAGGGATTCCAAACACTGCAGCTGTGGGAAGGAACTGAAACCTAATTGCTAACAACAGTAAGCAGAATTTCAGGTGACAAAAACACATCCTACTTTGTAGTTGTTTGATCATGATTGCCGCCTTCATTTATTTATTGCTTTTATGTTTACTAGTAAGATGTGTTAATGTTAAGAATTATTATGAATCAAATGCAGTTCAAATCAGTTTAAAAGCAACGGCCAGTCTGAAATCCGAATAGCTGGGACTCTCCTGTCTCACTTCTCAATGCAATACTTTCCAAACCAAGTGTGGAGACTACTTTGTTGGGGATTGTGGATGATAGATTGAAGCTTTTACATGTGTCCATGAGCCCAGAGATATCCTGCAGAATGATGCACCACTCAGCATTCCAGAACAAATAACACAGGCACTTTTACTGAATCCAAATGATCAACAGAACAGTGGTATTTTCAATAGTCCCTCTGTTTGCTTATAGAAATCAGCAGTTATAGGCAATCCTTTCTTAGTCCATAGATCTGCTTCAGTGAAAATCAGCAGCAAACAAGCCCTCAGAAATAGTCAGGCCTCTCTGAGTACAGAGCCATCTTCTTTCCAGTCACTACTAAGTAGACAGAGAGAGAGAGAGAGAGAGAGAGAGAGAGAGAGAGAGAGAGCTGTTCAAACTGGTTCTTCAGCAGCAGGATAGTAACAGTTACAAAACCAATTCCTCGGGCCCTTGCAAACTCAGCCAATCAGCTCCATGCATTTGATTTTCCAAGTAACACACATATAGTATCTTTGCATACCATGACATGCTTGGCCTAAATAAGAACAGGCAAAGTGGTGTTGGAGTACAGCTCCTCCTCATTGGCTATGCTGGGTCGGGCTATTAGCAATAACAATTGCAATTGAACAAGATTTGAAGGGCTGTTCCCTGCTCACCTATGAGCTAAATCAAAAGATTAGTCAAAACAAGAGTTGACCCATTGAATCAGTTCCCATCTACACAGCCACATGTGGCATAGAAAATGGATTAGTCTGGGGCATACAGATGATGCTCCAGGCTAATCCATTTCAATCCGGAATATCCCTGATTATAAAAAATACCAAGGTTCTGGGATATTACTAGAAGATATGGAAGCAGTGTGGACCTTCTCCTGGGATCACCATCCAGCGTCCCAGGAGACAGTCCCCACAGAGGCAGAGTTTTGGCCCCCTGTCTGGCCCCAAATGTCCAAATCTTGCATTTTGGCCAGTGTAAAAAAAGTCCTGAGATTTGACCTACCATTCAGCAACAGATTCAACATGCACACTCTTGTTGCAACTAATAACAGAAATGGATATCAGTGCCAGGCCATGTAAAAGAGGCCCCATCTACACTGACACAATAATGACAACTGACACTTCAAGAAAATATGAAAGTATAGTGGCCACAAAATGCACATCACCAATGCACACTGCAGCGCACATTAAAGGGGACATAGAACTTTTCCATAAAAAGAAATTCGTCTCAACCAGGCTAACATGGTCTGTCAGTCGTAAGAGTCCAAAAATAAATAGGCTAAACCTCTTGGGGCCACAAATAGGTTTTGAGCACTTCACTTTCCAAGTAAAGTATAATCAGTGAACAATTACTGTGTCACGCTCAAGGCAGCGGAGCACCAAGAACCATACACGGAGGCCAATAAACTATCTAATATCTTTATTAAGGAAATATATAAGAATGATAAAAACAAGCAGAAAATATAGTCAAGAAGCAGACATTTCAAATGAGGTCAAATATAGTCCAGAAATAGTTTGTCCAATAAATGGTATTAGAGTCCAAATATAAAATCCAATAAACCGAAACACACACTATTGCCAAGCAATAGTGTGGGGAATTGTCCAGGGTCTTTCAAGGTCCAAGGTAAAATCCACAACAAGGCTGGAAACAACACTTGATTCTAGGAACAAGGTCCGTGACTATGAACAAGGCAAGGCAATTCTTGAATACTTGAATAAGCAAGGCAAGGAAACTGGATTTGCGGACTTTGCGAAGTCCACACAAGGCTGGAACACGATTTCACTCCTGAAGCTGCTCTGTTGTCTCCACACGGAATCAACCGTGCCAGGCACCTTTAACTGGGTCTCGTTTTCCCGCCAAACAGGTGTTCAGCGTTCTCTTTCCCTAGAGAACGGGAAGCGAAACCCAACTTTCCAGATGTGAGACTCCCTGGATTTTCCCAGGGGAAACATGGCTAATCAGTGTCTTGTTTGGCTGCAATTCTTAAACTCCTGTGAACCCGCTCTTTCACTCCCCTGTCTGCAGCAAAGGACTGTCTCCTAGCGAAGGGAGGTGAGAGCTGTTCAAGGTCTGTTTTAATGGGCTCTTGGGCAAGAACATCAACATCAGGCATCTGGAAGGATTCCGGCTGTTGTTGATCCGGAGAAAACCCCATGTTTTCATCTTCGTCAGCCACAGTGACACTAGGAGCGGGACTACAAGGCCCATGAGGCATCACATACTGTAAGATTACAGTTGTAGTTGGCCTTCAAGTTGTTTCAGACTTAGGGTGACCTTAGGGTGAATATATCACAGTATTTTCCTGGCAAGATAGATTCAGAGGTGAGTTGCCATTCTCTTCCTCTCAGGCTGAGAGAGTGTGACTTGCCTGAAGTCACCTAGCCACTGAACAAGGTTCAAACCACTACACTACAGATGGAAGGAATTTCTGAGTTCCTTCCATCTCCTTTTCCTTCCTACCTTTGTTACCCCCTTTCTTACTTTTCTCCCTTCCCTCTCTGTTACTTGTCTACCATTCTTTCTTCCCTTTCTCCCTCCTCCTCCTCTTTTTCCTACCTTTCTCCCTTCCTCCCTTTCCTTTTCTTCCTCCTTCCCAGCAGGCAGGCAGTGGTGGTGAGGGGTGGGCGCAACAATGGCAGTGGAGGGAGGCAAGCATAGTAAGCAGCAGGGGCGGGTGCAAGCAACTGTGGCAGTGGGGGGGGGGATGGACACCAATGGCTTGTGCAGGCTGCATGCAGCCTATGGGTCGCTTGTTGGGCAGGCCTTGTCTAGACCAGTGGTTCACAACCTGTGGGTCCCCAGATGTTTTGGCCTATAACTCCCAGAAATTCCAGCCAGTTTACCAGCTGGTAGGATTTCTGGGAGTTGAAGGCCAAAACACAGGTTGAGAACCACTGGCCTAGACTGTTGCTACAGAGCTGTTCTGGAAGCAACTTGATAAGACTTCAGAAAGTTCAGACTGTTTTACCTATGCCTTTGCTATGAAGGCCAATGGGTGTTTTATTTGTTCCTGGTGCTGGCTCTAACACAGCTGGAATTTCCGTCCAAACACACAGGAAGTGCAGCAACTACCTCAAGATATAGAGAGGAGCTTCAAAAGATTATTTTTTTAATAAAGATACAATAATTTGTTGAAGGTTATTGTGGAGTCAATAGCTGCATTCAATTTTCTTCTTTGGCATCCTCACACCCTTCTCCTGATCATCGGGGTGGTATCTTCTTCTGCCTCCTCAAATCTTTTTTTCTGAAATAATGTTACTTTGCTAATACTAATCTTTTAGCTTATTAGTCAATTAGTTAATTAAAATAAACCAGATTGAATGTTATTTCCTACCCATGACATTGCTTTACTCCTTCCTTTAATCTTTTTAGTTGAATGTTTATACAGAGATTATATTTTATAGTGTGTTTTATGACTTTCAGTATTTGTAATGAATTTACCATGGTTGCAGAGATATGAATGAGGTGTTAGTAAAAAGTACTCATAGCTATACACAGAGAAGCTTTTGCCAATTTGCCAAAACAAATAGGAAGTCTGAGAAAAGAAAGAAAATGAAGATTTGATCTAAACATACGATGCAATCCCGTCTCATCTAGACTTGAAAAGTTCTGGCTTAACTTTTTCTAAAGTGTTTTATACTATTGGTTTCAAAGAAAGTTCCAAAACATAAGTTGGTGATCGTCTGGTAAGAACTGATAGAAGATGTATGGGCAATAATTGATACAAAACATGTTCATTTATTCGAAGTGTTCCTTTTTTATTTCCTGGAAGTGTCTTTCTAACATGCAACTTTATAGACTGTTTTTGGAAGAGTATGAGTGCCAGCTTTCCAGGGGTGGGTGCAGCACTCAGATCTAGGGAAGTCACCAATTGAACATCCTTTATCTGGAATTCCCAAATCCCAAATACTTCAAAATATGAAATTGTTCATATAGATGACTGGGATACTGATACCTTTGCCTTCTTTCTCCTGAAGCCAAAGAAGAATTGCAATAACTTTTCTTAAACTGATGGCATTTTTACCCTTGCTTGCATTTGAAGGGGGTAAAAATGTCTTGGAGACAGTAAAAATTGCATAAAGGGAGGAGTCAGAGCTGCAAACAGCCTGCGTGCTATGTTTTTCTCACCGTTCCCTTAGAAGAAAAATGAGTCACATTCCCATTACACTGGCAATATCTGGATGGGTTCTGAAAATTTGAACCATGCATTAGCCATTTAAATGTACTCATGGAGAAAGGATGCACCAACACCTTATCGCACAAGCATATAGTAGGATTTTAATGGCTCCTGTGTCTCTTCAGACTTCTGAAATTGATATTTCAGAGTGATGAAAATTGGTAATCCACTCAAAATGCTCACAGACTTCTTTCCTAAAATAAGATGAGTTTGACAAGGTGTTAATTCTTAGAAGATGGAACTTCTAGAGAAAAAGTACCAGAGGCAGATGTAGGACATGCGGAGAGAATATTTGTAGCCTTTGTAAAAGCATCATTTTTATCCATTACACACTGTAGAGATCCTTCTGGTCTGTTAAGTAAATATTAGCAGAATGAATGGGTTCAGTAAGCAGTTCAGTATACAACAAAAGCACTGTGGACATTTTATTTCATGCATTGTGATAAAGCATTCACACTTCATATTACCCAAAAGCACACTGTTGGAGATTGTGGCAATGGTGCAGGGCTCTATTGAATCCTGGGGATATCTATGTTTAGCTAATATCCCAAAAAGAAGGGTGGCTTATGTTCCTCCTAGTAATCTGGATGCCCTCTGTCTTTCAACACTACCCATAATGTAGAGTGCCTCCACGTTGTAGAACAAATGCAGTTTGAAATAACTTTAACTGCTATTACTCAGCTGTATGGAATCCTGGGATGTACAGTTTGAGGAGGTACCTGCAGAAAGCTAAAGACCTTGCAAAACTACAAATCCCAGGATACCATTGAGCCATGGCAGTTAAAATTGTGTTAAACTGCATTCATTTTAAAGTGTAGATGCACCCAGAAGTCAGAAATGTTACAGCAATTCCAGAATTCTTGATTCTAACCTTCCACAGATTCATTTTCATTATATCAGGGAGCAGACTATGGGCTCATCCAGACAGGCCCAAAAACCAAAACCTGTCTCGGTTTTACCAGAGGCATCCGGTAAAACTAAATTAATTTGGATCAGATTAGGGTTTCTTGGATTGATCCAAATTAATTAGATACCCCATTAGATCCGGGCCTTCCTGAAAGGTCCGGGTCTAATGGGGTATTGGGCCTGTGAGGACTCACTATCAAGTAGTCCTGGGACTACCCAGGGGTGAGTTCCCATTGCCATCTCACACCTTTTGGGCTCCTGGAGCCCAAAGGTGTGGGTTGACACCCACCCCCTCCCCCCAAGCCCCAAAATAACCCCTAGAAATAAAATAAAACTTGCCAGGCCACCATTGCATCCCTCCTCACGCTCTCCCAGTGTGAAGAAATGATGCACCAGGAGACCGGGGGGGGGGGGAGGCGAAGAGAGTTTTTCCTCCTGCCCACCCTTCTGGCATATTATTTCCTCACACCAGGAGAATGCGAGGAGGGCTGTAATGGCAGCCCAGTAAATTTTATTTTTTTTGGGGGGGGGGGGCTATCGGGATGGCATGTAGACACATGAACCCCGCCATATTTGGGGGCACTTGTGGTGACTTAAATCCAAGCCAAAGTGGGTTTTTTAAACCACTTAGGCACAAGTTTAAATCATGTCTGGAAGCGCCCTATGAATCATGAGATTGTAGAGTGGGATATACACATTTCATTGCAGGCTTTCTGAAATTTTTTCAGTGTTTCAATACCGTTGCATTACAGGCTTCCTGACTGCACAGGCTGGAATATGAAAGAGAATGAAACATTTCCATTCAAAAAATTTAGGTCATTTACAAACGGTAAGAGCCCTGGCAGGAGCAGTGGGTTAAACCCTTGTGTTGTCAGGACTGCTGACCTGAAGGTTGGGTTGCTGACCTGAAGGTTGCTGGTTCGAATCCAGGGAGGGCATAGATGAGCTCCCTCTGTCAGCTCCAGCTCCCCATGAGGGGACATGAGAGAAGCCTGCCACAAGGATGGTAAAAACATCAAAACAGACATCCACTAGCAACGTCCTTGCAGACAGCCTATTCTCTCACACCAGAAGCGACTTGCAGTTTCTCAAATTGCTCCTGACACACACCAAAAATTACAAACAAGCATTTTCACTAGTATAGAAATTTTAAAGATGTGTGGAACAAGAGGATTTGAAAAAAAGTGCATCAATTTTTCAAAAATCTTCTGGACCAATTTGAAAACGTGTTAATACTTTAACTAAATAAAAGCATTGAAAAGTGAACCCATGGTATCCAACCTGTAAACCTAGATTTAGTTTTCCCCCTGTTTTGCTACATGCTGCATATTGCTAAAAGCATTGGTTTTGTAGCTTCTTGAGATTCCTAGCATTTTAAAATGCCATGTGGGGCACTTGTAATTAAAGGATTCTAAAATTAGCACCAGTACTTTTACTAAATTAAAAGGGACTGGCGTGATTACATCTGTTTCAGTGCTTTTTCCTCATAGGTTGCAAGCTAATGGGGCAAATTATCTGGCCGTTTGCTCTTCACTCTCACTGGAGGTATTGGAACCAAGGAGGAGCATAAGTGTTTCCCAGTGTGCACAGGAAAGGAAATCCAGAAACAATATGTTTAAAAAACACAGCCTTCATTGACTAGAGTCAAATTTATGTTATACCCTCATTATGAGTCATTATTTCCTGCTGTGTGGCAGCAGTTACCCTTTCTTTAAATTCTTTTGCATTTAGAGCTAATAAAAGAGAGCAATGTTTGTTTGCTAGCCATTGTTGTGCACCTTCAAGTCATTTATTAATTAAAGTGACCCAAGGTATCATGGCCAAGAGTTGTGCAGAGGGGATTGTGTTTTCCCTTCCTCTGAGGCTGAGAAAGTGTGATTTGCCCAAAGTCACCCAGGCAGCTTCAACAGTTGCCCCATCTATACTACCATATAATTCAATTTCATAATACAGAACTGCATTATATGATAGTGTAGATGGGGTCTCAAATCCTCAGCAATCAAACCAGTGGATTATTCTCACTCTTTTTGTTGTTTGTTTGTTGTTTGGTGACATCTATTGGGTCAGACTGTTGTTTGTAAACCGAGAGTCAGCTACATGAATTCATATTGCTTTCTCACCTCTCCTTACAATATGAATTCCTATAGCTGTAACTTCATGCATGTGTCTTTTGCTTATCAAGTTTGCCGATGATGTTAATTGGGAGGGATAGGTAATACTCCAGAAGACAGGATCAGAATTCAAAACCACTTAACAGGTTAGAGAACTGGGCCACTACTACGGGGAGGAAAGTGCATTTTCCTCCTCTTTTTCCCATTGTGGTAGGGGAAAGGGTGGTGAGGCAACACATGTTGTCATGTGTTGCTGTCCTTTCTCCAATCTGATGGGGACAGGGTGCCAATGCAACCTGTTCCATCCCCACCATGGGGTAAGGAGGAAGGATGCGCGGGATGCCATGGGCCATCTCGAATATGTTCCCTTTGGCTGGTGAAATGGCGCAGCCTAAAAGGGCCATGCGAAGAAGTCATAGGACTCAGAGCAATGGGTTCAAATTACAGGAAAAGAGATTCTACCTGAACATTAGGAAGATTTTCTTGATGGCAAGAGCTATTCAACAGTGGAACTCTCTGCCTCAGATTGTGGTGGAGGTGCCTTCCTTGGAGGCCTTTAAGCAGAGGCTTGATGGCCCTCGTTTGGGTACCATAATGGGGAAGAAAAATGCACTTTCCTCCCCGTAGTATTTTTCCTGTATGGTAAGGGGGTCTGAATGAATGGCCCATGCAATCTCTTCCAAATTTATAATTCTTTGATTCTATGAAGCTGATGCCATGATAAATATGTTAATACAGTGGGCCTTTGCTGGGGTTTGCTTCCAGGACCCACACATGGATCTGTGCGTGCTCAAGTGCCATTATATTCAATGGTGGGGAAATTTCAAGCTATGGATGTTTGTATTTGTGAATGAAGACTCCAGGAATACAAAAAAATCTGTTTTTAAAGGTCCCCTGGATCATTCATTGCCTTTACATGGTATTTCACATTAAGGCATATTGAAAGGTAGTGAGCAAAATGCCACTTTTTCTGTTCTACCTTCAAGGGTAGGCCAAACACATTTTATTCAGGTGAATTTTCAGTAAATGACTAGCTGCCACCTCTTTGGGTGGTACCTGTACTTTCTGTTGTTGTTATTGACAATGGTGTTTTTAATCTCTCCTTGTTTTCACTATATTTGTTTTTATTTTAACGTTATTTTAATGAGCTGCCTTGATTATTATTTTTTTTGGGGGGGGGGGAGAAAGGACAAGGTATACATTAAACAAATACATTTTAAAATGGTGCACTCGTCAGAGCGAAAATGTGACCAGAAGAGTGTACAAAATCAGAACAATCTTTTTTAAAAAGAAAATAAACACAAGAGAGTAAATTATTCCACTATGTGTTAAACCCTGTAAAGGTACAGAAAAACCCGAAAGCCTGGGAAAGTTAGCAGTATCTAACTTAATGTGATCTACCAGTTGAGCTTTCCTGGGAAGTGTGTGTGTGTGTGGGGGGGGGGTCATAAACAAGATGCCTCCATTCACTTTCCATGCATGCTCCCAGTGTGGTCCAAAGATCTGTTGTTGCAGCTACAACTGGTTTTACAGCCACCCACCACAAAACACCCAAGGGAATGACTCATGCTAGTGACGTGGTATCTTCAGCAGGAGAAAAATGACAGAAATGATGAAGCGATTATAACTCATAAATAAAATGAACAAACCCAAGAGAAATAAGAATCCCAGAAGACAAAATACATTAAATAGCCACAATTTATCACTCATGTCTGAGTGTATGTTGTTTGTCATGAAATAAAGAGACCAGCAAACAAAGTATGGTATAAAGAGCCAGTTTTTGGCCTATTAAGTTAATATTTAACTTAATAATGCAACCTGCAGAAAAGAGGGGATAAAATCTATCCAATGGATATAGTTAAGGCTAGGTATCAACCCTGGGACTACAGTATCTCCATAGACCACCCTTAGGCCAGCTCCAAACACCGAGGGTAACCCAAGTTTTCATGGCTGTTTAATGGAAGGCTGCCCTGGGGGCACCCCATTTTTAGCCTCAAGGGGAGCCTCCTCCCTAGCCACTCAAGCCCCAGAACCCAGGGAGTGTATGTTGTTATCATAAGAATGGCATGTTTAGAGCCTGCAATAGGTTGTGTTCAAGTTTTTAAAAGGCAAACTTAGTTAGCCAGACTGCCATTTAGGGTACATTTACACTGTAACATCAATGCAGTTTGACACCACTTTAACTTCAATGGCTCAATGCTATAGTTTTACAAAGCTCTGATGAAGAGGCATGGTGCCTCACCAAACTATAAATCCTAAAGATTCCATAGCGTTGAATCCTGGCAGTTAAATTAACTGCATGAATTTTACAGTGTAGATGAAACCATTATGTGGAAATAATAATTTCAGTTTGATGCAGAAGCTAAAAAGGACCAGTTGGCATTGCATTAATCTCCTGAAAAGCCAAAACTTTACTGGGCCCATTATGGCAGTATTAGTAATCCAAAAACAGCCAAAGCTTACTGTATTTTTTTAAATCAACTATTGCTTTCTGTTCTAATTAAAATAAAAACAATGTTAGTTTAACACATGTGCGTGCAGTGCCATTTCATCTCCCCCTCTCTCTCTCTCTCATTCTTTGTGTGTGTGTGTGTGTGTGTGTGTGTTGCACCCCAAGGCAGCGCGAGCATCCAAAAACCAAACCGGAGCCAATATAACACACAAGCCATTTATTGAAGCAAAAAAATATACATCTATTCACATTTCAGGTGGAAAGTCAGAGTAAGAAATAGTCCATAATATATAGTCTATTGCAATTCGGAAAGAGTTTATCAATGTCCAAATTGTAATCCACAAGTGAAGCTCGATGGCTTCCTTTAGAAATCAAAGTTTGTCCATGAAACAATAGCGGAAAACAAAGCACTGCAAATCCACTTGAAAAGTCCCGTAGCAAAGTCAAAGAAGCAGGGTAAACAAAGTGGAGTCAATCTCGATTCAGGAACAAGGAAGTCACAGTAACAAGGCAAGGTCTACGTGGGAGTCGCGGCTCCGTGCGGCTCTCCTGAAACTGGAGACTCGGCACCAATTCAGAAGACAAGGCAAGGAGCTGACAACTGGAACCTCTTCCGAGGAAAGACAAAGTTGGCACCGCAACAAGAATACAGTGAGGGGCACTTTTAAGGAATCCCAAGCCTGTAAGATTAAGGAGTACAGGACCCCTGAAAACTTCCCTTGGGAAAGTTAGGCATCCGACTTGTGAGCTAATCTTCGAGACCTTCTCACTCCCTCTTTCTTGCTTCTATCTCTAGTAACAAATTCCTTTCGATTAAACATCTCATCTTCACCCAGGTCAACACCATCTGGTGTGGGTAATGATGAAGAGACTTCAGAATGTCTGCCAATTAGTGGTTCTTCTGAAATCACCATATCAGGCAGTTGGAAGGTCATGGGGCCTCGGCCTGAAGCAGAATTGTCTGCAAAATCCTCAGCCTCATCTGTTTCCAACTCCATCTCTTGATGGAATACAGGCCATGATGGCTGATCTACAACAGTGTAAGCTACTGTTGCATCTGGAGATTTTCTCTGCAGTGGAAGTCAGTCAAAGGATTCTATCGAAGGAAATTGGAGATTTCTCACCGCTAGCATAACCCACACATGCCAATTCCATAGCTTTCATATCTTGAATCACTGATATGTAAACCATCGCAAAATATCAAGAGATTTTGATTCATCATTCTTTTTCAAAATAAATAGTTGTGTGTCACTGAAACTCTCTATTTCAATAATATTTTAGAGATATTGTTTTCATTCAGACTGCTGCAAGTCTGACATCTATGAAGCTTTTGTGTGAAAGTTCAGCCTTTATATACCGAAAATGGTTTTGACAGTTATTATCTTACAGGGTTCTACACTCATTTCTAACTTAATCTCACTTTAATGAAAATTAAAAATAAACAGACCTCAGGTACTCTTAATATTTTTCATCTATTCACTTTCCATTGACCTGTGAAGTATATACAGTAGAGTCTCGCTTATCCAAACTTTATCCATCCAACATTCTGTATTATTCAATGCAGTCTGCCTTTTAGTAGTCAATGTTTTTGTAGTCAATGTTTTCAATACATTATGATGTTTTGGTGCTAAATTAGTAAATATAGTAATTGCTACATGGTGTTACCATGTTTTGAACTGCTTTTTCTGTCAATTTGTTGTAAAACATTATGTTTTGGTGCTTAATTTGTAAAATGATAATGTAATGTGACATTTAATAGGTATTTCCTTAATCACTCCTTATTATCCAACATTTTTGCTTATCCAATGTTCTGGCGGCCCGTTTATGTTGGATAAGTAAGACTCTACTGTAAGTCCTATCTTACTATTCTCAATGGAAAGATTCAACTCTAAAGAAGGAAGAGGCTGCACCATAATTTTGAAGGTTATGCTTGATACACTCATGCAGAGTTGTTAGGGTTCCTTATATTCCTTGGAACTTGAACCAGCTTTTGCATATATTTCTAGAACAGCATGGATAGACCAACTTTTATAGCTTTTCTGAAATTGGTACCCTACATAAAATCCTCTGAAGCCAGAGAAAGAATCCAGAAGCAACATGTGGAGTACTTGTGATGACACGGCTAGCGCTGAAGTATTCAGGGGGAAAAATAAAAAACACAGCTCAGCCAGACAGTAAACAAATATCTCCCCCCAGAGAGGAAGCCACAGCATTCCCATGGGAATGTTCACTTTCCCTTTCTTCCTCTGCCATGACTTGATCTAGTGCTGATTCTTATCAGTTAAGCTGGTTCTTACCAGCACATCTTGCCAAAGGATATTACTTGGATCAGATCGATCTGCAGTGGATCTGAGGTGGGTCTTTGTGTACTGCATTCCAGCTTGATACTGGTTCCCAGTGTGCCTGCATAGGCACTCCTCAGCGAACTGGATCTCTTAAATCTATGTTCTGACCTGGATTAAATGGCTGTGTAAAAGCAAAAATAACCTTTGGTAGGGATATTTCTTAAAATCTCATTTAAAAAAAATTATACACATATAGTTGAACTCTAGAAAGGTAATGTTTTTCAACAGATCTGCTTGTGAACTTCATTCTCAAACATTAATTGAGGAAGTTTAGAATTCTTTTTATAACTATAAATGGCCAAAGACTATTTCTAGTTAGTGGTTCGACTATGGTCGTGTCTCATATCCAAGGTTGCTTTCAAACTGTAGCTTCTTGAATTAAGATGTCACAAATAATTATGATTAGTTTAAAACTGAAAGTAGAATAACAAAAAGAGAGAGGAATCTCAAGTACAGTAGAGTCTCACTTATCCAAGCTAAACGGGCCAGCAGAAGCTTGGATAAGCGAATATCTTGGATAATAAGGAGGGATTAAGGAAAAGCCTATTAAACATCAAATTAGGTTATAATTTTACAAATTAAGCACCAAAACATCATGTTATGCAACAAATTTGACAGAAAAGGTAGTTCAATACACAGTAATGTTATGTTGTAATTACCATATTTACAAATTTAGCACCAAAATATCACGATATATTGAAAACATTGACTACCAAAATGGCTTGGATAAGCAAGGCTTGGATAAGTGAGACTCTACTGTACTTGCAAACCACACTGAATAGCTTTTGCCTTCTGATCCAGAATTTATGCACCATGGTGCCATGAGACAGAATGCTTTATGGAAACATATCTCAATTAAAGGCAAATACATTTAACGTTTTTAAATTAATGGTTTTAATCTAACATGTCACATTATAGAATATGACATCAAATTAAACTTGGCAATTTCATGCCACTTTTAATTTAAATTTAAAAGGCTACAAGCCTCATGAGAAATAATTTAACTTTAGTGACAAATATGTTATAAAATATAATATAAATACAATTATGCACAGAACATAATCAGACAAGGTAACTGAGCTGGTCTTTTTAGGCAGTCTATGCTGTAAGATAATTGTGGCAAGATTACAATTGTTGAGCTGCCTGAAGGCACTTGGAACCACAGACAGCAGAAAGATTGGATTCAGGGACACCCCTGAACTGCAGAATTTCAAGGGAACCCCATGCCGTTTCAGAGAAGTGAAGTGCCATTTCTTTGGCCAGGGGGACCATCCACAGTGTAGCTTTCATGAGAAGCATCCTTCAATCTATTTACTAATAAGAGGTGTGCATTCAGAATTAACTTCTTCCATACAATTTGATGCAAAAGAGAAACAAAACTGAATGACAACAGTGTATTGATACTAAATCCTGACAGTGTTTGAATGTGAGTATTTAGTTTGTAAGCATAAACTAAATACTTTATTTAATCCATTCTTAGGTGCATTTTTCTCATGTAAACATCTCAGAAAACAGGGGCATCTTAGAATTATGGGTGCTTTTTAGATAACATATATAGCAAGCTTTTTCTGTTGGTAGTATTGAAATTAGTGAGCATCTTACAATTGATAGCGTCTTAGAATCAATGAAATACGATAAACCACCAGCAATGAGATAACCATTAAACTAATCAATCAGTATTTTTAAATTAGATTTCAAGTTTTACATGACTGTTAAACTAATACAATTTTTGTTGGTAATATCAGGTTTCTTAAACTTGACTGCAGTTTCACTTAATCTGACTCTGCGTGTGTATTTGTGCATTCATCTTCGTTATTGTAGTATGTTAGTTATTGTGGTATTGTTGTGGCTATTTATTAGATGGGAAGGCTCATTCAACAATGTTATCCTGATGCAGTTGCAAAAGTATGGTACTTCTATTTGTTTTCTTGTCATAGTACCATGGAAATATACAGTTCTGTCTACTATGAAATTAAATGATTTACTGCTCACATCAAGCTATTTGTATTTAATATCTGGTGTAGATTTCTTAGTAAATTATGTACCAAAGAAAGCTACACACATCTAAGGAAATTACCAGCCATATATATGGGCAATTCAATAACAGGAAGAGAAGACAAATACAAATTCATGGAAAAACAAATTATCTGTCAGTTTTGAGGTTCTTTTAGTACTAAAAAAATAAGCCAATGGGTAAAATTTATAACAGAACAAAAAGTATTGTGCTTTTTAAAAAAATGAAGGAGAAAGTTTTATATCACAAAGCTTATAGTTATCAAAACCAATTTTGAAAGAAATGCATTCTGCATTAGAAATAACTAGCTCCTTTACTTTAGAGCTTTTGTGACCAATGTTAATATTACCACCATGTATATGTAAAGGCTGCACAAAAAAAGAGCAAACCAGTGAGGAATGTAAAAATCCCCTTGAGGACAATAATAGAGAAGAAAGTATGTTGCAAATTATGATCTGCCATAGGACATTTAAACTGCAGATCCCCAAACATATCCCAAATTTGCAATAGATCATAAGACAGTGAGTTTAATGTGTTTACATTTTAAATTTGCCACATTTTTGTATGGAAGCTCTTGTGAATTTAACCTCCACATTCTTGTTTAATGATCTAGATTTTAGTACCGAATATTGCTGAAAGGCTCTATTAAAATAAAGTGTTTGAAAAACTTTAGCAGCTGGTGGGAAGCAAAATAGAAGTGCTTCTTATACAGTAAACTCAACCATTGCAGTAGGCTCTACATAAAGGCTATATACAGATTTAAAAGCTATTGACATGGTCAGGAACAAAAAAAAGGCATAGCAACCCCCAAATAGAAACATACAATTCTTTTAGATCAGTTGTTTTCAAGTACGATCTTGACAGCTCTTAACTCTGTGCAGGTGTGTATTATGTGTGTATACTCTACATCAGGCACCGGCAAGCCTCAGCCCTCCAGGTGTTTTGGACTTCAACTGCCACAATTCCTAACAGCCGGCTTTTAGGAATTGTGGCAGTTGAAGTCCAAAACACCTGGAGGGCTGAAGTTTGCCCATGCCTGCTCTAAATACTCTTAAGTAAGAACATGCCAGCCCCACCCAACATCCATACTGTTCTGTTGCCTTCCTTTTCTTGGGGGAATCTCTACTATTCAGATTGTGGAGATTTCCCATTTTAGGCTCATTACCATCTACATTTTGAAGAATTATGAAAGCGATGAAGGGATCTGGTGGACCTACTGTGCTCATTTTATCCAGGTGTTGCATAAATGTATGTTAAATGCTCTGGGATAAGCCTACCTTAACAGAAGCAGATGTAATATCTGACTGTCGAATAGAATTCTCTGGTGGAAATCAACAAAATGCATCAAGAACATATTGGTTAAATAACATCTCATAAAGATGTAACTAAGCAATAACTAATATATTATCCCCAAATTTTTCCTTTTTCTTTTCTTCTCCCCCCACCCGCCACTCACCTAGTAAATGTTTAATAAAAATTACTTTTAAAAATAATAATATATCTCCCATGGTGGATTTGCTCGCCATTTTTTTGTTTCTTGGGTTGTAGCCCATTCTTTTTATGGCATGCAGAACCAAATATGGAGGTCATAAAAAGTATTATCAGAGATTAAAATTAATGTAGAATATTCCTCGTGAGAAGGAATGTTTTAAGTACAGTAGAACCGTTCCTGGAGTGGTATGGTAAAGTATAGAGAGGGCAAGACTTGTTCCAAGGATGATGTTTGTTTCACTCAGTTGCAGCTAGTCTAGAAATTGCCCTAAATTGCCCAAAGCCACCCTAGACTTAATGCAACACTTGATCAGTAACATCAGGTGTCATCAATTGACCAAAAAGAAAACTAAACACAGAGACTCAAATACAGTAGAGTCTCACTTATCCAACATAAACGGGCCAGCAGAACATTGGATAAGCGAATATGTTGGATAACAAGGAGGGATTAAGGAAAAGCCTATTAAACATCAAATTAGGTTATGATTTTACAAATTAAGCACCAAAACATCATGTTATACAACAAATTTAACAGAAAAAGTAGTTCAACACGCAGTAATGTCACGTAGTAATTACTGTATTTATGAATTTAGCACCAAAATATCACAATATATTGAAAACATTGACTACAAAAATGTGTTGGATAATCCAGAACGTTGGATAAGTGAGACTCTACTGTAGCAGCATGAGAAAGCCTGGGAAGCTTTTATCAACATAACTTTCATAGGCTTTGAGTGGCTCCCATTTCTGTTTGAGCACCTCACAGTTTAAATGCTTGCAATTGAAGCATGATTTCAAGAGGGACTCCAAGTAACCTCCTGAATGGTGAGAACCATGAGTTCCTCTTGTAACATTACTTGAATTATGAGGATGCGAAGCATGAAACCCTTGAGTTTCTAGAGGGTGTACCATTAAAATAACATATGAGCCAGCACTCCAAATAGAAATGAAACATTTATGCTGTAGATTTAATAAATTGTTGTAGCTACCATGACAAGGTGCTGTAGGCTATATTTCAGAAGAAGGAACTAGCAAAATCACCCCGGAGTATTCCTTACCTAAGAAAATTCTATGAAATACATGGGGATACCATAAACTGGCAGTCAACTTAAAGGGACACATGCATGCACACAGACACCAAGTATTGTTGGACCTTCTCTATAATTGAACAGAAAATAGTGAGAAGGTGGCACTACACCCATCACCTCTCTGTCAAAATTCTTCTGTTTGTCTTCAACCTCTGATTAAGTTAATTTTGAACACATTTACATTGCTGGAAAATTTAAAACCCCTGAATTGATCTTAAACATCATAATCTTTAAAAGCCTACCTGAATAAAAAGGTTTTAGCCTGCCACTAAAAGGATAGCAGGGAGAGGGCCATTCTGGCTTCCCTGGGAAGAAAAGAGTTCCAGAGTCGAGGGGCAGCCACCAAGAAAGAAGGCCTGCTCTCTGGTTCCCACCAACTGAGCTTGAGATGGAGGTGGGACTGAGAGAAGGGCCTCTCCTGAAGATCTCAGGCTTGGGCAGGTTTGTACAAGGGGATGTGGTCAGCCAAATAGTCTGGACCTGAACAGTCTAGGGCTTTAAACATCATAACCAGCACTTTGAATTGTGTCCGGAAACAGACTGCCAGCCAATGGAGCTGCTGCAACAGGGGGGTTGTCCACTCTCTGTTGCCAGCTTCAGTAAGCAACCTGGCTACAGCTCTTTGGACCAGCTGAAGTTTCTGAGCACTCTTCAGAGCCAGCCCCACATAGAGTGTGTTACAGTAATCCAAACAGGATGTAACTAAGGCATGGACCACCATGGCCAGATCTGGCTGCTCAAGCAACAGGTGTAGTTGGCACACAAGTTTTAATTGTGCAAAGGCGCTCCTGGCCACAGTTGATACCTCGGTCTCCAGGATCAATATTGAGTCCAGGGGGACCCCCAAACTATGAACCTGTGTCTTCAGGGGGAGTGTGACCCCATACAGCACAGGCTGGATCCCTATTCCCTGATCTGCCTTCTGATTGACCAGGAGGACCTCTGTCTTGTCTGGATTAAGTTTCAATTTGTTTGCCCTTATCCAGCCTATTACTGATGACAGGCACTGGTTTAGGGTCAGGACAGCTTCCTTGGCATTGGTGGAAAGGAGTAGTAGAGTTGGGTGTCATCTGCATATAAGTGGCACCATACATCAAAACTCCATATGACCTCTCTCAGCAGTTTCGTGCATATGTTAAACAGCATGAGGGACAAAATGGAACCCTGAGGAACCCCACAAATAAATGGTCAGGGGTTCAAACAGAAGTTCCCCAGCACCACCTTCTGGGTATAACCCTCCAGGAAGGATTGACCCACTGTAAGACAGTGCCTTCCAGTCCCATCCCAGCTAGAAGACCCAGAGGGATACCATGATCAATGGCATCAAAAGCCACTGAGAGATCCAGGAGACCCAACAGGGACACACTTCCCTTGTCTAGCTCTTTTTGTAGATCATCCACCAAGGCAACGAAAACTGGCTCTGTTCCATAACAAGGCCTGAAACCAGATTGAAATTGATCAAGATAATCCGTTTCATCCAGAAATCCCTCGAGTTGGGAGATCACCACAAACTCCAAGACCTTACCCAGAAATGGAAGGTTGGGCCCTGGCTGATAGTTGTTCATTATAGAGGGGTTCAGGGATGGCTTTCTAAATATAGGTCTCAGAACTGCCTCTTTTAGGCAAATTGGAACTTTGCCTTGTTCCAAGGAGGCATTGATGACCACCTTCACCACTTTTATACCAGAGTACCATTCTAAATCATACACCACCACACACTAAAGCTGCATACAGACACAGGATTGCATATCGCTACTATGCATATTCATTTCAAAATACTTCCTATTGCAAGCACTGACATTTTCATCCATATTCAATATGTTTGAGTCTGAGATGTAAATCAATTTACTATATCACCAATAAACATTCTTTCATAATTAATCTTTATAGCCTTTTATTTCCTACTCCTTCATTCCTCCACCCCCCCACCCCCACCCCATTTTAATTATACAATGTTGTTGATTAAGATGGGGGGGATTTTAACAAAACTGGAGGTTATCAGAAGCCATGGAACAATGTTGCATAATTTTGAAGAGTCCAATAATTCCATGGGGTCATTTGTGTCTAATATCAAGACATGAATGTAATAGGAAACCTTGATAGAGTGTTTCAGTAATGAACTTGGTTTCCTCCCATCCTTACACTTTTCTCTCTCTGCCTCTATCCTAAATCCAACAGTTAGTCTTCCTAGAGGAAACCATTGAATCAACATTACATAAATGTTGGCTTACCATGTGTCCTTTCTCCACTCTACTCTAGTTAAGACTAACAATTGGATTTCGATATCTAACTATGCTTAGCATTCATACAGTTTTTGTGAGTTCAGATGAGATAGCAATCTGTGGTTGATAAAAATGGAAGTGAAATCTGCTTCATGGCTGGATTGCAGAAACAATGGAGACCAGATAATCCTGGTGCAAAGCCATGCTGTGGCTCAGCAGTACCTCCAAACCAGCCCTTTGACTCTAATGTATTTCACCAATTAGCAACTTAAAGCAGAACACAGTAGTTAATTTTCACCATTCTCAAAACTGTTGCATGAATTATCCAATTGCAGGAAGCAACAGCTCATTAGCTGTTCTCTTAATGATCTGTGTACACTGCAATCTGCCACATCTCCTGGTGTTCTCACCTCTGATGGGAATTTCCAGAGTGAGTGTAAAATACACATCTTGAAAACATTGGAAAATGTTTGAGAATGATAATTAGTTTAGATGTTCTTTTGGACACTGAAATGTTGCCCTTTGATTTTTAATAAATTAGCTCCTGTCTCATTAGAGAACAATTAGCAAGGCTGGCACTCTCACGCAAATAATTTGAAATTTAGAGAAAATATATATAAGGATTTAATAGCATTTGAACAATATATTTTCTCTGAGGAAAGACACAAAGGCAATTTTTAGCGTAGCATGTATGCGCCTTTTTTCCAATTGCAAATTGATGTGGAAAGAGAATGGGTGGAATTATGAGTAAACACATATTTAAATGGTATAAACCAAAACAGCCTAATTCATTCATTCACAATTTGGATGCGAAACTTGTATTCCATACCCATCATGATCAGGAAGTGCAATGAAGTGAATAGGTGTATTGCTTCAGTTATCAGATATAGAATTGCAAATACTGCAATTTTTTGTGCAGAAAACAAAAACTGGTGGTGGAGGCAGAAAGGCCTACAGAAACTGTCGTTGATGATAATGACATTATTGTTGTGTGCCTTCAAGCCACTATGATTGATAGCAATCCTGAAACGAACTTATCACAGGAAAATTTATTCAGGGGTCAAGCAAATGGTCAAGTGGTCTCAGAATCCTAATCCAACACTCAAACCACTACACCACACTATATCTTTAAAGTAACTTTAGAGGAGGAATATGCTGGATAAAAGAAATAAGCAGAAAGTGCAGGTATTATTAAGTCGTAACGTTCACATCTTGAAGACAACTTCTTTCAAGTAAAATATGGAAGAGGGAATGCAACAATTATAATTTAAAAGATACATTTTTCATTATAATAACAATAGAGGTGAACAGAATTATGGATAAAGGTAATCATGAAGGCATTCTGAATCAGATTTTGTGAAATGTGGCTTCTTGTTAAGTCAATTTAAGTGGTGTTCAGACTTAAATTTATTTTTGAAAACATGCTTTTTAAGAAGAGGTTACAGGTGATCTCTAAAGTTGGTTGTATAAAACCAACCTTAAAATTAATTTCCATATTTTTTGTCCATTAATGTCCTATATTTGACAATGCGGAAGTATAAAGGGATGAGCTCATTTGTAACTATAGTTTATATACCTTCAATGTGTACCTTCATTAATCCATCTTCAATGTGATTTTTTATTGGTTAGGTTATACAGTAAGCCCTTGGTATCTTCTGGGGTTTGGTTACAGGACCCCACCTCTCGAAGTGTAAAAAACACTGATTTTCTTTCATACAGTGAGGGTTTTTTTTTAAGGCAGTATAACAGAAGATTTTTTGCACAAAGTAAGGTGGCATGTTCCCAAGCATTATTAAGGAGAACCTTCCATTATTTTTCTACGAAGCATAATTAAGGGGAAATTGGAGCCAAGCTAAACTACATATAACAAGGATCTCCATTCCATGTTATCTCCCATGATGCTCAGGCTCTTTGGAAATATTAATCTTGGTACAAATATTAGCAGTAGCTATACAGTTGCCATGAAATATATCCAACTAATGGGATTGTTCTGTAAAAAAAACAAACACAAAGCACAAATAAATCATCAGCTGGGCAAGTGAGTGCAAATGAATTGATATGTCACTTGGCTTATTACACAGGATACTCTTTTGATTTGCTTTCTGATCCTCTTTTCATTGCTCTGCCAGACAAAGTGACTGCTTCAGCCCTGAAATCTAGCTTATTCTTGTTTTGGTCACAAGTGTCCTGTTGCGCTTCCTCCACTGACAAGAGAAATGCAATAGGCATACTTGCCATGTGATGAGAAGATCCCATTGATTTGAGTGGGTAGAGTGAGTAAAGCCATATGTTGCTGTGTGCCTTCAAGATTACTTTGAATTGTGCTTACCCAGTCATTTACTTTTCTTGGCAAGATTGATTCAGAGGAGGTTTGCATTCTCGAATGCTAAAGGAGTGTGACTTACCCAAAATCATCCAGTAGACTACTATGCCTCAGCAGGGAGTCCAGCCATGCCTCCAAAAAATGCTAATCCAAACATATAGAGGAGAATGTATCGGTATACAGCATGCTCTCAAAATACTCACTTAACCAGGTTGGTAAAAAAAGGCATTTCAAGAAAGCTATGGCGGTCAGGATAGGTTGTATTTTAATGTGCCAAATACAGGGAGGCATACACAACTGTGCAGGGCTCTCGGGAGAGCCCCACACAAGCGTGTGTGCCTGCAGGGCCCTCCTTTCAGCAGGAGGATGCAGCGGCCCACAACATCCTCCTGTTGACAGGAGGGTGTGACACGTAGCTGGCTCCAGGGGTCAGGGCAAGAGGAAAGAGCCCAAGGAGACACATCCAGCCCATGGGCATGGGTTTGCCTATACCTATTATACCTATTATATCTGCTATGCCCTGTTCACACTGAAATTTATTTGTCCTTTTCAATGTGATTATGAAACAACCACTATACAGAAGGTTCCTTTACTTTTCTCTACTATTTTTTGTTGTCCTCTATCTGGATGTCACTTTTTTCTTTTCTCATCCACCTTCAATAACTTCTCCACAGTGATAACCTTCAGTTATGTCACACTAGCTGCATACTTGAAGTGTATCTTTCCACACTTTAGAATCAATGCAGTTTGGTGCTACTTTAACTACCAGGACTTGATGTTTTGGAATTCTGGGAATTATAGTTTTGTGAGACACCAGCACTCTTTGACAGAGTGTGCTGAAGACCTTATAAAACTAAAATCCCCATGATTTCATGTGATTGAATCATGGCAATTAAAATGGTACCAAACTACAGGCATTCTACAGTGGAGATACATCCTAAGAGTGCCCAGTTGAAGAGAGCAATGACTGAGGCCTCTTCTACACTGCCCTATATCCCAGGATCTGATCCCAGATTATCTGCTTTAAACTGGATTATAAGAATCTCCATTGCCAGATAATCTGGGATAAGCAGATAATGTGGAACCAGATCCTTGGATATAGGAACAGGGTAGAAGGGTCTGAGTTGCTGTGTGCTCTAGGCTATTGTTGTAGCCTGGCAAGCATTAGATGAGTTTTCTGAGTGCTCAAAGGGGCTAATGGGTTATAATTTTTGAGAAGTCTGTGGATGATAGCAGGGACCTGGAGGGAGAGGTTTTGGAATCACCTTTCCAGGCAATGAGAGAAAGTGCTATCAGTTCCCATAAAACTAGGCCAGAGTGGCCTTCGGAGGAGAATGGGGGAGATTAAGGTTTTTCCAGGTCCAGTCACCTTGGGATTAGGAGGCAGAATGTAAAACAAAGACAAACCCATTTTTATCAGAGGCTTAGAGATAAGGAGAGAAAAAGCAGGTGTGTGCAAAGTGATGTCATGGGAGGAATTGAGGCCTTTTAAGTGGTTTCTGGGCTCTCAGGCCTTTAGTGGGAACAATGTTGAAAAAGGGGAAATAGTTTCCGGTTTCTGTTCCTAAATTCCTGGTTCATATATTTCAAGATACTTGGTTTGATTCCTGTTTATGACTTCAAGTTCTTGAAGATTTTCATGTCTATGAATATAACTTTTGGACAATACCCTCCTTAAGGAGTCTTTTGCTTGGTGTTAACTCAAGTCTCTGGGGATTGCTTAGTGATGCCTTGGTTCAAAAGCTAATGGACCCTTGAACTCGTTGGGAAATACTTTTTGTACTTTTGCTGCTTCTTTTTTTAACTTCTTCTTTTTCCTCTTATAACTATTCATTAATAAACTTTTACTTATTGAATTATCAGAGCATTGTGTGGTGTTGCGTGAAAAGGTATACCAGGCCTACAATGCAATAGTTATGTTTTAGTATACTTTTTCCCCTATTCCACGAGCACTACTTTTCTGAACGATTGTCAATATGAGAGCCTAATCCTTGGTGGTTCCAGCATCATACAAAATGATGTGCAGGAATCCAGCCTCGCTTGATGTGTCTGTTTTCAGAGATGTTGTTCCTCTGTTCCCATCATTCCCCTATACATGCTCAACTTCTTCCTTAGAAGTCTTGATTCAGCCTATTAAATTGCATGCAGTTTGCATTTTACTGACCCAAAGTGCCAGAACTTTTCCTGTATAGTCAGCATAATTATCCATTAACAATTCGATTTAATTAAAACACCATGCCTTCCAACAATTCACAGATGAGAACCAGGATGTCTGTGACAAAGCAATATCAAAGTTTAGTCAAGTTGGCAAAAGTTATTAAAAACAAAGAATATACCAGCTAGGAGAGATTGCTTTTGCCTGAACCTAGTTGGAAAGGCAAGATTTTACCCCTCTCTTCTCCCTGCTCCTGAATTAATGGCATGCAAACTATTTTTGCTCTTTGAATATGTTTGCAACAATCAATGTCATCTGAGGGGAGGGATGGTGGGAAGAGGAAGAGAAATCTTAAAAACAGCTGAGAAAATGGGATAATAGAGGGTTTGTTGGGATGATCGCTGTCAAATTAAGGCCATTAGAAAGTATGAAATACTGTACTCCTTGGGTATATCAGAAGAATATTGTTTTGAATTTAACATTAAGCAGGTTGCCAAATCAGCAATTACTTATCTGATATGAAATAAAGTTGATTTTATAGGGTTTTTTAATCTGTTGGTGCAATTTTGTTGTTTTTTAATAATTTCCTTTTTTGGTGGTGCCCAGAATAGATTCAGTTGGAACACTAGGAAATTGGTTTCCTTTTTTAATAGTTAAAGAAAGGCTACCAGAAAGGAAGTGTGTGAATAATACATGACAGTCATTTGGGATATTATTGCAGAGCCAAAGAATCAGATTATTTCTGCTAGGTCTACAGGAGGAGGCACTGATGTTTTTCTCCTCTGCAATCTATCACCCCATTGCCTGTTTCTTTGTAAATCACACACTCCATTATCCTTTTGCCCTAGCAACGTGTGATTGCATTTGGTAACACACTAATCATGAAACTCTGGGATTGCCAGAACTGGGATTCATAATAGTTCTTTTTTAAACAATCTTGATGCTATAGGATGCTGAGAAATCTACCCCAAAATCAAGGAATATCTTTATGTAATTCTGAAATTCAACTGTATGATATCAAGAATTTAGAAAAGTTCTGCGAGAACATATTATTATTCTAAGCATGGGATTTATTTACACTGCAAGCAGGAAAACCTAATAATGTAAAAAACAAAGTACATCCTGGAAAGTAAAAGGCAAACTTTCTTACTGTGAATTATCTAAGTACCACTGATACTCCGCTAAAGGTAAGTTACAATGGAACATAAACACTGAATCCCACCTACTTTCATGTGATTATTGTCATGGCAACTGAGCATCAACCAAAAAAGACTATTTGTGCAAGTTTTTTCTATCTTCAGTATATATTTCTGCCTCTAATGAATTCAAGTGGCACTAAACAAGATGTTTCTTGTTGATATTATTTAAAAATCACACTTTTGGGAGGTGTCTTTACAGACAAGATTAATATTGATTCAAGAGGCCCTTTTATGCTGGCTGCAAATGGAATGTTTTCAGCCATCTTTTCTCAATCATTTCTTTCCTATGAACCAATAAAAGAAAGTGCCTTTCTAAACTGAAATTGCATTAGTTTGCATGAATAACTGAATTAAGAATCCTTACTGAATGGTCGTATCAGCTCTCCATCACTTAGCCTTTCATTTCTAAGAACTGAATGCATGTGTGAATTAGATAAGATCAACTAAATGAATGCCCATATAGTCATGCAAATATATTGTGTCATTATAAAATGGTGTAAGTCAGACTTTGGTTTGTGTACAACTACTATCAAGAACTTTATATAAATATAGAACAGATGTCCTGGAGGCTATTCCACGAACAAAAAATTATGAGAGATTTCTGATTATTTAAGACTATATAGTATATGCTATGCTGATTTTCATACCGTTGCTTCATGTAGCCCAATGATGCCTATTTCTGAGGGACTTTCATATCCAGCCTAGAGGGAAAAGTATGACAAAGGAAAGCTCACAAACTTTCACTGAGAGTTTCTAGTAATTACTTTGTTTCCTCAAGGGCCTGCTAAAATCTCTGAGGAGTATGATATAGTGTAGTGGTTCTTTACCACTTCAAATATTTTATCTTGACACTGACCACTAAGACTTAACTCAAGAGTGTTCAAATCTGGAGAGAAGTAAGACACAAGTACGTGCACCCACTCCCGTCACAATATTATATTGGAATTATTCCATACAAAATAACAATAACAATAGTAATAATGACCTAATATTACTTATTAATTAATTAATTGGGCATTTTAAATGAAATTTAGCACCACCCCTTAATTAATTTAAGTGCTAAATTTCACTTACAAAGCCTTGTTATATCAGGATTAATAGTGGCATTAATAGTATTCTTTGTTCTGACTTTCAAGTGCTTTCTATATTTATTTTTAAAATAAGCAAGAGTAGGGAATGATTTTTCATGCAAACATACAATTACAGAAGGTATCAATGCTTTCCAGAACTTTCTTTGATAGTTGTGGAAAATAAATGAGCCCCGAAATTTGGTCTTATACATCCTTGGACTGCAGTTTCAGGGCCACATGGAACCTATGCTGACAATATTTCAAAGGCTGTGAAATAGGTGTTGCGTCCTCCTTAGAGCACTATACAGCAGTGAGACCAAAACAATTGTTAGATTTGGAAATATCTGGTAGATTCAGTTCAATAGGTGATGATGTTACAACTCCAGCTTTTTCATCATTGCTTCAATCTTGTCTTCGGGTAGAAAAATAGCTGGTGCAGCTATGAAGGTGGCCTCTATCAGTAGCAAGAAATGTCACGTGCTTTCTGTCAACACCTGCTACTTCTACATGCACGAGAACGTGCAAGTAAATTATGCTGAGTGCTTTCTTTCAGCCATTCAGCATAATTAATTTCCATGTTTTCACCACATATATCGAATGCATTTTTCTATCAAATAGGTATATCATAAATCATGAATGTTTGAGATATCATAATGAAACTTTGTACAAACAATGTCTATTACTCGCAAAATATTCCTGATCTTTGAGTTCAGGGTATGGTCTTTTCCTTTTCTTTCTTTCTTTCTTTCTTTCTTTCTTTCTTTCTTTCTTTCTTTCTTTCTTTCTCTCTCTCTCTCTCTCTCTCTCTCTCTCTCTCTCTCTCTCTCTCTTTCTTTCTTTCTTTCTTTTTTCCTTTTTTAACTATATAAACACTAACATTTTTTTCAAGGGTTAGAAGCTCATCTGTTAGGACATATTGGTATCTCTGAGATTCTATTAATCAATCAATCAGTTCACAGACAGACAGACATTCACACACATATATACATTAAGTGAGTCCTCTCTTTTTCTTCTTCCATCCTTCCATACACAAACACATATGTTAAGAGAGAGAGAAAGTGAGGATTCAATTACATTTTGTTTTGTTTTTTTGTTGGGGTATTACAACTATTACTGACTAGAGAAAGGACATCATACATTTGTAGTTCTTTTCTCATGGGCTGCCACAACTGTTTCCACTAGTTACATAAGCTAGAAATGAGATGGCCTTGGCTTGGTGTTTGCCGGTGCTGAAAGTGTTGTATGTATAGCACTCTGTTGTTGAAATGAGCATTGGTGTTATACATCTGCATATCAGCTCTGCTCTGGAGTAAGCAGCATACATTGAATTGTCATTTAAACTGGTCTTTGGTAACCAACAAAGCAATCCTATGCATGCCTATTCAGTAGTAAATCTTATTGAGTTCTTTGAGACTTCAATCCAACTTACATTTGTATGGGATTGCAGTCTAAAAATACTCCAGATAATTGTGTTTTACATTTACAAATGATTGTAACTGCTTCTTGCTCATTTGCTGGGCCATTGTTAGTTTCACCCTCCCTGTAAGGCACAGTGCTAGCTACAGATAAAACTGGTGAAAAAATCCATCTTCTTTCTTCATTAGATTTACTGCACAAGAAAGAGAACTGTAACCTAATTGTGGGAAGGACCATTTTGATTTAAAATTGAAGCTGTAGTTGCAGAATGACACAACTTTCATCCAGTAAAGTTTGCATCCATATTGTGCTGTCATAAAATTGACTTCCTATATATTTGAGTGATGGTCTTAGCCTGAATTATATAACAATCATGCAAATCGGTGTGCACAATAAGTTCATATTGTGTTGAGAATGGCTGTTTTGATGATATACAACCGAGGGGCAAATATATTTAAATTGCCCATAATAAAAGACAAAATAGACGGCATGTCAAATCCTGAAATTCTCACTTAACAGGATCAGCAAATGAGAGAACAGGGGGAAAGACATAATAACTGATTCCATGGTGCTTGGGAAGGATATTTTTGTGTGTGTCCACAAACAGTAATGAATACATTACATATTCAAATTATAATGTGTGAATATAGGGCATTGCTACAGTTGTGTCACAGAACAGTAGAAAACCTTGGTGGCTCAAAGGCAGAGCAGATTTGGCTCACACAGCTCACATAACAGTGGCACCACATAAATTAAACTCTAGGTTGAAAATCCCTTTTCTAAAATGCTTGAGACAATAAGTATTTTGGATTTTTTCTGATTTTGGAATATCTGTATTTATATATACATACTTAATTAGATGTTTTGGAGTTGGGACTGAAGTCTAAACAGAAAATTCATTTATGTTTCCTATACACATTATTCACACAGCCCAAAGGCTATTTAATACAATACTTTTCATAATTTTGTGAATGAAACAAAGTTTGCATAGACTAAACCACCAGAAAGCAAAGGTGTCACTATCTCAACCATCCATGGGACTATTTTGGATTTTTGAGTAGTTTGGATTTTCGAATTCCAGACATGAAATACAGGCAGTCCTCAGGTTACAAACAAGATGGGTTCTGTAGATTTGCTTTTAAGGTTGGAACAAGTATATTTTAAGTATAACTCCATATATATATATATATATATATATATATATATATATATATATATATATATAGTTTTAAATAGCATAAGGAAGGGTTAACACCCCCGTAACATTAGTTTTGCTGTCTGTGCCCCCCCCCTCCCCATTCAGAAGCTTTCACCTCACCTTCTGTCCCTGTAACAACTGGATCTTGAAAATGTTGGGTTGTCGTGGAAACAAGAAATAGTGATAAAGCTTCAGTAGAGACACTTTTTCCCACGATTACTTTTCCAGGAGTGAATTTCCCTTCCAGGAATAGATTTCCTCTCATTTGTCTCACCCTGTTTGTAACATATGTAAGTTAGATGTTTGTAATTTGAGGACTTCCAAGTGTTCAACCTGCAATAAAAATTAGGCAAAGATTAACATCTATCCCTGTTGTAAGTTATTGTTAATAAAAGTCTGTTCAATTGTAAGTTAAAATGTCCAAACTATGATTTGTGGGTATATTGCATTGGAATAATGAACGATCCCCACATGGTTCTCTGGATCTATGTCTCTCTTGGTAGTTGCTCAGGTTCGTGGTAACTACCATGTCAGTAAGATAGTGTCTGCACTCTATGTTTCTGTTCAAATTTTAAAGATGCTGTCTAGAAGGCTGAACCTGTTTTAAAGATAGGATTCAGAACCTTGGATAGTTCCTTTAAAGTAAAAGCGTGGATCACATTCACCACCCCACTGACATTCACCACCCCACTGACCAGCTGCCAGTAATATAGCTATAGGCTATATGTTGAATAATTTATATGCTACTAGCTGTGCCCGGCCACGCATTGCTGTAGCAAAGTATGGTGGTATGGGAAATAAAGTATTGAGGAATTGGTGGTAGGTAAGGTAAAGGGTAAAGGTTTTCCCCTGACATTAAGTCCAGTCGTGTCTGACTCTGGGGGTTGGTGCTCATTTCCATTTCTAAGCCAAAGAGCCGGCGTTGTCCATAGACGCCTCCAAGGTCATGTGGCCGGCATGACTGCATGGAGCGCCGTTACCTTCCTGCCAGAGCAGTACCTATTGATCTACTCACATTTGCATGTTTTCGAACTTCTGGGTTGACAGAAGCTGGGGCTAACAGTGGGGGCTCTCTCCGCTCCCCCAATTCAAACCTGCGGCCTTTTGGTCCAAAAGTTCAGCAGTTCAGCGCTTTAACATGCTGCGCCATCAGGGGATATTATTTCCTAAAGGTTGTGAATATACAATATTTCTGATTTTTTGTCTATTGGAGGTAAGTATGAATGCTGCAATTAGGGAACATGATTAGCATGTAATGGCCTTGCAGCTTTAAAGCCTGGCTGTTTCCTCCCTGAGTGAATTTTTTGTTGGGAGGTGTTAGCTGGCCCGGATTGTTTCCTGTGTGGAATTCCCCTATTTTCAGAGTGTTGTTCTTTATTTAGTGTTCTGATTTTAGAGATTGTATTGTTCTATTATAGCACAGTAATTTTTATATATTCTGATTTTAGTATTTTTGAATACTTGGAGCCACATTTTCACAGTTCACAGCAACACAATAATAATAATAATAATAATAATAATAATAATAATAATAATAATAATAATGATAGTAATAATAATGACTTTGGTAATAGACACTGCTTCACTCCCTTCTCAGCTTCCTTTCTGGAAGAAACCTTTCTTGGGAGGTGTTAGCTGGCCCTGATTGTTTCCTTTGTGGAATTCCCAATTTCCCTGCTTTCAGAGTGTTTTTCTTTATTTACTGTCCTGGTTTTAGAGATTATATTGCTCTGTATTATTCTATCACAGTAATTATTTCATATTACAGTAGAATCTCACTTATCCAACATTCATTTATCCAATGTTCTGGATTATCCAACGCAGTCTGCCTTTTAGTAGTCAATGTTTTTGTAGTCAGTGTTTTAAATTCATTGTGATATTTTGGTGGTAAATTTGCAAATACAGTAATTACTACATAGCATTACTGCGCATGGAACTACTTTTTCTGTCAAATTTGTTGTATAACATGATGTTTTGGTGCTTAAATTGTATAATGTTGACCTAATTTGATGCTTAATCAGCTTTTCCTGAATCCCTTCTTATTATCCAACATATTCACTTATCCAACGTTCTGCCGGCCTGTTTATGTTGGATAAGTGAGAATCTACTTATATTGATAATGTTATATTATCTGCTTAGAACTGGATTATATGAGGCCCCTTCTTCACAGCTGTATAAAATGCACACTGAAGTGGATTATATGGCAGTGTGGAGTCAAGATAATCCAGTTCCAAGCAGATAATATAAGATTCTAAATGGGTTATCTAGCTGTGTGGAAGGGCCTTGAGTCTACACTGCCATATAATCCAGTGCAAATTAGATAATCTGTTTAAGAGGCCTAAGTGAAGCCTAACTCTGCCTGTTACCTGGGCTGAGTGCATTGCTAGGAGACCAAGTGGGCGGAGCTTAGCCTTCTAACTGACAGAAATTGGATAAAAACAATTATTCCTCTCCCTCTAATTAGGACTTTTTCTTTTATTTTTGTTGTATCAACCTAGAGCCGTGGATGATGGGTTGTGTTGTCAAATTTCGAGGTTTGGGGGCCTGTAGTTTTGTTGTTTTGTCCGCTGCCCTGATGCCATCACTCTTTTATATATATAGATATACACTTTTATAAATGCAGCTGGGTGAAAACCTGATGTGGTAGAGGCAAGAATGATGCGGTAGAGGCAAGAATGCTTCTTGGCAGGGGGTTGGACTGGATGGCCCATGAGGTCTCTTCCAACTCTATTATTCTATGATTCTATGAAATATGTAAGAAGAAGTTGAAGCATTGACCTAGATAATCCCTCCCTCCACAAAAAAGTTTTCTCCTAATCTTGCTTGGACAGTGTTACACATAGACATAATGTCTAACTGACTCTAATTCTCCTTCTTAAAAATTAAAGCCTAAATTAGTTTTAGCAATGGTTGGTGAGGTCCTGGGAGAGAGCCTTCTCAACAGCTATTCTTAGGCTATGGAAGCCTTTGCCCATTAATCCCCATAAGGCAAAAATGTCTTATTTACACAGGTTAAAATAATGCAATGGGTGTGCTGTTTCTTAATGTATAAGAGGTCTTCATACATTAGGCCCTTGATATCAGCTAGGACTTGGTTCTAAGACCCCACACACAACTACCAAAATCCATGGATGTTCACGTTTTTTTTTACATACAATGGCACAATAAAATGTTGTTCCTTATATAAAATGGAAAAAGCAAAGATTAGGTTTTTTAAAAAACTTTTTTTAAAAAAAGTTTTAAAACCATGAATGGTGATATCCATGGATGCAGAATCCGTGCATATGGTGGAATGCCTGTTTGCTTTGAACTGTTTTAAAGTAATGCCTTTAAGTGGGTTGTATTTAATGCTTTTCTAATGTTTATATTATATTCTGCTTTAGCTATATTGTTTTAATGTATGAAGAAAGCCACTTTGGTTCCCAAGAGGGAACCAAGAGGGAACCAGGGTATAAATTAAATAAATAATGGATCAATAAATCAATAAACATGTCAGCCTCCATGCTACTTCAGTAGCAGCACTTCAATATAAAACCCTGACATAATGCATTTATTCCACAGAAGGGGCTTTTCCAAGGTAAGACAGCTGCTGGCAACTGAAACCTCAACAAAAGAATCTCACAGAAAAAAACTAGGTAGAGATATGCCTGAAATGGTTTTGTTTGCCCTCTTTTTAATAACCAATAGGCATTAAATATGTATGGCAATGTGGTTTTATTCATTCTGCATACCATCTGTCCAGGTGTGAGATGTGAAGCAGACACTTAAAGCAAGAGGAAAGAGGGAAGAGTGTTATGATTGTTGCAGCAAATTGGAAGTTAATGAGGCAGGAATTGACAACATATTGCTCTGACTGATTGCTTTGCCAGTAATTTTGCTACAAACATCTATAGTACTATACCTTCAGAAACTTCACTCTGACAATTACAGTCTTTGTGCAACAGCCTTTTTTCTCTGTGGGAGAGACTGCCTGCAAATTTCTCTTCTAATAAACTATTGCTTGCTAATGCTGTTCTGATCATCATATCAAACACAATGACATTTCCCCCACAGTTATAGCTGACACTTCTTGGAAGATCAATCTAGGTCCATGCTTCCATTTAGGAACCTACATATATTATTTCTTGCATGTTAGAATTGTAGCTAAATTGTACTAAGTACTTTGAACCTTTTTCTTCCATATTTCAATGCTTTAATGGCCACTGACCTCAGCTGACAACATGGAACAATGCAGTTAAAGTTGAAATATTTTATTTCAATAAGATTTTGGCCTACTTTGCACATTATTCATTTTTAACAGAGACATGTTACTAGTAAATACCCACTACTTGTCTTTTCTAATGTATGTTTTTTTAAAAATTCATGCTCTTGGAAAGCACATACTCAAGATACGTATTTGGCCACTGGCTCCCCCATACTAGGTTTCTGTCTTGTGTCCAACTTTGTAAAAAAAAAATCACATTTGCCACTGGAAAATCTGTGATATATCTTCCAATGTTGTTTTTTTTAAAAAAAAAGTTAAGTACAAGTTCAGGGAAAGTACAGATTTGATTGCACTAGCACAGTCAGAGGAGGAAACTCCCATGTGTGTGTTTTTGCTGCTGTTGTTTTTCTCCCATGGATGAGAAAGTGTTTCCCATTAATGACCACAAGAAAATAGATGATAAGCCTTACAACACCATTCATATTTTGCCTGGATGTATGTAGCTGTATCATACTTAACATAATAGTCCCTGACTCATTGGAACAAGTTTAAGATTAAATTCATTGTGAATTATGTTGCCTTGATTAGACATGCTATACATGAACTATTGTCGCTGGAATTAGGTTTTTTCCCTCCCACCTAAGAAGTGTTGTGTACTATGCATATGAACCATCATAAATTTTCATTTGTATGTATGAGTTTGGTATTTTAAAAAGCACCCTTTTGGGGGTGCTTCTTAAAACTTATTTCAGAGTATTGGCCCCTCTTCTTTCTTAAGCTTTGACATAATAATTTGATCACAGTTTTAAACAAAGATCTGAATTTATAACTCACATGTCCTCTACAGTATCTACTACAATGTCTACAATGTCCTCTACAGTATCTACTACAATTGTTGTGTGTTTTCCGGGCTGTATGGCCATGTTCAAAAAGTATTCTCTCCTGATGTTTTGCCCACATCTATGGCAGGCATCCTCAGAGGTTGTGAGGTATATATGTGGGTGAAATATCAGGAGAGAATACTTCCGGAACATGGCCATACAGCCCGGAAAACACACAACAACCCTGTGATTCCTGCTATGAAAGCCTTCGACATACTAGAGATTGTCCAACTATCTCCCTAAACCAACACATCCTATTATAAAATATGTTTACATTGTACAAATGTAGATACACTTATTAGATAGCGTAATTCTCAACAATCATTTGGGAAATGCAAGGGGACAAGAAAGTCACCTATTTTCACCTTGACTTTTTCGAATGCTTCTGTCAAGGAATATTATTGAATCCATCTACTATAAAAAAGATGTTTGCCTATTTGGTGAAACCAAAACCATAATTGCCCAAAGGGCTAAAGTTTCTAGTACCAGATAATTTGCCAGATAATAGCTATCCCATCACCAGCCTAAAAGGGCGCCTTGATTCTATGTTCCTGCATGGCAGGGGGTTGGGTCTTGTAGTTCTTCCAACACAAAGATTCTATTATTTTAAACAGGCTGAAGATGGAAGGAGCGATCTAATGGATAGGACTGTATGGGGGCCCTCCACACAGTCATATAACCCAGAATATCAAGGCAGAAAATACCGCAATATCTGCTTTGAACTGGGTTATCTGAGTCCACACTGCCATATATTCCAGTTCAAAGCAGAAAATATGGAATGTTATTCAGCTGTGTGGAAGGGGCCTGGCTCTCGCGACTCCAAGTGTAGGGCAGTCAACATGGAATGAACAGACCTCTCTCTCAATGGAAGTTGCAGTGTTTCACCCTAACAATGAGCATGCCCCCCCCACCGTGTCTTAAAGGGTCCTAAAGCCCCCCTCCCCTTTCCCCCTCTTCAGAGGAGGGCCCTCCCTTCCCAGCCTCAGCTGCCTGGGCCTCTGTCTCTGCCCCCTGCCTGTACTCTCAGGCAACAAATATCATATCTACAATTACTGTGGTGTAATAATACAGAACAATATAATCTCTAAAATCAGGACATTCAATAAAGAAAACACTCTGAAAATGGGAATTCCAGAAAGGAAACCACCAGGGCCACCTAACACCTCCTAACAAAGGATTCCCCCAGGCAGGAAGCAACAATATAATCTCTAAAATCAGGACATTAAATAAAGAACAACAGTTTGAAAATGGGAATTCCAGAAAGGAAAAAACCAGGGCCAGCTAACACCTCCCAACAAAGGATTCCCCCAGGCAGGAAGCAACCAGGCTTCCAAACAGCAAGGCTATTCAGTGCTGTTCAACCTAACCAAGCAACATTTCCCCTTCATAGTACACCCTCAGGGTTTCAAGCCATGAGGCTACTCCGTCTCATTCACCCTGCCCAAGAAAGGATGCCCCTATGTAGAAAGCAGTCAGTCTTTGAAACAGCGAGGCTATTCAGTACAATTCAAATTGGCTAAAAAACCATTTCCCTACAACGCAAGTACCCAGCCTTCCAAGCAGCAAACCTATTCCATTGTATTCCACCTCACCAAACAAGGATTCATGTAAGGAGAAAACACCCAAACTTTAAGGCTGCAAGGCTATTCACTGCTATTCCACCTGGTCAACAAATGATTCCCATCAGCCACAGCAACGCGTGGCCGGGCACAGCTAGTCCCTTATAAGAGATATAAATATACTGTATACATAAATTGTAATAATGACTTATATGAGGACATGACATATCTCATGAGAACATTTCATTTACTGTTTTTAAAATATATGATTTGTAACATAAATTTCCAAGATGTTTGTCACTTCTTGTTATGTTTGTGCAACACGCCTACACACTGGAGCCAACACTGGAGCTTCAATTAAAACTGCATGTGTATATCAAATTAAGAACTATTCCAATCCTTGCAAAATTGGCTGTTTCCCACTAGTTCTTTAATAAGGAAGATGGAATAATGTAGAGTGCATAGAGTGTATGACTTGCCAGATATCTTTCTTGTGCATAGTGTTTACTGTTTGTCAAAACTCCATTATCTGATGATTAATTAATTCCAATGAACAAAGCTGGTTTGTATAACTACCCATACACTGTTTTTGAAACAAAACACAACACTGAAATGTTAGGAGTTTTCCCCTCTTTGACAGACATAAATGGAAAAAGAGCATACGCTTTAGAATATCACATCTCTATCTTGTAGAACCAAGCTAAAGGTGTTAGTGTGTAAAGTTGTCATTTTATGCACACATGAGGCAGGATTTCTATGAGTATTAAATATCCTACAGTGATCCTTCAGATTCATGAAAAAACAAAACAGGTATGGAATATTACCTATCTAAAATGATACAGTAATCAGCAAAATATGGAGTAATGAATTTTCAGGATGATGCTCAAATTAAGTAATGCAATCCTTGTTTAATAAGAATCCTACATTTCAGAGATTGTATATTTGAAGTGGAAAATTTATCCTGGACCTAGCTAAATGGATATGTAGACCATAAATCCATCCCAATGTGGATGGAAAAAAGTAAAAACTGTTTGAGCCAAAACTGGAAAAAAAAGAATGCTGGAAAATGAGAAAGATATAACTGGATCACTTAAGCAGAGTAATCAGACTGACAATTTAAAAGCTGAACCATCACCACTTCCCAATCAGATTAGCAAGGAAAAGAAATAACTGAGGGTGCATCTACACCCTCAACTACAGAAATAATGGACATTGGCACTACTTTAACTACCATGGCTTAATTCCATTTGTTGGCCATGATTTTTATAGTTGACAATTATATGTATAAGGACTTTAATAAGATGTGATGAATTCTTGGCAAATGTGTATAGGAGTCAAATATTAATCTGCCTCTCTTGCACCGGGGTCTGACTCTGCAAAATTTCACACTTCACAACTCACTTAAGCAGGAGTCCTTTCATTAGGCCAGTCTTTACCCTGATGATAAACTAATTTCCTTGGAATTGTGTTGAACTCCAATCAATGTGGCTTACACTGAATTAAATAGAGTTATTCTGTAAGTCACATACTTTAGCTTAATTATAGCTGTAGTTGGATAAGAACGTGGCCAGCTAGGGCAAATGCAGACATTCCTGCTGAAACATGGCTGTGACTAGATAATAGTTCTCTCTAGTGGAATCTCTAATACAGCTGAAGAAATGTGACTGCAAGCAGTTTGCCACAAAATTAGCCGAATCATATGATCAATACTCATAGATTGACAACATGGATATGATTAGCTGACCTATGTAAGTAGCAAATTCCAAAGGTCCTGGAGTTATGTTGATCATATGAATATTAACTAACTATGAAAGCATAGACAGCATTTATGCCAGGCCTACAACCTCAATCCCATACTGGAGGCGGAGGCGGATATAAATAAAATACAGTAGTCTCACTTATCCAAGCGAAACAGGCTGGCAGAAACTTGGATAAACGAATATTTTAGATAATAAGGGGGGATTAAGGAAAAGCCTATTGAACATCAAATTGGGTTATGATTTTACAAATTAAGCACCAAAACTTCATGTTATACAACAAATTTGACAGAAAAAGTAGTTCAATATGTAGTTAGGTTGTAATTACTGTATTTACGAATTTAGCACCAAAATATCATGATATATTGAAAACATTGACTACAAAAATGCCTTGGATAATCCAGAACCTTAGATAAGCGAGTCTTGGATAAGTGAGACTCTACTACACAATAAATCACCAAGATGGCAGATGATACTCTTTCGAGAAAGGGATTTTTAATTTTATTTTTAATATACTATTGAATTAAATTACCCACCTCCTTTCAACGTAAGCATTGTCATACCAATTAATGAAACCTTTTTTAAAAACCCACAACAGAATCATAAAATGTCAAAGATCACACTCACATTAGGGCAAAAAATTACAGCATGTACCTGGACGTGCATGGCAAATGTAGTTGTGAAGGAGGCTATGTGTTTGATGATCTCCATTTATAAAGAATGGTGCCCTGTGTTTGTTGTTGCCCCACCAACCTTTAAGTCATTTTGCCTTCCAGTAAGCTGGGGAGCAACCCATTTATAGAATTGCCCTTGGGACTCAGGCGATTCATCCAGGAGGAAGCTGAAGCAATAGTCAAGGAGTGACACCCGGCTTCAGCTGATCCTGCATCAAGTTGTTTCCCAGTCTTACTCCTTTCCAGGTTCAATGCAACTTAAATGTGTTATATGTCAAATAAGATGGTCCTTATTTATGCCAGCTTTCTGTGTCTTGCCTTAATATTCCATGCTTGTTCATGTGTTTTAAAATACCTTCATTAACGAAATAGTAAATGTGACCATACAAATGATAAAACACTGGTGAAGGGATTGCCAAACCAGACCGTTATCCTAAAAGTTTAGAAGCTTGGAAAATAGTCATTTAGATAAGCAGAAAAGTAGGCATCAGATGAGAATATAAGATGGGCCAACAAAGAAGTTTGTTTGCCACCCATCTCACCTGTAGAGCAGAGAACCTGGAGAAGGAGAAGCACAAATGGCATGGGAGCAAACCTTCCTATTCCATCAGTATATATCTTAAAGGACGAGCACCTTCAACCCATTTTGTTTAGAAATGGGCTCAAAGCTAGAGCATCTTATAATATGCATTGCAATAACAGAAACCATACTTTAAGATAAAAAAAACTTTTGAGAATTAAAACAAGAGAACTGTAACATGGCTCAGACATGTTTCAGCTGGAGTCAAATTTTAGTTTGTCTGGCAATGAACAGTAAAGTGACTGTGTTCATGATTTATTTCAGATGTGGTGTTAATAGCAGTTCATTTTGATGACCTGGATTTACCAGTGTGAGTTCAGAAAGACACAATAATCTTTTGGGTAATATCTCCCAGCACAAATTTGGTGCTAGCTATGTACAAACTACCTCCTTTGAATAAATTAGCTCATACTAAGGCCATGATTTCATTCTCCTTTGCTTTCACTTCAGCAGAGACAATCAAACATTGTCTTGTTAATTCCCTCCTTGAAACCTCCAACAGTGCTAAGAGCAACATGCAGTTCCTTGTGCTTTGTTGGTTGCTTGTATTTTTATTTCCTTGCAAATGAGAGGATGATTGATAGTTATCTATCACGTAATGCAAAGTAATCATCAACATAGCCACTCACCAATTTTAATTTAAGCAGGTATTGATATGTATGAAAATAATATGGTATAAAGATAGTAGTCTGTCATCCAAGCATAAAGAGTTTGTTAGTTTTGTGATTCTATACAGGAAAACCCTGAATCATTTTGCATTCTGCCTTTCCACATAGTTTAGCTGAGATCAGTCATATTGTTTTTAAAGAAGATTATATGTATCAGTGTCAATGTTAAAATTTATTCTAAATTATCAAACAGACTGAAATCTTTGGATGGAATTCACAGCATATAGAAATGCTCATTTTCTTTTAATTAAAATACTATTTGTAATAAGGCAGCCAACAAAACCATAGATGAAATTAAACTAAACAATGTGTATTAAATAAACTATTTATTATGCTATTAATCAGCATATGCAAGCATTTTGTAGACAGTAGCAAAGTTTCTGCAAATCTGCATTTTATTTCATGAAGTGTATTCCATATACTGTACTTTTGTTTCCTATAGTTCCATTCTTGAAAGATATGTACTGCGTTCTTCCGCTACAGATTCATACAAAATCCTCAAGATATGGCTCTTGTCTTTTAGCAGGTTCAAATATCCAACTAAGCACTTCAGTCTAGCATTCTAAATGTAGGAGAGGGGCTGATAAGATTACATGTCATGGTCTTTTCAAAATATACAAGTTATGGTTGACTAACACTCAGAATTTCACTGATAATCTTCTCTACTGGGCTTAGAGGACAGAGAGGGAAAAGACAGGTGGGATGAATTTCTGGGAGATTAGAAAATGTCTGTGTATTAAAACACTATTTTAGCACTATTTGTGAAAATGGGGATGGAAAAAGCAGCTCCAATCTGGTTGGCATACTTTTTCTAGTATTCACTTGTATGTCCAACCCATCTCATTCCTTTGTGGATTTATTCAGGGGGGAAATGGCCATCAATTTATTTGGGAGGGAAATAATATTCAACCTAATTCATTTTCATATAGTATCATTGGGAAGGACCCACATATGTTGTCTCTTCCAATAGAAACTGCCGTATTTGTTGCAACCCAATTGCAATTATTTTCTAATTGTTTCTTGTATCTAGTTTCTGGAGAAAAGAGCCCTCTGACCACGTCATAATGAATTTTGGTGAAACTCCCAAAAGCAACTAAGCAGACCACATCTGAGCTACATATTACTCTGGAAGATGTGAATCTAATTGTTGTTGTTTATTCGTTCAGTCACTTCCAACTCTTTGTTACCTCTCGGACCAGCCCATGCCAAAGCTCCTTGTTGGTCTTCGCCACCCACAGCTCCTTCAAAGTCAAGCCAGTCACTTCAAGGATACCATCCATCCATCTTGCCTGTTGTTCTGTGGTTTGTTTTAACTGTTGCTACTTGGTCGTTATACAGATTCCTCAAGAAACAGACAAGGTGACTTGGTATCCCCATACTGCCAATAACTTGCCACAATTTATTATGATCCACAGAGTCAAAGGCTTTAGATTAGTTAATAAAACAGAAATAGATGTTTTTCTGAAATTCCCTAGCTTCCTCCATTATCCAGCGGATGTTGGCAATTTGGTTTCTCGTTTCTTTTCTAAACCCAGCTTGGACATCTGGCAACTCTCTCTCCATGTATTGCTGGAGTCTACCTTGCAGGATTTTGAGCATTACCTTACTGGCATGTGAAATAAGTGCCACTGTATGAACGTTTGTACATTCTTTAGCATTTCCCTTTTTTGGTATAGGGATATAAGTTGATCTTTTCCAATCTGATGTCCATTCTTGTTTTATCTATATTTGCTGACATATGGCATGCATCACCTTGACAACATCATCTTTCAAGACTTTAAATGGTTCAGATGGGATCCCGTCATCTCCTGCTGCCTTGTTATTAGCAATGCTTCTTAAGGCCCGCTCAACCTCACTCCTTAGGATATCTGGTTCTGATTCACTCACCATCAGCTTCAGTGAATCCAATGGGCAGCCCCAAATTCTTAACACCAGTTGTTATTAATATATATACCTCTCTTTTATCTACTGTCCTGCAGAGTTTTTCCAGTCTGTCTTATGGGTCTGCTTCTGTGTTTAAATAAATACTTTAAATGCTGCAGCAATAAGCATTTTAAGGTTAACTCCTTCATATCTTAAAGATCTAGGATGCAGTTATATTCTTATCCTATATAGAAAGTAAACACAAGTGATGACATGGATCAGGACAACAGTGGGTCCATTCACACTACACAATATATTGCTATGGTTCCATATTAATTATCTTTGCCATTTCCAACTGTTATAGGTCTTCTGGGGAAGGGGAAAAACAACCCCCTACTCTTCACCCACAGATCAGGAGGTTCACACTTTCATTGTATTAAAGGCTAAAACCCAGAGGGAAAGCTGCCCACTATGTATTTTGGCATAATATGTAGTTCGACTCGTAGAGCCCCAAAACAGGAGTCATGATAAAGACATTCTCTTCGAGGGGAAAATAAGCACCTTAGTTTTATGAATAATTGAAGCAAAAGACATTTAATGTTCTTGTGCTCATACTAACAGCATGTAATAATTGCCGTTGCCAGCAGTGAAATTAGATTGCACACTACAGAGGCCAAGAGTTAGCTATTTTAGAAAGATCAGGAGTTCATTAAAAGTGGCACTGAATTTATTTTGCCCAATTAATTATTTTCAAAGAGAGTTGATTAGCCCAATTTTGCAATCATATTTTGGTTCTGGAATGAGGGATTTTATTTAGTTTTTGCACTTTACTTGAAATCTTCAAATGCTATTAATTGTGAAATTGTATTTTTTTAACTATTGGCAGCCCTTCTTCATTTTAGCCCTAACCCAACTCTGCTCTAAAGGACCCCACAAAACCTGGAGCAGATTTTGTGGTGGGGGAACTTTTTTCAGGAAACTAGAACATCAACTTGAATGTTAACACTTGAAAAATTATAGCATTACCTTTCCCATATTACTACTGAGCATAAAAAGGACAAATAATGTAGTGTCTGGTAACATCACATAGTTTCTATTTGAATTTAGTTTGTTTACTTTGGATTTTCCTTCTAGTGGCATTTTAAAATAATATTTTAAAAATATTTTAGAACATTTTCTTTTTTATTGTATATGTTTTTAAAAAAGAATTAATACAAGTAACAATGATAATACTAGACCTATATTTATATCCCGCTTTTCTCCCTAAGCGGGACCCAAAGCAGCAATATACAGTATTGTTCAGTCTTTCCCCTTCTGCTATCGACAATTAAGGGTTACTAGAAGTGTCTGGTAATAGTTAAATAACATGATTTGTACAAGTAATTTTTCAAGCTTTTCATGGAATTGCTAAATATCATTCTTTTTTCTGTTGATCATTCTTTTTCCTGTTGATCATAGGTGCAAGGACAAGCATAAGATGTGTATGGTCTTTATTTGATGGCAGCTATTCCGCATATGAATCAGGCCTAGTTACACATATTTTTCAAAGAGAAAAATTAGAATCGAGTTTGAAGGAGATAAGTTGGAAGGAATTCCCAGAATGGATGGCATATGGGGATCTTGGAAAAATGCCCTGTTTGTACTTCTATGTGCTTAAAGTGATTAAGAGTCCATGAAAAACTTGCATATTTACTGCCCACATTAACAAATATTGCTTATTATCTTCAATGGGCAAAGGGCACACTTCTCTTGTTTTTGGCAACAGTGTTTCAAACATTTGCATGAGTTATTCCACAGAGGCATTAAGGATTACTCTTGAGAATGTGTACTTTGCCAAGCGTAATTTAAGTATGCCAAGCATTCTTAAACTATAGGTTGATTGTGGATTTAGAGTTTTGACTGGGACATTCTTGCAAGCAATACCATAATACGATATTTGCAGAATGATAGAAGGAATGTAGAGTGCAGTCTTAGGTGGAAAACTGTAATGAGAAAATAATTTGAGTTATAAAAATACTGTTTTCAAAGCTAGCTCCAAGAAATTATGATTGATGGCAGAAGCTGCTTTTGAGAGGAATTAAGTAGAATATCTTTACTGTAAGAACAGTTCAAAAAATAGGTAGCTTCAAGGCCAAGTCTCTAAGCAGAGGTTGAATGTGGATCTTTCAAGAGTGCTGTAGTTGTGCTTTCCTTTACAGCAGGAGGTTGGGCTAGATTCAGGTCATTGTGCCTTTTCCAACTTTAAGGGCCCATCTACAGTGACAATAATCATATTAGCCTGGGGCATCATTTAGATGCCCCAGGCTAATGCGGGATAATCCAAGGTAAACCATTTAATCTGGTTTAAACCTGTGTTTAAAAAAAATCTGCAAACATCCAGATCTTCCTTGAAGATCTGAGTTGTTGCAGGTATGGGGGCTGTTGGGACTGCCTCCTGGGATTGCCATTTGATCCCAAGAGGAAGTCCCCAAAGCCATCCAACCTCCCCAAGCTAAGGCAGCCAGAGAAGTGGGATGGTAGTGCCATCCTCCCCTTTCTGTGCCCTGTTTTGCACCCAAAACAAAAGTAAAGCATGCTTACTGTTGGTTCCCTATGATTTCCCTTTGGGGCAGCCAGTGAAAATTACTTTATTCCATCAAATCTATACATCTGAGATTATAGAATGATCTAAAGTTAAGACTCGTATGGCACTCCAGAACATGTTGCCCTAACATGTGCCCTAATAGCCTGTAAAACGATGAATAGTCCTGAGAGTTGGAATCCATCATCATCTGGAGTGCCATGATTCCCATTCTCTGTGTCAATCAAATGGTTAGAGCTGACCTACTGAATCAGGATTTACATAAATGCTATTTTAGCAGTTGATTTATAACCTTATCACACAGGGGAGCCCCCACCCCCACCCCCACCCCCATGCCATTTTTCCAGCAAGTGTGGCAAAACAGCAGGCGTGAGGGGTGACTCTGTTGCCCCATGCTCATCTCTGGCATGCTGACTCTTTCCCCATCATATGGGGGAAGGGTTACCCACATCAGGCAAAGTGTACTGACTCCAATGGGAAGGCTCCCATGTCCAGAGGGAAGTATTCAAGGTCACATCTACCTCAGTTAGGGGTGGAGCCTCCGCTAGAAGTCACATGACATCAAGTGATGGCAGGAGTAGTACTCTGTCCCTGAAGCAGTCTGGAAGCATCTGAGGGCACCTCAACAGTATGATGAGGTCCTTTGTGGTTGTATTCCAATTAACGATTGCATTAAGCTAATTTATTTTTTTATTTGCATAATTTTGTACTTAATGATTTCCATGGTTTTTAATGCTGGGCAAAATGCTATTCACATTTCTTGCTGGCAAAAGGTAGAGTTTGACTCTCCTAGAAGACTGCAGGAGGCATTCATCTTTTAAATACGTTGAGCCATCTCAAGCACTGTTTGACGTTTCAAGAAATACTGATTTTTCAAAACTATCATTAACTTTCAGGCACTTTCTTGACTTTGCTCCCTATTTGGAACTGTTTTTGGTGCTCTGTTTGGCCCTCCAAACAATGGTTGAAAACTGGACAAAGTTGCCCAACTTTGCACTGGACAAAGTTGCCCACTCCTTTTAAAATATGGTCTGCTGGGAATTGAATCCATTGCAGAAAGGGAAAACATAATTAATTTGATTGATTTAACTTATGCAAAATTTTATAATGTAGTGTATCCTTGTTTCCCATTTTTAGTGAGCTGGAATTTTCATTCATCCACTTGGGCCTTTAAAATAGTCACTACTGAGATTATTGTTATCTATATATATAATAAAAGTGAAATCGGAGTATGTATCAGCGTTTTGATTGGCCTGGCGGAATATGTGCTCGCGTTTTGATTGGCCGCCACTATCCCAGGCCACTGAGACCAACAGGAATGACGGATCTGCACCAAACTTGGCACACTTCATCCCCACGATGCACTTTATGACCTGCTGCCATTTGGGGGAGGATGGACCACAGATGATGGGATTTGCAGTACTTTCAAACACTTTAACTCCCACAGACTACTGCAATGCCCACCAATGATAGAAATGGACCAAACTTGGCACACAGAACTCCTGTCGACCCCTTTACATCCTGATGTATATTGGGGCAGGATGGACCAAGGATGATGGAATTTGCAGTACCTTCCCTCACTTCTTGAGACCACAGCAACTGCCACAAATCACACAACTGAACCCAACCAGGCACACATATCCCAAATGACACACTTCACATGCTGCAGCAGTTTGACGGAGGGTGGACCAAGGATTATGGGATTTGCAGTACATTCATCCAATTCACCTCCCACAAACCACTGTGATGCCCATGAATGACAAAACTGTATCAAACTTGACACGCAGGTGCAGGGTAGCCCACTTTACATCCTGGTGCAGTTTGGGGGAGGAGGGACCGTGGATGATGGGACTTGCACTATCTTCACTCACTTCCTGGGACTACTGTGACCCCCACCAATGACTGATCAAGACCAAACTTGGCACATACAGCCACCATGGCCCGCTCTACATCTTGGTGAGGTTTGAAAGAGCTTGGACCTTGGATGATGGGACGTGCAGTATGTTCACTCACTTCCCGAGACCACTGTCACCCCCATCAATGTCTCATCAAGACCAAACTTGACACAGACAACACCCAGGACTCACTCTACACCCAGGTGCAGTTTGGAGGATGATGGACCATGGACGATGGGACTTCCAATACCTTCACTCACTTCCTGAGAGCACCGCGACCCACACAAATGACTGATCAAGACCAAACATGGTACATGGAGCCCCCATGACCTACTCTACATACTGGCTGTGTTTGGAGAGGGATGGACACTGGACGTTGGGACTTCCATATGGGAGATGGAGCTCACCCGCATCCACTGAACCCACCTGACATTGGATATAGGCTACACTTGGAACACAGGCAAACAATGCCTTTCTCAAATGACCCGGGCAGCGCCGGGTCTCCAAGCTAGTATCTATATAAAATATACTCCCAACTTTTTTCCATTTGAGCTGCAAACTGCTTGCTTTGTATTTCTATATCCAGAGATCCAGTATAATTTATTACTGTACATGGCTGTATGTGCAGTGGCTTTAATAGGCTTTGTAAAAGCCTACCTGCATTTTCAGCTTAATCATGTTAGTAGCCATTTTAGTGTTTAATTACATTTCCAATGATCTTAATGGGAGTACCACTCATAGCTTATTACATTTTAAATGAACCTGAAAACTCCAGGTCATTCTTCTCTTTATGCAGTATAAATAGGACTTAGCTATTTCAACATAAGCCATTGGAAGCAACAATTATGTCTCTCTGAATTAAAGCTATTTTCTGTATCCATAAACATGTATGTTAAGAATCTCATCAATTTATACTCTGATATCCGAGAACTAGAGTAGTGATTTCTCCTTATTCTGAGAACCCAAACAAGATGTGATGCTGAAATTACATTTTCATTTTTCTTTTAAATTTAAAAACACACAAATGAACACCTACAAATTTGACCAAAGTTCTGGCATTGGACAAGAGATTATTTCATCATTTCCCTGATTTCAGTCTGACACCTGTCACAAAAATACAAGAGCAAGTTCTTACCTAGGTAATTGTAAGAAGCATTTGGTTACAATAAGGATGGCAATTATACATGTCATACACTTCTTTTTATGTTCGGTGTGTTTTGCTAATAACCATAATCTGAGCAAACTATTCAAGTTTAAATCTAATCCTCTTTCTCAAATGTACTCTTTTACATTCAAAAAATCCATTGTAATGCTTTATAGGCAGGAAGCACCAAACTCTCAAGAATTCTGGTTGTGCTCTTACACTTGTCTTTTCATCATTGTTTTTCCACAGCTGCATATTTGTTCGACCCAAAGTGAAACAATGTGTTGCCACTGTACAGCATAGATTAACCTTGGACATTTTTGACTTTATTTTTAACCATTCATTTGTCCTAGCCCTCAGACAGTACTAGACACACAATCCCTTATCCCCAAATATAATAAAATGACTACTATGTATGCATACCCATAGCTTTGCAAGGCAAGAGTTGGGTGGGAATGGTAGCAGAGACAAAAATGAGCTTGAAAATCCTCATTTCTTTTTTTTTTATACAACTAATTCACACACACACACACACACACACACACCACCCCTGTGCATGTCTAAAATAACACCTCAGACTTGCATGCATGTAAAATTATGCATTATTTCCTTCTCCTGGAAGCAGTTCACAGTGAAAAGTATAGTAGGAAGAGAGTGGTGTGGGCAGACAGGGTGAGTAGTTCATGTAGTATCAAGTGTATTTTTCTGTAGTGGCCAACAGCATTAGGGTCTCCATAATGCCGAGTGTAATATTTTCAGATTGGTATCCTTAATATTTTCCATTCTGAGCTATTTAAAGCAAGACAACATGACAGTTCTTGGCCTCAAGAATTTCATTTTTAAAGCAATTCCGAAGCTGATAGAATGCTGGCACTGATTCTGTTTGTAACACTGCCTTAGCATTTTCTGAATGTCATCATTTTAGACACTGAAATGAGCCTTTTTCTATATTAGAAAATAAAGCTAGCAAGGCAGGAACACACAGCCAACTTCATGATAAAACTGTTATAAATCTCACCTCTTCAAAAGAAGTTCATGAGACTGTACAGTCACAAAAACAAAATAATTATTCTTTCTTTGGTGATAGAAGAAAGACTTTGGACTGTAGCCCATGTTTTTCATAAACTCATAAAATTGGAAGAGACCACGATCCCATGCAGAAATACACAATCAAAGCATTCCCAACAGATGATCTTATTTCATTCAGACAGATTAACTTCAATCATTTAAAATAATCTTAATTATTATTCAAGTTATATATGGAGACATATAATATAACAGCTTGCATCCTAAAATAATTGTAATGTAATGAAGCTCACAGAGGAAAAGTATTTCTGTCCCATCCACCTTCTCCTCTTTTGCAGCCACCTGCACTCAACCTCATGCTATTAGAAAGAGAAGAAGTCATGTAAGTAATGTGGGATGATACATAAAGGGTGGTACCTGACTTCCATAGCTCTAGCAAATTGTCCCTTCTCCCAATGGCTTCCCAGCTTTCTACCATGTTGGGAGTAGAGCTAACATCAAAATCCATCACGATGGTTACATGGTCCCTGAAAGATGTGTCTGGGGTGACATTCTTTGTAACCAAACTAACATATTTATTTACTTACAGTATATACTCATGTAAAAGTCAAAAGCCCCAGTGCAACCTCTGGGGGCCATCCACCCAGCACTGTTTCCCTACCCAGACATTTAAATAAGCCAAAAGTGACACCATGGTAGAGAAAGTAGAGAAAGTTGCTGTTTCTTTTTAGTTTCCCCTGGGATGATTTAAGCTCTTCCATTTTTCCACTCTACTCAGATAAGGGGATGTTTTTTTTAAATTAAGAGTTAAGGTACAGCAATTGCATTGATCTATGGATAAGCCAATTCTGGAGTTTTGGGTTGATCCTTTGACTAACAACGTAGACAGCAAGTGATATTGGAAGTGGGGGTGGCAGCACACAAAAAGGAAGCACTGGTAGAGGGCCTTCCCAGAAAGGCCTCAATATGTGTGACCTGTTGGGCTTTTACTGGAGGCATCCAAATGACGTCTCTGCTAAAAACAACTTAATTCGGGAGAAAGTAGGTAAACCCTGCTTTGTCCTGAAATAATTTGATACCCCATTAGAGCCAGGTCTTCCTAAAAGGCCCAAGTCTAATGAGGTATTGGGCCTGTGGGGACTCATTTCCAGGAACTCCTGGGTGTGAGTCTCCACAACCATTTTGCACCTCTTGGGTTCCTGGAGCCCAAAGGTGCAAGATGGCACCCACCCCCACCCCCAAAGCCCTTCCCCCAAAGCCCTTAAAATTAAAAAGCCATTCTAGGTGTTTAAAGGCCCTCCCGGTAGTTACCAGAAGGGCATCTAGACACACCCAGGAAAGCCCAGGTTATTTTGGGGAGGAGGTATGGGGACAAAAACCCATGTCAATGTGGGTTTTTTAAACCTGCTTCATTGAGGGTTTTTCTCCTGTCTGGGAGCAGCCAGAAAGAAATCACAACTATCTTTAGGGAGTGACTGGAATAGGGAGAGGGGTTTTGCCCCAGCTGGTTCAGGAGGGCATCTCAACCTTGTGCAGATAGTCTTTCAAGAATCAGTGAATGCACATAGGAGAAAGGGACCTGGTATTTTCTTTTCATGAAATCTTACAAGCTCACATGTCTTAAAATCAAAGTAGGAAGGTAGGTAGGAAGAAGAAAAAGATTTTGTTGTTGTTTGTATTAATGTTCAAACCATAGTCTGCAATTGTCCCAATTTCACAGGAACAGCCCCAGTCAATCTTCTGTCATCCCAGTATCTCAGATACTTTTATAATGTTCTAATTTCTCTCTTCTCCTCCTCCCACATTCTCACTTTTTCCTCCACTATAATTGTGACAATCTGAGTTCAAAATGGGAAAATAATATTCACTCATCCCAGTGGCCAAGGAGATGAGAGAGAATTTTGCATTTGTCTCTAGCATGATATTGGCTTTTTGAGCTCCCGAATCACACTGTTGACTCATGCTCATCTACTAAGACTGATTCATTTCACATATATTGTTGTCAAGCTAGATGTCACCCATTCTTTCTCTGCATATTCTTTCTGTCTTAAGTATATTACTGTACATTTCTTCCTCTCAACATTAATTTTGTTAGTTTTTGCCCAGCTCTTAAATTTGTTAAGCTCGTTTTGGATTCTGATCCTGTCATCTGAAGTATTAGCTATCCCTCCTAATTTGGTGTCATCTGCAAATTTGATAAACATGTCCTCAAAACCTTCATCCAAGTCATAATAAAGATGTTGAACAGAACTGGGTTCAGGACCAAACCCTGTGGCACACCACTAGTCATTTCTTTCCAGGATGATGAGGAACCAGTGGTGAACACCCTTTGGATTTGGTTGCTGAACCAGTTACGAATCCACCTAATACCATAGTCTAGCCCACATTTCATTAGTTTTTTTTGCCAGAAGATCATGGGTTACTTTGTCAAATGCCCCACTGAAATCAAGATGTGCTATATACACAGCATTTCCTTTACCTACCAAGCTTGAAACTCTATCAAAAAAGTGAGATAAATTTAGTCTGAAATGACTGGTATTTGAGAAACCCATGTTGACTTTTTGTCAACATTCCTTTCTAAGTGCTTACAGAATACCTCTTTAATGATCTCCAGAATTTTTCTTAGTATTGATGTCAGACTGACTAAGTAGTAATTATTTGGGTCCTCTTTTGTCCCCTTTTTGAATATGTGATCAACATTTGCCATCCTCTAGTTTGGTGAAATTTCTCTATTCTCTTTTTTAAGTTACACTTAACTGCCCTTCATATTTAATATTTTGGGGAAAAGTAATTCAACTCTCCACAGAACTGGTAGAGAAAAGATGTGATTATGTAGCAGCTTATTGCTAATGGTCCAACCACTTAAAATAGAAATCAAATATAGGCACTAACTGGAAAGAGGACATTCTAATTAAAATCTCAATGGCATTTTTGATTCTATACTGGCTAAACTAGTACTGTAAATGTATTTTTTAAAGAAAAAATCATTTCAATCAATGAAAAATGATAGAAGAATAAAAATAAAATGGGATTCAAATGGTTCATAACAAAATAATAATAATAATAATAATAATAATAATAATAATAATAATAATAATAACTTTATTTTTATACTCCGCCTCTATCTCCCCAAAGGGGACTCAGGGCGGCTTACATGGGGACAAGCCCGAATAAAAACAATAGCAATATAAAACACAACAATAGACAAAAAACATGCACAATTATAAAAATTATTAGGCTTCTTTGTGAAATGTGAGTGATTGTGGGATGGCAAATCCAGGTGAAATGGTGTGCTGCTGAAGTGTCTTCAGAATATAATTTTAGGGGTTATTTTCCAGCTGTGCATTTCAGGATGATGACAATGGAGAGAATAAAAATGATAATAATACTTCGAGTTTAAAATTTCTTCAAGTATAAAATTTATCCCCACATATAATAAACATCTCTAAAAATGGGGTGCATTGTAGAATCACAGATGTGCTCTCTCTTTCTGTCTCTGTCTCTGTCTCTGTCTCTCCATATATATATATATATATATATATATATACACACACACACACACACACACACACACACACACACACAATTTGGGCATGGAAATTAATGTGTGTCTCACAATTGATTGTGTATTAGGGTTAAAGAAATATAGATGATGATGATGATGATGATGATGATGATGATGATGATGATGATGATGATGCTGTAGTATATCAGACTCTGGCATTCCACACTCTATGTACTGTATTTCTGTGATGCCAAATCCTGGACTGATGCCATGTTGCAGTTTGAAAAATGTGCCACTTGGTATATCTCTACACGTAACTGCAACAGAGAGTGAACCAAAGTTGGCAGAAGATTATGTACTGCACTTAAGCATAATATATTCTTTATTATCCATTTTCCATAGCTCCAGCCAAGAATGTTGGGAAGCCCTCTTTTTTGCCTCCAGTTCCCCTCCCCCGTGGTTCTTACATACCATTACTTTAATTCTTTCCTTCCTCTCTGTTTCACTCTAAAAGATCTTATCTCATTTGACTTCTGTGATGACTGTTCCTCAAATGTTGTTTTCCCATATCCCCCTATCAATTTTCTTCCAATAGTTACTCTTAAGGCCCATAATCTTTTAATTTATCTCATCTTTGCTGGTTAAGTTAATTTACAGTTAAATGCTTTCAGAAATCCTTTACTGACTTTACAGTTTGCAGTTATTGCAGTCTTTGAGTTTCATAGTCAACTTATCTTAGCTTCAACTTTCATCAAAAAGTATGTTAAAAGGCATATTTTGCTTCCCTGTATCCAAGTCTGTCTCTATCCATTTCCACCTCCAACGGCATATTATCAATTTCACAGGAAGGATATATACAATTAGAATTCCTTGGTAGTTCCTTGTAGTTTATTCAAGCCTTTTTCCATTGCACTTCAAGACTTATGGCTCCAATGAACATCAGCAGTTTTAATTTAAAATATATGGCAGATACCTTTTGTGAAGTGTAAGGTATCAACAGATATATGAAAACATGGACTATTATTCATAGTTGTATACTTCAGTCACAGATATAATCACGTGGTCAAAATAATTTTCTATCAGTTTACTATATTTTCCAGTATTTCACAGATAAAATCCAGGACTTGTGTATCCAAACAATATTGGAATGTGGTATATATAGTAAAAATAATGAATAACACACAAGTGAGGATAGGCGGTGGTGGTTTGCTTTTGCAGTTACCTACTAGGAAAAACAAAACCATGTTCTACAAAAACCAAATGCAGAGGTATAGAGTGAGTGGTGCATGTCTCAACAGTATTACACATTAAAAGGATGTTTGGACTATTGTTGATCCTACATTGGGCATCTGCTTGTAGTGTGATACTGCAGGAAAAAAGCGAATGCTATTTTAGCCTGCATTGGTAGAAGCATAGTTTCCCAGTGAAATGAAGTAATAGTCCCATTTTATTCTACACTAGTCAGGCTCATCTGGAGTGCTGTGTTAAGTTTTAGGCACTTCATTTTAAGTAGCATGTCAGAGTAGTTTCAGGGAAAGACAATGAGGGTGATAAGAGGTAGAACAAAACATATGCGGAAAAGTTGAAGGAGCTGGACATGTTCTGTTTAGTGAAGAGTGGGCTTAGGGGTCTCATGATTGCACTCAAAATACTTCAAGAGGAGAGGATACTACAGGGAGAAGAGGAGAGCCTTGTTCTCTGCTGCTCCAGAGGATAAGACCAGGTCTAAGGGTTTGAATTTACTGGAGAGTAGATTTTGTTAGAACATTAGAAGTAACATCTTGATAGTCAGCATGATTCAGCAGTTGAACCAATTGCCTATCTGTTGAGGATGCTTTAGTTGGAGATGCTTTGGTTAGGGTAGGTAGTTGACCCATGAGGTCTCTTCCAACTCCATGATTCTAGCACTCTGTGATTTATACAAGCCATACTATTTGACCATGTGATTCGTTTTTGCAGATTCTAACTGGCTGTAAGCAGCTATCTGGCTCTTGATCTTTCACCAAACCTTTTAGCTTGAGATTCCAAGAAATGAACCTGCAGCCTGAATTCATGATCTCCACATAACCTCCTATAAGTCTGCTAAATCCATTCATCTGTATTGTCTAGTTTGGTGCTTTCTAAACACAAAGAAAAGAGTGAAGTGGGGTACATTTCCGAAGAGGAATAAAATCACAGGCTTAGTGAAGAAAGCTTTGAGGATTGGGCAGTGACAGAGGGAGGGGGACAACGTCTGGCTTCCCAGCATCAATGCCTTGCAGAACATCCATTCAAATGAATGGAATGTAAAAATCCTGTCTCTTGTATGCCCAACCACAAAGCCCCAGCAAATCAGAGTGATATATCGTCCCTGGTTATATAATTTCCATTTGAAGTGGTTAAGGCTAGCTCTTCATCTTAAGCAGCATGAATAATTATCTCAGATAAACTGTAATCAAATGATCCCCAAAGAAAAGTCTTCATTTGTGGTGTTTGTTCTGTTGTCAAGCTATTCCTTTGATCACTTATCTCCTTTTATCAGCCAACGTTCCTTTGTTATGTACTAATTTGGAGGCATGTTCCTTCTTTGACCCAAGCTTTTAAAGTAAAACTAAACATCACCTTATTTTCCTTCCAATTGTGTTCTAAAGTTATGTCCTCCCCCCCCCTGAAAAAAGTGAAATATCAATTTATTTAGAGCAGGGGTCCCCAAACTAAAGCCCGGGGGCCACATGCGGCCCATTGAAGCCATTTATCCGTCCCCTGCAGCGGCGGCTCCATCCTCCTCCACCAAGGAAGGCATGTGCAGCACAAGGAAGGGAAAGGTGCACGCCTTTCCCATCTCCTCCCTCGCCTGGTGTGCACCTTCCAAAGCTTTGCTTGTTTATAATAGTATTTTAAATATGATTTTATTCATTATTAATTATTAAGGGATGCTTTGCTAGTGCTTTTGGTGCACAAAGGCAGAAGGGGGTTGGACTTGATGGCCCAAGGGGTCTCTTCCAACCCTCTTTATTGTTTTTATTATGATTATGATTATTATTAACATTGAGGCTGTATTTGTTCCCATTTTGATTTTTACTTCAAAATAAGATATGTGCAGTGTGCATGGGAATTTGTGCATAGTTTTTTTTTAAAAAAACTATAGTCTGGCCCTCCAATGGTCTGAGGGGCCGTGAACTGGCCCCCTGTTTAAAAAGTTTGGAGACCCCTGATTTAGAGATTCTGACCACCAAAATATACTTTGGGTTTGTCAGTTATTGTCTAAAGTTTTAGCTTAAGTAACTCTTATCTTAGAATAATTATTTTCATTCCGCAGACTAAAATAAATACACCTCTGATACAAGCTGTCATACTGAACTAATCTGGAACCAAAACATAATGTGAAACAAGAGGTTCTAGCTGTTTTTTCCCTAGCCTGTCTTTTGCTGACCTAGGCATACACTCTTGCTAGACACAGACGGGAAAGTTCACCTGCTTGTTTTGACATGCTACCATGCCGAGTTATCTTAAACTCCAACAGGAAGCAAGTGACCAGAACAGCATGTGGCAAATCATCAATGTATTGCTGAATCCATCTCATTCCATCTATGGTGAACATTCTGTTCATGTTTTTATAATACAAGAAGCCTAGAATTGCTACTTTGTATCATTGTAAGTGGTTTATCTTGGCTTTTCTAAACATTATTTGGCCTGGCATATATTTGTGACTTTAACTGTAAAGAAAATTGTGCTTCTCACTTCAACTCAGACTCCCTGCATCTGATGAAGTAGACTTACATTTACAAAAGCTAATGCTGTCATCTTCTTTCTCTCAGTCTCAATGGTGCTACCGTACAAGATCCTTTTGCATCCCTGCGAAAATGGTCTCCTAAGTCAGTGATTCTCAACCTGTGTGTCCCCAGTTGTTTTGGCCCACAACTCCCAGAAATCCCAGCCAGTTTACCAACTGTTAGGATTTCTGGAAGTTGAAGTCCAAAACATCTGGGAACCTGCAGGTTGAGAACCACTGTCCAAAGTGGAATTGAGTGAACTGAATACCACTCACCACTTGTAAAGCCACAAAATGTGAAGGCAGCATGGTCAGGCATTTTGGAACACACACACACACACATTTTAAATTCACTCCAGGTGGATGTATAGGAAGGAACAAAGTTGGTCTCTTTTAATTAAATCAAATGATTTAATTAAAGTGGAGCTAAATCTTCTTCCCAGGCCCTCCCCTGCAATCCTATGCAAGGACCCGTCACCAATGGATGAAGAGATTGTTGGTGGTGATGTACACCTATAGGATTTTCACTGATCTAGTGGGGTTAATACCACATACACACACAACTAGTAAAGCTCTTCTCTTCCAGTGATGGGACACTTCCACTACATCATAACCTACCTTTACTGTTATCTGATAGAAATTGTTAAAAGGTAATGGCTGCTTCATTTGCTGTGTGAAATGTATGTCACGCCCACATTGAATACTAACTATTCTTAATCATCCCTATGGTATATGGAAGCATTCTGCTTTGAATTTCTGAATTTCTTCATCAGCAGAATACTAAATTTCTACTTCAGTAGAATATTGCATTTCTACTTGTAGAATACTGAGTTTCTACTTCAGTATTCTGTGGTCTCCAGAACAACAGCAGCAGCAGCAGCAGCAGCAGCAGCAGCAGCAGCAGCAGCAGAAGAAGAAGAAGAAGAAGAAGAAGAAGAAGAAGAAGAAGAAGAAGAAGAAGAGTTTTGCTCCTGAACAAACCAATTTTATATTGGATATCCACATTACATTTTCCTAATCCCAAAGTGTTTTCTGCCATTATCAAAGGCTTTTCATTCCTACTTTCCAGGTCATGATTTTTTTAATGAAATGTATTTTATTTTGATAGATTGTGTTATTCCAGAACTAGCCATGAAGGCCACTGCTAGTAAAACATAACTATTGTTTAAAAACAAGACAAGACAAACTAGAATCAGTGAAGATCAAGCAAATGAAAGAGGAATATCATCACTCAAACAATAAATATTGATGAAGTGCTTTCGGAATTTGATAACTCCTGAATAATGATAAAAAAGATTCTGTGGAAACTGCAGAAAATCAATTTCTAAAACATTGCCTGAATCTAGGTGTGATATGTGATGAGTATGAGGAGGAAAAAGCAGAATACAAAGGAGAAAGGGAAAGAGACCTAGAAACTTTTGTGAAAGAGTTTGGATACAAACTGGGTTATATAAAACTAAAATAAAAACAAAATGAATAGGAACATCTTCCAGAAACTCTTTTCCTTTCTGGATAAGGCAAAGGAAATTATCCGCAGATTTCATCATTAGAACAATTTCTAATTTTCAAACTTTGTTTAATGCACACTTGCAGCATTAAGAAAATATTACTTCTTTGGCAGGTTTACTGCTGGCTTCTGTATTTTAAAGTATCACTCCATCAATTTTTTCATCCTGGTTTTTGGCTATAGCTGGTCAGTTTTGATGTCATTCTTCACTTCAGCAGACAAAATATGTAAGCAATCTAATTACCTAATTGGGGTGGAGGGGTAATAAGTTATATAAAATAAATAAAATATCAAGATTAGCGTTTATATAGAAACATTTAAATTATCCGTGATTGTTTTTATTATTAGAAAATGGGTATCTTGCCCAACATTTTAATTAGATTATTGTCTGAAGTGGATCAAAATAAATTAAATTCTAAAACAGAAATTCAATAGTTCCAAATTGTAAGGTTGTGGTGCATGTAGCATTAGTTTGCCAAAGGAAATAAAATACATAGATTTGATCATGGGAAAAGGTTACCTTTTCTTGGAGAAATCACCTAGAGTTGCCTAGCAAATGTGGCCATGTTGGCTGAGATGTTCTGGGACACATGGTCCAAAACATAAATATTCCATGCCCTGTCCATTTCTCCTTTCATTAAGCATTGTATGCATCTGCAATATAGAAATAATGCAGTTTGACACCATTTGAATGGCCATGGCTCATTGCTATGGAATCCTGGGAGTTGTAGTTCTTCTGAGGCATCAGTGCTCTTGGCACAGAAGTTTAAAGACATGTAAAACAATAACTCCCACAGTTCCATAGCATTGAGCCATGGCAGTTAATGTGGTGTCAAATTGCATTAATTCTACAGTGGAGATACACCTGTTGTCACATTGCAAATATTCATTTACTGCCCAGTCATCTCTAAGGCAAGTTCAGGGTTCTGAGGGGGACCCTTCTTATAGAAAAATATTATATGATCTCCAATTTGCAAAAGTTTCATATTATGAGTTGGATCAAAACCTCTGAGATACATAGTTTTTGTAGCTTTTATTTTAGAGATATCAGAACTTTAAGACAGGGTTGAGCAAAATACAGGCATGATGATGATGATGATGATAATTTTATTCTTATATCCCACCACCATCTCCCCAAAGGGACTCAAAGTGGCTTACACACAGTACAAAAGTGCCTAAAAATAGCACATAAAATAAAACACAATATAAAATACAATTTAAAAAAACAAATAGGCATATAAAACAACAACTTAAATTCAATTAAAACAGCGCTCATCTGGCAGGAAGCTACTGTAAACATGGCCAGGCTGTATACAATAGGCAAGGGAATGGGATAAGTGCAAAGATTCAACCATGGGACGAGGGCATGGGATGTAGTGCAAGATTGCATAACATACATGAAACTCCCAGGGTCCTTTTGTTGCTCCTGGGGTAAATCATGCAATGTTTTATTAAACAGTATTTATCTCTAGGACATATTGGGGGCATTTGTACATGTTAGAGCCCTCTTCCCAGTTTCCAGAGTTAAAACATTTTTGTATTTTCTTTCAAAAATATTTGCTCCGAAATGTCTCTAAGAGCATCGGCAAGTTTCCACCACATTTTGAAAAATAAACAGAAAGTGACTTCTTCTCACTTTCTGTTGTTAAAAAGGCTTGTCTGAGCCTAAAATGGCACAGGAACCCCAAAAATGATGCCTAGAGGACATTTGGGGACAACAATGTACTTCCCTGGAAAATATATGCAATGTCCAGAATGTCATGCATGAAAGGTTTGGGTAGGGGATAGGTCTTTGGTACAAAGAAAATTGTCAAATCACCATAGATTCTTCTTATCACCAAAAATTTTATGGATGACAAGTATATTTTTAAGCCCATTGTAACATAAATCTATCATAGTTACCAATCAGCAATTTTTACTGTCATTTGTAGAAATCAGCAGCAGCCCATTTATACTGTTTTATGACCCTAAAATTACATTATACTATTCTTAAGAGTTGATAAGATCTCATCTTCATTTTAGTATATAATTCAACAATTTTGGAACATAAATCTAACTTGAACAGTCTAACTGATTTTATTACAATGAAATTATCAGTGAAAATCTTAATCGCAACAAGCAGCATTAGTCCCACACTGTGTAAGCACTAGGGTAATAACTTATCACAGTTTTTTGCTTAATGGTCTTTCATTAATCTCACTAAATCCAAATACAACAGGGGCTTGATGGCTCAGATTCTGGAAGTAAGTCTAAATTATGAGATTGGAAGGCATTTACATTCTGGGAAAATTTTAAAGATTCTATAGAGAAAGTATGTGGGAGTCATATATGCAGAGTGGATATCTCTCATTCTTCCAGTTAATACCTCTTCTGGTTCATATCCGTTGTACTGGAGCAAGAAAACTCATTTTACTTTCATCCCATCTTTTATTTCAAAGGGGAAAAAATCCCTGGAAGAGGAATTGAAAACTGTAGAAACTGTTGTACTCTCGCCTTGTGGGATAAAATTTTATGGCTGCTCAATAATTGCTGAGTTTCTTGTCACTATGGAAATGCTCAGCAACTTTGAAATAAAAATTTGTTGCTGCTGTAAGGTTTCAAAGAACTTTGTAAATAATCCAACAGATTCTTATGCATTTCTGCTTTGATGAATGAGTTGATGAAAGTTTGTAGCAAATGTCTTACAAAATAATTCTGGTCATAACTGAACTACAATTGAACACTCTCAGTTCACTGTTGATATTCGTAGTCCTCCTGCCCTTCCCATGGATTTGTTTTGGGCCTCCTAGACAGGCCCAAAACGTGGGATCTGTTTCACTTTTACTTGAGGCATCTAAACTATGCCTCAGGTAAAAGCGAATTAATGCAGAGAAAACGGTTGTCCCAGTTTACTACACGTTAATTAAACCCCTGGAAAGATCTGGATCTTAAACTATGGTCTAGATCTTTCTAGATGCTGGGCCTGTGGGGATTGACTCCTGGGACTGTTTCTGCAATTCTGGGGATCAATCTTCACAGCTATCGCAGTTCTTCAGACTTCTGGAGGCCAAAAGAATGGGAAGGTGCCCCCACCCCCCACCCCCACCCCCAAACCTACCAGAGGGGCCTGCTTGAAAATGATGCTTCAGGAGGTGGGAATAGGAGGGATTTCCCTCCTCCTTCACCTCCTGACACATCATTTTCAAGCATCAGGAATACTCTACAGAAGTCAGCAGGTCCCTTGTGTAAGTTTTTTGGGGGAAATGGGAGGCTGGAAGGTGGCTGGATGTCATCCCTCAAAGGAAAGCCCAGGGTTGTGGCAGGGTGTGGAGACAGAAACCTGGGAGGAAGCAGGTTATTTTAATCTGCTTCTTACTGGGTTTCTGCCCTGTGTAGAAGGACCCCTAAATTCTTCTCGATTCAGTTTGATATTAATCCGCCCATTATGTCATATTTGGAAACATTTGTTGGATGGATATGTCATTATGTAGTCAGCAAGTAGAACTCTGGTTACTGTCACCTTGCTCTAATAATGACATCTACGGCCCCTTCTACACAGTTGTATAAAATCCACATTGAACTGGATTATATGGCAGTGTGGACTCAGATAACCCTGTTCAAAGCGGATATTGTGGATTACCTGCCTTGATATTCAGGGTTATATGGCTGTGTGGAAGGGCCCTTGTTAACTACCCTGGGTATACTGTCCAATAAGACTTTGAAACAAATATTCTTCCCTAGTTCAACTATTAGAGAGTTCTACCTTGAGCCAGGGAACATTCACCACAATCTCCCTCTTCCTACTTACAAATAGTGTAGAGAATGTGGAGGAACAGTTTTATTCAGTTCTACACCCTCAAGGAATGCCCTTTATATTCTATAAGGTTCTGCTTTTGTAGATTTCCTCAGAGATCTCCAGTGAGATCAGATATCATATATCAGTTTCAGGGAATTTAGAGTTTCATTTGTCGTTTACCTGGCTCTGATTTGAAAACAAAATACATTCCACCAGACATTTGGAAAGTATGTGGGTCATCTTTTACCACTGCCTTTGTTCTACAGTTCTTATTAATCTAATTTAATTACTGTTTGATATTGTTTTAATTGGACTCATTATACCTTTTGTATTTGTACTTGTATAGTACTTAGGGAACAAAAGGAGGAACCTGGTATATAAATATTTTCCCTGCAGTATGGGAAAATAATCCTTCATGCTAGGTCCAGCTCTTTCCTTTGACATTTTTGTGGAATTACTGAGCAGAACGACTCTAACAGCGACAGCCAGTCTCAGTTTTGGAATTTGGAAAGAGGACCTAAAGAACAATACTATCCTAATGGGGATAGTCAAGACCAGTATGGAGTCTTTTCTTGTTGTCTGAAGCCCTTTCTACACCGCCATATAATCTAGATTATCAAAGTAGATAATCTACATTATCTGATTTGAACTGGATTGTATGAATCTGCACTGCCATATAATCCAGTTCAAATCAGATAATATGCATTTTATATGGTAGTGTAGAAGGGACCTGAGTCTTCTTACTTGGACGAAGAGTCAGGCCCTTTCTACACTGCTATATAAAATCAAGATTAACTGCTTTGAACTGGATTATATGGCAGTGTAGAAAGGGCCTCAGTTTCATGGATGGAAAGTGTGCACAGCTCTGAGCTTTTCTCTGATGAATAGTTGGTATTTGTGTGCACAACTGTCCAGACCTTTTCAGTTGAGAGCACAGGCAGATTAGATCATCTGGCTCTTTCTGAAGGTACAGAAGCAGATTGTGGTAGTGTGGGAAAGATGACTGAAGAACATGGCATGACTCCCTGTGGGAGCTGGGCAGCAGGAGAATGTTGATAGGCGTGGCAGAGACCACAATGCGGGGTACTCCCATTTTCTCCCATTTTCTTTCTAGGATTTATTATTAATGGCCAAGAACTCCTTCCAGAGTTATGCATATGGATTGCCCTCTTAGCCATTTAAGATGTAGGGATAGGGCATTTGGGTAGGAGCAGTTATCCTCACCAGATTGCAAACAAAATGAGCTCCAAAGAAAATGGTGTGAAAAGCCACCAACAATTAGTAGACTCTCAAGGGCACTCCAGTGGCCAGAAGGGAATTTGACATCCTAAAAAAATCTCCCAAAGCCCTCTTTCTCTTCTAAGAAGAGGAAGTGTTGAAGTGGTTTTTTGGTAGCTTCTCCTCATAAAGTGAAGAGGAAGTCTGAGCATAGCTCCTCTGTCACTGCACTTGTGGATATGGACTCTTGGAAACATCTGCTAAAAAGGAAGGCAAGCAATCTATGGAAGAGGAAGAAGATTTCCCTGAATACATATCTCTTGGTCCAATAGGAGGGCATTCGGAGCCTAGTTCTCTGATCCACACTGTCTGCTTACCCAATCAGCCTGATAATTCAGATGGTCTTTTAAGTACTCCCCCCCCCCCCCAACAGATTGGAGCAGAGGTATCAGTTGTACTAACTATCCTTGTTGGATTCAGGATTTGTTCTCCAAAGTACAAAAAAGATCAAGACAAGGTTAGCATTCAGGTGGCATCATTGTCTTTGGTTTTTCAAGTGTTCAGCATGCACGTTCAGAAAAGTTTACCGTCCTGGCTGGACTTGTTTCATAGAAGAGGTCTGCTACGTCACAATTCAGGCTGGCTATAATATGAATTGACTGGGAGGACATTTTGTAGATGGTATCAATGTAAAGGTCCATGTTCTCCATTGACTTCAGTATGGTCACTTTTAGCCTTTCTACAAGCAGGTTTGAATAAGGGTCTCGGTGTTAACACTCTTAAGAGCTATAGATCATCATTCATTCTCTCCTGAAGGGTCAGCAAGGCATGCCTCTTGTTTCTCATCCATGTGTTCAAAGTTTCTTAAAGAGCTTTTTAATATTTTACAATTCTTGTTTTATTTGTTGTTTTCCCTTTCTTTAAATGCATTCTTAAAATGAATGAGGTTATATAGCTGTGCAGTTCTCAAATGACACAGTAGTTTTTCTCTTGATAAATTCTTTTAAACCACTAAGGAGAGCATTTATTTTGGTTTATCACATACATTTATTGTCAGAGTAATTGCAGCGCAGCAGTAGTTGGATGGAGTCAGTGGAACGCAGAACGAAGAGACACCCAGAGACGTTAGTAAAACTATATACAAAGTTTTACTGACTTCAGTAATAATCAAAACAAACAGACTTGCAGACAATGGACACAAATTTCATTTAAACACTAGCAATACACAAATCCCACATTAACATTTATAGCTATCCATTTATCTACAATTCTTATGTTTGCGTAGTAGAAAACCAGAGCGCATTCAAGAAAGATTAAAACTAATTATCTCTAGAGAGACATGGCCAAGATACCCTCTTATTTTCTCTTTTTAAAAAATTGTAGGAGGATAAATTGCATGCAGGATTAAATAAACATGTAAAACTACCTCTGTTATTTCATCACAATAACGTAGTATAATCCATCCTATTGAGTCAGTGGATCATAACATCCATGCAACTGACAACCTGAAATGTTTCTCAGATGTTCAGTAGTTGACTGCAGTGCAATGTTGGAAAGCTTTGCTCCTATTCTAGAGGCAATATGATAGGTGTTTGAATCTGAACATAAAAGCTCTCCCCATTTTGGATAGCACCTTTCTCATTTTCCCCTAAGCCAGACATCAAGATCAGGCATGACACTTTGCTACCTGGGCAGAATGATCTGCATCTCCTAAATCAAAGTGCTTGAAGAATTAAAGCCAGGAAACCTTTGTTGGCACATGAAGCAGAGAATCTTATCAGCATTTTTCTCCATTTCTGACCAAAAAAATAAGGCCACTGTTAATTAAATAACAAGCAGTTTGCTGCCTTATTGCAAGACTCAAAATCTCATGGTAGATATAGTTGTCTTCCCAGAATACAGACATATTCATGTTTACTAAAAAGCAAGTCTTGCTGTATTTACTAGTATTTTCTCCCAAGTAGGTGGGTACAGTACTGCTGCCTTTGGATATTTGTTGTATGTTTTATGTTTTATTGTATTCTTATGAAATACCTTGACATTTTATAAGAAAAGGTAGAGAGACAGATGTATTCTAAATCAGTGAAATAACAATGCTTCATCAAAGGCAAATAGCCTCAACAAAGACAAAATGTTTTACATAGGGCTCATCTACACCAAGCAGTTTAGCCTGGTGCAAATAGGCCCCAAACAGTCCTGGATCTGGCACATTCATACTGAACCTGAGCCTAGGGAGTATATTTCGTCTTCTGGAGCAGTGCACATCCTGCCTCCTCCGTATTGCTGCCGCTGCACCTTGAGAGCTCCTGGCCATCATATGTGCCCATCTTCTTCCTTATCATTCAGGCATCCCTTTCTGATATCAGCAGATGAAGAAGAAGGGGTGTTGGCTTGTCGTGTCTGCATCTCTGCCAACATCAGAAAGGGTGTCCTTGCAATCAGAAGGAAGGAGGGGGTTACCCCATTCTGATATTGGCAGAGGCATTGCAATGGCCAGGAGCTCTTACAGAGTTCTGTGGCCAGCCAGGAGCAGTGGTGGAGGTACATATCCATGATCCATCTCCTTTCCCTCTGCTGATGAGGGAAAGGTGATGGCATGGGTATCCTGTTTGGACAGCAGAATGGGCTGAATCAGATCTAGACCGGAGTGGCATGAAGCGGAGAGATATTCCAGAGTTTCAAGCAAAGAGTATATCCTGACTTTGACTGAAGTGGGGTAGATATGGTTTAAAGATAAAAGCCCAGGATACTCACCAGAAATAGCCGTGCATTGTGAAGACAGGCAACCTTCCATTCATGGTGAGCTTCAGGTATTTGCCTTGGGTAGACAAGCCCATAATTTATACAAATTTTTTCATCCAGCAGCATGCCCTGATATGACGGCAGGAGTTTCCTACAACTTGATCATTTGTTATTTACATCAAGGAACAACCTGAAACGTTTACTATACAAAACAGTTCTTTAAAATTGTTGAGTTCATAGGGTTACAATTGGCCAACATGGTACATAACATCCATGCAACTGACAACCTGATATTTGGGTTTAGTGCTTCAGTATTATGTGCTTTGCTTTTGTTTTTCAGTTGGATTAAGCCAGGCATGGGCAAACTTCAGCCTTCTGTGTGTTTTGGACTTCAACTCCCACAATTCCTAACAGCCTACAAGATTGTAAGAGTTGAAGTCCAAGACACCTTGAGTGCCAAAGTTTGCCCATGTCTGGATTAGGCAATGTTTGTGGAATCTTGGTTCTGAAATATGCAAGGCTAATATATAGTGAGAGGGAAGTATCAGCTTTGCATGCCTCTGTCTTCACTAATATTAGAGTACTGGAAGCTGCCAAACGACCCCAGGCAGAAATCAAACCTAAGGCAAGAACAATTTAAGAAATCTCTTTTTAAAGGATTTTTCTTCACAATAATAAAGATGTTATCATTGAACATTTAAGTTCTATTGATCAAATTTTTAACAGATATTTATATCTTTTAAGGGACAGATTAACTGATTTAGATATCACTTTGGGGAAATCTCTGTAAGAAAGATGTCAGTATTCAGAAGCAAATTGAAAGGAACAGAAAATTTACCTGTGGCATAGAAAGAAATAACTATAAACTCTTTGGTTTGAACAAACAAACTACATCTAGGCTGGCTGCCCAATCTAGAGACAGTCTGTAGTATTCGTAGCCCCAGAGACAACCTCATACTCTGCCTCCAACCCATGATGGTGGTGAGGCAGAGTCCAGCTGGTCCATTCAGACCAAGACCATATCAGCTAGGATGGACCATCACCTCACTGTACGTGTCACCAGCAACACTGCCAGGTGGCCACAAAGCTCCATGAGACCTCCTGGTCATTGTGGGCACCCTGTGCTGAAATCAGCAGAGATATTTACATGACCATGGAGAAGGAGGGGGCTGGGAAAGGGGATGGTGGAGGCTCGTGTGAACAACAGACCAGTTCGAATCGATTGACCTGCCATCTACACTGTGGTGAAGATATTAGCGCTACAGTTTGTTTATGCAGCATAAGTAAAATATAGAACTGTTGTCTTTGTTTGCTTTAGGTTATGGTCAGATGCTTATTCTATTTGTGTCTTTCCTTCTACGATGGATTCCCTCTATAAGCTGAACCCACACTTCTAAACCTTTAGGGTCCAGTGGATGGATCCCCTGGTGGCGCAGTGGATTAAACCCTTGTGCTGGCAGACTGCTGACTTGAATGTTTGGTTACTGACCTGAAGGTTGCCGGTTCCAATCCAACCTGGGGAAAGCACTGATGAGCTCCCTCTGCCAGCTCCAGCTCCATGCGGGGACATGAGAGAAGCCTTCCACAAGGATGGTAAAACTTCAAACTTCTGAGCATCCCCGGGCAACGTCCTTGCAGATGGCCAATTATCTCACACCAGAAGCGACTTGCAGTTTCTCAAGTTGCTCCTGACACATAAAAAAGGCTCCTGTCACTCACTTTGCCCCACTACCCCCCACCCCCCATCCCTGGATCAAGACCTTGTGCCATGAGATAATACCTATATGGCTCTGTGGCCGTCTGGATTCACTGTGGTAAGCTCCTCAATTTACATCCTCCTACTAAGGATATTCCTACTTATTTTATTTTCATCAACACAGATTTAGTGGGATGTTTTGGTCTGCTTGAAATGTAGGCTGCATCCACACTGTAGAATTACTGCATTTTGATACCACTTTAACTGTTATGGCTCACTGCTGTGGAATTGTGGGATTTGTAGTTTGGTTGAGGTACCAGCACTCTTGGAAGAAGGCTAAAGACCATGTAAAATACAACTCCCATGATGCCATAGTACTGAGCCATGGCAGTTGAAGTAGTGTCAAACTGCATTAATTCCACAGTGTAGATGCACCATAATGATAGAGAATTTAATCTATATTTCCAAAGTGCTTACATACTGTAATCTTTATATCCCACTAGATCTCTTAAAGTAGAAAGCCACATATGACTCCCCAGCCTCATTTAACAAATATATTGGTTTATAATGCATACAGTTGAGGAAAAAAAGCTAAGACTCCTTCTACACTGCTATATAAAATCCAGATTATCTGATTTGAACAGGATTATAAAGCAGTGTAGACTCACATAATCCAGTTCAAAGCAGATAATCTGGATTATCTGTTTTGATCATCTGGATTATATGGCAGTGTAGAGGGGGCCTAAGAAGTAAGTCTCAAAACATGCCCAGTTTTGGTTCGGTGCTCCAACATCAATGTCACAAACTCAGTTTATTCATCCAGTGTGTTATGCTTGGATTTTTGATGGTCTGAATGATTTTCCAAAGTCCTTCATCACTACAACTTGGGCAGCTTGCTTTGGGAGTTACATTTCTTTCCTTTTATAGAGTTTAAGACTACTTATCTATTGTTTTCCTAGAACTTTAAAAGGGAGAAGAATAAGACAAGGGCAAGCATCCCCATCCTGGTTCTAAACCCTTACATTAATCTCCACTGTTGTTGTCAAACATAGTGTCAAAACATGAATATTAATGCTTCAGCTTGAAATGTAGTCATTTTCTAATATTCATTCTCAAAAGTGTGTTGTTACAAAACTTTGGCTTTTCAGGAATGTTCTTTGTTACTATGTATGAGTCTCTTCCTAGGCATCTAAGAAATAGGACATAAGACAAAATAGCAACATATTATCATAATTACTGTGATATATAATTGAACAACGAAATATCAAAATAAGTATAGACAGAGTATAATAGTAAAGAATTAAAATGTCTAAGCTGTTTGATAATTCCTTAAGGAGCAAAGATCAAAATGTAATCAGAGTACAGTACATCTGTTTCATTCAATTTAATGCTGAAAACACACTTTGCATATCTGATTGAACCAAAGTTGAGAAAATATTCAAGTCTAATGTCAGTTTCAATAAATATATTAATCATCCAGTTACGTGCCTCAGAAAAAAGTCAATGATCTGGTTCAGAAAAGAATGCCAACAAGAAATAACTTTTATCTTTTTTAAAAAAGCAAAGCAGAATGGATACAAAACTTAAGCAAACCATTGTAAATTATATGTAACCATTCATGCTTCATAGCAGCTGATGTTCCTAAGACTCCCTCTGCTTACGTATGCATAAGAAAACTGAAAATACTTTTGAATTAACTCTAGTTTCCTATTACGTCTGAACTGCATATTGGTGAGTTAAAACAAATCAGGATCCAACTACAGTGTTCCCTCACTACTTCGTGGTTCACTTTTCGCAGATTTGCTGTTTCGTGGTTTTTCAATAAACTATAAAAGACTATTATAAATCATAAAAAAATTACAATTTACATCCTAAGGAAGAGAGGAAGGAGAAGCTGAAGGGAGAGAAAATGAGCCCAAGTGTGGCAACGGGAGGAGAAGGAGGCAATTTATCAACACACGATTGGTTGATAAAGACTTAAAATAGTGTATAACTACTATAATAATGTATAAATATTAAAATAAATATAGCATCCCTACTTCACGGATTTTCACTTATTGCGGGTGGTCCTGGAACCTAACCCCAGCGATAAGTGAGGGAACATTGTATATTTTGATTTCCCTGCTTATTAACAGAGCACATTTAAAGCAACCCAACATTACCCCATGTTAGAAATAACTTACTACTATGGTTATCATAGAATCATAAGAGTTAGAAGAGACCATGAGGGCTCTCTTGTCCAACACCCTAATTCAGAAGCAACTGTGAGAGCATTTGGTTTCACCCATAGGTAAATGGAATGGTATGAGTGCACACCTGAAGCTCAGTTAGGCCCATTTTTATAATGACAAATGACAAAGTATTAAACCTGTCTGTAGATATATACCAAGGAATATATATTTTTTGACTGGAAGCCCCCTTCCCATTTTTTAATCCTTTTATTATAGAGTTGGAATAATAATGCCAAAAATTAACACTAAATTCAGTTCTGTGTTATTGTTGTTTAACTGAATTGCATGACTTAAATGAAACTAAATTTTGCCCATGCCTAGTGTAGATCCATATAATGCATTTTGGATTGCATTGAACTGCATTATATGGGTCTACCCTGACCATTTAATGCAATTCATACTGCATTATTTGGCCGTGTAAGTTCAGCCTATAAGAAATGTATTTCTTTCTGATCTATATATGGGTTTTAAAAGTACATATTAAAAATGCAATAGAGAACTCCTTCAGACTTTTCTATGACAAGGATTGACTAGGTGGGGAGTTTAAGATATGGATAAAAATAACTTTTAACTTCCAAGAATACAATTTTATTAACAGCAATTCACAAAATGAAAAAGACTGTTTCTCCCAGTTTTATGTGTCTTTCTCACTTACTCAGTTCCACAGGACATATTATTAACAAAGTTGTGCCGAATAAGAAAGAGCAGCCAAACCTTACAATAATGAGTTCACTGAAAGACGAATTCCTATTATTGTTAGTACTATAGTGCATGGGATGTCATCCTAGCCTTTCAATGGAGCAAGAGAATTGTGAATTACCCTTGCTCAGGTTTTTTTTCCCTCCACATTCAGCCAATTATTTTAAAATTACAATGGATTTTTAAGCAGCCATTATATTGATTGCAGCAATCTGTGATGGTGTTGTGAATATTTTTGGTGGTTCAAGTCTGAAATTACATCTTGGTGTGAACTTCAAAGTGTCTTATTCTCCTAACACACTAAAGGGCAACATCGGAACTGATGATTTTTCATGGCTACTCCAACGTTAAATTGAAATTGTTTCTGACTTTGTTAATATTGTGGTACCTGCAAATTAAAAACGATTGAAGCCCTCAGCAAGTACAGTGTGGGCTCCTCTTGCATTTATGAATCTGAGTTGTGGTGTTTTTTTCCTAGCTGAATCATGTTAGATTACTATTTGTATTCAATCCATGGGGAAGAAACTGGATTTGTTTTTAATATTCCAATGTGAAAAGACACTTGGCTCACGCCTTCAGAGACAGTTAAGTCCATAGTATCGTGAAAATTTGGCCAAGATTTGAGCCTAGAGAAAGTTATTTGGTGAGGGAAAGGAAATACACACACTTCACCATTTATGTTGCCTTAATATGCTAACTTCTTTAAATTTTTTGTTTGTCCTTCCATATTTCTGTGCTCTACCAAATATGTCTAGGTGTTCAAAACTATGGTTAGCTCCAGTTTTTTTAAAACAAAACAATCAAAACTTTGCTTGGTTCACGGCTTTTGGTAACTTCAAGCTTGTTCAGAAAATAGGGTTAATAATCCAGTTATTTCACTGTTCGCTTATCACGGACTCGCTGTTTTACAGAAAATTGTTTATTTATTTATTTATTTGCCCACCCCATTGCTGCTTTTAATAGTTAAGTGGCCTTTCTCCCACTTGTAAGCCCAGGGGAGAGTGAAGGCTTTCCTATCGGCGCCAGCAGACCCCTTGCGTCCTGCCTGCCATGTTGCTCTGGCTGCCTCTGCTCCTGCAACTACGGAAGAAGAGTGAGGGCGGGCGGCAGCAGAGGAGCCTGGAAAAGGTGGCCAAGCTCCTTTTTCTGCCAGTGCTCCAGCTGGCCATGCTGGGAAACATGAAGGACTCAGAAGAGGGACTCGGAAATCCCACCCCGGGGCAGGACTTCCGAGTCCCTCTTCCGAGTCCTCCATGTTTCCCGGAATCCAGGAATCCAAAAGAAAGGGCTCAATCACTGATTTCCATACTATAACCAGTGGTGTTTTATACGGTAATCATTAAACAGTAACATCTTTCATCCAAAACCAAACAATTTTTAGAAATTACAACTAGAATATTATGGAGGAGATAGCCACAACAGGACTTTGGGGGGGGGGGGGGGAGACGGTCTTTGACTACTGCTTGAAGTTGTCTGATGGGAAAATCTCATACACCTAACATCTTTTTAGTGGTGTTAACTTAGGCTTTTTTCCAGCCGTATGTGTGGCATATTTGCGGAGAAACTCATTGAAGGGGGTAGCTTTTCAGTTGATAGCTATGTTGCTGATCCATAATATAGTGTCATGCCATGTATCAGACAAGCAAAATTAAAACAAATTCATGCAAAAGGAACTGTTGGATGAAAATTATTGAAGCATTACTAATAGAACAGCTTAGTGTTCATGGACTCTCATCCACTGAGCCTCTATCGAACCACCCATACAGTTTTATTAATAAGAAGAAAGACAGAATTATCACAGTTTTATATTCAGACTAGGGGGGAAATCGGTTCTGCAAATGTTTAAAGAAAGCTTTCTTATTAAACCTACTGCATGTGGCTACATTGTGTGTTCCTGAGGTCTCAGCCCCTAAGGTCGTGCTGTTTTATCCATGGGAAAGGCTAAATAGTCAGTCATTTCGTATTAATGTTTACAGTATAAATTTACAAGCCGCCTTCTATGGAGACGCGCTTTTGCTCTATAAGATTTTGTCAAAACATTTAAAACAAATTATAATAGCCTTTGTCGTATCTCATTTTACTTGCATAAACAAGTCACGCTGAAACTATAAATTATGGAAAATTTAATCCACATGGCTTGCATTATCAAAACTATTTTTTCACAATGTCACCAGAGCATTATTTTTGAAAATATTCTTTTTTAAAAAAGATGGCGGCATAGTGGGCTCCTAAATTGCAACTAGTTTATATTTTAACATTTTAGGTATTTTGGTGGTAGTCAAGTAGCTATATTAATGATTGGCACAGAGGCATTTTTTCTTTTAATCCATAGGTGAATAATGTGCAACCTTCCAAAAGTTATTGGACTACAGTTCCCATTAATCCTAGTCTGCATAGCTAGGGGGATTGTCGGAGTCCAAGAACTTTAGGAGAGCCATGCCTTCCCCATATCTGCCTTTATCAAAGGGATCAATCACTGGTTTTCATATTATTGTATATACTTGTGTATAAGTTGACCTCATGTATAAATCGAGGGCAGGTCTGGGGACCAGAATTAGGGATTCTCATATGACTCATAGGTACAACTTAGAGGCATGATGTGGCAGGGTGTCAAGACCCAGGCTGCAGAGCACCAATAACCATGCGCAGAGGCCAGAATCTATCTAATATCTTTATTAAAGGAATATATAAAGTCAATAAAAACAAGTGAAGAATATAGTTCAGAAGTAGACCTTTCAGGAAAGGTCAAATATAGTCCAGGAAAACAATGTCCATTATGTGATATTAGAGTCCAAAGTTATAATCCAATAACCGAAACACACACTTTGCCAAGCAAAGTGTGGGGAAAAGACAGGGTCCTTTAGTCCAATGGAGCTTGACAACAAGGCTGGAAGCAAACTAGATTCTTGGCAAACAAGGCTTGATACGTGGCAACAAGAGGCAAGAAGCAAGAACGAGGTCCGTGGCAAGATCCGGGGACAAGGCAGGCTTGGAACTAGAACAAGGTCCGTGGCAAGGTCCGGGGAACAGGGAACTGGAGTAGCGTAGTCCACACACGATCTCACTCCCGAAGCTGACGAATTGACTCCGCAAGGATCTCCTTGCGGGTAAACACCTATATAGGATCTTGTTTTCCCACCAAGGAACACTTTCCCTGGGGAACAAGAAACGAAACCCATACTGTGTCCAGATGCATGACTCCTTAAGATTTCCCAAGGGAAACAGGCTTAATCAGCTAATTGTCTGGCAGCAATCCTGGCGCTTCTGCGATTCGCCTCCCTAGCGCCTCTATCTCGATTATAATTATCCCGGCGAGAAAATGGGGGAGATTTCTGCTCAAGGCTTGTTTGGCTGACTTCTTGTGGGCAAACATCTTGCAGGTGCAAGGGCTCCAATTCTGGCTGAAACGGTGGGAAACCCAAGTTTTCCTCTTCATCTGCCACAATAGTACTAGGAACGGGACTACATGGCCCATGAGTCATCACACTATCCCCCTCCTCAAGGCCCCTCTCCAAAACGGGCCCTCTTCCCGAGGTGCGGGGCCGCGGCTTGGCAGGGTAGGCCTGATGGAAGCGACGGACTAAATCGGGGGCATGGACTATGGAAGCGTCTTCCCAAGAGCGTTCTTCGGGGCCAAAACCCACCCAGTCAATGAGATACTGAAGGCGGCGGCGGTGGAAGCGAGAATCCAAAATGTCCTGAACCTCGAATTCCTCCTCCCCATCCACCAAAACAGGAGTGGGTGCCGGCCGGTCTGCATCCGGGCGGACACCATCTGCCGGAAGGAGCAGGGAGCGATGAAACACTGGATGGATGCGCATAGAGCGCGGAAGTTGGAGTTTGAAAGTCACGGGGTTAAGTTGCGCCACCACTGGGTAGGGACCAATGAAACGGGTATCTAGCTTCCGGCAGGGACGGTGGGAGGGCAAAAAGCGAGTGGACAGCAGAACCCGATCTCCTACCTTGATTTCGGGGCCCGGCTGGCAATGACTGTCAGCGTGGCGTTTATAGTCCTCCTTGGCTTGGTCCAGTTGCTGGAGCAATAGTTGTTGCACCGCTGTGAGTTCCTGCAGCCAGTCCTCCGCTGCAGGGACTTCTGAGGTTTCAATGACAGGAGGAAAGAAACATGGATGGAAGCCGTAGTTTGCAAAGAACGGGGTTTCCTTGGTTGAAGCCTGGACACCGTTGTTGTAGGCAAACTCTGACAGAGGTAATAGGGAAGCCCAATTGTCCTGTTGATAGTTTACATAACAGCGAAGGTATTGTTCCAAAGTGGCATTGGTACGCTCCGTTTGCCCATCTGTTTGGGGATGGTGAGCTGAGGATAAACGAGAGTCTATGCCCAATAGTTTTTGTAGTGCCTTCCAGAATCGAGAGGTGAATTGAGATCCACGGTCAGTGACCAAACTCTTGGGCAATCCATGTAACCGGAAAATATGCTGAAGGAATAAATCTGCAGTCTGTTTGGCCGTGGGAAGGCCATCACAAGGAATGAAGTGGGCCAACTTGATGAAAAGGTCCACCACCACTAGGATCGTGGTATATCCAAGGGAGGGTGGTAGGTCGGTGATAAAATCCGCAGAAATTATCTCCCATGGACGAGATGGAGTAGGAAGGGGATGCAGTAGCCCTGAGGGCTTCTCCCTTCTTGTCTTGGAACGCTGGCATACCGGGCAGGTATTGACATATTTTTCCACATCCTTGCGGATCTTGGGCCACCAAAAATCTCGTAGGATCAAATGCATGGTTTTAAATAGCCCAAAATGCCCTGCTGGCTTGCAGTCATGACATAGGTGAAGTGCCTTTTCTCTGCCTGGTCCTGGAGGGATGTAGACATGATTTCTGTAGCATAGTAACCCATCCTTAAGTGAGAAAGGGAAACGTAGTCCTTGGCGAATTTGATCTTGAGCCCAGGCATCCGCTTGTGGACTGGCTCTAATTTCTTGAGCACAAAGGGGTCCTGGAGTAGAGGGAGTTGGTTCAACTGCAGTGGATTTGGTGTTTCCCACTGTGAGCGTGGCAAAGTTTTCAGGCTGCAGCAATTGGGATTCGAAGGTCTCTCTGCGCCCTGCAGCATACTCTGGTTTCCGTGATAGAGCATCTGCTTGCTTGGTCTGAGCTGGGGTTACATAATGGATCTGGAAGTCAAAACACTCAAAAAATAAAGCCCAGCGCTGCTGCCTCTGATTTAACTTGCGGGCAGTTCTTAGATGTTCCAAATTACGATGGTCAGTATGAACCTCAATGGGAAATTTGGCCCCTTCTAACCAATGTCTCCAATTTTCAAAGGCTGCCTTTATGGCCAAGAGTTCCTTCTCCCAAATAGTGTAATTTCTCTCTGGGGCTGTCAGTTGACGGGAGTAAAAGGCACAAGGGTGAAGATGTTCTCCCACTGGTTGCATGAGTACAGCCCCAATTGCCACATCGGAGGCGTCAGCCTGCACAACAAAAGGGGTTTTAGGATCAGGGTGCTGTAGAATTGGCTGGGACGTGAATAACTTCTTTAGTTGCTGGAACCCTTCCTCTGCTTGCTCCGTCCAGCGGAAAGGCTGTTTTCCACGGATGCAGCTGGTGATTGGGTCAGACCAGCGGGCAAAGTCTGGAATGAACTTGCGGTAGTAGTTCGCGAACCCCAAGAAACGTTGCACCTCTTTCTTGTTGGTTGGCGCCCGCCATTCCAATACTGCTGAAACCTTTGCCGGGTCCATGGAGAGCCCTAGTGGCGAGACACGGTATCCCAGGAAATCTACCTCTTGTAGATCAAAAGCGCATTTTTCCAACTTGCCATATAGTCCATGATCCCGCAATCGTTGTAACACCATTCTGACGTGTTTCTCATGTTCTGATTGTGATCTAGAAAACACCAAAAAATCGTCCAAGTAGATGATCAAGAACCGATCTAGATAATCCTGAAAAATATCATTGACAAAGTGCTGGAACGTTGCGGGAGCTCCGGATAAACCGAAATTCATGACTAGGGACTCGAATAATCCGAATTTAGTCTGGAAGGCGGTTTTCCACTCGTCCCCCTCCCTGATGCGAACTAGATTGTAAGCCCCCCGAAGATCCAGCTTGGTGTAAACCTTGGCCCCTCGAAGCCGGTCTAATAGGTCCGAGATCAAAGGCAGGGGATAGCGGTTCTGCTTTGTGATATTGTTCAATGCTCTATAGTCCACAACCAAGCGTAGGTCCCCTGACTTCTTTTTCACAAACATCACTGGGGAAGCGGCTGGGGATTGAGAGGGTCTGATGAACCCCTTGCGGAGGTTTGACTCTATGAACTCCCTGAGAGCTTCTTGCTCTGGTTCGGTCAGGGAGTAGAGGTGTCCTCACGGGATCGGGGGCCCCTCCACCAAGTCAATGGCACAATCGTAGGGTCTATGCGGGGGTAGTTTCTCGGCTTCCTTTTCATTGAAAACATCCCAAAAGTCTGAGTATTTCTTGGGCAAGGTGATGATGGGTTCAGCGTCTGTGGCATGGCAGACCTTGGCTACAAGACAATGGTTTTGGCAATATTTAGAAGCAAACTGCAGTTCTCTGTTGGTCCAGGAGATGTTGGGGTCGTGGAGTGTCAGCCATGGAATTCCCAAAATCACAGGGAAGTGAGGGACCTCGGTAACAAAGAAGGAAATCTACTCCATGTGTTCCCTTATCCACATTCTGGTGGGTTCAGTCCATTGGCTTACTGGACCTGTCTTTAGGGGACGGCCATCTATGGCTTGCACCACCCGGATGTTCTTGAAATCGTGATATTGTAATCCCAGAGAGTCGGCATACTCTCTATCGATGAAATTGTTTGTTGCTCCTGAGTCTATCATGGCATGGATCATGACGGGTCCTTTTTTCGCTGACCACAAGGTGACCACTAGGAGGAATAGGACCCCGGTTTGCGGCTCTTGAGTGGGGGTTTTGACCGGGTTGGCGAGCCTCTCTACGCCCGGTCGCTGGCTTCCCCCGCCGGCTTTGCGCCAGCCGCATCGGCCATCTCCGTCTCCGCGGAGGACGCCACCGCCAAGCGAGCGGCAGGCTTTCTTTTGGCTGGACATTCTCTGGCAAAGTGGCCCCCGTTCCCGCAGTACCAACAGAGGTTTAAACGTTGGCAGCGGGCCTTCTCGGCAACATCTAATCTGGGACGCACATTGCCCAACTGCATCGGCTCCTCCTCGCTTCCTCTGGGGTATGGGGCTGGTGGTGGGGGTCTCCACACTGGACGTGGCTGAATACTGACGGGAGCGGGAGGTTTTACTTCTGCTCTTCCACTCTGGCCTCGGAGCCACTGTTTTCTGTTGGCAAGCATGACTTCGGCTCGTAAACATTGGTCAATAAGTCTCTCAAGAGAGATTGGAGGATCCACCTTGGAGATTTCTTCCTGCATCTCGATGTTGAGACCCTCACGAAACTGTCCTCTGAGGGCTACATCATTCCAACCGGTGTTTTGGGCCAGCACTCGGAACTCGGCTATGTACTGGGACAACGGCCTGTCCCCTTGGAAAAGGCGCCGGAGTTTATGGCCGGCCGCCTCTAGATTGTCCTCGATCCCCCAAGTCGCCTTAAGGTGATTCAGGAAGTTTTGCGCGGAATTTAGGTGCATGGAGGCTTCATCAAATAGCGCCGTCGCCCAATTGGCCGCTGGCCCTTCTAGGAGACTGTAAATCCACGCCACTTTGACTTCTTCTTGGGGAAACTCGGCGTGGTGGGCTTCTATGTACGCCTGGCATTGGCGACGGAAAACATGAACCTTGGAAGCTTCTCCAGAAAACTTGGTTGGTAGCGCTAGGGCAGGGAGACGGGCTCCGCGTTCCTTCAAGCCCCGTATTTCTCCCTCCTGCGTATGGAGTGTATCACGGATTCTGTCTAATTCATCCTTGGAAATGGTGTAGCTGAGTGGTTGGGCTTCCGCCCCGGTTCCTGTAGACATTCTGGTCTAGGTTAATTGGTGCTTAGTCGGTGGAGTCAAACTGTCAAGACCCAGGCTGCAGAGCACCAATAACCATGCGCAGAGGCCAGAATCTATCTAATATCTTTATTAAAGGAATATATAAAGTCAATAAAAACAAGTGAAGAATATAGTTCAGAAGTAGACCTTTCAGGAAAGGTCAAATATAGTCCAGGAAAACAATGTCCATTATGTGATATTAGAGTCCAAAGTTATGATCCAATAACCGAAACACACACTTTGCCAAGCAAAGTGTGGGGAAAAGACAGGGTCCTTTAGTCCAATGGAGCTTGACAACAAGGCTGGAAGCAAACTAGATTCTTGGCAAACAAGGCTTGATACGTGGCAACAAGAGGCAAGAAGCAAGAACGAGGTCCGTGGCAAGATCCGGGGACAAGGCAGGCTTGGAACTAGAACAAGGTCCGTGGCAAGGTCCGGGGAACAGGGAACTGGAGTAGCGTAGTCCACACACGATCTCACTCCCGAAGCTGACGAATTGACTCCGCAAGGATCTCCTTGCGGGTAAACACCTATATAGGATCTTGTTTTCCCGCCAAGGAACACTTTCCTGGGGAACAAGAAACGAAACCCATACTGTGTCCAGATGCATGACTCCTTAAGATTTCCCAAGGGAAACAGGCTTAATCAGCTAATTGTCTGGCAGCAATCCTGGCGCTTCTGCGATTCGCCTCCCTAGCGCCTCTATCTCGATTATAATTATCCCGGCGAGAAAATGGGGGAGATTTCTGCTCAAGGCTTGTTTGGCTGACTTCTTGTGGGCAAACATCTTGCAGGTGCAAGGGCTCCAATTCTGGCTGAAACGGTGGGAAACCCAAGTTTTCCTCTTCATCTGCCACAATAGTACTAGGAACGGGACTACATGGCCCATGAGTCATCACACAGGGCTTTTAGATATTCCCTTCTGGGACACAGCGAAAGGAGAAGGATTGGCACTTATTTTACAGGAGACTAAGTGAAAAAGAACTGGTTGGTTACTCCATCCAAGCCTCTCCTCTTGTAACAGAAGCACCACTGCCCTTGCACTCTCTGCACCTTGGCAGGAGATTTAATGAGAAGCTTGGAAAGTGCGAGGTTTGGGAGGCTATGCCTAGATGAACTGCCCAGATTTTTAGGGTCAATTTTTGACTAAAAACTTCAACTTGTACACAGAGTAACATAATATGTTTGGAAACTTTAAGGAAACTCAACTGTTTCTCTGTGATTAGGACTACAAATGTATCTGTGGGAGTAACAGGTGACTGTTGCAGATTACATTATCAGTCCAAGCAGAGATCTTGACCAGTATTCTCCCCAAATTGAGTATGTCCAGTATATTCATGCATAAGTCTAGAATTTTTAATCAAAAAACACTGGGTCTACTTATCTCTGGGTCAATGTAAATACTTCACCTAATTGCATATCAAAAAAGGAGCCATCCCCTTGTCAGAGTGGAAGGAGAAAGAGAAGAAAGTAGAGAACTTAAAAGAAGCATCGACCCCCTCTACTGTCTCTGCCACAGCATCACGTCTGGCCTTTTAAATATATAGATTAGGACATACACATACACAACATTTACAATTCCCTTTTGAATTCATGGGCAGGGTGGTGTCATGAGTCGGCCTTAGTGCTTTCCCCTCTCTGCTGAACGACCCTCAGATTATCCTTAGGTCACATCCAAGACTATAGTGTTGGCCCCAAAACCTGCTCTCAACTTATACATAAAGCTAACTTATACATGAGTATATACAGTAAGATCTTGAATAGTTCTTGGACAGACACAAGCATTTTCTGCTACATTATATTGTTACTCAAAACGATTTTCCTATATTTCCTGTTTAACTTAAACCGGTAACTTAAATTATGACTTTCCACTTAAGGCTTTTAAAAACATCCCAAAACAGCTGTGAATGTAATAACCTTTAGTATGTTTATTTGCTTCTGAGTTGTTGTTTTTAATTTTCACTTTGATGAAATCCTACAGGGAAAACAGGCAATCTCAAGAGGATTCATTCCTTGAAAAACTTAGCTAGTACTAGTAAAGTTAAACACATGTTGAAATCATCTCTTTGACATCAGTGGGATATTTAAAAAATATATTGGCTGGTTTGTGTCCACAATCTCTGCTTCATGAGTTGCAGAGATAAACCCAAAACTGTGAGGGCAAAAAAGTTGAAGGAACTGAAAATGTAATCACATTATTTTTATTTCTTTGCACATGATTCATGTAACAACTTTGGCTGTTTCCATGTCACGGAAAATTGTACACTGCCTTCTCCCCCTGCAAGTGTGAGAGGAGGTTGGAAGCTTTTAAAGTTTTTATTAAGCTGGCTGTGGCATGTCACACATCACTTAAATTAGCCAAAACTAACTTCAAATAGAATATTGGAAATTGTCATTATTAGTGCTGACCACCATTCCCTGAATAAGCTACCTATGGTACACCTACACTGTGGAAGAATGCAGTTTGACACCACTTTAATTGCCATGATTGAATGCTATGGAATCCAGAGTGTTGGAATTAGCCCCCCAAAAGATTAGCCAAAGCCAAAGATTGCCGGTGTCTCACCAAACCACAGATCCCAGCATTCCATAGCATTGAGTCATGTCGGTTAAAGTAGCTTCAAACTGTTAATTTTACAATGCAGATGCACTCACAAGAAGCCAAAGTGGAGATGTTTCCAGAGAGAAGCATGACCCTGTAGATCACTGTAGCTCATGAATGCTCCACTAAACAATTGCAATGATCCATTAACACAACCATTCTCAAATGTATTGTTAGGTTTCTCACTTTCCCAGTAGGCCCTTGGCCTATTTGTGTAGTCCGTCATATCACTTGAAATGATTTACATATTATTTAATGACATACAGTCAAATGGTGTGCATTAGCTCCAGACCACTGAATGTGATATTACCAATACATCTTCCTGTTTTCTGCATTTAAATTTAATTGTTCGTGCACAACATTGTCTTAGGCAGAAATAATGTCAGTACTGAGTGGGAAATGTGTACAAGATCATTTACTTACATAGTACAGTGTCCTTTTTTAAGTCGCACTGATTAGTTTGCTGACCCATATACCTATGGCAATGCAAACAAACTGCAGTTTACAACAATTGCATGGCTGTTTTAAATCCTAGTGCAAAAATGTGTGGGCAACTGGAGTTTAATTAAATTATACATGATTAGGTTTTATCAAATGTATATTTTAAAGTACTTTGGGGGAAAAGTTGGTAACATGGCAGCTCATGCGACTCTTCACATATGTGCAATCCTATTTCTAGATGCATGGGTTTAACTGAATTTGGAAGTAGGATTGAGGGATATCCCCACTTTGCAACAGATGCATATCTAAATATGGTCATACATCTGACCTGTTTCACTCCAAGACGTTTGTTTTCCATCAAATAATGATCATTATTGTTATTATTATTTCATTTGTATGTCACCTTACTCCCAGGGAAGGTATCTGCTTTTGACACACGTACCTCTTTGTTAATAGCAAAACTTACTGATAATAACTGGGTGATGAGAAACCTGTTGGAGGTCTTTGCATGTCATCAGCTTTAAAATGCCCAGTTGAACTGGGCATTTTGAAATTTGAAACTAATATTCAAATAACTGAAATTCTCATGTTTCAGTAAGCTTGCCAAATTTTTCTTGTTATAAGGGATGCTTCTTATTTGAGTGGCAGAAATTTTGTACCTTATGGGTTTAACAGGTATCTCTTATTATTAGAAATGTTTACTATTTCAGAGCTGGAAAGCTTTCCTTTTTATATATCAGCACTAACAGAACAAGGTGCCATATATAGACTGAACAAAATGCTGTGTTTTGGGGTGTAGGCCCTACATAATGACAGAAATATGAGCATCATATAATTTATGAATATAGTCAATGCTGTAATTTTGCAGAGATAGACATAGCTCCCTTAAATGAAGTCAATACTTCCATTTAGTATTTAAACAGAGCACAACCTTTTTAATAGCTGTCGCCATTTGTCAATCCTGCGTGACATGGACTTGGACTGCTATTTTGAAAACATGGTAATGCTGTGTATTGATTACCTTCACAGGAGGAGGAGAGGCAATGAAAATGTGATGTTGAAAATGATGAATATTTTGAGCCAGAGGTACCCAATGGGATAGATATGGACACCTCTCTGGGGACAAACCCACTTCTTGACCCTCCTGATAATCTTCATTTCTCAGGGTTTTTTATAAATAAAATAACTTTAACATAAAAGTTATCATGCTGACAAGTGAAATGCCGACCTCCAAGGGTAGAAAGATTTTTAAAGGTGTGTGGCTACAACCCACCTAGAAACATGCCGTTTGCCAGAAAAAGAAAATTTAAAAAGGTATATTGGGGGTAAAGGTGTGTTAGAGATTATGGGATAGTGTCACTTATAAGATGCATACGATCTGAATGCAGTCTGTGTGTGTTTTAGCTGAATCTTGGCTTGCTTTTCCATTCAGAGTTTGGTATGAGTATGGGGTGTCTTTTTTTCTGAACATCGCCACCTTCTATGATGTGAATATTTTGCTGCACTCACTTTCTTTCTGTTGGTGTGAAGTATGTGATTTGGCATTTGGGGTCACAACTGACCTGTGCCCTGTACCCAGTTTCTTGGCCAAATGACTTGTCTCTGTGAAAACAGAACAACACAAAACTCTTCATACAAAAGTGTGAATTTTCTGTTGTGGGATTCCAACACGACTGATAAAATAATTTTTCATACTCATCTTTAACAGCTCCTGTTTTCTAATCCTTTGAAATGGATTAAATGATTTTGAATAATGCTTTGTTTTTTTTCTTCTTTTCCTTTTTAGCCTGTCTATCAAGTATAATATCTTGAGTGCATAGTGTTCTAAATTTGTTTCTATTTTTTTGTTTTCTCAAAGGCACATTGTACTGAAGCGTGTACAGTGTTCCTATTTCCATATGTTGTTCGAACTGCTCTCACTGCTCAACAATACAAGAAAATAGGAGCATCAAATGTCACTAGCTGTGCACATCCACTTTATAATTACTGTTGAAACTAAAATGTATGATTTGCTTTCTACTGAGCAACAGGAATCTTAGAGATTTTTATTCATATGAATCTCATCTGCAGATTTTTCAAGATGCTACTACCATCATAGTTTTTTCTATAAAATTATATTTTTGAATGTATTATCTTTCTTGTTTGCTATTCTAACACTCCTGCAAACCCAAAATTCCAAACAGCTAGCTCGATCCAGAGATTCCGTTTCATCAAGGCCAGACAGCTCATTAGCAGCAGCCTCTATCTGCATGTTATCTAACTGGGAGCTGTCCTCCCTTTGCACCTGGCTAGCTTCAGTATCAACTCCAGTATCATCAACACCATTCCCTGCCGTGGGAATGCCTCCCTGCTCCTCATCTCTCACAACAGGGACACTCTGAACCTGAATCCCATAATTCCCATCAGAGTCATCTTGAGCCTGAATCCCATCATCTAGAACATCTGGAACCTGAATCCCACAATCCCCATCAGAGTCACTGTGAGACTCCAGCTGAGTCACAACACCAACATCGGCCGGGTTCAGTGCTCTCTGGATAAGGGTGAACTACAACTCCAAAAATCAAGGCCAACTCCCACAAACCCCTGCAGTATGTTCAGTTGGTTGTGGGGGTTTTGTGTGCCAAGTTTGGTCCCGAACCACTGTTGGTGGGGTTCACTATTTCTCTGACTACAAGTGAACTACAACTTCCTAAATGAAGGTCAGTTTCCCCAAACCCCTGGAGTATGTTCAGTTGGTCATGGGGCTTCTCTGTGCCAAGTTTGGTCCTGGTCCATTGTCAGTGAGGGTCACAATTTCTCTGGATGCAAGTGAACTACAACTCCCAGAGTCTCAGAGCTAGCACTTCCAAACTCCGCCTGTATTCACAGTTGGGCATGTTGGGTTTGTGTGCCAAGTGTGGTCAAGATCCATTATTGATGGGGTTCAGAGTGCTCTGAATGTAGGGTAAACCACAGCTAAACAATAATCCATTATTACAATAATAAAGTGATCACAAACATATACTTGTTCCCACAATTTATAATGACTCACCCACACGGGTGAGTAATTCCCCCCTCCCCTCCAGTATGTTCTCTTGGTCATCAGGATTCTGTGTGCTATGTTTGGTCCAGATCCGTCATTGGTGGGGTTCAGAGTGCTATTCTGGATGTAGGGTGAACTACAACTACCACATGGGTGGATTAGTCCTCCTCCAAACTCTTCCAGTATGTTCAGTTGGTTATCAGGGTTCTGTGTTCGAAGTGTGGTTTAGATCCATCATTGGTTGGGTTCACAGTGCTCTCTGGATGTAGATGAACTACAACTCCTCTAAATCATGGTGAATTCTCCCCAAACCTCTTGTTCAGTTGCTGATCAATTCCTCTGTTTGCTGTGTGCCATAGGAAAGGGTAAGAAATAGTTAAGGGAGTGGGCAAGGTCATGCAAATTCCACAGCAACAGAGAGAGAAATATCCTGGGATATCCATTCTGGAGGGAAAACAGGAAATTCAGGATGAAATTGTCCTCGTATGAAAGCCTTTACTTGGGTGAGGGGCAGTATGGCATTTGTGAAGAACATTGGCAGGGCTCTTGGACAGGTTCATGGCACTCATTATAATCTGCAATATCAATGGAGGGAGTGCTTTGGTGGCTCCTCAGCACTGTGGGTTAAAGCTGTTTGTGTTAAGTGGGCACCTCTGCCACATACACACATACAGATTTTCACTTTTATTATGTGTATAGATATTGTATTATATTATGTTATATTATATTATATTTGAATGAGTAACATTCTATACTTGTAGCATTATCAGCATACTTAACTGCAAAGAAAATCAATGCATATTGCTAGTCGTTTCATATATTTCAAGTTCTACTTTTATCTCAATGTCCTCACAGGTTTTTGTACTTTTTTGTTTTTCAGTTTTCTCCTTGTGTTCGGTTGCTTGATTTTGTCAGTATTTTCTACTATCCCTGACCATATATGGCTTGCCACTAGTTGCCTCTTCATTCTGGTAAGTAAATTTTATTGAATACAGAAACCTCTCTGATAGTTGTGTTTGTCTATGTATGTATTAGGAAGAAAGGGGGCGGGGAGAGAAAATGAATGGATGAATGATTTTTTAAAACTGTGAAATGGGCAAAGTACCAGTTCAAATGTAGATATATTGAGAGCTAAATTTACCTACAAAAGAGCAGTTAAGGTTAAAGACCTTATAAAATTACAGCTCCCATGATTCCATAGGGTTGAGCCATGGCAGTTAAAGTGTTGTCAAACTGCATTAATTCTACAGTGTTGGTGCAGCCTAAGGCGTGCATCCCTATGGTCAGAGCTAACATCTTCAGGAATAGATATGGCACATTATCTAAAAATTGCAAAAATAGTCTTGGCCACTATAACAAATTTACCTTGCAGATTCAAGGTTGAATCCAGGAGTACCCCAAGTGGCAAGCCTGTGTCTTCAATCAGAATGGAACCACATCCAGCACACGCTGAAACTCTATGCCCTAACCAGCCTTTCAACTGACTAGGAGTACTGCTGTCATATTACATTTTAATTAACTTAGCCTCATCTAATACATTACTGATGCCAAGCACTCATTTAGAAAGAAAAATAGTTAGGTATCACAAGCATCCTGATGAAACCCAACCCAAAGCTATAGATTATAATTCCATGATTTCATGTAGATGTTGAACATCATGGGGACAACACATTTTGAAGAGTAAGACACAGGAATCCTGAGACCATTTGGGTTTACTGCTTTACTGGGGGCATCTACATGAGCCACAAATGGCAATGCTGATCTGGAGTGGGGTACTTTGGATTAATGTTGTCATGGTCCAGACAGGTAGCCGTCAAAGCAGCCTAAGGGTTGGTATGTGTCTGCCACTGTACCATCACTCTTACCTTGCCCTCATCAATCTGGCCTTTTCAGTGCCCACCAGACATTAAAATGAAGGTGTTTCTCACTCAGCACCTGTAATGATGATACTACAACGCTACGTGAGAGAGGGGAGGAGAGAAAAGAGAAATCAGTCCCTCCTTTTCCCTCTCCTTTCTCCAATTGCCATGTCACTATGGCTATCATCATTATATGCAATATGTAACAAACGCTGCCATTTTTGTGTCTCATTGGCCCCACAAAAGCCAGAATGACAGGGCAAGGTAGGTGTCATCCCCCATCTCTGAGCTGCTCGAACCTGTGGAAAGTGGGATGGTGATGTTTACATTGGCCCAAAATGTAGATGAGCAATGGAGCTTCAGGGAAGCTCCAGTGTAATATGCAAAAAGGCCATGTTAAGCTGGCATCTGTCATATTAAAACAGATGGACACCAACAGGGGCATATTTACACTGAAGATCATCCATATAGGCAACCAAAATGATCTCCATCCTGCAACCAGCCAAAATGAAATAATGGGCCTAAATAAGGGCCCTTAACTAGGGGTCCATGGTTATATTGCTGATACACACTCAGAGGGTCAAAATTATATCCTCTGCATCTGTATCAGCCATAGCATTCAAACCAAAATATATTTTGGTGACTTAATTTGCAAAATGCTGCTAAAATGTTTACAGGCTGTTGGGTGAAATGAATGTTCTTTTTGTGGACCAGGTTATGAAAATCCCCATACCATTTGAAGCAACTCCACTAGAGATTTTTTTACAGATGCAATGCTGATGGAGAAGGAAGATTGTTTTATTGCCATGGAGAAGGCCTTCAAACAGAATTTGGCCTAATACGTTCCAAACTTTCCACAATGTCACTCTTGCCACAATCTCACCTGTTTCCAATATCACTTCCCCATATCAATCAGATCTTTGATAGAATAGCCTGCTGATATGATAGCAAAATCCTCAAGAGTTCTCAGAAAATCAGCTGGATCCATCAGTCTTCTGAGATGGGCCATCTTAATTGTACCAATTGCAGAGGCTCCAGATACATTGAGTTCAAACCCTACCTGATAGTGATCTATCCATGACAACAGAACTATAGAAAATCTCCTCATCCCTAATGATTCCATCCAACAAGTGGAAGAATTTGTGCTTACCATGGCTGACATGAAATTTTGGGCCACTCTTGAGATTGTCCTTGAGCAAGAAGCTGGTGAGACTTCAGCACCACTCCCAAACCTGCCTGACTAGTTCAGGAAGGGAGATCCACTGATATATATTCTGTTCATTAGAATCCCACCTCTTGGCTCTAATAGAGGAACAGCCATGAACAACTATTCCTTACGGCTAGAAAAAAGTGGTGGGGATGTACGTTTATATCTGGCTTTTTAGCTTAATTATGATGCTCATCAGCATCCAAGGCCTGTTGAGCAGTTGGACCCAGATGTTCTTCACAGTGTATCCAGATGGTTGCTCATCTAATAAGGACATTCAAATAGCATTGCACTCTTTGCTTAAAGATTTGTCTTGCTAGATCGGAGCATCAATGTTTCAATTTCTCTATGCTAATTAATATATCAGCTTCACACTTTTAAGACATGGTGTCAAGAACGCTAAAATCTTCTCAGATTTCTACACCAACAGTTTTAAAAGGGCTGATATTGTTTCTCACTCTTTTCACATTATCTCATAGCAGTAAAACCAAGCATTACAACAAGTACATATTTAAAGATGTTCTAATATGTCAAACTATCCTTCTTCAGGTAATTTGAAAGCAATGAGTTTAAACAGAAGGAAAACATCTCACTTTTCCTTGTACCATTACATTAGCTTTTAATCTTTACTCTACACATAGATAATAGAACAATGTTCTTCATGCTGATATAATAAAATCTATCCCAGCCTTAAATGCACAGACACACTGTGTACTATAAGCTTCCAGCTATCACAGCAGCAGCAGCAACAAAATGCTACTGTTTTGTTTCAAATAAGTTACAGTCCTTTCCCAGTTTGAATTTTTGGATATTTCACAAAACAAAGCAACTGATAAAACTCAGCTTTGTAAATGATGAGTTATGTAAATGATTGCCACGATGTTTCATTTATTTATATCTAAACCAGAGAATAAGGGGTCCACATTTGTAGGTGGGAAGAAGGGGGGCTGGAAATGTTCAGAAAGGGATTGACAAGAGCACAGAGTTTAATGGAACAGTGAAGAATTAAATATAGGAATATATTCTGGGAACAAAATATATTTGTGCCAAAAAGCATGTTTTTAAATAGACCTTTCAGGATTTAATATATTAGTTTTGAAAGCATCGTGATTTCCTGAGCCTAATATACACCATTCAGACTGTGAGCATTTTCAGACATCTGCCCTATGCTCACTTACCTAAGAATAAGCTCCTCTGAAAATAATGGCTATTTTAGTAGACAAAATTGGATTGCACTATGTGAACAAAAATACAACACTCTATAAGTCCATTAGTTTTTAGGGTGCTAACCTATATTAAAAGCACCTTCTGATGTTACCATAGCAGTGAGTTTTTTCCCCATCACCATGCTGTAAACATCAGCTGTTCCTTGTCATATGGCAGGAACAATACAACATTATTTATTCATTCATCCATTTACTTTATATATCAGGGCCTTCTCCACTGCCATGTAATCCAGATTATCAAAGCAGATAATCCAAATTATTTGCTTTGAACTGTTTCAATCCAGTTTAAAACAGATAATCTGTTTTTATATGGCAATGTAGAAGGGGCCTCATTTTCCTCTAAAAACACTCAGTATAATGCAATATAATACAGTTGTGTCATATAAAGCATATTAAATTAGTGCCTGAAACATGTAGAGCCTTCCATCTAAGAGTAGTATGTTAGGATGGACCTTCAAATTCCCAGCTGCCTAGTTCATTGGTTGCCAATAGAGTCAGAGTGCATCTACATTGTAGAATTAATGCAGTGTGACACTGAAGGAACCAAAGTTTAAGAAATAAGGTACCCCTCCCAACCAGAGAGGAGATAACACAAGCTGCCAACACTGTGGTACCCCTCCCAACCAGAGAGGAGATAACACAAGCTGCCAACACTGTGGTTTCCTGATATCACAGTAATCTTTGTTAATAGTAGATTCTATTTGTCACCCAGTGCTGTTAGTTCAGAATTGTTTGTAAATATGGTTGTATTTGGAATTCAAACTATACATATTTTTTGAAATGTTCCTCAATAAATGTTTACATTTTAATATTTAAAAATCCAATGCTTTGTAGAATTGCAGAAGGATATGAATGGATGCGTGTGTGTAGGGTCAACTTGTGGCAAACTCAAACAGCTAAAAATATTTGGCATATACCTTTACCGGTCAACTACTTACTCATTTGTTCATTAATTCGTTAATTCGTTTTATATCTCACCTTTCTCCCTGCACAAAACCCAAAACTACTTCCAAGTAAAATAGAAATAAAAGCAATATCAATAGCACAATTGAACACTATAATTTTAAAACCTCTGCATGTAATTTGAATTTCTTTAAAAACACATTTTACCTTAATTCCCCTCAATGGAAGTTGCAAATAATTTTGAAGAGCAGATGCAGCAAATCAATAAGTCAGTCCCAATCAGTCAACCAACTAATAGGTCAACTAATACATAGTATATACACAGACACACAGTAAGTCTGAATTGAGCAAGCTAAAATGCCATTGCAGACTCATGAGAACTATTTTAAATACCAGGGCTGACTCAAGTGTGGATGAGTGAAATGTCCTGTATACAGATAACTTTCATGGGACAGTACCATGTCAATTAATTTCAGAGAATTATGTTTTCTGCAGTGCTCTAAAACTTCAACAAACTGCAGAGAGAGCAGCTAGGGATCATGGCAGATGGTATCAGTCACAGAACAGAAGTATCAACAGATTGGGTATACTCTGAAGTTATAGTAGAAAGAAAAGAGAGAGGAAAACTCACATTTTGTACAGACCCCCAAGGAACTGACAGAAAAATATTACAAGGGAGTCATCTCACTAATCTCCAAGAAAGGAGTTGACACCAAGATGGCAGGAGTGAAAAAAAATCTTTTTTTAGACCTTATGTATCAGCAGGAATCTGGCAGATGAGGAGTTTATGCTGCATAATAGGTGAGCAGACCATATTCTTTGGAAGAAATCCAAATGGAAAAAAATATTGTCACTAGCACATTTTGTTACATCCCTTGGTTTGGAGGTGCCACAGCATTAAAAGGACACAGCGTCTGAGGAGCAAGTGGTTTCCCCACAACATCCCCTCACATGTTTCCCAAGTTTGAGGAAACATGTGAGGGGATGCTGAGGAGATACATAGAATTTTCTCACAATGTCTCATTTCCTTGAAACATCTAAGACCATGAGGTTACAGAGGTAACCACAGGGCTATAGCTAGCAACCTTAGGAAGGTTTTTTGGGACAGGAAAGGTGTGCTTCTTGCAAAACCTTAGAAGAGCACCTTCCTTGCAAGCATCTGCAAAACAAAAGAGCGATCGAGGAAGATCGTGCGGAAAGCTGAGCGCACCACTTGACAGCTAAGGGAAGGGAAGCTAGCCTGGTTCAGGACGCAAGCCAGGCGGGAATCTTGGGGGGGGGGGGGCTTTTCAAACACTTTTATTGCTATGATAACTACCTAGATTTCAGTGGGGACTATGGTGAGGACTAGTATTTGGGTCTGGCTTTCAACTGAATATGGTAAATGTTTTCTCCTATACTTTGTTTATTTTTAATTCCAAAACGTAATGAACTTTCTGGATAACCCTCGTAGACTCCCCTACAACAGTGCCATCAAGACTGCAGTATCAGATTTTACAAGGTTTCTAGGAGAATGGAGTGGGCAGAATATACAGAGAAGCTTGATGTTTTTGCTATCTTTCCCTTGCAAAAGTTACTCAACATCTTAGGACCTCATCCCACAAGGGTGGTGGGAAAGCAAGTGGAATCATCTTCTTTGCTTGGCGTTCTGTCTTAAAGAAGATGGAGAACTTAATCACTCCCATCACACAGAATTACCTCCTCCCGTTTCTAGCTTAACCATTTCAAGGATACTAGCAGACTTTTTAAACACTTCTTTCCATGAGATCATCCTCTTTCAACCCTTATTCCATGTGTAGAAATAGAGGAAAGCTTCCATCTGATGAGGTCCTTAGTGTGTTTAGAATTGCAGCCTAAGGGCCCTAGAGTGAGGATCTCTATACATCTTCTGAAACTCCATGGATTGCCTGAGTCAAATGCTATTCTTAACTCAGTAGTTAATGCTACTGAATATTTATTTTGCAAGTCTACATTCACAAAGGTCCACAAGTAAAGCTGCAATGAAATAGACCCAACTTCTTGTGGAGTTAACCCCTAATGATTTTCTTCTTCCATTCCCTATATGGTAGCCCATATTATTTAGCTGAGTCCCCCAACCCTCGGAGCAGGCTGGAAGCGGAAGAAAGTAATAAATTCCCAGTAGGAAGGGGAATTAAGCTTCTTCTGGCCCTGGTATACATGAACTGATTTGGAACCAACCAGTGTAGATTAAAAGCAGAAAATTGATTCCTTTAATCTTTTTATTGCATTCCATTGCTGGGTTCATTTTTTATACCCTATTGACCATGTTTCTTTGGTATTAGGAAGTATAACCCTGAATTAATGTATTTTCTTTTCCCACATGTCTTCTGATTCTCAAGAGCAACAAGCTGAAGCCATGAGATTTTGATGAGCACACCATGTATTCAGCAAATTAACCAAAGGGTATTTAGAATTTTAATGATTAGTGGTGTTAATTAACGAGGAAACTACAGTAACAACAGTTCTGGTTATTTTGATGTCCTGCTAAAGGGAACCAATTATTACTACAACCAACAGAGTAATAAGGGAATATAATTTATTTAAATAGTTAGAATATGCAAAAAAGAGCAAATACTTAATACAGAGCACACAATCCAGCCCAAGTAAGGAGCTTTCAATTCATCGAATTTCAATGACAGACATAAGAACATTTCAAAATTCATAAATCCTGCTGGATTTTGGACCAGCTTTTTCTGCAATGATTGCATTGCTCCCAATCACACAATTATGGTGAGCTACACCACTCCATTTTCCTGCGTCTACCTATGTGCAGCCCCTGAGGTTTCCTTAGCACAGCAGCTTTTATATATATATATATATATATCCATATATATATATATATATATATATATATATATATATATATATTAGCTGTGCCCGGCCATGCGTTGCTGTGGCAAAGTCTGGTGGTATGGGAAATAAAGTATTGGGGAATTGGTGGTAGTTAAGGTAATGGTAAAGGTTTCCTCTGACATTAAATCCAGTCATGTCTGACTCTGGGGGTTGGTGCTCATCTCCATTTCTAAGCCGAAGAGCCAGCGTTGTCCGTAGACTCCTCCAAGGTCATGTGGGATAACTGCATGGAGCGGCGTTACCTTCCCGCTGGAGCAGTACCTATTGATGCACTCACATTTGCATGTTTTTGAACTTCTGAGTTGGCAGAAGCTGGGGCTAACAGTGGGGGCTCTCTCCGCTCCCCCAATTCAAACCTGTGGCCTTTCGGTCCAGAAGTTCAGCAGCTCAGCGCTTTAACACGTTGCGCCATCAAGGGATATTATTTCCTAAAGGTTGTGAATATACATTATTTCTGATTGGTTTTTTTTGTCTGAGGCAAGTATGAATGCTGCAATTAGGAAAAATGATAAGCATGTAATGGCCTTGCAGATTTAAAGCCTGGCTGTTTCCTCCCTGAGTGAAGTTTTTGTTGGGAGGTGTTAACTGGCCCCGATTGTTTCCTGTCTGGAATTCCCTTGTTTTCAGAGTGGTGTTATTTGCGATATTTTATGTGCTTCTACTGTCTGTGGCCCTGAGAAAACAGAGGATCTGCCAGACTTTGATGATGGGAATACTTTGTTGGGAGGCGTTAGCTAGCCCTGATTGTTTCCTGTGTGGAATTCCCCTGTTTTCAGAGTGTTGTTCTTTATTTAGTGTTCTGATTTTAGAGATTGTATTGTTCTGTTTTATCATACCACATTAATTTTTATATATTCTGATTTTAGTGTTTTTGAATACTTGGAGCCAGATTGTATTCATTTTCACGCAGCACAATAATTGTATTCATTTGACCGCAACACAATAATAATAATAATAATAATAATAATAATAATAATAATAATAATAATAGTAATGATAGTAATGATAGTAATAATAATGACCTTGGTAATACACAGTGCTTCACTCCCTTCTCAGCTTCCTTTCTGGAAGATTCCTTTCTTGGGAGGTGTTAGCTGGCCCTAATTGTTTCCTTTGTGGAATTTCCAATTTCCCTGCTTTCAGACTGTTGGTCTTTATTTACTGTCCTGGTTTTAGAGATTATATTGTTCTGCATTATTCTATCCCAGTAATTATTTCATATTAAAGTAGAATCTCGCTTATCCAACATTCGCTTATACAATGTTCTGGATTATCCAACGCAGTCTGCCTTTTAGTAGTCAATGTTTTTGTAGTCAGTGTTTTAAATTCATTGTGATAGTTTGGTAGTAAATTTGTAAATACAGTAATTACTACATAGCATTACTGCACATGGAACTACTTTTTCTGTCAAATTTGTTGTATAACATGATGTTTTGGTGCTTAATTGGTATAACGATTACCTAATTTGATGTTTAATCGGCTTTTTCCTGAATCCCTTCTTATTATCCAACATTTTCGCATATCCTGCCAGCCTGTTTATGTTGGATAAGTGAGAGTCTACTGTATATTGATAATCTTATATTATCTGCTTAGAACTGGATGATATGAGGCCCCTTCTTCACAACTGTATAAAATGCACACTGAAGTGGATTATATGGCAGTGTGGAGTCAAGATAATCCAGTGCAAAGCAGATAATCTAAGATTATAAATGGGTTATATAGCTGTGTGGAAGGGCCTTGAGTCTACACTGCCATATAATCCAGTGCAAATTAGATAATCTGTGGAAGAGGTCTAAGTGAGGCCTGTCCCTAAGTGAGGCCTAAGTCTGAACCCTGGATGTCCCTTGGTTGCTAGGAGACCAAGTGGGCAGAGATTAGCCCTCTAAACTGGCAGCAATTGGATAAAAAAATTATTCCTCTCCCTCTAATTACGACTTTATTTTTCTTTTCTTTTTGTTGTATCAACCTAGAGGCGTGGATGATGGGTTGTGTTGTCAAATTTCGCGGTTGGGGGGCCTGTAGTTTTGTTGTTTTGTGAGTCGCCGTGATGCCATCACTCATTTATATATATAGATATGACTCCAATAGCTCTAAGTTGTCTATTGACATCCAATGACCCCAAAAACATAGGACTTTCTTAAGCAAGGATGTTTAGCCAGTTCCTTCCTCTGAAATATAGCGTACAGAAATATCCTTATTGTTTCCTAAAATTCGTTGTCAGTTATTTCATATGCATGCAAGCTGATTACGGGCCTTGGGTCTGCAGAACTTCTGAACAAAAAAAATCAATCTAAACACCAGATAAGATGGTGTATACACGTATACAGTCAATGTGACGAGTTTCTGTTCCAGATTTTGTAATGCCAGGATTCAAAGGAGACCTTTCATTGACCTAAACTCTTCATGAAGTTCCTGATACACTTTCAACTTCTCTGTCCCCACTCCTCCACCATTGGTGACTGTTCTTAGTTTGACATTACAATATATCAATATGTCTTGCATGATTATTTGGAAGTAAATATATTTGTGTGAACTATTGGTCATAACGAAGGAGTGAAAATATCTCTCTCTATCGCTGCAGCAAATGCCAGGAAGTTGGATACATCTACTGCCTCCCACCCAGGAAAATCCTTTCCCTGGGGATGTGTGGGAGGCAACCAATGTATGACTATCAATTCTTCCAGAATGTATTAAGACACAGCAAAGATTTAAGCAAGCATAATTTCCTTTCTCCCCACATGTACAATGTCTCAAGAGAGGCAGGGGACGACCTCTGTGGTCTTGGAGGCACTGCTTGACATCATAAATGCACTATCTTGTTCCACATATGCACATACATGATATATACACAATACACAATCTTCATCCTCCTAACAGTGAGGAATGAATGATCAAGATGACAATGAATTTAATTTAGACAGAGTATTTCAGCACTGCCTTACGTATTATCTATAAAAGTTTATTACACAAATAAAACATACAATATGGGAAACGTGAAACATTTTAAAATGTATAACCATTCCAACCATTGAATTTGGTTCTTCTGAAAATACTGAGATCAAATTATTAGGAAGCCATTATTTTACCTTCTTGGAAAACTGGAAATCTTTAACTGTTCATATCCTACTTCACAATTCATCCTTATCTGTATTCTTCTTTAGTATATTCATATCTAATTTTTTCATCCTTCCTTATGAATAAAAGTATGTGAAAGGGTTATTAGGATTTATCATCTAATTAAGGATGATGAATTAATTGTATGAGTTTTAAAGAGATTACTTGATTAATTCTGCATAAATTTACACATAAATAAAAACAATTATGAAGAAAGAAAACACCATTTTCTATGTTGCATTCATTTTCACAGTAAACATAATCTTGTGTAAGAGGGAAAGAGTGATTCCTCTTCTCACATGGAGTCTAACCCCTGCCAGGTTTTTTAAATGAGAAATAATGGTTTAAAAAAAACAACAACCTGGAACTTAATTAGTAAGTGCCATACTCTTGACTGATTAAATGTGTCTTATTAAATGAGTGAATGTTGTAACTCTCATATAAAATGTTGATTCCATTAATTAATAGGAGAATAGTCTTCAGTTCATGGTTAGCCTGCAGCTCAAGGCATCCTCTCCTCCAAACATGTCCAAGGTATTTTGCTGCTTGAGATGAAAGGTGAAGGCATTTCCACCATTCCTCCACCATTTCAAAATTCACATCTTAACTAGACCAGCAGTTAAATCTTATTTCAACGCAGTTGACACAACTTCCTGCATGGTGTTGTGGTCAACTTACGACCCCAATGGTCCTTGAACTATATTTATGGCCCTCGTGGCAATTAATATTTTCCCACATGGATCAAAGTAGCCATTGATAAATTAAAGCTTTAGTTGGCTAAATCATTCAGGTAACCATTTACCCTTCACTGCAGTGGCATTACCTTACTGCTGTTGCTAAAATGCATGAGTGTGATACAAAGAATATACGTAAGCAGAAAAAGACTTGTTACATATTGATAATCGGATGCTCTCAAATTTCATATGCTTCATTAGTTTCAGTTATAATGGCAGATTTTCAATTCCATTACTATTTTAATTAGCAGGGCGTGATTAGAATAAAACGACCATGTTTGGTCTGATAATCAAGTTTGATGTTTTCAACAACCTCACTCAATATTGCATATGCACTGTGATATGCACAGATATAGGAGCCACAGTGGTGCAGTGGGTTAAACCACTAAGCTGCAGAACTTGCTAACTGGAAGGTTGATTGTTCGAATCTGCAGGACAGTGAGCTCCCGTTGTTAGCCCCAGCTTCTGCCAACCTAGCAGTTTGAAAACATGCAAATGTGAGTAGATCAATAGGTACCACTTCGAAAGTAATGGCACTCCATGCAGTCATGCTGGTCACATGACCTTGGAGGTATCTAAGGACAACGCCGGCTCTTCGTCTCAGAAATGGAGATGAACACCACCCCCCAGAGTCAAACTTAACTAGACTTAATGTGAAGGAGAAACCTTTACCTTTACCTATGCACAGATACACGAATGGATACCTCATTATAGAGGTCTCGCTCCATTCCCATTTTGACTGCCAGCTGGCTGGGGTTTCTTTTTTGTGGAATTTAATTTTAATATTTGTTTTGTCAGTGAAATAAATTGGTAGAGCAAAACATCAAGCCTTGTATTTCATTGTGGAACACACATAGCTTGTAAAACATATCATATTGATTAGAAGCCTCTCAAATTTGTACATTACCTATAATGGACACAGATGATTGAGTGGTGTGATAAAATACATTTTTGCCAGTGGCATGTGCATTCAGTTGGCTGTCAGAAGTGATCAAACATATTTTTGGCTGAAGGATGGTGCAAAGTAATATGTGTGATTGCTACCCACCTTTGGCCCCAAACTTCTCTTTTCAGATCTTTGAAATGCTACATGTTCCGTCCCCCAGGACGATGGTTTGCCTTACTTATTGGTCGTTTGTTTGTTTTCCCTCCTTTGCATTTTGTTTCAGCCTCTGGCTGCAAAAGCCCAGGAAAGGTGGCTTGAAGTCTGCAAGAGCTGGCTGCAGTTTTCTTTGCAATGATTGGTCAAAGAGTACAACATCTTAGGACCGCCCTTTTTACCAGGGTCTAGTCTCCATTTTAGAGTTTCATTCTGGCTATAGTCTTCCAACATGCTGGAGCTGTGCAAGGCTAACTGGGACAAATCATCCTCAAAACCAGGCCAATCTAAGCCTATCCAAATTAGATAAGTATTGAATTATACTGATCTGGAATAGGAAATCTAGTTAGAGGAGCAGGGTTATTCCATCGCTTCTAGAACTAATCTTTGCTGTAAAGATAGGGAAGGAAAGAGTTTCTCCTTCTAATATAGACAGCGTGATTAGGGTATAGTGGTTTTATAATCACCTTTGCCTTCTGGAACCAGGGATAATTCTGCAACTAAAACCTATGGAAATTTGTTTCATTTTCTGCAACTTTAAGATCTGTGCCAGGTTTACAACCTTGTATGAATAAACATCCTTTTTTGAAGTTCTCCAGACTCAGTCGTTCAATATTTTAGGACAGCTTATAGGGATTTGCAGTTCGCCCGGATAAAGGACGGCACGTTTCAGCTTTATAGTTTTTTTTTTTAATTGTCTGGCGGACGGCACAGTTTTGAGGACGATCAGCGGTTTTCCGCTTGAGCTAGCCTGCACGGCCATAGAGACTTTGATTTTGTTGGTCTGTTGCAGTGAAGCTTGCTGCCATTCCTTCAGCCTCTGCAGTATCCTGCTCTTCAGCTGCGGCTGTTTCTGCAATTGCACGGCTGTGCAAAACCCAGCAATCTACCCCGAGCTCCTTCGGTGGCAGGTATCGAGCCGCGGAGCTCCAGCAGCAGTCTTTGGGCTCACACAGAGGTGGTGAGTCCAGAAGCACCAGGCCGGGACCCAGATAAGCCTGGCAACTCCAAAAGAAAGTTCTGGCTGAGTCTTCACAGTGGCTAGGATCTCGGCCGGGACAGTCGCCCGGCGGTGGTGACCTGCCTCATGGTCCGGCGGTGGTGACCTGCCTCATCATCCTGCGGTGGTGACCTGCCTCATTGACCTGCGGCGGTGACCTGTCTCATCATCCTGCGGTGGTGACCTGCCTCATTGACCTGCGGTGGTGACCTGTCTCATCGTCCTGCGGTGGTGACCTCCCTTCACAGCGGGGAGGAGGCGTCTCTTCTCTCCTCCTTTCCAAAGCCAGCCTCGGTGCTCCTTCGGCGGCAGGCCTCGAGCCGCGGAGCACAAGGTGCTTGAAAATTTGGCGAAGTCGCCATTTTGGCAGTTTACGTCACTCGGGCAAGGGAGGTATCAAGTGGCAAGTTGCTGTCAGTTGGCATTTTGCAGCTTGCCTACCAAAGTTTGGCGCCAAAGGTCACAATCTTTGTAAAGTATAGTTACTTAGTGATATATATTGCTATGGTTAAGTGCTGTGAATTGTATTATATATTGAATTTGCTTTTATTGTAAATTTACTTGCAGGTATATTGCATTTGCCTTTGTTGTAAATTTACTTGCTATTAAGAATACATAATGTCTATGCAATTTCAAGATGATGCAGATGGTATACCTCCTTCTGAGGCTGAAAGTAGGAATGAAAGGCCCCAAAGGATAAAGCACCCTTCAGCCAAGATGCTAGCCCATCTAATAGATGAAAAGGAGCTCCTCCATGTGAGGTTAGGTTCGGCATGGGAGCGAATTGTAACATTAATGGACAGAATTGAGAGCTTGGGTATTACAAGGGTGCCATCCATATTACAGACAGGCCTTGAAGAGACCTTCGGTATTTGGAGGGGTTTGGTGTCTAAGATAGTCCAGGTCCTCGAGCGCATTAACGCCAAGGATTCAGAGTTAGAAATAGTGAGTGTCTTAGCTGACACTAATGAGAAAGAAAATAAGGTGAGGGCAATTCTAGATGCCTTGGAATTTAGTTCTCCATCTGTTAATCTAAGGTCTGAGCCAAAAGGAAATCAGTCTTCCTTATGCAGCCATGAGACCAATCTTTTAAAATCACCTGCTGTGGCACTTAGTCTTAAGTCCAACCGCTCTAGCCAGGTATCTAAGCTAAGGGAGTGTGCATCATCTAAACATAGCCACTCTAGCAAGTCTTCTGCTGCTGGGAGTGCCATCTCTTCCCTAGCTGCCTTGCACATTAAGGAGGCTACACGTCTAGAGCTAAAGAGCAAGGTAGCGGGGGCGGAGGCTGATGCTAAGGCAGCTGATCTCACCCTTCCCTTTAAAGAAGAAGAGCAACGACTGCAAATAGAACAGGCCCGTAGACAAAGCGAAATGCAAATAGAACAGGCCCGTAGACAAAGCGAAATGCAAATGGAACAGGCCCAAAGGCAAGGTGAAATAGAAATGCTTAGAATAAGGATGGATGCTACTGCCAAAAAGGTAAGGGCTGAGACTTTGGCCAAGGCCCTAATTGAGCCACTCACAGAAGAAAATGTAAGTCAGTTGCCGAAGCAGGACCCTTCTTCCAAGGTGCTTGTGCATCTTAATAGCTTAAACAGCCAGTTTTCGGATAAGGAACAGGAAGACTTCTCTCCTTACCCAGAGCAGGGCCCCAAAGTCACTTTTGAGTTTCCTGCAGAGCAGAGCGTCATAGCGGGGAGCTCACCCTTGCCCGAGCTACCTGTGCCTCCTGCTAAATCCCTAGGTCAGTCAATCAGGGCCTCAAGGCCAAGTGCTAGTTGGCCCTTACAGACAGCTGCACAGGGAGCCACCGATTCGTCAGTGGTCGATGTCATCCCTCCAAGAGGCCAAAGGTTGACGCAAGGTGCACGGTGGGAGTCCACTCCACAACAGCAAACTCCTCAATTGTTCCCTTCGACGCCAGAGTCCCAGCTTGTCTCCATCATCAGAAGCCCCAGAAGAGATCTTAAGGACAAGGGTGTCGAAAAGTTTTCGGACAAGCCTGAGGAATTTCTTCTCTGGAAGGCCACCTTCCAGAGAGCAATCAGAGACTTAAAGTTATTGCCTGAGGAAGAACTGACTCTTCTGGCTGCATGGTTGGGCCCAGCCTCATCCTCACAAGTTAAGAAGATCTACGCAGCCCACGTAGCCGATCCCGACAAAGCCCTGGAAAAGGCCTGGGCCAGGTTGCAGCAGAGGTATGGGGCCAGCACAGAGATTGAAGCATCTCTTATGGACAAGCTCCAAAGGTTCCCAGCTTTGAAACTCAAAGACTTCAAACTCTTGTGGGACCTCAGCGATCTCCTTACGGAATTAGAGTCGGCCAAGGAGAATCCAGAACTGCCCGGTTTGAAGTGCCTCGATCAGCACCTGTCCCAGAGGCAGATCTTGACCAAGCTGCCCTTCACTTTGCAAGAACGCTGGGGACAGGAGGTCTTCAACTACAAGGAGGCCCACTCCCAGGCATACCCTCCATTTTCTCATTTGGTCCAGTTCATCACCAGGGCGGCCAGAGAAAGGAATGATCCGCAGACGGGCCTCCCCACCTTATACCAAGGGACCCAGCCAGAGAAGGCACCTAAAGTGGAGAAAAAACCATCCGGAGAGGCCAAAAGACCGGTTAGTGTTAAGGCTGTTGAAACTCAGCACAGGGCCAACGAATCCAAGTCAGAGGTGAAGGAGGTGCTCTGCCCCATTCACCAAAAGCCTCACAGTTTGGCCAACTGCCGGGAATTTGGCAAGAAGCCTTATAAAGAAAGACAACAGATTGTACAGAAGCTGGGCATATGTTTTAGGTGCTGTGGAGCAACTCCTCACTTTGCATCCAACTGCAAAGAGGACGTCAAATGCGCAAGGTGTAACAGCCTTAAGCATTGCACCGCGATGCACAACTCTGACGCTGTCTCCCGCGCCAAAGGGGACACGTCTTCCAAAGAAGGGTCATCTACTGAAGCCACCAACATGCAGACCGCGTCACGGATGCAGGAGGATGCTCCATCGGTCGCCTGTACTGAACTATGCTCTGACGTGCACCAGTTCAGAGTCTGCCATCCCATCTGCCTAGCAGATGTATATCCAGCCAGAAGACCTTGGCTTAAAAAGAGACTTTACGTGGCTTTGGATTCACAAAGCGACGCCTCCCTGGCGACTCCAGAGTTTTTCCAACTGTTTGACATAAAAACCCAGACGGTCGACTACACCATGTCCACCTGTGTAGGGAAGAAGAAGTTGCAGGGTCGCATAGCATCCGGCTTTGTTGTCTCCTCTTGTGACCAGAAGAGACTGTTCGAGTTACCAGACCTCATTGAGTGTTCCTCTATTCCCCGGAACAAAAGGCAGATTGTCACCAGAGAAGTCGTGGAAGCCCATCCTCACTTGCGAAAGCTGAAGAACGCCTTACCTGCCTTCCGTCCAGATGTGGACATTGCCCTTCTGCTTGGTGCGGACTGTCCGAACTTGTTCTATGTGAACGACCAAGTTAAGGGACCTCCAGGGGCGCCCATTGCTCAGCTGCTACCACTAGGCTGGACAGTTACAGGCCCAGTGTGCATAAATAGGATGCACCCTCCATCGTCGGTGGGCACTCGTCAAGCGCACGTGCTTCAAGGCAGTCGCCCCACACTAATGCATAGCTGTTTGAGTCATATCTCGGTCTATTGTCAGGGGATAACACCAGAGTATTCTTCCATCTTTGAAGTCTCCGAAAGGGATGAAACTACAGCGCTTTCCAAAGATGAACAGAGGTTTTTAGAGATCATGAACTCTCAAGTTTCCCGGAGTCCAGAGGGAAATTGGATAGCCCCTCTGCCTTTTAAAGCAGAAAAACCCACTTTGCCAAACAACAGGCATGTGGCAGAAAATAGACTCTGGTCACTGAAGAAGAAGATGCAGAAAGACCCCAAGGTGTATGTGGCTAATAGAATCAACAGCATTCTATCCAGTTCTACGCCTAGCCAGTGGCACCACGTCGCCACCAGCAACAACCCAGCTGACATCGCTTCCAGAGGAGCTTCAACTCAACGAGTGTTAAGTTCAAGTTGGCTGACAGGCCCCAGATGCTTGACCGAAGTCAATTTTCCATCAGCCTTTTTTCCCACCGAAAATACAGAATTGCCCGAGTCCGTTCCAGAGGTGAAAGTTTGCAAGATGACCACAGAAATCAAGATGGGCCAAAGATCTTGCCTGGAACCACACCGTTTTGAATGTTTTTCGGAGTGGCACAGTCTTCTTAGAGCAGTTGCTAGGCTTATACATCGTTTAGCTTGCAAAGATAGTGAGCCTTTACAGGTCCAGGATATGATAAAGGCTAAGAGCGTCATATTCAAGTCAGTACAGAGATCTGCTTTCAAGCAGGAAATAGCTAGGCTAGAGCAAGGGCTCAACATCCCTAATCAAAGTCTTCTAAATGAGTTAAACCCATTTCTAGACAAGGAGGGTATTTTGAGAGTTGGAGGAAGGTTAGCCAAAGCTAAACTCAAGGCGTGCATAAAAAACCCCATCATCATACCCCCTAATAGTCACACTGCATTGCTGCTCGTTCGGCATCACCATGAAAGGATCCATCATCAGGGTAGAACTCTAACTGAGGCAGCCCTTAGAAATGAAGGTCTGTGGGTAGTTAATGCCAAAAGGTTGGTCAACAGTTGTATTTTCAAATGTGTTAAATGCAGGCGCCTTAGGCGAAACTGTCAAAGTCAGTTGATGGCAGAACTACCTCAGGATAGGACTTTGACAGACCCACCCTTTTCCCATGTGGGAATCGATGTGTTTGGTCCTTGGGAGGTTGTCACTAGGAAAACCAGGGGTGGTGTTGTAAATAACAAGAGGTGGGCAGTTTTGTTTACTTGTTTAGTAATACGAGCTGTCCATATAGAAGTCATAGAAGGGATGGACACTTCATCATTTTTAAACGCATTAAAAAGGTTCATAGCCCTCAGAGGGCCAATTAAGTCAATTCGGTCGGACTGTGGCACCAATTTTGTAGGTGCGACCAAAGAACTCAATTGTGTGTCTAGGTTTGGGAGAGACCCAAAGGTTCAGAACTTTACGAATACTGAACAAATTATGTGGACTTTCAATGTTCCTCACGCCTCCCACATGGGTGGTGTTTGGGAGAGGATGATTGGTATTAGTCGCAAAATCCTTAATGCCATGCTTTTGAGTCATAGGTCATTGACGCATGATGTTTTGGTGACACTTATGGCGGAAGTTACCGCAATTATCAACAACCGGCCGCTGGTTCCCCTTACCAGTGACCCTGAGAACTTACAACCACTGACTCCTGCACTTATTTTGACACAAAAGGTGCCAGGATGGAAGGACATCATGTTGCCAGTTCCGGACGGAACTCACCGTGCCCTGTGGAAACAGGTGCAGTCCTTGGCCAACCACTTTTGGAAAAGGTGGAAAGCTGAGTACTTAAGCCAGCTTCAAGCTAGAAGAATCTGGCAAAGCCCACAGGACAACATTGAGGTTAACAACGTTGTGTTGTTAAAGGACAAAGACTTGCCCCGCCATGCATGGCCCATGGGCATTGTATTAAAGACCTTTCCTTGCCCGGATGGTAAGGTCAGGAAAGTTCAATTAAAGACTTGCAACAGAGACAAAGTGTCCATTTTGGACAGACCAATTAGTGACCTCGTGTTGCTTATTGGAGATGTTTAAAGTTCTAGTGTTTGTATTGTCATATGTGCAACGGTGTTTGTATGTTTTTGAGTGGTAAATTCCCACATCCTGGGAATTTAAGCGGGGAGTGTTCCGTCCCCCAGGACGATGGTTTGCCTTACTTATTGGTCGTTTGTTTGTTTTCCCTCCTTTGCATTTTGTTTCAGCCTCTGGCTGCAAAAGCCCAGGAAAGGTGGCTTGAAGTCTGCAAGAGCTGGCTGCAGTTTTCTTTGCAATGATTGGTCAAAGAGTACAACATCTTAGGACCGCCCTTTTTACCAGGGTCTAGTCTCCATTTTAGAGTTTCATTCTGGCTATAGTCTTCCAACGTGCTGGAGCTGTGCAAGGCTAACTGGGACAAATCATCCTCAAAACCAGGCCAATCTAAGCCTATCCAAATTAGATAAGTATTGAATTATACTGATCTGGAATAGGAAATCTAGTTAGAGGAGCAGGGTTATTCCATCGCTTCTAGAACTAATCTTTGCTGTAAAGATAGGGAAGGAAAGAGTTTCTCCTTCTAATATAGACAGCGTGATTAGGGTATAGTGGTTTTATAATCACCTTTGCCTTCTGGAACCAGGGATAATTCTGCAACTAAAACCTATGGAAATTTGTTTCATTTTCTGCAACTTTAAGATCTGTGCCAGGTTTACAACCTTGTATGAATAAACATCCTTTTTTGAAGTTCTCCAGACTCAGTCGTTCAATATTTTAGGACAGCTTATAGGGATTTGCAGTTCGCCCGGATAAAGGACGGCACGTTTCAGCTTTATAGTTTTTTTTTTTATTGTCTGGCGGACGGCACACTACAAAACCTCAAACCAGGTTAAACAATCAGGATAATAGGCAAAAGAAATATGTGTAGACCCAGGATAATGTCTGATTAATCACAGAATTGTGAGCCTCATCTTCTTTGTTTCCTAATTGGTGAATTTATAACAAAGGGAGACAATTTCTGGCCCGTCAGTTTTCGCTTAAATATTATTTACTTTATCCACAGAATACTGCCAACAGGCGCCAAAATCTTTGTTTGATACAATGGCAGAGGAAAAAAATGTGAATCTGGGATTGATATTCTCTTTCATTTCACTCAAAATCTCTACTTAGATTTTGAGCCTGAACTGGATATAGTTATATATGTGGTAACTACACCATACCTGCCCTCATGTTTGAGACCAGAAGTTATTAAAGTGCCACCATTGTGTGACAAATAGAGAAGTGTGATAGCAGTGGTTGCCATGCTGGTAAGCTGGAATTATTCCTCATCACACAAATGACACATGCTAATAGTATCATGCAATAGAATCTATAATTAAAGTGATTTGGAGGTCTCTCATTCATAGGGTCACAATTAGTTGAGGTCAACTTGACAACACTTAACAACAACATCCTGTTTCAATCTGCTCTCTGCTCTGGTCCTGCCTTTTCATGCCCTAATTCTTCCACACTGAGCAGACAGATGTCAGAGAAGTTAGTAGAATATTCTTGAGCATCTGATAAATTAGCATGATGTTGAGAAAGAGAAATAGGTTTGCCTTCTTTTTATTCTTCTTCGTTATGTTTTGGTACTCAAGACTTAAGCTCTTTTGTGCAATGGTTAGTCTGGTTAGGTTTGGCAAAGTCTTTTCATTCATTGCAAAAGTGAGTGCAACTACTAGGCAAATTTCTGATTTGCTGGAAAGATCACTGACATCAGAAATTGGGGACATTATGGTCCCTAATTATGGACAGAGCTGGCATTCTGTCCATGGAACTACTACCTTCATTTATCAAGTGTTAGACCTATTTTTGGGTATATTTGACCTGCTGATTCCAAAAATAGCACCCATTTCCCCATCAGCTCTAGTTTTTGAGATACAGGACCCATACCTTATACAAGTCGACATCTTCTCATCCACAGAAAATGATTATAACCGTATCAAAGAAACTAGAGCCCATGCGGTCTATCCATATTTTCTGAATCCGCACCCCAAATAACCCAGGGGAACAGGCCTAAAAACCAAGACACCAAGAAAGTTTTTTTTCATTGGTCTATTATTGTATTTGTTTCTCTGTGCAGTCATTGTTTTTCTTTTTCTTGCTCTTATTTCTTTGTTTTCTTTTGCCACATCATCCCACATAAACTTTTTTTTATATTGGGACATTTCACTTTGTTCTGATAATGGGAATCTCTTGTTAAATTCCTTTCCCACATTCAGGACTGATGGCAAGATTACAAAGTTGCTAATCATGTTCTCAGAGTCACAAGGTTTTCTGTTCCCTCTATGGGATTTGGGGAAGGATTTTCCAAAGCACCTTTGCTTATGGTCCAGAAAATCCCTATCAGATGAACAGACAAAAGCTGGTCAGAAGTGCATCTGACTGATAGAAGTCTGTAAGCAATCCTTTACTTGGACCCCATCTACACTGTAATATAATTCAATTTCACATTGCATTATATAGTTAGTGTATCATAGAATAAGAGAGTTGGAAGAAACCACATGAGCCATCTAGTCCAACTCCCTGTCATGCAGGAAAAGCACAATCAAAATACCCTTGACAGATGGCCATTCAGCCTCTGTTTAAAAGCCTCTGTAGACTCATACAATGCAGTTCAGTGCAGATAAACTGCTTTATATGAGTCTGCACTGACCATATAATGAAGTTTCAAGCTACGGTACATTATATGGCAGTGAAGATGCGGCCTTGGTGCTGCCTTTAAAGAAAGGATCCAGCATTTGGGAAAAACATCCTACATCCAGATCCATAATAGGTTTTAAGGGTGCAGCTATTTAATTTCTGCTCAACACAAGAAAGCCAGGGACTGAGCAGGAACAGAAATGAGATGTTGAGTGCCAGGCCCTGTGAGTGCCAAGTAGGTTTATAGTAATATGTGACAGGCTACTTGACCGAATGCATCTCTTCTTACAAACCAGCCCGGGTACTGTGGTCAACGGGGGAGGCCCTGCTCTCGGTCCGGCCCCCATCTCAAGTACAGTTGGTGGGAATGAGAGAGAGGGCCTTCTCCATGGTCACCCCCCACCTCTGGAACTCCCTCCCTAAAGAAATCAATCGGGCCCCGTCCCTCCTCTCCTCCAAAAAAACAATTCAAGACCTACTTATGCTCACTAGCATATGGAGAGGAGGAGGATTAGATCATGCGAGATCACTACCGGGCCCCGGGCTGAGAACTATATTGTATTTGGATCTTCCTAGTCCACACCAGCCCAATGACCATTATTTGACTATACAAACAACCCACACTGTTTTGTGAACTCTGCTTGGCTGTTGTAAATTAATGTGGATATTTGTTTAGATTTTATGTCATTATATAATTTCATTTGACTATGTGTAGTTTAATTTATTGGTGTTAGGTTTAATTTACTGATGTTAATTTGATGTTGAATTTCTGTTAGGTTTTAATGTTATTTTCATATGCGGGGTTTCTCTGGGATTTTATATCAGTATTTGTTTGATATGGAAGCATTGAATGTTTGCCATTGTATGTTGGAATCTGCCCTGAGTTCCCTTGGGGAGATAGGGTGGAATACAAATAAAGTCTTTATTATTATTATTATTATTATTATTATTATTATTATTATTATTATTATTATTACTATTATTATTATTATTATTATTATTATTATTATTATTATTATATCATTAGCTATAGCCTCTATGCCAGTGATTGTGAACCTTTTAGAAATGGAGTGCTGAAACTTGGGGGGGGGAAGCTGGGCACTCGGGGGGGGGAGCGGTGAGAGGGTGAGCGAGGGGGCAAATGGGCATGTAAATATAGTTCCTGAAAATAATGTGCTCATATATAGTTGTAGGGTTACAGATCATTTGAACTTAGCGTTATACTTGACTTTATCCTACTTTCAGTCAATTGATCTTACCCACAGAGCAGGGCACACACTTGACTTGGTTTTCTGCCAAGGATGGGAGGAAGGTGGCGGTGTGGAGGAGCTCACCATCGCTCCTTTGCCATGGACCGACCATCACCTGATCAGGTTTAGAATCACTGCGCCCCCCAACCTCCGCAGGGGTGGAGGACCCAAAATGGTCCGCCCCAGGAGGCTTATGGATCCGGATGGATTCCTGACGGCTCTTGGGGAATTTCCCGCCACCTCAGCTGGTGACCCTGTCGATGCTCTGGTCACCCTCTGGAACAAGGAGGCGGCTAGGGCAATAGACACAGTTGCTCCGGAACGTCCCCTCTCAAGTACCCGAGCTAAACCATCTCCTTGGTTCACCGAGGAGTTGGCAGCGATGAAGCGAAAGAAGAGGGGACTAGAGGGTGTGTGGCGTTCGGAGCCGAGCGAGCCAAACCGAACACGGCTGTGTTCCTATCTTAGGGCATATGCCGCGGCAATAGATGCTGCAAAGAACATTTTCTTTGCAGCTAATATTGCGTCTGCAAAGAACCGTCCGGCGGAGCTGTTCCGAGTTGTCAGAGGTTTGTTATATCCCGTCCCTCAAGACGGGATCCCTGACAACTCGGCAGCCCGCTGTGAAGCATTTGCTCGGTTCTTTGCGGGCAAAGTCGCTTTGATCCGTTCTGGCTTTGACACCATATTAACGGCAGTCTCCGAGGATGTAGCAAGAGCACCTGCTTGTCCTATTTTGATGGATTCGTTTCAATTGGTTCAGCCTGAGGACGTGGACAAGGTGCTTGGAGAGGTGAGGGCTACCACATGCATCCTAGACCCCTGCCCATCCTGGCTAGTGAGAGAAGCCAGAGGGGGATTGGCCGAGTGGGTGAAGGTGGTGGTGAATGCCTCCCTTCGGGAAGGCATATTTCCAGCGAGCCTTAAATTGGCTGTGATCAAACCGCTGTTGAAGAAGCCATCACTGGACCCCACTCAATTGGATAGCTATCGGCCTATTTCCAATCTCCCCTTTTTGGGCAAGGTCGTGGAACGTGTGGTGGCCGCACAACTCCAGGCATTCTTGGTTGACACTGATTTTCTAGATCCGGCGCAGTCTGGTTTCAGGCCGGGGCATGGTACCGAGACAGCCTTGGTCGCCTTAGTCGATGATCTACGCCGGGAACTGGACAGGGGGAGTGTGTCCCTGCTGGTTCTGCTGGACCTCTCAGCGGCCTTCGATACCGTCGATCACGGTATCCTTCTGGGGCGCCTTGCCGGGATGAGTCTCGGAGGTACTGTTTTGCAGTGGCTCCGGTCCTTCCTGGAGGGGCGTTCCCAGATGGTGTCATTGGGGGACGCCTGCTCGGCCCCACAACCATTGACTTGTGGGGTCCCGCAGGGTTCAGTACTGTCCCCCATGTTGTTCAACATATACATGAAGCTGCTGGGAGAGATCATCAGGAGTTTCAGGGTTCGGTGTCATCTGTACGCAGATGATGTCCAGCTCTGTCACTCCTTCCCACCTGTCACTAAGGAGGCTGTTCAGGTCCTGAACCGGTGTCTGGCCGCTGTGTTGGACTGGATGAGGGCGAACAAATTGAAACTGAATCCAGACAAGACAGAGGTCCTCCTGGTCAGTCGCAAGGCTGAACAGGGAATAGGGTTGCAGCCTGTGTTGGACGGGGTCTCACTCCCCCTGAAGACACAGGTTCGCAGTCTGCGGGTTCTCCTGGACTCATCGCTGAGCCTGGAGCCCCAGGTCTCGGCGGTGGCCAGGGGAGCCTTTGCACAACTAAGACTTGTGCGCCAGCTGTGCCCATTCCTTGGGAGGTCTGACTTGGCCACGGTGGTCCACGCTCTGGTTACATCCCATTTGGACTACTGCAACGCTCTCTACGTGGGGTTGCCTTTGAAGACGGCCCGGAAGCTCCAATTAGTACAACGGGCGGCAGCCAGATTAATAACTGGGGCGGCTTATAGGGAGCGTACCACCTCCCTACTTAGCCAGCTCCACTGGCTGCCGATATGCTACCGAGCCCAATTCAAAGTGCTGGTTTTGACCTATAAAGCCCTAAACGGTTCTGGCCCAATCTACTTGTCCGAACGTATCTCCTCCTATGAGCCAGGAAGATCCCTAAGGTCATCTGGAGAGGCCCTGCTCTCGGTCCCGCCTGCCTCACAGGCACGGCTGGTGGGGACGAGGGACAGAGCCTTCTCGGTGGTCGCTCCCCGGCTGTGGAACATCCTCCCCAGAGAAATACGGCAAGCCCCAACCCTTTTGAGTTTTAGAAAAGCCCTGAAAACATGGCTATGTGCCCAGGCTTTTGAAGATTAAACGATAATGACGACCCGGACTGATTTACGGCTACAGCACGAGGATTTTGGAGGAATGGATTTTAATCATATGTTTTATATTTTTTATATTGTTTTAATTGTTTAATTGGATTTTTATTGCTGTTTTAATTATGTATAGGCATCGAATTGTTGCCAATTTTGTACGCCGCCCTGAGTCCCTTCGGGTGAGAAGGGCGGGATATAAATGTTGGAAATAAATAAATAAAAATAAATTGATCTACAGGACTAAGTTGATTTTTAAAAACCTTCCAATTTATTCCATTGATGTGGGGAAGATTTTTTTTAAATGTGTGGTTTGATCCTCAAATTGAGATTGGGATTGAATTCAGGGTGGGGGCAAAGTAGGGCCAGATTGGTGGATGGTGACCAGCTGGTGGGTAGGCAGTGTGGAGTCACTGGAGATGTGTCGCTTGGGCTCCTCCACACTTTTACAAAGAGCAGAGAGCATCAGTATCATTTTTTTCCTTTGCACTTCATACATATGTAAAGCCTTTAATCTTTGATCTTTGAATATTTGCTTGCCATTAAGCATCCTTTTGAACAAGGTGGTGGGGTTTCTTGAGGCAAGCACTATAAAACACTCTCCTGGGAGTAAGCACCACTGAATTTAGTAGCACCTATGCCTCAGTTGATCTGTGCAAGATTGTACCATATGCCATCAATCCTACTCCCACTTTCCTGGAAATTATATTTAAAAAACAAGGCAGTAAATTAGAGGAGGAGAAGGCAGCACTTGTGAGAGTTGAGGAAACCACCCAGGCATGCACCCAATCTAAGAGGAATGCAGGGGTGGGGTGTCAGAACAACGGAAAACAGAGAAATACTATTTGATCATGTGAATGTGCACAGGCGTCGCCATGCATAAACCAATATGTGGAATATGTGGAATATGTTCACACTGTAGACACATATATTTGTATCAATGTGATGACATTGTGTGGCTTCCGAATTTGTTTTATTTTGGAAAACAAGTAGGTGTACATGACAATAAAGGGGTCAAAGCAGGGCAGGATACTGGGGTGCAGCCCTCCTGTAGGTTCAGCTTTTGTTTGCCAACCAGATCAAAAGATAATGGCTGCTACTGGTTTTTTTTTTTTTTTTTTTTTTTAATTTTTTTTATTGTTGTTTTGTCATCTTATCCCACTCCCACCCTCCCACCCTCCCCTCCTTGTACATACACTTTATACAATAAACTACAGAAGTTACATTTGAAATATCAATCTCAATCTTAATTTTTCCACTCCACATCTTAGTACATTCTCTAAATAGTTCTTAACTGGTTCCCACATCCCCTTGATTATTGCAATATTTTCAATTTTATCTATATTATTCCATTTGCAATTTGTGATTTCTACATTTAACATATCAATTATATACTTATACCAATTCGTCAGAGTCCATTTTGTTTTATCTTTCCAACCGCTCACTAAAACAATTTGTGCACATGCTATTAATTTGTCAATCATTTTTTCTTTTTGTATATTCTTCACTTCTGTTATCCTTGCATGTAGTACATTTCTATTAACTATTACTATTTGTAGATTTAGCATTCTATTGATTTCTCCTTCAATCATTCTCCAGTATTCTTGCACCCGATCGCACTCCCATATCATATGATTGAACACCCCTCTTTGTTCACAACCGTGCCAACACCTATCTTTCATCCCTGGTAAAAACCGTGAAAGTTGTGCAGGAGTTCTGTACCATTTTTGTAACATTTTCCTTCTTGCTTCCCTTAATACATTGTACTTTTCTTTTGCTATATTACTTATTTCCCTTTGTATATCTTCCCTCTCAATTTCCATGTCCATTCTCCATGTTTGGAAAATTTCCTCTACTATTTCTTCTTTTACCGTTATAATTTGTTCATACAGATCTCCTGCCACCTTCTTTTCCTCTCTCAAACATTTCCTAATCGCCTTCTCAAATGGACTGTCCTGTTCTCTAATTTTTTCTCTCAATCTAAAAATTTCCTGTCTTATAGCCCAGCTTTGAATCCAATTCCCTGATCCTATCCAATTCTGAATTTCTTTTTGTTCTACAGGGTCTCCATCTATTGTGTACAAATCCTCCACTAACCTTTTCCCTCTACTTTCAATTGATCTCAATGTTCTGCCTATAATTTCGTTGTTATTGTAATTAATTTGCCATATAGTTGCCATCTTATTCTCATTGCCTGGACTTAGCTTCTTCTTTCTTTTTTTCCACACTTTTATTGTTCCTTTAAAAGGTTCCTTAAATTCTGCTTCTTCTCTCCTACTCCATTCCCTAAATATTATTTCTTTTTCTTTAGTATTATTTATTATCTTCTCCATATTTGCCCATTTTTTTTTAGTATACTGTATTTCCAATAATCTTTGGATTTGAAACGCATCGTGATAGACTTCTAAACTTGGAATCCCCCAGCCTCCCTCTTCCTCTTTTGCATTTAACCATTTGTCCCTTATTCTGGGCCTTTTTCCTCCGACTGCCCATTTTCTTATTCTCCTGTCCCATGTCTTTAGTGTCTTCCTATCTACTGTGTTCGGTAATGTTTGAAATAAATATGTCAATTTTGGTATTATGAACATTTTTAGTGCCCTTATTCTGTCCACTCTTGTTAATGTTTTTCCTTCCCAATTCTTAAACTGTTTCTCTATTACCTTCCATTTTTGTTTATAATTCCCCTTGACTATACTCTTTGGGTTTTTATATATCCATACTCCTAAGTATTTCAGCTTCTTTAATCCTAATCTTAACCCTGATATTTTCCTAATCTCCAGTTGTTCCCTTGGTGGGGTATTAAGACATAGTATCTCTGACTTTTTAATATTAACGAATAGTCCTGATATATTTTTAAATTCTTCCAGTTTTTTAATAATATCTTTTACCATAATTAACGGTTGACTTGTAATAATCATTGCATCATCGGCAAAGAAATTAAGCCTTATTTCTTCCTTTTGTCCTCCTCCCTTTTCTATTTTGTACCCTGTCCAATTGGTGCTATTCCTGATACTTTCAGCTAGCATTTCTATCGCTATTACAAATAAAGTGGGGGATAATGGACAACCTTGTTTTGTACCATTTAAAATTGGTATCTCTCCTGTCCTTCCATTATTCACCCTTATTTTTGCTTTACAGTTGCTGTACAATTGTTGCAGCGTTTTGCAAAAGTTTTCCCCCATATTCAACTGTTGACATAATCTTAACAGATAATTGTGATTGACTTTATCAAATGCTTTGTAAACATCCAATTTGAGAATTCCCATTTTTTTCTTATTCGAATTTGCATGATTCATTGCAATTACTACATTTTTTATTGGATCCCCAATTTTTCTTCCCTTCACAAATCCATATTGATCCTCTTTGATTATTTTTGGCATTATTGTTTCCAATCTTTTTGCTAAAATTTTTGTAAATATTTTATAATCTTGATTGCATAGACTAATGGGTCTGTATGACCCTGGTTGTGTTAAATCTCTCCCCTTTTTGGGTATAGTTATAATTTCTGATACTTTCCATGTTAGGGGGACTTTTTGCTTAGTGTATATTTCATTGAACAATTCTGTTAGGTGTGGTGCCAACTCTTCCATAAATGCTTTATAATATTCTGCTGGAAATCCATCTGGCCCTGGTGACTTGCCTCCCTTTAACCCTTTAATTGCCCTTATTGTTTCCTCTTGCGTTATTGGTTGGTTTAATAACTCTCTGTCTTCCTCTGCAATTTTTTCTCTGATATTTAAGTTCCCTTGCATTACCCTCTCTTCCTTATATAGATTTTTATAATATTTTGCCATTATCTCCCTAATCTTACTTTGCTCCTCTTGTTCTTTCCCATTTTCGTCTTTCAATCTCTTTATCCATGTTTTTTCTTTTTTCTTTTTCAAATAGTAAGCCATCCTCTTCATTGATTTTATATTCCAACTTTGGGAATAGCTTTTAACGTATAGATATTTATTTATTATATTCCTTTCCTCAAATGCTTCTAATTGGTTTTTTTTCTCCTTTAGCTCTCTCCAAATCTGTCTATCCTTAGTCCTTTTATGTTTGTCTTGCAGGGTTTCTATTTCTTTTATTCTCTTATCCTGTTCATTCCTCCATCTTCTTCTAAGATTTACCTCTAAACTTATACAGTGACCCCTTATCACTGCCTTACTTGCATCCCAAATTATATCTTTAGTTACTTGTCCATTGTCATTGGTCTCAAAATACTTATTTATTTCTTTCCTAATTGTTTCATATTCTTCCTCTCTACTGTTTAAAACTGTGTTATATCTCCAGGTTCTTTCTTTTCTTTCTATTTCTAATTTTACTTTTACTCTTAATGGTGCATGATCCGATAAATGTATTGGAAGTGTTTTTGCTTCTAGAATCACTGATTGGTTTGTATTTTTCCCCAGAATATAATCTATTTTGCTATATGTGTCATGTCTTCCCGAGTAATATGTCCATCTATTATTCTCTGGTTCCCCTTCTAATAAATCATTCATGTTGTATTCCCTTATATTTAACTTTCTATTACTATTTTGCCTTGTTGTTACCAATTCCAGGTTATAATCTCCTGCACAATACACTTCTCCTTGTGCAAACTTATCAATTTCCCCAAATAGCTTTTTTAAATACTTTTTTTGATTTTTGTTTGGGGCATATATACACACTAAAGTGATTCTAATTTTTTCAATTTTCCCTTTAATCATTACCCATCTCCCATCTGAATCCCTTTTTACCATTTCCACTTGGAAGTCTATTGTATTTTTAATTAAAATTGCCACACCCCGTGCTCTATTTGAACCTCTCGATTCATACACCTGTCCCCAAATCCTATCATTAAATAATGGAGTATGGTCCTTTCTCTTATGACATTCTTGTAAAAGCAGAATGCCAACTTTATAATCCTTTACCATTTTCATAACTTTTGCCCTTCTTTGTGGAGTTGATAAACCATTAACATTATGAGACATTATTACTACTTCACCCATAACCAGGTATTATTTGCATTTACCCTCCTGTAGTTTCTTTCCCCTGTCTGCTTGTCTTCCCATCCTCCCCCATGGCCCCCAGAGTCCAGACCTCTCCCTCCTCCCATCAGAGGGAGACCTGAAAGAGTTTTCCCTTTGTTCTCTTCCATTCCCAGACTCCCTCCCACCGGTGACTGCGTTGCCATCCACTGCTCTCCCCTCCTGCATCATCTTTTACCCCTTTAACCCCATTTGTCCAAATTTCATTATTCCACAAATGTTAGGCTGTTCATTCTTAAGTCTCTGTACTAGATCTCGTTTCAATTCTTCTATTCTCCTCTCTAATTTTCTGTTTTTTAAGATCTCTTAATTGTTTTTCTATAGATTTAATTTGTTCTAAATCCAGGTCCTTCAAATTCCTTAAAGTTCTCTTTTCTTCCCTGTCCTTTGGATCTCCCATTGCAAATAGACTCTGAAGTAAGTCTGCCTCTGTTGGTCCGCCTCTCTCTGCAGTCTCCAGCTCCCTCGATGCTTCTTGTCCAGTCGGCTTGTCCTTGGTCTTATCTGATTCCTCCTCCAGACCGTCTGTTTCTTTTCCGTCTGTATCCAGTTTTAACTGTTTAAGCATTTTCCTCCCACTTTCCAAGTCGGAAGCTTTATATAATTTATTGTCTTTATATACAATTAGGGTGGCTGGAAAAGCCCAGGTATAACGTTGTCCTTTCCTTTCCAAAGTTCCTGTAATTTCCCTCATTTCTGCTCTCTTTCCCAATGTCTCTGAAGATAAATCCAGGAGTGGCCATACTTTACTGCCAGCCAAGGTCAGGTTCTTCATTTTCCTCAATTTTCGATAAACAATGTCCCTTTCAGCCTCCCTTGTGAACCGTATCAAAATATCCTTGGGTTTCCTGCCTCCTCTGAAAGCCCAATGTATCCTCTCGATTCCTTGCGATGGGACCTGAGCATTTGTTGCAAGCCACTCAGCTATAACTCCCTTCAGATTCTCCTTTATCTGAAGACTCTCTCCTGCTGCTCTCAAACGCAGATTGGCTCTTCGGGATCTGTCCTCGAGGTCAGCAACTTTATCTAGAAGTTTTCTATTAATGTCTCTCAGAGTGATTAATTCACCTTTTTGTCTTCTGATCTCCGCTGCTGCCTCCTTAAACTTTTCTTGGCATTCTTCCACTTTATTCTCTATCAGCCCGAGTTTGCTATTAATTTGTGTGATTTGCTCTCTTGTCTGCTCATTTCCCTGTCTTAAAATCTCCATGTTTAATTTAAGATGTTCCAATGTAGTTATAATTTTGTTCAATTTTTCTTCCTCCCCTTCCTTCTCCTTTCTGTCCGCCATACTCACAGTTGTCCGAACTTCTGTTTGGATTCTGAGATTTATGGCTTCAGTCACCTTTGATTGTGACCTCCCAGCCTCCTCTCTTTTCTCCTTTGATCCGGACTCCAGTTAAGGAGAGATTTATGACCCTTTATGGGCTTTTTGAGGCTTTAATTGCCTTTATAGTTAGGAGAGCAATTAGGCACGTCTACTCTCGTTGACGCATGCGCAGCTCCCCCCCATGGCTGCTACTGGTGACTACATTCTGTATGCATGTTTACTGAAATCACTGGAATATATATCCAAAATAATGTTGTGCATAGCTTGGAAGTACACATGCAGCTCTGTGTGAGCAAGGCTGCCACAATGACTTCAATACTTGGTAGGGAGTGATCAAATTTAAAATTTAAGAAACCTCCTATGCATGTAGGAAGTTCATATCTGAGGTTTTCTTTTAATTCTACCCTCAAATACTTTAGGCATATTCAGGCGCATAACCATATGGGCAGTTCAGTCTTATGAATCAAAGAGTCCCAGGAATAAATGCCAACAGCGTCTTCTGTAGTCACAATATATTATACAGCTTACACAATCAAAGAAATGTATGTTTTCTATTTCTGAGGCTGACTGATTTGCCCCACGCAAATAGATATCTGGTTCTTGGGGATCATTTGAATGATTTTCTGTCATTTGAATGCAATGCAATAGATAAGCCTCAGTATAATTTTTGAAAGCTATCTTGCTATGCGCAGAATATGCTTAGGACCTCATCAGATGCAGTCTTCTCTGCGTCTTCTTTCCGCTTTCAGGCACTGGAGAAACAGAATCCCATGGAGGCCATCCCACAACACTCAGCCACTTACAGTAGCTGCTCATGGGAATCCATGTTGCCAGTACTTGAAAACAGAGATAAGACTGCTAAAAATAGGAAGGAAGCACGGAAACCTTGAGAAATTATGGGAAACTATTTGGGATGACCAGAATCTAAGAAGATAAGGAATGACTGCAGGGAATGAAATATGACTTTTCCCTCTGATTTCCCACTATTTCCCCCTGCCCGTCTGATGAAGTCCTTAGTGTCCTGCTGTGTATTAACTAGTCTTGTGCATTTGTATAGATTGTTATCCGTTTCGATTTGTTTCATTCGTAAGGCCCCGTTCTCATTTTCAAGCATGTCTCCCAAAAACGGGTGCCTTTCCGAATAAGCTTTTTTGTTCCAGGTCTAAAAGAACAAAACTTTTCAGACCAGGAGCAGCAGCAGGAGGCAGGCAGGGCAGGGCAGAGGACACCATTCCTTCCTTCCAAATGTCAAAGATGCTCCATACACCACACACACAGCTCAGTGCCTACCCTTACTATTTCACTTCTTCTTCAACTGGCGGTAATGGAGGCAAATTCCCTTCCCCTTCCCATTATTTTTGGCAATTGCATGGTTTGTACTTATATCCTTCATTACAACCTGGATTAAAAGCATCAGAGTTACTTAAGATATCACTATTTCAGTGATTCTGAGTTTAAAGACAGGGCTTAAGATACCACTAATTCTGAGATGTTTTCCTCTCCATCCGTAGAAGAGAAGTAAGTTTAAAGACAGGGCTTAAGATTCCACTATTTCTGTGATGCTTTTCCCTCAGTCTGCAGAGAGGTTGTGAGCGAGGCAAGGCAAGGCAGGCAGCAGGTGAGGGGATGGCGTTCTCCTCCTCTTCCAATTGGCCTGACAGGCAGGGCTCCAAAAAGCAAGCAGGGAAACAGTATCTGCTCCCACTTTCTTTCGTACCGAGCTTATTTTCATTTCGGGAAAGGGCCTCCCATTTTGTGCTCATGCCCGAAATGAAAGAAATGAAAGAACAGATGAAACAGGAGAAATGGGTACCGGCACACACCTCTAGTATTAACTGACTTGCAGACATGGAAATGGCTGTGTGGTGCACACCCTCAGCAAACACACACCTTCCTCTCCCTGTTGCATGGCTGTGTTGCTTGCCTAATGTTTAGCTAGTTCATAGTGCTTCAATGGCAGAAAAAGACCTATAAAACCCTGACTATAGATTTTGCAAGCCAATGCCCATGTAGCTTCTTTCTGCCCATTCCTCAATCCCCAATCCTTTGCCCCTCACTTCCTGGACTCTATGGAATATTTACTGTGCTTCTGCTTCCGGTTTGATTTCACCCATCATACCTTCCCCTCACACAAAATAAAATGTCTCACCCCCAGTCATGATTTTTCTAGTTTTAACTCTTGGTCCATTTTGTCTCTTCTTTCAGTTATCCTGCTTTCACACAGTAATGCACAGTTTTCCCTAATTCAAGGTGATATAAAGTTCTTGCCTCAATTCTATGCATCTAACAAGACAGAAATAGTATTTGAAATGTTGGTAGAGAATCCTGATAATTCTGAATTTATTTATTGGAGTCTTATTTGCTGTCGTGAGAACAAAGATCTAAAGGGTAACAGTAGCACACCCAAACTATAGGTATTCCAAGATGTTTTATTATTATTATTATTATTATTATTATTATTATTATTATTATTATTATGCTGTGGCTTTTCTGATCCATGGAATTTTATAGAGAACGATTTCTCCAGCTTTCACTCCCATTTGAAACTCACTCAAGTTTTCACAATCTTTTTTCTACCTTTTTTTCTACCAGAAAAACAAACCCATTAAAAAGGATTTTTTTTAAAAAATCATTTTTATTGCAAAATTTGTAAGCAAGAGAGTTACATTTTCATATATATATATATATATATATATATATATATATATATATATATAGTTTTTCTTGATACAATAAAAACCAAATTGACTGCTAAGGATGGTTAGGGAAGGGAGGGAGAGGGGGGTCGGGAGGGGAATACAAGGGGAGGGGGAGGAACAGGAGAAGAAAAAGGGGGGTAAAAAGGACTTTTTGACTAATAGCGTTTGATGTCCTTCCAGTGCCAGAAACCCCAAGCATAAAACAAAATAGAGCATTTTGATAAATAAGTGCCATAGGATAATTTAAGAAATTATATGGGCCTTATTACATTATTGCAATGAATATGCTCTGCTAGCATTTTTTTTTTTACTAAAAACATAAGTGGAATGGCAAGAGCGGGAGAAAATCAAAATTGGACCTCTGTTTTCTTTGCAGATGTTCCTGTCCTCATTTCTTTGTTGTAGTTGTTTTCTAATCTAGTATCATGTTAGTTCTCATGTGTGGATAACAAATTACCAAATGACATAGAATAGCTTTATCTTGGACAGAGAGATGTTTTACCTGCCAAAATAAGGATATAAATCTTACCTTATCTTCTTTGGCAAACTACTTAATAAGCCTTTTCAAGTACTTCAGTCAGCTGGAGTTAGCTCATGAAGCCTTAATTTCTTCAGACCACTAAACTCTAAAAAATGATATCCTGGGCGTTTTTTTGGTTTTTTTTGTTCGGGTTTTAACATAGTATCTGTTTCCAATATACTGTTTTGTCTTATTGCTAGTATTGGCTATTATTCACATTTCTAGCACAACCTATTTTGAGAATGGAGACAGGTAACAATATATTAAACAACCTACAGATTTTTATTGAGAAGGCATTTGAATTATAATTTTTAATTATAGTAATATTATGGTGTTTGTACATGTGCATGCTGTTTTAATGTGATCATCCTTTATACTATTTGTATTATGTTTTTTAAAAATTATGTTTTAAATGTATTTAACTGTAATGATATCATTTTAACAATATTAACTATTTTAATTTCTTTTTGACTTTTGTAATTTAATGTTTTAAGTTATTAAAATTAATAACAAATGCCCTCTATTAAATTTCAGTTGGAGGGTTTTTTTTTTAAAAAAAGGAACAATACAACAAAGTGTCAATCCACACAAGTATTATCTGCCTATACAAGACTACAGTACCTAAGGATGAAGTTTGCTTCTCCCTGAAGGGCAATTATTCTCTGCATAACAGTTCTTCCTTTTGTAATCTTATAGCTGCCATTTTATATTAAAAATGAATATCTGAATGCTACATGGTATTTATTTATTTATGAAGCAATGCCATTTTATTTCAGATGCTTGACATAAATTAGTGAGGAATATTTTCTTCTGTTTTCTGTACTGCTGAATTCACTAACTCTGTGTCCCCTTTGCTCCTTTTCAGGAGTCTGTCATGATTGTTGTCTTTGGTTTGGAGTTTATTATACGCATCTGGTCTGCTGGCTGCTGTTGTCGATACCGTGGATGGCAAGGAAGATTGCGATTTGCAAGAAAACCATTCTGTGTTATAGGTATGTTTTCATACTGTGACTGTTAAATTACAGCACTGTCATCATCAGTCAATTTTCGTTTTCTGTTATGTTGATTTGAAGCCTATTTGGATGTGATTTTGATGGTTGCATTGGTTTGCCTAACTACTAATGGAAAGAGAAGGATTATACAAAAGTCATACAAAAATAGTAAAAATGAGAAAGCACATGCAGAATGACAGCAGTTATTGTATTTTTAAGCATCGTGTGTCATATTTTTCCACATTTTTTCTTAAAGTTCTACATATATGTTCTTCCTCTTCAGAGGGTTATACAATTGTATTTTTGTTTCATAAATAAATAGTCCAAACAGTTCTGAATCTCAATTTTGTTGCTTTTTTACGTGCGCCATTTTTTCCCTTTTAAAATAGATGCACAATGCTAACATGCTCTCTGCTCAGAGAATTTCCATATATAATTAGAAAATTCCATAACACGTTCTGCATATGTAGAAAGATTTATTTTTAATGCCATAGAAACTGCTAGTTAATAAGTCTAAACAGCAGCATCTATTCTATGCACATGCAAGACTAATAGTAAAACAGAACATGTCTTAAATGCTCCTTATTAGCAGCTGGATTATTTTAATATTTCTGCACTAAACATTTTCCCAACCTTTTATTACCATTTCTTACTTTAGCATCATACTACCATTTAAAAAGTTGAACACTTATGTGGTTAAATGCAAAATAATTAGGTCAATAGTTCAAGATATAGTGTTAAACTAGCTGTGCCCGGCCACGCGTTGCTGTGGTGTTGTCTGGTGGTGTTGGTGAGAAATTTGAGTTAGTGGTGGTATTGAATGTCTGTTGTATGGTTGTCTTTATGTTTAGTATGTATTTGGTTGTTTGTGTAATGTGAAAGTGGTGGGAATAGAGGGGGTCTTTGTCGCTGTGTAGTATTGTATAGTATGCATACGTTGTCCAAGTGTTGTGAATGGTTAGATTGTGTCTTGGTGCATAGTAGAAAGGGTTGGGGTGGATGGTCGTTAGGGGTGTCTCCAAATTATTGGATGGTATAGTTCTATGATTATTATTCTTATTATTGTTGCTGCTATCATCATGATTATTATCTTTATTATCATCATTATTATTATATAGTGGGTGGATGGCCATCTGTCAGGAGTGTTTGGATTGTGTGGTCTTGCATGGTAGAAGGAGGTTGTACTGGATAATTCTTAGGGCTGTATGCAAACATAAGGATTCCGTGATATTAGTATTGTTATTATCAAGAGGCTGTATGGCCATCTGTTGGGGATGTTTGGATTGTGTTCTCCATGGCAGGAAGGGGTTGGACTGGATGGCCTTTAGGGGTCTCTCCTATCTCTATGACTGTAGGATTCTATTATTATTTTTATGGTGGAGATTGTGGAGATAAGCAACAAAACATCATGTTAGACAACACATTTGGTAGAAAAAGTAGTTCAATATGCAGTAATGTTATGTTGTAATTACTGTATTTCGGAATTTAGCACCAAAATATCATGATATATTGAAAACATTGACTACAAAAATGGCTTGGATAATCCAGAAACTTGGATAAGCGAGGCTTGGATAAGTGAGACTCTACTGTAAATAATTTGGATGATGGGCAGGCGCTAGGACCCAGGGGACAGCTTTTTCCCATTGCCTGCCTTTCCTTTTCCGTGCCGGCCATGAGGGCTTCTCTTTGCCTCCTGGCATGGCTCCCTATGGTGCGTTGTGGGTTCTGTCCATGTGGAGGTGCGTTACGTGATTTTGTGTTGTTTCAACCTGAAGGCGTGGATGATGGGTTGTGTTGTCAAATTTGGAGGTTGGGGGGCCTTTACTTTTGTTGCTTTGCTCGGTGCCGCAATTCCATTAGCCTTTTATATATATAGATGTACATGATTGATAAATGGATTGATTGGTTGATTTGTAGACTCAAGGCAGCTAACAACCACACAATCTGGTCACAATTCAAAACAAGGAAATACAAACATTAAAAAACAATTAAATAGTACCTGTGGATTTAGGTTAAAAGATAGTTAAAATACAACTAAAATTACATTTTAAATTCACACACACACACACCTCAAATCTTACCTACACCTCTCCAGCAGTATGCCCCTTATCTTTCCCCAAATGCCTGCTGGCAGAGGAAGATCTTGACCTGGCTGAGGAAAGCCAGCAGGGATGGGGCCATCCTGGTCTCTCTTGGGAGGGAGTTCCACAGTTCGGGAGCAGTCATCAAAAAGGACCTCTCCCATATTCCCACCAAATGTTAAAAGTTACAAAAGTTAAAAAGAACAATTAAAAAAACATTACAATGTCGTTTAAAACTCGTATCCCTTCCAATCCAACCTACCCTTCCCAGAGCCTCCCCCTTCCCCTTCCCCAAAAGCCTGTCGGCAGAGGAGGGTCTTGACCTGGTTGTGGAAGGCTAGCAGGGATGGGGCCATTCTGGTTTCTCTTGGGAGGGAGTTCCGCAGCCTAGGAGCAGGTGCCAAAAAGGCCCTCTCCGTGTTCCCACCAAGCATGCTTGAATGGGTGGTGGGACCAAGAGAAGACCCTCCCCAGTAGATTGTAGATGTCTCCCAGGTTCAACGAAAGAGAGTACTTGGTACTTAACACCAAGGCTGCTAGTTCTATTTAATAAAGTAGGTTGCAGTCTTCTATTCAATTATTTGAGAGTAAGTCCTTTCGCTTTCATTGGGGCTTACCTCTGTGTAGATATGTCTAGAATTGCATTGCTAACCTACGAGCAATTTCTGCTTACTACTGTGCCAGAAATATAGATCAGAGACAATTCATCCTTCCCACAATAATACCAATTAGAAGGAAGAATTTTTTGAGGGGTGGAGAGGGGGGGGGCGTTTTTCTCTATAGAACTGAAGGCCCTCACTTCCAACCTATGTCGTATTCTAGGCTTGTTAGCATGAAGCTAAGGGGGAAAATATGACCCAGCATCCAGAGGTAGCATGGTCAGTAACTGCTGAGCACTTCCATGTTCAGAAAGCCCCTTCCTGAACCAAGTCAGCCAGCCACTCAAATTGAGGTATTCCTGACAGGTAACTGAGCTGATGTTCTTTCCTCTGAAATATAGACTCTAGCACCTAGTATTTGTTGGGAGTCTCCCATCCAAGTACTAACCACAGCTGAGGTGATCCTAAATGTGATGGCTGACCAGATAACAAGGTTAGGCACTGCATTTTGGGAATGCAATGGTAACATGCCTTTGTGGACCAGTGTAGAGGACCAAACCTGTTCCTATTCTAAAAGGCTACTGCTCCCTGTTACAATCACTACACTCCTCACTCCTGCCTGAGTCCTTCCAAAATGCTTCTAAATGGAAAATTATATACCTCCCATTATTTTGTGCTGTTGACCTCTACTGTGCTACTATATTTACTCAAGTATAATGTGCCCCAGTTGCGAAGTGTGTTAAAGCACTGAGTTGCTGAACTTGCAGACCGAAAGGTCCCAGGTTCAAATCCTGGGAGCGGAGTGAGCGCCCGCTGTTAGTTCCAGCTTCTGCCGACCTAGCAGTTTGAAAACATGCCAATGTGAGTAGATCAATAGGTACCGCTCCGGCGGGAAGGTAACGGCGCTCCATGCAGTCATGCTGGCCACGTGACCTTGGAGGTATCTATGAACAACGGCTCTTCGGCTTACAAATGGAGATGAGCACCAACCCCCAGAGTCAGACATGACTGGACTTAACGTCAGGGGAAACCTTTACCATTACCTTTAATGTGCCATTGAATGTAACGCGCACCTCAATTTTGAATGTGCCTATTACAAAAAAGGATTTGCTGTGGAATATAATGTGACACAGTGGTGGCCACATAAAGGCTGGTGGGGAGGCGTACCCCTTCATCTACCCTTTCACGGCCACCATCAGCTTCCCACCAGCCGTTTCATGGCCATCGCTGCCTCTCCCTTCTCGGTCTTCAGCTGGGATCTCTTGCCTAACAATGCAGATGGCTTTAGGTGCAACATTCTAATGCAATAGTCAATGTAATGCACACCTCAATGCAATGTAATTTAGCCAAAAAAAAATGAACGGTACACTCAAATAAATATGATATTTATGTTCAAATGTAATATTGTTTTGAATTTATTTGTACTGTATTGTTAATATATTCCTATGTGCATCACTTCAGGTTTTCTTTTTAAGAAAGAAAGAAAGAAAGAAAGAAAGAAAGAAAGAAAGAAAGAAAGAAAGAAAGAAAGAAAACGGTTGAGCTAAAAAAATGCCTGGAATCATAAAACATATTTTTCTAGCTTAAAATGACCCTGTGAAGTAAACGGAATCAATAAAAATCCAATGAGAATTGAAAACCGCATATATTTGTAGCCTGCAAAGCTAACTCAAAGAAATAGTTTTGTACTTTGTGTTTCTGCTTCCAAGGCTTTGTAATCCTTAGTTTCTTTTGCAGTCCTCAACTTCTGTGTTTGAGATATGAAAGGTATACATTCCATCCTAAAGTCACCATGTTCACAAATATCACTCGATATTTTGGCTGGAGAAAGAAAAAATTTACCAGTTGAGCAGCTGGCCACACAGTGAGTTCTGCAATGAAATACTCCCAGAACTTCTCTTTAAATTCCTTCAGACTGTCTGCCAAACTATGACCTTGAAGCAATCCCATCCATGTGAAATACCAGCATCCAAAGAATGGAGCAAAGGCCTGATCAATTGTTACCTTTAGGACAACAATTTTTACGTGTTGCATTCCTTTTCCTGGGGTTATTTTGTCTAGCAAGAGGTACCAGTAATGTAGGGGTGGTCCCATGGAACATCCTGTAATGAACATGTGTATCATGCGGTCAGCATCCCACTTCAGTGCAGGGTTTCTTCTTCTCTCCAAAGATTGCTGAATTATATCTGCAGTTCCCAGTAAAACACCACAGCTCACTGTATTGGTAATGATAAGGTTGCGGCCTCCAAAAAGTGGTGTGTAGAAGCGTGCCAGGGCAGCCAGCTGTCGTAGAATATTAGCACGCATCTTCCTTTTCTCATCTCTAAAATAAACATTTGCAGGTCTGGTAATAACAGTGAGAGCTTTCCCGATCTTTCATCGTCTTCATTTCCCCAACTAGCTCTTTTCAGGAACTACTGTATTGTGGTTTTGTAGACATTATTTAAGTCTAAATAACACATAATGAAGTCCAGAAGGAAAATCAACGCAGGTCAAGAACATGAAGGAGGCACAAGAAATACATCATAGTATTCTAGTAAAGAATGTTGCTTGTGTTTTATTGTGATGTCACTGCTGCTCTTCCACCTCATGTAGTTAAGGCAGCAAAAATAAATAAATCACAAATACAGAACAAATGGAGAAAAATACTTGTCCTTGTACCATGTATGAAATACAATCCAAGAAAGATAAAGTTGAATACTTTCTTGATTTCAAATTGACTTACATACAACGCTCATTTCCCCTTGATAATACTGTACTTCCTTTGTATTGTATACATTCTGAATATTCAATGTCTATCAATGAGTCATTTTTGACTAGCAGAGTCTCCACAGCAATTTGCAATGAACAATAAACATTTAAGTTTCACTGTCAAGGCCTATATAAAACAAATTTAGAAAACTCATTTATATAGTTTCAGTTATAATTTTATGAAATAGCATATAGGTTAATATCTTTCATCTTCATTAGCCAGGAATGACTGTCGGTGTGTCTTGTCTATTGTTTTAAAATAGTATTGCATATTATGGAAATTCAATAAGGCAGGGATCACTATAGCAAAGGCCCTGGCTCAGACCCCAAGCCGTCATACCTCCCATAAAGAGACTGAACACAACAAAGTCTCATCTTAAGATCTATGTGGAATTAGGCCATTTATACAGGGAAGGCATTCCTTAAATTGTACAGGATACAGGCGATTTACAATTTCTAAATAAATGTATAACACATTAGATTAGGACTGGAAATCAAAGTTGGTATACTGTGATGTTTTTCCATACATGGGATGCCAAATTCTGTGCCAGCCAGATCATCTAGTCTATTACCATGTGTTATAGACCGTGTTGCAATCATTTGTGGACAGCCCCTATAGAAAACATATTCCAATAATCCAGACAAAGATATTTTCAACCCATGAATAATTTTGGGAAGAAAAATAAGTTTGTTTGGTTTTTTTCGTGTCTGGGTATGTATGGTGTGATTTGGAGTTAATATTACTGACTGAATTTGTCTTTTAAGACACCAAGCTTAGGTTCTGAAGTCACAGAACATAATAGTCCTACTTCAAAGCATATATGGGGTGGAGGCTAGAGCTGTATGGATGAAGCTCTAGCCCAGTGGTTCTCAACCTGTGAGTCCCCAGATGTTTTAGCCTTCAACTCCCAGAAATCCTAACAGCTGGTAAACTGGCTGGGATTTCTGGGAATTGTAGGCCAAAACACCTGGGGATCCACAGGTTGAGACCACTGCTCTAGCCAGATAATTGGTGATTGGCGATATCATCTGTGTAAATGCAAGGAGGTAGTGGTGTTGTGTGTTCGAGAGAGAGGGGGGAGAGAGAGATTGAAGCCCCCGGTCTTACCTTCAGAACATGGTCATAACCATCTGCAGCCATGTAACTGAGCCTATCTGTAAGCAGCCAAGTGTCATGAATTGTGCTAAGAATTGGGAACAATTGCCCTTTTCACTTCTGAATAGATTTGCACCTAGATGGAGACACTTTCGTTTGTAGTTATAAATGGTCTCAAAATTCCTCACATGGTATTTTATGCCATATAGTTTCTGATTTTAATGCCAATGCTGTTAATTCATGCATTTTAAAATTCTTGCATTTTAAGAAATATGGACAAGAAGACATATTGACCTGATTCATTAAAATTCATATTTTTATAGAAATCATAATATCCTCTAAACAACATGTAGACTAGCACTTGAATCCTTCTCATATTTACTTAGAAATAAATTCCTGTTGTTCAGATAAGTAACTACAACCTTAAAAATTATTTGAATTTCCCAGATCAACCAAACTTTTTGAAAATCCCCAGATCATTCAGCTGACTGATGTCATTCATTTTATTGGCAGACATCACAGTGCCTTTTTAAAATATACTTTATTTAGTTACACTGTCAATTGCCAACATTTCTCTCTTGTTGTAATGAAGAGAGGCTCTTGCTTTGAACCTCACATAAAGGAGTAAATAATAGTTTAAAGGTCTGGTGGAAGAAGAGTGCAGAACAAGGCAAGTCTTATGTTATGGACATTCATGTTTCTGTTATTAAAAATGCTGTAGTGGTCCTTCTGATCAATAAAATATAATCATGCATTTTCCACAATACTGTAATTTATTTATGCAAATTTTATTTTGTGCCTAAAAACAGATGAAGTGTTTGGTGTATACATGTACCACTGTTTTAATTTCAGAATAAGAGATATATGTGAGTCAGACATAGATTCTTTGCTTGGCATTATAGGGGTTAGTTGAGATGATAAATTTTATAAAGGTAAAGGTAAAGGTTTCCCCTGACGTTAAGTCCAGTCATGTTTGACTCTGGGGGTTGGTGCTCATCTCCATTTCTAAGCCAAAGATCCGGCGTTGTCCGTAGACACCTCCAAGGTCATGTGGCCGGCATGACTGCATGTAGCTCCATTACCTTCCCGCCGGAGCAGTACCTATTGATCTACTCACATTGGCATGTTTGCGAACTGCTAGGTTGGCAGGAGCTGGAGCTAACAGCAGCCGCTCACGCCGCTCCCGAGGTTTGAACCTGGGACCTTTTGGTCTCCAGCTCAGTGCTTTAACGCACTTCGCCACCAGGGCGTTATAAGGAGTTGATGAATCAATCTAGAGTTTGGGTAGCTTATACATGTGTGTCTGTGTCTATGAATGTTTTTATCTTAACACAGGAGTATGCACCATCATATATTGATAAACAGAAAAGAACAACCCATGAAGTTTGGATAGTATATTGGATTTGTGGTTTTGACAACAAGTTCTGCACACTGAAATCTAGGGCACCCTTTTATTTCATAGAATCATAGAGTTGGAAGAGACCACATGTACCATTTAGTCCAACCCCCCCCCCTTTCCCTGTAATTTGGTCTGAAAAAGTCTTAATCTGTGAAAAACTAAAATCATAAAATGTGTCTATTCCATATTGTTAACGGTGCTAAGAGGCACATCCCACAAATTGCCGTTGCTCATATAATTCAGAAATAATACCCACATTTCTGAATGCCTCCTGCTAGCTCTTGATATTCTAGTGCAGAGCAATAGCAGAAATTAATTTTCACATACCAGACCAAATTATGGTTCAAGATTTATGTGACATCTCAGCCTTTTCAGTTTCTTAAGTCTTTAAGTAAAAAGTTGCTTTGTATCTTGAAACAAAAATTACAAAAACTGGGAAACTGACATTTGTATTCCCCATGTTGATAATTAATAATATTCTCATACAGAAAATGTCATGTATCTACTTGAGAACGCAGACATTTTTGGCTAAGCTAACAACATCTGCAAAATTCAGACAGTGCTATTTATTCAGAGAATTTCCTAAACATATTCTGCCAATTAGTTTTTACAGGTGATGATCAATCATAACCGGTCTAGCTTGAAGCAAACAAATTTGGTTTAAGAGAAAAGACTACTCCATGCAAAGCAGATAAAGTAAATGTTTGGCAAAATATAGGCGTGTGATCTTTTTTTTTTTAAAAGGCGAGCAAAAGCATGGTAGTTTGTTTGGGTTGTTTATAATGCATGAGTAGCTTATTTTCCTTCATAGCAATAACTCCCAGGAAAGGAATGTGTGCATTTCAGTAGTGCTACAGCATGTAAATATAATTGAAGGATGGGGAGAATTGATATAATTCTTGAGTCATTCCCAGGTTCTTTGTCACACAGTAATCATGATTTCAAAGATGTCACCAATGTATACCGCCATATGAGCAGCTTGTAAGTGGGCTCTTTGAGTATGACTTGTTCAGGGTTGGCCCTGGAAATCTGGCTCCATGCATCGTTTGCCCACTTGCAAGCTGCTCACATAGTGACAATGCATTTGGAAGATCTTCTGTCATGAGGAAGAGTTACAAAGACACTCTGGAACAGTTTGGAAAACAATCATATCAATCATCTTAGTGTAGTATCACTTGTATAGACAAAATTTGCCTTTATTTTCAGCTCTGATTGTGATATATAAATTAGAGCAAGTGGAGCCTCAACTCCTCAGATGCACATATCAAAACAAAATATCATAAAAGTCAGGATAGGTTTTCCTTGACTGCCATAAAAAACACACTTTTATGTTTCTGCCACCTAAATATTGATTTTCCTTTCATTTATTGAAAAGTTAACAACCTATACATTAACAACCCCGTCAGATGGGCTGCCGGAATCCCCACTCATCGTAGTAAATTCGGTGGTGCCCAGCAGGGGAACCCGTTACCCCATACCCCGCATTGCCTGGCTTTGCCCCTACATCATCCCACTGAGGGAAGTGGCTTCTCTCCATTGACTCCATTGAACATGGGAAGCCTCCCGTATTGTCTCAGTGGCAGCATGTACCACTTCCTCTATAGTTTGACAATGGAGCCTCACCAGAATAATTCTTCATCATGGGATGGAAGCCGGTGGGCTCCATTGTCAAACTATAGAGGAACCGGCGCATGCCACTGAAATGTATCACGTCTGACAAGATTGAAATTCTAGACATCTCTGTCCTTTCCTGAGTCTCCTTAAAATGTTTTGGAAAGCTGTGTGACATGCTGCAGGGAGAGAAAGTGTGCGCCTCACTGCAGCGCCTTTCCTCTAGAGTAGAAACAGCTTTAACAAAGCATTAAACCCGGTTGCTAACACCCAGGCTCCCTTGAAGGAAAAAAGGAAAGATTCCCAGAAAGGGTGCTTTCTTAACCCTGTTGCTGGCACCCAGGCTCCCTTGAAGGAAAAAAGGAAAAGCTCCCAGGAACGGAAAGGGGAGCCTCGTAAGTTCCCCATGCCGCCGGTAGTCCAGATCTAGCCACATTTTTCGGCTATGAACCAAAAACGGCTATCTGGCTACCCACCCGTTTTCAGGAGGCATGCGAAACGGAGGTCTACCTAGCCAGTAGAAATGGGTCAAGGTTCAGCCAAAATGCACATGCCTATTAATAACCCAGCTGTTTAGCAGATATGATATCTATTTCGTTATATTTGTTTGTGTGTGTTGTCTCACTTACAATGAAATACGTTACTAATTTACATTTTTGAAAATGTTCTTAATCTACCCTGTATTACATACATAAGATGCATTGACTAGATAGGAAAGAATCCTGGGTTACATCACTTTTATTATAAGCAATTGCTTCCACCTGGAACCCATGAAACTGGCACACAGATTAAATGAGTGTTGTAACATACCTGCCTTGAAATAAAAAAAAATATGCCCAAGAAAAGTGTTTAGGGAAAGTAGAAAATTTGCTTTTTTTGCTGGAATAATTGCATTAAGGAGGTATTTCATCTAACTGAATTTTCATTAAGGAGGTATTTCATCTAACTGAATTTAATGAAATATATTATTTTTTAAACTTTTGGACTTACAGACACATAGTAATCATTACAACTCACTTGCTTTTTAAATTTATAGATGTCTCAGTTGCTGTTGAAAATGTTGTTCATGCAGTTTAATATCTTCATTGACACAGAACTAACATTAGTGCTTATTGCCTCTCCTTATTCTGAAATGTGAAGTTGAAAATCTAATGTTACATGCAATTGCTCCCTTCTTTCAGGGCTGCATGTGTGTCCCTTTCGAACATTGAACTCTATATTTTATCAGAAATACTGTTCTGATTGCACAGTCAGAATCAACACAGAAATGGCATAAATGCTGTTCTCAATGCATAAAATCACCCCATTCACCCAATCTACAGTAATATGCTGTGTAATTATTACTGGTGAATGCACATTCATTAATATATTTTGTAATATATTTCTTTCAGACATAATAGTTCTCATCGCTTCAATAGCAGTTGTTTCTGCAAAAACTCAGGGTAACATTTTTGCAACATCAGCACTCAGGAGTCTTCGTTTCCTGCAGATCCTTCGTATGGTGCGCATGGACCGAAGAGGAGGAACCTGGAAACTATTAGGTTCAGTGGTTTATGCACATAGTAAGGTACAAGCTCATGCACTTCTCTGATTTTCTTCTATGTAAATCATACGTGGATATCAAACAAAGGGAGGTGGGAGGGAGGCGTAAGGAGAATATTTTGTCAGACCATGGCTGTGCAGTTAATTTTACAGAGTCAGAGATGATTTGGCCTTTTCTTTCTTGAACAGTAGGGTTCATGCTACACGACAGACGTCTCTTGCAAGGATGGAAAGATTTTGTGATAAAGCAAGACATGAGTGTCTGCTGTTCAAAGAAAAAATGATAAATCTCACAGGGTGAATGCAACTTTTTAGACATACCTGAAATCACAGTGTGCTGAGAGTATATGCACTGAAGCAGTATGATTCTCTATTCTTTGTTTTGAGGAAAACACACACCGCGATGATTTCGTATTGAACTAGGTGTTCATAGAACATGACGATAATATGTGTCATCAAACAGATAACTTGTTACCTGTTGTCGAAGTATGTGCTTCCTTTTTAATTCTGTCTTTTCATACCCTACAGGAGTTAATCACAGCCTGGTACATAGGATTTTTGGTACTCATTTTTTCATCTTTCCTTGTCTATCTGGTTGAAAAAGATGAAAACGATCAATTTTCTACATATGCGGATGCTCTGTGGTGGGGCACAGTAAGTACAAAATAAGCTGAACAACAATTAATAAAATAAATTCACAATATCTGCCTTGAACTAGGTTATCTGAGTCCACACTGCCATATAATCCAGTTCAATGTGGATTTTATACAGCTGTGTGGAAGGGGACGTAGACTCGTGAGTGTTCCTTCCTGTTCAGCAGTCCTCCTCCTTTGATGTTTTTTACAAGGAACCTAATAAAAAAGAACAAAGAGAGGCAAAAGAGACAAAAGAGAGGAAAAATGAGTCTTCGTTTTCAGCACTTTTAGGCTTTCTCAGCAAAAGATGATGCAGTGGGTTAAACCCTTGTGCCGGCAGGACTGCTGACTTGCCGGTTGGGTTGCTGACCTGAAGGTTGCTTGTTCGAATCAGGGGAGAGTGTGGATGAGCTCCCTCTGTCAGCTCCAGCTCTCCATGCGGGGACATGAGAGAAGCCTCCCACAAGGATGGTAAAACATCAAACATCCAGGCATCCCCTGGGTAATGTCCTTGCAGACTGCCAAATCTCTCACATCAGGAGCGACTTGGGTTTCTCAAGTCCTTCCTGACACACATACACACAAAAGCAAAAGATCATAAACCACTCACAAAGGTGTTTGGGGGGAACAAGAACTCACTCTGTGTGCACTGCCAACTTTCTAACATCTCAGCCCATTCTGTTGAAAATAGGGCAGTGCAGCAGAGGAACTGTTTCTGTGTTCAAAGAACAATGTGATTCTCTTGCTTTCAGTGAGATGCCTATTTGGATGTGCACCCCAAAGTGAGGAAGCATTCACTTATTCTAACATATTAGCATTGGTAAACTATTGTATTTACCAGACAGAACATCCTGGTTCCATTCATGATTCTTCCATGGTATTATACGTAATGGCATTCTAGCTGTATCTTAATGGAAACCCATTTTTGAAACATTTTCTATAGTCGTAGATAGGGGAAGGCGTGATGCTTTGTTGGCAGAAGCTGATTTTAGTGCTGGTGTTTTGAAACATAGTGGTCCCACATGACAGAATAATGGTCCTTTGTGTGATTAAGAGTCAGTTTTCAGGAGCAATTATTTTTGATAAGCAGAGCAATTATTTTCAGTTTTAAAAAGATGTACTAATATTATCACTTACAACATTTGATTAATTTTAATCTGTTTGCATAATTAAGAGTTAATTGTAATTCATTGCAATAAATTTTGCTTTGTTAAATTATATGTCTAGGGAATTCAGCCTTTTGATATTACCTTAATTTGGCTGCACTGATCTAATTTTATTACATTAGTGATAATTATTACAAAAGGGGCAGTTTTAAATTATTTTGAGCAAGAATGTAGGAAGTTGTCTTATGCTAGGATGAATTATTTCTATACCCTTCCATATGTGCATTCAGATGTCATGTAGCTTAGTTGGAACATTACTCTTCGGTCTCAGTCCTATCCCATCATCTGAGGCCCTGGACTCTTATTAATTGGAGAACTCAGAACCAGAACCTATGGCTTTCTGTCAACATAGCGTATTGGGTACCATCTAGCTGTGACTCTGAACTCCCTCCATGTCAATAATATTCTTGATTCTCTCAATGCAGAATTTTACATTTTTTGTCATTCCTCTAAACATATACATTCAGTATTGTCAGGAGCAGCCATAGGTTTTTTCAGTATGTAAGCAAACCTATGGTCACGCCCCTCCCCCCGAAATTATGCCCCCCCCCCAACTTAGCGGCGGTGGCAGCAAGAACACCAAGTACTTCCTTCTTCCGCGGCGAGCAACCCGCGGTGAGTGCACCCAGCAAGGGCTGCGCCTGAAGCGGCGGCTTCATGGGCCTCCATAAAGAACCGGGCCTGAGTATTATGCAAGATACAGTATATAGCAGTCAAGTAATATATCAACTTTTAAAGAACTTTAAGCTTGGATACTTCAACACTGTGATCATATGGCAGTAACATTGTGTGGAAGTCTCTGTGTCAGTGGTAACAGCACTGGGATAGACAGTTTCTATATCCTTTCTCCAAAGAAAATATACAACTCTGCTGTCTGGTTATATGATAATACATCTTGTTGTGGCTCAGGCATCTCGGCCTATATTTCATCAGGAGTTGGATTTGGAAACAGCCTATGCTATGGATCCAGGAGACATTCCAGGCCTGGAACGGGCCCCTTGGCCTTGCCGCTGCCTGATGTTATAACGCCAGAGGATACATTAATTGGAGAATATTCCGATGCCTCGTCAATCTTGCCTACACCAGATGGTGTTGTTTTGGGAGAAGATGGGCTTTTCAATCAGAGGGAGTGTTTTAAAAGAGATAGGAGCAAAAAGGAGGGGGTTCGAAGAAGAAAGAGGTTAGCTCTTAGGCTCGATAATGACTAACTGTTCCCATGTGACGTTTTGTGGGTCCTGCAACCTTGGAATCTCCTTAAAGGTGTTCCTCTTTGTGTTCTCATTGCGGTGTCAATTTTGCCTTTCCTTGGAAGAGGTTCCAGTATCCAGCTCCTAGTCTTGTCTCCTGTCTGGAAACCGCGCCAGGTTCCCAGTTCCATGCAAGCTGTGCCGTGTCGTGACTCCTGAGTAGACCTCGCCTTGTTACCTTGCTTTCCTTGTTCCTGAGTCGAGACTGACTTTGCCTTTACTTCGCTTTCCTTGTTCGGTGACGGGACTCTCCAAGTGGATTATTGTTGCAGTTTGCAGCTCTTGGTTCTTGGCTCTTGCTGAAGGACTATCCTTGACTTTGCAGTGAAACTAGTTTCACTGGTGGATTATAACAAGGACATTGCTGAACTTGTTTTGAATTGCTAAAGACTTCATATTAAGGACTAATACTCTTACTGACTTATTTTGCTAACTGGGTATATATATATATGCTTCAATAAACCACTTGTGTGTTATACTTGCTCCTGTCTGGTTTTCAGGGTGCTCCCACAGCCTTGGGGTGCGACACATCTCTAGAATCGCTTTTGTATTAGTTTTTGTTTTCCCAAGATTTCCCATGAGAACGGTGTAATTAGGCCTCCTCATGTGAATGTGAAGCATAAGAAGTTGCTATCACATAAATGCAGTTCCACAGTTTTTAGCCTTTGATTAAGAAACACAGCTTGGGGGCAGGGCAGGGGAGAGGGTGCTATGTCATGGATGTGGTGTGCAATGTATCACTTAGTGCTATTTCACTGACCTTTATAAATACATAATTTCCAAAGTGAATTAACTACTGCATATTTGTACTGTTGTTTAGCAAATGTGGTGACTCCTATAACCAAGGCATTAGGATCAATTCACATATTTTTCCCCCTCTCGACAACTACTGGGTACAATGATTTCATTATTTTGAACACTTTTTTTAAAAAAATGTAATTTGTCACCAGAGTTTTTTTAATATCTCCTTAACACCTTTGTTGAGAGATAGCTCTGTTTTTAACAACTGGGATGTGGACTTGTAGAGAAATGACATCTTTCCGTTGCTTAAGAGCTATTCTTCAATTTAGTGGCTCAAAGCAGTCTCCGACAGACATGATGTTTTTGTCAGGACTTCGGCACTTATTGGACGTGTGAAAGAATAAGGTAGATTTCATCCCTGGAGAAAGATGTGCTGCGATTTCTTATTTCTCTCAATTACATAAAAATCTGAAGGACCCTCGGTATGCCTCCCTGCTGAGGAGGCTGTGATCCTGTAGTGCCATTAGTGAGAAATGACAGCTGGCTCAGTCTCTTCCATAAACTCTTCCTCTTTTCATCAAATATAGCTTGGAAACATCTCCTTGTTCTCCAGTCACTGGCAATGATAGCAGCCTGGATGAAGGCTTCATAATTTGGGCTCATTCCTGATAAACAGGATGATGTTGATTTGCAGAGAGAGGAAGTTTGTGAAATCACAAGTCCATCAAGGAAAGATACTGGTTCATCTCTTGTTAACATTTCAAGTCTTAACTGTCCTTATAGTCAGGTGAAGAATATAATTTATCTCTCCCCCCTCCCCATAAACTTACATCCAACGTGTGCTTTTGGCATAACTGTCCTTTCTGCTCAAATCCATGAATATGCATATGGCATGACTGCCTAGATGTAATGAAATCAAACTAATTTTATCTCAGACAGGAAGGAGGGCAGAGTTGAAGTACTTTTAATGCTTTGTCATTAGTAAGAGCATAGTCACTGCATAAGATGTATCCATGATAACGATATAATTAACTGTCATAAACCAGACTGTTCACAAGTGCACTGTGTAGGGGAGGAAATCACACATAGCAAATCAAGATCCATTTGGCACTGGGGAGTGGTTAATAGGCTAGCCTATTTTTATACCAAGTGGGCAGGCCAAAGAAGGAAACTGCCATCCATGTTTAGTCCACCAGAAAACCTGGTTGGTCTTTGAATGTGCAAAGCCCCAAGCAAACTATACCACTATCAGAAACAGATGGCAGGGAACTTCATGCCATTTCCTGCTCCATGCCAATTGGAGACAGGAGACCTTATGAATTTGCTCTGCCATTATTATAAATGATGCTGAAGAAGCCATTCATTGTATGCATTTGCATGTTAAAGTGCATAACATAAATATAATGTCTTTTTAAATTGCATTGACTTACCTTAGATAGATATATTAAAGTGCTCTAAAAAACCTCAAGTCTGGTCTTTCCAAATCACCTTTACTTTCCATCAATCCCTCATTTCTGTTCCTGCAAATGAAAGTGAATTTTGATTATTCCTCATAGAATTTTGCAGACTTCTTGATTAATTCTAACCTACATTTCACTGCCAGCAAAGTGCAGCAAAGGCTAAGATTAAAATCACCATTCAGCTATGGAAACCCATTTGGTGATCCTGGGCAAGATACACTCTCACAGCGTCAGAGGGAGGCAAAGGCAAGGCCTCTCTGAAAAACCTAATGATAGATTCACCTTAGGGTCACCATAAGTCGGAAAGGGCTTGGAAACACACGATACACACACAAGTGTCACAGTTATCTCAAAGTTCATATTGCAGTTCCTTTAAAGAAATCTGATCCTGTTATTTAAACAGCAGGAATGCTATATTAACATTGCCATTGGTTTCAAATTCCATTTGCTAAAGTAATTAAAATAATTGTAATAATTTCCTTGAACTACGAGGAGCAGGCGCATTTTGCCTAATGGTGAAGATAGTTCTGAGTAAACAGACTTATTTTCAGAAATGGGGTTTATTCAGTTTTATCATCTTGCTTGATGAAGACTTTCTGTTGTGACTGCGCCTTCGGGGATTATGGTTGATGGTGATGGAATTCGAAGAGGAAGAAAAAACCCTCATGATGAGGGTTCACTGGAGGAGTTGCGCAGGAAGCGACTTAGAGAGCTATATGGGGGATCTTCTGAAGAAGATTCAGATGGGGAGATGGATGCTGAGGAACAGGTGGTGGCTGGGGAAGCGGGCACTGAATGGGCACAGCCACCGGAGATGTCTGGGGATTTGGGGCCTATGGATACTTCTGAACCTGGGGTTTCTGCAGGAGCTGATCCCAATTGGGATGCTTAGAGAAGGGAGGATGGTTCTTTAAGTGTTCATGGGGCTAAGTGTGGGCAGGATGATTGGGACTCCAACGAATTGCTAGGTACTCCAGATTCACGAGCTCTAGCTGTGTGGAGTTCAGACTCTGAGTAGATTTGGGACACCTGGTGTTTGGGTGTGAGTGTTTGGTCACCCAGGAGGAAGGGGAATAAAATGGGAATGTTTGGCCACTGCACTTTGCGTGTGGCAAGGTGTTGCTGAGGCGCCATTGGGATCTCTGTGTTTCCATGAAGACTGGACTTGGACTATGATTTGAATCTGCTGATATCACCTAGCTTGGCTCTTGCTGTGTCTTATCGTGGACCTGTTTTGGATGACTGCACCCTCTTCAGACTTTGGATTGAATTTGACCTGGCTTCTGTCTACACCCTCTGACTGATGGCTACTCCCGGCTTCTGACTATTGGTTTGTCTTTCGGAATTTCTGCTGCCTCCTGACCTGACCTTGGATTCTTCTGACGATGGCTATTCATCATCCCTTTGAGGCTTTTGGCTTATCTGCACCGTGGAAGCAGCTTTATTGCTTTTCTAGTTTGTTTATTTTCCAGCAATTAACTCTATTTGTTTTCCAAAGCTGAATTGAAGCGTTATTTAGTTTTTTATTGAATGCCAGCATGGGAAATTAGCATGGCTCGTTTTTGAGTTATTAATGTCCAATCTACTCTCGAAACCCTGAAAAGTGAAGTGTTTCAAGGATATTTCCTGTGTTTATGTTATTTTCTGGCTTATCTTCGGAATAAACTCTGTTTTGTATGTTAACTGGCGTCTGACTCTTGACACTTTCGGAGTAATCAAAATCTTGCCTGGTATTCCCAGTTGGCCTATTAAAGTTATTAAAGGTGTTTAATTAAATATATTTCTTAATTAGATGGATTTTAAAAAAATCTAATTTGAGTCCCCTGCAGGGAGAAAGGAAGAATATAAATTAAACAAATAAAGAAATATTACCCCAACTACAGATTTAAATTATTTATAAATTGACTGAGAAAAAGCCTCTTTAAAAAACTAAATATTTTATATAACTGGAGGGATGGAACTGTTTTAGTGAGCACAGCCCATTGAAGAATATTCTTACTGTCCAGGAGATGCCATGTGTAACGGAAAGCCTTATTTTATTGTTAATTTTTGCCTATGTTATTTAATGTTGATTTAGAGACAAAAGTGGGCAGAAGTTAGCTACTGATGATTGGCCATGTGTCACCATGGTAACGTAGCTGCTTCGGTAGAAATGTAACAATTCTAAGCTAGTGAAAGGGGCGGAGCTAGCTGGAGGAGAAAAGAGAGATGTTTTAAAAAGAGTGGAGTTGTGTTGATGTTTCTGGTGAGGGAAACTAGAGAAAAGATGTGTGTGTGTGAGGTTCAGTTATGGTAGTATCTAGCCGGGTGAGCTAGAAGGAAAAGGATTCAAGTTTAAGTTTGGGACTTCAGTTGGAATACTGAAGGAAAAAGTGACTATTAGTGAGTCAGATCTGGGTTTTCTAGTGAGGTAGAACTAAAAAGAAAAGGAATAGGGGAGAGACAAAGTTTCAGTCAAGTGGTTAATGTTGAAGAATGAAAGATATGTTTGATATTGTATATATGTGAAACTGAAGAAGTAAACTATTGACACAAGTTATGATTGTTGGACTGAAGTAAACATAAATAAATAGTTCTCTGTTTCAAATAAAGAAAGTGCTTCTGAGTGGTAAATTGCTTGACTTAGTATCAGTAGAAGATTTGTCTCAAATATTGCCCCTCAGTGACTCATCATATTGTACATGCACACGTACAGACTCGAGGGTTTGTGACGGGCAGTGGCTGGGATCCTGAAAGAAGGATTGCCCCCTGCCTATTTATGAAGTGGACCCTTGCATCTAATGGTGGCAGTGGTGGGATAGAAAGATTCCTTCCCTTGCCTAAAAGAGTATCCGTCCCTTGCATTTAATGGTGGCAGCGCCGGGATGCGAAAAGAGTGCCTAAATCCAGTAATTTGAAGTGCTGGGATGCGAAAAGAGTGCCTAAATCCAGTAATTTGAAGTGCTGGGATGCGAAAAGAGTGCCTAAATCCAGTAATCTGAAGTAACAGGATCTGTGTAATAACTAAATACAGTGGTTTAAAACACCAAGATTTATGTGGCACTTGGAACCAGTAACTTAAAAGTGAAGCCAAAGTTTTACCTCAGAAGACAAAGCAAAGATTTACCTCACAAAAAAAAATGGCCCCACCTAAAACCAAGAAAGTGGTTCCTGAGGGAGAATTAGAGGAGGAAAGGATGGAGGAACGGGAAGAAAGACAAGAACAAGAAACAACCTCTGTAGAATTAGAAAGATTAAGACTACAAATTGAACTGAAGAAAATAGAGACTCAGGAGAAATTGCAGTTAGCTAGACTGGAGGCAGAAGAAAAAGAGAAAGATAGACAAGAAAAAGAGAAAGATAGACAAGAAAAAGAGAAAGCTAGAGAACATGAAAGGGTTATGGCACAATTGAGAATACAAGATAGGGATAGGGATAGTGTGAATACAAGTGTGCATGGGTATAGTGAATTCTCGGCTAAGGTAAAGAGATTTACTAAATATCAAAAAGGGGATGACATCGAAGCCTTTCTGTTATCATTTGAAAGAACTTGTATGGAATTAGAAATTCCAGAAGAGAATAAAATGTCTTATTTGAAAACTTTAATATCAGGAGAGTTAACCCAAGTGTTTGCCGATATGAGAGATGATGAAGTGATGGATTATAGATTATTTAAAGAAAGAGTTAAAATCAGATTTGGAATTACACCAGAACAAAGCAGGAGGAATTTTCGGGAAATAAAAAGGAAATCTGGTGAGACGTATGTTCAACTTGGTGCTAGGCTTGATAAGGCTTTAGACCAGTGGATTGAGGGTAGTAAAGCTAAAACATTCCAACAATTGCGACAATTAATAGCTTTAGAACAATTTTATAAAATGGTACCAATGGAAATGCATTGGTATATAAAGGACAAGAAGATTGAGAGTGTGGCTCAAGTATCTGTTGTTTTAGATGAATTAGAAACAGATTATCAAATGAGAAATATGAATGTGTCTTATAAAAGAATTTATGAGGAGAAAAGAGGAAATTATAGGAATAAGAATGTTGTAAGGGGAGAAAATTCCTCACAGACAGTTTGGAAGAATAGAAACAGTGATGAAAGGGATGAGATAATTCAAACATATGAAAAACCTAAGAGCTACTACAGAAAAGATGTACCAAGCAATAGTAATGAAAGGATTGTGTGTTACTATTGTCAAGAACAAGGACATGTTAGAGCTAAATGTCCAAAGTTAAGTCCAGGGAAGAGGGTTGATTTACCTCAGAGAAACGTTAGGATGATACAGAGAGCAAAAGATAGTGCAGAAATAGAGAAAAAGCCTAGTGAGGATATAAAGAAAGACGAAGGACTGAATAGAGTATTAAGAGTGTGGCAAGTAGGTGAAAATCTTGGACACAAACATAGAGAGGAGATTATTGTAAATGATGAAAAGGTGCTTGGTTTTAGAGACACAGGATCGGATGTGACAATATTGCATGAGAGAATGATAAAATCAGATCAAATTGTTCCTGAAAAGAAAATTTTGTTGAAGGGCATACGAGGACCAGCATTTGAAACACCAGTAGCTGAGATCCCTATTCAGTTTCGTGATTATATAGGAATGTGGCAAGTTGGAATAATGGATGATTTGGAAGTGCCAGTTATTATTGGAAATGATTTGGGAGATAACTGTCATAAAGTAAATGTTGTCACGAGAAGTCAAGGGCTAAAAGAAGATAGTTCTAGGGCAGCAAAAGATATAATTCCGAGTGCTGTGGATGAAGCAGACAGTGCTGTAACTTTAAGTATAAGTGATACACATGCTGAAGCATTTGAGAAAGAACAGAGAGTTGATGAGACATTAAAGAGTTTGTGGAAGCAGAGAGAACCGGAAAATAGTGAAATATCTGAAGAGAAGTCTAATACATTTAAGACTATTAACAATAAATTATTTCGGATTGTGAGCAAGAAAAGGGGAGATAATTTATATGAAGAGAGCAAGCAGCTGGTTTTACCTCAGAAACATAGAGCAAGGATATTAAAAATGGCTCATGACATACCATTTGGTGGACATTTAGGGATAAAGAAAACAAAAGCACGTATTCGGGATAAATTTTTCTGGCCCAATATGGGGAAGGAAATTAAAGCATATTGTCAAACGTGCCAGGTGTGCCAGTTGGCAGGAAAAGCTAATGATAAAACCAAAGGACTAATACAACCAGTGCCAGTAGTAAGGACACCTTTTGACAAGATTGGGGTGGACATTATAGGACAAATATCACAAATAACCAAGAATGGAAATAGATATATCCTAACGGCAGTTGACTATGCAACAAGATACCCAGAAGCAGTACCATTAACTGATTTAGAGACCTTATTGGAAAGAGAGAAGGAAGATGAAGTTTTGAGGGAATTTTGGAAAATGGCAGAATTGAGCATTTTAGGGCCTGACAAGGGAGAAGTTAAAAGTAATGTTTTGAAGAGTGTCTGTGACTTAGCGAAATTGCCAGAGAAAGATAGTGACATGAAGTTGCTTTATGCTAGCAAAGCGAACAATGTGGTACCCAGTGAGGAAAAAAAGGAAGATGGCAGTTGGTCAGGGCAGACTTTGCAGATGGAGTCCAGTGATACAAGGGGCAGAGGTCTGGATGCCTCTTCACAGACTACAACTAATTCTATCAACTCAGTGGTTGCCCCTTCAGTCACCGCAAATACAGAACACGGTCAACAGTTGTGGCCAGAGGAAGATTTACCTCAGAAAAACACCGGATTTGGACCATTTGAATTGCTGTGTGGGGGAGAGCCTGAGGAACTGATGGACACTTGGAAGGAGACCAGAGTAGTGACAGGTACCCCAAAGAATATCTCAGTGAAAGAAAAAAAGAAGATGGACATCTTGAGCCCAAGAGTTGTTGCTGATCACAGCAAATCAAGAAGCAAGCAAAGATTGTGTTTCGATGGAGAGAGTTTTGAGGACTTCTATGCGTCGGAGATTCACGGTTTCGGCCATCAGCGGTTTGCTTTCAATGTTCCATGAAAGTGCATGAACTGTGTTTCTCAGGACTTCTTGAATGACTCTTGGAAGTTTCGTGGAAGACATTTTGGGACAAAGGAATGTCATGATGTTGGGAGGAGAAAGTGTAATTGTCCCCAACAACATGTTAACCATTGGAATGCACCGCAGGGTGAAACATTGATGGACTGTAACAAGTGCCTTGGAGATGAAGATTACTATGAGATGGACAAAGTGTCTAAAGGCTGGTTGGCCCAGTGCATAAAGACTTGGGGATAACACAGGATAAAGATTGAATTGTTAGAAATATGATTTATGGAAATGTGTTTCTGAAATGTCTTTTGATTTTGGTTTGTGAATCTTAACAATAGAAAAGATGGTAAGCATGAACATATATGTATAACAGTGTTAATGCATAGTGATTGCAGGACTGTATCAACTGACATGTCTTTATATGTTTGCAATTATTTCATAATTGTATTGTTCAAGCCATCAGGGAAGATGGACTACAGGTAAACTAGGAAGATAGTAAATGTCTATACTACCTTTGTTAAAGTGTTTCTTTCAGGAAATGTATTTAATGTATTTTTGTGTAAGGAAGGAAAGCATTGGTAAGTGTTATGTAATGAATATTTATATATGATGTAATGTAAGATGTATGTAAGTGGAGTATAACTAATGCTGAGGATGTAATGATATGTTATATATGCGTCATTGTGTTAGGAGTGTATTTTATGTGTTTGAGTATTTATACATGAATTTTAGGTAGCGTACAATGTATGTTATTATTGTATAACAGATTGACAAGGTAATGATATAACTGTGGATATATGTGTTTGATTTGTTCCTATGTAGTGCAAAAGTTACATATTGCTTCCAATGAGTTTTATACTCATTGTCTGCAAAAATTTTAAGGGTAGGGGCGTATGTAACGGAAAGCCTTATTTTATTGTTAATTTTTGCCTATGTTATTTAATGTTGATTTAGAGACAAAAGTGGGCAGAAGTTAGCTACTGAAGATTGGCCATGTGTCACCATGGTAACGTAGCTGCTTCGGTAGAAATGTAACAATTCTAAGCTAGTGAAAGGGGCGGAGCTAGCTGGAGGAGAAAAGAGAGATGTTTTAAAAAGAGTGGAGTTGTGTTGATGTTTCTGGTGAGGGAAACAAGAGAAAAGATGTGTGTGTCTGAGGTTCAGTTATGGTAGTATCTAGCCGGGTGAGCTAGAAGGAAAAGGATTCAAGTTTAAGTTTGGGACTTCAGTTGGAATACTGAAGGAAAAAGTGACTATTAGTGAGTCAGATCTGGGTTTTCTAGTGAGGTAGAACTAAAAAGAAAAGGAATAGGGGAGAGACAAAGTTTCAGTCAAGTGGTTAATGTTGAAGAATGAAAGATATGTTTGATATTGTATATATGTGAAACTGAAGAAGTAAACTATTGACACAAGTTATGATTGTTGGACTGAAGTAAACATAAATAAATAGTTCTCTGTTTCAAATAAAGAAAGTGCTTCTGAGTGGTAAATTGCTTGACTTAGTATCAGTAGAAGATTTGTCTCAAATATTGCCCCTCAGTGACTCATCATATTGTACATGCACACGTACAGACTCGAGGGTTTGTGACGGGCAGTGGCTGGGATCCTGAAAGAAGGATTGCCCCCTGCCTATTTATGAAGTGGACCCTTGCATCTAATGGTGGCAGTGGTGGGATAGAAAGATTCCTTCCCTTGCCTAAAAGAGTATTCGTCCCTTGCACCATGCATTGTTGATCAGTCTTGAAAGTTTGTCTTTGTAAATAATGCTGAGTTAAGCCTAGAATTCTTGGCACTAGCTCTTTCCACTTTTTGCCCACATTAATTTACACTTGCTTCCTTTCAGATCACTTTGACAACAATTGGCTATGGAGATAAAACACCTCTTACTTGGCTAGGAAGACTGCTTTCTGCAGGATTTGCACTGCTTGGGATTTCTTTCTTTGCACTGCCTGCTGTGAGTATCTTTACAAGTACAGTACATATTAAATTTAAATTACTCTATTTATGGTTGCCAACACTGCGGGACAAAGTGCTAACAGCCTGGGTCAATGTATTTGTAACCAGGATCACAAGTTTTGTTATGGTTCATCTTTACTGGGTAATTTTTGTTTTAAAAAATCCATGTGTTATGACACATTCTCACGTTGATCTGACATATCCAAAAGTTTTATCTGATAATCTTGTGCCTTATATTTTTCATAGTCCTAAATAATAAACAATTTATGTGTGATGCATATTAGATTCAGGCCAACTCATAATTACTCCAGTCACCACTGGGTATAAATGCCAAGGGGTTCAGCCCATCCTTGTTTGTGCCTACTGCCGCATTTTATCCAGCAGCAATAGGCTGGAGAACCTGCTTCATGTTGTCATCACAGAAGCATCTTGTCACATCCCCAGTCTTATCCAAGAATGCACTTCATCATGTAGTAAACCTCCATGAGGTTATACTTAATGAAAGAAATTGTTTCTATACAGATCTGTTCCCAGAGGGTGGGGGAGAAGGTGTTACAAAAAATCATGCCATGATTTTTGCATTGACAAAGAAGCATCCATGGAAATTTTTACTCATCTTGGAGAAGATGACAGAACATGCTGTGCTATCTTCTTAGGGTTCATACAATTACAAATATTATCAACCAAATCTAAAACACTGAAGTTGTGAAATAATTAACTACATTGTTTCCCATGCCCTGCAGAAATGTTATTTCATGTTAATTATTAAAATGAAACATTTGCCTGAGGGAGCAGATTATTTCTGAACCAGCTGCTATTACCTTGAAACAAATTGTATAATCATTAATTCTTAAAATTCTTATGAATACTTACACTTGCCAGATAAAACAACTCACTGATTTGCTGGTCTACAGACAGTGACGCCTAGTTGAGTATTTTTGAAATACACTGCATTCAAAATAAATTATGTAGATATGAATGTGCCACAGATGAAATGTTTTATATATAATGGTGACAAATTCCATTAAATAGCCTTTGTCTATATTCATAAAGTGCATTTTTTAAAATAATATAGCTCAATACAATAAGACCCTTCCACTTGTGCCATATGGGATAGTATGTCCTCAGGGACGGCCCTAGGTAATTTTCAAGTGTAAGCAAGCAGTATTTTTGACGCCCACACCCCCCACCCCAACCAATCACTGAAAAAGAAAGTAGGGGTGAATAGAATATGTGTGTGTGTGTAATATATATATATATATATATATATATATATATATATATATACATAGAGAGAGAGAGAGAGAGCACATATGGTCTCTGCATGTGTTTGTGTGTGTGTGTGTGTGTGTATATATATATATATATATATATATATATATATATATATCTTATATATACATAGACATACACACAATGTGGAGAATATGTGGCAAGGTAGATAGATAGGTAGAGAGCCACAGTGGAAAAACCTTAGAATCATAGAATCATAGAGTCATAGAATCATAGAATAGTAGAGTTGGAAGAGACCTCAAGGGCCATCTAGTCCAACCCCCCGCTAAGAAGCAGGAAATCGCATTCAAAGCACCCCCGACAGATGGCCATCCAGCCTCTGCTTAAAAGCCTCCAAAGAAGGAGCCTCCACCACGGCCCGGGGGAGAGAGTTCCACTGCCGAACAGCCCTCACAGTGAGGAAGTTCTTCCTGATGTTCAGGTGGAATCTCCTTTCCTGTAGTTTGAAGCCATTGTTCCGTGTCTTAGTCTGCAGGGCAGCAGAAAATAAGCTTGCTCCCTCCTCCCTATGACTTCCCCTCACATATTTGTACATGGCTATCATGTCTCCTCTCAGCCTTCTCTTCTGCAGGCTAAACATGCCCAGCTCTTTAAGCCTCTCCTCATAGGGCTTGTTCTCCAGACCCTTAATCATTTTAGTTGCCCTCCTCTGGACGCTTTCCAGCTTGTCAGCATCTCCCTTCATCTGCGGTGCCCAAAACTGGACACAGTATTCCAGGTGTGGTCTGACCAAGGCAGAATAGAGGGGGAGCATGACTTCCCTGGATCTAGACGTTATTCCCCTATTGATGCAGGCCAAAATCCCATTGGCTTTTTTAGCTGCCGCATCACATTGTAGGCTCATGTTTAACTTGTTGTCCACGAGGACTCCAAGATCTTTTTCGCACACACTGCTGTCAAGCCAGGCGTCCCCCATTCTGTATCTTTGATTTCCATTTTTTCTGCCGAAGTGAAGTATCTTGCATTTGTCCCTGTTGAACTTCATTTTGTTAGTTTCGGCCCATCTCTCTAGTCTGTCAAGATCGTTTTGAATTCTGCTCCTGTCTTCTGGAGTGTTAGCTATCCCTCCCAGTTTGGTGTCATCTGCAAACTTGATGATCGTGCCTTCTAACCCTTCGTCTAAGTCGTTAATAAAGATGTTGAACAGAACCGGGCCCAGGACGGAGCCCTGCGGCACTCCACTTGTCACTTCTTTCCATGATGAAGACGACGCATTGGTGAGCACCCTTTGGGTTCGTTCGCTTAGCCAATTACAGATCCACCTAACCGTAGTTTTGTCTAGCCCACATTTTACTAGTTTGTTTGCCAGAAGGTCGTGGGGGACTTTGTCGAAGGCCTTACTGAAATCTAGATATGCTACATCCACGGCATTCCCTGTATCGACCCAACTCGTAACTCTATCGAAAAAAGAGATCAGATTAGTCTGGCATGACTTGTTTTTGGTAAATCCGTGTTGACTATTAGCAATGACCACATTTGTTTCTAAGTGTTTGCAGACCACTTCCTTAATGATCTTTTCCAGAATCTTGCCTGGTATTGATGTGAGGCTGACCGGACGGTAATTGTTTGGGTCGTTCTTTTTTCCCTTCTTGAAGATAGGGACCACATTCGCCCTCCTCCAATCTGCTGGGACTTCTCCTGTTCTCCAAGAACTCTCGAAGATGATTGCCAGTGGTTCTGAAATAACTTCCGCTAGTTCCTTCAATACTCTTGGATGTAGCTGATCTGGCCCTGGGGACTTGAATTCGTTTAGAGTGGCCAGGTGTTCCTGGACAACTTGTTTCCCTATTTGGGGTTGGATTTCCCCCAATCCTTCGTCCATTCCATGTTGCTGAGGTTGAAGATGGCTTTCTTTTTGTGAGAAGACCGAGGCAAAGAAGGCATTAAGCAGTTCTGCCTTTTCCCTATCCCCTGTCACCATCACCCCATCTACTCCTTGCAGTGGCCCTATCGCCTCCTTTTTCTTCCTTTTTCTACCAACATAAGCAAAAAAACCTTTTTTGTTGTTTTTTATGTCCCTGGCAAGCCTGAGCTCATTTTGCGCTTTAGCCTTGCGAACCTTTTCCCTACAGGAGTTGGCTATACGTTTGAATTCTTCTTTGGTGATTTCTCCCCTTTTCCACTTCTTGTGCATGTCACTTTTGAGCTTTAGCTCAGTTAGAAGTTCTTTGGACATCCATTCTGGTTCCTGGGAGCAAGGCCTAATAATAATAATAATAAATCATCCCAACAAAGGATTCCCCCAGGCAGGAAGCAGCCAAACTTTGAAGCTGAAAGGCTACTCAATGCTAATCAAGGTGGGCAATTGAAACATTCACACCTGCCTCCAACAGACAAGAGTTCTTTCTTTCTCCCACTCTGGACCTTTCACAAGTATAAAAATCTCCCTTGACTAGTTTCCAACAAACCTCACAACCCCTGAGGATGCCCTGAAGAGCTTGGGCTGCGGCGGCGGCAACAGAGAGGGAGGGAGTCTGCGCGTGCGCCTGGCCCACGTGCCCCTCCCTTCCCCTCTCCTCCAATGATGAGGCCTGGAGCTTTCTGGTTTGCTTGCCCGTGCGCACACACAAAACTGCTGCAAAAGCAGGCTTCCCTTCCAACTCCCTCGCTTAAAGCGGGGCAGGGAGCCAGATCAGGAGGAAGAAGCCCAGCTCTTTTTTTCTTTCTGCCCCTTGGCCTTCCTTTTCCCTCCAGCTGCGAGTGCGCAAGCAGGCTTCCCCCTTCCACCTTCCTTCCCAGCCGCGAGTGAGTGAGTGAGCATGCACTTACCTGTGGGTGCCCATGCACGTGGGGAGGGGAAGGAAGCGGCACAACGGCACCTTTTTGCCAGGTGATGATTTTAGAAGTGGGAGGGGGGAAGAAGAAGATGGCGGAAATGGCACACGTCTCTGACGTTACGCGAGCCTAGGAGGAGGAGGCAGGGGGGCGCACGCATGCGGGAGGGAGAGGGTGAGGCACACCCAGAGGGCGTGCTCCCCCGAGCGGGGAGGGGAAAAAAGAAAGAAGCTGCTCATTAGGGCACCTGGATGCGCCTCAACTGCGCCCCCTAGAGGATGGCGCCTTCAGCAACCACGTAGTTTGCCTACTGGTTGAACCGCCCCTGTATTTCCTCCACTAGCATGTGGGAGATGGCACTAGGAATAGACAAAACAATTGTGAAAATCAGTGTCTTACACTTTTCTTTCAGTGGTAATCCCTGTAAAAAGAAGAAACTTTGTGTTCATCCCTTATCCCTCCCATGACCTAAAACCCTTCTTGGAGTGGAACTATATCTTAAACCCCTGAATCCCCAAATCTACTTGAAATACCAAATATTGGTTGGTTTCAAGTATTCATGAAGGGCTGTTGTATGTTTTTCGGGCTGTATGGACATGTTCCAGAAGTATTCTCTCCTGACGTTTCGCTCACATACAACAACCCTGTGATCCCGGCCATGAAAGCCTTCGACAACACATATTCATGAAGGACTTTATCACATGATAGTTGTGTTGCACAGTTGCACTGGGTTAGTTCCATATTTGATCCTTCCTTATCATATGACGTGATCATTCTCCTGTTGTTGTATTACATTTCCATTGTTATTTAATCACAATTTTTCATTTAGGGAAAAAAACATCAATCACTCCAATATCACTGCTGTTCAACTATTGTTTCTGTTGTGATTGTTTCATTCCACTGCAGTTCCAATAAACCAGCAGTCTTGTACTGTGAGTAGGTATGGCTCTTCCCAACCTTGAGAAGATTGAAGTCATACCACTTTACCCTGCTCCACAGGTTTTTTAAATTTAATTTTGGTTTTGGTTTTTTTGCCATAATTGCATAGTTGCACTGCTGTGTAAGAGGGTCACTAGAATCCCCCAATTATGCAGTTAGGGCAGTGCCCTCCATTTGCAAAAACTGTTGAAACAATTGCATATTGCTGTGAGATAACAGACTGGAGTGATAAAGCCTGATAAAAAGCATGGATGCAGTAAGAGATAGGAATATGTACATAATATGTATATGTGATTGCAGATACAGTAGAGTCTCACTTATCCAACATAAACGGGCAGAATGTTGGATAAGCGAATATGTTGGATAATAAGGAGGCATTAAGGAAAAGCCTATTAAACATCAAATTAGGTTATGATTTTACAAATGAAGCACCAAAACATCATGTTAGACAACAAATTTGGCAGAAAAAGTAGTTCAATACGCAGTAATGCTATGTAGTAATTACTGTATTTATGAATTTAGCACCAAAATATCACGATATATTGAAAACATTGCCTCCAAAAATGCGTTGGATAATCCAGAATGTTGGATAAGTGAGTGTTGGATAAGTGAGACTCTACTGTATTGTGTGCTCTTGTTGCTTGTCAAAACTAGTGTCCTGACAAATAATATTTGTTGTACTGTACACCAGGGCATTCTTGGGTCAGGATTTGCATTAAAAGTACAGGAACAGCATCGTCAGAAACATTTTGAAAAAAGAAGGAATCCTGCTGCCAGCTTAATCCAGGTAAGTGGCATAAAATAAGATCTTCAAAAGTACTGCTATTACAATTGTTACTACACTGAGTTCTTTTAATGCAAAGATTATTTAAATAATTTATCATGATGAAACATGTTCAGATGATTTCTTCATGCCAGTTATGTCAAGGACTATAAAAAGTGGAACAAGGTTTCTACGCAGACTAGTAGATAAATACAGTGTTCCCTCATTACTTTGCGGTTCACTTTTTGCGGATTCGCTGTTTCGCAGTTTTTCAATAAACTCTAAAAGACTATTATAAATCACTAGCTGTGCCCAGCCACACGTTGCTGTGGCGTTGTCTGGTGGTGTTGGTGAGAACTTGTTGAGGTAGTGGTGGTATGGAATGTCTTGTTGTATGGTTGTCTTTATGTTTAGTATGCATTTGGTTGTTTGTGTACTGTGAAAGTGGTGAAGGTAGAGGGGGTCTATGTCCCTGTATAGTATGTATACGTTGTCCATGTGTTGTGAATGCTTGGATTGTGTCCTGCTGCATAGTAGAAAGGGTTGGGCTGGATGGCTCTTAGGGGTCTCTCCAAATTCTTGGATTCTATGCTTTTATTATTATTATTATTATTATTATCATCATCATCATCATCATCATCATCATCATCATCATCATCATCATCATCATGTAGAGGCTGGATGGCCATCTGTCAGAAGTGCTTGGATTGTGTCCTCCTGCATGATAGAAGGAAGTTGAGCTGGATGATCCTTAGGGGTCACTCCAAACCTTAGGATTGTATGATGATGTTGTTGTTGTTGTTGTTGTTGTTGTTATTATTATTATTATCATCAACACAACAACGTTGTATGGCACAGCAAACAAGATAGATATGCTGGATTTCGTTTCGCAAAACCACAAGTCGAACACTTCCCAAGTGTCTAGGACTGTGTGATGTATTTTCTGATGATGTGTGCAGATCCCAGTAGGGTGGCCTTTTGCAGTTGGCAGATGGTGATTATTATTATTATTGAGAGGCTGGGTGGCCATCTGTTGGGAGTGCTTGGATTGTGTCCTGCATGGCAGAATTGGGTTGGACTGGATGGCCTTTAGGGGTGTCTCCTAACCATCTGATTCTATGATTCGATTTGTATTATTACTGTGCAGATCTTGGATGGCCATCTGTCAGAAGTGCTTGGTTTGTGTCGTCCTGCATGGTAGAAGGAAGTTGAACTTTAGGGGTGTCTTCTAACCTTATGATTGTATGATGTTCTTCTTATTATTATTATTACAGTAGAGTCTCACTTATCCAACATAAACAGGCGGGAAGAATGTTGGATAAGTGAATATGTTGGATAATAAGGAGAGATTAAGAAAAAGCCTATTAAACATCAAAATAGGTTATGATTTTACAAATAAAGCACCAAAACATCATGTTATGCAACAAATTTGACAGAAAAGTAGTTCATTACACATTAATGCTATGTAGTAATTACTGTATTTACGAATTTAGCACAAAAATATCATGATATATTGAAAACATTGACTACAAAAATGCGTTGGATAATCCAGAACGTTGGATAAGTGAGTGTTGGATAAGTGAGACTCTACTGTATTATTATTGAGAGGCTGGGTGGCCATCTGTTGGGCGTGCTTGGATTGTGTCCTCCATGGCAGAATTGGGTTGGACTGGATTACCACAGTAATTATTTCATATTACAGTAGAATCTCACTTATCTAACATTCGCTTATCAAGTGTTCTGGATTATCCAACGCAGTCTGCCTTTTAGTAGTCAATGTTTTTGTAGTCAATGTTTTAAATTCATTATGATATTTTGGTGCTAAATTTGTAAATACAGTAATTACAACATAGCATTACTGAGCATTGAACTACTTTTTCTGTCAAATTTGTTGTATAACATGATGTTTGGTGCTTAATTTGTATAATCATTACCTAATTTGATGTTTAATCGGCGTTTCCTGAATTCCTTCTTATTATCCAACTTATCCAACGTTCTGCCGGCCTGTTTATGTTGGATAAGTGAGACTCTACTGTATATTTATAATCTTATATTATCTGCTTAGAACTAGATTATATGAGGCCCCTTCTACACAGCTGTATAAAATGCACACTGAAGTGAATTATTTGGCAGTGTGGACTCAAGATAATCCAGTTCAAAGCAGATAATATAAGATTATAAATGGGTAATATAGCTGTGTGGAAGGGCCTTGAGTCTACACTGCCATATAATCCAGTGAAAATCAGATAATCTGTATTTTATAGGCAGTGGGGAAGAGGCCTGAGGCCTAACTGTGCCTGTCCCCTGGGCTGAGTAGGTTGCTAGGAGACCAAGTGGGCAGAGTTCTAACTGGCAGCAATTGGATAAAAGACTATTATTCCTTTCCCTCTAATTAGGACTTTATTTTTCTTTTCTTTTTGTTGTATGAACATAGAGGCATGGATAAGGGGTTGTGTTGCCAAGTTTAGTGTTTCTGGGATGTGTAGTTTTGTTGTTTTGTCCTAGGCTGAATTTTTTTTATCCTTTTATATATATAGATAAAAATTTACAATTTACAGCCTAAGGAAGGGAGGAAGGAGAAGCCGAAAGGACAGAAAAGGAGCCCAGGCGGCAACAGGAGGAGAAGGAGGGGATTTATCAACACACAATTGGTTAATAAAGACTTAAAATAGTGTATAACTACTAAAATAATGTATAAATATTAAAATAAATATAGCGTCCCTACTTCACGGATTTTCACTTATTGTGGGTGGTCCTGGAACCTAACCCCAGCTATAAGTGAGGGAACACTGTACCTTAAAATTGGTTAAATCCAACAGCTGCTTAGGAGTAGAGGCTGGGTTTTGCCTCATGTGTCTTTGGCTCCCCTGCTCAACAACATAGTTGGGTTTTCAAAAAGGAATACTAGTATGTACATGCAACCATAATCATTCAGTATTAGCTTTGTTGAACTGGAGTCTTTAGGTGTAATCCTCCATTGAAATCAACCTAAAAAATCCTGTTGACACCCACAGAGCTCTGTTATGCTTGCCTTTAATATGTTTCATGTGCACAGTTTGGTTCTCATTTAAAAAGAACTACAAGGATTTACGTAATGACATTTACAATATGGGTTTCTTGAAAAACTGATACATAATATTTCATTAATTGAGGGTAGTTCACAGTAACACATATTCATTGCATTTTTAATAGTTGAACTGTGACAGTATGTCAGGAAGTAATGCATTCAGTTTGCATGAAAAGGTATTTGTCCAAAGCATTCAGAACAGCAGTCTGAATGACTGAACGTAATTGTTTTTCCTAAAATAACATTAGAGTGATGGTACTGATGTGTCAAAGTACAATTTACTACCATATTTGATGTTGCAAATGGCTCCCTTACTGAATTATATTTATTTTTTAACACTAGACTTCACTTTGTTGTTGTGAGCTCAGTGATGTATGTTGAATAACTTGGCTTTTTCACACCCAGTTGAATCAAGAGGCATTCTATTCAAAAATTATTATGATGCCTGAATGGATCTCTTTTGTTGTTGCTTGTCTAATGTATATTGTATAAGGGCTCAGAACTACTCCCACTGTGTTTGTTGTTCTTGTTCTCCCTTGCTCTATGTATAGTATCGTTCTTTAGAAAGCCATAAAAAGTCTCCTCTGAAATGTTTTGGCAGACAAACATACTCTCAAATTATGCTGGGTTATGCCCATGAAGTACAACTGCCAAATGTCTTTTTGGGGATCATTCAGATATTTTCCCCAGCTTATCATTTATTCTTGCCTAGGAGGTAACAGTCAGAACATTCCCAGTCACAAACCAAAATGATAACTGGGTGGGAAGGCAACGTGCCACAACTGCTAATATAACACAATTACCAAACGAGTTCTAGGTTCACAAATTCAGTGCAGCTCCTGATCAACACAGATACCTTCCTTTTTATTTGAGACATACGAGAGAGAGAGAGAGAGAGAGAGAGAGAGAGAGAGAGAGAGAGAGAGAGAGCTCCCCAACCCTCAGCAGTACTCTGTTAAAATATCAATGAATGACCAAGGATATGTTTTTTGCTTTTAGGGAGGGAAAAGTATGAATCACCTTTGCCAACGTGTACCTAGAATACAGCTATAGGCTGGTTATGTTCAACTAACCATCTTAGGATAAAGCTTGTGCAAACCACTAATTAATCCCAAACCATGAGTATGACAGGGTAAAATATTGAGTGCAATCTCTTCAGAGGTTTTACCTATAGCTCTTTATTCCCAGAGTTAGCTACTACTATGAATATAGACCAGGCAGGAGAGCCCAAAATGTTATGTTTCCTGAGATGAAACAGCAACTTGCCCCTGTAGCACAGCATTAGTGATGGTGTATCGCTGTCCAAGTTCTTTTGGTACATGAAACAGAAAATCCCACAAGCATTGCTCCCAGTGTTTGCTAGTAGACACATAGTAAGAACTATCTGAGTAACCCATTTAGTGCCCTTTCACGAGATTCAAAATATGCCTAAAGAAGCCATGCCGGATGAACTCAAAGAAAAAACTGGTAAAAGCATTCCTTTTTCACAAAAGCCACATTTCAGAGCTGAATCACAACAGGTGTTTTGGACTCGAACGCCCATCAGACTTGGCCTATGTAACATGACAGTGCTGGTGAGAGTTGGCAAAGTCTTGTCTATGTTTTCAAATCTTCAAGCAACAGTGAAGACATATTCAAAGGCTTTTAACTGTTTCGATACAATCATCTGTCAAAATCATTTTGGAGAACAGATAGTGTTGGTCGGTGTTTATACTTTGCTTAGTACCTAAATTGATACATTTTTCATGTGATATAAATGCCATTTTACACTGAAATGATAGGGGACAATTTTGAAAAGCTTTGAAACACAAATCACTGTTCCAAAATTGTCAACAGGTTGCTCATACAAGTCATAATTATGGGATTTATAAAATGCTTACCAGTGTATACAGGGATATGACCTTGTGAAAACTGCTTTTTCAGGAGCAGTAACCATGCTGAAAAATTGGAGATTTAAAACAAAATTCTGAAAGTGATGTGTGGTTGTTTTAAAAATTCTAAACTGGAATTAATTTTAACTGTTAAGCAAATATTTAGAAAAATTAGACTATATCCAGTAATTTTAAGTCTACCTGTAACAATAGTTTGTATGATATGTTACAAGGTCCAGGATCTGGTCTTCAATTCCTTTATCTTGTTAAGAAGCATTGGTCAAAATTATATTGCAGTACCTGAGACAGTTCCTTTAAAAACTGAGGGACTTGGTATGTAATGCTTTCAAAATACACAAGTACAGCGTTTTTCATCACAGTTCACTTACAAGCATAAAGGGGTTCTGTGAAAATAAGTCACAAGTGAAGTGGTGCAGTTAAATATTTCCATAAAGATGTGATAATAGTGACATTTCCATGAATTGTTTTCTTATACTGTTAAATAGTTGTCACCCAGTGTTCATTGCACTTTGCAGGTATAAGCCTACTAAACTAATTATTTAAACCAGTGGAACAGGTCCTCCATCTTGAATCAAATCCAGAGTTTCCATACCAATAACAGTGCTTCATTTCATATATTGTTGGCTCCTTTGTGCTTTCTATTGTTTCCTCACACCAGGCTACTTGGCGGTTTTATTCTACTGATTCCAGACGAACAAACCTGACAGCCACCTGGCGATATTATGAAAGTATTCTTCCATCCTTCAGGCATGTATCAGTGCTATGAATGATACAAAAAACCCATGATGTTTATTGGTTTACTAATACGCTTTTCCATTTTTGTTTCATCCCCTGCTCCCTCTTGCCTCTTTTTTTCTTTCTTTCTTTCTTTCTTTCTTTACCACCTATTCTGCACATAGTGTGTATGGCGTAGTTATGCTGCTGATGAGAAATCAGTTTCCATTGCTACCTGGAAGCCTCATTTGAAGGCCTTGCATACCTGCAGCCCTACAAAGTAGGTAAAATATGGCAGCTGGTGCTGTACTTTGTCTCTGTTTGAGCTCATAAAAACAGTGTATGGTTTTGCCATGTTCTTTCTCTTTCTCCCCACCCCAACCCATTTCATTGTCTTTTTTTTATTAGGGAGAGCTCAGGTCACAAACTGAGCCAATTACACAGTCTGCAAACATAAGAAAAGTCCTCTCCTTCCCATTTTCTTTTACTTCTGAACTATTCATACAATATGGCAACACAAGGATTTATTTTTTTCAGTTCCTCAGAATTCTGCTGAAAGTTAATTTCTTAACAAACCTAGGCAAATTACCTGTGTTCAACTCAGCTAGTGCTAATTTATCCTACTTAATATAGAGAGGCATTACCTATTCACGATTTATAGCAGCCTATACCTCCTGGCTTCCACTGCATAGTATTTTATCATATTTACTGGGTATACAGATGGAAAAGACAACAGGTTTTCCTTACTTTCCAGCATTAATTCTCAGCTGTCTAAATCGGTACTCTCACTGTAGTCAAAGGGCAACACTAATTTGTACTGCCGAAAGATGTGGCACGTGGCATTTAGATCAGAAAAATGACAAATTCAAGCATTTGGTTTGTGCACAGTAAACAATTTGCTACTGCATTCCTTTTGCAGAGTATTCTGCGTCTTTTTATTAAACAGAAGCTTAAATGTCACCTTGTTATTCTTATTGTCAGTTCAGATCCACATGTTTCCTCTTCTGTGCGAAACATGTAGGAGGGTGTTAGCAACAAAACTCACATATATACACACCAGTCTTATTCAACGTGTTATATTGATAGGAGTGTTTGGTAACGTCCACCTTCAACAAAAGAGATTTGTGGCATTCTACATTATGCTTCTTTGAAAATGCTGATAAAAATATCAACATTTCTTCAGCTACGCTCCTTGGCAAGACAACTGTAGTCAAAGAGACAGCATCCTTCCAGCTGAAGGCAAAATTCGGTCAGCAAAAATACGGTCTGCTCATTTTGGCAGAAATTGTGCATTAAAAATATAAAGTAATCAAACGCTCTCCAGTTGTTATTGTTTTCAGACAATTAAACTTGATAGTAGATATGCTTCTAGGAATTATAGTACAATCAGTTTGGAAGGGATGTATAGTCAACATCTCTATGATAATATATCAGTTTCATTTCCCTAGATACTTATGTAGAAAATCTGAGCCTGAGTATTTTCTGGAAGTGAAATGTACTCAGATATTAGGCTGAGTTACATGCTTCCATATGGTATAACGTTGCCTCATAATTTGAGGGAGGTAGGATTTCATGTCTGTTTAGTAAGTCTACCATCTTGTGTTTTCATATGGATATTTCAAAGATTTATGTTCCTATGTGTAGCTGTAAGAATAGGAATGCATGAAATTACAAACAGAGCCTAAACTATCTTCCTATAACCTTGGAGCCTCCCTGTTTTTCCCCACATACACACGTCTCTTCTGTGTAGCCAAGACGTTATTGGATGTTAAACCTCTTGAGTAACAGGACACAAAGCTATATGTATGGCTTAACACAAACAGACATAGAACCAAACACTGTTTCAAAGCATAGGGTTGTGGAGATTATATGTCTTCCTAGTTTGTCTACCCATCTTTTCATTCTCTTGCAAATGAATGGGCTCAGAAAACTGATTTGTGTATTTCAAAGAATTGCTATGAATACAGCTCACAATTAATCAATTGCTGGAAGCAAATATTCAAAAATATATTTAAAAATTCAAACAGATTTTAGAGAAAATTTTGCAGATAGCAGAAAAATTCATTGACATTTTAATCCTTAATTATACTGAAGGATACTGGATTGGGCTCAGAATTGCTCCTCTGAAAACAGAAGGACCCTTTCTGCATTTGGAAATAATCACAAAGCCCTTTAGAAAAAAGTGCTTCATAGCAGTATCTCCCTTTAGTCCCTAGCACCTCATCTTATTTTCCATGGCTGTCCCAAACATATTTTCAGGAGCAGAAAGAAGTGGGGAGGTTTAATATATTTTAAACAGATAGGACTATTTAAAATATATTAAGGTGCAGTTTAGACCAAGGGAAATGGTGCCCTGGAATAAACAGAATCAATCCTTTGATGTCATATCTCTATTCCAGCTGTTAAGTTTAATTTATATAACTCAAAGTAGCCTACAATTTCTATTCTTTGGATATGACCACTGCATTTTGCCTAATATGCGCTTTGCCAACTCACCCCATGGCTGTGCATACGAAGCCCATGAGCATGCATTGGTATGTTCTTGGAATATGTTTCTGGTATCACTGTCATTATATGAATGATGTTGCTTGTTTTATAAAATGTTATTAAACCTATTAATTTAATTAACAAATGCAATTCAGTGTTTATGAAACAGTATTTATAACTATATCGTGATGGTTACTACCAGCATAACAAATTTCTTTCTTCCTCAAATGTTCTCTCTTCCCTTCACTGAAACATGAAGGAAAGAACAAGGTGAAGCATCGAGCAGGTTTGTGGTGTTTCTATATGTTTTTAAATAAATCTTAACATAATTTCAGAAAGTGTGCACATCTTTGAGAGGGCACGCTCAAAATATACTAGTGCAATGCTGTGAATAAAAACTATACTGGGATCTAATTATAGGAATGACAATACAAATAATAAAGTTTTAATGTTTGTTGCAAAGGGGATCAAACACTGTCCAATAGATGCTCAGCAACTTTTCCCAACTTAATATTTAGATTCTGCTGTAACAGAGTAGACTAGGAGCAGACTGCTATTCTATGATGCAATGTAATAGATGCAAGAAAGAACCGTATTGAGAGCCAAAGAAATCAGAACTTGAAAGATCTTCTGTAACAGAAACTGAAAACAAGTGTATAGAAAGGAAGTCACAACTTGTTTGTTGATGCATGTTTAAAACATTTCAAAATCTACAAAGTGGTTTATTTTATTACATAAGTAAGAAGACTATGTCTGGATCTGTCTTTATATGACTATAACTTGAAAGGAGGATTTATATGTTTATACATGCTAAGTAGTTATGAGACTTTTCTTTTTCTGCCTTCTGTAACTTTGCTACTGTGATTGGCTAAAAACAGAGAGGCAGGCATCTTTTGCCTGTCCTGCTAATCAAATGTCTGAATTAGGCCCCCTTGGAGAAAATGGAGCCATTTCCACATGCCACCATTCTCTTACTGCATGGCTTGAAAACAGTAAGATTTTGAGCAATGAGGAAACTTTGAAGTACCCTGTTCTATGAAGTACAATAGGCATTATCAAACAGTTCTACTACAACAGAGTTTTGATCTAACAGGGACCCTTGCATCTGACAATATTAGCCCACATAATACCATTTCCAGCAATTGCCTGGATATGTGTTTGTGGGAGTTTGTAAGTGTGGCATAAAAGATGATGGTTTCTCCATACCTCACAACCTCTGAGGATGCCTGCCATAGATGTGGGTGGGTGAAACATCAGGAGAGAATACTTCTGGAACATGGCCCGGAAAATATACAACAACCCTGTGATCCCGGCCATGAAAGCCTTCGACAACACGATGGCCACTTTCTTTGTATTGCCACCTGCATTGGACAATCAGGAGTATGTTACCTTTAACCTTTGATGAGACTGAGGATACACTTAACTTTCACAAATTAGTCTAATTACTTACAAAAGCAACAAAGGCAAAATTCATGCAGTAGCTGAGGATCACTGGTTTAGTTTCACACTGGTCCAAAAACCTGCAAATACCAAAAACATATGAGCAAGGTAAATGACACCCTCACATGAACTTCACCATCTTTAGATTCTAAGATATCAGTCCTAAAAACAGATAGCCAGGTTTGAATTTGAATTTCTATCCTTTGGTGGAAAAGATTATATAAATTATTATTATTATTATTATTATTATTATTATTATTATTATTATTATTATTACTACTACTACTACTACTACTATTTGGACCATCTTAATTTGATGGGTAGTAATTTTTTACCCATGTTTTGAATTTATTTAGTGATCATCTTCTCTTAGAGTAATGGAAAGGTTGGATACGATATTTTGCTCAAGATGGGATTTGGGAGTGTGTTTTTCCATCACTAACTGTTAGGAAGTTCAAGCATGGATCCTATGCACTTTCTCCTAAAATCTTTCAGAATTCCATTAGTTTCATTAGTTCCACAGAAACATAACTACTTTTTATTGAATGCACTATGAATAAATTAAATTGATACATATAGTTATGTAATCAATTATTATTACTACTATTATTGTTTCAATGCCATACATCTATTATCATAACAATAAAAATTAGAATAGCATTTATGATGTTTCCATGCTGCCTTTTGAATTTACTCACAAAAGCCCCCCAAATTGTCATCAGCCCCATCTACACTGCCATGTAATGCAGTCTGAACTGCATTATAATGGTCAGTGTAGACCAGTGGTTTTCAACCTTTGAGCCTCCAGGTATTTTGGATTTCAACTCCCAGAAATCCCAGGCATCTTACCAGCTGTTAGGAACTGTGTGAGCTGAAGTCCAATACACCTGGAGGCCCAAAGATTGAGAACCACTGGTGTAGACTCATATAATGCAGATTAGGCTGAATTGAACTGGATTATATGAGTATACTGCCATATAATCCAATTCGGTGCAGTTAACCTGCATTCTAAAACTGGATTATATACTAGTGGAGATGGAGCCATGGAGTCAATTTTAATTTTTACGTCATCATCAGTCATCATCATCATTTTTGACATGTATACTCCAACGACTTCTAGGTGACATTGTTAAAAACTGAATTTTCACATTCATACTGTAAAAAGGATTAATACACATTTTCATGCATTTTCGTTGTATAATAAACAGTCAGCAAGAGCATTCTATTTTCTTCATCATTTATCCTTTCAGGCATACTCTTCTTTTTAAATTCATATTTAGCCTTTAAAATAAGTGATCTTTTTATTTGTTGTTATTGTCTTAAAATTATTTATGCTTTGTATTGCGCATCTTAGCAAAGTAGGAGCTTTCCCTGGATTAGAAACCCCTCAGTTTCTTCCCCATTCTTTGTATTTCTTTTTGTCCTTCCCCCCTTTAAAAAGAACACATCGATCCTTTTAAAAAATAACAGCAGCAATAGCCTTAGTATCCATATCCTCATAATACACCTTCCAAGTTTAAAGTAGCTTTAATGGCTATGCAGGAGATAGGAAAACACATACACATGCATTCACTCTCTCTCTGTGTCTACCATTGGTCATGCTAGCTGCTAGCACTTCTGTGGGTTGAAGTCCAACAATATATAGAATTCTTTTTTTCATTTAATTCCCAACAGACTATGGCGTCAGCTCGGAGACAGTGATTCTCCCAAGCCACAAAGTGAGTGAAAGTGGGGGTTCAATCTTAAAGACTAACCCAAACAAATGATCCCGTGAGAAATACTTGGGGAAGAGCGGGTAAAGGAGTAGGACACACTTAACAGTAGCTCTTAAAGCAGGATATAAATTTATTATTTTTTTCGCCTTTACACACAATGTGATTGCAACATATGACAGCCTTTTTAGGTTTCATGAGAAATCTTTGATTTTGATGTGCTTCGTGGCAACTGCTCTTTTTGGCAAATCTAATATGCTTCTTTTATGAATATTCAGGAAAGGCCAATAGTGATTCCTGGTGATAGCTTTCTAGGCATAAGGTTTTTTTATTCAGTAATCAAACATACATAGCAGATGCCAGTAGTCAAACAGTGCCTTGGAACATCTATGTAATCTTAAGTCTTTCTGCAAACAAATAAGTAATTAATATTAACAGTCAACTCTGAAATGCGCCTAATAGGTTTTGTTTCCTCATTTCACCTGAAGTTGAATATTTAAAACTGATAGATTTCATGTTTTTATGGGAAACAACATGAATTATTATATGAAGGCAGTAGGAAACATGTCAAAAAGTTCTTCAAGTGTTTCACATGTCTTAGATTGCATACAATATCTCACATACAAATGATGAGTCAATTAAAATGTCTACAAATTTTACTTACAATTCATTTTTGCAAGATTGTTTAGGGAGTATTAGAACTTGTATCCCACCTAAACCTCATGTCAAGACCTTTATAAATAACTTAAAACAGTTAGCCAAATATATTGTTTTATTATGTTAGGGAAGGAAGTTTATACTATCTTGTTATATTGAAATAATACAGCACGACTCCCATATCCATGGGGGATATGTTCCAAGACCCATATCCCATGGATAACGGAAACCATGGAAAATAGTAACCCTTATATTTTGATTATACTTGGGCTGGAAGCATATCCTAGAATTGCAATGGAGGACCTAGAGAACCCACAAACTTCCAAGGGAGGGGGATATTCTTCATTTATTTACTTTATTCGCTCCCTTAAGTCCCTATATTGGGAGAAAGGTGGGATAAAAATAAAGTAAATAAATAAATATTATTTGCAGTGGGGTAAGTGATATGTGGACATCAAATCTGGATAAGGGGGTCATACTGTACATTCTAATCGTAAGCATGTATTTCCAAAGTTATAATTGTACACTTTAGTAGACTGATAAGAAAGACTAATGTGATGGCTCGTTGGGATGAGAATTCTCATATTCAAAATTCTGATTGCTTTTTGGCCTATTAAACATGGCTCGTTACTTCATTGCTTGTTAAGAGAAAAGGACATTGGTAGTGATCTGAGACAGCTTATGTGGAAAACCTAACCCTTCCCTCACATGGAATGCTTAGTAATATGATCCTCTATTTCCCCTCACTCCTAGTAAGCTTTATAGTAATAAACAGAAGCTCTTCAGGATGTACACCTCTCGGAAACATAGGTATCCAGCATCCTGTTTGTTCACATGATAACTGGGAATGCCAACTAACAGGTGCATGAAGAGTTTCATTTCCCCTTCTTAATGCTTTACCGTTTTTGACTTCTCAAAGGGTTCTTTCATGATTTGGGCTGGGTTCCCTTTCCCCCTTTCACCACAACTGCTTGTAATTTTCCTTGTTGCTTGCTGCCTGCAATTTTATAGCAAATTAGCAATCGATCAAGCAATGAATCAATCAATCATTAATCCTGTTATAATTTTGGGTAGCAGTGCCTTAAACTCCCACGGACTGGGATAACTGCAGAGTTGTAGTATACCTTTGGTTAAGATTATTTGTGCTTCTTTCTGATGTGCTCAAGCTAAGGATCTGATATGCTTGAGCTTGTGGAAGAGTCAAGCAACTATATTTTCCTGAGTCAAAAGGACTGTCTTAGTAGGACTGCACAGGCATTCCCTGAGTTACAAACATCTGATAAAAAAAGACTTGTAGTTAACGGAGGTGAGACAACAGGAAATGAGAGAAATCTACCCTAAGGAAGGGAAATTCACTCTTGAAAGAGTTATTATGGAGAAAAGATGTCTCCACTGAAGCTTTATCACCAATCCTTGTTTCCACAACAAGTCATTTTTTTCAAAATCCAATTATCACAGGGACAAAAAGTGAGGTGAATTCTTCTGAACATGGGGACACAGACGGCAAAACAAACACCACAGAGGTGTTTACTCTTCCCTATGCTATCCAAAGCTAAAAATATTTATATCTGGCTGGAGTTACACTAAAGAGTACCTGTTCCGACTTACAAATTCAGCTTATGAACAAACCTACAGAACCTATCATGTTCGTAACTTGGGGACTGCCTTACTATGTTTTCATAGTATGGTTAAGAGTATATAAGCACAAACTATCACTTACAAAACTATATGGGTAGTATAAATTCTGGAAATTCGCAAAGAATTTTTCACATGTTGGAAATATGGTGGAAAAGTTTACAGCATAGCATATTTTCTGCAGCTGGAATCTATTGACTTCTTTGTCACTTACCCAAAATAGTAATTCCTGATTGTGGTTCTCCTGGGGAAAATCTGTTGATCTCTGCCAAAAAACTAGTTATATCTATTTTTTGTAAGACATTAATCTCAGATCAAAATGACTCTTGAGACAAAGAATCATGGGGAAATGGAAAATAACACTGGATATTTCACTTGTTTACAATCTTATCATAGACAGTCTGTTTATAGCATTTAAAAATTCATAAGAAAACAAATAAGAACAAATTTTGGTCATTGTCATGTATGCACTTCAAGCATGGGTTTTAATGGATTCTGTCCTAAAGTCTGATTTACTTATGCACTAATAGCATAATAAATGCTTGAAAACAAAGTCTGGAAGCAGACTAAGTAAGCAGAACACAAGGTTTTCATCACACTTTTGGAGCAACACCTACGTATCACCACCTTTATAGCTTGTCATCTTGAGGTGAGAAGTAAATGGAATAACAGAGCAACTTCCATATAATTGAATTTTCTGAGTTTACTTATGTTACCCTGTCCTAAAAAGATTGAGTTCGATTCAGCAGAATTAATGGTATCCTGGCCTTTTTTCCTTTGCAGTCCTGCAGTGATACCACAGTGACCTCTAGCGTATTCAAATGATAAAGGGAAACATCACAAAAAGTTCATATGTACAGATATGTGTATGTATACTTCAAGTCGCCTGTTCTATGTGCCTTTTAAGTTTGACTGTTGCATTTCAGCAACCCCAAGAATTTTATACGGTTTCCTTTGGCAAAAAACCCCTCAAAGGTGAATTTGTCAGTTCCTTCCTCTGAAATATATCCTACAGCACCGGTGGCCATTGGCAGTCTCTGGTGCTTTTAGAACAGAGCTTTCCAAACATTTCATATTACACACTGCAGCTGACACATAATAATATAATATAATAAAACCTTATTTCCATTCCGCCCTATCTCCCTGAAGGGACTCGGTGGAGTCCAACAAACAACGGCATACACTCAATGCCTTCAAAAACATATAAATATTGGCATAAAACCCCAACAAGATCCCATGTTGGAATCACAGACACCTTAAAGGGCCAGACTTAAAAGTGTCTTCAAAACAGAGTTTATTGAAACCAAAGGAAAAGGACGCAGGGATACTTAAATGCAGTTCCACTGGTCAAAAACTCAAAAACTCAAACCAGACCTGGCCCAAAAGGTAAACAGAAATGTAATCCAGATCAACTGAATGCAAAAAGCAAGGTGCTCTAAGGCAAAACAAAAGGCACAGTACACAAATGGTTAACAGAGGGAGTTGCAAGAAGAGAAGTGTTGTCAGCCAAAGTCCAAGGTCGAAGCAGGAGGAATCCAAAGCAGCTTTGCTCCAGTGTTTGCAGAAGCAGCGTCTCCAGCCAAACCGGTTCAGGTCCAAACTGCAGATCAGAGTCCAACACCGAACATGAAACAGGCAGCAGCAAGACTACAAGAAACTTTCCCAATACACAGCACCCAGCACATTACCACCTTACCTTCTGCAAAGACCCCTCACCCCTGAACCTACTTTTATCTACAAACCATCATCAGAGGATGAACTGACCACCGCCCCATAACCATCTCCTACAGCTGCTCCCAGCTCTTCACATGAATTCCTTTGACTCTCCCTCCAATTCCTCCATCTCCTGTCAAGACTTAGATCCCCCCAAGAATCAGTTGGATCCCCTGATTGCCAGTCTTCACTCCCAGAGAACCCCATAAAGGTATCACTAGTTGTTGGTGCCTCACAAATAGCTTGCACTTCTCTTATCTTAGTCCAGTCCATGGTGTCTCCTTCTTCTCCTTCACTCATTGACCCATCATTCCCAGAGAATCCCTCAAACAACTCTTCATCTGTAGGTGCTGTAAGTATGTCCCGGATCTTCTTTCTCTGCTGCTCATCATCGGATTCCTGCTCCCGAGTAACCCTTTTTCCCCTTCTGGCACCCATACTACTATTTGTAACATTACTCACAGGCTCTACTACAACATCCCACATATTAATACAGCGTAAAAAACCTAACATCAAATTTAACCTAATATCAGCGAATTGAGTATGACATCAATAACCTAAACCAATGTAGTCAGACAGAATCAGACAAGAATTATATAGTGACATAAAATCTAAATGTTCACAGTAATTTACAAAAGCCAACTGAAGTTCAGGTTACCCTGTCCTACAAAGATTGAATTCAATTCAGCAGAATTAATGGTATCCTGGCTGTTTTCCTAACGTGTCACAATGGAAAGTTCTGCTTTAGGGTGTATATAGGTAAAAGAAATCAAAAGAGAAAAACAACAACTCATTCTTAAATAGGAGAGATAATTTGAATCTAATGTTTTCCAGACAAATTTAGACAAATATCAAAACATATCAAGTCTCCTAGTTTTGTGGAGGATGTTACATTTTAATTCATTAATTATACTCAAATTTTAATGCTAGATTACATTTAGAAAATAATCCTAAGGAAATTTTCAAAAGGTACAAGCAGATTTCTATTTTTGAATAAGTTTCCCAGTCTACTTCAATATTTAAAAAAATACATTTAAACCATACTAAATAATTGTGCTTTTTGGAGTTACTTAGGAAGGTGAAATTATGCAAACATTAAACTCTACTATCGTTTTCTTATCTTTACTTCTGTTATACAGAGGAAGGCACTGAGATTAATACTCCTGTATCATGTACAGTTGCTTGAGGGATATGTATCAAAACTCCAGCATTTCCTTTTGCACGCTGCTGCTTCTTAGACTTATCAGCTGAATTCCCACAGATGAGAGAAATGTTTTCAGATGGAATTTTAAATCCACTAGTAAGCTGGATATAAAACTATAACATGAAACAAATTTAAGATGGGCTATATCAAAGGCAAAGGACCATTACTCAGGGGTAAGGATTTAACCCCTTCCTCGATAGTCTCATTATATAAACTGAGGCCAGAAAGTGAGAGCAAACATGGCAGTAGGAAATATTTCAGATAAACATCTACTGCTCTTTGGATACATCCTTGTTAATATGAGCAACCGAGGATAATTAATCTGACATCGAGCAGATAGAAATTGAAAAAGCTTGTTTTGTGCCTTAAAACATACACACATACACATCTCTACAAGCTGTGTTAGAAGCACACTGTTGTAACTGATAGGATGGAACCAGTGGTAGCTGACGGCTTCTCTGTTAGTGAAGCAATGAATCAATTCCAGGTTTTAGTCTGAACCTTAAAGAAGATATGCAAAGTGCTGTATCTTTTCCCTACAATAGCTCTAGTATATTGGATAGTTCCTTTGAATCTCAGGCTAAAACACATAATTGATTTCCTGCCCCATTGACAGGGAAACACTAGCCATTACTGGACAGAAAATTGGATATTATATTCCTCTCATTTACTGGGTCGGCTCCCTATGAGCTTTTCTAATGGAAATCTAGTCTTGACCCTAGATAATCGAAACTGCTTAAAGCACATGAAATAGCACCGTTATAGTTCTGCTAGAGTTCATTAAGTATGGCACAAGATTGCTAAATTCTGGCTGTTTTAACTACATTCCTTTAATGACTGTAATCTGTACTCAGGCCACTCATCATGGCAATGGGAAATTTGGATGTGAGCCTCTCTATTTTAACCATAAAACTGCACACATTAAAGAACACAGTCTCTTGTCTTTATTAACTTCTATTTCCAAATTCTTCTTCTAGCTGGACAACTAGTTCCACAGCTACCCATTTTACTAAATCAGGTCTATCTTCTCTACACATTTCCTCACATTTGTAATTATTTATTATAATTTATTTTATTTTGCTTTTAAGTTATAGTCCTGGAAGCAGTCCCCACCTATGCAGTGACTGAAATACAAAAAGGAAGCTAAAAGCCAGAAGTAATAAAAAATCCCTACAACACCTGGGAATAAAATTATATGTGAAAAGATGGGGGATTTTGCCTACTACTAAAAGGTAGATAAGGAGCCCCGGTGGCGGAGTGTGTAAAAGCACTGAGCTGGAGACCGAAAGGTCCCAGGTTCAAGCCCCGGGAGTGGCGTGAGCGGCCGCTGTTAGCTCCAGCTCCTGCCAACCTAGCAGTTCGAAAACATGCCAGTGTGAGTAGATCAATACTCCGGTGGGAAGGTAACGGCGCTCCGTGCAGTCATGACAGCCACATGACCTTGGAGGTGTCTCTACGGACAACGCCAGCTCTTCGGCTTAGAAATGGAGATGAGCACTAACCCCCAGAGTCAGAAATGACTGGACTTAACGTCAGGGGAAAACCTTTACCTACCTTTACCTAAAAGGTAGATCCCTAATGAGTATTTCACATGGGGAACACTGTCACCAAAAAGACTCCTTTTATGATAGTCATTTGTCTTTGGCTTTCCTCTAACGTTAGTAATACAGAAATTATATATTAATGTATAAATAATCGGTGATATGTTCTGACCATGCTTTTTGTTTATAGCCCTCAGCAATGGCATTGACTGGCAAGACAATATAACTGAAGGTACAGGAGAATCTGGTCAAGTCACCCCAAGGTCAGACTTAGGGTGGCTCTACACTGACCTATTATCCAGAGCAATCTGGCACAGTTTATACAGCTGCCACCACCCCTGGGCACCCAGAAGTGATGTTGGACAGAACAACAAGGGGGAGAGAAGGAATCATATTCTCCTCTCCCCCATCTTCTCAAATTGTCCAGTTGCCCTGGCCAATATCACTGCAGGTAATGGCCAACCACCAGGATCTGTGTCATACCTGGAGACTGCTACAACAAGGAGAATGAGAGGTGATGATAAGTATCATCCCTTATCTGTGGGTCACCCTACTCTAGGAAACATGGGATGGCAGTGTAAACAGTTGCAGTCAGTTCTGTCTCAGAACCAGTCCAACTATTTACATGGTCCCAACATCACAGGTTGTTCTAAATTCTGGGCCAATATTCAGAGTACCACATGAATTTGGTTAATGTGGGTCAAGGCTTTGCCCCACATTACCCTGAATCAGTACTGTGCATAGTTTGACCACCACGGAGCTGAATGGTCAGTGTAGATGTGCCCCAGGCATAGCAGAATATGTCAAAAACTTGAACAGAATTTTGAATGGAAAAGGAAAAGGGAACTGTGGCTTTTCAAAAGAGCCTTTACAAAGGTTGTCCAGCATAGTTCTGCTAGACACTCCTACTCTGAAGACCTGTTCATACCCTTAAAAGGCTGTTGTTTCATCTATAGCCACTGGCTTCTATGAAGTGGTGTTAAAGGAGGTTTCCTGATCCGAAACAGAACATAGCTATAAGTTTCATTTATTGATAACATCAAATCTAGCCACATGTAAACCAGACTTCAGGCACTAAACTAGATAATACATTGATGTCAGCAATGGACAACCACATGGAAGCCAAATTTCCATCTCTGATGCTGTCACAGGCTGAACCATCAACACCCCATACACCTAATTACCCTGTTTGTATTTTGTTTTCTCTTCAAAATGGCAAATGACTTCATGCCACCTTCTGTCATATTTTTAGGGACAACACAGAGGAAATAATGTATTTTAAAGGATTCTGATGGGGACCAGGAATGGTGTTTGCATATGTGCATGCATTTGGATGGGCCTGGGACTGTTGTTACTTCCAGAGCTGCAGAGCACACTTTCCTTACTCCAGATCAGTGGTTCTCATCCTGGGGTCCCCAGATGTTTTTGGCCTACAACTCCCAGAAATCCCAGCCAGTTTGCCAGCTGTTAGGATTTTTGGGAGTTGAAGGCCATAAACATCTGGGGACCCCAGGTTGAGAACCACTGCTCCAGATGTATGTGATTGTGTTTAAAGTATCTGCTTTTTCCTTTAAAAAACATTCATGGAGGTGTTGAATAAGGAGAAGATAATATCCGTATTACTCGAGTCTACTACGCTATCAAAGCTAATGCACACCCCTATTTTCAAAACCCTGAAAGCAAAAAAAAATTGTTGCTGAATGTAATGTGCAGCAGAAAAAGGTGCGCTCTTTATAATTTGACCCAAAAAGTGCACATTACAATAGCTATCTGCTTAAGATTCCTTCTTTAAAAAACAAAAGTGTTGGAGCACCAAAGCTTTCAGCAATGGAAAAGAAATGGGGTCCATCTATGCTGTAGAATGAATCCAATTTAACTGCCTTGGTTCAATGCTATGGAGTCATGAGGGCTGCCAAAGAATGCTAATGCCTCGCCAAACTACCAATCTCAGAATTGCATAGCATTGAGCCATAGCAATTAAATTAGAGGTAACATCCCCCAAATAGGAGCTCCAGGTGCTCCTGAAGTAGCTTCCCCTTTTGCTTTGGCTCAGCACTAAGATCACCATATTACGCGAATCTAATGTGCACTCTAATTTTGGAAAGGTAATTTAGCCAAAAATGGTGAGCATTAGATTCAAGTAAATATGGTACTCCTACTAGAATCCCCAGAACCCTGCCCCTGAAACTGCTATCAGTGGCGAAGACCATGTTACTCCTACACCAAATAGAGGAAGAATTTTGGTTTTCGCTACAGAAGGTTGATCATCTTTGCCATGGCCTTAATATTGATCCCACACCCATTAGATTTAGAAGAGAAATTGAAACACTTAGAAAACAATGAATTAGTTTTTCTTTTAATCTGGTTCAGACAATTTAGTACCAATCTACACGGCCATATAATGCAGTTTCATAATGCAGTTTAACTGTATTAAACTGTGTTATATGAATCTGCACTACAAAATTTACAAGAAGGAATAATAGAAAGAAAGAGACAATACGATATAGCTATGAAGTCTGCTTTTCCGTGCTTGACCATTATTCCTTCCGGTTTTCTCTAACAGGAGTTCCAAATTTCCCTGCAATCCGAAGCCTCACTTATATGCTGCTGTCTTTTTAACATGATTGCATCTATACACAGACTCCTGGTACCGATATTTTCCTTCACCCTTCCCTGCAATGGAATAAACAAACTATAATAATGTCCATTTGTACTTGTTCCATTTGCAGTGATGAGATGCATACTGATATTATACAACACTTCATTCTTTTAGTTTCAGCAGACCATGATTATAATAAGTTGCAATGAATTAATACAGAAGAATAGTAATGAAAAATCTTACTTCATGTATTGAATTTCATTTAGGAAAGAAATATTAATACTTGTTAATAGTTTGCTGTTTTTGTTTCTGAATAAAATAACCTTAGTATGGACATAACCATATTGTCATGCAAACATGCAAACCAATTATTAAGCCTATCAACAAAAACGTCATGCATGCATACTGTATGTATTGTAGTGTTGTAAGCTGCTTTGAGTACCCTTTGGGGAGAAAGGATATAAATCAAATCAATAATGCTTTCTAAGTTTTACAGAATCCCAAATTTTGGTGCATAGTGTTGAAACAACAGGTGAGGGCAATTAAATACAGTGTTTAGACATATGTAACTGAGGAATTACAGGGATTACTGGTTTCATTTGACCCCCATTACTTATTTGATCGGAACGGATGTAACTTTACAGCAGTCTCACCAATCAAAGTTTCATAACAGAATTTGGAGTTGTGTGTGTGTGTGTGTGTGTATCCACATACATATAAACGCGCACACGCGCGCACACACACACACACAGGAAAGCAAAAGAGCTATATTGAAAGAAGTGCTTCAGAAGTAGCAAATATTAAGGTTCCAGGGCCTATTTCATGCTTGTTTCAAGAAATGCCCACTTTCATGTGTTCAAAAAAGACCATGTTCATATTATTCTGATAAAGGAACTCTGGACTGTCTAATAAAAAGATACCTTTGTACCATGCTTCAGATATTTTATTTTATTACAGTTTGTAACATGATCTTAGAAGCTGTCCAGCATGTGCTTGTTTTGCTGTTATTCGGTACACTGCGTCTTGCCTGAGCTATGCTTGTTTATGGAATCAGATATACTAAGTTGCATGTATAATTATTTCATGATCTAGAAACTTCATAATCACAGTGTCTCATTATATCAGCTTTTTGTATAATCATGACAAGAAACATTTCTTTTTTAGATTGCAGCTGGTTAGTCCACTAAGAAGGGGAACAATGTTTTTAAAGCTAATCGTTACAGAATACATTTCCATTTAAGATATATTTCACTGTCACGCTGGCCTAAGATGCAAGGACCATGGCATAAGCAGAACAGGCAGGACCTCAACCTGATTAGCAGCTATAGCAACAGGCAGATAATCCTTGCCACACGTGCCTTAATGTCCCCAAAAGATTTGTTTCTACAGGAACTCTGTGTCCTCATTGTAAGGACATCAATAGGGCCAGGCTTCAGATGTTTCTCCACTTGAAGTGCAAATAACCTCTTTTTGCCTAAGCCCCTTTTTACGTGATTGCCCATTTAGAAAACCTTTATCAGTACTATGGGTGCATTTATCCTACAAATGCCAAAACAATCCCTTATATAGTTAGGGATCTCCCTTTGTGTCGCAATGATAGAACAGCGACTGTGGCAATGACCTTAAACACATTTGCTAGAGAGTACACAACATTTAATGCAAAGGGGCGTATTTCTAAGTAAATACGTTTACGTGTGCCATGTGCTGCTATTATTAATGTTCAAATAAATGTTTATTTATGAAGTGTTAACTTTAGAAAACATGAAAATGTGGACAAATATTAAGCACTTTGCAGTTTACCAGTCTAAATTATCTTTTAAGTACAAGTGAACAAGAGGAAACAATCTACAAACATGCGGCCTACATCTTTTTTGAGACCTGAAATCTCAATCTGTATGGTACAAGGCAGAAAAAATGTGTTATTTTTTCAGTCGCAGCTCATTACAAGGTTGTATACCTTGCGAGAAAATTGCCAGTGTAATGTCACATTCTCATGAACTGCTTATCCCAGTAATGATTCGTACTGTTAATTATTTCAATATTTGTTCATAGATGTGTGTGTGTGTGTGTGTGTGTGTGTGTGTGTGTGTGAGAGAGAGAGAGAGATCTGAATGAGTATTGTAAGCAACAAGGGATGTGAAATGTAATGTTTGCTAATACTGGTTGTGGAGTGTTGAAAAGTGTCATGTGTTGGCAACATGCATGAATAACACTATTAATCTTGCCTGCTTGTCTCTAACCAACAGCATGCAAAAATAAAAGCACTTGTAAAATATTATTCAAATACATATTGTTAAAAATTATACTGTTGTGTAATTTGAAAAAGAGGGATATTTATTTAGAATTTGAAAGCTGAAGCATTGTTAAGAGCTTGTTTAATAAGTTTTTCTGTTTAGTTTTCTATTTGTAATACAAGGTATAAACATTTTTTCCCAGTAGGTTAAACAAAATAAATATAGACTCGCTTTACCACTGAAAATGAATGATATTGTCTCAAAGTCAACTAGAGACAACATAAATCAGTTAGAAATGTACATAGCCCCATTGTCCCTTATGTGAAGCAGAATGCTTATATGGTTAATTTAGTGACAAGGTATATTACACCGCAGTTAAGTCTTGAAACCACTGCCAAGGAGAGGTGAGCCACATATTTCCTGGGAACCATCTGTAGCCTGGAGCATCACACACTCTCTCTCATTGGTCTTAGAGATCTCAGGTCTCAGTCCAGGAACCAGCAATCCAGTTAGAGATTCTGGCATTGGCATATTTCCCTACCCAGATTAGCTTCTCTGTTGGTTTCAATGGAAGGAGCTGGTCTACAAAGCTTTCTTTAAAACAGATAGGCAAGCCCTTTCTCACTTGTAGTGAGGGGGCATACTTCTCTATCAATTAGGATGATTGATACAAAAGTACAGTGTATTGATGTATTGGAATGAATGAAGTATGAAGTAAAATGCATCTTCTGCTTTCACAGTCAGAAGCTGAGCTTTAAAGAACGGGTACGGATGGCTAGCCCAAGAGGACAGAGTATCAAGAACAGACAGCCTTCTGCCTGCGACAGGAGATCGCCAAGTACAGATATTACTGCAGAGGGCAGTCCAACAAAAGTGCAAAAGAGCTGGAGTTTCAATGACCGCACACGATTCCGACCTTCTCTACGTTTGAAGAGTTCACAGCCCAAGCCAGTGCCAGATAGTAAGATTTTTAAAATATTAAATATCTAATTTGTTGTGGTTGGCATCTGGTTTACAATTAGGGTTAAGAAAGAAAGGCTTTCACAAGTGTGAAGCCAAATATACAAGTGAGAAACACTATGCTATAATTACAATATTTCTGCTGAAAAAAGGCTGCTCCTGATACTGCTTTTAAAGACAAGAGGGTGTATACCTCTGCCTTCATTCATATACCTTGAGAAATTATATGGACTCTTTCCTTAGATTCAATCAAATTCATAATTAAAGGAAAGGCTCAAAACCTCACTCCATTTCAATTCATGAGCAAAAAAATATGTATGTGGAACAGAGGGGTGATATTTCTGGTGATAATCCACTGTATACCCTATAGATCAAGAAGGCTATCATCATCCAAAGACTGAGAGCAAAAAACTTCTGCTTGGATTAGCAATCTTTTAGAGAGTGACCTGAGCCATTGGAAGAATTACTGCCAGAGACACTTGACCTAACCGAAAAATTACCTCCATCCTTTAGTTTTCTGATGAATTGAGAGCAGCTTTACAGTTAAGATTATGATAACAGCAAGAGGAAAAGACTCCTCCAGTTAGCACATGCAAGCATAGTTTAAATGTTTGCTCTATGGCAATCAGAGATTACCATCAATGTGTCCATGCAACATACCAGAAATCTGCCTCACAAGAATCTTCAGATTCTTTTTGAATAACAGTTGATGAAGTAGCATTGCACTTTGGGGGAAAATCATTTATATTATCCATGAGTTAGAACTGCCACCACAGATCAATGGGAAAAGTAGCTCTCCATCATTTAATCATTTTGTGTTGAATATTGTGCAGAGAGGTAACATATTCATCTTCAGATCATTTTGTATTGAAACCTGTGACCCCAAGACGTAAGATATCTGCTTTTGTGAGGTGACAAAGTCACTTTTGTACTCAAGAAGATAAATGTGTGGCTTATACTGAAGAAATATAGAGCTCATGGGTTTTAAATAAATATTTCAGGGATGGGAGTGACTTGTCAGTTCCAGATAATCTTGCAAGCATCTGTTTATTGTATCTATTTCAATCAGGATTCTAGACAAATTTTAGAACAGAATGAGATTTAGAATTTCGGTAACTTGGTTAATTTCCATGAAATGGGTGGGAATGTAATCCTTATGTTCATGCTTGGATCACAATATTCTTCTGTTTTGCATGTGTAATGTAAGGTTAGAAATTACAGTGTTAATTGTTTTTCAGTAATGTCTGGATGACCAATCACAGAAACTGCACCAATTGTATGGCCTTTGATTTACAGGGTTTTCCTGGATTCAGTTTTTAAAATCAACGTGAAGTTACTAGATGAAGCTATCCAGTTTTGGATTGCACTACCTGGAGGATAGGGCAATATAGTAATCTCTCCATGCATCAGGTAGCTTCCCCATCAATAAGGTAGCTATCCAAGTTGCTGAACCCTATCTCCAAAATAGGTTTAAAGGTTTTGTATAGCTTCTTGAAAATTCAGTCTAAAACCAGATTCACTGCCTACTGATATGAAAGCCATTAGCAACCACTAGTGATATAGATTTAAGCTGAAAGGGGCTACATCTATCTCTGGCAATGGGAAATGTGTCCCACAGTAATAATGGGCTTCTTTGGAAACAAACCTTGCCAAATACTCATTTAGCACCATGATGTACCTTTTCTCTTGTAAACAGATGAGACTGGACTTTACTTTGGACACTCTTTCAGTGTGTCAGCGGAACTGAGATATAAGTGAGATTTTTAGATCATAATAATAATAATAACTTTATTTATATACCGCCCTATCTCTCGGATGGGACTCAGGGCGGTTTCCAATCATAAAAACAACACAAACATTACATAACAACATAGTAACGCATTATCAAGCAAAGTAAAATAATACAATTATAGCAATAAATAACACTTACATGACCTGATCAAGGGGATGGGAACCATAAACCCAATATATTAAAATGTATCATTTTAGGCTAGAGAAATCTTGTGCAACATTTTCAGGCCCAGAAATTGGCGGTATTTCAATGTAATTACTCAGAAACCTGCCAACACCACCTGGTCTTCAGTTCCTTATGGAAATTGGATAATGTAGGGGATTGCCTGATCTCTTTTGGCAGTGCATTCCAGAGCCGGGAGGCCACTGCCAAGAAGGCTCGTTCCCTCGTCCCCACCAGCCACACTTGAGACGGTAGTGGGAGTGTGAGAAGAGCCTCCCCGGATGATCTCAAGGTCCGCACTGGCTCATAGGAGGAGATGCGATGACAGAGATAGGTAGGGCCCGAGCCGTATAGGGCTTTATAGGTCAAAACCTGCACCTTGAATTGAGCAATGCACCTTTAATAGCAGAATTTAGCAGCTCTCAATAAACATCAAATAGGATGATTAAAATGTATCTGTTCTTTTGAATAGATAGATATCTCAGTTATTAACTCTGAAAGAAGTGAAGAGAGAAACAGAATAGCCATGTTTGTAGCTCCATTCTCTCCAAAGCCAGGCTGTGGCACAGGCTGGTTAGCAGCCAGCTGCAACAAATCACTGACCAAGAGGTCATGAGTTCAAGGCCTACCCATGCCTGCGTCTGTCTCTGTTCTATGTTATGGCATTGAATGTTTGCCTTATATGTGCAATGTGATCCACTCTGAGTCCCTTTTGGGGTGAGAAGGACAGAATATAAATACTGTAAATAAATGAATGAATAAATAAATAAATAAAGCTATCAAGTAAAATGCTGCAGAATATCAGTGCATGCAATTGTTTAACCAGTCCAAACACAGTCAAAGCTGAAATAACTTGTATGGAATCATAAAATTACAGTTAAAAGAGACCACAAGGGCCATCCACTCCAACCCCATGCTGCAGGAACGCATAATCAAAGCGCTTCCAACAGAGAGCCATCTAGCCATGAAAACCTCAAGAGGAGAATCAGCCACAACCCAAGGCAGCATATTGTGCTGTTGAACAGCTCTTGTCATCAGGGAGTTTTTCCTAATGTTTAGGTGGAATCTTCTGTGGTTTGAATCCAATGCTTCGTGTTGTAGTCTTTGTATAAACAGAAAAGAAACTTGTTCCTTATGCAAATGTATTAGGTAAGATCAGAAATAGACAAAATGCAATCTTTTAGATGATGCTAGATTGCCAGTCCCTGCATTCTTTGCCATTTGCTTCATTCCTGGGCATCAGAACTTGAGTTGCAGTCCAGCAACATCTGGAGGGCTACATTTAGCACATCCATACCCTAAATCCAGAAAGACAATGTTTGGTACAACCATGTATTGAAGTGTTTTATTTTTGTTTAAAAGTGTCCTTTAATCTCCGTTTAATTGTATTGATCAATCAATGCTATTAATCTTACGATGGAAATTTGCATTTTATATAGATACTGTATACTTATTATTTATGTGGAATTTCTTTGTTGCAGCTGAAGCTAGTCTTGGTACCGAGGATGTATATGATGAGAGAGGATGTCAGTGTGATGTATCAGTGGAAGATCTGACTCCACCACTCAAAACGGTAATCCGAGCTATCAGGTGAGTTGAAAATGTTTTAACAAGAAAAAAACTATCAAACCTCTGGTACACTGATGGAGAGGAATTACTTGGACCGAGTTTGAGCCCAGCTGCTTTCAAGGAAATACTAGTCTTTTGGTAGCTGAAATGAAGAACAGTAAAAAAAAAAACAGAAAAACAAATGCTTGTAATATTACATCTAATGTGTATATGTTTATATACAAATAATGATAGACTTGGCCCCACTCACCAACGGAAGTACTATTTGTAAAGATTATGATTTAGGCATTGAATTTTGCCAATTGTTGTAAGCTGCCCTGAGTCCCTTTGGGTGAGAAGGGCAGGGTATAAATGCTGGAAATAAATAAACCAGTGGTTCTTAACCTGTGGGTCCCCAGGTGTTTTGGCCTTCAACTTGCAGAAATCCCAGCCAGTTTATCAGCCGTTAGGATTTCTGGAAGTTGAAGGCCAAAACATCTGGGGATCCACAGGTTGAAAACAACTGATTTAGACTATATGTATTCCAGTATAACTCAAAACTTGAATTCCAAGGCATGGGTGATTTAAGGTTTTGAAGGCTTCTTGCTCACACATCATCATGATAACAGCCTTATCACAAAGAAAGGCAACCACTATAGCACAGAGAGGCAGGAATATGGGAGTCTTATGTTTGTTTGAATTAGCTTTGAATTTGATTCCTGGATAAAATAAAACTGTGAAGAAATCATTCTTACACACAGACTGAAATATTCCAGCTTTTTAACGAATAAAACCATATTTGAGATGCATGTCCTGTTCCTTTGGTAAACTCCATTTTTAGAATTTTTGTACTTTAGCCATTTAGTAACCCTTTTGAAGTGGTAATATAAATGTATGTTTGTACATAATTATATTCTTGTTTCCTAATCAACTTCTGAAGAAGGAAAATATCTTTTTTGAAAAGCTTCAGACTCTAGTAGAAATAAGTAGCACTGGAAAAATGTATTGTTTCTTGATCTTGTGCCACATGAAGTGCCTTTGCTCTTTTTTCCAATATTGAAAAAAGCTAACTGTGGGTTATGAGACTGATTTATTTCAACAAATTATAGCTAACCACAGTTTAGGATATGGGTATAACACCAAAGCGTGTTAATCTAAAACAGACTTAGGAGAAACCAATCTTTTTGAACCAGCCAATTGGAGCAGAAGTTACCTGTGAATGCAGCCAGTGATGTCTTGGATGCATGAAAGTCAGACGGATTCTCAATATGCTAACGCAAATAAAATGCCCTATACACTCATGTATAAATCTAGAAAATTTAATTTTAAAAATCAAACCGGAAATCCTGGGTCAACTTCTCAACGGGTCACTGTGAGTAGTTACTAATGTTTAATTAACAAAAGAATAGAATAATGAAAGATGAGAGCTTAGTCCACCCTGGGAGAACCCAGTGACGTTAGCTTTAAATCCTAGTGACATCAGAATTCATATTTCTGATGTATTACAAATTTAGGTTTTGAATTTGCATCTGTCAGTCATATCCAGCTAAAAACCACATGTCAGACCATTTCAAATTTGACAGACATCTTCTTTGGCATAATAAATGAATCCCTTTAAAATATTTTGCTGCAGATCACCAAGACTTAACTCAAGATGTAAAACCCCAAAGTGCATCAAGTATTTATTTAAAGTTGCTCATTAAAGTTCTACAAATTTTGAGAGGAAGAAAAAATAGATAAATACACACAATCCTATTATATTTTAGTTGAATTATTCCATACAAATAATACTTGAACACCAAATCATGGCCTGTTTTTAAGATTAACAAGAGTAGAGAATGAACATCCACACGTATGTTATTTTGAAAGGAATCGGTGCTTTCATAGTCCTCTTTAATAGTTCCAAACATCTGTTTATGAGCCCAGTAATTTGGAAACACAATCCATGAGCTTTTCTACAAGCTTGCCTTCCTCTTCTGCTGTGTGCTCCTCCAGTTCATACAAATTAACTAAAATTGGAGTTTACACATTAGTTGAAAATCCTTAAATGCCATAACTCAGAGAACTCTTCCATTGGTAGAACCAGGAAGATTTGTGAAGTCTGGAACTGTTTCATAGTTTCAATTCAATAGTTTAAGGATACCATAATTTCAACTCTTTTGTAATTGCTTCTATCTTTCTGTAACTTTTTTTCCTTGAAAATTTAAATTGAGCATATTTAAATAGCTAAAGACATGCGAGATATATGCTAATTTTACTAATGGTAAACAAATCTGTCAAATGATCTCTGAGGTGAAATTGTTGCTCCATGAGGTATAATCTTATCTCATATTTCAATTCTCCAAAAACAAGTCAAAACTTTACCTTGTTTCATAGCTAATGAACCTCATGGAATAGCAAAGGTATTCACTCTCCTTGTTTTTGCAAAGTTTCTCAAAAGTTTAGAATTTGATTATTTGCATTTTGTAACTGATTCTTTTAAGGCCCATTTTAGTTTTTCTGAAATCTTCTTAACAACTAAAGTGACTCTATGTATGCAGCAATGGTACCAAGTCAAGACAACAGTGTGATTTGTACTAGAAGTCCAGTGAGCTTTCCAGAAATTGCTTATGTTGCGATGCATCCTGAGGCTCAGCCAAAATGTACTGTTATGGAATTCATCATGGTGACATCAAAAAGTCACTTTACCCAACAATAACCAAATACTTTTAATCACAGAATTTGCAAAAGAAACACAATCATATGTGAAAATGGTGGGAGGTGTGGATTTGCGTCGAGCACTACACTTGGATCCCCACCATTTCCCATATCCTCAGTCTCTTTCTAGCCTTGCATCTCATCTAAGACATAGGTATTGAATGAATGAAATGTAAGTGGAGGTGTGGATATTCAAGGTAGCTCACGTATGTGCAGATATTGCAACCCCCCACCACCCAATCCAAAATACTTTTGGTCCCAATTTTTTGGATAAGGGATACGCAATCTGTTGCATGACAAAAAATGCTTATAGCCTTCTAAGATGTGTGAGATTTGATGAAAGCAGAATTGGTATTTCCCTGTACTGTATTAGGATCTTCCTCTATTGATATCATCCTACAATGGCTTGCATTTCGGATGAAAAGTACCTATAACATATTTGATAGTATGCTTGCTATAGCCATTTAGTGTCAAAAAATTTTAAATACCCAGAAAAGAGATGGTATCTGCCATGGAATCCCCTACATACCTTCCAAAAGCAAGATCCACTGAATTCAATGGAATTTATTTCCAAACAAAGCTGCTAAGCAAGACTTCTGATTAGACATGCATAGTATTATACTTTGAAATAGATTTTCCTCCTGCAGTGTATCAATTCAGAGTACGCTTTTTTAGTCAGAGAAGGCAGCAGCAACTGCTTCTTTGATTTAAAAGGAAATCACATTTATTAAAACACACTGCTTTTTATACAATGTTCTGAGTTAAATGCAAGTATAGGATGGAGATGACAGGATTTATGAAAAATGACCATACTTTGCCCCCTTGTGGAAAGGTTAGGAAAAATAATTTAATTTTCAAAACTACCAGTAGCAGTCTTGGAATCCAGAATAATATGCCATAGATAAAAATATTTTTGTTACAACATCTGTCACCTCAGTAACTTGAGTACATAAAGAGATTTATTTATGAAACAACTGTCTGCATGCATATAAAATTAGTTTATGTGGTGTGCAATTATAATCCAGATATAATTGTAATATCCAGTTATAATTGATACTATAATATAACTACTATTACCAAATCTTTCTGTAATTATGACAAAAACTGTACCTAACATACTCCAAAACTTCTCATTAATATGTTGAATAAGAAAAACTACATAATTGTAAAGAAGTCTGAATTACTTTTAAGTGTAATATCTTCCTTTTAACTCAGACTCCGTCTACACTGCCATATAATGCAGCTTGAAATTGCATTATATAATTGGTGTAGACAATAATAATAATAAAATCCTCTGTTTATAACCCACCCTATCTCCCTAAGGGCAGCTTCCAGCAAAAGAGACAAAATGGCAAACATTCAATGCCAAAAACAAATAGCAAATCAAAACAGTGAATAAAACAATCTTAATATAAAATTATAAAACAACCAAAAAATAATAAAACTGTATACCTAAATAGACATGACAAAATCAAAATCCAATGATCACAGGGACAGAAAGTGAGGTGAAATTTTCTGAACAGACAGCAAAACAAACAGCACAGGGGCATTAGCCCTTCCAAAGTATGTAAAATATATATATATATATATATATATACACACACACACACACACACACACTAGCTGTGCCCGGCCACGTGTTGCTGTGGCGAAGTCTGGTGGTCTGGGAAATAAAGTATTGAGGAATTGGTGGTAGTTAAGGTCAAGGGTCAAGGTTTTCCCCTGACATGAAGTCCAGTTGTGTCCGACTGCACACTGAAGTGGATTATCTGGCAGTGTGGAGTCAAGATAATCCAGTTCAAAGCAGATAATATAAGATTATAAATGGGTTATATAGCTGTGTGGAAGGGCCTTGAGCCTACACTGCCATATAATCCAGTGCAAATTAGATAATCTGTGGAAGAGGCCTAAGTGAGGCGTAAATCTGCCTGTCCCCTTGCCTGAGTTGGTTGCTAGGAGACCAAGTGGGCGGAGCTTAGCCTTCTAACTGGCAACAATTATTCCTTTTCCTCTAATTAGGACTTTATTTTTCTTTTTGTTGTATCAACCTTGAGGCGTGGATGAGGGGTTGTGTTGTCAAATTTCGAGGTTGGGGGGCCTGTAGTTTTGTTGTTTTGTGGGTCGCCGTGATGCCATCACTCTTTTATATATATATAGATATACACACACACACACACACACACACACACATATACACAAAGACTGGAATTACAGCTTTAAAATGTACATGTTCCGGCTTACATACAAATTTAACTTAAGAACAAACTTACAGAATTTATCTTGTTCGTAACTTTGGGACTGCCTGTATTGGATTATCACACACACCCAAAATAATGTAAATTAACATTTTTATGTAATTCCACTTGAAATACTATTGAACAATGTCAAAACCGCCTTCCGCCTGAAAATCTATGGCCTCACTGTGAAAGACCAGGTGGATCCAGAATAAGTCTTCATAGCCACTTACGGATCCACGGCCAAGACTGCTTTTGGAAGACAATCACATTCAGCCACAAGTGATCACCTATGATGATGACTATTGAACAATACTAATATCAAAAATGTAACTTTTTAATAGCCCACTGAGAGCAAATAGACAGAATCTTATTAAATTATAACTGGAAATGTACTTTAAACATAATATATGGTAATAACATTATGAGCCAACAGCATGATTGATCCTCATTGAGTCTTCAGAAAACAAGACAACATATTTCATGACCATTTTCTTCTCTTTGATGCATTTCATAACTGAATTGATTTATAGCATACCCTTCCAAGTTGTTAGAGTATAACAATTTTTATTTGACTGACTGGGTACTGCAATTACATTTTAAGATTAGCTCAGAGAGATTGCATTATAGAATTGGGCTTTAAATCAGCAACCACTAAAAGCAACTAGTTGAAGGAGTTGCTGGTGTAAACAAATAACATTGGTGGGACTTCCAATTCGGCTGCGGATGAGAAAGGTCCTGTCCTCACAGTTCTCTAAGATGAGGAAGCAAAACACAGTGGTCACTGCACAGCAACCTGCTAAACAGCAGGAAATCATCCTTCAGTATAGGGGAGTCATAGTGCACCAGCTTGAGCTTGAGAACAAAGTTTCAATCTAAGTTTCAATTACAGGGGAAAAAAACTAAACAGACAACAAGAAACAACACAAGGAAGTTCATTGAGGTAGGAGATTTAATTATGTTCAACTTTCCTTCAAATGATAACTCTACTGGCAAGATAACAACAACTGGAACATATAACTGACCCAGAGGAGGAGGAGGAGCAGGAAGAGGAATCTCTCTACTTTACATGTTTTGAGTTTATTTTGAAAATATAATTCTATTAAAGAGATGTTGAATTGTTTAACTTTTCAGTGTGTTTTTCTCTTTTTTGGTAAGCAATATTATCTATATATTTTAAAAGTCAAAGTATGTATGTACATACATATGTATCTATTCTGTTTGTATGTATTTTCCAAGAGAGCCCCGCTTTCAGAGAGCATTATAAGTCCTACCAACAACTGATCTGGACTAAACTTGGCACAGAGACTGCCCCCACCCCAATGACCAACAGGGGAACTAACCTCAAAATTTAGGGAATTATAGTTCACCTACATTCAGAGAGCACTATGAACCCAAGAAACGATACATCTGGGCCAAACTTGGCACACAGACACAGAATGGCCAACTCCAAATACTGGTGGGGTTTGGGGCGAATTGCTATTGAATTTTAGGAATTGTAGTTCACCTATATCCAGAAAGCACTGTAAATCCTAACGATGATAGATCTGAAACAAACATAGCACACAAACCCAACATGGCCAACTTTAAATACTAGTGGGGTTTGGAGAAAATTAACCATGGATGCTGGCAGTTATAGTTCACCAGCATCCAAAAAGCACTGTGTACCCAATTAATGAAGGATCTGGACCACACTTGGCACACATACCCAACATAGCCAAATTTGAATACGGGTGTGTTTCGAATAATGACAGATGATGATGGAAGTTGTAGTTTACCCACCGTCTTATACATTTTCTAATGGGTTCATTCTTAAAATCCAAAACTCAATTATGAATACTTCTTATCCTTACAAAAGACCTAATCCCTCAGAGCTAAATCTTAAAATGTAATTGCAGCAACCAGTCATTCAAATAAAAATTGTTACTGACGTTCTTAAATCCATCTTTTGACTAGTATGATAAACTTGATTTGTACAATTTGTTTTTAACTACAATCTATTGTTGTGTTTTATTGTAAATTCTTTTAAATTGATGTGTTCTATGTTAAATTCTGTTTGTTGTAATTTTGTTACTTGGTGTTTTATTGATTTTGTTGTATATTTTATGTGTTTACTTTGTACTGTGTTGCCTTGTAAGTGGCCACGAGTCCTTTTGAGGAGATGGGGAGGAATATAAATAAAGTTGTGGTTGCTGTTATTATTATTATTATTATTATTATTATTATTAACCCAGGCATTGCTGGGTACCTTAAGCTATAGCAATGTTATAAAGAGGAGAAAAAGTTAAAGAAATATTCTTGCCACACGATTAGTAGGTTTCGACTACCATCATATATTAAGATAATCAATATATTATATGGAGCCAAGAGAAAAATCTACTTTATAACATAAAATAAAGTGCGTATTTTGGAAGTATATAATTATACAAGGAGTTTTCATTTTCAAAAGAACTAAGCAGACAGACAGCTGAGAGTCCTGCACTGTTTTGACTACATCCAATCTCAAGGTCACACCTGAATCAACAAAGTGCCATACATGACTACAAAGAGAAAAGCTGACAGTGATACCAAACCATTTAATATTTAAGACTATATCAATATTTCATTCATAATGTATATATACAAATTGAAATAAACACAACATAAAAGACATAACACTGAAGATATAAGAAACTGAAATACAGAGCTATAAGGAAGGAAAGTGAAGATAACTACAACTAAACAGCTGTGCCATTTTGAACGACTAAGTAATTGCTGAACATAGACATCTATTTAAATAAGAAAAAAGAACATCAGCTGAAATACCAGCTAAAATGGGAGATTTAAATCAGAAAATTCTGCCATAGATCCCAGCAGTGAGAGATCAGTTCATCCAGATCTTGGTAGAAATTTATGAAGCAATAACAGAACTGAAAGAAGTGAGACAATCACTTACTCAGATGAGTATTGATACAAAGACAATGGTTCCTCAAATACAAGAACCAGTGGGAAGAACAACAATATTAGAAGAAAATGTTGGAGAAAAAGACAAAAGAGAACATTTAATGGACTCATTTACACCAATGGAAGCAAGAGAAGGAAAGTTAAGCTTGGGATTTGGTGGCATAAAGGAAGGAACTGATGAAGATCACTGCAACGGAAGGGGTGGAAGGGGGGGAATAGTATAATGGGGAACAATTGTTGTAGGTAATGTGTAGATTTTGGGAGGGGTGGGAGGGAAACAATCATACCAATGTATTGTATTTGATCTTGATTTAAAATGTAATTTCTGTAATATGATTTTCAAAATAACTTCTAAGGTTGAAAAAAAAAACCAAATAACATACATAATGTAACAGATTAATAACCCACAAACTAAATGTACCAATAAAATCTTTTAAAATGATTAATTCAGCAACTTTATAATGAACATGCAAATTATAAGTGCAAACGATGTGGTGATAATATATGCATATTCTGAATCAGGTCTGCCTTAATTACATTCAAAGAGAAGGCTGTAGTTACTATCTACCATCTCCTCCACTTAAGCTCTTTCCACGTTAATTTTTTGTCTTAGGTTGAACTCACAGAAAATGCTTATCCCCATAAAACCCACTGATGCTTTAAATCACACCTATTACCCCTGTGCAGGCATAACTATAACACTGACACATCCAGATCCACAGGTATTACAGGTATTGTAGTTTCATTGTTAGTATTACACTGTATTTTGGAAATCTGATTAAAATTTGGAATTTTATCATTTGCTGACATCATTTAAAACAAAATCCAGCTTTTACATTTTTATAACAACACACACTTCTTTTCACGACCTATCTCAACCAAAGGCACTGATGTTCTTCAAGCAGTTGGTTCAGAAAGCATTTTAATATAGCTAATTTCCAGCAGAATTCTCAGCAGCTGAAAAGAAAACAGAATTCTCATCATTACTGCAATTTAGGGTTATTGATTATTCATATTTTGATAGTGATTCTATTGTGGATTCTATTGTGGATTTGTTTACATATAAAGTAACAGATTTTTTTTTATAGAATCATGAAATTTCATGTCGCCAAAAGGAAGTTTAAGGAAACCTTGCGCCCCTATGATGTCAAAGATGTAATTGAACAGTACTCTGCAGGTCATCTGGACATGCTGTGCAGAATTAAAAGTCTTCAATCGCGGTAAGAAAAATACCTCCTTCTACAAAATAATCCTGCTGTATGAATTACCATGGTCTTTAATGTGGCCACGAGTCCTATTGCTCATTTAATATTCTTGTTTGGTATTGATTTTCTTCTGGCTATTGCAAGCTATGGTCTTCCTCACTATACTTTCATCCCTCAGTATCTACAGATAAATGTGCATACACCAAACAGTTGTCACTGAGATTTGGCAGCTGGCAAAATGGTATTAAGGCAGCTCCAATGCATTTCCAAGTGGTATACTCTAAAACTGAATTAACAGCACCAACTGTCTTTCTGACAGAATCAGAATATTCTTGAAGACAAAAATAAAAATATTACGTATTGAAGTGGGCATGTATATTTGTGTGTTTAACTGTCTTACAGGGTTGACCAAATTCTTGGAAGAGGACAAATTGCCCCAGATAAAAAAAGTCGAGAGAAGAATGCTGCAGAGAATGAGACAGCTGATGATCTTAGCATGCTAGGGCGTGTCGTCAAAGTGGAAAAACAGGTAACAACAACAATAAATTTTATTTGTATCCCGCTGTTTTCCCTAAATGGAACACAAAGTGGCTCACAACATTATAAAAGTACAAATCACCATACATATATTATAACAATAATTTCTAAAACCAAATCACAATGAGAAATAAACATATTTAAAACATTTATCAAATGCAATTGTTGTGGGAACTCAGCAAAACAGATGGTTTTGAATAATAATGTTGTTTTATTTCATCAATCAACCATTAAAATAATTAACACATTCAATCTTTGCAATGATAAATCATTTTTGTAGTCTCCACATAAGGCTATTGTATGCAAAATGATCATGCGGAAGGCTACTGCATCAATCAGTTTCACCTCTTGACATTTCACTGATGTCAGCTGAGTCTGTATCAGTATAATCATCATTTGTCTGTAAGACTGTAGGTCATAATACAATTTCCAGAGATTTTGGTCAAACTTCATTGAGGCTGCTCAGACTGGCCTGTTGACTAGATGTCTAACTTTGGATTACATTCTTTCTGAACAATTTGAAGTGACCACTAAGCCTCATTTGGACCCCCCACCCTCCAGTATCTACTAGTCTTATCCAAAGGTTCCAACAGTAGCTGGTTTTTTTGGCTACTGCAGTTGTGCTAGCCAACTTCAGTTTCAAAACACAATGCTCATAAGGATTTGATCTCTTAACAGCTTTACAGATTGTGCTGTTTTCTGCCACATTTTGCATTGCCTTGTCTTCTTTTTCTTATCTACCTCTCTGCTTTGTGGAGCAATCTTTTCTTCCAACAGCTATAGAAGGAAGACAAGGGAGACGGTGGTCGTGATGGCAACTGCCCTACCATTCCTTGTTTTTGTAGCTGAAAGAGATTGTGGTGCATAGCTGGCAGTTTTTTTTTTAAATCCATTGCTTGTTTCCAGGAGTTCTGGGAGCAGACACCAACAGTGAGAAGTTATGGGGAGATTTTCTAGTCACCTCTCAAATGACTTTGCTCCCAGAATACTTGGGAACATGCAAGGCAATTTTACATGAATCATTTGCCATATCCCATCCTCCTCTTTCTGCAGAGACATGGGGATTTAAAAAGTGTCACTGCTGTTCTAGCCACCTTGCTCCTCTTCCTTCCATGATTGCAGCAACCAACTACAATATTTCCTTGTACTGAAAAATGAAGGTGGCTGGCTGAAGATTTGTTGGGGGGGGGGGGGGAGCAAGATTGATTTCCAACACATAATAGTGTTCACATCAATTGCTTGAATTTTCACATAAAATACACTTTTTAAAAGTGTCCGCATGGAAAGAAAAAGCAGTATATAAATAAGCATAATACTAAATTTTAAAAGCAATCATGTGTAAATTTGTTTACTTTCCAAATAGCAAGCATCTTATGTCACTCAGAGACTATTTTCTTCTTCCCTTTCAGGTCCAATCTATAGAGTCAAAATTAGACTCACTACTTGATATCTACCAACAGGTGTTGAAGAAAGGATCTCTGTCTGCACTAACTTTGGCTTCATTTCAAATGCCACCTTTTGAATGTGATCAGACCTCTGATTATCAAAGTTCTGTAGATAGCAAAGAGTTGTCTAATTCTGCCCAGACTAGTGAATGTGTATCCAGATCTGCCAGTGTCAACATGCCGTGTGGCCTCCAACTTATCCTGACACCAAATGAATTTAACCCTCAAGCTTACTATGCTTTTAGCCCAACTATGCATAGTCAAGCCACACAGGTGCCAAATGACGGACCTGTCATTCTATCACCTAATAATGCACTAAACCAAATAAATCAGGCATCAAAGCCAACAACGCCTACAACATTACAAATACCCCCTTTTTCATCAGTAAAGCATATCAACAGGCTGGAGCCTATACATATTATTCCTGTGAGCCCACAGGAAAATACTTCTGATGTCACCGCTTGCCTTGTTGCTTCTAAAGATAATGGACAAAATGCAAAGTCCAGCGTGACAAAGGACAAATCGTGGAGGAAAAGCCTTGACACAGAGGGGGAGCCCCTAATCTCTGTGAAACCAATCACGCAAATGGACATAGGGAAATCACTGTCAGTTCAAAACCTTATACAGTCAACAGCAGAAGAACTGAGTGTACAGATTTCTGGAAGTGATACCAGTAGTGTGAGAGGCAGTCAAGAATTATATAGCAAATGGAGGGAATCAAAATTATTTATTACTGACGAAGACTTGGAAGCAGAGAGAGAAAGCGAGACTTTTGAGGCCATTTCCCACCCATTGGTGGAAACCACTCTCTCTACAGACTCTCTGAGGACTGGAATGTCAAGATCATCTCAAAGCATTTGCAAGCCAGCAGACTGTACTGATACTCTCAGCTTGCCTCATGTCAAACTTAAATAGCATTTTGTGGATTTTTTTTCCAGATGCTGAGTAATCCTTTCAGTCATACATAGCAGAGCATGGACTATTTTGAAAACCCTTTTAATGTTTTTTTACATTAAATTAATTGGGAAGAAAGGCAGTTGTATGAGTCCATATCTTTCAGGTGCATGAAAATGCATGTTTAGGTGACTGATTACATTCTAATTTATACCTACAGTACATAATTGCTTTTGTTTAGTACTGTAGGTATAAATAGGGATCTCCATGCTTCAGGTTTATAAAAGAACAAAGAGATCTGAACATTTGGAACCTATGGTACAGTATTTCTATAGTACATAAAATTTACATGACATGTAAAGCACTTTGTTTCTGATTTAATTTAATACATATGACCAGAAACAGACCATACTTACGTTTACAACAATCCTATCAACAGCTGCTACTGAAGGAAAACTGTTAATATGAGATTAGAAATGGCTGCTAGTTGCAAGCTAAGATGAATTGGCTATTTTAGAAGAGTGTTTATTTCTATATTCCTTTGGAGATATAGAATTCAGACAAAATATTTTGCACAGCACTTTTTAAGAGATTGTTTTGTGACTGAACATTTTTATTATAAAATGTTCTAAATTCCAGATCATCAGGAAGGACCTTCAGTGTGAAATGTTCTCTCACTTTTCAATCTCACTGATGGCTTCCTTATGGATCTAAATGAGTTAGGCAGAAGTCTCTGCAAGGGAAAAACGGATACTTGATTGTAAATGTCATATTTTCTCCCTTTAGCCCATTGCCCTGTTTTCTGAGGTTGAATGATAGCACAATCAAAGGCTGCAGAAAAGAAAAGCACCAGATGAAGACAAATAATGAAAGAATCACAATTAAATTTAAGTATACACTTTTTAAAATAGTAGTTAAGAATATAAATTTATTTTTAATGGGACTATAAAGTAAGAGCTAGGAAGATTAGAAAAAGAAATGAAGAAGTTGGAAAAGGTTTTGAAACAAAAATGTTACCTTAACAGTTCTGAAGACTACCTGTCAGATTCTTCAAACATGTGTACTGGCAAGAGATGAAGGTATATCTCCTGTCCATACAGCCCTTTCCTGTACTGTTCTGGTTTGGTTTGTTTTTTTTAAAAAAAATGAATGCCTCTTTTGAATGTATGTTCCATGATTGTCTCTGCCCCAAATATAATTCACGTACTTGTGATTAATCCCTTTCAACAAACTTAAATGTTTCATCAATTTCTCCCCTAACATTCTTCTCTAGTTTCATGCCCCAATTTCTTTTACTTTATTCTTCCGTTTTAGTAGAGCAGACCTGAAGCAACAATACTGATTAATATTTACAATTTCATACCTGAACTTTGTTACTAAACTCCTTTAAGAGTCAAAGCACATTCCAGTCCCAAACCCCACTAATAATATTAATAGTTATGGTATCCCCCAAGAAATATATGCCTTGGTATATGATCACAAGTAAGATGTGCTGTATCCAATTTTCTCTAATGATTCCATGGCATTCTATAGATAGACTGATCCCACTACTTGCTGGGAATATAATGGTTTGCGAGCCAAGAATGAAGGCACACAAAATGTCTCAAGAGTCTTAATGGTGGTTAAGTGCAGCAAGCAATTTTAACTATTTACTTTGAATCAGTTATAATTTCTGCCTCTGTTGTTCAAAAAGATTTTCTGGCTGTAATTATTGTGGATAATCTTATTATGCGAAAATACACGTAAACCAGAGGGTGTTTATGCTGTATTATTCCTATAAAACCTCCAGATGGTCTATAGCTTTCCCTGTTCTAATTCCAACAAAAGGCATCCTGAAGCACAAGGGCTATCTTTTGTTTTCCATCGTTACCTTCACATGTTACTGTATCCCATTTTGTTGGTGGCTGCAGTATCTTTGTGCATATATCACAGATAATAACTGGAGGGCTCTGGGCTAAGCTTGCCTTCCTCTGAGAGCTTCTGTCTGTTTCTAAAATTGTCAAACCAAACAGAAAAGAAGGTATTGATCAGCTGCCTCTGTGCTTTGATGGTGCGATTTGACTACCATGTCAGAATAGCCTACTGCCTAAAGTAATCTCTGATTAAACATTCTGGGTTTAAATGTTTTTTCATTTGGATTTCTTGGATTTAGGGTATGTTCAACCAGCCAAAGGATTTAGTGTTTAAAAATTTCAGAATACCTACACTGCTCCCTTTCTTTATTTACTGAATGTTCTCTAGTGCCTTTTGTGCTTTGCACGAAGCCTCCTAAGTCTGCCCTTCAGCATAACACAGGAGCTAGTGCAAAAGCACAAGCCAAGCAACATGTGTTCCAAGATCTGTTTCCCTTTTTGCAAATAGGAACATGAGGTATTGTTTTCCCATATGTCTGTAGAGACAACGGCATCCGCATATTTCCAGTGTGAGCAGATTAGACTGCTGCTGCAAGGCAACTTTAGTTACTTCACCAACTAGAAACTGCTTTTTTGCCTTAATTACAGTGTACTTGAGTTCTCAAAGTGTTTATTATGCACACATAGATGTATGAGAGAGTGGGCTATTTTCAAAAATGCAAACAAATTAGGAATTCCCTCGCAAAATTGCAACTAGCCACTTATATACCCTCTCCCCCACTCCTTTTGCTGGTTTTTACAAATGCTATTTTAAAAGCAATTTCTCCCCACTGTTAAGTTGATGAGATTTTAGAGACATTAATAACTGAAGCTTTTCATCAGAATGTTTAAGAACAGGATAGTATTCCTCATGCCTTTTTGGGAGATCTTACGTGTACAACAGAGAATGTGAATAATATTTTACCATACTAAAATAATTAAGAAAATTGGTTTTTGAAAATATATCCCTCCTGCTTACTGAATTCTCAAAACCAGATCTGCATGGGTGGCTTACTGTCATGTTGAATACTACTGAACATGTCATAATGAATGTACAGTGTGCAGTAAGGTGGAAGAGCCAGTATTTTCCTTGATTATGCATTGGGACTTTTATATCCAATGGTACATTAGAATATATTGAAACTGTAAAATGTACACAAAACTGGGGATAAATAAATGTATTTTGATAAACATGTCAATGTTCCTGGTTGGAGAAAGGACTAATAATTATTATTGTTTTAATAATCATATACCCTATTTTACCAATATGTATTTTCTTCTGCTTATATTTTTATTTAAATATGAATAGAGTGTTCTAAGCTAGAATTCAATATGGCAAATATTGTACACTTTTGTTCATATGGCCCACATTCTGTATAGGAGGTAATCATGCTGAAATTTACTGTTGTCATTAAAATATGGTAGCAGATATCTCAACACTTCTGTACCCAGACAATTCATTCTTGAACACTTTATAAAGTGCATTGTTTCTGACTTGGGCCTTTTGATCCCTAATGAATCAAAATTTCCTGAGGAAACAAACTTGTATCCCAATTAATTCATACGTCACATTGACTCTAAAAATAATTGCACAAACTATTAACATAAAAAGAATAAAGTGAAGAAAAAGCACAGAACAAAGTAGAATTCAGTGAAACACACACACATATATATATAGGAACAAAGACAGCTGAAGCCTGTTTTCTCTGAATTTTGTTCCACTGAATTCAATAGACCTGGTCTTGGTGGCCGCATACAGAAGCTTTTTTTTGCAGTTTCTAATATGAGCCATCACATTTGGGTAGAATAAGCAAGCAGAAAATCAGGGATGGAAGGTGGTTGAATCAGTGTTAAATTAATTTGTAAGTGATGTCTCATTTCAGCCTAAATGTACTGCAGCCTCAATCTGTCCTAAATGTGCAAACATTTCAGCATCTGCTGGATTAGCACATGAAAACATGTTTAGGATTGGTCCTTGATAAATGAATTTAAGACAACATTTATCCCTGCATTATTCTGTTGACTTTACTGGCCTAAGCTACAGAGCAATTTAATTTGCCCTTCTGATTCATTTCTTCTTCTGGTTGAAGAAAATATCACTTATTTTAATGGGGCTATAAGGCGACAGATTTTAAGGGAAGGCAAGTTGTGTTGCCTTTCTTTTCTTTATCGTACCCTCCTCACCAAGAAATATCTCAATATATTTCCCATTTTTGCTCTACCTACTTAATTAGTTTAACAGGTTTTATAAAACTCTGAGTCATTCAAACACATATATACTTCCACTAACAACACATCTTCGGCCATTAAGAGTGTTATTTGATATTAACCAATGTGAGGGGAAAATGTTGAGAGGCTGGTTATATGACTGTAATGGAAGCAAATAAGGGATATTTCCACTGATGCTCAAATGGTATTGGCCATAACATTAGAATAAAATGTTTATTGCTATTTCATGACAAACTGAATCCATATTGTTGTTAATAAAATGCATTTAAAATATGATGTCTGTGTTCTTTTAACCATGACGAAATGCTGATAAGTTATTTCATGTTATATCTGACTTGTCCACGCCTGGGCTGCATCTACATTGTAAAATTAATGCAGTTTGACTCCACTTTAATTGTCAGAGCACAATGCTAGGTGTTCATGGAAGCTGTAGTTCTACAAGGTCTTTAGCCTTCTCTGATAAATAATGAGCCATTAGAATTGAAGTGTCCAACTGCATCAATTCCACAGTGTAGATGCACTCTGGGGCCCCTTCCACACAACTGAATAAAATCCCACATTATCTGCTTTGAACTGGAATATATGGCAGTGTGGACTCAGTTAACCCAGTTCAAAGCAAATATTGTGGGATTTTCTGCCTTGATATTCTGAGTTATATGGCTGTGTGGAAGGGCCCTGAGTTAAACATGCTACAGACCTAGGTAAAAGGCTTCATTCAGCACACAAGTTTACATATACGTAATTTCCTTCTCTGCTAGTTACTGCTTGAGTGTCCAAGAACTTCCCATTACCTCGCCTGGGGTCCTTTAATATTCCTGCCGATTCATAATCTCTCCAATCTTGACATCAAAACTATATTACGAGATTTTGCAAACCAGGAGATGCCAAATGCTTATGTTGCTTTCCTGCATCTTCACTGAGAATCCTGTTGCTATCGGGCAGAATTCTTAAAACAAATAAAATAAGACATTGTCATCAAGGTTGCTGGGTGATTAAAAAAAATTAAAGAACAAAAAATCATGACTCAAAATTACATGTCAGGACTAGCAACAAAATGGAATGAAAGTGATTCTTAAACTGATTTATGGAATACATGCTGAAATCCAACACAGATCTACTGAGGAAGTGCCACTGAATCCAGTGAGTTAAAAATTGTTAAGTACAGTAAAGTCTCACTTATCCAAGCTAAACGGGCCAGCAGAACCTTGGATAAGCGAATATCTTGGATAACAAGGAGGGATTAAGGAAAAGCCTATTAAACATCAAATTAGGTTATGATTTTGCAAATTAAGCACCAAAACATCATATTATACAACAAATTTGACAGAAAAAGTAGTTCAATACGCAGTAATGTTATGTTGTAATTACTGTATTTACAAATTTAGCACCAAAATATCACGATATATTGAAAACATTGACTACAAAAATGGCTTGGATTATCCAGAGGCTTGGAAAAGCGAGGCTTGGATTAGTGAGACTCTACTGTACCAGTAAGTTGCTTTCCCGGGCAGCAACTACATTGTACAACAAAGGCAGTTTGACACCACTTTTAGCTGCCCTGGCTCACTGCTGTGAAATCCTATGAGTTTTTGTTTGGTGAGAGGCTTCTAAAAATCACAACTCCCATGATTCCATAGCATTGAGCCATTGCAATTAAAGTGGATATCTTATAACCTCATTCGGATGAAGTCATCATGTCGATAAAATAGCAGCCCCTTGAGAGAATTTCCCCCAGTAAGTAAAGGAAAGGGACCTAAACAGACTCCCATTTGATGTTGGAAGCTAAGCAGGGTCAGCCCTGGTTAGTACATGCATAGGAGACTGCCAACTAATAATACCAGGTGCTGTAGGCTGCATTTCAGAGGAAGGAACAAAACTATCTCTGAGTATTCCTTGCCATAAAAACCCCTGTGAAATACAGGCAATTTAAAGGTACAAACACATGTAAACAAAAGAAAGTCAGAAGAGTGGTGGTTTGGGTGCATTTACACTAGAATTCATGCAGTTTGACACTTTGACACTGCTATGACTCAATGCTATGGAATAATACGAGCTGTAGTTTTATAACATTTTTAGCACCCTCTGCCAGAGTGCAGGTGCTTCACCAAACTACAAATCCCAAGATTTCATAGCATTGAGCCATGGCATGTAAATTGCCATCAATCAATCAATCAAAACTTTATTTGTATCCCACCCTCTCTCCCCGTGGGGACTCGGCAACTAACAACATGAAATAATAAAGCAAATGGACAATATAAACAATCGTAAATTAAATAATCATAAAATCAATAAAACACAATTACACAAACCACATTGAAACAGGAAAACAAGGTTAAAAGCCATTTCCAAAGTTACTCCAAACTGTATTAATTCTACAGTGCAGATGCACCCTTAGTTTCCAGCAAAACTGTGTTCAGGATCAGATCGCCATACTCTTCATTTGCACTTTTACTTGAAAGTTTGGTGTCATATTCCTGGCTGAGCTCAATAGTTCCTAATTAGGAGAGGGTTTTTTTTTTACTCTGCCCCAAGAATTCCTAACAATTACTCAAGCTGGAAGTGGCTTCTGGGAGCTGAAGTCCCCAAAAAAAATTGAGGAGCAAAGGTTTGGAACCACTGGGAGACATAGGGCCCTTCCAGACAGGCCCTATATCCCAGGATCTAATCTCAGATTTTCTGTTTGTCCCAGATTATCTAACAATGCAGGCTCATATAATCCAGTTCAAAGGACCTGGGATCAGATCCTGGGATATGGGGCCTACTGCTGCTAGCAATTGTGGGAGTTGAAGTCCTAAACACCTGAAAGGCCAGAGTTTGCCCATGCCTGGGCTACACCTACACTGTAGCAGAATGTGCTACATGAATGTGGGCAATTTCAACAGAAAGGCGGAAACCATGAAAATGAATAATATCTGCCTACCAGCATTAAAAAATCAGGACAGCAAATAAAGAACAAAACTCAGAAGACAGAGAAATTCCAGACAAGAAACAATCAGGACCAACTAACACCTCCCAACAAAGGATCCCCCCCCCAGGCAGGAAGAAACCAGGCTTTGAAACTACAAGGCCATTCAATAATAATCAAGGTGGCCAACTGCACTATTCACACTTGCCTCAAGCAGGCAAGAGTTCTTTATCCCACCCTGGACCTTCCACAGATATATAAACCCCACTTGCCTAGTTTCCAACAGACCTCACAACCTCTGAGGATGCCTGCCATAGATGTGTGTGAAACGTCAGAAGTAATGATTCTGGAAAATGGCCATACAGCCCGGAAAACTCACAGCAACCCAGTGATTCCGACCATAAACGCCTTCAACAACCCAAAGAGAAGTCATTGGGTGGATAAATGACAAAAGAAGAATTTCCCGCCCTCTTCCCAGGAGGCAGCTCCTTTTTGAAACGAGGGCCTCGCGTGCCTTCAGCGCCGCAGCCAATCGCCTCCCGGGAAGGAGGGGCGATCCGGCCAATCACAGCGTGCCCTGGCGCCTGGCGGTTGAGAGTGGCACGCGAGGCAGTTGGCGGAGGAGCAATGTCTGACTGGGAAGACGACGAGGGCGGCGAGGTGGCGCCCCGCGGGCAGCCCTCCTTGGCCGAGTGGCGCCCGAGGGCCACGACGGCCCCCCGCGAGGACCACGAGGGGAGGGGCAGAGGCGGCTACCGGGCCGGGAGGGGGGGGCCGTGGACTGCGTCGAGAGGAGGAGACCCCGCGGGAGCGCCGCTCTGCTTCCACCTGGACAACGCCCTCGTCGGCGCCCTCATAGGTAGCCATTCTCCAGAGGCGGCGTGGGCACCAAACTGCATGCAGGTTATAGGATGGATGCTTTTTTGACACCACTTCAATTAACTGCCCTGGCTCCATGCTATGGAATCCTGGAAGTTGTAGTGTGCTGAAGAACCTCCACTCTTCCATAGAGAAAGTGAAAGGCCTTGTAAACTACAGCATCCAGGAATCATAGAATAATAGAGTTGAAAGAGACCTCATGGGGCCCCCAGTCCAACCCCCTGCCAAAAAGCAGGAAATCGGATTCTGTGTCCTTGTAAAAATATATGGACTTGTAAAACCACAGCTCCCAAGAATATATGGCCTTGTAAAACCACAGCTCCCAAGAATATATGGCCTTGTAAAACCACAGCTCCCAAGATTATGTGGCCTTGTAAAACCACAGCTCCCAAGATTATGTGGCCTTGTAAAACCCCAGCTCTCAAGATTATGTGGCCTTGTAAAACTATAGCTCCAAAGATTCTATAGTGTTGAGCCATGGCAGGTGTCAAAAGGCATTTCATTCTACATAGTTCATACACTCTTCAATTGCCATGGCTCAATGCTATGCAACGCCGGGAGCTGTAGTTAAACAAGCCATGTCTGCCAAAGAGCCTCTTCAGACTCCAGATCCCAGCATTCCACAGCACTGAGCCATGGCTCAAAGCTGTAGTTTTACAAGGTCTTTCGCTGCCTTTGCCAAAGATTCTCTCCAAACTTCAGATCCCAGCATTCCATAGCATTGAGCCAGGGCAGTTACAAGGGTGTCGGACTGCATTAATTTGACAGCATAGACTCACCCAAGGAAGGCTGAATCCACAGCTGGGCACAAAATGCAGATGTGGGGGTACCACAGTTATTGTTTCATTGACATATGTAATCTTGGTCAGTTGTATTTTGGGGCCCTTCCATGCAGCCATATCGCCCAGAATATTAAGATAGATAATCCACAATACAGTAGAGTCTCACTTATCCAATATAAACGGGCTGGCAGAACATTGGATAAGCAAAAATGTTGGATAATAAGGAGCGATTAAGGAAAAGCCTATTAAACATCAAATTATGTTATGATTTTACAAATTAAGCACCAAAACATGCTTTACAACAAATGGATAGAAAAAGCAGTTCAGCACACGATAGCGTTATGTAATAATTACTGTATTTATTTATTTAGCACCAAAATTTTGCAATTTATTGAAAAATTGACTACAAAAACATTGACTACTAAAAGGCAAACTGCCTTGGATAATACAGAACCTTGGATAAGGGAGACTCTACTGTATCTGCTTTGAACAGGGTTATCTGAATCCACACTGCCATATAATCCAGTTCAATGTGGATTTTATACAGCTGTGTGGAAGGGGCCATGGTGAGGTGCCAGCACTTTGACAGAGAGAGAACTAAAGGGCTTGTTAAACTAAAGGGCTGTGTAAAATCCACATCTGCTTTGAACTGGATTATATGGCGGTGTAGACTAAGAGCCCTTTCATACTGCCCCTTTATCTCAGGATCTGATCCCAGATTATCTGTTTATCCCAGGTTATCTGACAGTGGGGAGTCCTATTCGAGTTTAAAGCAGATAATCTGGAATCATATCCTGGGAAGTATCCTAAAAGAATCCAGTTCAAAGCAGATAATGTGGATTCTCTGTTTTGGTAACCTGGATTATCTGGCAGTGAAGGGGCCTGCAACTCCTAGTATTCCATATCATTGAGCCAGGACAGTTAAAAGGGTTATCAAAAGGTGTCCATTCTACAATGTTGATACAACCAAGGTTACAAAGAATTAAATCCCCTTGAAATCAACAGCAGGTATTCTGCAGTCTTTAAAAGTTTGAGATTGCAGGTACCCATTGCCACAAAATTTCAGGCACTATAGGTCCATGGACCAGTATAAATAAAAGTTTTAAGAAACTCGTGCTGATTACACAAAGTAGGGAAGTCAAAATCTCTAACAAACCTATCTGCACTTAACTCAATAGAATACTTATACAATAGACTCTCAGGGCCCTTCCACACAGCCCTATATCCCAGAATGTCAAGGCAGAAAATCCCACAATATCTGCTTTGAACTGGATTATCTGAGTCCACACTCAGATAATGTGGGGGTTTCTGCCTTGATATTCTGGGATATAGGGCTGTGTGGAGGGGCCCTCAGTTGACTGGCACCCATGTGGATTGGAAATGCCAGATCAATGTAATTTCTGATTGAGAGTTACTTTTTTATTTTTTTTAAAAAACCTAACATACTATACACCATATTATACTATATCATGAACTCTATTTGACAATATTGATATAGTAATTGAAAGCAAATTAAAACAAATAAAGACCAACTTAATGTAACATATTTTTCTATATTATAAAAACAACTTTGTGAATGTAGCATTAATTCTTTGATTTTTTTCTGGTTGCTTGGGAGTTCCAGTTGCTTGAGTTCTGACTGAAGTCTACTCGATTTAGGATAAGCTTTTTAGACTTTAGTTCTGAACACACTAGATAAGAATGAAGATCATCTGTACAGAATGGGAATTTATTTCAAAATGAACATGCATAAGGTTACACAATGGGTGACCTAGGCCAAACACCATTGAGAAAGAGGAGAGAGAAAGAAGGTGTAGCCTTCCATAGGCATAGTAGCTCAACTCTGCTGAAAGTAGTCTCATAACTATTTCCCTGCAACCTTGAAGTCAAACTCTGCAGCACTGTGTAAATTAATAAATTGGTACTTGCTGACGTTTGGTGCCATAGTTAATGGATGTTCAAGTTTCATTATATAGTGGACTTACATAAAATGGCAAAACCAAGAAGGGAATATTTTAAAGCTGTGGGTTGTAGAATGAGTAAATGCTGTATCTGTGGGTATGGAGGGGTGACAAATTTCAAAGAACATTCTTACTATTGTGCATGATAACCTGATATAGTACAACCCCCCGCCCCCAAATGCAGTCAAATAAAAAATAGGAATAGAATCTTGTTGAATATACTGTTTGTGTGTTTGTTTATGTGACAGATGAGATTGCTTGTGTACTAGCCATAACATGATGAGGAATCATGCAGTTCAACAATAGTTGGAAGGCTGCATAGTTCCCATCTTGGTGGGAGTTAAAGTGTTAATAAGGCATGACTGCATAGTGTAGTATGGTTAACAAGTTACTTCAAAGACCAAGAATGTTGACAGATTTAAGAAAACCATTCCTAACTACAGTGTGTATTTGTGATCAGGTCTTAAGATCAAAAAATCCTTTTAGTTGCTTTAGCTTGGGTCTTCTTTCCACAAGGAGATAATACGTGTAAAAAAAGCTTGTACATGGTTATGTACAAAAGTTATGCAAATGCTGCTTCACCGTAGCTCTGTGAGCATAGTGGTTTCTTTTAGTTATAGATAGCTTCATTTATTGTACAATGAAATATCGGCTAGGAACTGTTCACCTAGGAACGCTAGGAACTGTTCAGTAGTACTTCTGATAATTTTTAATTTTCATATCATTTCCATCATTCTTTTATTTAACAATGTTTGCATTTTGTCAGCAGATGTATGCACTATTCTCTCCCCGTTTAATTCATTTTGAATGAGATGTGACCAGATTTTGTAAATGTGTTAATTTACTTTTATAACAGGCCGAGGTGGATCTAGAATTAAAGAGCTTGAGGATTCATCAGGTTGTAAAATAAAGGTGAGGGGCTTGTATTTATTATTAAAATCCAATCCTTTTGTTTTTCTTGTCATTTTGCAAAAAAGTTATTGTGGGAAAGAATTCTGCATTGAGTTATTCATGTTTAATACCAAAGAAAATTAAATCTGCTATCCTTTAAAGGAGTAAATCAGGTAGCCAATTAGAATAGAAAAGTATTAATAGGATCTGCTTCAAGAGGAGGACAGCTTCCCATTTAATCCATAAATCATTACCAAATAATCCCTTCATGAAGCTTAATTTGAATTTTTGAATGACTTCAACGAAGCTGACCTCTGGGTTTGATAAGTTTAGAATTGTCCTGAAAGGGAATTTCTGAAGAGAACTTCTATTATGTAGTTATATATCTATGCTTATCAGGTTAGTGATACCTAAAGTTAGGAGCCATTGGTGGCGCAGCGGATTAAACTGCTGAACTTGTTGACTGAAAGATTGGTGGTTCAAATCTGGAGAGTGGGATTAGCTCCCGCCGTTAGCCCTAGCTTCTGCCAACCTAGCAGTTCGAAAACATGCAAATGTGAGTAGATCAATAGGTACCACTCCAGCAGGAAAGTAACTACATGCAGTCATACTGACCACATGACCTTGGAGGTGTCTACGGACAACGCCGGCTCTTCAGCTTAGAAAGGGAGATGAGCACCAGCCCCCAGATTCTGACACAACAAGACTTAATGTCAGGGAAAAACCTTTACCTTAACATTATAATGAACATTATTGATGCACCATATACCCCAGGAATACTTTTTTTTCTAAAAACAAACTGAGTTGTGTAGATTTAGGGACCAGATTTACTTGATGATCAATGCATTGTCCATTTGATTTTGGAAGCTACAATTTCAGTTGCTGCAGCCTAAGTATATAGAGAAGTTATGGGTGATTGTGAGGCCAATCATTTGCCCTGTCAAGCTAATAAAAGGGAGCTTAAGTGTGGAGTCCAGAATTTGTAAATAAATCATTGTTTGAGATGTGGTGCTAAGTGCCATTCAAAGAGGCTGCTACATTCTTGTAGAAGCCCGTTCTGGACTCAGAAGTATTGGGAGGAAAAGGAATGGAATATTTAAACTGCTTGTATTAATATAATTTTAAATTATTCAAGAGCTGCCAGAGAGAGGAGGGTCCTGGCTTGTTCTCTGTTGTCCCAGAGGCTAGGACCAGGTCTAGTGGTTTTTAAGATATAGGAGGCGAGATTTTGACTGAACTTCAGGAAGAACTTCTTAAGAGTAAGAACATTTCAGGAATGGAACCAATTGCTTAGAGAGATTATAGGATCTCCTTCTCTGGACATCTTCAAAAAAAAGGCTGAACACCTATTTGCTCTAGCTTGAGATTCTGCATTCATTAGAGCGTTGAATTTGATGGCCCATGGGACCCTTTCCAATGCTAGGTTTCTGTGATTTTATGATGATTCTGATTTAGGAGATTATCACAAAAAGCTGTAAGCCACATTGGAGGCTCCCTAAACATGAGTAAAAAACTTACCACTGCATGCACCCATCCCAGACTAATCTTCAAGGTATCTTTCAGCTTCTGATCATGCATGTAAAGAGTTTTAGAAAGTGGGCTCTTTTCTGTGATAACCATGAATTCACTTCAGCCTTGGGTTTTAGAAGCTGTGACATAATTGTGATTTTGTAGTAAGTTGGCCTTATCAGTTGCAAAGCAAAAGTTACCCCTTCCTTCTTCATTGTCCCAATCACTTCCTTTAAAAAAAAAACTCAAAAAATTAAATGTAGGAAGTGCAAAGGTCTGTGGCTGCACTAAGTCTCTAATATGGATGCCCCAAGTTAATGGAACATTTCATTTTCTTCCAAGGCAATAAGAACTTCCTGCTCATGCATGCTTTTGGTTTGTTAAGAAAAGTTTGTTAAGAAAAGATATATAACTACATCTCCCATTTGCCAAGTAGGAAAAGTCTTGAAATTGCAAATTTCTCATTTTTAATGGATGTAAGTGTCGATATGAATGCTTCAAGACTGTGAAAACCTGGAAGTCCAAATATACAGTTTCAAACCTCTAAATTCTCAGAGCATGACAGTTCTTACATAAAAAGCAGGCATGTTTAAAGATGGGGAATGTATGGTTTGGGAAGGATTACGTTCTTGTAGTTGCAGTAGTAAACTAAATTTGCTTTGAGGTTTCTCAAAGCATGTTTGAGAATCTAGGTGTAATAAAAAGGCATGCTCCCATATCAAGCAACATAGGTTTATGATAGCAGAACCCGTTTTAGGAGACTTGTGTGATAATGTCTGTAGACATACAATTGTAGATTTATAAGAAACTCTAGGGGGAGATAAAGACTTTAGGGATAACTTATGGCATTCATTCTAATGTTTAATCCTTATAATAAGGTGAAATCTTATTTTTAGGTTATGCGGGGAGATTATGAAGCTGAAGTAAAGGTATTTGGTGATAACGATAAGAAAAGGAAAGCCAAAATGCTGATTGATGATCTTATAGATAGAGCTAAACAAAGCAGTGCAGGAGAAATGTGTGTTAAAGGTAAGAATCTTACATTTGGGGGCATTTTGTGTTTCTACTTCCTCTGTTGCCTAATCCTGCAACTTTAAAATTCAATAATAGTCAGCAAATGGTTTCAGGGATTCTTTATGAAAACATAAAATGTTTTTTGGGATGATAAAGAATTTCCAGAATGTAGAACTTCCTTGATTATGTGTCTAAAATAAAACATTGTTTTTGTTGGGATTTTTTTTGTCTTTTGATTAGCCACATGGAAAGAGATTGTTTGATGGTTCTGATTAAACTTTTAATCTGAAACAACCTTAATCATATAATTTAAACAGAACAGTAATTGACACAAAAATGTTATATCAAATCTGCATCTGTTTTTTGTTTGAACAGATTCTTTCAAACATCAGCAAGATGGAAGAACTTACCATAATGAAAACTGTTCTGGAACTTTAAATCTTAAACAGTCTATTAACTGGACCTCTCTTCGAGAAAATAAAGCAAAATATGAAGCTATGAAATGGGCTGGTTAGTGTAACAGTTTTAAGGAATTGCATATGTTATTGCCTCTTGTCATTTGCCTTCTTAAAGAACAAAACATGTGTCTACTTACTAAATTTATTTAATTTATTATAACACTGTGGTCTGGTGCCATAAATGCAAGGTGGCCAATTGCAGTGGCCCAGGAGCCAACTTTCTGATCATAGAACTCTCCAGGGGACTACAGAGACTACCAAAAAATCCTGAAAACAAAATTCAAAGTGGGTAGAATCTTATTTCTGATTATTAAAAGCAAGTGTTTTTACATTAAAGACTTAGGGGACAACCTATTAAAACAATGACTTGTTGCTCTTGCAGGTTTCCAAGAAAGGCAATTCAAGTATTTTATGAACAATAAAACCAGTAGCAGGGATGGGGGGATGGGAATGAGGGCTGCACAAATAATCTAGGTTGGTTGCATACAGCCCCAGTCACATATTTGCCCAATCCTAAAGAAATCTGATGAAAAGCATGTTGGTGTAGAGGTACGGCTGTGGCATCGCATTATTCATGCCTTCCATAGATTATAAAACAGGGGTACAAGTCATGATGGTATTCCACACAGCAGTTGTGCAGTATAGCTGTGTTTATCACTGGGCAGCATTTGGAAGTCATTAGGGGAAGTGTAGCCCAGGAATCACATAAGCCCCTCAACGTGCTCTCTGTCTCTTCATAAGATTCCCAACTCCCATCCCAAACATGCGCCCCCATGCTAATTGTTTCTCGGACACTTAAAGGAACAGTTTGTGATCATAACCACCAGAGAGTTTTTGGGTCATGCGATAACATTTCAGTTAGCTCAGGTGTTTTATTTATATTTTTAGAGTTTTCTTTCTACAGTCAGCCTTACATATCAACCGACTTTGGATCAGTGGATTCTGCCACCAGCACATTCAAAATAAACAAGACAATACACAACATAAGTAGCCAATTAACAAGAAGCAGGGCTGGAAAGAGGCACCAAGCTGGAGATTGTCAGAAGATTTGTGAATTGGCAGGAGTCCAAGAATAGTAGTTAGCACAAATCTATGGCTCCCACTATTTCACAGACCTTCACTCTCTCTACTTGATCATCTGTAGATTTTGCTGTCTGTAGAGTCATGTAGTCTATCTCCAGAAGACATGTTGAGTCTCTTGCATTTTTTAATCCAGTGAACAAATCTCTCTTCATTTTTAAAGACAAAGTTTTGAAGTTAGTTTCTAAAATGTTAGGTCATTTAAAAGTATGCATAGTTTATTGATTTCATTTCTTTGGGAAAGCCATACATTTATGTTTAATGTATTTGTTTTTTTATATATTATATATATTATATGTGTGTGTATATACACACACACACATACACATTGTAACCAATTCTTGTAGATCTTATTTGAACTTGATCCTTCCTGAAAGAGCCTGTTTGCTTGGAATGTAACAATTTTTGTGGCTTCGCTATTATAGAAAAGTATTTGAATGAAGTATCCAGAGTTTTGTTGTTTGAGGAAGCTTCTCATCTTCTGAAAGGAGAGTTCCCTTTTGTCACACTGCCAGCAGTGTTTTCTACGCCCATCAGCATTCAATATAATCTTGGCTAGTAATATGGGAATGTGCATTCTTTGGATATTTTAGCAGTAATTTTTCATTTGATTTTACTAGATCTTCCTCCACTTGAAAAATGTTTTTATAAAGAATCACCAAAAATTGCATCTATGTCACAAGAAGAAGCCGATAGTTGGAGGTAAAAAAATAAGGATTTGGAAACTTGTGTAGTGTATTGGATATTACAGTGGTTTGAGGGTGGGTAGGTATACCTAGCATATGGAATTGTGAGAGACATATGTACAACTTCTTTAGTTATTTTTGAACAGTGTATATCTGATCTCACTTATTCACTGGAAGTAATAAACTCCCTTTCATTGGTTTTGATTGTACCATGATTGTTTTACCGTGAGTTTTTTTTCTTTATTCTGTGATTAAATGGTCCTTAGAAATACTGATTTTTCTAATCCAGTTTGTGTGAAATTTTCCAGGAATTGATAAATAATTTTTCCCTATTGGTGGTATAATATCATTTCTTAATGTCTTTTGAAGAAAAGAAAACAATAATATAACTTGTGATGACCTGAAAGAGGGTGAAAAGCGTTGCATTCCCAATCCCATCTGTAAATTTGAAGATGCTTTTAAGCATTATTCTGATATCATGGCAAATATAAGGAAAAACGGGTTTCTGAAGCCTACTCCAATTCAGGTATCTGTTTAGTTTTATTTTTGTACTAATTCAAAAACTATTGTGTTTAATTTTTAGTGCCTCAGTACACATTTCATTTCTGTTTTAGGCACAAGCTTGGCCAATCATACTTCAAGGATATGATTTAATTGGAATAGCACAGACGGGGACTGGAAAGACATTGGCTTATCTCATGCCTGGATTCATACATTTGGATTTACAACCAATGTAACAACTAGAAGAATATGTTTTTTTGTTAGGGGAAGGGAGTTTTATATTAGCTCTCTAAGAGATCTAGAATATTATTGTTGAGTGTTTCTTATAAAAAAAAAAGACATTGCAAAAGTACAAAACAATGACCAATGCTGCTATTGATTTCCATATTTCACATCTGAATCTATTTACTGCATTTTATTCTGCTGTTCCTCTACAAATTGATGGTGGGAAAGATTTTGATGATTTCCCACTGTCATGTCCAGTGGGTTTAAGCAAGGAACAACAAATAATAATAATAATAACTTTATTCTTTTACCCCGCCCCATCTCCCCAAAGAGACTCGAGGCGGCTTACATGGATAATACATAACATCATTCAAAAGTGCACATGAAACCATTGAAACCTTCCTCTCTAATGATACATCATAATACATCATTGTATCTTCCTTTGCCTTGTACAATTGCCGTCTCATTTTCTGTACACATTAGGCTTATATAAACAATAACCAAATAACAATAAGTACAAATTAAACACTTAACACATTAACAGTACTCTAAACAAATCACTAGAAAATGATTCTCAATTTGTACATACGTGGTTTGTAAAACTAAAAAGCTAGTCCAGCATAACCTACTTACAGTACGTTGAAGTTTTAAAGGGTGCCTAGTTGTTCTCCCATCCGGTCTTACAACTGCCACACTTCTAGTTGATTTATAAGTATTATAGGAAATAATATTTTTTCTTCGTGTACTCTGTGAATGCACACTAATGGAGAAGCTGCGCCTGCGCAGGTTCCGACGGAAACTCTTCCAAGCTGAAGTTCAAATTTTGGCGGTAACCACGCCCCCCTTCCCAAGGGGCATATAAGGCAGCCCCAGGTGCCCGCTCTCCAGTTCCTTTTTTTCCGCCGCAAGGTTCACTTCGGACTCTTCGCATGTCTACTACTTGTTTCAAACGCTGCACGCAGTGCGCTGCTAAAATTCCTGATTCAGACGGCCACGCCAAGTGCCTCTTCTGTCTTGGCGAGGCTCATGTGGTCGGTACCTGCCGCTTCTGCCTAGCTCTCACGGCTCAGGCCAGAAAGAACAGAGCCGCTAGGCTCAGAGTGGCGCTCTACGAAAGATCTCTCGCGCCAGAACCGACTCCGTCGATGTCGGGTACGTCGTCATCTTCAGCTCTGAGAGCGATGTCGGCGCCACCAGCTAAGCCTCCGACAGCTAAAGCCTCCTCGGTCTCGTCCAGGACCTCCAGAGCTGCTAAACCGGTCAAGCCACCGTGTACTGTGATGACGGCTACCGTGTCGACCCGCTCCGGAAAGGTGGGGCCTTCCTCGACGTCGAGCTCTCTGGCTTCGGTGACCTCGATCCGCTCTCGTATCGGCTCCCCTCCGTCCTCCTCTGCTATCAAAATAGCCTTTAAGAGGGCTCACAAGGAGTCTCGTCGAGCGCAATCTGACTCAGCTGTGGTTCCTCCAACACCAGGCAAATCCTTGAGGGTTGCGTCCAAGCAACCGCCGACAAACGGCTGACTCAGCGCTCCTCTTCCTCGGCTTCCTCAAGGAGGGACCCGCCGTCCTCCTCGGCAACCTCCTCGAGAAGGTCTTCTCCAATTGTGCCAGCCCAGAGGCCTAGAGATGTTTCTCAATCTCCGTTGCACCCCCTGTCTGACGGGGAGCTGCAGGACTCACCCCACCACTCTACCCAAACGGTGGTCAGGGTGCCAGTGCCGGAGCCTCTTGCGCCGCCTCACTCTTTGCACCAACAGCTCTTCCCTCCCACCTCGACACCGGAGCGTGGCAGACAAACGGCTCGCCTGGCTCGAGCAGCCCAGGCCTCAGCCTCTAAAGATCCTCGGCTCCCGGCCCTCTCTTCCCGTGAGGCCATGCCTCCCCCCGAGACTGTGCTTTCTTCTCCCCCTCAGTCCCCCCCAAGGGGCTGAGGAGGAAGATGTTGACATTGACCGCCCAGACTCTGTCCTCTTGGCTTCGGTAGTCTCTCTCGGACTCGACCTCTCTCCTCCTCACGATGCGTATGAGGCGGACCCGCCTTCTCCTACTGACAATATTCGTGCTTTCTCTGATCAAATGGTCAGAATGGCCGACGCCCTGGGTTTGGAGATCAAGCAGACTTCCAAAGCAGTGTCTGATCCAGTTTTCAAAAGGGTGCAGGCCCAAGCTCCGCCGGCCACGCTACTCCCTTTCCTGCCTTATCTCTTGGACGTTATCCAGGCCTCCTGGAAAACCCCTTCCTCCATACCCCCGACCTCGAAGAGGATCGAGACTTGGTACCGTACCGACGACGATACCTTGGAGTGGCTGAAGCACCACCCCGACCCCAACTCCCTGGTCGTCAAGGCCTCCCAATCCTCAGGTCGTCAGTCGAACACTCCGGCCGACAGAGAAGGGAAGCGCTTCGACGCTGTGGGTCGAAAGCTTTACTCCGGAGCCCTTTTACTTTGCCGGATGGCAAACTATGGAGCCTGCATGGGTGCCTACCAGCAGATTATCTGGGAGAAGGCACAACCCTTCTTCGCTAAACTGTCAGACGAAGATCGCTCCGTCCTTACCACCCTCCAACAGGAGGCTGACTCGCTTGCCCACCATCAAATCCAGATGGCGAAACATACCGGGGACACGGCGGGCAAGATGATTGCTCACGCGATCGCCATCCGTCGCCACGCCTGGCTGAGGTCGTCAGGTCTCTCCTCATCTTCCAGACAGGTCATTGAGGACCTCCCCTTTGATGCACTCGGACTATTTAACTCCGGTACCGATGACAAACTCAAGTCTAATCATGACTTTAAAATTCTTGCGTCTAAATGTGGCGACCAACCGCAGCCACAGCGCACCCGCTGGTTCCCTCACCGCTTCCGTCGCTTCCCGCCGCAATCCTTCCGGCACCAATCTTTCAAGCGCCCCTCGGTCTCGAGCAATCAAAGCCATCACCAACCCCGTCGGGGACCTCATCCGCAAAAGCAACGGGGTCGAACCACCCCCGCTCCTCCGCAGGCTAACCGGCGTACCTGACGCCATCCCCTTTTGCCAAAGCTCCTCGTCCGCTACCGATGTAGAGCCCACGCTGCCTCGACCCTCCTGTGCCTTCGCCGACCGCCTGGCCCCCTTTTACAATCAATGGGAGTCCATCACTTCAGATGCTTGGGTTCTTTGCATTGTCCAAGAGGGCTACGCCTTAGAGTTCACAGAGCTCCCACCTACAGGTCACATTCTCTCCTCAACTCCTTCTCCAGAGATACTGGCCGAAATCGATGCCCTCCTGGCCAAAGGGGCCATCCGTCCCTCTCCTCCCGAGCTGGATCCTCAAAGTTTCTTCTCCACATACTTTACAGTCCCGAAGAGTGGGGGCGGGCTACGCCCCATTCTGGACCTAAGGGCCCTCAATGTCTTCATTCGCCCTTCCAAATTCAGAATGGTCTCTATTGCCTCTATTCTCCCGATGCTGCAGCTGGGAGACTACTTTGCCTCCATAGACTTACGAGACGCCTACTTCCACGTGGCGATACGGGAGGCTCACAGACGTTTCCTCTGTTTCAAAGTCCTCGACCAAACCTACCAATTTACCGTTTTACCCTTCGGTCTTGTCACGGCTCCAAAGGTCTTTACCAAAGTCGTCGCCGCCGTAGCGGCCCACCTCAGGCTGCATGGCATCACGGTCTTTCCTTATCTGGACGACTGGCTTCTGGTCGGGCCCGACCCTGTACTTCTCGAAAGCCACGTCTCCTTCACGCTGCGTCTCCTAAACTCTCTCGGCCTTCAACTCAATGCCGAGAAGTCAAATCTCTTCCCGTCGACCAAAATCTGATTCATCGGAGCTCTCTTCGACTCCGTCACAGAGACTGTCTCGCTACCGCTCGACAGATTCCTAGCTCTCCGCCACCAGATCGCCCTATGTTGATCCGCCCGGAGGGTCCGAGCCCGTGCCATTCAAGTCCTTCTAGACCATATGGCCTCCACGGTTCTCACGACCCCCTTCGCCAGGCTGCGTCTTCGGGTTCTACAAAGGTGGTTTATAGACACTTTCAAGCCGCTCTACCACCACAACTCCAAGTACTTGTCGATACCGTCAAACGTTCGCCAATCCCTCTCATGGTGGACTTCTCACCGGAACGTGTGCAGGGGTCTTCCATTTCATCCAACCCTACCTTCAATAACCATAACCACGGACTCCTCCACCTACGCTTGGGGAGCCCACATGAGCGGCCTGACGGTCCAAGATCTTTGGTCCCCATCCGAGAGGACCAACCACATAAACTTTCTCGAGCTTCTCGCCATCCTCAAAGCCCTGAAAGCTTTCTCCCGCCTCATCTGCCACAAATCCATCCTCATTCAATCGGACAATCTGGTAGCAGTGTTCTACATCAACAAACAGGGCGGTACGGGTTCGAGAAAGTTGATGCACCTCTCCTCCCGCCTCTGGCTTTGGTGCATAGCCCACGACATCCAGGTTTCCGCGATTCACCTTCCGGGTGCCCAAAACGACTTGGCAGATGCCCTCAGCAGGATGACATCCTCCTCTCACGAGTGGAAGCTCGATCCCGAGATCCTCCACAATCTGTTCCTCGACTGGGGGCGACCTACTCTGGACCTTTTTGCCTCCCCCCAGAACGCTCAGCTACCCCGCTACGGAGCGAGGCTTCCCCCGAACTCCTTCCCCGGCTGCCTAGGGGACGCCTTTCTGCTAGACTGGTCAGCGGAGATGCTTTATCTTTTTCCCCCTATTCCCCTCATACCGAAAGTCCTCGAAAGACTCCTCTCGATCTCGGTCACAGCGATTCTCATAGCTCCGGCCTGGCCCCGCCAACCGTGGTACCCAGCCCTTCTTCGTCTCTCCAGAGGAACGTTTCGCCCTCTGCCTCCCTCGCCGCACCTTCTCTCGAGAGAAGACGGTCAAATTCTTCACCCGGACCTTCCTTCTCTTCATCTCACTGCGTGGAGGATTCTTACCTAACCTCCCTTCCGCAAAACCTCCAAGATGTTCTTCGGGCAGCCCATAAGCCGTCTACAACCAAGGCTTATACCTACAAACTTTCTCGCTTTCACGCCTTCCTTCGATCCCGTAATATCGACTCCTGTCCAACCTCGGTATCGGTCGTCCTCGACTTCCTTATGTCTCTCGTCGAGAGGAAACTCTCTCTCGCTTCTATTAAGACTTACCTCGCAGCTCTCTCCTGGTCTTTTCAACGCCATGGCCAGCCGTCTCTCTTCTCTCACCACCTGATCAAAACATTTCTCCGAGGCTACAACAACATCTGCCCACCGTCGCTACCACCTACGCCGGGCTGGAACCTCGAACTTGTACTCTCTCAACTCACTTCTGCTCCCTTCGAACCACTAGCCTCAACTGATCTCCGCTTGCTTTCGTGGAAACTGGCCTTTCTAGTGGCAATCACTTCGGCACGACGGCCATCCGAGCTTGCTGCTCTCAGGGTCGATAAGCCTTACCTACGTTTCCACCACGACCGTGCTGTCCTTCGCCCGGACATTACCTTTCTCCCTAAGGTAGTGTCAGCTTTCCACCTCAATCAAGACATTGTTCTACCAGCTTTCTTCTCTAACCCCTCCTCTCCTCTCGAGCGAAAACTGCACCTTCTCGACGTTCGCAGGGCGCTCCTCTTCTACAAGGACCGTACCAAGGGCATCCGTAAGACTCAGAGACTCTTTGTCGCCTATGCCCCGGACAAGTTGGGTAATCCCATCTCCTCCCAAAGGTTGTCCCATTGGATTGCTCAGGCCATTGAGTTGGCTTACAAGCTGGCCAAACGCCCTCCCCCTCCATCCATCCGTCCGAGATCAACGAGGGGCCTTTCGGCTTCGACCGCCTTCCTCAGAGGTATCCCGCTTGACTCCATCTGTAAAGCGGCAATCTGGTCGAACCCACTTACGTTTGTCTCTCACTACAGGCTAGACAATAAAGCTCTAAAAGACTCGGCCTTCGCAAGATCAGTACTCTCATCTTGCCTATCCTGACTCTCAAACGTCCTTCTTCTCCCTATACTCACCCGCAGGTGACTCTCTATACCTCTCCTTCAAGTTATGGGCCAGTTTTTCTCCCCATACCTACCTCTGGGGATATGTTTTTTCCCTGATTGTGTTGGGCAGTTGCTCTGTAACACTTTATTGACCCTGATGGGTGTGTCAAGTTGTGTGATGTTTTTCCCCTCTTCCCTTGGGAGAGCGTTTATATGCACTGTACTCAATTTATGTGTTTCTATTACGTTTATTCAGTATTTCCTAATATGTTCTGTTTTCTTGTACTATGCTTATGCTGGCATTGCACTGGTCCTTTCGGACAACTTATTGCACTGGTCTCTTGGGACTGTTATCTCAATGTGTCCTAATAAACTTATGTTTGGACATTCACTGGTTGTCGAGTTTGCCTTGTCCCACCATCCGGGACCTTAGCGTGTCAGTCTCCATTAGTGTGCATTCACAGAGTACACGAAGAAAAAGGACAGGTTGCTTACCTGTAACCATGTTTCTTCGAGTGTACTCTGTGAATTCACACAAACCCGCCCTTGCTTCCCCTCTGGCAAACCTCTCCCTTTCTCATTGCCTTGGCGGCGTAGGAACTGGAGAGCGGGCGCCTGGGGCTGCCTTATATGCCCCTTGGGAAGGGGGGCGTGGTTACTGCCAAAATTTGAACTTCAGCTTGGAAGAGTTTCCGTCGGAACCTGCGCAGGCGCAGCTTCTCCATTAGTGTGAATTCACAGAGTACACTCGAAGAAACATGGTTACAGGTAAGCAACCTGTCCATATCTACATACTGTATATATATACTCAGTCATGTTAAATTCTCTTTTGAATTATTGCTGGGATTCCAATATAACAGTGCAACACATCACAAAACACCATTAAAAGTCTTATCTGACTTTAATTCAACCACTTCTGTTCCTTAGACTTCTGATTGTGATCTCATTTGCTCAGGCCTATGAAGAATTGCAAATATAGAGTTTGTGGATTTGCTTACAAAACTTCCAATCTTCTAGTCCAGCAAGAGCAGCTAATGTAGGCAAGGGGGCACCAACCCAACACCCCCAACTGTTTTCTCCAAAATGCCCCCTCCCCCCCCCCCCAGTACACTCTATGGTTATGAGAGGATCTTAGGCTCAAGAGAGACTTTTTCAATATAGAAAATGATTGAAACCCACTTCTGGCTTGCTTCCAGCTTTAAAAGAAGACCTTTCTTTGCCATAAAATAGCTTAGGGGCCAAATCAGCTAAAATGTGGAAGCAACATGACAAAAAATGGGGCCCAGAGGATTCCATTCTGTTTGTTCCTGCTCTTGCCTAACTTTGAGTTTCTATTTGTATGACTGCCACCATCTTGCTTAGACATGAAATCCATTTTCATGGGACTTGCGTATTTTTCTAAGCGTACCCATTTAACGATCTACAGGTAGTATTCAGCCCACAAGATTATTTTCTGCTGCCATTTCCCTCTTGACATGAAAGCCCATCCCAGCCTATTTTTTCTCTCGTATTGGTTCCAAAATGATAGACATTGTAATAATACTCAATCAATTTTTCATACCCATCCTGAATCATCATTAATCTAAGTTACTTGGTTTGCGCTGCTATCTAATTTTGTGATGATGGATGCTAGAAGAACATCTTTAATATAATTGTAGCCAAATCCAAAGCCTCTTCTACACTTCCATATACTGTAAAATCTAGATTATCTGCTTCGAACTGGATTATATGGCAGTGTAGAGGCATAATCCGGTTCAAATAAAATATTGTGGATTATTTCCTTTGATAATCAATTATATGGCAGTGTAGAAGGGGCCTGAATGATCCCAGCTTGCAGATCAAGTATCCTTTAGAATTTTCAACTTTTTCTTTAGAGTTCTCTTGATGGTAGATTTTTAATAACTACAAATGCCCTCGAGATTCTTTCCTTGGTCAACGGTTGCACTTTACTTTCCTATAAATATGATTTCTGAAGGACTCTGAACTTTTTGCAGACCTAGAGAAAAACGTGGCGGACCTGGTATGTTGGTTCTTATTCCCACTCGAGAATTGGCTCTTCAGGTTGAAGCAGAGTGCTCAAAATATTCTTATAAAGGAATTAAAAGGTAATATTTGCCGTATCCTTTATTTCTATTACAATGTAGGGATTGTATCTTTCTGTTTCAAATGCACAGTCATTTACTGGTAGACAAAAATTTAGTATCCAGAAATATGATACAATGGTTGTAACTATATGGATTACAGAAAACACAGTCGAAACTACTGCATTTAAAGAGTTTAGAGTTCTTCACTGCATTCTGGTTTTCAGTGTTAAAATTATTTCTGTTTTAAATTACAGGCATATCTCAGCTAATAAAATCTTTGCCAAAGCAGCTCCTTTTTACAGTCTTTTAAATTCTTGGACAGGGTTTCCCCCCTCCCCTTCTCTTCCTGTTGTCTAGCTGGAGCTGTTTTAGCATCATCAGCCTTGGGAGTATGGTGAAGGAGGGCTGAAAAATGATCTTTAAGCATCTTGTTGCAGCAGTATATTTGTAGTAAAAGATGAAATAATGTGTGCCTGTCTAAGGTAAAGGGCAGCTGACTACAGAATTCCATACTGAGCATAGATGAACAGCAGTAGAGAAAAGGGAGAAAGCCAATAGGCTTGCCTAAATAGTTGCCCCAATATGATTTCTTTAACCTCCACTTTTGTTTTTAAAGTGGAAATCAGAAAAAGTGGAGGCTAGTAAAAGAAAAATCATAATTGGATGCACTTTGGGAAAAGCTTTCAAGTAATCTCTACAAAGTTCAAAATGTTTTTGTTTACCTATGCAAAGTTTACATGATCTAATTGTTTCATGTACAATAAATTTACATTTTGGGTAAAATGTTTGCTGAAATACCTTGAATTTCTCTTAGCTTTTGCAGTGGAGGAAGCTATCCTTATTCTTACCATGTTAATTCTGGTCCTGTATTACATTTTCTATTAAAGAAGTACTTCCTAGGAGTCATAGAGTTATAATGGTATTCATTTCTCAAGCCAGTTAAATGTTTAATAACCGTTTTAGCATTAATTATTAACAACTTAGAAATACTTAAAACATTTTTTTCAGCAAGATGTTTTTATGGTTGTTCAAATTCTGGTCCCTTTACTCTTATTTAGGGAAAATAGTCTTACGTTTCTGACCTCTATGACTCACAAATATAGGTCATTTTTCTCTATATAGTGCATGTATGACAGATACAGCATTGAAGAGAGAAATGTGAGCTGCACTATGTACCCTTCATACCCATGTATATGTCTAGAAATTTTAATTTATAATCAACCCCAAAAAACCTGGTCATTGTGTGTACTGTACCTTAAGTCTTAAAAGGACACATTCCCTTCTCTGAGTAAAGTGGAGGAAATTTGTTCTGGGAGAAACTAAAAGAAGCACCAATCCCTTCTACTCCCTTTGCCATGACACTGGTTTTGACCTTTTTGAATGCCCGAGAGAGGAAATGCAGCCAGGGGCAATTTGTCTCCTGAGGTGGCATTGGTGCTTTCCTCTCTCCAGGGATAACTTATGGATCTGTCAAGAAATGACGTTCAACTTTTCCATGAGTCGTGTCAAAATCCATAATTTTGGCCCCCAAACCTGCTCTTGACTTACATATGTGGTTGACTTAATACATTAGTTCATACAGTATGTGCGTGGAGATCTACAGTTACAGGCATACAACTTTTTAATGAAGCTATGTTTATTGCAAAATATTAAAATACTGTGCAGCATACTGGCTAAAATATTTACTAAGGCTAAATATTTTACTTTCGTTCTAGTATTTGCATATATGGTGGAGGAGATCGGAGAGGGCAGATCAACGTTGTATCCAAAGGTGTGGATATTGTTATTGCTACTCCTGGTAGATTGAATGACCTTCAAATGAACAACTTCATAAATCTGAGAAGCATTACATACTTGGCAAGTAGTCAACATCAATACATTATGGGAGTTAGTAATATGCAGATAGGACTAACGGCAAAAAGTCACATTGTAGGAAGTTCATGTTTGTGGTAAGTTAGCTGAAACCTTGGCTTTTTCTAGGCTTTGTCGTTCTGTTTCTCCACTTTTGGTTTTCCATTCAACTCCCCTAATTGTTGGTCAGCATCCTGTCAATTGAGCATGTGTCTTGGACCTCTTTTGCGAATAATGTTGTGAAAGGGGATTTTGTACTTTCTCAAGCATATTGATTCCTTGAGTGAAGATGGTCCTGGTTAGGATGCATAAGGATCAACGTTCGGAGAACTGAGATCTCTATTGATATAACTGAAGCCTGCAAAAAAAATTAAACAGTTTATAGAATCTTGGCGTTCCAGCTATAACCAATCATGCTTTCTTCCAGCAAGTTCCGTGCTTTCCCCTCCTTGCCATTATCTTGCCAAACTGTTCCCCTGCCACAGGACATTATTATTTTCCTACAGACTATTCAGTCCTCAAATTAGATTTGGGGGGATGGAGGTCTGTCTCTATGTCTGTTTTGTTTCCTCAAAATAATGAATGGTGCCTGCAAACTCCAAACGCACTGCTATCTCCCACATGTTAGTGAGTAGTGAAGTCTACCGGATAGGGCTGTTTATGGGCGCATTTTTTGTATAACACACTGGTACACAATAAGTATGTATTTAACTATACCTATCTACATTGAGTGCCATGGTACAACACAGAAATAACGTGATTTAGCCAACAACTCTGGAAACAAATTGTCTTATCTTTGTCAACTGTTTGGTCAAGGAAAAAGCTAACACTTATAGATGGCTCTTGCAACTCTAGTATGTAAGTAATGCATAACTGGTCCAGTGAGATATTAGCATAGGAAAGAGTGGTTGTTAAGAGATGTACTTCATGGCACTACCAGTATAATAGAAGATGTTGGTAGCTTTTTAAAAAAGATTCTTATTGGTTTAAATATTCCTTTGTCACTTGGTATGAACAGATGATGCAATCTGTTTCACTTCAACTGACTGTTGTTTGGAAATATGTTTGAACATAAGTTTCAAGATAAGTTCATTAAACTTCATGTGCCTGATTTCACAGTATTTACAGTGCATCTCAAAACTTCTTGAGGAAGTGAATAGGTAATATGGAGACTGTTGAAAATGACCTAAGGAGAGTATTCACATAAAATAAAAGTATACATACTTTTTAAGCAACACTTTTGGCATTTAATATTTTGATTCTGAATTTCAGAAACTCAGTCATTTATAGCCCTAGAATTATAAGTGCTTAACTGTTCTTTATCACAGGTGTTAGATGAAGCTGACAGAATGCTAGATATGGGATTTGAACCTCAAATAATGAAGATTTTATTAGACATACGTCCTGACAGGCAAACAGTTATGACCAGGTATGCATCCTTTTCATAACAATGCATATAGTACACATTACTTTGGTTAGAAGGGCAACTAACAAATATTAAATAAATAATCATCAAAAATTGGACTAGATGGCCCATGTGGTCTCTTCCAACTCTGTGATTCTATGAACATTCTGGAATAAGTAAAGTAAGTAAGTCAAACATTATGAGCATACTCTAAGAAGATAATTGACTATTTCCCATGTAATTACAGAAATAATCTAATATTTATTTCTCTGATCAGAATTGGGTTGTTTTTTTAAATCCAAAAGAGTTAGTCATTATCTATGTATTTTATTTTTTGAGATAAGTTGTTTCTTTTTGTAGCCAAAAGCACTCTTGTCAGATTAGAACGGCAGAATAGTAGATTTAAACCTCAATATTGTGAGTAATTATAAGTTAGTCTGGGGTTGGCAACCTAGTTAATATTTGTTGGACAGTGTTCACTCTATTATTCATTATCAAGATCTGTGCTTGTATTGTGAATGACAGGTTTCCAGCAACACAGATGAATATTAGTCCTGATAATGCAAACACCAAAATGTTTAAAATCCTGTTACTTTAATTGTGAAATTTGCTTTAAGTGTCTCATTGCTGCCCCTTAACTCGTAATGTGAGCTTATGATTGTGAAATTACAATGACAGTTTTTAAAATGAAAATGAGAATCCTTGGGATTCCAGTGGTCCTAGACTATGGAGAAGCTGGGAAAGATGCTACTTCTCTCACTGAAAGATTTGGGGGTGAGGTTTGCATCACGCTGATAAAATACAATTTCTCTTTCTTCCATGAGGGAAAGACATAGAAGACGGGATCAACTTTCTAATTCCCAGGAAGATACATTTTCACTCTTCCAAACTGTCCCTTATCTTACAGCTAGGATTGTTTCAGAGCACCTTCAGATTCTATGTTCCATTTCTTAATTTTTATTGCTTATATTTGATTTCCCCTATGTCCAGTCCTCTACTACCTTTCCTAGTATCCCAAGCAAGGCTTAAATTATAAAATGTCAAATGAGAGATGTCATTTTTTAAATAGGTGCTGTTTTCAGTCTTGTTTTCATTAACTCTTACTCAGCTGAATCCTTGGGGTTTGGTGATTATCACTCAAACATCTGCCTAAAAGCAAACTCTAAATACAACAATGTGAATTCTGTAAAAGCTGTGGGAAGTAATAGAAACATAAAAAAACTTGTGATAGAATAAAAAATAACAACAATTACAAAACCAGAAATGCTTTAAATGACATTACACCAGTGCAGAGTTTGGGAAGCAAATAAGACTAACTTGAAGTCTTTGTGCAAGAAGGAACATATAACTATAGGTATAACACAGACTTAGTGGAATAACTCCCATTATTGGAATATAACAATTGAAGGATATTATCCATTCAAAAAGAATAGATAGGGATGTGAGGAAGAGTAGTAGCGCTATATGTCAGAAAGTGGAAATAACTTTGGGAAAAGTCTGACAGCCAGTTATGTGACTGCTTCTTTCTGGGCTGTGCTCTAACCATGAGGGGATCTCTCTTCTATGGCAACCTAGAGAGGCCCTTCATGGTAAGTATCTAATGCTTCATTTTAAATCTTTCCTTAAACTTTTGATAAAGCATATAATTGTGTATGTTTGTGTGTGTGTATGTATGAGAGAGAGATACTAGATAACAGAATGTTCAGTAACTGCCAGTTTGAGATCATACTTTGTTTCATATCAGCAAAAGAAGGTAGAAGCCAAAAGTTGCTATAAAATTTTCTATATCCTCTTTCTTAGTTACTCTTCATAGTACTTTATGTTGTCAACAATATTTAAAAATCAAGCACAATCTGATTTGTGAGATAAAATGCATGCATAGATAATCAGCAGAATAAGGTTTTAACACTTTGGTATTTGAACAGCTTGCACACTGTTGAACCCTATTTAGCAAATCTGATTTGTAATTGGCTTTTGAACTATTTTTTGTTCATTTCTACCAGTGCTACATGGCCAGATGGTGTCCGACGTCTTGCAAAATCATATTTAAAAGATCCTATGATTGTATATGTTGGTACTCTTGATTTAGCGGTGAGTTGCTTTTTGCTGATTTGGAGTACATTAATCCTGTTTTGTTTTGTTATGTGGGGGAGCAGTTGGTAAGGAGAAACAGGAGGAAAAGTATGCAGGTCTCTGGGACAGATAGAGATAGAGGAAGTAAAATGGAAAGGGAAGAAGTAGAGGGTCACGACAGACAGGATCCATAAGGGGAAGAAGTCAAGGACAGCGGGAGCAGGTGGTGGCAGCTGTTCTTACAAAGAATGTATCAGTGAGCCTGACTATGAGGTATTATAAACCTCACCTCACATTTACCTGCCCTAGCTCCCTTCCCCTCCCCTCTCCCCATCCTGATCTCGCATACCACCTACCCAATTCTACTTTACAGGCAAGATAACCTTCACTCACTCAATCACTCTTTCAGTGAAACCCAGACCTACTGAAGTTGTCACTGTAAGATCCCACTTCGCTTGCCCTCCTGCCACTGTCATGCTATTTGCCCCCTTCCGCCCTGGTTCTCTACTTCTCCCCTCTCTCCATCTTGCTCCCACTTCCCATCCTAGAGACCCTATGCACTACCTGCTCTCTTTTCTCCTGGTCCTCCATCCCATTCCCTTCCCTCCTGCCTGCATGAATGAGTGAGGGAACTCATGTGTGACCACATCCAACCACCCCACCAGTTTGATTTTTTCTCAGTGACCAAATTACAGAATGAAAATTATGGAACAAAGTTGAAAAGCACAGTTACAACTGAACAGTAAGTAAACAAAAATAATGACAACAGAAGTTTAACATAATATTAAAGCAGACACTGCATTTGTTAAAGATGTTTTGTACCTAGTCAGTTGTTATTCAGATGGAGAAAGCAGAGAAGAACTTGCAAGTACAGCTAAGAAGGAACTGGACAAGATCCTCAAATGTAAACTATATTATTGAATCTCAAAATGGGGGTCATCTGTGCCATAGTATTTCTGATTTCTCCATATGGTTGTAAAAGCAGCACCGTGAAGAAAGCCAAAAAGAACAGCAATGTGATACTGGAGGAAAATTCTACATATACCATGGACTGCCAAAAAGACAAATAAATGTGTCTAAGAGAAATCAAGTGTAAATTCTCACTAAATTCCAAAAATAATTATACTAAAACTATCATATTTGGACATATCATAAGATAATGTGATCCATTGGAAAAGATAATGGTGCATGGCACATTGGAAAGCAATAAGGAAAAAAAGAAGACTCCATTCCAGTGAGTTGATTCAATTAAAAAAAACTATGACCCTGAATAAATGAGATCCATACAAAGCTTGAGCCTTTGGAGGCCTTTGAGGCATAGGCTTGTCATAAGTCAAAGCTAACGTAATGGCACATACCAAGAGTCCCAGGTTGGAAAGACTGCTAAAATGGACACCTTGAAATAAATAATACTTACCAAGGTACTCCAGCTAGGATTTAAAAAAATCACCCATTTTACTTCCGATACATTACAGCTGTAAACTACCTTATGTTCACTAGAAGAGCCTGTATTATCCCTGAAACGTCTTGGCTCCTATGTAAGGCCATAGCATTAACACAAAGGCATGCATACTTAAAATTGTGTGTCAACCCCAACTGAAAGATAGGTTCTTAGAGTTGAGGGAGCATATTTGGTATTGTGCACAATTGATTTTAGATACATATGGTTGATTTTGCACTATGCCCTCACAGTCCTGGAGCATCAAAGGAGCTCTTACCTGTGTTTCGCACATCCCATACTTCTTGGCACAATACATGCATATCACTTATTACTCTGTTTTGATCAACTTATTTTAGGTCCAAGTGTACAACAAGATAATATTTTCACAGTTGAAAATAAAAATAAAGTATGTTAACTTTCATTCACATCTGTTTGTTAAATTTTGTTTCAGGCTGTAAATACAGTTGAGCAGAGGGTGGTTGTTATTCCAGAAGAAGAAAAAAGAGCTTTCACACGTTTCTTCATTGACAGTATGAAGTCTGAAGACAAAGTCATCATTTTTGTGGGCAAGAAACTTACGTATGTAGAAGATCTGTAACACAAATATTTAACTATGTTTATGCCTCATTGGTAACAAACCAGATTTGAACCTGTGAATCCTGACATAATGAGTAAGCCATTGGCCATTCCATCCCCACATTGCTTATTCTAGCACCAGTAGAGGACTTTTTTCCTGTTGAAGCTGTGGATCAACCTTGGGTTTTTCTATATGCAAAGCATATAGCTTTTTAATATTTTTATATATTGTTTTTTACTTTTCCAATTAGTGCTGATGACCTATCAAGTGATTTCAGTCTTCAGGGAATACCTGTTCAGTCATTACATAGCAATAGAGAACAATGTGATCGTGAACAGGCCTTAGAGGACTTCAGGCAAGGTAAATTTGAAATAGATCAAAATCAGTTGTAACTTATTAACAATTAATCACAACATCTTTCAACTATGATTAAAGATATTATGTATCAGATTGTATGAAGTCTTGACAAGTATGACAAGAAAATCATTGATATTGAGGTGCTTTTGTTACAGTTTGTGTAATATGGTCTAGCACAGTGGTTCCGAAACTTATTTGGCCTACCACCCCCTTTCCATAAAAAATATTACTCAGTACCCCCTAGAAAGGGGTGTGTGGCTCCTGCTCAAGAGGGTGGGGCTGAGCCTCTCCCGTAGTCCAAGATGCAGGGCTGGGAGGGGCCACAAATGGGCGGCCAGGACTGGGATGGGTGGAGTTACGAGCTCTTAGGCAGGGCCAAGCTATCCCTGTCCTGCGGCGCCTGCCAGGACACAGGGGGCAGGGCTAGAGGAGGGGGCGGGGCCTCTTCCCAAGTGCCTGACCGCCCTCCTGGATCGCTGCAGCGCCCACCAGGGGACAGTAGCGCCCACTTTGGGAATCACTGGTCTAGCATCTGCTCTTTTTCTGTTGGTCTTGAATGTCTTGTAGAAAATACACCAGTCATGTTGATTAAGCTGTTGTTATTATAAGACTCTGATCACTACACTTAACTAACAAAACAAGGAATGTTTACTTATATTGTTTTAACAGCGAACAATATTTGTCTAGTCTTCCATGCATAAAGGTTTGTATTCCATATAAAAATTGTACATTTCCAAGTTCAACACTCTTGCTAAGTTTAGAGGTATGCAAGTTTATCAGTTTCCTTGTTCTTATTCTAGGTAGAGTTCGTATCCTAGTAGCAACTGATCTAGCTTCCCGTGGGCTTGATGTACAAGATATCACTCATGTTTTTAATTTTGATTTCCCTCGCAATATTGAAGAGTATGTTCACAGAGTTGGTCGTACTGGTCGAGCAGGGTAAGTTGAGTAGTGATACAGTGTACTAAAAGTTAGTTCAGCTTCTTGTTCATTAAGATACTTTTCCTTGCAGCAGTCAGCATGTCAGGTCACCAAACTGGCAGCCCTTTCAGCGAACCTTTTCAACTCTCGCTCTCTGGTTTAATCCAGGTTTCCCACTTAAAGTAAATTCTCCCTTTCACCACACACAACTCGGTTTTACCATCCTTTTATCCTCACCCAGTCCACTTCCTAGAAAAACAGTAGCATAAACTGGATGTTAATGGGGCTCTAATCCTGTCCATGGCACACTAGGTTATCAAGGAGAATAGAGTTTTGTCCACCTTTCTGGGCAAGAAGGTCTCCATATCTACACTTGTTGGGTTAAGATTTGTATCTTCTTAGTTTGAACCTCTGGGCCTACCTAAACCACAAAAATGTGACAGCTCATTCTATTTCTAGAAGAAATTTGTAGAGCTACAACTTGGTACAACTTCACCTTTTCAAAATATTACAAATTGGATAAATCTGCCTTCGCTAGTGCCTCCTTTGGCAGACAAGTGCTTCAGCAAGTTCTCTTAGATTGATTTACTCCCTCCCAGGAGTTACACCAATGGGATAATTTCTCTCTTGCATAGCTTTTTCTTTGTTGGCTGAGAATAGCACATTGAGAACTTACTGTGAACATCCATTCTAGCCAAGAAGGAGCCTTCCAATGCCATATGCTTAGCAAGGCTTCCTTTTAGGATATCCTGTTTTCTTGTTTCTTTTTTCTGGGTTCGGAAATTAATTGAGAAGGTGCTAGAGATCCAGTAAGAAATACGCTCCAAAACAATATGCGATCCCTTGTCTTTCCTGGGTGGTGACAGGGATAAACCCTTTCTTGGGTGGCTTCTTCTCCTTGGCTAAAATGGACATTCACAGTAAGTTTCCAACATACCAATTTTGTATGAAGACAAATGTAATGTAGTTCAGACAAAACCAAAATATTAGCAGTATTCTGAATATGAGTAAAAAGAACAAAAAAAATGCATCCCAGTGCCACCTGCACCATTCATGACCTCAATTGGCTGCAGCTGTAAAAAGCCCATGTGATCAGAAGTCTACTGTATCAAGGTTTTTAGTCACAGGAAATTTTGTAATTACAGTAGTCTCGCTTATCCGACTTCCGTTTAACCGACACTCCGTATTATCCGACGCCATCTTGTGGCGGATTGGAAATATTGCACCCTTTGCCTTCATTCAATGCATGGCGAGAGTCCCGTGCAAAAAAAAAAAACAAAAAAACGGAGGAGGAGGAGGAAAGCACATCTCCTGAGGGAAGGGAGGTGAATCGCCCCATTAGGGGCCATTTGTATGCAAGGGAGGGAGGAGGAAAAAAGGAAACGCAATGGCTCTCCTCTCTCTGCTCTTGGTGCATGCAGAGCCTCGGAGACGTCTCTCCAGCTCAGCCTAGTTCCCAAATTAGTGCAAGAAAAGAGCTCATGATTCGAAGGAAGGAATGGAGGGGAGAGAAGCCAAGGCAACTGGCTGGGCTTCCTGCACACACACACTTTGCTCCAGATCCTCTCTCCCTCTCCCTTCTCCCTTCCTTTTTCACCCCCACGCACTCCCTCTTCCTCCTCCTCCCGCTTTTACTTCTGACAGCCTTACAGCAACTTGCACTTCTGGCCTTTTTTCTTAAGAGGCTATCTAGTCCAGCTCCATTCTGCTAGGCTGGAAGACACAAGCCAAGCCTTCCCAACACAGACCACCAGCTCCAGGTAAGATTCTGGAGACAGTTGACCAATATCAGTGTTTAGCAAACTTTGGTTTTCCAATGTTGCCATTCCTCTATGCTCAATGTGGGATTCTACAGTATATCAGTGTGTTCCCAACTCTGATCTTCCAGGTATTTTCAATTTCAAAAATGATGTTTTGGTGCTTAATTTGTAAAACCATAATGTAATTTGATGTTCAATAGGTTTTTCCTTAATCCCTCATTATCCAACATTTTTGCTTATCCAACGTTCTGCCGGCCCGTTTATGTTGGATAAGGGAGACTCTACTGTATGTTCATCCAAATTTGTGGTCATTGCTCCTTTGAGGATCTCCAGTAAATTGAGGAACTTGAGAATGGAAGAGTTAGGCCTGGAAAATGCATCCCATGATTTCTTCATTGTGGTCTCTGTGGAATCGTGCATATGGTATTTTCTGCACCTGCGCAGTAAAGATGGAATCTCCTAGAAAGGTTTTAGATACATTTTGGCAGTAGCCCCCACTCTCCCCATAGAGTATATAGCCAGTGGAAGAGGCTACTGCCTCAGTTTCTTTAGTCCGCTGCTTTCGCAACAGCTAAGGAATCTTCGCTTGTTTGACTAGCTCTCTTTCGGATTGCCTTTTTGACTACGGACTGTATCTGACAAAGTGATCTCTCTATTCCTGACTCAAACTGTTTTTTGATTATTCTACTCTCTTGGCACCCTTGACTTGGACTGTGCTTAACCACTCTCTCCACTCGGTATGTCACCCACTGCATTTTTAAAAGGTGTACCTTTTGTGCCTTGGGGAGGGCCATGTGGTGCAATCTTGCTCCATCTGTCTGTCCTTCACCCATCCACCCCCAAGCGCGGAAGAACCATGAGTTACTGCTCAAAGCACTTCTCTATGACCAGGCCCTTTTCCCTCCCGCCGCCTCTGAGCCCCCTCACCATGTTTGCAGTAGCAGCCTCGGGGGGAGGGGCTCCTTACCTTCTACAGCAACCTCCTCTGCATAGCCAACCATTGACTGGCAAGTCTAAAATTAAGAACCCAAAGCCCCTCCACCGCTATCTTCAGGGCGGGAAAAAGGCCCTGAGTGGACCAAGCCAAAGAGAAATCAAGGGGAAAATAGTTGCGCCCCAAGCCACTCCAGCGAAGAGTGCCCAATTAACACATCTAGTGGTGGCTGCTATTACAGCGCAGGACAGCCTTCCCTCCCCAGCACATTTGCCACGTCTTAGAGAGGTGCATGTACAGATGCCTCCTGGGCGACCTTACCCAAACAGGAGTGCTCCGGTGCCAACTGAAGCAGTGGGTCTCGAGCCCCCCCCCCCCCCCCGCAGTTCACAGAGCACCTGCTGTGCATGCCTCCTGTGCCAACTCTGGAGTCGCCCAGGATTGGGCCATCAAGAATTGCTGCTGGCCCCGCAGCTACCACCAGGACCATACTTGATGGTTCCGATGAGAGGAGAGGGGGTGTTTTTAGTGGCGGCTTGGCTAACCAGGATGTCGCCCCCCGTCTTTTTTGTTGTTTCCCATCTAGGACTATAGTTTCTTCTCCTGTTGGTGCTCTAAGCATCCCTCCAGCTGCCTCCCTTATGGAGCACATTAGCCAGCATCCAATATTTGGTTCTCAGCTGTCAGCTTTTGCCTCAGCTTGGCATGAAATAACTTCAGATGTTTGTGTGCTGAGGCTTATTGAATTGGGTTATTCCATTGAGTTTTGTAGATGCCCTGTAGTGGGTTGTCTCCAAGTTACACCTGCATCTAATCTCCTTTGGGAAGAGGTTCAGGCCTTGTTACAGAAGGGCGCTAGTGGACACCTGCACCTCCCTCAATGTTTTCTACATGTTTTTTCTCACATTACTTCTTAATTCCTGAACATTATGTGAGCCAGAGCCCTATTTTGGACCTTTCAGGTCACCAAATCCCCCCAGGACTTTGACAACGGATTCCTCCCTTCGGGGCTGGGGGACCCATTCGGAAGGCTTCACCATTCAAGGGACCTGTTCCAAGATGGAGACCTCCATGCACATAAACAATCTGGAATTGTTAGCAGCCAAGAAGGCCTTGAGGGCACTTGAACCATCATTGTTGGGGTGTGTGTTCCAAGTCCTCATGGACAACAACACAACAAAATTCTACATAAACAAAGGGAATGCACTCCACCCCACTTTTGCCGCTTGTCCTTCACGTATGGGATTGGTGTATCAGCAGAGGGATCAACCTGGTGGCTATTCATCTTCCTGGAGATGAAAATATTCTAGCCAACCAACCACCTGAGCAGAACATTGCTCACCCATCACAAGTGATTGCTCCATCTCAACGAGTTGTGACCTCTTTTCAGACGATGGGGCAACCCAGAGCTGGATTTATTTACGGCAGAGGAGAACACCAAGTGTTCCTTGTACTGCACGCACCACCCCAGAACCAAGCTCGGGGTTGCCTTGGGGATGCGCTCCTCTTTCTGTGGAGTCATTGCCTCCTGTACGCATTCCCTCCGATCTTTCTTTTCACTTGAGTGGTGTCCAAACTGCTAGTGGACTACATTGACTGTATCCTCATCGCTCCTTGGGGACCCCATCAACCGTAGTTCTCTCCCCATCTCGACATGTCCAGGGACGGGTTTGTGCACCTCCCAAATCGCACAAATCTCACATACCAAAGGGGTTGAGTCCTTCATCCGGTTGTGCACCACATCAGGCTAACGACTTGGCGGATTCAATCCAATCAGTGAGGTCAGATCCAGTCCTGCTTTTATTTCAAAAGGCCTCAAGCAAGTGCTCTTATGTCTACAAATGCTAATCAATAAGGGGTTGACCCTTTTTTGGCACCAACTTATTTAGTTTTGGACTTTTTGGTTTCACTCTCAGATGTGGGCCTCTCCCTTTCCTCCTTGAAATGCTACCTTGTAGCCATTTCCTGGTATAGGAGGAAAGCGAGTTTTCCTTCATGTTTTTCGGACCCAATAATGGTCCTTTTCCTTTGGGGTTTTAGGAATATATAATCCTGTGTTGCCCTCTTGGTCCCATCTTGGGAGTCTGGAGGTTGTGCTTTCCTCCTTGACTAATTCTCCCTTTGAACCCTTAGCTTCAATGGACATGTGCTATCTCTTCTGGAAAACGGCTTTTCTAGTTGCTATTACCTCTGCACATTGTGCGAGTGAGCTCCGTGCTCTCTGGATGGATGAGCCCTACCTATAATTTCACAAGGATAAGGTAGTGCTACGTACTGACATAATCTTCATATCCAAAGTAGCCTTGTTTTCACGTGTCTCAAGAAATAATTTTGCCTGCCTTTTTCAGCATCCCTCCTCTTCTTTGGAGTGGTCATTTCACCTTTTGGATGTCAGAAGGGCTTTGACCTTTTATGTGCATAGAACGGTGGAACTCCAGAAATCTCCTAGACTGTTCTTGAAGTACTAGAAGGATGCCAGTGGCATCCTGGTCTCTTAGCAAAAGTTATCTTCATGTATTGTTTTGGCGATCTCTCTGGCTTACTGTTTGGCCGGTCATGACCTACCCAGACAGATCAAGGGACATTCCACTAGATCTGTGGCTACCTCTACTGCCTTTTTGAGGGGCATTCCTCTAGAAGATGTCTGGCATGCGGCTGCTTGATCTGTTCCGCTCACCTTCGTCACACACTACAAGGTTGATGCCCAATAATAATAATAAAACTTTCTTTATATTCTGCCCCTCTCCCCGAGGGGACTCGGGGCGGCTCACAACATATAACAGTGAACAATGTAACAATATAAACAAAATAAAATTAATAAAATAGAACAATTTAAATTAATTAAACAAGGCAATAAACAAGAAAAACAAAAATTAAAACAGCAATATTAGAGGTGAACATAAAAGTCATCTATAGAGTAAATAATATAAAACAATACTTTCAATATATCAGAAAGATGCGGCTTTTGGCAGAGCAGTCCTCTTCTCTTCAGTGGCATGACGGCCACCAGCCACAGTTAGTACCTTGCTAGTCTACTGTATTTGTGATTTCACAGAGACCACGATCAAGTAATGGTTGCTTACCTGTAACCATGTTTCTTGAAGTTGTCATCTGTGAAATTCACACTTCCCCGCTCATCCTCCCTGCTGTTGTTATGCCTTGATTCTTCGAGCTGCTTCTCTGCGACAGAGGAACTGAGGCGGAAGCCCTTTCCACTGGCTATATATGAGGAGAGTGGGTGGGGCTACAACCAAAATGTATCTAAAAGCTTTTTAGAAGATTCTGTCTCTACTTTGCAGGTGCAGGAAATACCATATGTGCGAATTTTAGAGATGGCCACTAGAAGAAATAGTTACAGGTTTCTTCTCCAATCATATTCAGAAAAGAGTGCCTCTTAACCCCTCCCTTTTTTCATAGACGCACAGGAGAAGCTGTTACACTTGTGACAAGGAATGACTGGCGGGTTGCATCTGAATTGATTGAAATTCTAGAAAGAGGAAACCAGGTATTATATCTGAGCTAGTACTAGATCTGTGTGTGCGTGTGTCCATTACTATTCCCTACACATTTTCGCCATCATACAAATCTTGAAAGAATATTTAATAGTGAAACTTGGTTTTAAATACTTCTTAATGGTGTCTATATGCCTCATGCAAATCAGTTTTCACATCTGCACAGAGATCAGAATGTTCCAGAGCTTGGTGGAAATCCCAATCCCTGTTACGCCCCAGCAATAGGACATCTTTTCATCCAGAGACCACGCAGGGACGAGAGAATCCACTAAGTACAGTTTATTAAGAAAAATATAAAAGAGAAGAAAAAAACACAATCCAAAAGACAAATCCAGAAACCCCCAAGGGAAACAGGGAAATAAGGCAAAATCCATACACTTAATCAAAGTTATCTCTAGAACTTGAGAACAAAACAGAATAAACCAAACCAAAATCCATGAAGACATGAACCACAATTAAAATCTAGAAACTTGACACTTATCCAAGCACACATAAACAAGACCTACAATCCAGAAACTTATGAAGCAAGGCCATGAACTTAAGAATTCCCACTTGAAATCAAACGTTCTCACAAGGGGCTGTCCGCTTGGAGCCCACTTAAAAGCCTCAATTCCCTCCCATGACATCTCACCTGGTTTTTCACTGCTTTATCTTGAAGCTGCTGGGAAAAGTGAGTCTCTCTTTCACACTGTCTCAGCACAGCTGCAGCCACTCTGACCTAGTAAACTCACACTCTCCCACATTCCTCTCAGGAGCAAACTCAGGAAGATTCTCATGGGAACAAATTTCGCTTTCTCTAACATCCTGAGAACTACCAGAAGATTCACCAACACATCTCTCCATGCCACTTCCATCCCCCAAAACCCTCTCCTGAGACCCCACAAAATCCTCTTCCTCACCCTCTGAAGCATCAGATTCTTCACAAACTACAACAACCCCTTTATCTACTGCACATGTTTTAGCTCATCAAAGCTACTGTTTCCTGGGTTTCTCTCCATCTGCTCATAGAGAACATGTAAGAAAAATCACACAGAATTAATGGTAGCTGGCATAGTTCAACAAGAAACTGTAATTTATAACTAAATACAGTCTTAAAATGTGATATGTGGGCATTATTTACATAATTTCGGGTTTCTAGAATAATTCTGCAACAGTGAAGTGGTAGGCATGGTAAATGTAAGATACACACAGTCCCCAAGTTACAAAGATCTGACTTACAGATGACTCATAGTTAAGAACAGAGTAGTTGAGACAGCAGAAAGTGAGAGAAATCTACCTCTCGGAAGGAAAATTCACTCCTGGAAGTTATCATGGGGGAAAGGCGCGTCCACTTAAACTTTATTACCCATCCTTGGTTCCACCACAAGCCAAAATGTTCAAAATCTATCACAGGGACAGAAAGTGAGGTAAAATCTTTTGAACAAGGGCACAGACAGACAGTAGAACAAACACCACAGGGGTGTTCACCCTTCCCTATGCTACCCAAAGGCTATATATTTGGCTGGAATTACACTTAAAAATGTACCTGTTCCAAATTACAAACTAATCCAACTTAAGAACAAACCTACAGAACATATCTTGTTTGTAACTTGGAGACCATCTGTACATTTAAAAGTTTAGTTAACAAAGCTGGTACTACAAAAGTGGCAATCAGAAATGGCTAACTGAATTACTAGTATGGTAAGCAAAGTACTGAAATAACCGATTTTCATCAACAAAATGTTTTACTTTGAAACATACTCACTTTAATTTTTTTACCTTTCACTTAGGGGAAATGTTTTTAAATTGAACTACCCGTATTTCTATTGTAAAACACACCCTAATTTCAATACCACCACTCATAAAAATACGTAAGATACACTTACGATTCTAAGACACCCCATTTTTAGAGATGTTGATATAGATAAAAGTGAATCTTAGAACTGAAGAAATAAGAGTCAGATATTTGAATGTTGAATGGAAACATGTTGAATTATTTCGTTACCTAATTTTATCAGGTAGTTCCAGAAGAACTAATTTCCATGGCTGAAAGATACAAGCAATTTCAACTGAAAAAAGAGATGGAAAGGGATTTGGTAAAGCCTCGTGGTAGATCAAGAAAAGGTTTTTAATCCATTGAAGATGTCATTTGACTACAAGCGAGTTCCTGTGAAAATGCTAGTAATAATTTAAGTCAATAATATCAGAGTCCTGAAACAGTAACATGTTGAGAGACAAGATACTTTCTTGAAATACATGCTAAAAGTAATATTGTAACTAGCTGGTTGGGAACTGGCTGTGATTAGATGAGAAATACCAGAGAATCTTGCATGTGTTACCTTAAGTATCAATATAGTAAATATAATTTAAGAATAAGATATAGTGCAATATATTTTGACACCAACTGACATCCATGAATTCCATCTTCTCACTTTCAGGGATAAAAACTTGCACTGAAAACATTAACTGTAGTCAGGTGTTTTGTATCCTTTTGTATACCAACATCTTAGTACATTCAGAAATAATGAAAATTATGCTAAGTTGTAATTTTTTCACATTTCTTTTTTGCTTCAAAATAGTATATTGCAATACTTTAGTAAATATACCATTTACTGTCTTATATTACAGGTTTTTGATACATTTTTGTTGGGAGCAAAAAACTTGGTATTTTTGTGAATAGTACAAATTGTTAACTCTTGTTTCATGGTTATGATTCTGTTCAGATAGATGGGATACTTGTATTTCACACAATAATGCTGGCAAAGGTTGTATAAAGTTGAAAACTGATACAGATCCTTCCCCAACTTTAATTTAAAATGAGACCTATCTTTAGTGTGTGTAGCCATGTTTTATTGGTCATGTGTGATATACTGATATACCCAAAGTTAATTCCCACCTGTAGATTAAAGATGGGTCTGTTAAAATGTGTAGAAAGGTGTAAAGGAATATAAGTATTTTAGAACTTGTTCCTTTTGAACTCTTAAAATAAATCTGAATGTTGAAAGAATAAAGGAATGTTCACTTGCTGAATAAAAATTGCTGCATGACCTCCATGCTAAATTAAAGCTCCACCTGAACTGTTTAAGAATGAACTTGCCAGCTGGAATAATGCTAGTGACATATAAAAATATGTTGCATATGCAAATAATTTTTAATAAAATGTACAGCCATTTGTATTTTACATACATTCACATACATGAAGTGTTTTTGTCATGCTGTAGATAGTGCACGTGAATATTACTAGCTCTTAGATTTCAAGCTTTAAAAGGCTTGCTTGCAGTTTCATTAGCACTTTTTATGAATTAGTTAAAAAATATACGAAATCTATTGTTTATTTCCTTTTCAATTGTTTTTACAAGTGCATTACGCTTTGTCCTGTCAATCCTCTCTTCAGAGAACAAGTTAAATCCAGGTATAAAAAAGTGTGGTAGCTTAGCTTCTTTGAGGCAGTCGAGAAAATAATTCAATAATCTGTTAAAACATTCATCAAGGTTTGCAAGAAGCCAGTCGCTGTCTTTGGGCCATTTGACACATGCATGGAAAAAGGCAGTTTTGACATGATAAGAACAGAATTTTTCAAACTGGTTTCTATTTTCATGTTTCGTTTTAAGCTGCAACAATAAATACTTCAGAAGCTTGAGACAATCTTTCCTGTTGGAAAATAATGAAAGTATGTGGTGAGATAAGTAATTTCTAGCACATCATGCTAGGAACAACTGGTTTAATAGAAACCCAGGCTATTAAAAAGTGCAGTGGATCCACCCTCATGTCACCACCATTTAATCATATGCCAAGTAATATTCATGTGAAACATTTTTTTTGTATTTGGCAGATTCAGGAACCGAACCACTGGATATGGTGGACCAACTGAATTCAAAGTTGATTATGAATTTAGCAGAACTTCTGCCTTCACCTGAGCACTGAATAAGACAGGAAGTGCTTTTGAAAAAATAGCTACACTTGTACATAGTAAGTTAGAACTGTCACCTTCTTCTGGTTTATTGTGAATGAGCAGAGTGTTATTGCAGACAGCTTATTCTCTTTCACTAACACAAGACAGGTAGCAAACCAGAAGTGGGAAGGCATAGGATGTGAAATCCTGATTTCTAGGTTTATTGTTGACCAACAAGCCACAACTCAAAACAATTACAAATAGGGGTTAACTGCTGGCTTACACAGCAAACACAAATCATGATCCTCAACTTAAGTGATCATGTAAAGCTTTGTTTCTGATTTGTCCCACCCATGACCAATCGGGTGGCTCACCCTACTTACCAGCCTGCACTTATCCTTATCGCTTAACTACACAACTTGGGGATGATGGGAGTTGCACCCAAGCAAAAAAAAACCTCCAATCCGAGGAGCAGACCCTCAACTTTCACCCCGCCAGATCTCGGGGTAATGGGAGTTACAGCCAGCCAGATCTGAACCTGATGAGAGTTGCAGCCTGTGAGGAGGTCTTGGACAGGTGGGAGTTGCACCCCATCAGCTGTATGATTTTATAAATAGTCCCATTATATGGTTATGCATTTTCTAATGAGACCATTAATAAAATCCAAACCCAAACAATAACAATTTTTAATAAATAGCATTACAAAATTACTAACCCGGGCAACGCGGGTTACCTATGCTAGCATCTAACAGTTTCTCTGCCACAGTTTGTATTCTGCTTTAAAGCCATGAACTCCACTTCCAGTCTTGGCATATATCTTTTTAAGCACTTCTGGCATGTGCATTTCCCATATGTCCTTTTAGCCTCTATCTTAATCATGTCTAGCTCTTTGGCATGGAGATAAAAATCAGGGCGGAATAGTTTAGGTCAGTGGTTCTCAACAGGTGTTTTGGCTTACAACTCCCAGAAATCCCAGCCAATTTACCAGCTGTTGGGATTTCTGGGAGTTGAAGGCCAAAACATCTGGGGACCCATAGGTTGGGACCCACAGGTTTAGGTGGCTATATGTCCCTGGGGGTAATGGTTAGATACTAACCTGCAGCATTTCTCTCCCTTGATTTCACAACACGTCTTTGTTTGACCATGATTTTGAAGCAGCATCTTCTCAATGTTTGAGAAAGAAAGTCGCCAGGTATTTTCTAGGTTTTTTAAAAAATGAAATACTTATTTCAGACTTTATCAGAAGTATTTTGTAAAATATTTGACAAAACTTTTTTTTTCTTTTGGTATGTATGTACTTATGTCAGTGAGGGTCTCATTATCATGATTGAGCTGTTTCTACCCTGAATATTTTTATACATTTCTTTAATAAGGAATAGAAGGAATTCTAGACTTTTGGTTCTGTTAAACTGTTATGCTTAGTAGCAGGAATTATCTGTTACAGTCATCTCATTCTAACATTACACAACAGTTGAAAAATATGACAGTATGCAGCCTTCTCGACTTTTGCCCTTCTTTTCCTGGCTCTGCATAAGCATCCTTGTCCCTTTGTGCAAAATGTATGCTTGACAGAGGGACAAGGTTGCAGAGAGGGCTGGTTGTAATTTAAATCTGAAACCCTTTGTCATTGTGTATTACAAAATGTAAGTACTAATCCAAACAACATCAAAGATAATGAGATTTCTTTTTAGTACCTATAAAGCATTTTCCATCTTTAACATTTTTGGTCACAAGATATAGCGGTTCAGAGCGCAAAGACTTCTTTACTTTTGTTCCCATCCACTCTTCAATGCCCAGACCATTCTCGGTACTGGAACACCACTTAGGATGATGAAATTCTAAAGCAAGAATGATATCTACTGATATAACAGAAGGAGGACTTCCAATGAGAATGGTTACTGCTGGGCTTCCAGGTCTCTTTTTCTCTACAGAAACGTTCATATCTGTTAATAGCAAAAAAAAAAAAAGCAGAAGAGAAGGGGGGAAACAATTTAACACTTCCACTAGGTGACATATTTTGTAGTGGCTACTTGTAATTTCTTCAAACCTCGACAAAATACAGAAAGGTAATGTCAATACCATTTTTAACACAAGGAATTCCCTCACCATTCCAGTGATTAAAACATCCTGGAAAAAGTCAATATAGTCAAGATAGTAAAACCCTTTTGCTCTTTGAGTCCAATGCAACCATCGTAAAAAAAAAATCTGTAGTAAACCAAAGGCCACTATAGGTCTTCATCCTGTACCCATGACAAATGCTCTGCTGCACCACAATTGCAGATTTAGTCTTACTGAACTGCAGAACATCAAATGCCTTGTGTTGTGAGGCCACAATCTTGTGTATGATTGAGACCAGGGTCTGTTCGGGTCCTGAGAGAGACATCTAACCATGTTTACCTGAAAATAAGACATCCCCTGAAAATAAGACCTAGTACAGACTTTGGTGAGTTGCCAAATATGACATTCCCCCGAAAGTAAGACCTAGGAGGAGGTAGCTGCAACCACTGAGGAAGGTGTGTGTGGCATGAAGGAGGAGGGAAAGGCATGCGCCTTTACCTCCTTCGCCTTCCTCGGCAGCAGCAGCTCCCTTCTCTGCCAAGGAAGGTGCGTGCGGCGTGAAGGAGGGAAAGGCACACCTTTCCCTCCTTCTCCTTCCTCGGTGGTGGTGGCGGCAGCTCCCTCATCCTCTGCTGAGGAAGGCATGTGCAACGTGAAGGAGAAGGAGGGAAAGGCACACGCCTTTCCCTCCTTCACACCACATGCACCTTCCTTGGCAGAGGATGGGGGAGCACAATAAGACATTCCCTGAAAATAAGACCTAGCGTGTCTTTTGGAGAAAAAAATAATATAAGACACTGTCTTATTTTCAAGGAAATGCAGTAGCAGTAATCATTTGAAACTGCTCCACTCTTTCAAGTGGGGTTTTTATTCATGGGTAGTTCACGTTTCTGAGATACCTTTTCCAGTGAGTCCCTGTCAGTGCAGATCCCTTCAGTGTGCGTTGTGAAATCAGGATCTTTTGCCACTATGGACCCCACTTTATACTTGCTTATCTTGAATTTCACTTGACATTTTCAGGACCAAGTTTGGATATTCCTATGGAGTTCTTTACAATCTGTTTTTGTTTTTAAGAAAGTTAAATGAATTGGTGCCATCAGCAAACATCTCCACCTTATCTTATCTGCCTTATAATTTTTCTTAAATTTACCTGGATATAGTTTTGTTCTCTAGAAGACATTATCAACCGGATGTTGTTGGGGCCACAGCTAGCTGATTAAATGGCTTATTTTCCACATAACCACCCCCTCTCAGGAGACTGAGCACATCCTCACCTCTAGTAACTGATGGATTAGGTAAGACTTTTTTCTGCTCAGTTTTCTCCCTCCACACTAAATCAAAGAAGATGCCTGTTCGTTCCAGTTAGTAAATGCTAACATTTCTAGAGCTCCTAGGAAGAAAGAATGGTAACAACTAAAGCAATCTTTGCTACCTACCACTAGTACAGTCAACATTATTTAAAAAAAAAAACAGTGCCATCTTACATGAGTGCTCAGAAATATGCCTCACTGTATGGTAAGGGAATTAGATTCAGAAAGCTTTTCTTGGTACTGTCCAAATGACAAATTATGGCAAGTAAACAATCCGCAGGCAACATCTTGCAACTCTCCCTCCCCAAAAATTAGCTAGTTTCTGTAGACAAAAACACTGCTTTTGGTAAACTTTCATACAGCCTGAAAATAAATGCATCAAACCGGATGACCAGAACATGTAAAGTATTACTGCAGTCTACAATCAAAAGTTGTAATAAATCTTTTCAGGCAATGACCCCTATGAAGCATGAAAAAAGTGCTTTGTATTTACCTGCCATTTTCTTTACTTCATCCATAATAATGTTCCTTAGTCCCAAAAGCATACGAGAAGATGAAAGTCGTTCGTTATCTTCACAAAATTCCTTGAGTTCCTTATTGGCAGGATCTCTTTTCAGCTTTACATAATGAAAGGCACCAGAAGAAGAGACAACTTCACAGGATTCCAGCTCCAGTCTTACTTCAGGAATTTTAAGCATAATATCAAACTCATTTGGGCTACAGATCTGGAAGCCAGGGAAAAAAAGTGGAGTTACCATGTGTCCCATGTCCAAGATAGTAAAGGAAAAGAGATGCCAGAAAAGGTATAATCATTCAGATAGGAACAGTCATGTCACAGCGTTTATACTAATATATCACGTTGATAGCTATAGCCCCTTCTACACTGGGTTGTTGTGTGTTTTCCGGGCTGTATGGCTATGTTCCAGAAGCATTCTCTCCTGACGTGCTGCCCACATCTATGGCAGGCATCCTCAGATGTTGTGAGGTATATTGGAAAAGTAAACGTGCGAGGTTTATGTATCTGTGAAAGGTCCAGGGTGGAAGAAAGAACCCTTGTCAGTTGGACGTGTGCATGTTGTAATTAATTACCCTGTATGGCCTTGCAGCTTAAGGCCTGGCTGCTTCCTGCCTGGGGGAATCCTTTGTTGGGAGGTGTTAGCTGGCCCTGATTGTTTCCTGTGTGGAATTCCCGTTTTCAGAGTGTTGTCCTGATTTTACCGTTTTCAAAAATACTGGAAGCCAGATTTTGTTCATTTTCATGCTTCCCTCCTTTCTGTTGAAATGGTCCACATGCCTGCCATAGATGTGGGCGACAGGTGAAGAGAGAATGCTTCTGGAGCATGGTCACGCAGCCCGGAAAACTCACAGCAACCCAATTAATCTATTACCCCCATATTTTCCCTTCCCTTGTTCCCCAACCCCACACTTTCCTAGTAAATGTTTCCTAAAAATTCGAGCAGGCAAGGGTAAACTTGGGCCCTCCCTCCAGGTGTTTTGGACTCCAACTCCCACCATTCCGAACAGCCTCCGGCCCCTTCCTTTTCCCCCTCGGCCGCTTCAGCCGCCTACACCTGGAGGGAGGGCCCACGTTAGCCCCTGCCTGGGCTCTAGTGGGATGAAGCCTGGCAAAGCAAGCGGAAGGCGGCAGCGCGTACCTTGGCGCCCTCGTAGTAGCTTCCAGCGCCGAAGACCTCGACGGTCTTGAAGCCGGGCACCTTTTTGACGGCGCGCACCAGCCGGTCCCGGAGCTGGTTGACCTGGTCGGCGGCCTCGCTGCGCGCCTCCCTGCCCAGGCGGAGCCTCTCCAGCACCGGGCGGAGGGCGGGGGAGGCAGCAGCAGGAGCAGCGCCGCGGGGGAGGCTCTTCCTCCGCGCCCCCGAGCAACGCTCGGCCTCCTTCGCCTCCTGCCTTTGCGGAGCAGCCCCCGGCGCCGCCTCACCTGCCTGCGCCTGCTGCTTCTTGGCCCGGGAAGAGCGCTTCTTCGCGACCCCCTTCTCCTCGCCGCCCTCCTCCTCCTCCTGGCCTTCGCCTCCCTTCCTGCCCTTCTTCGGCGCTTCTGTGGCTCCCTTCGCCGCCCCCGCTGCCCTCTCCCTCGGCGCCGCTTTTCCCTTCGCCTCCTCCTGGCCTTGGCCTCCTTTCCTGCCCTTCTTCGGCGCTTCTGCGTCTCCCCTGGCCGCCCCCGCTGCCCTCTCCCTCGGCGCCGCTTCTTCCTCCTTGGCCTCCTGCCCTTTGGCCCCCTCTGACTTGGCCCGGGAAGAGCGCTTCCTCTCCATCCCCTTCTCCTCGCCGCTGGACTGGTTCTTCTGGGCTTCAGTTCCCTTCCTGCCCTTCTTCGGCGCTTCTGTGGCTCCCTTCGCCGCCCCCGCTGCCCTCTCCGTCGGCGCCGCTTTTCCCTTCTCCCCCTTCGCCGCCTCCTCCTTCTTCTGCCCGCTCTTCTTCCTTCTCACGGCGGCGCCTGGCTCCATGGCTTCGCTTCCCGCCAGGAAAATCAAAACCGGGAACGCTATGATTCTACGACGCGACGCGACGCGAGAGCCGAGCGCTTCTTCAAGGGCTGGGATCAGTGCTGCCGGGGGTTCGGCCTCCGGAGAAACGAAACCGACCGGGCGGCCGAGGAAGGCGGGAAACTGGCCGAGTTCGAGTTTCCTTTGGGGGGGGGGGGGATTCCCCTTTGCGAGAGAGACATGTCCCCGGCAAGACACGCTCCCCCCTCTTTGGAGTTTCGCCACCTTCGCCTGTCAACCTCTTATTCCGGGGGTCCTCGAACTTTTAAAGCAGAGGGCCGGTCCACGGCCCCTCAGAGTGTTGGGGGGCCAGACTATGGTTTGAAAAAACGTATGGACAAATTCCTAAACACACTGCACATGTCTTATTTGTAGTGCAAAAAAAAAAAACAACAACAACCAAGGCACAATACAATATTTAAAAATAAGAACAATTTTAACCAACATAAACCTACCAGGCTGAGCAAAGGAAGATAGATGCTTTTGAACTTTGGTACTGGACAGGCCCGTAGCCAGGATTTTGTTTGGGGGGGGGGGGGTGAGTTTGAGCGGGAGAGGGTCTACCCTAGCAAACTTTTTGTATGGTTATCCCATTACCCGCATGCTTATGGGATATATAATTGAGCATGGTGATCAGATCATGATATGAATCAATGTAACAGTTTAAATAGTAAATGTAAGGCTTTCTCACGGACCACCCTGAGAATTTCTGAAGCCCCTCAAGCCCCCCCCCCCCCCCCCCCAGGCTACATGCCTGGTGCTGGAGGAAAATCCTGAGAGTGCCTTGGACCGCAAGAAGATCCAACCAGTTCATCCTCCATGTGCTTTGGCCACATCATGAGGAGACAGGAAAGCTTGGAAAAGATCACGATGCTGGGGAAATGGAAGGAAAAAGGAAGAGAGACCGACCAAGGGCAAGATGGATGGACGGTATCCTTGAAGTGACTGGCTTGACCTTGAAGGAACTGGGGGCGGCGGCGGACGGCCAACGGGGAGCTCTGGCGTGGACTGGTCCATGAGGTCACAAAGAGCCAGAAACGACTGAATGAATGAACAACACAAAACCTACCAGGATTTCGATGGGAAGTGTGTGTCTGCTTCTTGCTGATGAGATAGTCAAGGTAATTAAGATTGTTGTTGTTATTGTATACCTTCAAGTCATTTCAGATTTAGGGTGAACCTAAATCTAAAACTGAGCGCGGGGGCCAGATATAAGACCTTGGAGGGCCACATCCAGCCCACAGGCCATAGTTTGGGGACCCCTGACTTAGGCGAGCCCGCGTAGCTCGAGGATGATGGCCCTCCAAGTGTAGTGTCAGGCAAGCACCCACTCTTGCATCTTTCAAAAGGGAGCTAAAACTTGGTTCTTTCATTGCACATTTGAATAATTTAGTCCCCACGACCTAAATTTAAAAATTAATACACTATCTTTCGCACGGTTGCCTTTCCCTATACTTAATTGGACGTCCATCCTCACTCCAACTGTTGAGAAATACTTGCACTTTGCCCTGAAGCACTTTATAACTACATTATTGCACTTTAGTCCTAATGGCCCCTCCACGCTATCCCTCTCTATCAACCTGGTGGTCCATTTTATTTTATTTTATTTTTACTCATTTTATGCTCTAAATGAGTTATTATGGTTAATGTATTGTTCTTGCACAATGTCGGTTTTACTGTGTTTTTACTCATTATAATACATTTTTAATTTGTTGTACTTTGTTTATTGCTTCGGGCCTTTGCCCCGTGTTAGCCGCCCTGAGTCCCTGCGGGGAGATGGTGGCGGGATAGAAAAATAAGGTTACTTACTTACTTACTTACTAGGTGGCTGTGGAGCAGGGCCATAGCCAGAAAAAAATTCGGGGGAGGGGGGAGGGTTGAAACTTTTTAGCAAATCTTGAAGAGTAGTTCCACAACACAAAATAATGTAGAAATCAGGCTGCATTGATAAACTTCTGTAGACACTCAAGACAGATAAACTTCAGTGGACACTCATGGGGATTTGGTTAACCAGTTAAAATTCATGAGTAAACCAGGTTTTAAAAAAAAACCTGAAAGATTTGGGGGGGAGTGAACCCCAACCCCCCCCCCCCCCCTTGGCTACATCTTGCTGTGGAGCCCTATTTTTACACAGTAAAGACATCAGTTTCTAGATGGAAGGCGTCCCAGTCAGGATTGGCTTGTTGCATCTTCCTCTTGGCACATTTCTCCTTTTCGCCCTCCCTTCATGCCTCTTCGAATTCTGCAGCACTGCTGGTCACAGCTGACCTCCAGCTAGAGCGCTCAAGGGCCAGGGCTTCCCAGTTCTCAGTGTCTATGCCACGGTTTTTAAGGTTGGCTTTGAGCCCATCTTTAAATCTCTTTTCCTGTCCACCAACATTACATTTCCCATTCTTGAGTTGGGAATAGAGTTAACTGCTTTGGGAGACGGTGATCAGGCATTCAGACAACATGGCAAGTCCAGCAGAGGTGATGGTGTAGGAGCATCGCTTCAATGCTGGTGGTCTTTGTTTCTTCCAGTATGCTGACATTTGTTGTTCCAGGAGTTGAGTGTGACATCTGTAGACCATCCTCATTTTGCAGGCGTAGAGCAGTGTTGGGAGGACAATAGTTTTATAAACAAGCACCTTGGTGGAACTAAAGATGTCCCGATCCTCAAACACTGCTTCATTTGGAGAAATGCTGCATTCGCAGAGCTTAGGCGGTGTTGTATTTCAGAATCAATGTTGATTATTGTGGTGATGTGGTTGCCAAGGTAGCAGAAATGGTCAACATTTTCTAATGTTGCACCATTAAGCTGTATTCCTGGCCTTGCAGAGGGATTGTCTGGTGCCTGCTGGAAGAGCACTTTGCTTTTCTCAATGTTCAGTGAGAGGCCGAGCTTCTCGTATGCTTCTGCAAAAGTGTTTAGAGTGGCTTGTAGGTCTTCTTCTGAATGCACACAGATTACGTTATCATCAGCATATTGGAGTTCTATGACAGATGTTGTTGTGACCTTGGTTCTGGCTTTCAGACTGCTGAGGTTAAATAGCTTATGGTTAACACATTTCAGGAGGAGGTTGAACTTTTAAACCCCCCACTCTGGCTACTACCCTGGAGGTTCTGTGTGCCAAGTTAGGTCCAGGTCCATCATTGGTAGGGTTCGAAGTGCTCTTTGATTGCAGGTGAACTATAAATCCCAGTACCTACAACTAACAAATGTCAAGGCCAATTCCATCCCAAATTAACCAGTATTCATATATATTGGATATGTGTGCCAAATTTGGTGCAGATACATTGTTGTTTGCATTCACAGTGTTCTGTGGATGTAGGTGAACTACAATTCCTATAAATCAAGATGAATTTCCCCCAAAGCCCTCCTGTATTTTTGTTGGGCATGAAGGTTATGTGTGCTAAGTTAGGTCCAGGGCAATAATTGGTGGGGCCCAGAGTGTTCTTTCATTGTAGGTGAACTATAAATCCCAGTACCTACAATGGCTATAAATCAAGGAGAATTCCCCACAAACCTCTGAGTATTTTTCATTGGTCATGGAGGTTCTGTGTTCCCAATATGGTCCAGGTCAATTGGCAGTGGGAATCACAGTGCTCTGACTTAATGCAGGGTGAACTACAACTTCCATCATGTTGAGTCAATCCCCCAAATTCCTCCAGTATGTTTAGTTGCTGATTAATTCTGCACTGTTTGTTGTACAGACGGAGTTGAAAAGAGCAGGAAAAGGTTAAGGGAGAGGCAGTGGGTGGGATCATGCAAATTCCCCACCAATGGAGAGAATAAGAAACACTGGGATGTCTGTGGTAGAGGAAACACATAAAATCGAGGATGAAACTGTACCCGAATGAAAACATTCCATGGGTGGTGGGCAATATGGTTTTGGGGAGGACATTGACAGGAGTTGGGGAGGACATTGGCAGGGGTTGGGAAGGGTTCATGGTGCTCACTATAACCTGAAATGTCATTGGAGGGAGGGCTTTTGGTGGCTTCTCAGCACTGTGGATTAAAACTGTTTGTGGAAGCGGTAGCCTGTCTGTGTAAGTGGGCACCCTAGCCACCTACACACATACATATTTTCACTTTTATTATGTCTATAAATAGATAACGAGATGCCTTAAAGATGAGACCTAAATCTAAACATGAAATTCATTTGTTTAATCTATACCCAGCCTGAAGGTAGATTTATACAAAACATTTTTAATAACTTTGTTCATGAAATAAAGTTTGTGCACACTGAATTATTAGAAACCAAAGGTATCGCTACAGTTACCCATTTGAATGAATGTGGATTATGACATATTTTTGATTTTGGCATTTGGAACCATGCTCAACCTGTAATGACATGCCTCCTTTCTTGCTTACAGTGCAGGGGAGGAAGTCTGATTTTCATTAAGTGAAAGTAAAAATCACTGTCTAAATCTGCCACACCTTTTTTTTTTTACCATTTTGCCCAATGACTTAATCCAAAAATCAAACCATTGAAAGTGTGAACTTTTTTCTAGTACATTTGTCAAAACTAAGAGTGCATTTACACTGCAGAATTCATGCAGTTTGATCCCACTTTAACTGCCATGGCTCAATGCTATGGAATTTTGGGAGATGCAGTTTTTCAAGGTTTTTAGCTTCTGTCAAGGAGTGCAGGTGCCAAACTACAAATCCCAGGAATACATGGCATTGAGCCATGGCAGTTAAATTGGTGTCAAACTGCATTAATTCCACAATTTACTTGCACTCTCAAGTTTTTTTTTAAATACCCTTTTACATTACATGCTTAATGAAAAAGCTGAATACTTACTGCCCAAAAAGCAAGCCTGGGCTCACCGTTTTGGGGAGGCATGGCATGGATTGCATAAGCAAGTGAGCATTTCTCATCAGTCAGGAAATCCTGCAGATACATGTTTAAGCAGAATACATTTTAAATAATGTAAAATAGAAAGTAAAAATAATCAAATATATTAGAATGTTCATTTCCAACAATTTGGAAGTGTATAATGGGTTTTCCTTGTAGGCTCCAGTAAGGAAGACAAAACCCAACCTCTACCACTAGGAAAGCTGCTGGAGCCAGGAGCAATTGGGCAAATGGTTGACAGGAATTCAACATTTATGTTCCCCCTCCTGTCTGAGTTTTCAGCTTCTAGTGGTACATCTACATCAGGCATGGGCAAACTTTGGCCCTCCAGGTGTTTTGAACTCCCACAATTCCAAGTAGACAGTAGGTGTTGAACTGCATTAATTCTACAGTATAAATCGCACCTTAAGGTATTTTCCAGGAATGTCCAGGATTACCTATCTAGTAGACAAAATTTTCCAACTTCCCAACATATGAGCCTGAATAAGAAGTGGATGAGAGAAAATATACACATTCATTGGTTTTTTACATATATATATATATATATTGTATCTATAGCAAGAAACTGGCGTGACCGACTTGTCTCAGCCTGTCATATGGCTTCAGGAGACAAACCTGCAACCCTGTCTACGCCCTATACACCAAGGGGACAAGACCAACATGCCACTTTCTTGGCTTTTTTGCAAACCAAACATACTACTGTATTTCTAAATGGTCTTAATGGATCATTTGGGATCTCTTTTGGAAAAGGAATCCAAAAATATCTCACCTACAAACAGGTGACCTTAAGTGAAGCCATAGCCAGAAAGCCAAGTGTTTCTTATTTTAAGAAGGTTGTTTTTGTTTTCCTCTTCCTTTCAACAGTAAATTAATATGGTTCATTCTACTATGTGCCCCAGTCAAACACTGTTCATGTTCTGATATGTGAAGTCATAGCAAGCATTTCATTAACATTTGTGAGACAACATTTCTCATATTGTGTCATTTTATTTATTTATTTATTTATTTATTACAAGCATTTATGTCCCGCCCTTCTCACCCCCGAGAAGTGAGAACTTTTGGAGCACTTTGTATCAGGAATACAAAAACTTCCAGAGTGCAGCTGCGTTAGTCCCTTGGGGCAAAACAACAGAGGACATTATAAAAAATAGGTTTTATGGGCCATAATAGATGATATTCCCCCACATAAGCATATGTATAATTATCTGAAATGTAAGGATGATAAACAAGGAAGTGTTGGGAAAATGTCTGCAATTAAATATGTGACAAGGCACAAGGAAATACTTTTACTGGGAAGTCAGACCAAACTTAAAATGAAACTTATGTAAGCAATGGTTGACATCCTGTCCAGCATTTATGATGATGAAATCTAGAGCAGGGCTTCTTAGGCTAGAATAGATCTATACTGCCATATAATGCAGTTTCTGGATGCAGATTAACTGCTTTAAACCAGATTACAGTATATGAGTCTACACTGCTATATAACCCAGTTCAATGTAGTTAAGCTGAGTGGCTCAGCTGAACTGGAATAAATATGAAGAACCCAATAAATATTAACTCAGTAGTCCAGAATAAGGTCTGAATCATGTAATATGTATAAGCTTCTTCTCACTACTCCTGTAAAGGGGAAAAACTGACTTTAACTGATTTTTTTAGTGCTGTTGGTGTTTAATTCTGTTTTAATTTTTGTATATTTGTATATTTTAAATTCTCTGCTAATGCTTTTATGTCAAGCCACTTTGAATCCCCTTTGGGGAGATAAAGAGGGGTATAAATAATAATAATCCCCCCGTAGGTGCCACCTTGTCGTAGTGGTGGTGGGGGGGCGGGGGGGGGCTTAACTGTTCCAATGATGCTGAGAGCTGTGCTGGCAGTAGTGTAACTACCGGCAGGTCCAACCAAGCCAGCATTATGGAGAATCAAACCAAAACGAAGTCTATACTGGCTCAGTTGTCGCCCATGGTAAAAAGGACTGCGGTGGATGCTGCCGATTCTGGACATCCATCGACAAGTGGGCTACAGAATCAAAATACAAATGAACAGTCACAGAAGCGGCAGAAATATACAATGCACAGTTATGAAATGCTATTACAAATCTGAACCTCAAAAGCGCGGCTACCAAAAAAGGATGCATCAACTGTGGAAACAAGAGTACCCTGACTCACAGATAACAGAACCCCGACTGGATGACCAATGAAAATTCATAATCAGAAACAAAGTGTTCAGTGAAGTTGAAATTGAAGAAATCCAGAAAATCTGCAAAGCAAATTACTATCAGACCACAGTACAGACAGCAGCAGAGACTCCAGCAATACTTGGAATGGCGGAACAGATTGAACCAAAAGAAAGTGTAGAATTTTTGCAAGAATTGGAAGAACCAGCACTTGAAGCACTTGTTGAACCACCAGGAACCTTGACAGCAAGACAACAAGAGCTCAAGGGTAAAATCATGGCTCATGCTGCAGCAAATGCAGTAAGAAAGTGGCTCCCAACCCTAAAAACAGTGCCCAAGAGACACCTGGCACCTCTCATGAAAGATGTGAATACAATACTCTCCACTGTCCAAATAACATCAATTGAACAAACAAACCAGTATGCCTACAGTGCAGCAGTGATTGTAACAGAAGAGTTTGGGCTCCTACAACCAAGGTAGCCCCAAAGAAAATCAACTGGAAAACCAAAGTGGAAGGTCAGGCTAGAGTTTAAAATCAAAAATCTTAGATCAGATGCAAGTGAAGAAACTGAAGAATGACAAAATCAAGCAATACCTGATCAGAAAGTACTGGCTGAACACCAGAAAAATTGAAGCAGCTTTGGAAATCGTGAAAGAACAAATTACAGCAACAGCCAGAAAAATTGAAAGATATGAAACTAGAATCATCCAGTACAGGAAAAATCAACTGTTTCAATCAGACCAAAGACGGTTCTACCAGAGTCTGAACCAAACAACAGACACAGTAACCATAAAGCCAGAGAAAATTGCAACAACAAAGTTCTGGAAAGAGCTTTGGGAAAATAATAAGAACTACAACAAAAACGCTGGGTGGATAAAGGAGTTTGAAGGAAAATTCTCACAGAACAAAATGGAAGAGATGGAAATAACAACTGAAATGATCAGCAAACGAGTGCAAAAGGTCAAGAACTGAACATCACCTGGTAGTGATCAACTTCATGGATTTTGGCTCAAATATCTGATTAGTTTACATGGAAAACTGGCCCAACAATTCAACGAGATGCTGCAGAAAGGAAGTATCAGTGAATGGCTAACAACTGGAAGAACATACCTGATACAAAAGGACCAGCAAAAGGAGCAGCACCAGGAAACTACAGGCCAATACCGTGTCTGCCTACTATGTTTAAACTACTGACTGGCATCATAGCTGACAGAATTCAAGACTATCTTGAAGAAAAAAACATCTTTCCAGATGAACAGAAAGGCAACAAATGGAAAAGCAGGGGCACAAAGGACCAGTTATTAATTGACAAAATGATTCTGGAGAACTGTAAAAGCCGAAAAGCTAATCTTCACATGATGTGGATTGACTACAAAAAGGCCTTTGACTCACTCCCACACAGCTGGATCAAGTGCCTGGACGCCATCGGGATTAGTAAAAAGGTTGGCACCTTTATTGAAAACATGATAGAGCACTGGAAAACTGAACTGTTTGTTGGAAATGAAAACTATGGACTTGTCAACATCAGAACAATAAAGTGTCACCAGCCAGAGGCCTATAAATATCTGGGCATATTACAGCTGGACAACATCAAGTATGAACATGTGAAAACTATGGTCAGCAAAAAATACTGAGAAAGGGTCAGAAAAATTCTCAAAAGCAAGCCCAATGGAGGCAACACCATCACGGCCATAAACACCTGGGCCATACCTGTCATAAGATATACTGCTGGCATTATAAATTGGACACAGGCGGAACTGGACAATTTGGACAGAAAAACAAGAAAACTCATGATCATTCATCATTCACTGCACCCTTGCAGTGATGTTGACCGCCTATATCTGCCTAGAAGATCAGGGGGCAGAGGACTCTTACAAGTAAAACAAGTAGTCAAAGAAGAAGAAGAACATGCCCTGGCAGAATATGTAAAGCAAAGTGAAGAACATGCTTTGATTGAAGTAAAAAATCAGAAACTCCTCAAAGCACAGCAGACAAAAAACCAGTACAAGAAAACTGCACTACAAACTAGAGCTGACAGCTGACACAACAAAACATTGCATGGAAAATTCCTTGACAAAATTGAAGGAAAAGCTGACAAGGAGAAGACCTGGCTATGGCTCACGAATGGGACACTGAAGAAGGAGACAGAAGGCCTGATCCTTGCAGCCCAGGAGCAAGCCATCAGAACAATGCAATTAAGGCCAAGATTGAAAAATCAGCTGATGACCCAAAATGCAGACTGTGCCAGGAAGCTGACGAAACCATTGATCATATCCTCAGCTGCTGTAAGAAAATCGCACGGACTGACTACAAACAGAGGCACAACTATGTGGCCCAAATGATTCATTGGAATTTATGCCTCAAGTACCACCTTCCAGCAGTAAAGAACTGGTGGGATCACAAACCTGCAAAAGTATTGGAAAATGAGCAGGCAAAGATACTGTGGGACTTCCGAATCCAGACTGACAAAGTTCTGGAACACAACACACCAGACCTCACAGTTATGGAAAAGAAAAAGGTTTGGATCATTGATGTTGCCATCCCAGGTGACAGTCGCACCGATGAAAAACAACAGGAAAAACTCAGCCGCTATCAGGACCTCAAGATTGAACTTCAAAGACTCTGGCAGAAACCAGTGCAGGTGGTCCCGGTGGTGATGGGCACACTGGGTGCCGTGCCAAAAGATCTCAGCCGGCATTTGGAAACAATAGACATTGACAAAATTACAATCTGCCAACTGCAAAAGGCCACCCTACTGGGATCTGCGCGCATCATCCGAAAATACATCACACTTGGGAAGTGTTCGACTTGTGATTTTGTGATACAAAATCCAGCATATCTATCTAGTTTGCTGTGTCATACAATGTCGTTGTGTCAATAATAATAAATAATAAACCAGATAGAAAAGAGTTTCAGGCTCACAATTTCCACACACACACACACACACCATCCACTGTTCATGGATCATGTAGTCACATGGTCTGCAACAGTCCCACAACCTCAAACATATTGGGATGATGGATTATGACTTGTTATGATCACAACCTATTAGGAATTATGACCTATTAAGATCATAGTGTATTGGGTGGCAGAGTTTCAGAAGAGTTCCTTTAATTTATTGGGCAGTGGATGATTACTGGGGATATAGATATTTTGTTTCTATTCAATGCTTTCAGCAGACAAAGATTCAAGTAGACTTCTTTTAAAGTAACATGTTTGTTTTATTCATAACTTGTGTGCTTAAATATACAGGTACATTTCTGATCAGGTTAAGCTTTAAAACATTTCAGTTTGTATCTTTAACTTATAGGCTTTAACAATCTCTTCAAAATTATATTGCTTTGTACAGCTCTTTTTAATAACAGTCTGCTTCCAAGAAAACACAAGCCTCAACAGTTTTTTAACTTCCTACACTGGCATCTGCACTCTAACAGACTCAGGCCTCAACTGACTTCTGTCATCCTTTTAAAAACTGAATATGCTGAACAGTCACATGGTCTGCAGCCCCTCTCACTGCTTTAAGTATACACAGAGCTAAGGAAACCAAAGAAGACATACACTTCAAGAAATAAACCCACACGTTATAAAACAGACATTACCTTAATAGAGGAGGCTTGAGAAGGTTGCTATCGCCAACAAAACAACAGAGTTAAGGGAACAAAACTGCAAGCCAATATATACATACAATATAGTAAGCAATCTCAATTATATACGTAACAAATAACGAGTATATTTCCAACAACATGGGCTTCATCTAATTAATGCAGTTTGATACAACTTTAACCGTCGTGGCTCAATGCTAGGGAACCATGGGAGCTGTAGTTTTACAAGGTCTTTCTCCTCTGCCAAAGAATGCTGGTTCCTCACCAAACTCCACATCCCATGATTCAGTAACAGTGATCTACAGCAGTAAAAGTGGTGTCAAACTGCATTAATTCTGCTGTACCCTGAGAAATCTGAAGGAATGCTACATGAATAAAGGTTCATTTTAGGCCCCTTCCACACAGCTGTATAAAATCCACATTGAACTGGATTACATGGCAGTGTGGACGGAGATAATCCAGTTCAAAGCAGATATTGTGGATTATCTGTGCTGGGATGACTCCTCTCTTTCATCGCATTTGGGAGAACTGTACCTGCGCTTGGACGCGTGCGCAGAACTCACGCCATGTTCTGAACTAGAATCACCCTTTCCTTGCTCTTCGGGGGCCAGTACACTTTTGCTAGTGCGCGTGCGCGAAAAATCAGACTGCTTATTCTTTCGGTCTTCGGCGACTGCGCATGCGCAAAAATCAGGCTGGAATTACCCCCCTTTCCTCGGGATTCGGAAAACGACGGCTGGTGCGCACGCGCAAGAAGTCGCACAGCTTTCCGTGCGGGCGTTACTTTCCTTCACGTTCGCTTCTGCGCTTGCGCACTCTGAGCATTTTTCCCCCTCCCCTTTCCAATCGAGATAGCAAAGATGGCGGCATCCACAAGATTCCTTGGCCGGTAGGGAGAGTGCGGTAGCTTCCTTGCCTCGCGTTTCGGAACCTACTCGGCCGCCCGATGCTGTCATTGAGCAGTGGCAGGTTGGGAAGCCGCTTGGCGGCGGCCCCGATCTCCAGAGCCTGGTTCCAGGGCGCAAGGAAGGAAGCCTCCTCGGTCCAGGGTGACGTCAGTGGAGCGATGTATGACGTCGTCGTTATCGGTGGCGGGCACGCGGGCGCGGAGGCGGCGGCGGCGGCCGCGAGGGGAGGAGCCCGGACCCTGCTGGTGACGCACAAGGCGAGCGCCATCGGTAAAGGATTCAGCAGGGGTTCCCCATTCTATAAGACCCGTGGGTTACAGGCACCATAATACATATGACTGCAACCTTAGGGGATTCCTGACTCCTTTGTCAACTTCCAGGCTAACTATATTCTCTTTCGCCAGGCAGGAAGCAGCCAAGCTTTGAAGCTACAAGTCTATTCAGTGCTAATCAAGGTGGCCAATTGCAGCATTCACATTTGCCTCATGCAGATAAGACATCTTTCTCCTACCCTAGACATTATTCCACAGATGTATAAACCGCACTTGCCTAGTTTCCAGCAGTCCTCACAACCTCTGAGAATGCCTGCCATAGATGTGGCCTAGACATTATTCCACAGATATATAAACCCCACTTGCCTAGTTTCCAGCAGTCCTCACAACCTCCGAGGATGTGGGTGAAACGTCAGGAGAGAATGCTTCTGGAACGTGGCCATACAGCCCAGAAAACTCACAGCAACCCAGTATATTCACTTTAAAATGTTGCATTAACTTTAAAAAGTGACACAAGAGTTATGGGTAAACATTTTTTCATTTTTTTCATGTTTCATATACCTTAACATAGGTATCCAATCCATTTCTTGTCGAGCTTTATTTTGATGGTATATTAGGAGGTTTGATAGTCGGTCCACACTCATGATTTCCATCTTGTGACCCAAAAATTGAGGAACGATCCGACCAAGAAGGAGTTAAGTTATCAAGGACCTTTATAGCCCAAGATACAGAAGATCAGAAGCCTTCAAAGCCCCCCAATCCCTTATCCCTGATATCCCTCTATGATCCCTGACACCCTCCTCTATCCCTACCCATCCCACCCCACCCCTTCTCTCTCTTTTTTACTTTTTTAAACATTTACCCCCAGTTATTTTTTTAAAACTTTAAAAAGTGACTATACACTAGACCCCCAGCTAACTGCCTTCAACCAGAACTATCAAGCAACCAGACAAAAAATTTAAAAAGTAATACTTTAAATAAAAATTAATGTTTATAATACAGTAAAATCACTTTTTCTTATAGAGTAAAACTGCTACATTAAGTTTATATTTATTTGATTTTAATTTCTATTTATTAATTGTATCAGAAGCAAACTGAGGGTACAGTTGTAAACACAAACCAAGTTAAAAACGTGGCATTATACTAAATGTCCTTTGACCAGTAGCTGGCCACTTGGAATGCCTCTGGTGTTGCTATAAGAAGGTCATCTATTGTGCATGTGGCAGGGCTCAGACTGCATTGTAATAGGTAGTCTGTGGTTTGCTCTTCACAAAGGTCATGATATTTTAATTACTGAATTTCAATATCAAGTCACAGTATATTATGAGTTAGATCTATTTTAAATAGTAATTCTCAGGTTACCACTAATAAATACTAATAATAAATTTCTATCCCGCCCTATCTCACCAATGAGGAATCAGGGTGGTTAACAACATATGGTGGCAAATATTCAATGCCATAACATGCAACCCACAGAACATACGACTACCATAAGTTAAACAATTACACATTAAAACATCAACATCAGACAATAATAAAACATTGCAACCAATGAAACACCACACTATAAATTACATTTTAACTAGACTATTACAACCAGATTTAAAATGGTTGGATTAATAAAAAATTCAAAACATTAAAATTTAAAGGATATAAACCAGAATAGCAGCCCTTTCCATTTTGTTTATGCTGAATATTTCATATGTCCTCCTCGCTATATGCTTGTGAGCATAAGAAAGTTTTTAATTGTTTGTTAAATGCAAGCAAGGAGAGGGCCATTTTGATTTCCTTAGGAAGGGAGTTCCAGAGGTGGGCGACGATCACAGAGAAGGCCCATTCTCTCGTTCCCAGCAGCCATACCTGAGACGGGTGGGACAGAGAGCAGGACTTCATCCACTCAACGTAGTGCCCAAGCAGGCTTGTATACATAGATGCGGTCAGCCAAATACTCTCGGCCCATATTGTAGGGCTTTAAAGGTAATAACCAGCACTTTGTATTTTGCCTGGAAACAAACTGGTAGCCAGTGAAGCTGTCTTAACAAGGGAGTGGTTCTCTTCCCATGGACGAGTTTGGCAAGGGTTCCTTGTGTTGTTACTCTTCTGGCTGCTGTTGCTCAGTCTCCATATGAGCCACTAGACCCCACATCAAGAGCATCAAAGAGCTTCTTGGCTATAATCCTGTTGGTCAGTGTTTGTATTATGAGTGAGACTGCCAAAGAGACCTAATAATTACACTTTTAGACTGATGTCTGTCTAACAAAAATCAGTTTTAAAAGAAACCATTTTCATCCTTCCTGGACATTCATATGTGATCAGGTGTTCCCACTAAATACTAATCACATTTTTTTAAAAATTGAAGCAATTTGCATATTGATGAATACTACCCATTTATAGCTAGCTGCAGTTCTGTATGATTCAAGAAAGCATAGTAGTTCCATTTGTAGAACTATGCCAGGTTTAACATCTCCTGGATTTACCTCATTGCTTCAAGGGAACAGGCAGGATGAGAGAAACTAGCTATATTCCCAGAGCTATCTGCAAAACGATTACATCAGTGTTAAGATCCACAGGGTCCTTTGGACCACTACCACTGAAGTGATTTTGTTTCTGGCTACAGAGACGCTTCCAACAGTTTGTTTATTATGTTTCCTTTTACTTGTCATCCTGTCCAGGACAAATGTCATGCAACCCTTCCTTTGGTGGAATTGGGAAAGGACATCTGGTGAGAGAAGTGGATGCCTTGGATGGTCTTTGTGGTAGGATCTGTGACCAGTCTGGAGTGCATTACAAAGTGTTAAACAAGGGCAAGGGCCCAGCAGTCTGGGGTCTCCGGGCTCAGATTGACCGGAAGCTCTACAAAGAGAAGATGCAGGTAAGAACGCGGAAAAGCGCAGAGAGAGGCAGGTGACTTTGCGAAATGACAAGGGCAGTTAGGCAAATGGGTGAGCAAAGAGGTATCCAAAGATATCCAAAGTACCTTCCCAGACAGTGAACTATCATTGGCCTGTTCTTTACACTAGTTATCATGAAAGACCTTTTTGGAAGCATTCTTTACAGTGGTAAAGATTTGTGACTAACATTTGGGGGACATCTGGGTTTCTTTGTTTTTAACAGGTTCTTGAAGTTGATAGGAGAGCATTCAGATACAAGTGGTGCATCTACACTGCAGTTTGACATGCCTTTTAACTGCCATGTCTCAGTGCTATGGACTCGGTGGAAGTTGTATTTGGCAAGGCACCCACAATCTTTGGAAGACAAGACTAAAGAACTTGTAAAACAACAACTTCCATAATATAGCATTTAGCTACAGCTGTTCAAGTACAGTAGAGTCTCACTTATCCAACACTCACTTATCCAACGTTCTGGATTATCCAACGCATATTTGTAGTCAATGTTTTCAATACATCGTGATATTTTGGTGCTAAATTTGTAAATACAGTAATTACAACATAACATTACTGCGTACTGAACTGCTTTTTCTGTCAAATTTGTTGTATAACATGATGTTCTGGTGCTTAATTTGTAAAATCATAACCTAATTTGATTTTTAATATGCTTTTCCTTAATGCCTCCTTATTATCCAACATATTCGCTTATCCAACATTCTGCCGGCCCGTTTATGTTGGATAAGTGAGACTCTACTGTAATGTCAAACTGCATTAATTCTACAGTGTAGATTCACCCAGAACCTTATTCTCATACTTATTCTCACAAATGAAATGTTTCTTCCTATGCTTAAAAAACCTGAACTTTATGGGAGAAGAGTGTAATGGAGAAAAAGATTTCGGGTTCATTGCTACAGAAAAAGGATGTGATTAAGTATAGGCCAGACCAGAATCAAATCTGATCTGATTCCATTTGTTTATGCCATATATTTATTGAATGAAAAATTCCATGCCTAATTATATTTTTGGTGGGAGCACTGAATTTTTGTGCAGAATATAGAGAAGAAAACATGAACTGAACAGAATTCTAGCCAAAGAATACTTGAAATTAGTATCAATTTTAGCAAATGCAACAAAATTACACACAATGACCCAGAATGAGAGAGGTGTTTGGAAACCAGTTCTGGCAATAGCAAAACTGTTATAAAGGCAATAAAATCATAGCTAACTTACCTTAAGAACCCATTTTGATACACCAGAAAGAGGTATGGGCCATGCAATATCAGCAATTTTTAGTTTAGAATACAATAATAATTTTTTTATAAGCACCCATGGTTTTTTTCTAATAATTGAGAACGTTCTAACACTGATATAATCTTGTTTTTATTTTTGTTTGTTTCCTTTATAACAAGAAATGTGGTAAAATCTCATAAAATCACTTCCAAACTAAAAGTAACAAAGCCTCAACCCAGTAGCAAACCATTCTAAGTCCAGTTTCAGCAGGTGTCTCTTTATTAGGTATGGGCTTGTTTGATAAGAGTGTCACACAGTTTAAACTCAGTTTGAGCAGATGAATTAAAACAAAACACTATTTTTTTTGTTTCTAAAAAGAATGCCTCTTTTGGTGGACTATTAGAAAATAATTTTCTCAAAAAATTGCCCAGGCCTTGCCATTGCTTCTGTTTTGAATCTGTGCTGGGTTGTATAGAAACTTTTCATTTTCCAAGAAATAAATTATGAAAGGCAGTTTAGGAAACTCAAAAGAAAAAAAGCCTGACTCATCCCTTAAAACAAGCTACTCTTCGGTTTTCTTATTGACCAAATCAGCACTTTTAATGCAAGAATTTTGAAATATGTTTAAAAAAAGGAAATAATGTGTAGTTTCTGTTCTCTTTGTAAACGCTCATGAGGAAAAAGAAGTCTGCATCCATCTCAGTTCAAACATCTGTCCTTATATATATGAGTCCCTACGGGTGAGAAGGGCGGGGTAGAAATGATGTAAATAAATAAATAAACAAAGGAAGATTATATATTGTCTTTCATCTATCAAAAGTTTATTATTTAATTCAATTTTTGTTTATTAATACATCTGTTAGTTTTTTTTCAAAATTGAATAAACATAATGTGGGGAAAATGAAGAACGAAGAAATGCTCAAACAAGTGTAGAACAAAAGCCATTATCACCTGTAACTACATCCTTCTTATTTTCAGGTGGAAACAACCAAACCCTTCATATGTCTTTATTTATCTGTATATCACTTTTCTATTGGATAATGCCCCAAATGTATCGCAACATATCCAGTAAATAGCAGTTATACTCTTTCTCTCTCACACACACACATAGGAGCACTTTGAAACAACTATAATACTAATAACTACATACACAATAAAAATAACAGTGCATGCCATCTTGTATAAAACAATGTAGACTCCAATGGCAAAGAAGAACACAGGGAGGGAAATAAAACTCATCAAAGAAATAAACATACATTACCTGAACAAAAAGTCTATAAATAAAATTTTAAAGCATGAATTGTGGGTTGCTGCTTTTAGGGTGTTTTGGTTATTTCAACAGTTTTATGTGTTTCAAGTGATTTTAATTGGCCTGTATGCATAATTTCTATTAAATATTTGTATGCTGTGGATTTGAACTTGCCTTGTTTTCTGTTGCTGTTGTAGCTGCTTTGCATTTCAATTAAGATATAAAAGTGGGACATAAATAAAATAATCACACACACATATAAACAGCTGAATTAAATCAAAGTTGCCCTTAAGATGATTAATTCACAGACTAAGTCAAAGCTTTTTCACAAATAGAACATTTCCTGAACCAGGGTTTGGGGACTGGTCACACTATACCATTATAGCGTTGTAATTCCATTTTAATTGCCATCTGTTCTTTGCAATCTTGGGATTTGGAGGAAATGTAGAATTCTCAGCAAGAGAGCTCTAGTACCTCCCCAGACTACTAGGCCTATCATTCCATGGGATGGAGCTATGGCAGTCAAAACTGAGCAATACTGCCAAATGGAAAGGCCACTGCTCAGAATATTCTTGGCCACTGAAAATATGAAAAGCAATTTATATCAATTGCCTTTTTATCTTCAGCCCTGACATCAGTTCCTTCCCTTTTCCCAAGAGTTTTCCACCCCTCAGAATAGTTTTGGGCAAGCATAAGGAGTTGCAGGGGGAGGCAGAAACTGAAGGCAATCCCTACATTGGATAAGAAGCTTCTAATTGATAGAAGGACCTCTCCTCTCTGCAGGTCTGGAATCTAAGCAGGACTTCCCATTACAGTTAATTTGAGGTTGAATTTGGCATGAATGGTTCTCACTATTTTTACCACCACACAGAACTTTTGCTTTCCTCATTTTATCTTTGAGCCAACCCAGGCTTTCGCAGTTCTAGATCCTAATTAATTAATTATGCAGTCTTAGTTGGCTTTCAAACCAAAACCTATATCTAACTTTTTTAATTGATGTTAAAAATATAAATCTGGAGAGGAGAGCTGGGTACAAATAAAAATAATAGTAATGATAATAAATGGATTTATTAATGTTAATAAGTGCCATAGCCAAATGAATAAAAAATATTGTTAATTCTTAATAATACTACATAGAAATTGACATTTCTGAAAAGTAGGAATTGATGAAAAGGAATAAATGTTTTTAAAAATATATATATATCATAGAATGGATTTTCACTTTCACATGATTTGTGCAAAGTCAGCTCTCCCTGATGGGAAGGAGTTGTTGTGTCTGAGTGTCTGTTTTTTCCTTCTGTGTCCCTGCATCGCTAAAATGTCTTGTCTGAAAATGTATGTGTATGTGTGTATTCATTTTAACAGTTCTCATTTTCTTAGTAGAAAGAAATTTTCCAAATCACACATCTGACAGTTTGTGAAGCATCTGTGGAAGATCTTGTGCTTACAGAGCCAGAATTGGATCACCCGGGGAAATGTTGCGTCAGTGGAGTCATTCTGGGTCAGTATTCAGGGATTTGGTTGCCTCTGGGAGCACTTCTAGGGGGAGGGATTATGGGTACAGCTACACTGTTGAATGTATGCAGTTTAACACCACCATATCTACCATGGTTCAGTGCTATAGACTCGTAGGAGTTGTAGTTTTACACCGTATTTAGCTTTCTCTTCCAAAGAGTGCTGATGCTTCAACAAACTACAATTCTCAGTATTTCATAGCATTGAGCAATGGCACCTAAAATGGTGCCAAACTGCATGGATTTTACATAGTAAATACTGTGTGAAGTATGTAGCTGAATTGTTTCCCAGAAGTAATAATAATAATAATAACTTTATTTTTATACCCCGCCCCATCTCCCCGAAGGGACTCGGGGCGGCTTACATGGGGCCAGGCCCGATAAAACAAACAAATAACAGTAAGTAGCTCGATTCATTTCTGAACCAATTCAGTGGGACATTGGGGGCTCTCCTAATCACTGTTTCCAAGTAATACAATTGTGATATTTGTCCTTAATGAATTAGTGTCCGCATTTGCACCCATTGCTTGAAATGACTAGAGCTTGAAAAGTTATTTTTTGGACTACAACTATCAGAAACTCTTGACGCAGCTTGCCAAGCTCAGAAAACAGCAATATATCAGTAATCTGAATATGTGAGGATGAAATCATGTACCCACAGAGTCACACACAGTTATAAAGCTTAAGGAGAACAAGATCCTTATTTTAAAGAAGTGTCCATGTCCTTTTAAATGTTCAAGGCACCAGGAAAAGAAACAGTATTCTTCCTTCTTTGTTTTTATGTTTGTCTATTCAATTTTCCTGTGAGTAATTAACAACAGATCAGATCTCAATTGTGGCCCATGAGAAATGATGTCACCGCCATCTCATCACCATCTTGTCTTTCTAACCCACAATATTTGGAAGTCCAAACATTATTTTTCATCTTAAAATCGATTTGTTTTTGTCAATGGATGGCCATCTGAACAGTCTAATGGATGTAAAAAAATTAAAGATTTCTGCAAGTTTACCACATCCAGAACATGACTAGAGCTTGATGGAAGTTGTGATACAGTAACATCTGGAAGACTGCAATTTGTTCTGTTTAGTCAGGATAGTGGGGTTTGAATTTAGATACAAGAAAGTGTCTTTCACCCTTTCCCCAACCTAAGAGCCATAAGTGCCGTTGGGTTGCAGTTCCCACTATCCCCAGTCCACATGGCAAATATTCAATAGTAGTAGGAGTTGTCATTCTATAACATCTGGGGACCCAAATTGGGTGAAAACTAAAGAGCATCAACCATTATGTAACAAAGTGATAGTTGGCCCTCTGTATCCGTAGATTCTTCATCCATGGCTTCACTGTCTCTTTGAAGGCAACCATAAGGCTGATGTGGCCCTCCATGAGTTTACATTCCTGAATTATATGTTCCCACTTCCACTTTAGAACACAAAACAGAAAGTTGCCACTTTCCCTGTAATTGGACCAGCAGCTGATGTGCTAGATTTTGCTCTTTTTTTCTTTTTCTTTTTTGGTGTTTTCTCTTCAGAAGATGGAAGGAAAGTGCACGCTGGCAGTGTTGTTCTGACCACAGGGACATTTCTAAGAGGGATGATCCTAATTGGGCTTGAGTCATATCCTGCTGGGCGGATGGGAGACCGGCCCTCCATTGGCCTTGCTCAGACTCTGGAGAACCTTGGCTTTTCCCTCGGAAGGCTGAAGACCGGGACCCCACCACGACTGGAGAAGGAGTCCATTGATTTCAATGGCCTGGAGCAACAAACAGCTGACAGCTCTCCTGTGCCCTTCAGCTTCCTTAGTGAAGCTGTCTGGATTAAGGTGGGATAGAGCCCTGAGGAATGTATGCAGCCGATAGAGTTTATGTGACAACTTTGTCATGTCTCTGTTTCCCTCTGTGTCTCTGTCGACATTAGTTACATTATTCTAGTATCTCCATCGTCCACACAAGCGTACTTGGATATTTTTCCATATTGAAACAGATATTTGAAAACATCATCCCTATGTGCCAAACTTCTAGAATACTGTAATTAACATCCACAGAGACACAGAGGAAAAGAGAAAGATGAAAAGTCTCTCACATAAACTTCATCAACATATTACTCTTGTGTGGAAGATGGGGATGCATAGTTGAGAATCATTTTGTCTACTGCTGTCAAAAGTTCCTGAGTATTGTAAGAGCTGCCTAGAAAAGCCTTCCTAGATACTAAACCAGTCAACAGCTATATGAGCCTTCTACATCCTGAATGTCCCGCAGGCTTTAAATAATAGCATCAAATCCTGTGGAGCTTTGATACAACTGTTAGCTTGGCCAATCTGATGTCCAACCCATTTAGCATAGCCTTTGATCATAACTGGCAAAGATGAGAGTTTTAGTTACTATCTGAAGAGCATCAGGTTGGGAGAGCTACAAGCAAGGACCTTTTTTTATTTAAACAGACCAGCTTTGCACTGCTTGTTGTTGTTTTTTTAAAATGAAGTGTGCCATCTTTTGCTTTATTTAGACTGTTTCTGACTCTTTAACTTGAATTTTAATTGGTTTGTTTATTCAATGGTATAATTCAATTGGTGAATTTTAATTGCTTTGTTTATTCAATGGTATTAAACTTGTATATTATCTGTTTTTTTAGTTATGGGAGTCAGCAGAGTGTAGTCGTTTGAACGCTGGACTATGTAAAGACCAGGCTTTGAATTCCCACTTGAGCATACAAATTAACTTCTATATTATTTAATGACCTTGAGCTAGTCACACTCCCACCTTCAGAGGGAACCCCCTCTGAACAAAAAAATCCCGTGATGTGTTCAACTTTGGCTTCCCGTGAGTCAGAAACCACATGAAGTTCCCCAACAATAGTTGTTATAGCTTTATATTCTTTTAACCTACAGAGTACATTATTTCAGGTTGCATATTGGGATATGAATTGATTGACTGATGTATTGATGATTCATTAATGAATACAATAATAAGTAATACTGTTGGAAATTAACATGTTATAGTTTGCACTGGAAGTGAAACATACAGTGCATTTATATCATACCTTTCATGGTATGTGAATGCAGATTAAGCTAGGACTTAGGTAAATAGTGACCCTCAAGGATAACTTAAGTAGAACCTTATGTACAAATGCTCATACACCAAACCCAGACAGTTCTTAATTTTGTTTCAGCCAGAAGATCAACTGTCTTGTTATATGACTTACACCAACCCCAAAGTGGAACAGATCATCCATGATAATCTTCACCTGAACAGCCATGTGAGAGAGACAACAAGAGGACCCCGGTAAGCCTCTTTTATATTTGTCATACATGAAGTGCTGTTAAAATACATGACTCTTAATAGAGTAATTTTTTAAAAGTAAGTTGGATCTCCAAGAAGCTTATGAATATTGATACAATAAAGGAAGAAGGGGGATGGAAAGATAGCAAAAACGCTATTGTGGCAAATTACAGGGTATTTAAAAATATAAATCCAATTTGATATTGCTATATCTCTGCAACCATGAACTGCCCATGAATGAACCTCTTACTACTTAAAAAGGTGGGGCATAGAGTTTCAAATGATTTCCACAAGCACAAACAGCCTCTAGCCTCAGTCGTTTGCAAGATAGTGATCCCGCACCATAAGGCCTAATGAGATATTCTCAATTTGCATTTTTTTAGATTTGTTTCTAGCTCAAAATTGTTAGTTAAACTCGATAACCCATTTTTGTGTAATTGCAACATGCTGCCATCTTGAAATATACTACTTTGAAATTGGGTCAATTTTGAAACACCCTGTATGTGCCAGAAAGCATCTGCAAACACAGTTACATGCCCCTAGGGCAGTGGTTCTTTCTTTTTTTAAAAAGAATTTAATTAAATTTTTTATACTACATCGAAAGAGTGAGAACAACCAAGGTATAGAAAAGTAGGGAAAAGAGAGAAAGGTAAAAGTCTACAATCCACCAAAATATACCCACACACAAAAAAACAAAAAGCAAAAAAAAAAATTGCTTCCATTCCATCTTCTTGGGTAATATTTTCTTATTATTCAATAATATTTTTTCTTGCTAAGGAGAAAAAAAATAGCAAAATTGTCTCTCGCAATCTTCAACTCCCAAAAATACCAGCCAGTTTACCAGCTGTTAGGATTTCTGGGAGTTGAAGGCCAAAACATCTGGGGACCCACAGGTTGAGAACCATTTTACTAGAGGAAACCAATCTGTCAATAAGATGTGTGTATTGGTTGTTCTGTAGAATCTTAATTGAACTTCTGATGCATAGCTGCTAGGAAGTTTTCCTTTGTCTGTTGTGTCCCTTGATTCCTGAAGACTTTCTGTAAACCTGTTGCCATGGCTAGGGAGATAGTATCGGGAAGCAGTAATGAGTCTGGGCTCTGCTCCATTTTCAGTCCGAGGCCTCTGCTGACATTCGGTCTCTGCCATCTTTCTGGAAGATTATGAAAACTTATTTTAGACTTTTCACTTTGTCAGCATCCTGACTTGGCTGGTTATTCCTTTGCCTAGGTACTGTCCCTCACTTGAGTCCAAAGTTTTGCGTTTCCCAAATCGTGTGCATCAGGTTTGGCTTGAGCCTGAGGGTCTGGATTCCCATGTCATCTACCCTCAAGGATTATCAATGACATTGCCCTCTGAGATCCAGGAGCAGCTCATCACCCACATTAAGGGCTTGGAAAATGCTAAAATCGTACAGCCAGGTTAGTAGCATGAAGAAGGTGAACGTTATCTGGTCAGGGAGCCATATAAAGAAATTATCTCTATTTATTAAGAGTGTTTGCAGGTCACCCCTCATCTGATTTGGATTCAGTGTGGTGGGTTCTTCAGGACTTGGAAATGAAGCCTTACTACTAAAATTACTTATGCTTTGCAAACCTTGAAGAACAGATGCTTCCACATACAATCTGAATTAAATGAAGGATGGTATATAAATGTGGGACTTGTTTCCAAATGGTACCAAATCCATCAGAACAAATAGTATAGGAATAAAAAACATGCTGAGGATATACATTATTTGGCTATAAAATGCAAATTTCCAAGCCCTGTACTGAAGTGATTTGATACACTTTGATAGTTTTGATCTGTACATAATATTTCAACGATGTGCTGCTGCCAATAACTCATTTTTCAATATGTTTTTTATTTCGTATGTTTTTGAAACAAACTCCACAAATGTTCTCAGTAAATAAATAAATATAATACGATGTGTCAGTGTTATTCTTGTAATATGTTGCTCTTACAGATAATGAAGCGGCAGTGTTGATTTAAAAAATGCTGTAATAACTAATAGCATTTTTAAATATTTTGGAGTATGTAACTTTGTAGACCTGGGACTGTTTCAATTTATCAAGCAAAGGTTTCCCTCAATAACATTTTAATCTATTTTCCCTGGTCTAGGCTATGGAGTCCAGTATGATTACCTGGATCCGCGTCAGCTGAGTGCCTCCCTGGAGTCTTGTCTCATTCAACGCCTCTTCTTTGCAGGGCAGATAAATGGCACAACCGGCTATGAAGAAGCTGCAGCTCAGGTGAATAAACAAGGGGATGTTTACAGCAGAAAGCAAATAATGATTGTTAAACGATTTCAGTGCTAGAAAATCTAATCACTAACCAGTGGGGATGGAGACAGCAGGAAGTAATAGAGGGTGGACAGAGATTGAGAGAGAGAGAGAGAGAGAGAGAGGTGAAAGGAATGACAGATGAGAGACATGTCCTTCATTTTTTATCTGTATTAAACATATAAAAAAAGAGCAAGGCTTTTCAGTATGAATTCCCAGCAGGCCTGAAAGATTTTGTTCAGGAACCATAGCAAAGTTTCACAGATCTAGTTTTCAGGAAGTCTAAGTACCAGCAGGTCTCCAAATCAACATTATTCTGAGAATGGGTCCAACAAAGTCGATACTGAACAGGCCACTTCAAGGAAGCAAGCATAGGTTTCAGGAAAAAGAGCATAGTAGGAAACTTGGCCAAGGTCTTCAAGGAGAGAAGAGTGTCTTACAAAAAGAGGGCGAAGATGAGCATTGAGTTCAAAGGATTACAACAAGTTATGGGCCTTCAAATTGTGTGTCAATTTATGGTGACCCTGTGTATTCCTTTCTCTGAAATATAGCCTACAGTGCCTGATATCCATTAGCCATCTCCCATTCAAGTACTAAGTTGGATTGACCCTGTTTAGTTTCCAAGTCCTGTTATAGTTGGGACTTTAATGAAACATTTTGGGTGCATAAAGTGGAGGGTGAATGTATGCAGTTCTAATTTGAATGTCACGTTAGGATGGTTTTGCATGGTGTGAGTTGATGCTTCCTGAGTTGATATACAGTGGGGATTTTTTGTCTGATTTTTCACAAATGTATTTGCAAATTATGGTGAAAAATCAGACAATGTGATTTTCTGGATGTGTTTTCTCATGTTGTCTCTCATAGTTGGGGTCTACCTATGATGTCAATTACAGGCCTCTCTCATATTTTTAAGTGGGAGAACTTGTACAATTGGTATCTGACTAAATACTTCCCCCCCCCCCCCCCCCCCACTGTATAACAGGTCTAGATAGATAGATAGACAGACAGACACACACACACACACAAACACATACACACTTTGGATAGCAGGAGTGAATTATCCTTCTGAAGGGTAGATTTTTCTCACTCCCTGTTTGTAACTAAGGGTCATATGTAAGTTGGATGTTTGTATCTTGGGGGCTGCTTGTATTATATTGAGGGATTTGAAATTCCATGCTACTCAATGCTCCTTCCTGACCCTAATGGACCCAGAGTTGCTGCATAACTTGAAGAAGTCAAGATCTGGGAGGGTTTCATGTGTAGGCTGACTCCCTTGTATCTCTTGTCACCATTTTGCTGTCTGGTGCAGGGTATTATTGCTGGCATCAACGCTGGCCTGCGGGTCAAAGGAAAGCCTCCCTTTATAGTTAGCCGCACCGAAGGTTACATCGGAGTTTTGATCGACGACCTCACCACGCTTGGCACCAACGAGCCATACCGGATGTTCACAAGCCGCGTGGAGTTCCGGATGTCCCTGCGCCCAGATAATGCGGACAGCAGGCTCACTTTCCGAGGCAAGTCTGTCCTACTAGCTACCGTTTGCCTTCACAGAACTTCTGCCTTCCTTCTCCCCCCCAGAGCTTGGAACTGTTGGTTTTTCAGGCTTTAATTTCCACATTGGTTGAGAGGAATTCTAGGGATTGTGGTCCAAGATGACATTACTGCTCCACAGTTTTTCACATTTCTTTTTCTTTTCTTTTTTGGTATGTGTGTATCTCTTCAGGTTATAATGAAGCTGGCTGTGTGTCCCAACACCGATATGAGCAAGCAGCTCAGATGAAAGCAATGATAGAAGAAGGAATGGAAGCCTTGAAATCGGTTCAGTTCAGCAGCACAAAATGGGCCCAGCTTGTTCCAGAGGCCGCCATAAGTACCCAGCGTTGTTCACCGAGCAGGTGTAGACATTTCTCTTTCTGGACCAGATGTGGGAATCAGAGCCCTTAGGTCCCCCTCAATCTTCCCCCCCCCCCCAATACTTCGGCACACGTGTATACACCCAGTCATATTTTCTTTTGGTCAAAAAGACCTTTTTTCCAGTCTCCAACACATTAAAAAAAGGGTTTTGAAAATCGTTTGTGTGGCAGCAAAATCCTGTTTCAGAGGCTCCACACCAGAAAACCGTGCACACGCAGATGACAATGACCATATATATGTCCTGTTGTCTCTTCCACTAACCCAAAATGGGGCCTGTAATGACACAGTAGTCCAGCCTTCTAAGCTCCACAGCACATTCTAGGATTTTCTTTTTGTGAGACTTCATTGTCCTATTTTTTTACAGGAAATATCTTTACTGGTAAGATTGGTGGTTTTATGATGATGTTTGGCAGAAAATGTCACAAGCTGTCAGGTTCTTTTTGTAGAAAGATGAAGTAATTACCTGACTTTCTTTTCTATTGTGCTGCATATTTGATGGTGATGAACTCTTGCCCAGAAAGAAAGAAACCAAAGTAATGCTTTCTACTAAATATCACAATTAGTTGTGTGTTATCTCTCTTCTTTAAAAATAATCTGTAACATTAGTTTCTTCTCCCAATCTAACCAACAGGTCCAGTTTCAAAATTGAAGCCCATGGAATGTTCTTAGATTTGTTGCAACTCTTTCATAGTAGTTGCCCCACTCAGGAAATAGCTTCCAAGTTCTGCCTTGGTTGACTTCTTTAGCTAAGACAGCCATATAGTTTTACAGTATGAAGATGCCTAGATGCACAGCATGAACTCATGTACAAAGACTTTAGATTTTTTGAGATCCAGAAATTCTTTGGGAATGGGGATTAACTAGTTTATATTTACTGTCACTTTTCATCCCACCTTTCTGTGATCAGCACACAGATTCTAATCAGGATGTCTTGGTTTTTGTTGCTCAGTGCTCTAGATCTTCTTCAGTACCAAGGGGTCAATATGGAGGTCTTGGCAAAAGCTGTTCCGGACCCTCTGAAGAAGTTTGCAGAATGGCAGCAACTGGCAGATAGGCTGAAAATAGAAGGTATGGATAACTAGCAAACTCTCAACAGTGTATATTAAGAAGTTTGTAGGTCAGCAGTGAGAAACCTCTTTCAGTGCAAGTGACAAATTCAGTTTCAGAAAAGAGCCCATGTTCCCGTGGCAGGCAGAGCCAAAGCCAAATGGTGGAACCAAAAATGCTAGTCTCTTTTAGCATAAGCCCATAAGGCTAGTAGGAGAGTATTTCATTGTTTTAAAATGGAAGTGTGTTCTTTTATTTATTTTAATTTAATTTCCCATCCCATTTAAGCACACTGGAAGTGATATCACTTCACTTCCAGATGGCATTATATCCTATTTTCAAGAATGTGGAAGGCTAATATATGGACAGTCTGGAGGGGTTTTTTGGCTAGTTTTTCATTGAAAAATTTCACCAAATAAAGCCTTTTTTGAAAAATGAGTTGTGGGCCCCAGGAGGCTTCAGAGACCATCATATAATTCAAATGCCACTTCACTGGCCATGGGAAGAATGCAGCCTGCAAATAATAATAATACAACTCCCAGAAATCCCAGCCAGTTTACCAGCTGTTAGGATTTCTGGGAGTTGAAGGCAAAAAATATCTGGGGACCCCAGGCTGAGAACCACTGCTCTAATTCCACAGCATATTCTGAATCTCTATTGGCACTGATACATTGAGAAGTCCTAGATACTCTGGCTCTACTGATGTATTTGGGATTTTCCTTAAAATATTTTTCTTTTCTTATTTTCTTGGTTTATCTCAGGGGTCCACAAACATTTTAAGCCGAGGGCCGGTCCACAATCCTTCAGACTGTTGAGGGGCCGGATTATCATTTGAAAAAAAATACAAACAAATTCTGATGCACACTGCACATGTCTTATTTGTAGTGCAAAAACAACAACTACAACAACAACAATGAAAGAACAATACAATATTTAAAAATAAAAATAATTTTAACCAACATACATTTATCAGGATTTCAATGGGAAGTGTGCTCCTGCTTCTGGCCAATGAGATAGTCAAGTTAATTAGGGTTGTTGTTGTTGTTGTTGTTGTTGTGTGCCTTCAAGTCATTTCAGACTTTGGGCGAGCCTAAGTCTAAAATGTATTTATTTATTATTTATTTATTTACTGCATTTATTTACTACATTTGTATCACACCCTTCTCACCCCAAAGAGGACTCAGAGTGGCTTACAAATTATATGTACATACAATATATTATATTATTAGTATAGCACAATATTAGCATTATATATTACTATATTGAACTATACTACTATACTGTAATATTAGTAATATTATATGTAATATAGAATATATAATTAATATTATTATATGGTATTATTATTAGTGTTATATTGCATTACATTATAATATTATTATCAATATTATATGTATATACAATATATTATATTATAAAACTGAGGGCGGGGGCCAGGTAAATGACCTCGGAGGGCCGCATCCGGCCCCCGGGCCTTAGTTTGGGGACCCCTGGTTTATCTTGTTGTTTTTGTTTCCAAGCTGTGTACGGATGGCATGTGTCCAATCAAAGGTTAGAAATAGAAGAAGTGCAGCGAGATGAGGCTCTCAAACTGCCAGAGGATCTGGATTATTTTGCCATTAACGCATCACTGTCCCAAGAAGTACGAGAGAAATTGGATTCACATCGTCCACAGACGGTAATAAACTAACATTTAAGAGGATAGAATGCATAATGGAGGCGGTGTTTGTGTTTTTTGGTGTGGTCTAAGAGCATTTTGCAATTTCCAAAAAACCTAAGGTAGGGATTGAGAAACATTGTAATATTTAAAGGAGAGGAGCAATTGTGTTTTTTTTTTATTTGTACACCAGTCTTCAACTTTGCCCATTGCTAGAGGCACCAGGAAAAGCTAAATAAAATTCCATTCTGAACCAAGGGGAACCGGTTCAACAAAATATGAGATTCTGTCAATTGTACTTAAAATTTGGAATTAAAAAACAAACAAACAGATAAGCCTCAAGGAAACTTTATCCACATGTAAACCTATTCCCTTATTAGGGAGTAACTCTCATTGAACTTGGTAGGATTTATTCCCAACTAGACACAAATAGAACTATGCTGTAATTGTGGTGGCCTGCCAGACATTCTTTGTTATTTGGCAAATTTGAAGCAGTCTACCATTCTTTTTTGACCAGTGTCATAAACTGTATGAGCTTCTGGCCTTCCAAATATTTTGAATCTGAATGCCCAGTAGATCTAGCCAATGCAGCTGCGAGAGTAGTAACCCAAAATGACTTGCAGTGGGTTGAACAATAAAATTCTCCAATTCTTGTGTACACTTTTAGGTACATGAACAAAACATGGCATAACTCCTTGTGCCAGGGTTTCTCAACCAAGTTACAAGGGGTTCCACAAGAGATTGTGATTGAAAGAAAATACCTTGAGAAAGGCTTACTTAAGTAGTTCTCTTGGTTAGGAGAAGTTTGTGATTAGTGCCTAAGAAACTGAGCCACAAATCAAGATATTCCTGATTCTTGTGAACTGGCTGGGTAGGTTTTAGCAACCCACTCTCTGTTGAGCCCCACCTGGAATATAGAGACAGACATACTCCGTGGCCTTGTAAGGAAGGAATGATTAGAGCACTTAGACAAATGCTGAGAAATAAACAATAATGGGCAATGTATTGGACATGTGCAGACATGATCTGACACACCTGAAAACATTTTACTGCTCCCATTTAAATACAGGGTGACAGTCAGGATCCAAATTTTAAAAAGAAGCTATGCTGGGGAATAATACTACTGATGACAATAGTTAAAAGGTATCAGCATGTACATTTGCGCTTTCGTTGTTATGGTGGTTTGGGAGACAGATGAACTACATCCATCTTTGGTTCTGTTAGAAATTCAAGAATTAATGTATCTTTCAGGTAGGATTGCTGGAGTATGGTGATTATTTGTTCATAGCTTCTGGCCTATAATCCATTTTTGTTCTGCAGTTTATTGCCAAAAGGATAACTGGAGGAAACCTTTATCATTATACTTAACTCCAGGTCTGAAGAGGTAGTGAAAGTAATGAAAATGAGTCTGATTTTTCACCTTCATATTTACTTTTCCTAGATTGGTGCTGTGAGCCGCATCCCCGGAATCACACCAGCTGCTGTGGTTAACCTACTGAGATTTGTGAAAATCAATTGCAAAAGAATGAAGGATGTACATGACTTATCCAGAACTGCCAGTCCTTTTTCAGATGCAGAGCCACTGGGGCAAAGAAAGCTCCAGGCTGCTGATGGGAACAGGACTTTTTGACAAAAAGCCATCCAACACATTATTTGTGTTCTTGGAACCTGTGGTTTCCACATAATATATATATTTATGTGTGTAATTGTTATCTAATAAATCTAGAAATAAATCATATCATAACATGCACCTTGTGTTATCATAAATGCATACAAAACGTGGCAATTTTAATTGTGATTAGAGCTGGAGAAAAAAATAACAAGTTTGGATACAGAAAACTTCAGAATACCTCTTCCTGTTCCACTTCCCAATTTAAAATCAGGAAAAGAAGGCATATTTTAATTTTCCGCTGCAGAACAAAATTATATTGAATGCATGCAGATGTCAAACTGATGAAAATTTTACAAGAAAAGCAATAGGATAATCTAGGATTCTTGACAAGTATTTGCCAAATGGGAATTTCTACTGGGAATTTGGAGCTTGTCTTCTGAACCTTCTTCCAAGTCATTCATTAACATTTATTAATAACTCTGTGTTATCCCACTATTCACTTCTTTTTTTCTTCTTGGTGAGCATTCTTCATATTTGGCCCATCAGCAAACTATAAATCTACCAACAATAGCCTTCATTTTACCAATTTATGTGCAAAATATCATGTGAGACTTTGCCATAAGCCAAACTAAAATAATAATAAACACTACATCCACAGTTTTCTCCTAGTCTATCATTCCTGTAACACAATTCGAGAGAGAATGTGTTTAGATTATTCTGCATGACATCCATACTGCCTTGAAAGAATCACACCATTCTTTTCTAAGTGTTTGCAAACTGTTTAAGAATCAGTTCAATGTGAGCCAGTCAGTAGCAAAACCCCTTGACTGCAGGCTAATTTAATTACCATTCATGCTGTCTTGTGGTCCCTTATCCATCAGAACTTGTTGCTATTAAAAGCATTCATAGGCCAAGATTGGATGAAGATGTTAAGTGTGTCAGATCTATGGTCAGACCACATCTTAAGGATGACAGTATTTTCATTCTATATCATTAAAATAGGGGTGGGATAGAAAAGAGCATAGCAAGGAGAATGGCTTTTTCATGACAGTGCTCACTTTCTAAATGAAGAATTTCTAAAACAGATTGTGGCCAAGATACAGACTTGGTATCTAACAAAGAAATATGTATATTTATATATTTATTTCAAACTACATGCCCCCTAATGGGCAAATGACCTTGGCGAGATTTATGTTAATAATCCCTCCAATAAAATAAAATAAAAACAAATAAATCATAGTTAATATGTCAGTGTTAAGATGTTAAAGAGCAAGTATGAGTAATTCAGCTGATAACAAAAGCAACGCATTGAAGATTTAAATACCTTCTAAAAGAAATTGGTCTCTAATAATGAATCTTAAAAGAGTTGGAAAGGACAACAAGCACCACCTAGTCCAACCCATCTGCCATGCAGGAACACAACTAAAACATTCTTGAAAGATTATTTGTTTGCTTGCTTATATAGACAGTATTTATACCCTACTCCCCAAGGTAAAAGACTTCTAGGGTGCCATATAAATAGTTAATTTAACAATGTTGGAAATAGCAACCTTCTACAAGCCTATGCTAGTTATTTGTTATGTATATAATTCAGATTGCTTACTTTATTGAATCGCAGTTTTACCTTAACTCGGTTGTGGGAGGGACTGCAGACCTGAGACTCCATTTTAGAGTACAGATGCTATTGAACTCTCAGACAATATGAGACACCCTTAGACTCTCTGACTGTACAGACTTCATTAGACTCTGGAGATGCTTTAGACCAGTGGTTCTCAACCTGGGTTCCCCAGATGTTGTTGCCCTACAACTCGCGGAAATCTCAGCCAGTTTACCAGCTGTTAGAATTTCTGAGAGGTGAAGGCCAAAAACATCTGGGGATCCCAGGTTGAGAACCACTGCTTTAGACTTTGGACTGTTGATTCTAAAGAAGATGCCCTGTGTTGTCTACTCAAAGAAACTACTTCAAATTTACTTGTAACTGGATTGATAAGCAATATACCTGTATGCTGAATACATGAAGTTTGTAAGTAAACCAACTATGTTATTTTAACGAAGACTACTTTGTATCTTGAGAGCATGATTTTAAACCATGATGTTTTAAGGGAGAACACATGTTTTTGGGCAACTGAAATAACACTTCTGAAATACTGGTGTGGGTTTTTTTGTGCATTGAAATATTTCTGTTCCTAACATCAGAGACAATAGCTTCAGTCTAATAACTGAAGCCACACTGCCTTGCATTAATATTAGAGGATATTTACCTCTAAAGAGGTAAATATGTATGGCTGTGTTCTAGCACCATTTTCTCCTGATGTTTCACCTGCATCTGTGGCTGACATCTTTAGAAGATCTCTTCATAGGATGGCAGATGCAGGTGAAATGTCAGGAGAAAATGTTGCTAGAACACAGCCATACAGCCCAGAAACCACACAACACTTCGACAATACAAGGGAAAGATTCTGGGAGAAGAGAGATCTGGTAGATGCTATCTATTTTTCTCTTCCTCTCAAGTTACAGTAATTGCATTTGAGACAGATGGGACGCTTTTTGTTAGATAGCTGGAATTAAGACATGAAGGAGCTGCGTTTGCCTATTTTTCTCTCCTTAGTTCACAGATATGCATCCAACTTCGATTTAAAGACCTCCAAAGATGGAGAAACCACCACTCTCCAAAGCAATCTATTTCACAGTTGAACAGTTCTTCCAATGAAAAAAAAAGGAAGCCCTAATGTTTAATGAAATCTCTTTTGTTGTGATTTAAATCCATTGGTTTGTGTTCTAGTTCCTTGAGAAGCAGAAAACTAGCTGATTACATGTCAGTCCTTCAGATACTTAAGAGCTATCATGTCACCTTTTTCCAAGCTAAACATTCCCTCCCTGAAGTGTTCTGCATAAGGCTTGGTTTCCAGACCTTTGATCATCTTACTTGCACTGTTCTGATCATGTTTCAGATTAGTTAGTTAGTTATCATTCAATTATTTATACCTCATCCTACACCAAGATTTCTCAGTGTGTCATAGCATTAAAATAGGTTAAGATAGCAAGATACCATAAATAAGGTAAAACATGTTGAGCAAGACAATTGATTAAAATAGAGATTTTGAAAGGTTTTGAAGCTTTTACAACTATAAAGTCTTGCATTGAATTGATAAGGTTCATAAACCACTGAAGTTTTAATTTAGCACCAATTAAGGTCTGAAGGCGTCACAAGCATCCTCAGGTGCAAAAAATATCCTATGTGCATATTTCACAGTTGACCATGCTGGAGAATACCCTCTTAGACTAAAACTTCTAAAATTCCCCAGCCAGCATCCCTACACTTACACTTACACTGCAGAATACATATTGCTTCCTTTACCACTCTTTAAAGTTGAAATGTCTTTAATTTTTATTTAGTTTTTCTTTTATTTTCAATATTATACATTTTTTTGCTGCTTCTTGTTTCCACCTATGCTGTGATCCACCTTTGCTCCAATCTTGGGAGAAATGTGAGGACAGCATACCTACTGATCGGTTTCAGAGACTGAGCACAACTCACTAGTGCTGTAAATGCTGGTTCTGTGGCCCACTTGGAATATACCGTGCTCACTCAACTTTTCACACAGGTTAGGTTCCAGGCCTGCCTGCGAAAAGTAAAAAACCGCAAAGTAGGGGCACTATTTTTATTTTAATATATAAACATTATTTTAATAGTTAAGTGGCCATTCTCCCCCTTGCAAACCCCGGGGAGAGTGAGGAACTCCTGGTGCTTACTTACTTACTTAGGTGATCCCTCGTAGGCCGAGGACGATGGTCTTCCAGTTGTGGGGTCTTGGGGGTGTGTCTGTAGGTGGCTGAAGATACCTATTCTTGATCTGCATGTTATACCGCAGTGAGGACATTGGTGTCCAGACGGAAGGCGGTCCTGGTCAGGGTTGGCTTGACGCTCCTTCCTTTTGGCACGTTTCTCCCTTAAGCCCTCCATTCGTGCCTCTTTGAACTCCGCAGCACTGCTGGTCACAGCTGGCCTCCAGTTAGAGTGCTCAAGGGCCAGGGCTTCCCAGTTCTCAGTGTCTTTGCCAAAGTTTTTAAGGTTGCCTTTAAATCTCTTTTCTTGCCCACCAAAATTCCTTTTTCCGTTCTTGATTTGGGAGTAGAGTAACTCCTTTGGAAGATGGTGATCGGACAAGGTGGCCAGTCCAGCAGGAGCATCGCTTCAGTGCTGGTGGTCTTTGCTTCTTCCAGCATAATGACATTTGTCTGCCTGTCTTCCCAAGAGATTTGCAGGATTTTTCTGAGGCAACACTGATGGAAATGCTCCAGGAGTTGAGTGTGATTTCCACTCCGGTGGGAAGCTTCTCATAAACAAGGTGGAGTATCATAGCACTTCCTAGTGCAGCCTCTTGGCGGTGGTAGTGTTATCGAGGGCACCCCAAACCCCTCCCTTTGAGCTGATCTGACAAGCTGCAGGGAGTTCCGCAGTTCCTGGGTGCCAAATTGGGCTAGAAAGGATGAAATGTGCCCCAGCAGCCGTCTCAACCAGGGGCAATTCAACAACTGGGCTCCAGCCCTGGGAAGGAGTTACAGTTCTCCAAGGACCAAGGGCCAGCTTCGATTCCCGTGCTGCAGAACCCCATCTTGAGCTCAGTAGAGACCACCAAACCTTTTTTTTTGGGGGGGGGGGGGACTTTGGACTTTCTGCAATACATTTCAAGCTTCAATTTTCTGCAAGCTATTTTGTGAAGTCTCTTTGTATGAATTATGAACTCATGACGTATTAAGGTTATAACTTATTGTTTTAGTGGGAATGGTTTGGATATGATAATATAATATATTGTATGTACATACAGCTGCTCTGAGTCCCCTTTGGGGTGAGAAGGGTGGGATATAAATGTAGTAAATAAATGCAATAAATAAATAATTAATTTTAGACTTAGGGTCAGCCAAAGTCTGAAATGACTTGAAGGCACACAACAACAATCCTAATTAACTTGACTATCTCATTGGCCAGAAGCAGGCCCACACTTTCCATTGAAATCCTGATAGGTTTATGTTGGTTAAAATTGTTTTTGTTTTAAAATATTGTATTGTTCTTTCATTGTTGTTGCTGCTGTTTTGCACTACAAAAAATAAGACATGTGCAGTGTGTGCATAGGAATTTTTTTTCAAATGATAATTTGGCCCCTCAACAGTCTGAAGGATTGTGGACCGGCCCTCTGCTTCAAAAGTTTGAGGACCCCTGTTCTAACCCAATTGCTAGTCAGTCTTGCAGATCCAGTTGAAAATCTCAAGGTAATACCAAGCTACCTAACAGCCACAAGATGGTGCTGCAAAAGCATATATGGCTTCAAGGGGTTGGGCAGCACTGCTCTCACAGCTAAAGGATGGCTGAATCCTGACTTCTCTCTTCTAGTCGGTGCTGTAATTCAGTACTGCTTGTGCTTCTTCTGAGTCCAGTGTACCAAGGACTGGCATTGTACTCACTGGCAGGTCTCTCCCTCCTTCCCTTTGCTTTTCTCTCTTGGAAACTTGCCAGGGACCACCAATCAGTCTAAGATAGTGGTTCCCAACGTTTTTTTGACCAGGGAAAACTTTGCCCAGGGATTACTCTCCAACATTAGAATCTAAAGGGTTACAAATCAGTTTTTGGTCAACTTTAGATTCCCTTGGGTTATTTGGGGTGCCAATTCAGAAAATTGCATTGGATAAACCACATAGGCTCTAGTTTCGGATACAGAACATATGCCATCCAGTAATCGCCATCTGCTCACCCACAGAAAATCATATTTAATAATAAGGACCGGGCTGTGGCGCAGGCTGGAAAGCAAGCCAGCTGCAACAAATCAACAAATCACTCTGACCAAGAGGTCATGAGTTCGAGGCCAGCCCGGTGCCTGCGTCTTGTCTCTGTCTCTGTTCTCTGTCATGGCATTGAATGTTTGCCTTTATGTGTGCAATGTGATCCGCTCTGAGTCCCCTTCGGGGTGAAAAGGGCGGAATATAAAAGCTGTAAATAAATAAATAAATAAATAAAATAATTTCACATGTCTTGCAAACCTTATTTTAGGTCTTGTGGCCCACAGGTTGGGAACCACTGGTCTAAGAGAAAAGGATTAGTCCAGGTCCCACCACTTTGAGAAGCACAGCCACCACAGATTATATCTAGTATATGTCTCAAATATTTCCCTTTGATTTACACTGCATACTCCTTTTTCCTACTTCCTTTGATATTTTTAATTTTGTTTTTGTTAAGTATAACGTACCGTAAGTTGAATTTATTGTAAGAGCTGCATTGTAAACTTGTAAATTCAATGATGTAAAAGCCATGGTAGTGCAATGGGTTAAACCCTTGTGCCAGCTGGACTGCTGACCTGAAGGTTGCCAGTGAGCTCCTAAGGTTGCCGGTGAGCTCCTGTCAGTCAGCTCTAGCTTGCAGGGACATCAGAGAAGCCTCCCAACAGTTATAATCTGAGGGGCCCCTGGGCAGCGTCTCTGTGGACAGCCAATTCTCTCTTACCAGAAGTATGTTCTCGTCACTTCTGACACAATTAAAAAATTAGGCAATTATTCTATTTTAAAAACTGCAGAGCTTCCCCTAGGCCAGTAATTTCCAACCTTTGGTCCTCCAAGTGTTTTGGACTCCCAGAAATCTCAGCCATCTTACCAGTTGTTAGGAATTGTGGGAGCTGAAGTCCAAAACACTTGGAGGACCAAAGGATGGGAACAAGTGCTCTAGGCGATAATTGTACTTTTAAGGTGAAAAATCTGACAAGATTGTTTGACCCACAGACTCAAAACTGAATAGTCAGTTCTGCAAGCCAAACAACCTTAAAGCTATTGTGTCCTCTGCATGCAATTGTGGAGCAGTCAGCCATTCAAGAGACGTGATTGGGAAAGGGAGTATTTTTAACCTGAATTTGTGTTAACTTGCATATATCAATTGGATATTATCCAATGGCATGTCCTCTGCAATAAACTTTGTGTTTAGGCTTCCCCTGCCTGCAATGCAGGTCAAAACAGAGGCACCAAAATCACATCATTTGCTTTGCTCTTCTTTTTGCCCCATAACACCTGAGGGCTAAGGGAAGCTCTTCTTATTTCTGCCATCAATTAGTATTCAGCACAGGCTCACAGGAGCCCTGGTGGCAAAGTGTGTTAAAGAACTGAGATGCTGAACTTGCAGACCAAAAGGTCACAGGTTCAAACCCCGGGAGTGGCGTGAGCAGCCGCTGTTAGCTCCAGCTCCTGCCAACCTAGCAGTTCGAAAACATGCCAATGTGAGTAGATCAATAGGTACCCCTCCGGCGGGAAAGTAACGGTGCTCCATGCAGTCATGCTGGCCATATGACCTTGGAGGTGTTTACGGACGCTGCCTCTTCGGCTTAGAAATGGAGATGAGCACCAACCCCCAGAATCAGACATGACTGAACGTCAGGGGAAACCTTTATCTTTACCTTACAGGCTCACAAATTCTAACTTCAGATTGGTTTGTCCTCTTTCTTCTATTAACATGACCAGATCGAAGGCTTTGGGGTATCTCTGTATTACTCATGGGACAACTGTCTAAAAGTTGAAGAACTCATCTGAGTGTTCAGAACTGTGCCTACCTGCACAATATATCTTTGAGATATCACTATTAACCATCATGTGAAACTGGTACTTTATGGAAGGAAATGTATTTCTTCTAGATAGCTCTAGAAGTGGTTCTCAACCTGGGTTCCCCAAATGCTTTAGGCCTTCAACACCCAGAAATCCTAACAGCTGGTAAACTGGCTGGGGTTTCTGGGAGGTGTAGGCCAAAAACTGGGAACCCAGATTGAGAACCCGTTCTTGAACAGGGGTCCCCAAACTACAGCCTGGGGGCCACATGCAGCCTATCAAAGCCATTTATCCTGTGTTGCCAATTTGTAAGCTGCCCTGAGTCCCCCAGGGGAGAAGGGCGGGGTAGAAATACTGGAAATAAATAAATTATCCGGCCCCGGCAGTGGGGGCTCCTTCCTCCTCTGTTGAGGAAGGCGTGTGTGGTGCAAAAGAGGGAACGTGTGCACCTCCCCCCCACCACCACCACCGTGAAAGGCGCACACCGGGTGAGGGAGACACACTGCCTCCTCTCACATGGCATGCACTTTTCCCACCTCCTTCCTTGCTCGGTGCTCGCCTTCCAAAGTTTTGCTCGTTTATAATGGTATTTTAATTATTTAATTAATTATTAATTATTAAGGGGTGCTTTGCTAGTGCTTTTGGTGCACAAAGGCAGAAGGGGGGTTAGACTAAATGGCCCAAGGGGTCTCTTCCAACCCTCTATATTATATTATCAACAACATTGAGGCTGTATTTGTTCCTGTTGTTTTTTTTAATTCAAAATAAGGTATGTGCAGTGTGCATAGGAATTTGTTCTTTTTTAAAAAAAACTATAGTCCGGCTCTCCAACAGTCTGAGGGACCATGAACTGGCCCCTGCTCTAGAAGAACCAATGTAGTACTTTTTTTAATGTTGGGACAGGTAATCTGGAGTTGACTCACCACCTATTCAATGGAAGCCAACATGCATGCTTACACTGTCAACCTTAAAGGGGTTTTCTCAAAATCTTATTAGGATCATTTTCCCTTCAAAAGGGGTATTAAATATATATTACAAATCAGCAGTGCATGTAAAGATCTTTGAAAGAACTTTGACAACATAAATACTCGAATTTTGGCATATGACACCTCTTTAGCAGCAATATTCAATTTCCTTTGCAAACTGGACCAAAACTACGAATCATGACTCCACTAAGTCTGAACTCTTCACAAGTCACTAAACGCCAACTATTTGAAATACCAATCCAGGAGTACATTCTGAAATGTATAATACTGCTCTACACACTATCCTACCTAGAGAATAAAAGAGCCAGACGTCAAGTAGTTCTAGACTGAATTTATTGAAGGTAAACTAAAGTCCAAGTGTTTCAGCTTACAAAATTTAGTATTTCTTCCCATTAACTCAACAGTTATGCTATCACATATGCATTGGAAAGCAAAACTAATCTACTAAACTGAATTACCAAGTATCAAAATGGTGATGTGATTAAGGTTTAATAAAAGGCAGTATTTGAACAGGCAGTCCCCTTACAAGTCACCTTCTCTAAGGCAACACTTTAAAAAGCCAACTGTATTTCTTTATTAGCCCCAACTTCAATGCGATGTTTGTAACACTTTGCGATTAAAAATGTTGAGGCTCAAGCAGCCTTTGGTTCCATAGTATTTCCAATTTCTACAGCTGGTCTACACAAAAGTTACTAAGTGTGCTCTGAAACGTATGGACAGAGCAGTTGCTAGGCTTCAGTGATACTAGCTTCCTATTTCTCCATCTTCATCCAAGTAGGAAAAAGGCCCATTTCAATGAAAGGTTGTGAGTGTAAAGAAAGGCAACAGGACATAAGACAAACCCATTTAGCTGCTAACTTAAGGCTAAGCAAATGAATATGGGAATATCTGAAAAGACAGCTATTGTATTGCTGTCAGAATACCAATCTGTTCCAAAGAAAAACCCAGAACTATTACCAAATTGAATGGTCAAAGCTCCAGCGAAGTGTTTTTATCAGCTAGCCTGTTATACTACCAAAAGTATTAATATATTTCTCAGTAACTTCAAAAAAAATTACTTCTTGTATTGCACCTTCAAATAAAATCCTTCACCAAAAATGCATACTTTAAGAACAGTCCAGATACCTTTTAGTCTCTCATTTCACTAGTGAGGCATGTTTAACTTCCCTGTCTTGAATAGTTTTTCAAGTGTTCAAGAGTGACAACATCGTTTAGAATTACTCATTTCAGCATTTGAGCAGAAATTGTATCCCAAATGGCCAAAGAGGACCCAAATATAGTTTGAAACCCAAAGCTTGCCAATTTCCATGTCATACTCCATGACTGTAAAATGTGTGAGTATTCCTACAGTGCTTATTGTTAAAATTAACATTCTTTTACTACACCAAACCCACAGAAATCACAATTCAAACTTGCTGCTACAGACTTGGATCACCATATCCCTGCTTTTAGTAAGGTCTGAAATCTGATCCCATTTACCTTATAAAACACTTAAGCATCTTTTGGCACAGCACTTGGCAGTCTGAATGTTGCCGGTGTTGCCCATGTTGTTCTCAATATAATGACTTTTATATAAGGGATTACTAAGAGTAGGGGCACATACTGTTCTCTTGCTAATACACATATGATCTCATCTGGAATAGTTATTTTAACAGGCCTGCCTGAAATTAAAGAAAACTCAATCCAAAGAATAGCTCAACTCTCGTAACCTCCATTAGCAGCAACACATTATTCAGGAAACCTGTGTGATTCCCTAATTGTTAATCCAAAGTGAAGCACTAGCTAGAGCTTATGACATACCCTATGAAAATCAAAACACCCTGCAATTTGTGACAAACTGCAGATTAAAAACACAATATTTTAGTGAAAGAGTAAAACTTTCAAAGACACATATACTAGTAGCTTGAAAGAAGCTGTTAACTAAAGGGATTTCTTCTTTAAATATGGAAAATGGGAGATGCCAAATCTGCATTTCAGAAGTCATTGTTTAAGCATGTGATGCACTACTCTGAATTAGACCAAGCTGTCTTCTTGATCACTGAACAATTCTGTCAGCATGATTTTGGTCATTAACTTCTATGCTGTAATACCTTTGGAAATATTATGAAAGTCTGGTCTTTATCTCCCCCCCCCCCCCACAGCTTTTGCATACACAGAATTTATTAACCTCAAACTATTAGCCCCAAAGAACACAGACACTTTGCATTAAACTTTTGTTTTAATGGTCTCAAAATTTGTGACAGATTTTGGTCAAGTTGTTTCCATTTAAAAAAGTTTACTGATTTTAAAAACTAATAACTTAAACTGCCACGAAACAAATGGTCCACAAACATTCCTTTCCTTCTGAAGCTTTTACGATGCATTGTAATCATTAACCAGTCCTTGACTATTAAACTTAAATGGCCAATTGAGACAAACAGTTCTGAGACCATATTTCCACCACTGATTAAGACGGAGGTGGCAGCGGGACAGAAGTTTCATTTAGCCTTCTGCGCCTTCTGGGCAGACTTCGTGACCTTGCCAGCACCAGCCGCTTTCTTGTCAACTGCCTTGATGACACCAACAGCAACAGTTTGCCTCATATCACGCACAGCAAAACGACCTGGAAGTTAACAAAAACAGTGAAGAGCAATTCCAAAAGATTATAAAGCCACACATCTGCCTTATTTCTGTACAATCAAATCTTGATAATATTCCTATTTAGTGCTGCCATTAACAAGGAAACCAGCTTTTGTCAGTGAATTATTTCTATACTGGGTGCATAAAAGGACAGTCCTAACAACTAATCAAGAACTTTTACATATTTAGAATTGTAAGCCATCCTCTTAAATGTGCCACTCATCGTAAGATTAAATGGACCAGGCCTCCCCTTTCCTAGTCTCTGCCCCTTCCAGTAACATCTTTGCATTAACTCTGCTAGCCCTTTCTGAGGAAAGACATCACAGGACAGTAGTCTTGTTATACAAATGTCTGGCCAGGACAATTTATCTTAACTCCAAACAAGGAAATGCAGCAAAATAGCAATGGCTATCTGTACAAGCCATATTCTCAACAGCTATAACCTTAACATCTGGGCTATCTCAATTTACGTAGTACATGAAAACTGTCTCAACAAAAGGACTACTTACCCAGAGGAGGATAGTCGGAGAAGCTCTCAACGCACATAGGCTTGCCTGGAATCATGTCAACAATGGCAGCATCTCCGGATTTGAGGAATTTGGGACCATCTTCCAGTTTCTTACCAGAACGACGGTCAATCTTCTCCTTCAACTCAGCAAATTTGCAGGCAATATGGGCAGTGTGGCAATCAAGCACAGGGGCATAGCCAGCACTGATCTGGCCAGGGTGGTTCAGAATGATAACCTGCAGAATTGTTAAAGACCATTAATCAGCATTCTTACTATTTAAGGTGTCCACACACCACTTACAGAAATTCCAACACAACACTTTCTACAAATTACCTGTGCTGTGAACCCAGCAGCTTCCATCGGGGGATCGTTTTTGCTGTCACCTGCGACATTCCCACGACGGACATCTTTAACGGACACGTTCTTCACGTTGAAGCCAACATTGTCACCAGGAAAAGCTTCGCTCAGAGCCTCGTGATGCATCTCCACAGATTTCACTTCAGTTGTCACGTTGACTGGTGCAAAGGTGACCACCATGCCTGGCTTCAGGATGCCAGTTTCCACACGACCAACAGGAACAGTCCCAATCCCTAATGAAGGCAACAGCAGAATCAGCATTAGGCAGAGAGGGACAACAGTCTTAGTTTCAGGCAGGCAGTAAGGGCCCTGGATTTAAGATGAAGAGATTTAAGATGAAGATGAAAACCTTTTTTACATCTTGTAACCAGAAAGCTAGGCAATGTAGAAACCATGTGCACAATGAAGGTCTTTCTTCACAAAGACTTATTGCAAGTTTGTTGTGATACATACCACCAATTTTGTAGACATCCTGAAGTGGGAGGCGCAGGGGTTTGTCAGTGGGACGGGTTGGTGGCAAGATAGAATCCAAGGCTTCCAACAGTGTAGTTCCACTGGCACTGCCATCCTTACGGGTCACTTTCCAACCCTTGAACCAGGGCATCTGCAAAGAAATAATCTATTATGCATTTTTTCACCTAACAGAGCAACCATTTCTGTTAAGAGCTTCATGTTGGAAATCCAAATGGTAATTCAGATTTTGAGTCTTCATTCAGTCTTAAGAATTCAGTTTCTCATATCCCCCCTTATATCACATCTGTTAACCAAAGTTCAAAACTTTATTACTTCCATAAATCTCAAGCATAACAAAAATTGCTTTGTCAATCTTAATCAGTAATCACTTACATTAGAACTGGGCTCCAACATGTTGTCTCCATTCCAGCCAGAAATGGGCACGAAAGCAACTGTATCTGGGTTGTAGCCAATTTTCTTGATGTATGTGCTAACTTCTTTGACGATTTCCTCATATCTCTTCTGGCTGTAAGGTGGTTCAGTAGAATCCATCTTGTTGACACCAACAATAAGCTGTTTCACACCCAGAGTATAAGCCAGAAGGGCATGCTCACGGGTCTGCCCATTCTTGGAGATACCTGCTTCAAATTCACCAACACCAGCAGCAACAATAAGGACAGCACAGTCAGCCTGTAGAGAAAAGACAATAAATTGAATTTATTTTCTCAACACAGGCATATCTTATTCTAGATTCCCAAAATAGCATTATCTGCTTACCTGGGAGGTTCCAGTAATCATGTTCTTGATGAAGTCTCTGTGTCCAGGAGCATCAATGATAGTGACATAGTATTTGCTTGTTTCAAACTTCCAAAGTGAAATGTCAATAGTGATACCACGTTCACGTTCAGCCTTCAATTTGTCCAACACCCAGGCATACTTAAAGGAGCCTTTGCCCATCTATTTTTCAAACAAGGAACAATTACATTAACACATCTTATAGAACAGTAAGTTAACACTGTTGACAGAAAGAACTTAGTCAAGACACAGCAAGCATCAACACACTGAAATGTAATACACAAGTTACTATATTTAGCACAATTTGGCAGAGGCAGTGTGAGATTCCAAATCTGTTTTGCTTACTTAACACAATGACACTTAATCCAGTGCTAAACTGTTTAATTACTTAACAGCTGCTTCAAAGTTCATAGATATAACTGCCAAATAGCCAAAAAATTACATGGCACATTCACTAGCTCTTCTATTCGTTTTCTGTGGTATTTAACTTCTGAATTCTGCTAAGCATCCATTCTAAACTAAACCAGGCCTGCACAACCTGTAGCCCACCAGATTTTTAGGACTCCCAACTACCAGAAACCCTAGTCATCTTGTCGCTTCAACAGGAAATCTGGCACCTGACCCCAAAGCACCCAGAGGGCCACAGGTTATGCAGGACTGTTTTATGTGTTTTTTAAGAATTATGCATTTTAGATATTATTTACAATTTACCACAACAAATAAATTAACTCCTTAAATACAAGCAGAAGAGACTCAGTGAATACATAGTAACTTGGGAAATGTAGTACATCAGTTTAATTGTAGCTGAGATTATAACTATAAAGTCAGGCCATCTACACTGACCATTTAATGCAGTTTTGACTACTGAAAACAATCTGAGGCCTGGTGATTACCACAAACCACTGTTATGTATTGAGAGCCTCCTCTTTGTGTACTTAACTGGGTGTTTGTTGCCTGGCTGCCACAGGCCCCTACTACGCTGCTATATAAAATTCCCATTACCTGCTTTGAGCCAGATTATATGGCAGTGTAGAAGGGGCCAGAGTTTAAAGATAGCTGCATTAAATGGCCAGGGTAGATTAAATAATTTTTCTAGAGTAATTTTTCCTCAAAAGCAAGAGAATAATCCCCTTAAACTACACAGGTCCATATCAATATAGCCATACATTCTCATCCATATTTTTATTCCATTTCATTTTTGATATAGTTATCACATTTTAATAAAAAAAACCTTAATAGCAGAAATAAATTATAATCATTTGAAACTCCATTGTTCTGATGTTCTACTGGAACCAAACCCACCTCAGCAGCTTCCTTCTCAAATTTCTCAATGGTCCTCTTGTCGATCCCACCACATTTGTAGATGAGGTGGCCGGTGGTGGTGGACTTGCCAGAGTCGACATGTCCAATGACAACAATGTTGATGTGGGTCTTTTCCTTTCCCATTTTGGCAGATGACGATGGTTCTCGCCCACTTCAGACAAAACACCTTTTGTTTGGGGGGGGGGGGGCAGATTAAAATGCATAAAAGACAAATACGATTTAAATCAGGGACCACTAATCATTATGCTATTTTTTTCTATTTCTTATTTTGATACATTCCATTCAATTAACAAACTTTTGTCATACAAGTATTCTTGATATACATTTCAAGTCACTTTACGTTATATGGCGCTTTATATATTCCTTAGATGTGTATCTCCCATTATACATACCCTCTCCCCCCCTCCATTCCTGGAACAGTAATTCCAAATGATGTCATTGCATTGATTTAACTGTGTGGAAAGCCTGGTTCAAGTGCTATAACTATCATCTCCAGCTATTTTGTCCTATGCCAGTCTTGTTTTGTATGACTACTCACACTTTTTTCCCTTTGGTTAACGAAGTAATTGAGTACATATTCTGAGAGATAAAACACCAAGTTTCCAAATCCCATTTTGTATTGCCTCTCCATCCTCAGGCTATCGTAGCCTGTATTTTGGCTATCATAAAACCTTTTTCTTGTTTCCAATTCTCTATAATGGTGGTTTTTGAGGTGTAAGATAAAGTGATTAATTTTTTGTACAATAACCCATTACAATAACCCCTTTATCTTTTTCTACTTTCCTTTTAATTATTCCGTCTAATGGGGTTTGTGCCATATTTCTCTTCTCTTCATTGCCTAAACCAGGCATGGGCAAACTTTGGCTCTGTAGGTGTTTTGGACTACGACTGATATTGTGGGAGTTGAAATCCAAAATACCTGAAAGGCCAGTTTCTATACGCTATAAGCTATACTGGACAAGCCTACCCATGCTATCCAGTTCCCATGTCCGTCTATCTTTTATCTTGTTCCAGTTTGTTCGACACAATTAAAATATTCCTCCACTGGAAGGAGCGTGGGCAGGTGCTGTTTGAGCTGTAGGCCTGAACCAGCTAGGCCCGAAGCCTGCCTCGAGTTGCTCAACTCCACCCCCCGCTCCAAGGTGGCGGCAGTGAGGAGGAGGGGCGTTGCGTCAGCGGGGCGGAAACCCAAGCTCCCCCACCCCCGAAAATTCTTTCTCACCAAGGCCTTTCTTTAGCGTGTCGTCGTGGCCACGAGAATTCTTTTGAAGCCCTCAGTTAAGAGGAAAAGGCCGAGAAAGGAAAAAACTTGAGTGAGGAGGGCGGCTCGAGGCTCCCTTTGTGTGCGAAGCCGCGCATGCGCACTCAAGGGCCGGGCCCGGCTCGCTTCCTCTCCGGCACGCGCCCCGCCCGCGCGCCCTCCATTTTGTGGCAGCGGCAGCCGCCGCCATTTTTTCCTCACAGCAAAGCGAGAGACAAGGTAAAAGGCTTCACAGAGATCGAGAAACAGCGCGAAGGAAAGTACTGCGGCGGCAATGGCTCCGAATAGAAGACACACAAAGGCCCTAATATTCACACAAGCAGAGCGAGGTAATACAAGACAAATGTTAGCGAAACTCGACTCGAAAAAGTGAGACATGCGTTCCAGAAAAAGCTCTCCGTTCCTCAAGCCCCGTTCCCTCCCGACCCCCTCACTCGGTCACATATACGGGGAGGAATCCTGGCCTCACGTAACGTGTGTACGCGCTAACACGCGTGTCACCACCACCACACACCAACAGTCCCATTCAAGCGTCGAAATCAGCGGCCCGTTCCCTCCCGACCCTCCTCACATACACGGGGGGAATCCCGGTCTCATGTAACGTGTATATGCGCTAACACGCGTGTCACCGCCACTCCCAAGTCCCACTCAGGCGTCCAAAACAGCGGCCCATTCCATTCCGACCCCCCCCCCCCTTACAAACACGGGGAGAAATCCTGGCCTCATATAACGTGTATATGCGCTGACACGCGTGTCCCCACCATTACCATCAAGCTTCAACATTCCCACTCGGGTGGCCTTTGTCCCCGCTGGAAACACGTGCGCCTGGCCGGGTCTAGGCCCAAGCCTCCTCCCTCCCTCCCTCCCTTTTCCGCCCCACACGTGGCTGCAACTCACCTCCGAAGCAGCGGCAAACCCGTAGCGAAAAAGACCGAAGCGGCGAGCGGCGCCCTTTATATAGCTTGCGCCGGGGGGCGGGGCATGGAGGGGACACGTCACGCCTCCCAGAATTCCATTCCGCGCTCCAAGCTCCCTGCCTCGCCCCGGACCACCCCTCCCACCGAGCACCCCCGCCAAGGGAGGGAGGGAAAATTCCCCCCTTTTCACGGAACGTGCTCTTTTTCTCCTAGCCGCCGCCCTTGCGATCATCATTTGCTGACGTCACGCACGGCACCCTTCTCCCTCACAAATTTCTTGTTAGTTTATAGACGTCCCCTTACATAGAGGCGAAGAATGGGCTGAGTTGAGAGAGTGAGAGCAGGGGGGCTTCAGCCACTTTCGCCCTTCGCCTTTCTCGCCCTCAGCCTTGTCCTCTCTCCCCAATCCTAGCTTTTTAACATTTCCTCCCCTCGTCCCCTTTAAGGTTCCTTCTTCATCCAATCTTGAATCAATTAATTAATTTAACATAATGAATTTGGGGCGTTTGGGATGAAGAAGGATCCTTAAAGGAGAAGATTTGATATTTAATAAAAGCGAGTTGCTGCAACAGTTGTCTTCAAAAGCAAAAACAACTGTCTCCATTTTCCACCATGAAAGTCATCCTTTTTTATTATACATACATATTCATATATGACATTCCTCAACATCATATCACACAAAACTTCACTCTTTCTTCAATTGTGTTGCTTTCTACTTCTGTATCTCCCAAATTAATTGGGATTCTAGATCTAATTAACGCATGAAGCTGCATAAAAATGTGTTGTTGAAGGCTTTCATGGCTGGAATCCCTAGGTTGCTGTGAGTTTTCCAGGCTGTATGGCCATGTTCCAGAAGCATTCTCTCCTGACGTTTTGCCCACTTCTGTGGCAGGCATTCTCAGAGGTTGTGAGGTCTGTTGGAAACTAGGCAAGGGAGGTTTATATATCTGGGAGGTCCAGGGTGGGAGAAAGAACTATTGTCTGTTGGAGGCAAGTGTGAATGTTGCAATTGGCAAACTTGATTAGCATGGAATAGCCTTGCAGCTTCAAGGCCTGGCTGCTTCCTGCCTGGGTGGATTCTTTGTTGGGAGGTTTTAGCTGGCCCTGACTGATTCTTGTCCGGAATTCCCCTGTTTTTAGGGTATTATTCTTTATTTACTATCCTGATTTTAGAGTTTTTCAATTATGGTAGCCAGAGTTTATTCGTTTTCATGGTTTTCTCCTTTCTATTGAAATTGTCCACATGCTTGTGGATTTCAATGGCTTCTCTGTGTGGTCCGACATGGTAGTTGTTAGAGTGGTCCAGTGTTCTCAAATAATATGCTGTGTCCAGAAGTCTACCGCATACCATGCAGCTGTGGTCAAGTCTACATAGGGCCCACCAAATGCAGCATTGCCCAAACACGAATCAAGGAACATGAAAGGCAACCTGAGGATGCCTGCCATAGATGTGGGCAAAACATCAGTAGAAAATACAGCCTGGAAAACTCACCGCAACCTATCTCTCTTTTCCACCATGAAAATCATCCTTTTTGTGTCCTTCACTGTACTTATTCATTTATACATATTCATATATGACATCTCTCAACATCATATCACACAAAACTTCACAATTATGATGCTTCCTACTTCTGAATTGGACATTTGATCAATCCCCTTCTCCCAAATTAATTGGGATTCTAGATCTATTTAACAAATAAAGCTGCCTAAAATGGTCCTCTCAATGTTACCTAATGAGATACACACTTTTATTTAACTGATGTTCCATGAAATAACTTTTTTTCCTTTTTACATTCTCCCTCCCTCTTTTTATATATACAGTAGAGTCTCACTTATCCAACGTTCTGGATTATCCAACGCATTTTTGTAGTCAATGTTTTCAATGCATTGTGATATTTTGGTGCTAAATTCGTAAATACAGTAATTACTACATAGCATTAATGTGTAATGAACTACTTTTTCTGTCAAATTGGTTGTATAACATGATGTTTTGGTGCTGAATTTGTAAAATCATAACCTATTTTGATGTTTAATAGGCTTTTTCTTAATCTCACCTTATTATCCAACATATTCACTTACCCAATGTTCTGCTGGCCCGTTTATGTTGGATAAGTGAGACTTTACTGTATACAGTATTTGTTAATATCTTGATGCAAAGACATGTTGGATAATGGAGCACATTTTTTAAAATTCCAGAGGTAAATCAGCCTGTGTTTTATAGATTATAGCAAAGCCTTTGAATGTAAATATCTTTTCAAAATTATAGGTCTCTCTTAAAGCTGCAACATTTTTTGTCCTGATCTATTCTCGGGATTAGATTCCATGAAAACAGGATATGGAGAAATCAGTGGTTCCCAATCTGTGGTCCAGAGACCGACAGTGGTCCACAAGAACTAAAATATGGTCCGTGGCCTCACCGTTACTACTATGGATAATAACACAGTTCAACCAATTTTTTTCTTGCTGTCTTTGTTTTTAGGCCTGTTCCTGGGGTTATTTGGGGTGCTAATTCAGAAAATTGGATTGGATAGATCACATCAGCTCTAGATTATGGTTTTCTGTGGGTGAGCAGATGGCGACTACTGGATGGCATATGTGTCAGAAACTAGAGCTGATGTGGTCTATCCAATGCAATTTTCTGAATCAGCACCCCAAATAACCAAACTACTGTATATCAAAAGTTGACCAAAAACTGACTCATAACTCTTTTGGTACTAATGTTGTAGAGTAGTCCCTGGTCAAAGTGGTCCCTAGTCAAGTGGTCAATGGTCAAAAAAGAGTTAGGACCCACTGATCTACGTTGTAGAATTAATCCAGTTTGACAGCATTTCAACTGCCAAGGAAGCACAGAAGTTGTAGTTTGGTGAGGCATCAGCATTCATTAGCAGAGAAGGCTAAAGACCTTATAAAATTACAAGACCCATGATTCCATGGCATTGAGTGGTGTCAAACTGGCTTAATTCTACAATGTAGAGCAGTGGTTCCCAAACTTATTTGGCCTACCGCCCCCTTTCCAGAAAAAATATTACTCAGCGCCCACTGGAAAGGGGGCGTGGCTTAGATGGGTGGGCATGGCTCCTGCTCAAGACGGTGGGTCTGAGCCTCTCCCCTAGTCCAAGATGCAGGACTGGGAGGGGGAGGTGGGCAGGGCCACAAATGGGCGACCAGGACTGGGATGGGCAGAGTTACGAGCTCTGAGGCAGGGTTGAGCTTCTATCCCTGTCCTGCGGCGTCTGCCAGGATACAGGAGGCGGGGCTAGATGAGGGGGCGGGGCCTCTTCCCAAGTGCCTGTTGGGGCTGAACCTCTATACCCCGCCCCCGCGTTCTAACAAGTGCCTCGGGGAGGTATAAAGAGGCTTGGCCCTGTCTCACGCTCTTGGAAAGAGGCCCCGCCCCAGCCCCGCCCTTTAGTCCTAAAAGGCCTCTCAGGAGAGGTATAGAGGCTCAGCCCTGTCTCAGGCTCTTGGAAGGAGGCCCCACCCCCTTCCCTAGCTCCGCCCTCTGTGTCCCAACAAGTGTCTCAGGAGAGGTATAGATTCTCAGCCCTGTCTCGGGCTCTTGGGAAAAAGCCATGCCCACTCCTCTAGCTCCGCCCCCTGTGTCATAACAGGCGCCTCAGGTGCTCAGCCCTGTCTTCAGCACTTGGGAAGAGGCCCCACCCCTCCTCTGGCCCCGCCCCATGTCCTAATAGGTGCCATCACCGCCGCCTTGGATCGCTGCAGCACCCTCCAGGGGGCGGTAGCGCCCACTTTGGGAATCACTGATGTAGAGGCACCCAGAGTGGCTTTCAATTGCCAAGAAGGTCAGTCAAAACTGCCTTTCATCATTTGTATGCTGAACATATCCTACGTAAAAAAGGAGGAAAGAGGAGTGAACACTGAAGGAAGGAATAATTTAAGATATGCAGATGACATTATACCACTAGGCAGGGAAATAAGAAAGGACTTGGAAGGGTTATAGAATAAAGTCATGGAGGGTAGTGTATAGGATTAGGAAGTTTTATAGATGAACACTAATAAAAAATAATGACCACAGATCATTGACATAACTTTCAAGTAGACAATGAAGATATCGGCCTCTTCTACACTGCCATATAATCCAGATAGTCAAAGCAGATAATGCACATTATCTTCTTTGAACTGGATTATATGAGCATACACTGTCATACAGGCCTGTAGCGAGGGGGCGGTTTTAGGGGTTCAACCCACCACCCCCCCCCCCGAAATTTTTCAGGTTATAAAAAAAATCTGGTTTACTCATGAATTTTAACTGGTTAACCAAATCCCCATGCTAAGTCTATGAGACGCAAAACATTAAGAGTCCCTCCAGGCACTATTTCAAGCAGATATTGACAGGTTTGTAGCGGGGAGAGGTGTGTGCTAGGGGTTCAACCCCCCCTGAAATTTTCAAAACCCCTCCCGAATTTTTTTTCTGGCTACGGCCCTGCTGTCATATAAATCCAATTCAAAACAGATAATCCGGATTTTGTATGGCAGTGTAGAAGAGGCCTCAATGTGAGTATCCATGGCCTTGTGTCTGCAACCAGGGCCGGTCCAACGTTGAAGCGGCTGAAGCCGCGGCTTCGGGCGCACGTGGAAGGGGGTGCTGTTGAGGCCTAATTCTAGTGCACTGTGCCGCGCAGGGGATAGAAACCCCGCACCAACGTGCACGCACCATCGCCCAAAAGCGCCCTCTCTCTTCTCCCTCCCTCCCTCCTCTTTTACCTGCTCTCCCTTTCTGCCTTGCAGCCAGGCTTTGAGGCTGCGGAGGGGGCGGGGTTGGGGCCTAAGGGCACGGAGGGCACGCCCCTCCCAGGAGACCACGCCCCCTGCTTCCGAAGGCACTCTCAGTGGTTGTGAGGTCTGTTGGAAACAAAGCAAGTGGGGTTTATATATCTGTGGAATGTTCAGAGTGGGGAAAAGAACTCTTGTCTGAGGCACATGTGAATGTTGCAAATGGCCACCATTATTAGCATTAAATAGCCTTGTAGCTTCAAAGCCTGGGGTAATCCTTTGTTGGGATGTGTTAGCTTGCCCTGATTGAGGATCCCCTGGCGCCCTCCCTCTTCATCCCTCCCTCCTTCTTCTCCCTCTTCTCCTTTTCTGGCCTTCTTCCTCTTTCCCCTCCCATCCTTCACTCCTTCCTTCCTTCCTTCCGTCGTCCCTTCTTTCTTTCCTCCCTCCCTCCTTCCTTCCTTCCTCATCTTCTTTCTACTGCGTGGACATTCATTGGCAGTTTTCCCAGTCTCTCTGGTGAGTTTATAGCTATGTTCCAGAAGCATTCTCTTCTGACGTTTTGCCTGCATCTATGGCAGGCACTCTCAGTGGTTGTGAGGTCTGTTGGAAACAAAGCAAGTGGGGTTTATATATCTGTGGAATGTTCAGGGTGGGGAAAAGAACTCTTGTCTGAGGCACATGTGAATGTTGCAAATGGCCACCATTAATAGCATTAAATAGCCTTGCAGCTGACCCTGATTGAGGATCCCCCTCTTCTTCCTCCCTCCCTGTCTCCCCCTTCTTCTCTCAGTGGTTGTGAGGTCTCTTGGAAACTAGGCAAATGGGGTTTATATATCTGTGGAATGTTCAGGGTTGGAAAAAGAACTCTTGTCTGAGGTACCTTGATTAGCATTAAATAGCCTTGCAGCTTCAAAACCTGGCTGCTTTCTGCCTGGGGTAATCTTTTGTTGGGCGGAGTTAGCTGGCCCTGATTGTTTCCTGTCTGGAATTCCTTTGTTTTCTGAGTGGTGTTCTTTATTTACTGTCCTGATTTTAGAGTTTTTAAAATACTGATGTTTCACCCACATCTACTAGGTTTGTCCCCACTTCAGGTAAATCACCCCAGCTTTGCCATCAGAGTTGTCAGAGGTTGAAAAGAGGGTCTGTGCATCATTCTCATGCTCAGCAGAGGACAAGCACCATAGTTATCATGCTGAGTATATTCTCTAAAATGCCAAACCCTAGTTACTGTAGCCCTATTGAAGCTTCTATCTGAGTAAGAAGGCTAAAATTACCATATTACATCAATCTCAGCCACACCTTTTTTGCCTAAATGACTATTCCAAAAGTGAGGTGCACATTACATTTCTGTAATACAGTAAAGACAAGTGGGTTGCTGTGAGCTTTTTGGGCTGTATGGCCATGTTCTAAAAGCATTATCTGTTGACATTTCGCCTGAATCTACGGCAGGCATCCTTAGAGGTTGGAAATTAATTAAGTGGGGTTTATATATCTGCAGAATGTCCAGGATGGGAGAAAGAAAGAACTCTTGTCTGTTGGAGGCAGGTATAAATGTTTCAGTTGCTTGGCTGCTTCCTGCCTGGGGGAATCCTTTGTTGGGATGATTTATTAATATTATTATTATTAGGCCTTGCTCCAGGGAAGGTTCTTCTGCCGTGGCTCCCTACCTATCTATCTACCTTGCCACATATTTTCCACATTGTGTGTATGTGTATGTATATATTACATACACACACACACACACACACACACATACAAACACATATGCAGGGACCATATGTGCCGTGTGTATGATCTATTCACCTCTACCTTCTACCTTTTATTTTTCAGTGATTGGTTTGTCGGGGGGGGGGGGGGGGGCAAAAATACTGCTTGCTTACACTTGAAAATTTCCTAGGGCCGGTCCTGTCTGCAACACCTAAGAAGGGCTGTTAATATTTAGGTGACTTGCGTCTTCTACACTGTAGAATTACTGCAATTTGCCACCACTAACTGCCATGGCTCAGTGCCTTAGAATCCTGTGAACTGTAGTTTCACAAGGTTTTTCTGTCCCAAAGAGTGCTAGTGTTTCTCCAAAGCAAAGAATCCAAGGATACCATACGTAGTATTGAGCCACGGTAGTTAAATCGAATGAATTCTACAGTGTGGATGCACCCTTAGAAGTCTCTTGTTCATAGGACCAAATCAAAGTTTACTTGACTGCTTAATTGAACCAGGTTGGTTCTGAGTTCATTGAAACCAATGTGGATTAAATTAGAGTCAAGGTTATATTCCTCTAATGTTAGTTTAAGAGCCCCCCACCATCTTTGGTAGAACTGGGGCTGTAGTCTTTTACATTCTCTCTCTATCTCTCTCTCTCTTTCTCTCTCTCTCCCTCTTTATCTATCCACCACATCAAGGATTGAAGCCTTATTTGAAAGCAAGGCCAGTTGCAGCAAATGAATGACATTTAATTCAATCTGCATAGGGCTCAGCTGAACAAAACACCTAAGTTAGCAAAACACAGGCCTGCTTGAATTGCAAAGAAGCAGCTGATACTGTAGCAGGCTGTTTCACATTTTTATTGCCAGGATCCTTTGCGACACATGCAACAGAAGTTTTTCCCCTCTGGCCAGATCATAAGAAGTTTGCTAGAGCTAACTGAATGGCTAAATATTTATAAGAAATTTTACCCTTTTATTGGCCACATTTTTGGGCCACACTACAGAAATATTACAAAACCCAGGAAGAAGAAAGCCCCAAAGAGACATCCAACCAAGCAAAACATTAATAGGAATGCATGTTACATACATGAACTTTGTTAGTACACATGTTACTGGTCAAGCTGCAAGGCACATTTGACTCAATGCTTCATGCAACTTGACCGCTTTGCTTGCTTTAAAGGTGACCTTCTTTATGTTTCTTGGGAGAGAGTTAATAATCAGTATAAAGTAAATTGAGTAAAAAGGACATACAAAGCCCAGGCCCACAGCAAGTAAAATTACCATTTCCTCCAGGACCCCTGTCCTATAATGCATATCTAGAACTATGCTTCTGAAAAAGCCTTTTCCACTTGCGGGTCCTCTGACAACAAACAGCAAAGTTAATACTGCCAGAGGGGGATTCACAATGGCATGGAGCAAAGGACCGACTTAAACAAACACGTCCAACTTGCTCACAAGCATTTTTCCATTTGGCAAGATCAGACCATTGTTTCCCAACTTTGAATAAACTGTCTGACCTGCGGGGTTTACATAGGACAAATGGTAAAAAGGCAGCTTGAATATGGCTAGCCCTCCATCTATCTATATGCAGTGTCAACAGATGTCCTTTAAACTACATCTTAATATATTTCTACTCGGAAGTAAGTCCTCTAGAACTCAATGGCGAGGTTAGTACAGTGGATTCTACTGCATTGAGCAAATAAAATTAAAGGGGCATCAAACTGTATTCAGTTGGTGTTTACTTATAAAATGCACTCAGTGGTGTTTACTTATAAAATGTACAGATTAAAGTATTTGTTTATCTAGAAGTGCAAAATCTTCCCTGTCTACCCCCCAAAATTGCCATTTTATTTTTTCCCCAGAAAAGGGAAATAAATATGAGGTTCTGACTTTCTTCTTCCTACAAAAAATAGCAAAACTTTAAAGCCTCATCATTATTACCTCTCAAAAGCTGTGCTCTCTTTCAATGATCCCATTCATGTTTGATCATCAGGATGACCTTTACCTTGGACTAAAAACATTATTTGATCACCGTGGGTCTTGTTTGCAAGAGAAAGAAAAATCAAGGAACCTAAAAAAACCATATTTCCCTCTCCTTTACAGCACTGTGATTCTGCAACTTCAAAAAACTGCTTGCCATGAAGATATTTACAGGAACCCCGGTGGCGAAGTGCATTAAAGCACTGAGCTGGAGACCGAAAGGTCCCAGGTTCAAGCCCCGGGAGTGGCGTGAGCGGCCGCTGTTAGCTCCAGCTCCTGCCAACCTAGCTGTTCGAAAACATGCCAATGTGAGTAGATCAATAGGTACCGCTCCGGCGGGAAGGTAACGGCACTCCATGCAGTCATGCCAGCCAGATGACCTTGGAGGTATCTACGGACAATGCCGGCTCTTTGGCTTAGAAATGGAGATGAGCACCAACCCCCAGAGTCAGACATGACTGGACTTAACGTCAGGGGAAACCTTTACCTTTTTTATTGGCGACTTAACCATAAAATGCTTCACTTGCTGATTCTGCCTATTATTTTTATCATTATTATGTTTATTTATACCTGCTTTTTCTCTCCACAAAGGAGACTCATCCTGATAAAAGCATACAAGTCAAGTCCTCTGGTTAAAATAACAATGTTTTTATTCCCTGACATTTTCGATAATGCTGATCCTCTTGTCTGTGTGTCAAAATAACCTTGGTTTTGGTGCTAACTTTACATTTACTGCTCAGTGTTCATGCAAAACTCCCAGCCACTTCAAATATTTACTCAGAAGTAAACTTCAATTCCATGAGATTTACTCCCACATAGATGAACATAAATGGTGATTTTGCAGGCTCAATCCTACCTACACTCACTTACCAGAGAATACATCTCATTGAAATAAATCGGTTCTACTTCTGAGTAGACCTACAGCAAAAAGCACATACATTTTCTCACAGTATGTCCAATTGAGTTAAAATTACTGTGCATATGATGGCAACCATTGTTATGTGCATTAGTTTTCATCTGAAAGATACAGATTAATTTAGACAAGAATAGTTGTTGGAATATAGTTTGTTGTTGGTTACAGAAATATTCCAATGTTCCAAATAATGTTGTCATTTATTATTTCAAATTGTTATGAAAGATACTCCAATTTGTTAAACATATTAACAAATATTAGGCCTAATGTGAGAAATGTTAGCAGGTAAAAGGAAAAAAGATGTTGATTTTAGATAATTCATAGGGAGGAAAAAAGGGAATGAAGGCCTTTATGGTTTCAGAGTATTGCCAAACTGAATATTGGAGTGGGCTCCTTTACCTTTAATGATTGAACAGAAGGAAGATTTTACCAGATATTGCTTGTCACTCATCCAGGTAGGAAGCCAAAAGTACTGAAATGCTTTCTTCTACATATATTTAAAGATAGAGAAGCCTTTTTGTATTTTTTACTTCGACTACTCTAGCTAGAGGCAGTGGATCACATGAAGAAATGTTTCCATTGCTCTTTTGAAAAATACGAATTTTCCAAGAGAATAATCTCCTGTTTTTAAATGTTATTTTTTCATGTAAAAGCGTTTTTTTATAATGAGGACTAGTAAAGCCTGTGGACAACTTCCTCCATTACTCACCTACAGTTTAATAGGATACATTCCAGACATACTTTTATGATCTCATTTGTTCCAATAGCCATGCTGGCTGGAGGATTCTGGGTGCTGTAATCTTAAAAGGTCTTATTGAACAGGGTATCCTAGACAGATGTATACTTAGAAACTAGCTCAATTAAATCCAAGATGATTCGGTCTGAATGGGTACACATAGGATAGCACTGGTGGCCTTTCAAACTATCATAGTACCTAGTTTGAACCTGCATTTCTTTTTGTTAGGAGCAGTGACTTTCCCTGGTGTTGATCTGAAAAGTTAAAAATGTCCTCTCAAAGGTTGCTAAAGTAGACTTTGGACCTTTTGGCTCATATTCTCATATGAGTCAGCCTTCTGGGCATTTATATTAACTATGGCATGCAAACATGTCATTGCTTAGCAAGCTGACATGTCAGCTGTAAATGTTTCAGGAGATGATATAATCCTATGCATTCTCCATGTTAACATGCAGAAATATTATGACTTTTAACAGCTGCTTTTCATGCAGAAAGCTAAATGTCCTACAGCTGAATTTCTATTATTTTGTGCGGGCATTCGAAACACAAGGTCTCTATTAGATGAATGACATGTTCAAGTCCCTGAGATCAGGGCAGTTTGAATCAGAAAGACAAAAAATTACAGCTACATTCGACACTGTGGACCATGACTTGCTGATTCATCGATTGGCTATGTCTGGTGTACGAGGTTTAGCTCTTAAATGGTTCAATTCATTTCTCCGGGACCAGAGGCAGAGGGTGGAGTGGTCAGGCCAAAGCTCTGAGAGCTCCTGCCTTTGCTGTGGAGTTCCCCAGGGTGCTATCCTTTCGCCCCTGTTATTTAACATCTACATCCGACCACTTGCTGAACTAGTGTGGAGCTTTGGCATAGAGTGCTACCAGTATACAGATGATATCCAGCTACTCTTGCCTCTCGAACCTGGGACAACCACAATTCCTGAGAACTTTAAGCTGTGTTTGGAAGCAGTGATGAGTTGGCTGCGAGCGAGTAGACTAAAAGTGAATCCTGCAAAAACTGAGATACTCTGGCCCGGCCAGCCACCAGAGTTAATCCAGTCACTGCGTGATTTCGATGGGGAAGTTCTGGTTCTGTCTGCTACTGTTAAAAGTCTCGGGGTTGTGTTGGACTCATCGCTGACGATGGAGGCCCAGATCACTGCCATAAGTAAGCAGGCCTTTTTCCATCTTCGCCAGGCAAGGAAATGGGCATCCTACCTTTCGACAGAAGCATTGGCAACGGTAATCCATGCAATAATCCACCACTAGGTTGGATTATTGTAACGCCTTATACGCCGGCCTTCCGAAGACAAAAACCCAGAAAATCCGAATGGTCCAAAATGCGGCGGCCAGGGTGCTAGCGGGATCATTTATAAGATCCCATATTACACCAATTCTGAAACAACTGCATTGGCTACCAATAGAACATCATATCTCCTACAAGATACTGATCCTCACATTTAGAGCTCGAAATGGCCAAGGACCATTATATCTTAGGGACCGCCTCATTCCTTTTTTCCATCAGTGGTCACCTCGATCCTCCCAGGAAAATCTCCTATATGTACCCTAGGGAGGTACACCTGGAAGCTACAAGGAGTAGAGCCTTTTCGACCTATGCTCCAATTCTGTGGAACTCATTGCCTCCATATGTTAGAGCAATGTCGGAGTTGCAATCTTTTGTCAAGCACTCAAGACTTGGCTGTTTGGTTGTGCATTTAAGTAAATCAGATCTAATTTGCCAAATAGTCACTGTTGCATGTTTTTATGCTGAATGTTTTATATTGTGGAATGATATTGTGGAGAAGGATAGGTGTGGTAGTCTCCATGGCAGCCCCTCCGGGCTGAAGGTACTGCTGCTTAATGCCAGATCCGTCAGGGGGAAATCTGCAGTTATCCAAGACCTAATCCTGGATGAGCAGGCGGATCTGGTTTGCATCACCGAGACCTGGTTGGATGAGCTGGGTGGGGTAAATCTTACCCAGCTTTGTCCTCTGGGTTTCGGGGTGCATCAGCAGGTCAGGCCTGGAGGGCGGGGAGGTGGGGTTGCGGTGGTCTTTCAGCAGTCCATCGCCTTGGTCAGATGCGCCGTTCCGCAATCTGCTGGGTTTGAGTGTCTCCACTTGAAGGTGGGTACCCGGGACAGTTTGGGGATTCTGCTGGTGTACTGTCCACCCCGCAACACAGCAGTCTCCCTACCTTAGCTAGCAGAGGTGGTCTCTAGCGTGGTGTTGGGCTCCCAGCGCCTTTTGGTATTGGGTAACTTCAACATCCATGCTGAGGCCACCTTGACAGGTGCAGCTCAGGAATTCATGGCCGCTGTCCCAAGTAATATTGGGTCCCATCAAGCTGGTCATACACTCGACCTGGTCTTTGTTGTGGGCGACGGTTTGGTCAGAGTGGAAGAGCAAACTATTCTTCCATTGTCATGGTCTGACCATTATCTGATCAAGTTAAGACTCACTGTGTCCTCAAACCTCCGCAGGGGTGGTGGGCCCATTAAGATGGTCCGCCCCAGGAGACTTATGGATCCTGAGGGATTCCTGACGTCTCTTGGGGTTCTATCTGCCATGGAGGCTGACGATCCTGTCGATGCCTTGGTCGCTTGTTATAACACCGAGTTGTCCAGGGCTATTGACATGATCGCTCATGAACGTCCCCTCTCGCTGCGTGGAGTTCACCGGGGAGCTGGCGGAGATGAAATGTGGGAGAAGGAGACTAGAGTGTCGCTGGCGGAGAACTCATGATGTTTCTGACCGAGCACGGTCTAAAGCCGCTATTAGGGCTTATTCCGCGGCTTTGCGGGCAGCCAGGAAGGTTTTCACGACTGCCCGCATCACGTCTGCAACAAATAGATCTTCGGAGTTGTTCCGAGTTGTTGGGGAGCTCCTCCACCCTTCTCAGGGTGGGGGGGGGCACCTGACTTCTCGGCAACTCGGTGTAGCGAGTTCGCTCACCATTTTGCAGACAAAGTCGCTCAGATTTGTTCCGACTTGGACGCCAGTCTTGAAGCATTGTCAGGTAAGGTAACCGAGGCATCTGTCTGTTCGATCTTGTGGGATTCGTTTCAGTCTGGCTTCAGGTCTGGGTTCAGTACCGAGACAGCTTTGGTCGCCTTGGTGGATGACCTCCGCAGGGAGCTGGACAGGGAGAGTGTGACCCTGCTGGTTCTCTTGGACATCTTAGCGGCTTTCGATACCATCGACCATGGTATCCTTCTGGGGCGGCTCTCTGGGATGAGCCTTGGGGGTACTGCACTGCAGTGGCTCCAGTCCTTTCTGGAGGGTCGTTCCCAGTTGGTGAAGTTGGGGGACACCTGCTCGGACCCCTGGCCATTGACCTGTGGGGTCCCGCAAGGTTCTATTTTGTCCCCCATGCTTTTTAACATCTACATGAAACCGCTGGGAGAGGTCATCCGGAGTTTTGGAGTACGGTGCCATCTCTACGCGGATGACACCCAACTCTACTACTCTTTTCCACCTAAATCCAAGGAAGCCCCTCGGATTCTGGACCAGTGTCTGGCCGCTGTGTTGGCCTGGATGAGGGTGAACAAACTGAGACTTAATCCCGACAAGACAGAGGTCCTCCAGGTCAGTCGTACGTCTGATCGGGGTATTGGGTGGCAACCTGTGCTTGATGGGGTCGCACTCCCCCTGAAGGCACAGGTCCGCAGCTTGGGGGTCCTCCTGGATTCGGGGCTGACGCTTGAGGCTCAGGTGTCGGCTGTGGCCGGGAGGGCCTTTGCACAATTAAAACTTGTGCGCCAGCTACGACCATACCTCGAGAAGTCTGATCTGACCATGGTGGTCCATGCCTTAGTTACCTCGAGACTGGACTATTGCAATGCGCTCTACGTGGGGCTGCCTTTGAAGACGGCCCGGAAATTACAACTAGTACAGCGTTCGGCAGCCAGGCTTCTAACTGGAGCGAATTACAGGGCGCGTTCAACGCCTCTGTTTAAGGAGCTCCACTGGCTGCCGTTTATTTTCCGGGCCCAATTCAAGGTGCAGGTTATCACCTACAAAGCCCTAAATGGTTTGGGACCCACCTACCTTAGAGACCGCATCTCCCCCTATGAACCCGCACATTCTCTTCCCTCATTGGGGGAGGCCCTTCTCTCGTTCCCACCACCCTCGCAGTCGCGGTTGGTGGGGACGAGAGAGAGGGCTTTGGAACTCACTTCCTAGAGAGATCAGGCAGGCCCCTACCCTCCTCCTTCCGAAGGAGCTTAAAAACCTGGCTCTTTCAAAAGGCCTGTGACACTTAATTTGTTGTTGGACTGATCTATCTGGCATTTTATAATAGCCCCATTCTTGAGGTGTTGCTAATGTTATTTTGCACTTTATTGTCCATTTCAACCGTGAAATACCTTCCCCATTCCGGCACATCCGGTACTGGGTTTTATGAATTAGTCTCCTGTTTTAATATTGTATGCTTTATGTCGATTTTATCGATTGTTTTACTGATAATTGAGGTTTTATTGGTATAATTGTATTATTGTTGTATCATTGATATTTGATTGTTTTATCGGGCTAGACCCCATGTAAGCCGCCCCGAGTCCCTTCGGGGAGATGGGGCGGGGTATAAAAATAAAGTTATTATTATTATTATTATTATTATTATTATTATTATTATTATTATTATATTTTAAATTGTAAGTCGCTTGGAGCACTCTGGTGGAGAGCGACTAATTAAGAAATAAAGTGAAGTGAAAAAATTTAGGCCTGTACATTCAACCATCCTTCAATACAGTAACATTCTAACAGACAGTTTCCTACTTCCAGAATTTGGCAAAGCTACTTTTTAATTCTAGAGCTCTGCTTGACTGTTCAGAGGAGTGGTCATAAATGTTGGGTTTCAGCTCCAATAATAATAATAATAATAATAATAATAATAATAATAATAATAATAATAATAATTTTTATTTATTACCCACCTCTCCTGATGGCTCAAGGCAGGGTACAATAAATTCAAAAAACAAATTAACATAAAATACAATAATTTTCATAATTAAAAACACACACAGAGAGACACACATATATGAAAACTTATACCAAACACATCTACAGAACTGGCATTTAGTGGTGGTAGAGTGCAAATCAAAACTTATGTTTGAAAGTTGACTGGGTACGTCTGCCAGAAGAAATGGGTCTTCAATTGTGTTTTAAATTCTGACAGCTCGTTTAGCTGTTGGAGCTCTTCCGGCAGGTCATTCCACAATTGTCGGGTGGCTGATGAAACAAGTACTCTGGGTGACAGTCACCAGTCAGATTCTGGCAGGTTGGAGTAGCAGCCCCACAGAGGATCTCAGTGTCCTAAAGGGCAGGTTGTGCAGGAGAAGGCGATCCTGTACATAACCTGGAACTAAACCATGTAGGGCTTGAAGGATCAAAACCAACACTTTGTACTTTGCCAGCAACCAGTAGAGTGACTTTAATATAGGTGTAATATGCTCACTCTTAAATGTTCCTGTAACCAATCTGGCTGCCATGCTTTGAACTAATTGGAGTTTCTGAACCTGGTACAAAGGTAACCCAATTTATAGCACATGGCAGAAGCCCAACCTTGTGATTACCAATGCATGCACTACCATCTTAAGGTCTTCCAAATCTAGGAAGGGGCACAGCTGACGGATCAGCCAAAGCTGCTAATAAGAACTGACTGTTGCATCTACTTGAGCTGACATTTGGAGAGATGGATCCAGGAGGACTCCCAAGTTGTGAACATAGTCTTTCAGGGGAAATGTAACCCCATCCAGAACACCTTGATTTTTTGTTAGGACTCTTTATGGCAAGCACCTCTGTCTTGTCTGGATTCAGTTTGAATTTATTTTTCCTCATCCACCCCATTATCTTTTCCAGGTGTTCATTCAAAGGAGATATACAATTCTTATCTGAGGTTGCTTATGAAGGCATAGAGAAATATATTTGGGTGATAACACTACACTCCATGCCTCTCCCAGTGGTTTCATATAAATGTTAAAAAGCATTGGAAATAGAATGGCACCTTGTGAGACATCACAAAACAGCTACTTTTTTGAGGAGCAGCTATCCCCAAGTGCCACCATTTGGAACCTGCCTGAGAGGTACGACCAGAACCACTGCAGCACAGTGCCTACAATGCCCAGCACCTCCAGGCATTCCAGAAGGATACCATGGTTGATGGTATCAAAGGCCACTGAACGGTCTAGAAACACAAACAGGGACACACTTCCCCTTTCCATGTTGAGACCGAGATCATCCACTGAGGTGACCATAGCAGTCTCAACTCCGTATCCTGTTTTAAAGCCGGTTTGAAATGGGTCAAGAAAGACTGCCTGAAGTTGGAGAGCAACTACCTTCTCAATCGCCTTGCCCAAAAAAAGGAGGGTTAAACACTGGTCTGTAATTATTGAGGTCCAGAGGATCCAAGGAGGGCTTTTTCAGCAACAGTTTCACTATTGCTTCCTTTAAACAGGATGGAAAATTCCTTTCACCGGGAGATTGATAATTTGTTGAATTTGATATCTAATTGCATCTTCTCCCTGGATGACTAGTAAAGAGGGGCAGGGATCAAGAAAGCAGGTTGTCCTCTTTGCTTGTTCCAGCAGCTTGTCCACATCAACAGTACTCACCAATTGAAACTGATCTGGTGTAATCCCACTCTCAGAATTGCTGGACATCTTGCTGTTGGCCTCTGAGCCAATGACAGTGTCTAAGCTGGCTCTTACGCGAGAGATTTTTATCTGCGAAATAGTTGTTAAAAGCATCACAGTGACCTACTGAAGGTTCTAATAACGTGTTTGGAGGGAAGGACACCTGAGTTAAGCCTCTCACCTCTCTAAACAGTTCGGCTGAATCTGCAGATGCAATGCATGCAGAAAAGAAAGCTTTCTTTGCTGCACATATTGCAGCCTTATAGGAGCAAAGGTGCCCCTATACCATGTCTTGTCGCATAAAACTCAAGTTTTCCACCATCTGCACTCTCATCATCATCCTTCCGGTTTCATATCCATGAGGGCCTTTGTATACCAGGGAGCCTGGTTAGTAACAGATTGGAGAGGATGTTTGGGAGCAATTGTGTCAATAGCCCTGGTCAGATTTTGATTCCACTTATTGACCAATAAGCTTTCTTTTCTGCATGCATTGCATCTGCAGATTCAGCCGAGCTGTTTAGAGAGGTGAGAGGCTTAACTTTTTAAATTTGTTTTTGTTGATGATGCTTGTTTTGTTCTGTATGTATTTTATGCTGTTTTATTGTGATGACCTGGACTTGGCCCCATGTTAGCCACCCCGAGTCCCTGTGAGAGGATAGAGGCAGGATATAAAAATAAAGTTGTTGTTGTTGTTGTTGTTGTTGTTCCTCCTCCTCCTCCTCCTCCTCCTCCTCCTCCTCCTCCTCCTCCTCCTCCTCCTCCTCCTCCTCCTCCTCCTCCTCCTCCTCCTCCTCCTCCTCTTCTTCTTCTTCTTCTTCTTCTTCTTCTTCTTCTTCTTCTTCTTCTTCTTCTTCTTCTTCTTCTTCTTCTTCTTCTGTCTCTCTCTGCCCTGTATGACTCGTACTGCAGCCTCGGTTTTCATTTGCATTCTATTTTATAAAACAAAACAAACAATAAAACAAAACACAGAGAAGCCAGTTTGTTGGCTAGTCCAACAGCTAGTAAAAAGGTGTTGGTGGCATATCTGGCCGAGTGATTCCCTCCCTTGCAATGGCCACCTGGAGGGCAGTTGGTGTTGGGAAGGGGCCTCCACAGACACAGTCATGATCAACTATCAGGGATCATGGGGCTTGTAGTCTTGCCACATATGTAGTCCCATGGAGGATGAATTGACTGTAACAGAATTTTAATCATAAGCTCCACATTGAAAAGAACAATAAAACTAAAGCTAAAAGCAAGACTTGGCTAACAAGCAACAACTTCCTATGATCATAAGGTTTCCTACACGGTACACAGCTAAATATAGTCCAGTGTGGAGTTCATATTATAATTCTGTGACCACCCACAGAAAAAAAGTATGCTCATGGCTACAGATGGATTTAGTAATGGTGCGAAATGTTCCAAGCTTTCTGTTGTTACAGTAGAGTCTCACTAATCCAAGCCTCGCTTATCCAAGCCTCTGGATACTCCAAGCCATTTTTGTAGTCAATGTTTTCAATATATCGTGATATTTTGGTGCTAAATTCGTAAATACAGTAATTACAACATAACATTACTGCGTATTGAACTACTTTTTCTGTCAAATTTGTTGTATAACATGAAGTTTTGGTGCTTAATTTGTAAAATCATAACCTAATTTGATGTTTAATAGGCTTTTCCTTAATCCCTCCTTATTATCCAAGATATTCGCTTATCCAAGCTTCTGCCGGCCCGTTTAGCTTGGATAAGTGAGACTCTACTGTACTTGTAACTCCTATATACCCCCTTTTTAGTGTAACAGGCCAAAACCTAACTTCCAAATACAGCTTTGAAAAATAATGTTATGCTGATGTGATAGGGATGAAAAACAAATATATTTTTTGCTTCCCTGACTTCCTATCTCTGTACCCCATAAATGGAGTCTTTAGAGCACTTTGTAATATTTGTGTTGAATTTTGTTCCTAGTGGATTAATTAAAACACAACAAAGGTTTGGGTCATTTTTTTTGCAAGTGTCTGGCTTCAACTTGTCTGTCAATTTACAGCAACCCCATAAATTTTATAGGGTTTTCTTAGGCAAGGAATACTCAGAAGTGGTATTCTTTTCTCTGAAATATAGCTTACAGCACTGTTTCTTAAATTGTGAATCCTAGCCCCAAATGGGATCCCTTATTGTAATGTTGGGGTCACAAAAATTCGACAATAGTAAATTATTTCTAAATGCTACCTAGATATTTACATGAATCTGTTAACAATAACATGCAGTGTTTACAGTGGACTCTGCAGATAATGCTTAAGCTGTACTTCATAAAAAAGAAATCAGCCTGTTTAACAAGCCATGCAAATGCAGGTTTATTTTCAGTAAACATTTTAATATCTATTTTATATACCTATATATCTGGGGTCACATAAAAATGTCTCGGGGCGTAAAGGGGTCACAAGTGGAAAAAAGTTTAAGAAGCCTATACTGTACTACCTGGTATTTTTGCCTGATAAAATTTTGAGTAGATACCACCTAGTGGGTAAAATCAGAATTCTCACTTTCATTGGGTCAACATAAGATTTGACTTGATTCCCACTGAGATTTACCGCTTTACTTTAAAACACAAGGTGGCAAAATGCATTAAAGCACTGAGCTGGAGACCTCCCAGGTTCAATCCCCGGGAGCGGCATGAGCGGCCGCTGTTAGCTCCAGCTCCTGCCAACCTAGCAGTTCGAAAACATGCCAATGTGGGTAGATCAATAGGTACCACTCCGGCGGGAAGGTAATGGTGCTCTATGCAGTCATGCCGGCCACATGACCTTGAAGGTGTCTACGGACAATGCCGGCTCTTCGGCTTAGAAATGGAGATGAACACCAACCCCCAGAGTCAGACATGACTGGACTTAACGTCAGGGGAAAACCTTTACCTTTATATATACAGACAACAATATGATGCTTTTATCTCAGAACTAGCTTTGAATAAATGGAATCATATATGTTTTTCTTGCTTCTTTACCAGCTGTGTTTTTGTGTGCATGTGTGCATGTGTGTATATAAGTCTAAGTGCAGCTATTTTTTGTGTGCATGTGTGTATATAAGTCTAAGTGCAGCTATTTTGCATGCTTCTTGTTTGGGCAGGTAGGATTTCCCATGGTCTATAAAAAGCTAGCATACTTTGGCTGTAATGCAAATCTAATATGACAAGGTCTTTGCTTGGTTGGTTGGTTGCTTTCAAAATAGGTCTGCCTAGGAAGGAGACAAGCAAATCTCACCAATCCTGAAGAACAACTCCAACAATGTAACATCATAATGTAGTATATATATGTATGTGTGTGCAGAATTGAAGAAACAAGCAGGACATAGGTGGAAAATAATTTTAGAAATGCACACGCAGCAACACAGGAAATTCTTTTTAGCATATCAGCTTAATTAGACAAAGTCAATAAAAAGTTTGCAAACTGCTTTATCTATTTTTACTCCTCAGTTTAAAGCTTTATAAGAACGAATATTCTTGATGCACAAAATAATCTCTCAGGATAATTAAATTAATATTGTTTGGGTGTTTATATTATTTTTAAATTTTCAGCTTACATTTGATGGTTAATCCAGCTAAAGCAGATCCATTGAATCAATAGCTGAAGGGCATTGATGAGAATCAAGTGTCGCTACAGACATTGTGGGTTGGCAACTTCCAGCAGCTCTAGTGAGCATATTCCATGTTGGAAGTTGCCATCTAACAACATCTAGAGGGCCAAATGACTCTCATTCCTGATGTGTGTATATAGGATCTTTGCATTCTTAAGTTTCCCTAGGGAGATTTCTATCTATCTATCTATATCTATATCTTTTATATCTTCTATCTCTTCTATCTTCATAATAAAAGTGAAAACCCGTATGTCTGTCTGTTCACACAGACAGCCTCCAGCCTCCACAAACAGGCTACAGTTTCCAATGCTGAGGAGCACTCTTTTCCACTGACATTGCGGTTACAGCGAGCTACATGAACATGTAGCCCAAACCCTTCCCAAACACTACAGCCCACCACCCAAGGAATGCTTTCATTTGGGGACCATTTCATCCTAGATTTTGCATTGTCCTCCACCACAGGCAGGCATCCCAGGGTTCTCCATTGGTGTGGAATTTGCATGATCCCGTCTACTGCCGTTCCCTTTCCAATCTGACTGCAGAACAAACACAGCACAACTACACTTCCTGGAGGAGTTTGGGGGATTGACTCCACATGGTGGAAGTTGTCGTTCACCCTGCATCAAGTCAGAGCACTGTGACTCCAACTGGGAAATGTAGAGGGTTGTAGTTCACCTACACCCAGAATGCTATGAATCCAAACAATGATGGCTCTGGGCCAAACTTCCCATGCATACCTGATATGCCCAGATTTGAATACTGGTGGGTTTTGAGGAGAATTGGCCTGGACATTTGGGAGCAGTAGATACTGGGATTTATAGTTCACCTGCAATGAATGAGTACTCTGAATCTCTCCGATGATGGACCAGGACCAAACTTGGCACACAGAGCCCCCATAACCAAAAGAGCATATTGGACAAGTTTGGGGAAAAGGGACTTATAGTTCACCTGCATCCAAAGAAACAGTGATCCCTACTGACAATGGACCGGGACCAAACTTTGCACAGAGAACCCTTATAACCAACTGAACATACTGCAGGGGTTTGTGGGAATGGACCTTGATTTTGGGAGTTGTAGTTCACCTGCATCCAAAGAGCACTGAACCCAGCCAATGACGGATCTGGATCAAACTTGGCACACAGATTCAACATAGCCTGCTCCTGGAATCTGGGAGTTGTAGTAGTTCACCTGCATCCAGAGAGCACAGCATTCAGGCAATGACCAGCCAACGACAGATCTGGACCACACTTGGTACACAGACCCAAAATGGCCAACTTTGAATACTGGCAGGGTTTGGGGAGGATTGACCCACGATTCTGGGAATTGTAGTTCACCCACTCCAAACTGAGAATACCTAACAAAGACAAATAATGCCTTTTATCAAATAACCCGGGCATCGCCATGTTCCCAAGCTAGTTTATTTTAAGTACAGTAGAATCTTTATTATCGGATATCTGTGATTCCACCTGATTTCTTTACTCACAATTTACCAGTGTGGTTTTAGAGAGCACTAAAGAAAATGAGTATCACTTGTTTCTGTTGTACAGGAAATAACATGGATTGCTTTGGGATCATGTTTATATCACATGTTATTTATGTACTGGAATTGCAAATGCCTGACTTCAAATGACAAATTGGTTGCACATTTCATAGATCACATACTATCAGCATGGTATCTCTAAGATTGAAACAGTACTGACTTGCTTTACAGGGCTGCTGTTAAGCCTTGCCAAAATGAATGTTTCCCACATGGTAAAATACCATCAACCGAACTGTTTATACAATTAGAAATACAAAGCTATTGCAAACAGGCCTCCACATCCATGAGTTCAGCATCTGTGGATTCAACCCACCATGGCTCAGAAATATTTGGAAAAAAGTGCCCAAAAAGCAAACTTTGATTTTTATGCGCACCAAGCACATAACCTACTTTAATCTCTTGACATTTCAAAGAATCTCAGGCACTCTCCAGCACTTGTTTGAGTTATTTACCATTTTACATAATCAAAACCATTTTACTATTCCATTACACTAGTAGAAGCATCCACTGATTTTGGTATTCATGGAGGTGTCCTGGAACCAAACTCCAGTAGATACCAAGGGCCCATTGTACTCCCTCTCATGTATTTGTGTGCTGCACATTTGGCTGTATAACAATGAATTACTTTTGAAATAATGAGTTGACAGTCAGTATACAAAGGCCTGAAAACATCAGATCCCATCTGATCTTGAAAGCTATGCAGGTTCAGGCCTGGCTGGTACTTCGAAAAGGGACCACCAAGGAATACCAGGAGCTGTAGGCTATATTTCAGAGGAAAGCAATGACAAACCACCTCCGAGTGTTCCTTGCTTAATTAAAACTGATTAAATTCACAGGTTCTCATGAACTTGAAAGTAATTGAAGACACAACACAGAGAAAGCAGTATACTGTGTAGTATCCTGCTCTTCCAGTGTTTTTGATTCCACTGGTTATCTGAGTTATTTTCTCCTGGATCATCTGAGTGGCATTACTTCCAGTGGATGTTTTCCATTTCTGGCAGGATGCTCTAAAAATGATTTGAATTCCACTGTTTTTTCCCCATAAGACAGGACAGCCGTCCTAAGGCCGGGCAAAAGAGCTGGTTGAGTACTGCCAGCCTTCCTTCAGCGCACAGTCCGGATATTGCTCTCTCGATTGTTCCAGAGGCACGAACGAACGAAGCTTTGTGTGGTTTTAGTCATTTTAAATCCTCCTCTTTGTCTCTTTCCTCTGCCAGGAACAGAAGTGCAAAGCCGAGTAACTTTCTTGCCTGGAGAGTGAGACAAAGCGATTGACAGCAATGTAGTTGTGCTTTATACTGACTCAGCAAAAGCGTCCAGCGGAGAGTAACAGGCCTCCTGAATTAACACTCTTTTCCACATGAAAAATTGAGACTTAATTTTCTGAATTGAAATCTCCCCCTTGCTATTTTGAAACTCCAGTCTGACTCACAAAAACATACTCTCAGAATTAAAATATTACCACACCCAGAGAGTGTAGTTTTCTTTTTTGTGTGAAAGATTTACTTTTCTTTTAAAATGTACAGCAGATGTTCAGTAGATGTTCAAGCAATCAGCTAGGGGGTGGGGGTGGGGGTTCAAAGATATAATATTCTAAAATTTAAAATGCTGATTTTACAATACAGTAAAACAGTGTTACATTAAGTTTGTCTTTGTCTTAATTTGCTTTTCATTACGGCATTTCAATATTAATATCAGTACAGAATTGATTATATGTTATGGTATGGGATAATTACGTCTGTTTTTTATATTAGCCCTCAAACAACCAGAAATTAAATTTATCCAGCTGAGTTTCCTGTACATTTTATTTCATCAAAAAAGTGAAAATATAGGTAGCATTTAATCTTCCTTAAAAAATGGCCTGGATTTATGAAATGGCAAAAGTGGTCGCTAGGGTTAATAACTGCTGAAAACAGCAAGTAATACAAACAAGTGGGACAGTACACATACTGCAAACAGTAGTTCAGCCTAGTTGTGTTTGTTCAACTTGTGAAGCTGGAAGGGAAGTAGCTGTGTGTGTGCATCTTATACTGGCAATATAATGGTTTCAAAGGGGCAAAGGGTTGTATATATACAGCCTACAAAAATAACCCCAAATTTGCAACATGGATGGGGCATATTGTGACACTTGTAGTGCTCATTTATCTTGCATCATAGGCTGTGAATTTGGACATCGTCATCTGAAATCTCATATGGGAGGCAGGTATGCATAAGCTCTGTTTATGGTAATCTGCAATGAATCCTGGCCTGATCCGCCAATCTCCACTTACCAGGAGGCAGCCACTGCAATTGAAGAGGATCTGTTCCTCTGTTGCTCAAGAAGCAGCTGACTGGATCTAGGCTTTTTAAACTTGGGTCCTAGGATCCGCTTGAACCCGAGTTTCCCAGATCACTAAAGCACAACCTAGAGGGATCCATGTTTGGGATCTACTGTTACAGAAGTAACACCACGCCATACAATAAGAAATGTCCTCCCTGGCCTTGCTTTACAAGAGTGCTTTGATCCACTTCTTTCTACATTTGACATGAGGCACAAGCTGGTTCTACACTATAGAATTAATGGTTTGACACCACTTTAACTGCTCAATACTATGGAATCTTGTGAGTTGTAGTTTGGTGAGGCACTAGTACTCTTTATCAGAGAAGGCGAAAGACCTTGTAAAGCTACAGCTTCCATGATTCTACAGCACTGAGCCATGGCCGTTAAAGTGGGGGTAAAACTTCATTACTTCTGCTGTGTAGATGCACTCTCAGATTTATGGCTCACCATGCCATTTCTACCTATCTTTTAGCACATTGCTACACACCTTTGCACTTTCATAGTTGAATCTTGTTCATGCATACTTGGAATTAAATTCCTCAATTATCTGTAGCTTTACTTTTAGGTTGCTGTGTACAGATTGGCAGCTTCATTCATCCTTAGGGTGGTTAGTCATTTTCTACTTGAGAAAAATGATTCTAACAACTGAAGTGGGTAAAGACCAAGGTTTTTCCTTAACTTTTCTTGCAATGTTTGTTGTCCCTGTGTTTTTAAGAGGCACATGGACATATGTTTCTGTCCACATCTAGTGTGCTTACATTAGAATTAAATATGTTATCTGGGAAAAGTCTTCAGAAAAAGGCAGAGTGATGCCCCATGTTAATATTTCAGAGACCATCTTCCCAAAACCAAGCCAGGTTTTATCTGCACAGCAGAATGGCACAAGTCAAGCACTGGCTCAGAAAACATTACATAAGGAAATGCCATTGCAGAAAAGAACCTGCCAGATTTCAGAGAGAATAAGATGGAAGGTTAAGTGACAGCTGATTGAACATCCTTTACCACCTGCTACTCACAACTCAATTATGCATTGGCAACTGCTTTGATTTTAATCTACAGAGATACTAGTGCTTTGTTTCTCCAAATGGGACTTAAGACTGTAATAAAAGTAGGGGAAAACAATCAGATGCCATGTTTTAACAATCTTTCCTTCTTAGAATGAGTCCATGAGGTGGAGGATTTTGGCATATTTTTTTCATCAATTGGCAATGGCTGCTTTTTTAATTTGTTGAAATCCATGCTAATGTATATTTGAGAGGCATGTGGAAGAGTCTTCCTCCATTTAATGTCCAGTCTTTCTTTAGATTAATAGGACATGGGAAAGAAATACAGCTAAAATTGTAATAATTCTCACAACTCTTAGTTAAGATAATTTTAATACGCTAAAAAGCATTCTTCACTATGCACAATCATTTTCTAGATTATCCCTTAACTTTGACAATAACTCTGCAATAATTTCATCCATACACAACATTTTAAAAAGTTGATACTTTAATTAAAATGTGACGGACTCACATGAATCACAGACCAAGGGAAAATTCAAGACTACAGTAATAGATCCCAATTTATTACAAAATAAAACAAATCAACATATCAAAAGGTAAAATGTCTTCTAATCCCTATAAAGGAGAGTTGCAGAAGGCATTGTAGATGTCATGTGAAAGGCAATCCAAATCACATGATTGTAATGCTTGAGGATGAGCTCTAGTGTCCCTTCAGTTCCTATGTAAGTGGTAACCATCAAGGGCCCAGTCTTGTACTTCTCCGCTGCCGAAAAGTGCAAAGAAAAAGGCTCCAAATAAGTTAATGGCAGCGGCGATGTAGAATACAATCTGCCACTCTCCCACAGTGTTCTGGAAAAAGACAGACAGAAAGAAACAATAATCATCCATGCAACCGAATGAATTAAAACAAGATGCTTTCCATTAAGATGTTCTTTTTCTTTCATCCTCCTAGGTATATTTCACCTTACCACTGTTACCACCTCCTAGGTCTATTTCACCTTACCACCAGGACCCTGATCAGCTCTCTTTCCCCATAAATAAAATGTTATGTAGCTGCATTTAGCTCATTTAACCCTACACTTTCACTGTCCTTGTGATTTATTTGTCTGCAGGCTACAGCAAGAGAAAAAACAGGTTGTCCTAATTTCGTTTTGGATTCACTTGAAGAGCCTCGACAAGCTGTTTTGATGAAGTCAGGAGGGTTACTATGGCAAAGCTCTCAAAGTAATATACCAGAGCATATGTTTTTTAAAAATATATATTTAAAAACTCAGCTTGGTACAGCGAGTATCAAAACAAAGACCCATCTTCCCTGTTGTACGACATATGACTGATGATATTTCACGGTTTTATATAAATGAATTTCATGAAAGATGTTTCAATTTAACTTGATTTTGTTTATAAAAACAACAATCTATAATCAACACATGGCAACCGTTCAATCTTTTTTAAAAAAAATAACCAAGAATGACTTACGCTATGAGTCAGGCTTTTAGCAACAAGCGGCCCTACCATTCCTGGGATGGTAGCAAATGAATTTGTGATTCCTAGCAGGATGCCCGCATATCTAAACCAAGGAAAACAATTAGTTATGGAAACCACAATAGCTTCTTCTCAGAACTGAAGGAAAAGGATTTTTAGACCTCAAAATCATAGTTTTAAATCCAACTTTTCATTCTAGTAGAGTAGACATACTGAATCAGTGGAACTGATTTACTTTGCAGGTTTGGTTTCGGTCCATGGGTTTACTCTAGTTGACTAACAATGGGATCTAGCTCAAGGGTCGCCAAACTAAGGCTTGTGGTCCGGATGCAGCCCTACAAGATCATTGACCCGGCCCCTGCCCTAAACTTTAGACTTAGGATTGCCTTAACAACTTGAAGGCAGACAACAACAGTCCTAATCATTGACTATCTCATCAGCCAAAAGCAGGCCCACGCTTCCCACTGAGACTATGTAGTAAGTTTGTTGGTTAAACGTGTTCTTTATTTTAAATACTGTATTCTTTCATGGTTTTTTTACACTACAAATAAGATATGTGCAGTGTGCACAGGAATTCGTTTAGGCTTTTAAAAAAACAAAACAAAACTATAGTTTGATCCCCAACAGTCTGAGGGACTGTAAACCAGTCTCTGCTTAAAATGTTTAAGGGCCCTTGATCTATGCCATAAGGTTCCAACAAACATGCCCCTTATATATAAACAGACATGTCTGAGAAAGAAGAGAGAGTCTCAATTCAAACCCTACTGTTTTGACACCAAGGTCTCCCTGACAGTGGAATAGACACTAGAAAAATTTCACACATGATTCATCCACTTGTCTAGAGGGGATTAATAGAGCTTCTCACATGTACAAGCTTCCCAATGAGGAATGTGCAAGGGAAATAAAATCCGAAGCATGAAGCTGCTGCTATATTCAGGCTCCAGTCCAAGGATTCTGAATGTGAGGGAAGTAGCGCCTCCTCAACTCTATTTGTGCATGCAATTTATGTAGGAGAATACACTGCGGCACAGAAATATGGGAAATAGCAATTTACTGATAGGATATGTGTAAATGTCTATACATGTGTGTGTGTGTGTGTGTGTATAGTGACTGAGAAAAAAACAGAGGTTTTGTATTAATTTTGAAAGCACCTCAAACACTAAAAGTCTAATCCAGCACAATCTATAAAATAAAATAAAATAAAATAAAATAATTCAATCCAAAACAACCACAAGCCAGTCTTGAATAGTAGGACAAGTTCTCTAAAAGCATGAGCAAAAGCTTTTAGAGCTCCTGTACACTGTAAAGGAGCTAGTCCCAGCTTTGCATTGCCTGTAACAGATTCCTCTTTGCAAGTTAGTCCTGAAACCAGTTTATTTCCAGGACATTGGTTCGGTGGGTCCCACCCCCAAATTGGATCCCCTTTGCTCAATGTTAGGGCCACAATAGGAAAGAGTTTCTAAATGCCACATAGACATTTACACAAATCTTTAGCAGCAACGTGCAGCATTTAGAGTAGAATCTGCAGAAGATGCTTCAGCTGTACTTCATTTTTAGCCATCCTTACAAAAGGACTTTGTTTGAATGCGTCCAGGGTAACAAGACGCTTCAATAATCTCCTCTCCACTAAACTCTGGGTTTACAGCTCAGCCAATGGCAAAGAAAACAAGAAGTCGTTCTGCTTTTTGAATCAGCAGGGCACCAAAAAGGTCAAGAAGACTTCTGAGGGTGACTGATCCATAACCCGAAAGAGAGGAATCTTTAACTGACCGGGTGCCCTAAGAGGATACAAAGATGGCACGTAATATTTTTCCTGCATCCCCTGCCCCTTTTCTTATTTGCAGATGTTTGCTGTTGGGATGAAGCATGTACAGCAGTGGTTCTCATCCTGTGGGTCCCCAGGTGTTTTGGCCTACAACTCCCAGAAATCTGAGCCAGTTTATCAGCTGTTAGGATTTCTGGGAGTTAAGGCCAAAATATCTAGGGACCTATAGGTTGAGAACCACAGGTTGATAACTATTGGCCTGAGTGTTAGCAGAGTTTAGGGAGATTCAGTACAAAGAAAGCAGCATTAGAATTGGAGGTTTACTATTCCTGACATTTGACCCATGATGAACTTTAGGTTTTTTAAAGCTGGATAGATTTATAATGCATACAGCCTTTGCAAAGAAATGGTTGTGAATGCCAGAGGAGGGCTAAAAGCAAGATCAGGAGGTGATAAACTTGGAGGTACTATTTCGATTTTAAATTAATGTCAGCACATGTGAATTAGACATTCTTAAAGAACTTGGCACGTCCATGTCTCTTGGGAAGTCAGAAGTGCTTGAACATGAACGGCAGTGAAGATAAATGCCAAGGAGTAAAAAAGCCCCACAGGACAGATTAGTGTGTAACAGGAGTCCATAAATCCTTTAGTCATGTAGCACATTTCCTCCCAGGGATGCTTAAGTATTGCAATGGCATTAATATGCACTTTGAAAAATCAGGCACATTGTTGATTTTGGCTCATTTTCTAACCTTTTCTAGCTAAGTGTGCAAGACAATCTCCAGATGCACCCTTAGCAAACAAGTTGCAGTGGTAACAAAAACCAGAAGAAATGGGGGCAGTATCAGGAGGCTGATCTGGCTGAGGAAAGTAAGGCGGGAGACAAGTGGATCACCCTTAAGAGTTTCTTGCTTACTTTCCCCATTACTTTGTTCTTTCCGGGCCAACAGGGATGAAGGCACCTGGCCGGTTTTGGAGAAAAGAAGCAGTAGCTGCTCACATCTGCTTGGCCAGGGATTTCCCCCCACCTCAGACATGAATGTGGGGCAGTTCTCTTAGCCTAAAAGGAAGGCAATGACACCATCTGCCCTTGAGTCAATCGTGACTAGAATACTGTAGGTGTCATACCTCAAGAGTTGACTTGAAAACACATAACAACTAGAAGCATGTGTCCCATTTTAAAGAAAATAACAATCCTTCCACTGCCAACTACACAAAGATGTATACTATTTGAATATTGTAGACTGCAATCATAAACCACAATAGGCTTTCAGTTAACCAGAACTCAAGCAATCAGAACTCTTAAGCAACTGGCAAAAATCTGAAGAAATAATACCACATTCACAAAGTTGTTTTTATAATACAGTAAAACTGCATTACATCAAGTAATATTTGTCTTTATTTGCTTTTTAATTCCTGCATTTCAATATTGATATCAAGTCAATACAGAGTTTATAGTATGGTATAGTATTGCAGTGGTTTTCAACCTTTGGTCTTCTATTTCATTTGGACTTCTGCTTTTACAATTCCTAACAACTAGTAAGCTGGCTGGGACTTCTGAGAAATGGTCCAAAACACCTACCTAGGCCTATTTTTAATAGTAACTTTCACACAACCAGAAACTACATTTATCCAGGTGCTGGTTAACTGAGAGTGTACTGTATCATGAGCCATCCTGAAGCAGTCCCGTGGCTCTGCTTCATCAAATTCAATTCATCTTAGCAGACTGTATGCAGATGGTTCCCACCTCCTCTGGAAAAATTGCTCAGTTAACAGGGGATGGGAGAACAACTTACGATGGTGCAATATCCAGGTGGTTGATGCTATAGCCAGATGTGGAAAAGCCCCCTAGTGTTGTTGATATAGTCACAAATGCAACAGCCAGTTTGTAATTGCAACCTATAAATCCAGCTGCTACGAGGAATACTGCAGGCCCAATCATTCCTTAATTAAAACAGATCAGAATTGTTACTTTCATGGACATTCAAATGCGATTATTCTTTGAGCAGAGTTGTAATGCAGTATTTTGGGGTGGGGGGGGTACTACTATCAGATGGAGAAAGCTGGTAGAGGAGTTCATGTTGATACAAGAATTTTGGAAAATTGTTTTTTAAAAACAAACAAACAATGTAACTCCCTCATCCAGATATTCTGGGAAATATCATCCAAAAAGTAATTATTTTAAACTCTTATCTCAAGCACCATGAAGCTCAGTGCCAGAGCTTACACGGTACATATGACAGGTTTCACCCCTGGCATTTCCATTCCCACTCTTCCAACCCCACTTTCTGCAGATCAACCTTTTCTGATTAATTAGTCTCCTACCTAATATATGGATGCATCAAGATATAAGCTACTATAAAAGTGATAGGTTTTTATGGATTATTAATAATCAGGACTGCTCAGAAGTTCAGGATTTGTTCCCAATTAAATGTTAGCAGGACTGCAGTCTCGATGAGAGAAAAATAACTGTTGTTCCACATAACGTTTAAAAACACACAAAGATGGAGCTGTAGCAGACTGCGGCCATCAACTATTATAGTACAGTCATGGTAATTATGATTTATATCAGCTTCCATGTCCTTTGTTTTAGACTGGTTATAATTGTTCTTGCTTTACTGGGATATCATTCTGTTTAAAAATTCAAAGCTGAGTTCAACACTACACTCGATTGCCATCTAGTGTAAATAATATGATACAGCATACCAAGAAGGGATTAATTCCTGCACAGCTTTATTTTATGGCAGAATCCAAGCTGCCGATGCAGTAATGATCATTAAAAACAACACGCCTGTTGTTGATTTTTTGAGTAATAAAATTAATCAGAATACAGGAAATGTCAACCATGTCTCATTCAGATCCAGATGATTTATGTTATGGTAAGGCAGCAAAAGAGCAGTTGTGTGGAAGGGTGGAGGAGCAAAGGGAATAACTGTTTTTATCTTTTAATTAAACTGTTTGTATTTGAGGTCATGTTATTATTAAAGTATCTCATCCATGAATTCAATAGCTATCTCAGGTTGTCCTAGGACAGGATTTGTAATCACAAGGAGAAACGGAGGCAGGAAAAAACATGGAAGTTGGGTTTTGTTGGCTTATTACATTGTGGCAGAAATTGAACTCTGCATGTGAAAGACCCCAGGATCGACTCCACATTTATCTAGAAGTGGATGGACAGATTCCTGTCTGGATTTCTGGTGAGCTGTTGCTAGTCACAATAATGAACTAGACAGGCAAGAGGCCTGCCTTAGTAGGAAGGCAGCTTCCTGTGACTAGTCACAGTGTCCTTGCTCTCTTTGCACTGGCCAAGGCATTTTGGCATAGCATTTTCTCTATAAAAACCCAGGTGCTAGAATAGAGGAGGACAAAGTTAAAATTGTGGCTGGCATGTTATTCACCACAGCCCCATGTACACTGCTGACCACTCCAAGTGGCTACAGAAATGGTTATTCAGTCCTTCAAACAGTGCAAAAGTAGTCACCACAGAGAAAGAAAGAAACATTACAGAGTCTCTACCGTAACTGCTGGCCTTACACATCAGCACAATATCCTGTATGTTACCTACCTTAGCCACCATATTTTTGCCTTATAAGGGGACCCAGCCAAGGAAAGTTCTTTTTGATTACAACTCTCATAATACATATTGGCAATTGTAACCCCCAAAGGCAAGTATTCCTATGTTTGCTAGAGAGCTTCCCATGATTTCTGTCAACACCCTGGATCTAGTTCAGGGTTAGAGGACGTGCAAGCTGCTAAGCTGAACAAAAACAGCAGCTATACACTAACACTACTTGACAGCTCCAAGTTTTTCCAGTTCCAGGCAAGTAGCAAAACCATGAGGGTCACCAAGTTCCTGGTGATCATCACACTTGGCTGGGAAGCAGTGTCTGATGTGTGAGTGTTACTATTTGTCACTCTTGTGAATAACAACCATTGACATGCATAAACCAAGGAGCTTGGCGAACCAAAGGACGTGGTGAAAATAAAGTATAGCTTTTAAAAGTAGAACCATATTAAAGATGGATTTTTTTAAAAAAAAACCTAAGAGACACCAGTTTTGATTCTGGATTACAGTACCCCAAATAGCAAACATGCTCAAAGTGGTTAGTGGCACTGTATAAGTGAGAATAAAAACCATCTGTGTTCTCATGACATTACAGTTTAAGTAAAAAAACAAAACAAAAAAACCCCAACAACTCAGAACTTTCTTCCCTTACCTATTAGAGTAAATGTTTTGCGCACACATACAGTAGAAAAGTTTTGTTTTTCCCGTAGGTGATCTGCAAACTGGCCAGAGAGAATTATACAAACCCAGCAGCCAAAATAAGGGAGTGCAGATAAAAATCCATTCTGCAAAGAAAGAGACAATAAAAAGACGGAAACAAGTTATAATGGGATGGGAACAATCATTTGCCTTTGCACTGCTGCAGTAATAGATATTGGTTGTGCTATAAAATGAACATAAGCAACAAAAATGGAAACTAGCATATCTATCCAAGACAGGTCAAGGCAATTCTTTATTGCAAATGACAACAGGAATACATTTGAACTTCCAGGCACCCCCATTTCATAGTTTTATAAAACTGCCCTGCCTATGGAAGGAAGGGGGAATCAGCCTGAAATAGTTCTCTGACTATTTGCAAGGAACACAAAAGTACCAATTTTATAACCTCCAAATGTGGGTGTGACTATTATATGGTGGCGACTATTATACAATGAAATATGGTACTTTGTGGCAAAAACTTGGGAAGCCAAATACAGATCACACTGCAAGAAAATTCCTCAGAGAAGCTCCCTGATAGCTTTCAACCATTTCTTTTTGGAAAAAAGGAATACACAAAGCAAATGATTAGTGGTGAGCCAATTTTTCCACATATTTCAACTTCAACAACAAATGTATTCCCATCAGTTGCACTTTTTGAATCTGAAAGCCTTATAAAACCACTAGTTTTATAATGCACAAAAAGAAGAGTGACTACAGCATTATGATAAAGAGAAGGAGAAAGACATTTCATCTACTTTCACATTAAGCAAAGCAATAGTAAAGTAAAATTTCAGAATTCAAAAGCATCCAGAGATTTATGAGCTTCATTTCTAGAACAAATACTGAATGCTACTGAGGGATAAGGTGGATGAGTGCCTCAGCCTCTGGCCACAAACTTTGGAACAAATTACTTGAATGATGTCGTGTAAATTATTATCTCTGTAATGCATTGTACGAAAACTATAATTAGTAAGATTAAAAGACAAAGGGTATTTTACCTCCTGCACATCAAATCTCAGAATTTCCTTCATGTATGTAGGCAATAAGGTAAGGAGGGTGTAGAAAGTCCAGTTATAAGAAAAATGTGCTACAACAATAGCCCAGAGTGGAAGGGATGTCCACATGGCTTTCCAAGGCACAGATTTCTGGCTAGAAAGCTAAAGAGAAGAGATCAAATCCACAAAGATATTCTGACATTTTTGTTTACTGTTTCTCAACTCTAAAGAATTTAGATTTTGAAGAGTATATTCTTGTGAGTCTGCATTATGGAAGGTCAGCTCAAACAAAGTAATATATTCCTTATTCAGGATGAAGGGATCAAGGACAGGCCATTCTATCAAAGTCCTCTCCAAGCGCTGTGTCTCTTGCATACAAATTTTGCCCATCTTTAACCATAATCTCTCACAATGGGTATGCTTACATTCATGTGAATAAGGAAAGTATTTGTTTGAATGGTGGCCTTTTAATACAATTATCTCTAATATGTTACATGGAGATGACTGGCAGTTACAATTCAAAAGTAATATAAAAACTAAAAATGATGCAAATTTGTTTTTTTCCTGTAATAAGTAATATTTTCTACATTTTTAGTTATGTCTTATCTATCCTGTATTTTATAATCACTTTCAAAGGCTGAAATCTTCATTTAAAAATGATAACAGTAAGTGGAATAATACAATGTGTTGTCAAAGATTTTCATGGCCAGAATCACTGGGTTGTTGTGAGTTTTCTGGGCGTTTCACCCACATCTATGGCAGGTATTCTCACAACCTCTGAGGATGCCTGCCATAGATGTGGGTGAAATGTCAGAGAATGCTTCGGGAACATGGCCATACAGTCCGGAAAACTCACAGCAACCCAGGAATAATGAAAGCTGCTAAAATCATCATCACAAACACTCTACAATGTTAATGTTTACAAATTGTTTTGGAATGCTTTGTAGGGATTTAATCACTACTTCCAAAGCTCTGCTCTTTCGAGATTCAGCTGTTCAGTATTTTCTTTCCCTTCATATGTGTGTGTGTAATGGAAAAATGTATTTTTTCACAATAATTTCATTTGCACTTTAATATTATGAGTTTAACAATTATAATATTTTTTTTCAGCAGCAGTAAAAAAGTATTTGCCAAAACAACACACCTGTTCAGTAAGAGAAGAGAGAATGTATTCTTTTTCTGCATGAGAAATTCTTTTGTGTGTTTCAGGTGTATCACTAACCATCAATACCCAAAAGAAGAACCACAGCACACCTAGGGCACCTTAAAAGGTGAAGGGAAAAAAAGATTATGGTTAAACTGAAGGAAAGGTTTGCTATGAAATTATTAACCCTAAAAGACACTGCTTAAACAGGACACACCTAGATTCATTATAGATGTAACATTCTAGAATCAAAGGTATATGGGGATCCAAGAAATGTGCTGCATCCAATTAGTCTCCATAAAGATTTAGTCGGTATTCCCCAACCATATGATCTCCAGATGTTTTAGTTTACGCTTCCATAATCTCTACTGATAAGTTATGCTATCTGAGGATGATGTCAAATATAGTCCAAAACATCTGAAGCACATCCTTTTTGGGAAGGACTGGAGAACACATCTCATCCTATCATTTCTGCATGTATGTATTTCCAGGATCGCATCAGAGCAAATCTGAAGCTTTGCATGCAAATTACTGTATGTAAACAACCCTCAAAATAAGTTTTGTTAGTATACATCAAGTGTTATCTTCGTGTTATCTTCACACACACATTTATAAATCTGTAGATATCTGTAGAGGATAATAAGGACAAATAGGAACATATATGAAAATTGTATCAGTAAGATACTTCAAAAGAAAATGATTAAAATGAAAGAACAACGTTGTTGTGGGAAAAAATATAAGACCGCCACATTAGCAGGAATCCCCTCAGTGGAAAATCTGTATCAATCACATTCAGAATCAATCAAAATGCAAGAAATGTAGGCAAGTTTTTCACCTTCTCAAAAATCTTAATTAACCTGCACAACACATTTATTGCACTCTGATGTGACCTAACTACAGATTTTGTTTATACTCATATTATAGCTTTCAGGTTTACTTCTTGGTAAGCATGCATACATATTACTTGGACAGGTTAATGTCACCAAATTGATAGCTCCTGGGTTGTGGACACAAAATGGCCATTCATTAATGAGCTGTACAGTGCTTTAGAAGTACATACAAAAAGTTTTACTTAATTGCATTTACAATGCAAACACTTACCAAATATGTAGAATACATAAACCCAATCCATATAAAAACAGATCAAGCCAGACAATGGAAGAGACACAACAGTTCCTAGCTGTGCACCTAGAAATTAAATGTTCTTTTTAATGTTGGTAATACATAGCCACAGATTTCAAATATGGATTACGAATGAGGGATAATGACAATCAGAGGCCATAAATACAGAGAACCATAATGATAGACAATAACAAAATTATGATGTGGGGAGAGGAAAGTCGTATGTTTAGGGATGCATCTTCATTGGCTGGATGTAGAAATGCTTATGGTCTCTCACCTGCATATGAAATACTAAGAAGTTTGCTGCGTTCCAATGGAGGAGACCAAGAGGACCACATTGCATGCATGGCAGGAAAGGTCACACCCTGGAAAACAATATTTATTTATAGTATAGTATTTATTTCAAGGGCCCATGAATTTTTATTTATTAAGGTGGACGTTTTTACATCCATGAAGCTTGAGAAAACACGGGTTGCATTAGCATGAAGCTATTTTCTCAACAAGCGGACATAACTCATGGGCAAGTAAGCAGAACTAATTTCTTGCCCGCCTCAATTCTTCAGCTGAATATGCTTTGTGGACAAAGCAATTATGCTGAACTTTTGGTTTCAACGAAGCAACAGCAACAAAAATATGGTGACGTGAATTTTCTTTAATTTGGATAGATCCATGCCAATTTGCCAAGAAGGTCAGGCAGTGTGGCAGGAAAGAGACGTCATTCTTCATCAGAAAAGGCAAATAAATTTAAAAATGCAACTGCTAAAGGAAACATGAAACCTAACACCTAATCTGGAATTTAAATGACAAGAATCTAGAACAACCTGCAAAAGAAATCTAGTCTCTGCTAAATCTGTAATTACCCCATAGATAATTGAAGAGCAACTTGCACTCGTATCAACCTTTCTGAGCTTTGAGATCACTTTCAAAGGCTGAAATCTTTTAGCAACAATGACTATCAAGGGCAAGGTAGTCTGGGATTCTCTCTTTTATTTATGTTTCCAGATTGAATATTCTTTATCAAAAATGTTTAGGAGCATGTTTGCGATTTCAGATGTTTTCAGCTATTTGAGAAATCTGCATTTGTTCATATGTACATCATGCAACATTTCTGGGATGGAACCCAAGACTGAATATTTTGTTTATTTCATATGCAGTTTATACACATAGTCTGAAAGTAATTATATACAAACATTTTAAATAATTTATGCATGGAATACATTGTGAGTACTGTACACAATACCACCAGAAAGCAAAAATGTTACTATCCCAGTCACCCATGTAGACAGTTCTGGAATACTGGATACAGGAAACTCTACCCGTAATACATATACAGTGTTCCCTCACTACTTCGCAGTTCACATTTCGCGGACTCGCTCTTTTGCGGGGAATTAATTTTTTTATTTACCCCATTGGTGCTTCAACCCAGGGCTGCCCCCTTGCTTCGTGCCGGCCATGTTGCTCTGGCTGCCTCTGCTCCTGCAGCCAGGGAAGAAGGAACACCTCTCCGCCCAGTGAGTGAGCGAGCGAGTGAGGGCAGGCGGCAGTGGCGGCAGGAGCCTGGAAGAGGCGGCCAGGCTCCTGTTTCTGCTGCTGCTCCAGCTGGGCCACGCCGGAAACATGGATGACTTGGAAGAGGGGGTGGGACTAAAGGGGGTGGGACTAAAAAACAAATCCTCTCATTGTAGGACTTAAACATAGCCCCAGTCCAAAAAAGGATATTTAGACCCATGCTTTATTTAATTTTGTAACATTTTTGGTTTTAGTTGGGTTGTTTTATTCCACTGAGACTGTTGTTGGGTACTGTTGTTAATTCAGTTTTTGATACGTTGCATTTTATGTTGTGATTTTATGATGTACTCACTGAAACTCTGGGAGCTATGGATAAGACTAGATGTACAGTAGAGTCTCACTTATCCAACATTCACTTATCCAATGTTCTGGATTATCGGACGCAGTCTGCTTCCCACCCGGATCCACAGCTGTTTCTCTAGGCAGCAAGGACTGAACATTTTACACATTTAATTTCTGACAATGTTGTCACTGTAAGTTCATTTGTGCTATTCTATCTTTATTTGTAGTCAATTTGTTAGTAGCCAATGTTTTTGTAGTCAATGTTTTCAATACATTGTGATGTTTAGGTGCTAAATTCATAAATACAGTAATAATTACTACATAACGTTACTGTGTATTCAGCTGCTTTTTCTGTCAATATGTTGTAAAACATGATGTTTTCGTGCTTAATTTGTAAAATCATAAAGTAATTTGATGTTTAATAGGCTTTTTCCTAATCCCTCCTTATTATCCAACATTTTCGCTTATCCAATGTTCTGCTGGCCCTTTATGTTGGATAAGTGAGACTCAACTGGATGTGGCAAATTTGCAGAAGCACCAGATGTGTTGTTGGGTGTGGGATTTAGCTGGAGAGAAGATGCATCATCATCATCAGTTATCGTAATTATCATTATTCTAATTCTTTTGAATATATACTCGTAATGTTTAGGCAAAATCTGCTGACATTTTTTTTGCAGGGGAGGGAGGTCTGAAAATAATTTGCGATAGGTCTTTAGTTCCTTGGCTTCTACCTAGTCACACCTTTCATTATGACTAGTAGAAATAGGAAAAGGACCCACACACCATAGAATAAACTATGCCAATATGCTTTACTTGGATAATTCATACAGATTATAGAATTCATCTATTCCTAGAGCAGAATTTAGATTAGCCTGGCAATTTTTATTTCAATCCCTTCTTCCCACAGGATACACAAAGCCATGCAGAGGAAGTGACCATGCAGAGGAAGTGTTTCATCACTCTGAGAGCTCGGAAGCTGCCAGATCTCCCATTCACTTCCCATTTCCTTCATTCTCTGTAAGTTGCACATTCAAGGCTGATAAACCCTTTACACAGCCTTTCATGTAGCATTTCCAATTGCTGTGCGCCTTTGCAATATGCTTTCTCTAATAAACAATAACATTCCATTGTATTAATCTCCTTTTCAGGGTGGCCACAAAAAGATGGGCCAAGCAACTTTCGCTTCCCAGATCCAAGGCCATTCACTCTGTTGAACGATGTTTATGATTTCTCCATGGCATGGTCTGGGGACACAAGGTCCATCACACAACACTATAGCACCATATTCCACCAGCTGTGATGGCTGTATCCTATGAAATCCTGGGGTTTGTAGTTTGGACACAGGGACTAGAGGAGCCCTCTGGCTAGGAATTCTAGATCTACCAATCACAGAATTCCACAGGATGTTGCCATGGTAATTAAAGTGTAATATAGTGCTATTATTGTGCAGTGTAAGGGGCTCCAATGGGAACTCATGTGAACGTCGAGTTCCATGAATGAAGAAAAGTGGGGTGGAAAACACATCACATAAGTAAAAATAAACCAGGATCCTGAATGAGTAAAGTTATGGCAAAGTGTTTATGGCATCTATTGAGCTTGTACCATCTCTCCATCTTCCAAATGTATTTCACAACATTAAAGGAAAAGAGCGAGAGCCAATCTGGTGTAGTAATTTGAGTATTGGACTATGACTCTGGAAGAGCAAGATTCAAATCCCCATTTGGCCATGGAAACCCACTGGGTGACCTTGAGCAAGTCACATCTCCCAGCGTCAGCGGAAGGCAAAGGCAACCTCCCTCTGAACAAAGTTTGACAGGACAATCCAATGTTAAGTTCACTGTGGGGTTTCTGTAAATTGGAAACAACGTGAAGGTACACAACAACAGCAGAAGGAAAAAGGAGAGATTACCTCACCCAGGCCTTCCAAAGCTCTGACTGCAATGAGGAATCCAACTCCTAGATCTGCTGCTACAGGCGTAAACAAAGTGAAAACGGCAGTGCCCAGGATGCCAAAGCCCAGCAGCAACTTCCCACCAATCCGGCGGGCAAGATACCCGCCAGGAATCTGAGTAATGATGTAGCCGTAGAAGAAGGAACCAAGGATTAAGCCTTGGGTATCCGCATCCCAGGAATATTTTTTCCCCTGAAAGAAAGACAAAAGATCTCATTTTAGTATTCTTTGTCATAAAAAGGAAGAACCAAAGACCCACTAATTATGCATGACTATCTGAGGTATTTATTCTCAATGACAGAAAAGGTGACAATTTATGCAGCTGCATGTCATGACAGTAGAAAATTATGCCCACAGAGACATGTAGGTTCTTAACGTTTTGGAAATCACATTAGATTACAATAATCATCCCAGTAATTGTTTTCACTCTGTTTGCAAATCTACCTTCTGGATTAAGCCAATTAATGGGGGGGGGGGCTCCATGAGACTCCCAAGAGAATTTGGATAGCTGCCCTACCTGCAAAAAATCTGACCTCGCCAAAAAGCCCTCTAGAAGATATGGGAACATTTGACATTGTTTTCACTCTCCTCCAGAGTATTATAAGCACAGAAGAGGCCAGTTTTAGGAACAGGAAATGACAATTCATTTTTCATTAAAAAAAACATATCTCTCCTAGGTCTAAAATGGCCAAAGAGCATCAAAATGTGTTGTGGCCTGTCATTAGTCTGAGCCGCTGTAGCCAATGTTGAAGAATAACGGGAGTTGTCATTTGAAAACATCTGGAGGGTTCCAGTTGTCCAACCACATTAGAAAGGAATTAATGTGTGATAAATATGGGGAGAACGGAAGATCATAGAGCAGTATCTTAAACTAGGGGTTGGGACCCCTGGGCGGTCGCAGGGGTGTGTCAGAGGGGTTGCCAAAGACCATCAGAAAATACATATGCTTTGTGGTAGGTAGGTGAACTACATCTCCCCTAAATAACTAATTCCTTACAAATCCCTCCAGTATTTTCTGTTAGTCATGGGGGTTCTGTGTGGGAATTTGACCCAATTCTATTGCTGGTGGGGTGCAAGGGGCTCTTTGATTGTAGGTGGACTATAAATCCCAGCAACTGCAACTCCTAAATGTCAAGTTCTATTTTCCCCAAACTCCACCAGTGTTCACATTTGAGCATATTGAGCATTCGTGCTAAGTTTGGTCCAGATCCATCATTGTTTGAGTCCACAGTGCTCTCTGGATGTGGGTGAACTACAACTCTAAAACTCAAGGTCAGTGCCCACCAAACCCTTACAGTATTTTCTGTTGGTCATGGGAGCTCTATGTGTCAAGTTTGGTTCAATTCCATCATTGGTGGAGTTCAGAATGCTCTTTGACTGTAGGTTAACTATAAATCCCAGCAACTACAAGTCCCAAATGACAAAATCAATCCCCCTCAACCCCACCAGTATTTAAATTTGGACGTATCATGTATGTATGCCAAATTTGGTCCAGTATACATCCAGTATATCAGACATTTATATTACCATTTATAACAGTAACAAAATCACAGTTATGAAGTAGCAATGAAAATAATTGCTTGGGGGTCACCACAACATGTGGAGCTGTATTAAGGGGTTATGGCATTAGGAAGGTTGAGAACCACTGTCTAGAGCAGGGGTCCCCAAACTAAGGCCCGGGGGCCGGATGTGGCCCTCCGAGGTCATTTACCTGGCCCCCGCCCTCAGTTTTATAATATAATATATTGTATATACATATAATATTGATAATAATATTATAATGTAATACAATATAACACATAATAATACCATATAATAATATTAATTATATATTCTATATTACATATAATATTACTAATAATATTACAGTATAGTGGTATAGTTCAATATAGTAATATATAATGCTAATATTGTGCTATGCTAATAATATAATACATTGTATGTACATATAATTTGTAAGCCACTCTGAGTCCCCTTTGGGGTGAGAAGGGTGTGATACAAATGTAGTAAATAAATGCAGTAAATAAATAAATAATAAATAAATACATTTTAGGCTTGCCCAAAGTCTGAAATGACTTGAAGGCACACAACAACAACAACAACAACAACCCTAATTAACTTGACTATTTCATTGGCCAGAAGCAGGAACACACTTCCCATTGAAATCCTGATAAATGTATGTTGGTTAAAATTATTTTTATTTTTAAATATTGTATTGTTCTTTCGTTGTTGTTGTTGTTGTTGTTGTTGTTGTTTTTGCACTACAAATAAGACATGTGCAGTGTGCATTGGAATTTGTTTGTATTATTTTTTCAAATGATAATCCGGCCCCTCAACAGTCTGAAGGATTGTGGACCGGCCCTCGACTTAAAAAGTTTGAGGACCCCTGGTCTAGAGAGAACAGCATCATTGAAGAAATCCTGCCCTGGAATTTGCCCTCCCCTCTTGTTCCCTTCAAGTTTATCAGCAACGTCTTTTGAAAAATGGGGTTGATTTGCTTATTTATTCCAATAAATATAAATAGTTACAGCTCATTTTTTGAAAATAAATCTGGTAGAAGTTACCGTTGTGTTACGAAATACAACTGGAGTTGCAGAGTGCTCTGGGCATGTCGAAGATGTATTTTTGGGTAAGCTTGCATTTGATTCCACCATGTCCACCAAGGCAACACTTAAATTCACACGGAGGGCGTATAAGAGAAAGAAGCCAAAGAAGGCCCAGATGGCTAAACTTAGACGAGCAGAGCAGCATATTGGAGCTAAAAAGAAAGAGAAAGAAACTGATATTTACAGAAAAAGGTAATAGAACCTGGCGGCTTCCATTTCATAGCATCATAGAATCATAGAATAGTAGAGTTGGAAGAGACCTCATGGGCCATCCAGTCCCACCCCCCACCAAGAAGCAGGAAATCACATTCAAAGCACTCCCAACAGATGGCCATTCAGCCTCTGCTTAAAAGCCTCCAAAGAAGGAGCCTCCACCACAGTCCGGGAGAGAGAGTTCCACTGCCGAACAGCCCTCACAGTGAGGAAGTTCTTCCTGATGTTCAGGTGGAATCTCCTTTGCTGTAGTTTGAAGCCATTGTTCCGCGTCTTAGTCTGCGGGGCAGCAGAAAACAAGCTTGCTCCCTCTTCCCTATGACTTCCCCTCACATATTTGTACATGGCTATCATGTCTCCTCTTAGCCTTCTCTTCTGCAGGCTAAACAATTTCATTGGGGCAATGCTTTTGCTTCAAGCTCCAATCCATACTTCAAAGCACCAAATGGGGGTCAGTACCTTGGATAGCTCTTTTAAACTATGGACTGAAAACCAGAGTACATTCACCATTCCATTAACATGGAAGCCACCAAATTATCTGCTGATCTTTACACTAAAAACAAAACAGTTTACAGTAGCTATGCCAAACAATCAATAATCCATATACAGCACTTCTGAGTTCACATCTCCACCACTTTATATATGAAATGTGCAGTTTCAGAGACCACAGATCTGGAGAGTCCACTGTATAATGAATACATTAATGAAGTCTTCAAGGGCCAGAAATACGCGTATGTTACCATAGCCATGTGGACACTATTAAGCTCCTTTTAATCTTCCCCTTCTTGCCACGAGTCTGTGCTTAACACAGCCTAAAGTATAGACTATGGACAGTGAAGATGGGAGGCATTTTTATTCTTAAAATAACTTTTCCAATTTTTGATACATTTTGGGGTTTCAAGTCTTGAGTTAAGTCTTGAAAGCTTTTATAACATTTTATATATTCTTCATGTTAATATAAACAAATGGTATGTTATGAGATCAGGTTAATGTCAGAGAAAGAAAAAAAATTCCAGACTTCTGGATAACAGCAATAAACATGTCATTTAAAAAAATTCAACGTGGTAATTGTGAACTGACAAACATAGCAAAGCTTCTTCAGTATGTCAAACCATTAACCCACCGAATCTAGAACAATAATCAACTCTGGACAGATTTGCAAGGAAGAATTTTCCTCAGACTGGCTGTTACTGGCCATACAGGGAGTAAGAGATTGAACCTGAAACCTTATGTGAAACATATGTTGTACTACTGACACATGCAGTTATACAAAGGGATGAAAAATATGTATTATGTGTTCCCAGTGGAAAAACAGGGCTCGAATGGTCAGGAACCTCCTTTGGAAAGGATTATGGACTAGCTAGAATCTTGCATAGATTTTCTCTAGGCAAGAGATCCTCTCTGATCTTGGATGCTAAGCAGGGCCTGACCTGGTTAATACGTCTGCGGAAGACCACCAACAAATCCCAGGTGCTTTAGGCTGTATCTCAGAGGAAAGAACTGGCAAAACCACCGGAGTGTTCCTTTCTTAAGAAAACCCTATGAAATGTAACAGACAACTTGGAGGCACATATACACATACAAACACACACTTGAACAGTCCAAAGTGTTCTATAGAAAATACTCAACTCAAAAAACATGATTTTTACACACACACACACACCCTTCACTTTTTTATGCAGAACCATTCCTCTGCAACTCTTCAGGATATTGGAATACAGGGAGAATATTGTGGAATAATCTTTATTTGGTTCCACATTTCTGCTCTGATTGCCAAAATAGTTGAGTACATATATTGTTCAGGTCACTGCGACATAAGTTAATAAAACCTGCATTCTTGTCACGGAACCTAAGTTGAATATGTAAGAAGAAACTGTATCATGTATATCAATATAAACTCAATTTTCTAAGTGAATTGTTCTAATTTGATGACGTAGGACTTGTTAAGATAATTAACTACATTAAGCAGTCCATAACCCCTGATATAAGTGGCTTTAGCAGGAAATACATTTTCCATTTACATCACAACAATTCTTTATTCTGAACTAACAAGATCAAATTATTTTCGGAGACTAGACTTTAGAAGGGGAGGAGGTTACTTAGGCTGTCTTTTAAATTCTGTAAAAAGCAAACACGCATAAGGAAACATGCTCTGAGTCAATGATCACGTCACAAAGAGCTGGGATCCCAAAATAGTGTCCACACAAAGAGCAAGCAGACATGTTCAGAGCAGGAAAACAACTCCATGACGTCAAAATGAGCTTGTTGGCAAAGGCTAATCAAAGATTTATAAGAAAATCTGAAACATATCCGTTCACAAAAAAGAGTTCAATTATTTATATTCCTTACAAGGAAAGGGATGAAATTAATAGTATCATGTGTTATCTGTTTTGTCTCCCCTGTCCCTTTGTGGGCCATTACGCAGCAATGGAGAAGAAATAATACTATCTTTTAAGGACAGAAGACTCCTCTGGACAGAAGGACAAGACACAGACATTCCTTAGAGACTGAGATCCCTTCTATACTGCCATATAATCCAGATTGTCAAAGCAGGTAATCCACATTATCTGCTTTGAACTGGATAATATAAATCTACACTGCCAGATAATCCAGCTCAAAAGAGATAATCTGGATTTTATACAACTATGTAGAAGGGGCCTCATTCACAAGTAGGAGACCCTATGCTTACATACTGACATTTCTTTGCTTTTTAACTCTTTCAATCAGAATAAAAAGAAAAGAAGTCTTTTAAAGGATTGTTAGACTGAAACAGGTACAACACAGCCTGAGTTAATAAATGTAGCTTTTCTATCTAAGTTCAGCTTGTTTTTCTGGTTTATTAACTGACATTAAGATAAAGTTGCCTTTTCAGATATAGTGAATAAACTCTGATTTAATACAAACTAAGACATTTACTCCAAGTTGATACACAGGAGGAGGAGGCTCTCAACACTATCCCTAACTTCATAATTTGTTTACATATCCATCTATTTCAGGGTCTATGTTAAAGATCATAAGTCATTTTTTCCTGAGCCATTACAAACTAACATGCACTCTGCAAATAAACCACAGTGTGCTTACTGATCCTTTTATTTTAAATATATATATTAGAGAAGCTTTCATTTTGTTTATTTTTTGACAATTAGATTTTGGAAAACATTTATGCATCACTCATACACAGAATCTTAAAACCCCCATAATAAACACATAATTAATTTTACAGTCCATAAAACAACACATAAGATTTAATTCTTTACCGTTATCACTGCCAGGATCTTCTACAATCAACCTAGTCTTTGAAGACATGTTTTATAATCGCCTAGTAACAGTTCTGCTGGATCAACAAAACAGATGGAAAGTTGCTGTAATATTATCCATTTGAATGAAGCAAGGTCTAAACAGACATGGCATTTTCAGTAGGTTGAAGACCTTGGTGTTCTAGTAAAAGACATTAAATTATCGGTGACAAACCCTTCCATAGTCAGTTATTGTTGATCAGAGGTAGAATAAGAATCCAACTGTTCCTTTTATCAATCTCTTCTTTGGCCTTTCTTCCGGATCCACCTCTGCTGTTGTTACATGTGCGATATCCTGTTACACAGCTTTCCTCCCCCCCCCCCCCCCTCGCAATCTCCTGGCTTTCAGGTCACATTATGTTCCTTTCAGGAAATAACATCTTGCTCTGCCTTTCATAAACAGAGATTAAGTAGAACTAAGGAAGACCCATTGCTTTTATTCATCTCCATGGGATTTCCTACTTAACCAATGTTGTTATTATAATAATTGCATTAAATGCTTCTCATCAGATCCATCTCCAAACATTTTGGATTTCATCTCCCAGAATTCTAGCGAGCCTGAGAATTTTGGAAGTTGGATGGGAGTTGTCATCTAAAACATTTAGCAGACCAAAGGTTTCCTTATCGTTGCTCTGTGTTGTTTGCTCATTTGGCTATTCTCAATACAATAAGTTGTCTGATGAAAAAGGCACATTGCTAAATCGATTTTTGTGTAATTGCACAAGCTTTATGTCACGGAGACAACTGAAGAAGAAACGTGTTTTTACATTTTCTACTGTGAACTTTGGTACCAAGTAGGCAGAGTCAGCAATCCGAAAGGGATAAAAATTGTCTTGTTTGATAAGCCTACTAAACTCTCACTTTATTGTATATTCTCATGTATAAATTAGGGCAGGTTTTGGGATGAAAATTATGGATTCTGATACGATTTATGGATAAGAAAAGGGTCACTCTGTGGAGAAAGGAAAGTACCAAAGTCATCTCAGGAGGCCAGTTGTCTCTAGTCACCTCCACAATTTCCCCTGCAAGGCGTTCAAAAAGGCCAGAACTCAAACCCCGGGAGCGGCGTGAGCGGCCAGTTAGCTCCTGCCAAACTAGCAGTTCAAAAACATGCCAATGTGAGTAGATCAATAGGTACCGCTCCAGCGGGAAGGTAACGGCGCTCCATGCAGTCATGCCAGCCACATGACCTTGGAGGTGTCTACGGACAACGCCGGCTCTTCGGCTTAGAAATGGAGATGAGCACCAACCCCCAGAGTCAGACATGACTGGACTTAACGTCAGGGGAAACCTTTACCTTTACCTATGGCAAAAGGAGTAGGATGGAATTAAAGCTTCTTTTTGAGTTTTTCCATTCTGAACTAAGCTCTTGCCTTTCGTCACTCTACTCAGAAAAGGAGATAGTACCTTTTGTAGTAAGGGTTAAGGTACGGTACTTACATTGGCCCATGGATAAGTCAACCCAGGTTTTTTCAGGTTATTTTTGACTAAAATTTCTACACTTATATATGAGTATATGTGACCAGATGAATCAATTTACTCTTTTGTATTTTAGTTGATAAATTTACATTTGCTCGAATCTAACTGGTATTTTGAATCCAGATGCATGCATTCCTAACAGACATTCCCTCTCTTTTTGGTAACACATTCAAGTGTTACAGCACATGTGATTCCACAGAATAAGACATATTCCTTTCGTACATGGATAGTGACAATACTAGAGAAGACGTAATGAGTTTGGTTAATCACCCATAAAATATCTAATTAAATTACCTGAAATAAGAAGGGAAAAATGACTACAGTATAACATTTATTCTAAATTGCATTTTATGTTTAGGTTAAAAGCCTACACTAAAAGGTTTATCAGAAAGGAGCTAGAAATGACTTCTGTGGTTTTCTACCTCTCTTTGTTTCTCTCCCCAGAGACATTTTGATTCCATGTAGATTTTAATTATTTTTTAAATATGGGGTTTGTTCTTTTATTTTAAGATTTTCAAGACAATTTATGCTGCCAGTTTGGCTAAGTATCCGAACTTCCATTCATTAATTTTTGCACTCTAAGTTAAGGCACTTGTGTAAGCCAAAAGTTGGGTAAATGTATTTTGATATGTAAATAAAATCCTTTTTGGGATCTTTTTGTGACATGTAGTTTTATTTTTACATTATTGTGTATTTGTATTTTATGTGCACTTGTATTAAAAAGAATGTATCTTTGTTAACTGGGAACAGCTCTTTGGTAAGTATCATTTTAAAAACCAATGATTCTGCTATTCAATATCACTTCTCTCTGGCCTGTACCAGTACACCTGGTTCAGAACAGTTTTGCCTTTGAATCAGAGCATGGAAAGGTTACTTTTTGGGGAGCTACAACTCCCAGAACTCCTCAGACCTAGTGAACATGCTGTTTGAGGGATTCTGCGAGTGATAGTCCAAAAACATTAATATTTCCAAGCTTTGCTCTGAAAGAAGAGGATCATAGACCTTGGGAAGTGGGAAAGCTTGATCCATAGCACCCATTGAATCATGTTAGAGTTAGAGGAGTATTTCAGGACTTTCGCACATTTTCAAGGCTTATTATTAGGAACATAGTGTTAACACTCCAAGTATTTGTGGTGAAGATGCTGATGTTCTGATATGAGTGTCTAAGCATGATCTGTTGGCTAGAGTAAGATTGGAGAACCTGTAGCCCTTGTAGATAACATTGGAGTCCAACGTCTCGTTCGTCTCAGCCAGAAGATTAAACTCTTTGAAGTAAAATTGTAATTCAACATAAACTGGAAGGACACAGAGTACTGGACCTAGATCCAAAATAAACTCTGGCTCAGATACAAAGTGACTTGAAAGTTTTTTTCAGAATTACCTGGTCTCTCAGAAGACAGCATACTTGTTAAGTGTCTTCCCACAGGTCTCTTACAGAGGATGGCCAGGTAAAAGAACCAACTTACTTATGCAATTGTCCTTCCACATTTGCAGTTTTGACTTTTATGGATTTGATTATTCACAGAATTGATTGAATCCGTGAATGATCAAAGTGTCCCATCTAAGAATCTCCAGTGTCTCGATGGACAACTTCCTCCAGTTATGCTGGAAGACCTAAAGATTTCTACAGAGAACACTTTTCTAGCAATTTCTAGGTCCTCCAATATGATTCTGTGATTAGCTTCCAATTGACTGTAGAGTTTGATGGAAGATATAGAACTTCCAAGAGAACTGTGTGGGGTTTTTTTTTCAGGTAAAGGAATAGCAATTTCTTTATTCATAGTTTTTCACTTTCATGAGGGTTCTGTGTCCCTAACCACAGTGAATGTGGTTGACTGACTATATCCTTGGCCGAGGTGGAAAGGTTTGATAAGAGCCATAGTTTTCACCTCTCTAAGAATCTCTAGGTTCTTCAATGCAATTCTATAATTAGCTTCCAGCAGAGATTGACAACAGAGTCATGATGAAAGACCTAGGAATTCCTTGAGAAACTTTTAATCTCTCAGATTAAAAAATAGCAATTTCTTAGATGCTTTTCATGGCAGTCCTATGCCCCAACCCCAGTGAAAGTGGAGAGCTGATTGTATATCTTTGCAATATGGATTCTAGTTTTGGCATTCCATTTAGTATAATGAGACATTTATCCTCCAATTGCATCCTTAGAAGCTATCATGGTTTATTCTTTCCATTAACAGCCTTCTGAGGTGGGGAGAGGCGAAATGACAGCAACTAACCCAAAACTTCACATTTAAGCAGAGATATAACCAGATATCCACACTCCAAATACAGCACTCGATTCTTGACATTACAGTACAATGTTTCTGTGTTTAAGACAGTAATTTAGGATTAAGAATTGGCTAATGTTTTGCAGCTGCTCCCTTGGTGTACAATCACCTCCCATGCTTTTGGCAATTAAAATGCTTTCTTTGCTGAGTTGCAAAATAATCATTAAAGTCATCCCTTTTTTTCAGAAAATCAGGGGGCTGCTCTTCTCACCTGCCTTGGCGATAAACTATCTCCTCCCCCTTTAAATTGGGAAACCTGTCCCATCACTTGTATTGGTTTTTCCATTCATTGAGGCTGGCATGGGCTACCAAAATAATGAGTCTTTTTAATATAACAGGCCTATTCATTATTTCCTAATCAGTTGGTACAGAATCTGATTTCCTGTACCAGGTCCCAGGGAGCAAACTTTACTGAAATCAATTGGACCTACTTCTGAATAAACACAGATTGCATTGTGCTATCAATGGAATTTTTAATTATTTGGAGTTATTTCTTCCCTAATTAAATGATTGCTAATATTTTGAGATATTTCTTTTTCACTGGTTTGTGTTTGGAACACAGGTTTGGATCAAGATTTAGGAATGTGAAACTTGACTGAGAGAAAGGGACTTCCATCAGCGCCTTCTTTGCATGTGAAAGGTTTCACAAAAGCACATGACACTCTGCTGAGTGAAGTGAAATGTGGAGCGGGAAAGAGGCGAAAACACAGGATTAGGAATAAAATCAGGTAGGGGGACCTTTTTTGAGTCCTTCTGCATGTGGAAGGCAGATCTTTGATCCAACCAACAGTACTTCATCTGACAATGAATTGTTTCCATCCATTAAATTACATTTGGTTAGACCAAATATTTGCATTTCCCTACACACAGTAAGTGGCATAAATGTGTATTTCTAGGTTACAGAATTCAGAATTTCATGTAGTAAATTCTTTTCCAATACTGAAAACTTAACTCTTACTTAAAACTAGACTTAGAAATACAACACAGTGCAATTAAACAGCTCCTTGCTTTTTTTTTTTTTACTCTTGTTTTTAAAAAAACTAATCCCTGCCATGACTGATCTTGACATTTGAAACCTTTCAGTTTCAAAAGAAGCTAGTTGGTGAGCAAGAAAAAAGCTAAGCTAAGCTGTCAGAACTGGTCATATGACTGTTTAAATCCTGCCCATTCCATATGGCTCTGAGGTCTACAAGTGACCATTGTTTTGAAGCGGTGGTTCTCAACCTGTGGGTCCCTAGATGTTTTGGCCTTCAACTCCCAGAAATCTTCACAGCTGGTAAACTGGCTGGGATTTCTGGGAGTTGTAGGCCAAAACATCTGGGGACCCACAGGTTGAGAACCACTGTTTTAAAGCATCAAATAATCTAAAATATACTGCATTAGTGACCAATCCAACATAGCATCTTATGAGTAAAATAAGAGCTTTTAAAATGTGGGACCAATCACAGGACAAATGATGGTCTAAGCCAGCTCTCCACTCAACAAGATGGCTAACAGGACAGGTTTGCATATGCAACAGGATCACTCTTGGAAAACATTATATACGTGCATATTGTTTTTAATTCATATTTGTGTTTTTAAAAATTGTTTATTTTAACAAGCATACATGCTGCCTTTTGGGGAGCTTCTAAGAACAAATAAGCCACAGTCAGCCAGAGCTTTCCGATGTAATACATGCTGAGATATATGTGGGAGAATTGCATGTCTTGACTGACATTTCCATGGAATATAAAGCAGGGGAGTGATTTCTAACTGGAAAATCTGTAACATAAAGTCACCTTCCTTTAAACATGTTTGCCTAGAACACAATGGGACACTATTTCTATGTCCACTTACTGAGGAAGAAATCTTTCAGCAACACAAAGGCGCAGATTTGTTGGAACATAAACTCTTCTGCAGACCTCTAGGAACAAGGACTATAGCTCAATAGCATAGACTATATGCTACATGCAAGGCCTTTAACATCTGGGCCTAACATCAGACAGGATTTCTATGCAAACCACATAGTGCTCAACTGTTAGATGACATTCTTTCACCTTTTATGGACTTACTGCCCAACATGATCATCCTATCATTATCATATTGTGACTTTCCTGTGGTTTGTCCATCATCAAACAGGAAAAAGTGTGCCATTTCCCTTTAAAACAGGAAGGATGTGACTCTCCAGACAGAGGTGTTTCTGGTTTTCTCAGTATGTTGAGGTTTTCATGTGGTTCAATTATGTCAGCACATAGAGGCTCACTACAGCCTTTGTGTTGAGTTTGAAATCTAATTTACAACTGTTTAGTCTTACAATAACATAAATAGTGCTAAATATACAAAAAGATCTTTCTAATCACCATGGTAAACCATGATGCCACTCCCACTGAGATGCATGTGTCGTAGCAGAATGGAAAGATAGGAGGAAATGTTATTTTCTTAGTTTTTATTTATTTATTGCATTTCTATACCACTTTTCTCACCTCTGATAGGACTCAAAACGGTGTACAACATAATAAATGGCAAAAATTCAATGCCAAACATATATATAAAATGAATACATGATATAGCTAAATCAATAACATATAACTATGAATTAAAACTATTAAAAACTAACCAAAAGCACATTAACCATGAACATAAAACATATTAAACATTTCAGACATTGCACCAATCCTGTGGTTGTCATTTAGCTGTTTCAGTAATGTTGGAAATCTGCTATACTTCTGCCTACAGTGGAAGAACACATAGTGTACTATGAAGCAACGTAGGTTTATCTCAGTGGTTATTCTTTGTTGGCACAGAGACAATAGCACTGAGGTAAAACAAAAGAACATGGCATGAAAAAAGATACAGAATGCATAATTTATCTGCGAAACTTATGCAATGGTTAGTTTTTGCACAGTGGTTGTGTAAACATACACAGTCACGGACTGTGTCTAGATAAGATAGATGCCTTGATAACTGTCCTTTAAAAACCTTTAGTGTTACTTTTAGTGTTTAATTTGGTTTCTAGTTGCTCACTGAATGTATGAAACGTAACCCAACATACACCACCCCAGGGGTCTAGGTGGACTTTTTTTATGTCAGGAGTGACTTGAGAAACTGAAAGTTCTTCTGGTGTCAGAGAATTGGCCGTCTGCAAGGATGTTGCCCAGGGGACACCCGGATGTTTGATGTTTCACTGCCCTGTTGGAGGATTCTCTCATATCCTCACATGGGGAGCTGGAGGTGACAGACAGGAGCTCACCCCACTCCCTGGATTCGAACTGCTGACCTTTCGGTCAGGAATCCTGCTGGCACAAGGGTTTAACCCATTGTGCCACCGGTGACCAATAAATGCCATAAATAGATAGAATTCTAGAACTGTAGATCAACCCCAAAACACCAGGAGGACTGAAAGTTGGAACTCGCTGTTTTCAGCTTTGAGACTAACAGAGAAACTGGGTAGCATATGTTTTTGTAGACTTAAGCCGGATTCTCAGGTACATGTCTCAAATCTTGTTAACAAAATCTGATGGTACCAATTAGTCTCATAGGTGCATCAAGATCCCTTTGTATACAGGCCATGTGTTCGGATATTCGCTCAGCAGTATAATTCTCAATGAGTTATTAGGGAAATCAGTGTACATGGCATCTCATAAAAGGAGTACAGTGTTCCCTCACTTTTTGCTCTCTTGCTGTTTCGCAGGTTTTCAATAAATATTAATCTATATATATAAAAGAGTGATGGCATCAGGGCAGTGGACAAAACAACAAAAGTACAGGCCCCGCAACCTCGAAATTTGACAACACAACCCATCATCCATGCCTCCAGGTTGATACAACAAAAAGAAAAGAAAAATAAAGTCCTAATTAGAGGGAGAGCAGTAATTTTTTTTATCCAATTGCTACCAGTTTAGAGGGCTAATCTCTGCCCACTTGGTTGCCTAGCAACCAGCCAAGGGACAGCCAGGCTTCAGTTAGGGGACAGGCAGATTTAGGCCTCACTTAGGCTTCTTCCACAGATTATCTGATTTTAACTGGATTATATGGCAGTGTAGACTCAAGGCCCTTCTACACAGCTCTATAACCCATTTATAATCTTAGATTATCTGCTTTGCACTGGATTATCTTGACTCCACACTGCCATATAATCCACTTCAGTGTGCATTTTATCCAGCTGTGAAGAAGGGGCCTCATATAATCCAGTTCTAAGCAGATAATAGAAGATTATCAATATACAGTAGAGTCTCACTTATCCAACATAAACAGGCCGGCAGGATAAGTGAATATGTTGGATAATAAGAAGGGATTCAGGAAAAGCCGATTAAACATCAAATTAGGTAATCGTTTTACAAATTAAGCACCAAAACATCATGTTATACAACAAATTTGACAGAAAAAGTAGTTCCATGCGCAGTAATGCTATGTAGTAATTACAGTAGAGTCTCACTTATCCAACACTTGCTTATCCAATGTTCTGGATTATCCAATGCATTTTTGTAGTCAATGTTTTCAATATATTGTGATATTTTGGTGCTAAATTCATAAATACAGTAATTACTACATAGCATTACTGTGTATTAAACTACTTTTTCTGCCAAATTTGTTGTCTAAGATGATATTTTGGTGCTTCATTTGTAAAATCATAACCTAATTTGATGTTTAATAGGCTTATCCTTAATGCCTCCTTATTATCCAACATATTCGCTTATCCAATATTCTGCCAGCCTGTTTATGTTGGATAAGTGAGACTCTACTGTACTGTATTTACAAATTTACCACTACAATATCACAATGAATTTAAAACACTGACTACAAAAACATTGATTATGAAAAGGCAGACTGCGTTGGATAATCCAGAACATTATATAAGTGAATGTTGGATAAGTGAGATTCTACTTTAATATGAAATAATTACTGGGATAGAATAATGCAGAACAATATAATCTCTAAAACTAGGACAGTAAATAAACAGGGGAATTCCACACAGGAAACAATCAGGGCCAGCTAACACCTCCCAACAAAGTATTCCCATCATCAAAGTCTGGCAAATCCTCTGTTTTCTCAGGGCCACAGACAGTAGACGCACATAAAATATTGCAAACAACACCACTCTGAAAACAAGGGAATTCCAGACAGGAAAGAATCAGGGCCAGCTAACACCTCCCAACAAAAAATTCACTCAGGGAGGAAGCAGCCAGGCTTTAAACTGCAAGGCCATTACATCCTAATCATTTTTCCTAATTGCAGCATTCATACTTGCCTCCAACAGACAAAAAAAACCAATCAGAAATATTGTATATTCACAACCTTTAGGAAATAATATCCCCTGATGGCGCAGCGTGTTAAAGCGCTGAGCTGCTGAACTTCTGGACCGAAAGGCCACAGGTTTGAATTGGGGGAGCGGAGAGAGCCCCCACTGTTAGCCCCAGCTTCTGCCAACCCAGAAGTTCAAAAACATGCGAATGTGAGTGCATCAATAGGTACTGCTCTGGCGGGAAGGTAACACCGCTCTATGCAGTCATCCCACATGACCTTGGAGGAGTCTATGGACAACGCTGGCTCTTCGGCTTAGAAATGGAGATGAGCACCAACACTCTGAGTCAGACATAACTGGACTTAATGTCAGGGGAAAACGTTTACCCTTTACCTTAACTACCACCAGTTCCTCAATACTTTATTTCCCATACCACCATATTTTGCCACAGCAACGCGTGGCCGGGCACAGCTAGTGTAACTTATAATGTAATTTATCGCGGTATTTTTGCTGTTTTGCGCATTTTTGTGCTGTGCAAAGCGTTTTGGAAGGGGGGAGGGAGAAATAAATGGAGATGAGGGATGGTAGGGGAGGGTTTGGAAATTAAAAAAATGATTATTTAGCTTCCATTCTTCTTCTCTGCCAGAGTACTGTATATATTAAAATAAATATAGTGTCCCTACTTCGCGGATTTTCACTTATTGCGGGTGGTCCTGGAACGTAACTCCCATGATAAGTGAGGGAACACTGCATAGTCTTATGGCTCTCCTGGTCAATCTTCCTTCTTTTCTTTATAGCTGAGCCTATCCTATTGCATCTTTGATAAAGTTGGTGCTTGCTCATGAAAAAGATATGCTTCAAAAATTGTGCATTTGTTGCATTTACTGTCACAAACGTCTCTCAAACCCGTTTTATGGGATCCCACGTACACTGATTTTCCCAAATAACACATTGAGAATTATACTGGTGAGGAAACATCCAAACACATGGTGTGAAATACCAATATACAAAGTGATCTTGATGCACCTTTGAGACAGATTGGTGGCATCAGCTTTTGTAAACTTAACAAGGTTTGAGCCATGTATCTGAGAAGTCAGCTTAAGTAGACAAAAACATTTGCTACCCAGTTTCCCTGTTAGTGTCAAAGCTGCAAACAGCGAGTTCTAAATTTCAGTTCTCCTGGTGTTTTAGAGTTGATCTACAGCAGTGGTTCCCAACCTTTTTTTTTGACCAGGACCACTTTGACCAGGGACCACTCTCCAACATTAGTACCAAAAGGGTTGCAAATCAGTTTTTGGTCAACTTTAGGTTCGGTTTGGTTATTTGAGGTACTGATTCAGAAAGCTGCATTTGATCGACTACATCAGCTCCAGTTTCTGATACAGAACATATGCCATCCAGAAGGCAACATCTGCTTGCCCACAGAAAACCATATTTAATAATCTAGAGCTGATGTGGTGTATCCAATACAATTTTCTGAATCAGCACCACAAATAACCCCAGGAACAGGCCTAAACACGAAGACACCAAGAAAAAACTTTTTTGTTGTTGTTGTGCTTTGTTATTATCCATAGCAGTAACGGTGAGGCCGTGGACCATATTTTAGTTCTTGAGGACCACTAGTGGTCCACGGACCACTGGTTGGGAACCACTGATCTATAGTGTAGAATGAATGCAGTTTGACACCACTCGAACTGCCACAGCACAATGCTATGGGATTCTGGGAGTTGCAGTTTGGTGGGAAACGATCACTCCTGGGCAGTGAAGGCTAGGTCCTCGTGAAACCGCAACTTCCAGGATTTCGTATTGTTGAGCCATGGCAGCTAAAGTGGTGTCAAACTGCATTCATTCTACAGTATAAACCAGGTTTGGGGAGACTCCGGCCCTCCAGGTGTTTTGGACTTCAACTCCTACCATTCCTAACAGCCTCAGGCCCCTTCCTTTTCCCGCTCAGCCGTCTGGACTTCAGCTCCCAGGATTCCTGGCTGTTGTCCAAGCTGGCTGGGGCTTCTGGGAGCTGGAGTCCAAAACACCCGGAGGGCCAAAGTTTGGGAACCAATGTGCTTCAAGATCTGAGAACCACTGTGCATCCCAAGCAAACACGCTCAACGTTGGGGGAGGAAATCTGCAGGCACAGGGGCCAGGGGTGTAACTATCTGAACACTGTAGCTGTAATGCAGTTTGACACCACTTTAACAGCTCTGGCTCAATGCTATGGAATCTTGGATGTAAGGCCTTTAGTCCTCCCGGCCAAAGCGGGCTGGTGCCTCACCAAGCTGGATGGACGGATCTGCTCCTTCCCTGCCTCCCAAGCAATGCTGAGGACAAAAGACGGGGCTGCTCTTCTCACCCGCCTTGGCGATAAAGGGCGACCCTCGCAATAGGAGCGGAGTGCGGTCTTCCTCTTCCTCCTCTCCTCCTCCTTCGTCCCCTTCTCCAAGCCCCGGAATCTGCATCTCAGGTGGATTGCAAACCCTAAAGGAAAGAAGCCAGCCGGCGCCCCAGGATCCCTTCGCTCGAGAAAGAACGATCTGCTGCAAGAGAGGCAATCATGTGACTGCCAACCGGGCGGAAGTGCGCCTTTCCCGTCCCTTATCCCGAGGCTCTACTTTCGGCCATCTTTGATACTGGCACACGTTTATTATTCAAAGGAAGGCTAGGGATCGCGCCCCCCTCCAACGTAAATCTTTTCGCAATAACACACTTAAAACACTGGCATTTCCCTTCGCGGCAGCCTATAATAATATGGGGTTTGTAATTTGATAATTCCCTCACTTTGCTCCATTAGAGGTTTTGGACTTCATTTCCCAGAATTCCCAACTGTTAGCCACTCTGGCTGGGGCTTCTGGAAGGTGAAGTCCCAAACCACTTGGCAAGGCCAGGGATAGTAAACCACTGCTCTAAAGCTCTCAGGGCCTTTCCACACAGTCATATAACCCAGGGCCCTTCCACACTGCCCCTTTATCCCAGGATCTGATCCCAGATTATCTGTTAATCCCAGGTTATCTGGCAGTGGGGACTCTTATATTCCAGTTTGAAGCAGATATATCAGACTACACAGAGAAGGCATTGAAATCCACAAGCATGTGGACAATTTCAACAGAAAGGAGGAAACCATGAAAATGAACACAGTCTGGCTATCGGTATTCTTTTTTTAAAAAAACAACAACTCTAAATTCAGGACAGTAAATTTTAAAAAAACCACTCTAAAACCATGGGAATTCCAGGCATGATTCAGTCAAGGCCAGCTAACAACTCCCAACAAAGGATTCCCCCATGCAGGAATCAGTCAGACCTTGAAGCTGCAAGGCTTTTCAATGCTAATCAATTAATTCCAGCATTCACACTTGCCTCCAATAGACAAGAGTTCTTTCTCCCACTCTGGATCTTCCACAGATATATAAACCTCCCTTGCTAAGTTTCCAATATACATCACAACCTCTAAGGATGCCTGCCATAGATGTGGGTGAAATGTCAGGAGAGAATGCTTCTGGAACATGGCTATACAGCCTGGAAAACTCACAGCAATCCAGTGATTCCGGCCATGAAAGCCTTCGAGAAGACATTAAAGCAGACAACCTGGGATCAGATCCTGGAATAAAGGGCAATGTGGAAGGGCTCCCAGAATATCAAGGCAGTTAATCCACAATATCTGCTTTGAATTGGATTATCTCAGTCCACATTGCCATTAATTCTGCATTGTGGATGCACCCTTCAGCTCAGATGTAGGTGGCTACAAAGAATAGCGTGCTTTACAGTACTTACTTACTTAGGCGATCCCTCGTAGTTTGAGGATGTCTTCCAGTTGTGGGGTCTTGGGGGTGGGTTCTTAGGTGGCTGAAGAGACCTATTCTTGATCTGCATGTTGTCCCGCAGTGAGGACATCGGTTTCCAGGTGGAAGGCGGTCCCAGTCAGGGTTGGCTTGACGGGCCTTCCTCTTGGCACGTTTCTCCCTTAAGCCCTCCATTCGTGCCTCTTCGAACTCCGCAGCACTGCTGGTCACAGCTGACCTCCAATTGGAGCGCTCAAGGGCCAGGGCTTCCCAGTTCTCAGTGTCTATGCCACAGTTTTTAAGGTTGGCTTTAAGCCCATCTTTAAATCTCTTTTCCTGCCCACCAACATTACGTTTCCCGTTCTTGAGTTTGGAGTAGAGTAACTGCTTTGGGAGACGGTGATTGGGCATTCGGACAACGTGGCCAGTCCAGCGGAGTTGACAGTGTAGGAGCATCGCTTCAATGCTGGTGGTCTTTGCTTCCTTAAGCACGCTGACATTTGTCCGCCTGTCTTCCCAAGAGATTTGCAGGATTTTTCTGAGACAACGTTGATGGAAACGCTCTAGGAGTTGAGTGTGACGTCTGTAGACCTCTTTACAGTAGGCCCTAAATAGCATTCTGTGGCTAATGATAATATAAACATCACAAACTGTGTGTGTGTGTGTATGGTATACAAACAACACAGTCACAAAAGAATGTATTTATAAACATACTGTACCTACAATAAAAAGCAACAGATGCACGGTTGACCCACGCCAGAAAATCTCCATCACCGTAAACCTATTCTGAAGTCATATCAGATTTCTCTAGGGTAGTAACGTGTAATTATCATTCATTTTGAAGCAAATCAAATAGGGATTACTTCACTGAAATAGGAAAGGACACTGAGAACCTCTGTTGAGAGGCCAAAGGCAATCCCTTGCCACCAATAGCTTTTGAGGAGAAAATAAATATACAAGTTAATGATATGGAGAGACTTTACGTACCTTCGTCCATTGCCAAGAGTCAAGCAAATAGTTATGGTGGCAATTAATAATTCTTTTAGAAAATATTGTTCTGCTGATATGCACCAAGGCCTTATTGTTTCAGACAAAAGAAAGCATGCAATGATTGCAAGGCCCCATCTGTACTGACCATTTAATGAAGTCCAGCGCAAGAAAATCACAAAAGAAAACCCTTAATTCGCCTCCATGCTCTGTGTTGTGGTTGGTGTCATCACCACCCAGGCCTCAAAGTGGTTCCAGGATTTCCTAAGTACTTTATATACTCGAGTATACGCCTTTTCAGCCCTTTTTTAGGACTGAAAAAAAAACCCTCCTCGGCTTATACTTGGGTGAGGGTCCTGGTGGGCTTATATTCAGGTTGGCTATACCCACGTATATATGGTATATTTATTATTTTTCTCTATTATTATTGGTATTGCTACATTTATTATTCGACTCTATTAATTATTATTATTACATTTATTATTTGACTCTATTATTGTTGTGAGTTTTACATTTATTTTACTCTATTTTTATTATTATTAATACATTTATTATTTCACTCTATTATTATTAAAAGGATACATAAGCACATTTACATTGAAGAAGATGAAAATAATGATTTAATCAGAGTTGAACAGTCATATCTTAAATTACAGTTTGGTGTAAATATTCAAAAACATTTAAACTATTGATGCCTCAATTAATCTAATTTTATTGGTATCTCGGCTTATACTGGAGTCATTGTTTCCCCAGTTTTTTGTGGTAAAATTAGGTGCCTCGGCTTATATTTGGGTCGGCTTATACTCAAGTATATAGCTTATACTCGAGTATACGGTAAGTAATCTTCCGCACAGTGAAGCCACTTTCTTCAATACCGGGTTGAAAATGCACTAAATGGTCAATGTAGATGGGGCCTAAGGGCCGTTCCAGACAGGCCCTATTATTCAGGATCTGATCCCAGGTTTTCACTTTTAAACTGGATTTTATGAGTCCACACTGCCAGATAATCTTGAAGGGGCCCAAGGCTGGATCTGCAATGACATATAATGCAGTTGGAACTGAATTTTATTATTATTATTATTATTATTAACACAATAACATTGTATGGCATAGCAAACAAGATAGATATGCTAGGTTTCGTATCACAAAATCACAAGTCGAACACTTCCCAAGTGTTTAGGACTGTGCGATGTATTTTCGGATGATGGGCGCAGATCCCAGCAGGGTGGCCTTTTGCAGTTGGCAGATCGTAATTTTGTCAATGTCTATTGTTTCCAAATGCCGGCTGAAATCTTTTGGCATGGTACCCAATGTGCAGATCACCACCGGGACCATGTGTACTGGTTTCTGCCAGAGACTTTGAAGTTCAATTTTGAGGTTCTGATAGCGGCAGAGTTTTTCCTGTTGTTTTTCATCAATTCGACTGTCACCTGGGATGGCGACATCAGTGATCCAAACCGTTTTCTTTTCCACAACTATGATGTCTGGTGTGTTGTGTTCCAGAACTTTGTCAGTCTGGATTCGGAAGTCCCACAGTATCTTTGCGTGCTCATTTTCCAATACTTTTGCAGGTTTGTGATCCCACCAGTTCTCTACTGCTGGGAGGCGATACTTGAGACATAAGTTCCAATGAATCATTTGGGCCACATAGTTGTGCCTCTGTTTGTAGTCTGTCTGTGCAATTTTCTTACAGCAGCTGAGGATATGATCAATGGTTTCGTTAGCTTCCTGGCACAGTCTGCATTTTGGGTCATCAGCTGATTTTTCGATCTTGGCCTTAATTGCATTTGTTCTAATGGCTTGCTCCTGGGCTGCAAGGATCAGGCCATCTGTCTCCTTCTTCAGTGTCCCATTCGTGAGCCATAGCCAGGTTTTCTCCTTGTCAGCTTTTCCTTCAATTTTGTCAAGGAACTTTCCATGCAATTTTTTGTTGTGCCAGCTGTCAGCTCTAGTTTGTAGTGCGGTTTTCTTGTACTGGTTTTTTTGTCTGCTGTGCTTTGAGGAGTTTCTGATGTTTGACTTCAATTAAAGCAGGTTCTTCACTTTGTTTTACATATTCTGCCAGGGCATGTTCTTCTTCTTTGACTGCTTGTTTTACTTGTAAGAGTCCTCTGCCACCAGATCTTCTAGGCAGATATAGCTGGTCAACATCACTGTGAGGGTGCAGTGAATGATGAATGGTCATGAGTTTTCTTGTTTTTCTGTCCAAATTGTCCCGTTCCGCCTTTATATCTTATGCCAGGTATGGCCCAGGTGTTTATGGCCTTGATGGTGTTGCCTCCATTGAGCACATTATTGGCCTGTAGTTTCCTGGTGCTGCCCCTTTTGCTGGATCCTTTTGTATCAGGTATGTTCTTCCAGTTGTTAGCCATTCACTGATCCTTTCTGCAGCATCTCATTGAATTGTTGGGCCATTTTTCCATGTAAACTAATCAGATATTTGAGCCAAAATCCAAGTTGATCACTACCAGGCGATGTCCAGTTCTTGACTTTTTGCGCTCGTTTGCTGATCATTTCAGTTGTTATTTCCATCTGTTCCATTTTGTTCTGTGAGAATTTTCCTTCAAACTCCTTTATCCATCCAGCGTTTTTGTTGTAGTTCTTATTATTTTCCCAAAGCTCTTTCCAGAACTTTGTTGTTGCAGTTTTTCTGGCTTTATGGTTACTGTGTCTGTTGTTTGGTTCAGACTCTGGTAGAACCGTCTTTGGTCTGATTGAAACAGTTGATTTTGTCTGTACTGGATGATTCTGGCTTCATATCTTTCAATTTTTTTGGCTGTTGCTGAAATTTGTTCTTTCACGAAGGGGCACAGCTGGCTTATCAGCCAAAGGCACTCATGACTGTCGCATCTACCTGGGCTGACATTTGGAGAGACAGATCCAGGAGTTACCCCAAACTGCGAACCAGGGCCGGCCCCACTATGGAGGCCACTGAGGCCGCCGCCTCGGGCGCAGGTCCGGGGGGGCGCCGTCAGGCTGGGCGGGAGGCGGGGCACCGCCCTGACAGTGCCCCGCCTTCCGCCCAGTGCAGCCTTGCCTGGCTGGCCTTGCCCGGCCGGCTGCCGGCTGGGTAAGGCCAGCCAGGCCACAAGGCTTGCCCGGCCCTCCCGCCCAGCATGCCCTGGCCCCGCCTCCCACGCTGCATGGGAGGCGGGGCCAGGGCGAATAGCGCGGGAGGTGGGGCCAGAGTTGGCCCCGCCTCCCGTGCTATTCGCTGTGATGACTCATGGGCCATGTAGTCCCGTTCCTAGTACTATTGTGGCAGATGAAGAGGACAACTTGGGTTTCCCACCGTTTCAGCCAGAATTGGAGCCCTTGCACCTGCAAGATGTTTGCCCACAAGAAGTCAGCCAAACAAGCCTTGAGCAGAAATCTCCCCCGTTTTCTCGCCGGGATAATTATAATCGAGATAGAGGCGCTAGGGAGGCGAATCGCAGAAGCGCCAGAATTGCTGCCAGACAATTAGCTGATTAAGCCTGTTTCCCTTGGGAAATCTTAAGGAGTCATGCATCTGGACACAGTATGGGTTTCACTTCTTGTTCCCCAGGGAAAGTGTTCCTTGGCGGGAAAACAAGATCCTATATACGTGTTTAACCGCAAGGGGATCCTTGCGGAGTCAATTCGTCAGCTTCGGGAGCGAGATCGTGTGTGGACTCGCTATTCCAGTTCCTTGTTTCCAGGACCTTGTCCTTGTTCCAGCCCTGCCTTGTTTCCCCGGACCTTGCCACGGACCTCGCCACGGACCCTGTTCTCGTCTCTTGCTTCTTGTTGCCTTGAATCAAGCCTTGTTTGCCAAGAATCTATTTTGCTCTCCAGCCTTGTTGTCAAGCTCCATTGGACTAAAGGACCTTGTCATTTCCCCACACTTTGCTTGGCAAAGTGTGTGTTTCGGTTATTGGATTATAACTTTGGACTCTAATATCACATATTGGACATTGTTTTCTTGGACTATATTTGACCTTTCCTGAAAGGTCTACTTCTTCACTTGTTTTTATTGACTTTATATAATCCTTTAATAAAGATATTAGATAGATGCTGGTCTCTGTGCATGGTTATTGGTGCTCTGCAGCCTGGGTCCTGACATTCGCCCTCGCCCGTTTGGGCTTTTCTAGCTGGCCAGACTGCAGCGGAGGTCCCTCCAGGCCGCAATCGTGGCCTGGAGGGACCTCCGCTGCAGTCTGGCCAGCTAGAAAAGGCCAGACGAGCAAGCGGGAGTAGCGTGGGAGGCGGGGCCAGGGCACGCTGGGCGGGAGGCGGGGTCAGGGCGCGGGAGGCGGGGCCGGTGGCGGGGGCGCTTTTCAGCACCCCTGCTTAACATTGAAAATTATCTCCGGCCGGCCCTGCTGCGAACACAGTCTTTCAGGGGGAGTGCAACCCCATCTAGAATGGGTTGACACACCTCTACCCCTAGATTAGGACCCTTGATGGCAAGCCCCTCTGATTTGTCTGGATTCAGTTTCAATTTGTTTTTCCTCATCCAGCCCATTACCTTCTCCAGGCATTCATTCAGAGGAGACATGATATCCTTAGCTGAGGCTGTTTTTGAAGGCATAGAGAAATATATTTGGGTGGCATCAGCATACTGATAACACCCCACCCATTTTTTTCGTGTCAGGAGCAACTGGTTGCTTCTGGTGTGAGAGAATTGGCCGTCTGCAAGGACGTTGCCCAGGGGACGCCCGGATGTTTTGATGTTTTTTACCATCCTTGTGAGAGGCTTCTCTCATGTCCCCGCATGGAGCTGGAGCTGATAGAGGGAGCTCATCCGCGCTCTCCCCAGGTGGGATTCGAACCTGGCAGCCTTCAGGTCAGCAACCCAACCTTCAAGTCACGAGGCTTTTATCTCCTAACCCTAACCCTAACCCAAAGAGCTTGTGAAACTACAAACCTCAAGATTCCATATATGGCAGTTAAAGTGGGGTCAAACTGCATTCCTTCTACAGTGTAGATGTATCCTACAAAAAGGAAACATACTTCTTCTTCTTCATTGCAAATTACCCTCTCTCCTCACTATTCTGGCAACTGCAATTCCCAGGCCTTGTCTATCTAGTTTGCATTTATGGGAGCTCAGTCTGGATTTAATAATTTTTCAGTGACACAGCAGTCTGAAGGATTAGATTCCACATTTTAATGTCTAAATAATCCCCTTTCCCCTGATAATTTAACCTGACATATTCTATTTCAGTTTAAATTCAGGACTAATTATACGCTTCAAGTCTGATTAAAACCACAACTCATGATTCCAAGGGAACAGAGGGACAGAAGACCATGGGGGTAAGGAATTTAAGAGGACTGGTAGTCATTGAGTATAATCAATAAATGTATGTCTAAGCATTAGTATCTTCAGCTTAAATGGTTTAGTGAAAATAGCTAGTCATAAAATGGACAAAAGTTTGAAGCCACAGAAAGTAGAGTTATCAAAGGAACACAAAAAATATTGCTAAGGCATGCATAAGTTAAAACCGGCTTGGTCAAAATCTGCTTATGATGATGTTGTTTCTAGCTGCCTGGGGTTATCAAGTCTGTTCCAAGAAACGTAGATCATGTTGTTATCTTAGTCCCCACACTCCCCCAATCATAGATAAGAAGGGAGCAGTCACATAGATTAACTGCTCTGCCATTTCTTCATCTATTTTTTTTATTTCTTTGGGGATGATAACCTGCAATAGTCTTCCTAATCAACACTTCAAATGTAATGGATCATGTGAACTTATTGTAACTATTTTAGAAAAGGGATGGGTTAATCTCAGTATTTTATGATCATTGATGCAATGCCTATTTTACTTTAATAGAATTGTCTGGCCAACAGATTTTAAATTTACAAGCCAAAAGAATGTACTCAGAATACCTAAACAATTCTACTACAATTAATATTGAGTTTGCACCATTGTTCAAGGACGTAATAAATGGATTAAATTGTCAAACATGCACCCTCCCCGGAGATTTATAATGCTCCAAGGGCAACAAACTAAAATGGGATTTTTTCCCTCTTTTCCACAGAACTCCTGTAACCCAACCTCGGATCCTGACCGGTAGACGGACCAGCAGCCATAACCCTCTCACAAAAGCCAGTTTTTGATTTTATATCTTTCTATCAAAGGTCTGCAGACATGCTCTGATACATGTCAGTGCACGTGCGGACCAGATCTGCAACAGCAAATCTCTCACAGAGAGACTGTCCTTTGTCAACCCTTTAATAAAAATGCATATTTCCTAGCAACGTTTGCCTAACCTATTTCCTCCTGGACTCCAACATCTTTCCATTTCATCCTATTCCTTTGTAGTTGGAGCATAAACTTGGATTATGGTTACACTGATGGGTTTTCTCTGAAGCCTAATTGATATTGTTAGGTCAAACCTTCCATTCATTTCTTTGACTACTTTTGCCACATATCTCCTCATTATTGTCTCTCTGTATCTTTTTATATTTCCTTTCCTGTGTAAAACACTGTTATCTGTCTCAAAATATCCCTTTAGCTTGCTCACCTAAAGTATTGCAATATTTATACATCCCATTTCTTGTTTTACTATGTCTAATGTCCCTTGTTTCATGCCTCTCACAGTCCATGTTCCTATAATATGTGTTGTGCAGCTTTGGACTTCTTTTCACCTATGAGCAAGTCAATAGCTGAACATCCTTTCACCTTGAGTCTAGTGGCCTCACTAGCCACAGTGCTACTCATAGTTGCCCCATGCTTTGCTCCCGTAGTGCATTGAGTGCTTTCTAACATGGGAATCTCATCTGCTGACACTATCTCTAGTTCCTCTTTGAATTGTCTCACCATAGGGTTTCAATGGAAAAAGACATTCAAAAGCAGTTTATGGAGCCTTGTTCTGCAGAGTACTAACAAGTGTTAACTATGATGCCACTGCAATGTTTTCACCAGTGCCACCCTCCACTGCTGTTGCCCAGTAGCTTCCACGGCAAGGTAGTGCCATGGTGAGATAGATGCTGTTACCTCAAGAAAAAAATGTGTGACATATTGAATTCAGATCACCCAAAGCCACATCTAGTAGTCTGGGTAGTTTTCTTTACCTGCAGACATTACCTGAGCTTTTTGTAGGTCTGATTCTTCCCAGTAGAGGGCTGTAGTACCTCAGAAGAAAAACAAAAGATCTGAGAACAATGCTTCCAGGAAAGAAAATTAATGTATAACCTCCCTATTTAAAAATAGAATTTTACCAGGATTTGGTATGACTTCATGTTCAATTCATAAACCTCCTGTGTATCACCATTCCTTCTCCCCTCTTCTTGTTTACCATAAACCATCCATTAAGAAGAAAGAGATGGAACAGATACACAACTTCTTTGATGGGTAGTGTCAGAGGCCTTTCATCCAGAAGTACTTCAACTGATGTGTGATGTTTATACAGATTTTTTTTAATGATTATGGACATCTACCTGGGAATTAGGCCATTTTAGCATCTAAATAGGCATGCCTATGATCACACTGTTAGCCTTCTCTCACAAAGGCAAAAGGACAGCATTTTCTTTTGGAAAAGAGAAATTGTTGCTTAATTTTTGAATAAGTGTGTGAAAATTAACAAGAGTTGATTTCTGTTGATATAACCACCCCAATTTGGGAGAAAGGTGGGATATAATTAGTAAAGTTAATAATAAATCCTTCTAAATATTAAAATCTCAGGGAAAATAGAAGAGACATAATAGCCATGTTTTACATAATATGTTTCTAATTTGATTTTGCAACTAAATTGGGTAGGATTACAATTCAAAATGATATTGACAGATTGGAAAGAGGGGCCCAAACCAACAAAATAAATTTTAACAATGTAAGATACTATATCTAGGCCAGAAAAATAAACTGTAGAATGATAGGATGGGTGACACCTGGCTTGAAAACAGTGCATGTGAAAAAAGATTTAGAGGACTTAATAGACTAACAGATGAACACAATTGAACAATGCAATGCAACAGAAAGAAAGTCAATTCAAAGCTGGTATAGGGTGCATCAACAGGAGAATAGTGTCTAGATAGTGCCACTTCATTCTGCTTTGGTCAGATCTCTCCTAAAATAGGAAACACACATTTGCAGGTGTCTAACTTTGCACATGGGGAGGAGCTTTCTTGTCTGCTCTCTCACCTAAGTGTGAAAGATATACATGCATTTTCAAAGTGCATTTATCACACAGGTACAGTTGTCCAGAGCTCTGTTTTTATGGATCACAATGGGAAGGGGAATGATTCCTGCTGCCAAATTGCACCAATCCTGTGTTTATATAGCAGAAACTGGGAGCACGTCATGCACATGTGCACAGTAGGGGTTGCTTTCATAGAGTTCCGATCATGCCAGAGTTTCTAACAGAATGCAAGGGCCGAAACGTGTACACTTGTTCACAAGAAGAGTTTATAACATGTTAGGATTTGGTTGGTAAATGAGTTCTGCTTGGCTGAGTATCCAGACATTGTCAACTTAGACCAGGGGTCCCCAAACTAAGGCCCGGGGGCCGGACGCGGCCCTCCGAGGTCATTTACCTGGCCCCCGCCCTCAGTTTGATAATATAATATATTGTATATACATATAATATTGATAATAATATTATAATGTAATACAATATAACACTACTAATAATAATACCATATCTTAATAATATTAATTATATATTCTATATTACATATAATATTACTACTAATATTACAGTATAGTGGTATAGTTCAATATAGTAATATATAATGGTAATATTGTGCGATGCTAATAATATAATATATTGTATGTACAGTAGAGTCTCACTTATCCAACATAAACGGGCCGGCAGAATGTTGGATAAGCGAATATGTTGGATAATAAGGAGGCATTAAGGAAAAGCCTATTAAACATCAAATTAGGTTATGATTTTACAAGTTAAGCACCAAAACATCATGTTAGACAACAAATTTGACAGAAAAAGTAGTTCAATAAGCAGTAATGCTATGTAGTAATTACTGTATTTATGAATTTAGCACCAAAATATCACAATATATTGAAAACATTGACTACAAAAATGTGTTGGATAATCCAGAACGTTGGATAAGCGAGTGTTGGATAAGTGAGACTCTACTGTACATATAATTTGTAAGCCACTGAGTCCCCTTTGGGGTGAGAAGGGTGTGATACAAATGTAGTAAATAAATGCAGTAAATAATAAATAAATAAATAAATAAATAAATACATTTTAGACTTGGGCTCAGCCAAAGTCTGAAATGACTTGAAGGCACACAACAACAACAACCCTAATTAATTTGACTATCTCATTGGCCAGAAGCAGGACCACACTTCCCATTGAAATCCTGATAAATTTATGTTGGTTAAAATTGTTTTTATTTTTAAATATTGTATTGTTCTTTCATTGTTGTTGTTGTTGTTGTTTTTGCACTACAAATAAGACAAATGCAGTGTGCATCAGAATTTGTTTGCATTTTTTTCAAATGATAATCCGGCCCCTCAACAGTCTGAAGGATTGTGGACCGGCCCTCGGCTTAAAAAGTTTGGGGACCCCTGACTTAGACCAATGTTTTCCCCCTTTTTTTCTTTTTCTTTTTTGAGTGGGGAATAGGCCCTAAAGGTATTTGATCTTGGAAACTAAGCAAGGTCAACTCTGATCAGCACTTGGGAGTCCACCAATAAATGCGAGATGCTGAGTAGCCCATTTTTCAGAGGAAGGAACTGGCAAAACCACTTCTGAGTTTTCCTTAGTGAAGAAAACCATATGAAAAATTAATGGGGTTGTCATAAATCAAGTGGTGACTTGAAGGTATATACACCCACACATTTTGGGAATATCAATCAAGACACAAAGCACTTTTTTCTTTGTTCAAAAGGAATACTTATCCAATTAAAACTCACAGTGCAAGCATACACACACAACCCAAGAGTACAGATTATGTAATGAAGTTTAGAACAAAAAATAAATACTATACAGTCTTAATGATTATAATAATGCAAGCACAGTAGTAATGTTATTGCTATGCATAGGGATTAACAAAGTAAGAGAACACATTCCTTTCTTTACCCCGAGGGGCTTGCCACCTGTGTAAGTGTACTCAAGAGTTCAGACACTTAAAATATATTACAGCACCTATCTGAATTAACAGTGTCTTAGAGTGCAGAGTGCCATGATCCCAATTCATGGCAAAACCCAACACAATTCATTTTAACAAAAGAAAAAGATCTTTGAAGATTTACAGTCAGATCTTCTGTGTGGTCAGTATTTGTCAACTAGGATGTTACAAAGCCAGCCTATTGTCTTAATGCAGTCATAATGTTTAGGCCTATGTTCCCAAATTCTGGTCTTCCAGGAGCATTGGACTTTAACCCCGAGAATCCCTGATAATTGGCCAAGGCAGCTGAAGCTTCCTAGAGTTGAAGTCTAAAATCCCTGTGTGATCGAGGTGACCCCCCCCCCCCAGGACTTTGTAAAAGATAGTTCAAAAATCAAGACTTTATGTTCTATATTCCATATATTTATAGTAGAAGGTGATTGAGACTTTTTACTGGAGTTTACTGTGGTTTACTAAAACTCTCTGTACAAAAGGTGTTTGACCTTTTAGCCTGAGGCAAGAGATAACAACTTCATGAATTGTAAAATCATGCTGCTAAAACTCCACTTTTATGAATTTCCATGCTGGGTTCTCCAGATGTTATGAACTTCGTTCTTATCAAATATTTTCAATTGTTTATATCATTCATGATTCCCCTTTATGCAATGTAACTCACTTTTATGGATTCTCCCTTATTTCCATGAAATCTATCTATCTGCCTATATGTATTTGTACTCTTTGGGATCCCCGGAAAATATGTATTTTTCCCAGCATGGTTTATATTCCAACTTTATTTTATTTTTCATTTTATTTCATATAATTGTCAAATCATGAAATCAAATAGGAAATATTTTGAACTCAACCTGAACCCCAGAACTTATCCCATTTCCTATGACCCAGGCTTCCTTTCCCAAAAACAAAAGGATAATCTGCCACCACTAAATCCAATCAAATTCAAATTGCATGGACAATATAGGGCTTGAGTCGCCGAATTCGGAGTTTGCTGACCTAAAGGTGATTCGCCCCAAGGCAAACATTGTCATATCTCACCCAAAGGAAAAACCAGGACACCTCAGGAAGGCGCCCTGCAGAGCCTGTCAATATGGCTCATCACCACCCATCTTTGCTTCCATCTCTGACACTCCAAGGCATATCTAAAATCTGTATACGTGACAGAAACCCGGACACCCTTGATTGCTGCCATTAATAAATTAAGCACCCTTTAGAAATCGGTCTAGCAGGACTTAATCCGCTAGTTCCTGTCCCGTCACCTCATTGTTTCGATAACTCCCGCCTTCTCTTTCCTGATTGGCCCGAGTAGAGACAAAAGGCAGCTTCCTATTGGGCCAACGGAGCAAGGCGGGAAACGAAAGCCCGCCTCGTTCAACCTTCTAGCCTATCAACGATCAGATGGGCGGGGAAGCAGGGCGGGAAATTCAAAGGGTTGTCAGACTGAAATTTTGTATAAGTATGGCTTTATTTTGATTGTATGGTACCCTAGTAGACCGAATGATCGCTACTAGAGTCCTCTTCAGCTGAATTGCTCAATAAAGACTCCTTGGCGGATTTTCCTTCAACTTTGGCGGACCTTCTTCATTTCGGCTACAGGTTGTATTGCGGCTCGTAATTCTCCTTTTGGCTTCGCCAAGGTCCGTTCTCTCAGGACCGGATCGGGTCTCTCCTTAAGGGCCCGATCCCCTAAAACGCGGTCGACAACACCTGGATGACTCGGGTTTGGGATTCACTGGTTTAAGCAAATGGAAACCTATTTTAGTTGCCCTCCTCTGGACACATTCCAGCTTGTCAACATCTCCCTTCAATTGCGGTGCCCAGAATTGGACACAGTATTCCAGGTGTGGTCTGACCAAGGCAGAATAGAGGGGGAGCATGACTTCCCTTGATCTAGACACTATACTCCTATTGATGCAGGCCAAAATCCCATTGGCTTTTTTAGCTGCTGCATCACATTGTTGGCTTGTGTTTAACTTGTTGTCCATGAGGACTCCAAGGTCTTTTTCACACGTACTGCTGTCGAGCCAGGCATCTCCCATTCTGAGAGAATTTCCTCTGCTTTGCAATATCAGGATGCAACTGGCAGGACATTATCACACAAGAACGAGTGGTAGAAGAAAAGCAATATTAGATTCATTGATGGGTTTTTCATGTCAACGTATGGTAAGTCCATCCAATGGTATTTTTATCCTGCCATGATTGCAATCTATCAGCCTCTGAAGGATCTCATCATATGCAGGGAGAGAAACTTCTTCTCCCTGCTTCTCCCCACTGTTGGCACAGAGTCCCCCGGAGCCCATCACATGACAGAGCCCATCACATGCTGTACACTCGACTATTCATACAACAAAGCCATAGGAGGCAAAGAGGAAGTGGGAACAGACTGGGAAACATAGTGGGAAGGGATACTACGGACCCTAATGGTAGGGAACATGATGTGACAGCTTCCTCCGCTGCCCCATGATTTCCTTCACTGTTCCCTGCTGTCCCCCACTTTACAAATGGTCATCTGATAAGGTCCTAAGATCAAGCCTAAGAGGTTGCCATTTAACACGAAGTTCTGCTGTTATTTAAATAGTGGTTATCCTATGAGATTCAAATATAGTTTAGGAAGCAGCTCAAAACTTGGCTGTGTAAACAGGCATTTGATGAAAACACCAATACGCAAGCAGCTAAAGAACATCATGGGACTGATGCAATCAGGCCTGTAGCGAGGGGGGGGGGGTTAGGGGTTCAACCCTCCCACCCCGAAATTTTTCAGGTTATTAAAAAAAACCTGGTTTACTCATGAATTTTAACTGGTTAATACCCATGCTAAGTCTATGAGATGCAAAACATTAAGAGTCCCTCCAAGCACTATCTCAAGCAGATATTGACAGGTTTGTAGTGGGGGGGGGGGGGGTGCTAGAGGTTCACCACCCCCCCCCCCCGAAATTTTCAAAACTCCTCCCGAATTTTTTTTCTGGCTACGGCCCTGCATGCAATATTTAAATGTTTTAATGTCTTAATGCTTAATTTTTTAATGTTTTATCATCATGCTGTTGGTATATAGTTTTTAATGATATACTTTATGGCCGCGTGTGATCGTTTTTAGATGTGTAATGCTTTTATATGTTTATATGGATGTGAGGCATTGAATCTTTGCCATGTATAATGCTGTACACTGCTTTGAGCCCCCCCCCCCCCCCCCGGGGTGAGAAAAGTGGTCCATAAATGAATGAATGAATGAATTAAATACAGTAGAGTCTCACTTATCCAACATAAACGGGCCGGCAGAATGTTGGATAAGCGAATATGTTGGATAATAAGGAGGCATTAAGGAAAAGCCTATTAAACATCAAAATAGGTTATGATTTTACAAATTAAGCACCAAAACATCATGTTAGACAACAAATTTGGCAGAATAAGTAGTTCAATACGCAGTAATGCTATGTAGTAATTACTGTATTTATGAATTTAGCACCAAAATATCACGATATATTGAAAACATTGACTACAAAAATGCGTTGGATAATCCAGAACGTTGGATAAGCGAGTGTTGGATAAGTGAGACTCTACTGTATGTGAATATTTGCACTGCAAGTAGCTGATGATATCAGAATGGTAATAGACCTTCTGTTGGTTTGAGACCATGGATCTCCATTTGCAGTTTCTTTGCTCAGTTGTTTATATTTAACCCTCTTACAAAATAAACATACACTGAGGGGAATGCCTTAGCTTTACTACCTCTATAGAGGCTTTTCTTATTTGTAGAATGAATTTCTGAAGAGGAGAATTTCCTTCCTTCCTGTTTGTAGGCTCTTGGTATGGTTGTGAACACTGGATGGCTTGTTTCATAATGCCTGAATAGAGCTTCTATATCTGTTTGAACAAAGGTACAACTCTAAAGAAACTTGGTTTGTAAGCTTCTGCTTTAAAGGAAGGCTAGGCACAAAGCATGCTCTCTACATAAATTCTAACTTTTTAAGGTTTTAACTCATATTTATATAATATTTTGTCAGCTGAAATAGTGGAGTTAGAAAATGAATATATTACTTCTCAAATACAGTATATTATATCAGACAATCACAGTGCTGTGATTTTCAGCATAAATCTTATGTCCAGCATCAATGTCTTATACAAGATAGATATTGAATTATAGAAAATGCACTTTAATTAATCAGTTTCATGTAGTGATTCTCAGCCTTTAGTCCTCCAGATGCTTTGGATGTACTCCCAGAAACACAAGCCAGCATGGCCAATGGTAAGAAATTCTAGTCCAAAACCTCTGGAGGACCAGCACTTGGGAACCATTTGTTCATATAATTTAATACCCATAGTCTTGTGAGAAGTTTACTAGTACAATTGGGTCTCTGTGTCCATAGATCCAGCCATCCACAGTTTGAATATTTTTTTAAAAAACCCGAAAGAAAAGTATGATTTTGCCATTTTATATAACAGGCACCATTTTACTATGCCACTCTATATAATGTGGGTTGAGTATCCACAGATTTTGATTTCCACGTAGGGTACTGGAACTAAATTTTTGCAGAGACCCAGGCCCACTGTATGTCATTTTTTTAAAAATGGAAAATTGCACAAGATAAAGCAGTAGAGAGAACCGGTTTGGTGCAGTAACTTGAGTAAGGCTAGGAGTGTAGATCAGAGTTGAATCCCTGCTAAGCCATGGAAATCTACTGTCTGATCTTGGACAAGTCACACTTTTACAACAACAACGATGATGATGATGATGATGATAACAACAACAACAACAACAACAACTTTATTTTTGTATCTCGCCTCCATCTCCTTGAAGGGACTCAGGGCGGCTCACATGGGGACAAGCACAACAACACAAGTTAAAACACAGAACAATAAATTAAAAACATAACTACATAAAACAATAAAACACATCAACAGAATTAAAACCAAGACAATAATAATAACTAAACATTCAGGGCCTAAAATTGTGTAGAACTCTGAACAGGGCTCCTAGGAAGTATAAGGGTGATCAAAAATAGGGGCGGAGGAGCAATCTTAGTAAAAACTAAAACCATAAAGGGTAAGGAACAGTGATAAAGTGCAATATCTGATAATGAGTTGTAAGTGGGCTGAGATCTGTTGGGACAGCTTACTCAAAAGAAGACAATGGCATATCTCCTCTGAAGAAATCTGGCCAGGAAAATACTACTATAGGGTCTCCACTTGAAGTTGACTTGAAGTAACATGGCAAAAAAGTAATAGAAGATAAAGCCAGTAAAGATAAAAACAAAAATAAGGAAAAAAATAAATGAATTAAAAGAGAGCAGATGACTGTGAACATTACAACCATTCTTATAATACCCGTGAGAAGTCTTTTTAATGGTTTATCACATGGTACCAAACATGCTGTAATATAGGCACAATGCAAGCCTCTGGGGAGGTGTTGCATAAACAGGGTGTCACCTCTTCAAGGTCTCTTTTTGCCTTGCCTTGCCTAGGAGATGACCTCACAGTCTAGGTAGCTAAATATGGTAGGAGCTGCTTCTTCAGGTAACTTGTCTCCAATTAATTCAGGACATCTGAAGTTAAAATTAGCCAGCATTTTGAACTGGTATCCAGTGTGTCAGATGGTAAAATCCTATCGTAATATGATAATCTCACAAAGTCATGTAGCAATCTAGCTAAGTGAGTGTTCACTTAAGCTTGAAAACTTATCTTTGCAAACAAATTTATCACACAGGGACAAATCACAAATTTATCAAGACCCTGCCCTTGCAGATGAGGATGAGAAGTAGAACAATACTCTCCATCAGTCTTCTAACTGGATTTCAATACCAAGAGTCATGCTGCATTACAAAATCAAGATGGGAGGTTACTAGGTTGTGAATAATTGTTTTAAACCAGGGGTGCAGCTAGAATTAATGCTGTTGGACACCACTTTAATTTCCATGGCTCAAACTTATTGAATCCTGGGAGTTGTAGTTTTAGAAGAACACTAGCCTTCTCTGCCAAAAAGTGCCGGTGCCACATCAAACTACAAATGATACTTAAAGATATCAAGGATCAATAGGGTTATGGTCCTGTTTCTCTCTAGTGCAGGTCTTTCCACAGATCAAACAAGGCAACTTCTGTTCTGAATTTAAGCCTTAAACCAAACTGTCAGAGATCTACAAAGCTAATTTTATCAATTGCTTGAATTTGATAAAAAGAGCTCACTTAATCCAGCATCTTGTTGCACAGAGCAGTTGTTGGCAATCATTTAATCTTTTAGTTCAAGTGAGGTTTTTACAGGAATAGACTGACTGCCATCCACCTTAAGAAGTCTCGTGTCATCTCCCTTCTGCAAGTAGAATTTACTACTTATTGGATCAGGACAGACAACCCCAGTTTATTAGGTGCTTTAAGGGAGGAAAGGTAAGAATCTGGCATGAGCAGGACTAAGTATTGTCATACCATATCATCATGTCTCAGAACCTCATAACTATCTGCCGCACTATCTGTGGAGTATAAATCATGACAGATGCAAAGAAGACTATCTGAAAGCTGGCATTTCCTCATGTCACCCTGCTCTAATCCTATGATATTTGGGGGAGAGGTTTCTCTTCTCTTCAGATATCGGGCTAGCTTCCTGGATGTTCAAATCTACTCCCCCAACAGGTTCACAAACTCATATAGTATATCAAGTTTCTTTGGGTGACTGAGAATATGTCTATGGTTGTACCCCAGGATTATGTATGTATGTATGTATGTATATCCTCTGTTTATTAATAAAGTATAAACCTGAATCTAGACACAGGAGCTCCAAAGTATTTTGTCAAGTTAAACCTCTATAAGGGCTGTGGGGCCACTATGTTCTTTGGGAGAGCATTGCCTCTGGTCTGAGAGGAGTTTCCTGCCAAACCAATTTTAGGCTTGGTAAATGTTTAGGTTAGTGATTCTCAACCTATGGGTCCCCAGATGCTTTGGCCTATAACTCCCAGAAATCCCAGCCAGTTTACCAGCTGTTAGGATCTCTGGGAATTGAAGGCCAAAACATCTGGGGACCACAGGTTGAAAACCACTGGTTTAAATAAATCCTCCCAGGAATGTTTTGGGCTGGGGCTTGAAACCCAGCTAAGATCTGTAAACATATGCTATAAATTTATAATATTATTTATACAGTTATTATTAGAGGAGGGGGTCAATTTTTCGATCACACTTATATAAAATTACAAATTCAAGGTGTGTTTTGGAGAATATTTTCCAACTGGATTGACCCTGTCATCCATTTGTTATACCCTTGCACTAATCATATATCCACCAACACATAACTGAATAATATTAGCATCACAGTAATTTGAAATATCAAAATGACACCTTTGCCCTAAACGTATGACACAGCATATAACTTTGAATAATGCTAGCTTCACAGTAATATGAAACAGTAAAATGATCTGGAACATCTTGTTACCTTGATGCAGTCAACCAAAGAACAATTCGCATAGGCTACATTTCCCAGCAGAGGTAGCAGCTGGTACTAATTTAGAAATGACCTTTATAATTGCTTTAAATTTATATCTGGGAAACATTACATAATTTCATGAGGGCAAGGAAGGTATTCTGAGAAAGACAGTATGAAGGATATTGAAAAGCCTAAACTCAAAGAGACTGGATTGACATCTTTGTAATGAGGAGAAAAATGCTTTGTGGTATGGACTATGCAGACTAGAGCTGCAACTTATAACAACATTATAGGAATACTAAAGGGAATCATGGGTAGAGGGGCAAAGAATGGCAATCCATTCCCCACAAAACTCTATGCTTCTGACACATACAACTTTCTAATGTATAGTACCACAAAACCATTGAACGGTCATGTTAAAAATGCATTTGGAATAATGAAGTTTTTGAGAAAAAAAGATGGGAAATGCTTCCTTCAGACCAATTAACCTAACACATGCCATGTTTACATGCTTCTCATAGCCTCCAAAGTTCATTATTTTCCATGTGTGATGCTCTGTTTAAATACTTACATAATTTCTGAAATACAGCAGAGAATTTGAGTCTCAAATTGTCAAAGACAGAACGCCACCAAATAGAGTACAACACAGTTTATTGAGGTTACAGAACTAAAAAATGCCCGTAGGAAACAAAGGACTAGGCAAACACTTGTCTTCAGTGTGAAAAGTAACAGAAACAGCTTCGTTTGAATTAAAACGGTTCGAAAGAATAAACCGGATTAAACAGGAGTTAAATCAAAAGTGCTTACTTCAGCCTGGCAATTTAAACAAACAAAAGTTGGTAAACAGAGGTCAAAATGAACACAAAAAACTGGCAGCAGATTCCTCTCTGCTACCCAAAAGCTACAGATGAGTAACTCAGGCTGTTTACTCCTCCGTGCAACGAGCGAAATCCAGGTCCAGGCACATCAATCAGGGTAACGGCGGTCAGCAGGGTCCCAATCCGGTCCAAGGTCGAAAGCCAAGCGCAGATGTCTAAAGTTCCACAAGTTCCACCGAAAGCCACAGAAGGGATAGTCCAAGGTTGTAGTCAGTCAGTCAGTCCAGCGTCAATCCAGAGTAGGTAATTAATGTCCGTCAAAAAGACGACGGAGGTCCAAGCTATCAAGATTAAACACAAGTTGCACAGAAAAACCCCACACAGTTCCTCCCGCCGTCTATGCCCAGTGTCCTTGGTAACTTACGTATCCAGCAACGAATCACACCCGTCTTCAGGAAGTTCCCCAACAAGAGCCCAAGCGTTCGTCCAGATTACCTTGCCCAACGCAATTAGCCATTGATCCTAAACCCCATTTTATCCCAGTTCATAACTCCTCATCGCTGTCAGCTTCTATCCTAATTCCAGGTGCCTCATCATCATCATCCTCATCAGAGCTAAAACACCTTTGACTACGCCCCACAGCATCCCCAGCTGTGGATCCCACTCCATCCCTCCAGCCCGTCCATGGGTCTGATCCTGCAACCCGCCAATCGTCTCCCATACTATCATTGCCGGTGACACCCAAATCCTCCCTTACACGAGTCCACTCCATGTCATCCTCCTCTGAGCTAACCATCTCTTCCTCCATTCGCTCGGTAAAACCCTCAAATGAGTCTTCATCTGTTGGTTCTGCAAATAAATCCCGGAGCCGTTTCCTTTTGCGCTCCTCAAAAGAGTCTGACTCTCGAGGAGTCTTACGACCCCGTCTCCTAGTATCGGAGCCAGAAGGCTCAACCATAACACAAATTGCCCAAATCGCTTTACTTCACACAGAAATTTGAGTAGCAAGGCTTGCTCAGAAGCAAATGATCCATAGATATGCTTTAGTTAACAACGTAGATATGATGCTGGGCTTTACTTCTTTAACTTTAGTACTGGGAGTAGCAATAAAATGGACAGAATAGGGAAAGGTTTCTGCTTCGCAAGAAAGAAAAGCAATCCAACATTTTCAGCAAACTTCATTCAAAACTAACTTTATACATACATGAAATTAAATAATTGGGTGAGATAAGACATAAATATACTTTTTAAAACTTCTGAAGATCTCTTAAAAGCTTCTAAAATAGATCCTGGGATAATTTGTTCCTTTTAAAAATAATTCTATCTATGCATTGTTGAAGGCTGCTAGAACACGGCCATACAGACTGGAAACCACACGTCACCCGTATTGTATTCATGCTTCTTGGTTTCCATTTTGGTGGCCAAATTTATCACTGTTTTTTCAACATGCCAGGTTAGCTAGTGAGGCAGGTTAATTGGTTTTCCTCTTTTATATTTATTTTGCTTTTTATACATGCTCTGGAAGTAGCTTCAGTGGCTGAATGTTATGGATATTTTTAAATGGTGCTTGCTGTAAGTTTTTAAAATTGTTTTATTTGATATGTTAATTGGGTTTTTACATCTGGATATGATGTTTTGATTATATATTGCTGTCTGATGTATTTGTATAATTTTTATCTGTTGTATGCCGCTTTGAATCCCACCCACAGGAGAAAAGTGGCATAGAAATGAAATAATAATAATAATAATAATAATAATAATAATAATAATAATAATAATAAGCTGTTTACCTTGCCTGTTGTACGTAAACATGCACACAACTACAACAGGATTACATAGAACAGAATACGATATTCCCATAGGTCAAGCATTATCGCATTGTTTACTGCAGACATGCTGCTACAACCCAACACTGAAAACCTGTCTTCCTTTATCCCTCTTCCACATTCTTTCATATGCCAATTCTGGAAAAAATAACTCAAGCTAAACCACATTTTCAGGGCTAGCTGTGTTGGCCACACAGCAGATTAAAATAAAATTCAAAATCTACAAAAGAGACCTTTACTGGCCAAACAAAATGGACAAAACACATTGTGCAAGTTTTCAAAGCTTCATGACTTCTTCAGCTGGCAGAATGTTAAAAATAATCCAGGAGAAGATAAAAGTGATGGTGCTGGTGTCACAAGACTACATTTTGTATCAGACGATATTTCTGTTGTTCAGTTGATCTAGGGTTCTCAATCCCAACAGAGTCTGTTGCCTCTTGGCCATGAAGGGACCTAGCTTTTCTTCTTAAAATAGACCCAAGAAAAGGGAGGAGGTGAGTATCAGAGCACATCCAGACAGTCCCAAAACACGGGACCTGTCTGGGTTTTTACCTGGGGCATCCAAACAACCACCCCAGTAAAAACGAATTAATTCGGAATAACTTCGGTTACAGGGTTGTTGTATGTCTTTCGGGCTTAATACGGGCTAAATACCTCAATGGAGCCTGTGTGGATTCACTTCTGGGTAGTCCTGGGAAGTCCCATTTGCTATCCCAAAGCATTTGGGCTTCTGGAGGACTTGCCCCCAACTGTCCATCCCCGGAGCGTATGAGGAAGATATGAGGAGGACCATAATGGTGGCCGGTGTTGCACCCCAGGGCAGCGTGAGCACTGAAAACCAGATAGAGACCAATAAACATATAATATCTTTATTAAAACAATTATAAATCCAGGAATGAATAGGTGGAAAGGTGGAGCAGATAATAGCCCTTTATGAAAAGGGATGAATTAGTCCAAAGAATTGAAGGGAAATGTCCAATATTATTGTCCAAAGTCCAGAAACCGAAACACGCTAAAAACTGTTGGAAAGTTTTTGAGTGGGGAAAAACAAGGAAGCAAGACTGAAATAACAAGGTCCAAAGTCACTAGGGAGTCTTTGATATCCAGGCAGGAACGTGATGAAACTGAGGCAAAACTTGGTTCAGGAGCTAGGCAAGGAAGTAGACTTAATCCGGGTCTACTCAGGAGTCGCGGCTAGGTTTGGCTGCCAGGATCTGGAAACTTGGCTTGGAAGAAACAGGAGCTAGAGTCGGTGAACCTTTCTCATGAAATCGCAAAGTTGACACCGCGAAGCGTCCATGGTGGAAAGCACTTTTAAGGAACTTAGATTTGATCACAAACAAGGAAAGCCAAACTCCCTAAAGGTTCCCAAGGGAAAACCTTCTATCCATTATCCCCTCGAGATGCCAAGCGGTTACTCCTGTGGAGATCTTGTTTCTCAGATCTCTGGCGATGCAGAAACTCCCTTCTGTTGAAGGACACATTCTCTGGGGAACTAAGAACATCTGGTTCCGCCATGGGAGTAATATTTTCACTTTCTTTCCCAATTAAGGAATCATCTGAGCTATCAACAGCCGGCAGCTGTAATTGGAAAGATCTCTGTGGACTAGGTAAAATGTCAGAATAAGCTTCCTCCTGGTCATAGTTAATTTCTGGATCAGGTTCAGAAGCCAAAGGTAACTGGGGTATGACAGCCGGGTACTTTTGAAAAAACTTTTTAGGGGTACATTGGGGGGCTTCGGGGTGGCTGCATGTAATCGGGATAGTAATTGGGATGGCTTGTAGCCACCTTCCCTGGGAAAGTCCAGGTTTTGGGGTACTTGTGGGGAATTAAACCCACACCAAAGAGGGTTTTTAAAACTTGCTTTGGTGCAGGTTTAAGTAATGTCTCGAAGCACTCTCAAACTGGGCTTCTATAAAAATGCTGTACTACAAACTTATTTGACAGAGGCTTTGTATTGTTTTGTTGCAACGCAGATTGCAAATAGAGCATCTACACATTGAAAATATTTGCTAAAATCTAAAAAGCAAACTTTGATGTTTCCATTATATAATAGTATTTTACATCATTGTATGTACAGAGAGTCCCTGAGTTACAGACATCTAACTTGCATACGACTCCTAGTTAAGAACAGGGGTGAAACAACAGGAAATGAGGGAAATCTACCCCTAGAAAGAGAAATTTACTCCTGAAAGAGTTATCGTGGGGAAAAGGTACCTCAACTGAACCTTTAATATCAATCCTTGTTTCAACAAGAAGCCAACATTTTCAAAATCCAATTGTCACAGGGACAGAAAGCGAGGGGAAATCCTCTGAACAAGGGCACAGATAGCAAAACAAACTCCACAGGGGGGTTAACCTTTCCCTGTGCTATCCAAAGCTTTAAATATTTTTTGGTTGGAGCTCCACTTTTGAAAAGCTTACATACAAATTCAGTTTAAGAACAAGCCTACAGAACCTATCTTGTTCATAACTTAGTGACTACCTGTACTGGGGAAAAGACAATAAGAACAAAACAATTTTAAAACACCAGTTAGTATTAAATGTACAAACATTCTTGTTCATAACTTGAGGAATAACTGTAATGGGACTTGAGCACCCATGGATTTTGTTATCCACTGAGTCCTGATACAAAACACCACTGGATACCAAGGGCCCTGTTGTGAATGAGTCTTCTGAGGCTGTGAGTGATAATGGAGAGATCAGGAGAGGAAGGAAGAACCCTCGCGAGGAGGGCTCACTGGAAGATTTACACAGGAAGAGAATCAGGGAGATTGATGGGGAGTCTTCCGAGGAGGATTCATGTGGGGACTTGGGAGGGGATCTTGAGGTGGAAATGGATGCTGAAGAACCGGTGGTGATGGAGGAAGTTGGCATAGATTGGGCACGGGCTCCGGAGGATCTTGCGGAGGAATCTGGGTCCATGGAGGCTGTGGATGCTGAAGAGGCTTGGGTATCTTCAGAAGCAGATCCCACATGGTCTGCCTGGAGGAATGAGGGTAGAACCACAGGTGTGGACAGAGTTGGGTGTGGACAGGATGATGTTGATTCTGACGAGGAGCTTGGGACGCCTGATCCTAGGGCGTTGGCTGTTTGGAGCTCTGATTCTGTTGAGGAACTTAGGACACCTGACCCTAGGGCGTTGGAAGTTTGGACGCCCAAGGAAACCTAAATAAATTGGTGATTTTTGGCCACTATTCTTTGCATGTGGCAAGGTGTTGCAAAGTCTTGTGCAGAGATTGCACTCCAGAAAGCATGAGGAAATTTAATTTTGTTGCAGCAGCTGGTCTGTGGTAGAGAATACTTGACATTGCTTTTTCCAGCTTGCTCCTACTGAAAGTGAATTAACAATGGGTGTGTCTGCCTTCCCTGTATGTTGTGTGGCAGGGGATAAATTGTTCCCTACCACTTCAATATTGGTAGCATCTATGTGGGAGGCCCCAGTTCCCACAGCTTTGAGCCAATATCTGAGGACTGTTTTGCTGCACCTAATTTCCATCCCTGTAAACATATAATTTCCATCTCTTTAAACCTGTATGAATGTACGGAGGAGCATGCAGCAAAATCTGCTCAGAATGGCCTAGTATCATGACATGTGAACCAACTACAGTTGCTTTGAGTTTCTGAAAAGATAAGTCAATAACAAAGAGCACAATTCTAATTAATTTGTATTGTTACATCAGAATTCTGATTCCGCCTTCAGTATCTATGGATTATAGTAAAGGTAAAGGTAAAAGTTTCCCCTGACGTTAAGTCTAGTCATGTCTGACTCTGGGGGTTGGTGCTCATCTCCATTTCTAAGCCGAAGAGCCAGCATTGTCCGTAGACACCTCCAAGGTCATGTGACCAGCATGACTGCATGGATTATATTGGCCCTCTATATCTACAGATTCCATATCCAATGATTCGACCAATCAAACTTGTTTTTTTTAAAAAAACTGCAAAATCCAAACCTTGATTTTGCCATTTTATATATGGGACACTATTTTATTATGCCATTGTATATAATGGCACTTGAGAATCCATGGATTCTGGTATCCACATGGGGTCCTGGTATCAAACCCCAATGGCTAACAAGGGCACACTGTAGGACTTTCCCCCTATCAGCTCCCATCTGAAATGTGATTTGGCTAGACAACATCTAAACTTGATAACTTTGTCTAGTGAGTCGCTCTGCAATGAGTAGCTTTAAGAGGAGTGATCCAATCAGGTAGGCTACCAGACTAAATTTTGAGTGAATCAGTGAACCAGCCTGAGGGAGTGATTACTCATTTCCAACTAACCTGTACGCCGGATGATCAAAATGCTGTCCAAGTGTTTCAAATGACACAGAAATGAAATGTTTGTGGCAATCTTGGATTTAAGCAGAACTGTACATGGGTTCAGACTCAAATGCCATTTCCTAGACCAGATCAAAACAAGCCACAGTCAAAGGGTGGCATATATATATATATATATATATATACAGAAATATGCAACATAGTGAACCTATCTTATACATTTGAACTTGAATCACACATCCCCCCCCCCCAAAGGACTGACAGAGTAGTCGTGAATAGTTTTGGTGAAAAAAGGAGTAGACAGGCACCAGGCAGCTTAATGCCCTCCAATGGTTTTAGGTTGCAATTTGTATAAACCAGTACCCAGAGATTACAGAGATTTTAATCTAAAATGGGTGGGAATCATAAATTCTTCTAGATATTCTTGGACTGCAACTTCCAGCAGCCACAGCCATTCAAAGTACAGCATGGTGGGAGTTTTAGTACAGGAACAGCTGAAGGACCATATGATTCCCACCCTTAGAGTAAAACATCTGGTAGTCACCAGATTGTCTTACCTCTGCATTAAATAACTTTGTCCCCGATGTTTATTTTAAACTGTGCTAAAAGCAGCTTGTAATATATAAGCAATACTTTCCAAGACATTTGTTTTCAAGACCCAGAATATGTTTATTTAAAACTACCTTTACCACACTTTTGTCACCTTTGTCCACATGTATATGCTTTGAAGTTGCATGGTGACCCCATTAATTTTAGAAGTTTTCTTAGGAAACACTCAGAGGTGGCTTTGCCAGTTCCCTCCATTGAAATATATTCCTACAGATTATGTCTGGGTGATTTTAAGCAGGCACTGTTAATAAAATTACATGCTCTGAAAGAGGCATAGATAAGACCAAGTTTTGTCTGTTTCTGGATTGTATATAGAAGGGGTCTCAGTCCCATGCATTCCCATCTTTTTCTTTACAGTTGAAATTCTTTACAGTTGAGGCTTCTTCTATATACAATCCATATACAATCCAGATTATCTGCTTTGATAATCTGGATTATAAAGTGTAGAAGGGCCTGAGTTAAACAGGAGTATTGTTAGAGATTAAGGATCTTGCTATAAGCAACATTCATGAAATAGTCAAAGATATAGCTGTGATACTCTGTATCAGCACAAGATACAATTCCTATCCTATAGTTTATGTTTGTAGCATAAAGTTCCATAGACTTTCTAGCATAAACTTTCAATCTAATTCATCAAATAAATGGCATGATTAGTGATATCAATTAAATTCTTTATGGTAATATGCTGGCATAAGAAAAGATGACATACTTGTAAAATTGGCTGGGTTCTATTTTTTAATTCATTTTCTATTCATGTTTCTAGATTGCACGATAAGACAGTTCTCTAGTTGTTTCACAACAAGAAATGTAATAACACAGAATGAAACAACAAAACAAATATAGTATGTGCCTTCAAATGGACTCAAAATTATGGCCTATCATTGGGTTTTCTTGGCCATGGAGGTTTGCTTTGCCTTCTTCTGAGACTTAGAGAGTATGATCTGTTCAGAGTCTCTCAGTGGACTTCAATGGTTGAATGGGGATTCCAACTATGATCCTCTATAGATCTTGTTCAACACTGAAACCACTAAACTGTGTCAACTCATTATATGCAATGAATATAATTATTAACAAGTATATAAAATCTATGAGACTTACAGAAGTAATAATATTATGCCCTTTGTAGCTGCAGGAGATACATTCCCTGACTTTGTGTGGATATATAAATCATGGATAATAGCAAACCCTATTACAATGAAGGATTCTACCACTAGAATACCACAGAGTCACACTGTAGGAGTCTTGTGCCCTTAACTGCAGTGAATGTAGAGGGTTGACTGTATAAGTAATTTATCTTTAGCTATGGTGGAAGGGTCTGATGAGAGTCACAGGGCAAAACAAGTCAAGGGGCCAAATTTACCACCACATACTTTGAACTGTCAATATGGAGCCTAATGTGGATGAGGATTGTGTCGTCCTCATCCTGCACTATCAATACTGCCTATCATGTTAGAATCATAGAGCTGGAAGAGACCCTCAAAGAGCATCCAATCCAACCCCCTGCCGTTCAGGAACACAAAACCAAAGCACCCCCGACAGACAGCCACCCAGCCTCAGTTCAAAGACCTCCAGTGAAGACTCCACCACACTCCGAGGTAGCAGCATATTCCATTGTTCATCAGGAAACTCATCCTAATGTTTAGGTGGAATCTTTTAAACTGCAATTTGAACTTATTGTTCTGTGTCTTAGTCTCTAGAGCAGGGGTCCTCAAAGTTTTTTAGTGGAGGGCCAAATCACAGTCCCTCAGACTGTTGGGGGGGCCGGTCTATGATGAAATAGTAAAAATAAAATAAAAATAGGATTGTTGTTGTGTGCCTTCAAGTCATTTCAGACTTAGGTCAACCATAAGTCTAAAGTTTAGGACAGAGGCCAGATAAATGACCTTGGAGAGCCGCATCCGGCCCATGGGCCTTAGTTTGGGGGACCCCTGATCTTGACGATCTCATAAGACCATAGGTAAGCAAAGAGACTTCCAAAGACCATCTAGATGGTCTCAGAAGACCATAGGTAAGCAAAGAGTCCTCCAAAGACCATCGGTAAGGAAAGGGACCCTCAAAGGCCATCTAGATGATCTCATCAGGCCATCAGAACACCATATATCAGAACACCATAGATGACCCTCAAAGACCATCTAGATGGTTTCATAAGACCATAGGTAAGGAAAGTGACTTCCAAAAGCCATCTAGATGGTTTCATAAGGACCTAGCTAAGCAAAGAGACCTTCAAAGACCATCTAGACGATCTCATAAGACCATAGATAAGCAAAGAGACCTCCAAAGACTGGGTAGACTAAGGTCAACTCTATGTCTAAAGTTTAGGACAGGGGCCAGGTCAATGACCTTGGAGGGCCGCATCTGGCCCCCGGGCCTTAGTTTGGGGACCCCTGCTCTAGAGCAACAGAAAACATACTCCCACCTTCCTCAATTTGAGATCCTTTCAAATACAGTAGAGTCTCACTTATCCAACATAAATGGGCTGGCAGAACATTGGATAAGCAAATATGTTGGATAATAAGGAGGGATTAAGGAAAAGCCTATTAAACATCAAATTAGGTTATGATTTTACAAATTAAACACCAAAACATCATGTTAGACAACAAATTTGGCAGAAAAGGTAGTTCTATACGCAGTAATGCTACCCTGTTTCCCCTAAAATAAGACATTCCCAGAAAATAAGACCTAGTAGAAGTTTTGCTGAATTGCTAAATATAAGGCCTCCCCCGAAAGTAAGACCTAGCAAAGGTTTTGTTAGCATGCCCGCGGAACAGAACACCAGAGCATGCAAGATCGATAAATGTACGTACCATAGATTGTTGTACATGGAAATAATGGTAGTAACAAGAAATTCTTGATAGGATTCACAGTTTGTCTGGTTATGCTGGTTTGTGATGACAACTACTGTGCAGTATATAATAAATTTTCATTATTTTTTTGTTCAACAATAAATGTGAATTCTTTTCCATGGAAAAATAAGACATCCCCTGAAAATAAGACCTAGAGCATCTTTGGGAGCAAAAATTAATATAAGACACTGTCTTATTTTCGGGGAAACACGGTATGTAGTCATTACTGTATTTATGAATTTAGCACCAAAATATCACGATATATTGAAAACATTGACTCCAAAAATGCATTGGATAATCCAGAACGTTGGATAAGCGAGTGTTGGATAAGTGAGACTCTACTGTATTAACAATCTGGAACGTGTCCAGAGTGACCAAAATGGGCCACAGTCTGGAAGCCGTGCCTTATGAAGAATAGCTGAGGGACCTGGGTATGTTTAGCATGAAGAAAAGAAGGCTGAGAAGGGACATGATAGTCCTGCTTATGTACAGTAGAGTCTCACTTAATGCCTCCTTATTATCCAACATATTTGCTTATCCAACATTCTGCCGGCCCGTTTATGTTGGATAAGTGAGACTCTACTGTATCCATCTTGAACAGTGGCCCCCAGAACTGGAGACAGTCTTCCTGGTGTGGTCTGACCAATGCACAATAAAGTGTCGTTATGAATTTTCTGGATGTAGACATTATACCCTATTGATAGTGTCTAGATTGAGAGAAGTAAATAGTAGCACTCTATTCTGCTTTGGTCAAATCTCACCTGGAAGACTGTATCCAGTTCTGTTGCATTTGCTAAAAAGAGACTCTGTTATAGAGAGGTGGCTGTGGAACCTACCCGTGCCCATCCCTCTCTGGCACATTCTGTCTCTACATACACTATAGCTGGTTGCAAAACAACAGAGACACCACCCTTCTGTTTGTATTTTTCTCCTCTGATTCAACAGAGACAATGATCAGATTTCTTTTCGTTTATCAGCCCAACATATTTCAAGCCTGGAGTTCGTCTTTTTCTTAAAGAAGGGTGTGGTGGTGGACCTCTTTTACAGCAGCAGCCCTCTTCATGAGGTGCCAAGTCCATTGCTAGAGGGAAAGAGAGACAGAAGGCACATCTACACTGCAAAATTAATGCCATTTGGTATTACTTTCACTGCTATGGCTCAGTGCTGTGGGACCACGGGAGTTGCGGTTTTACAAGCCAGTTTGTGGTGCCTCACAAACTGCAATCCGTACGATCCCATAGCACTGAGCCATGGCAGTCAAACTGCATTAATTCCATACTGTAGACAAGGTATGGGCAAACTTTGGCCCTCCAGGTGTTTTGGACTTCAACTCCCACAATTCCTAACAGCCTACTGCAAGGTCAAAAACAAGTCATGAGAGTAAAGGCAAAGTTCCACCCAGATGAAAAGTGTTCTTCCTACACATCAAGGGAACCACTGACCTCATAGGGAAGCTGATGAAGTAACACAACCTACAAACTATCTGCAGACCCAGTAAAAAAAATCCAACAAATGCTACATTCAGCAAAGGACAAGAGAGATCCTCTCGCCTCTGCAGGAGTCTACCATTTACCATGCAGCTGTGCACAAGTCTACATAGGGACCACCAAACGTAGTCTTAGCCAGACATGAATCAAGGAACATGACTAACTCAACCAGAGAAGTCAGACATAGCAGAGCACTTGACGAACCAACCCGGACACAGAATATTATCTGAGAACACAGAAATGCTGGACCACTCTAATAACCACTGTGTCAGACTACACAGAGAAGCCATTTAAATCCACAGCCATGTGGAATTTCAACAGAAAGAAACCATGAAAATGAACAAAATCTGGCTACCAGTATTTAAAAAAACTCTAAAATCAGGACAGTAAATAAAGAACAAGAGGGGCTGCAGTGGTGCAGCGGGTTAAACCACTAGGAAGGAAATCTGCTGACCAGGGCGTTGGCAGTTCGAAGCTGCAAATCGGGGTGAGCTCCTGTCAGCCCTAGTATCTGCCAACCTAGCAGTTAGAAAGCATAGATCAATAGGTACCCCCTCAGCGGGAAGGTAAAAGGGCGCCCCGTGCAGATATGCAGACATGTTGGCAACACGGCTGGAGATGTCTACGGACAATAGGCTCCTCAGCATGGAAGAAAGGAACAAGAACACTTCCCCATGGCCAGAGTTGAGCATTGTCTCCAGACGCCAGAGATGAATACAGAGATGATTTCCTTTGTCTGTGTATTGTATGTGGTTGTTCATTGTGTAAAAGGCATTGAATGCTTACCTTATATGTGTATTCTATAATCTGCTCTGTGTCCCTCTGGGGAGATAAAGCAGAATATAAATAAACTGTATTAGCAACACTCTGAAAACAGAGAATTTCAGACATGAAACAATCAGGACCAGCTAACACTACCCAACAAAGGATTCCCCCAGGCAGGAATCTGCTAAGCCTCAAAGCTGCAAAGCTTTTTAATGCCAATCAAGGTGATTAATTGCACATTCACACTTGCCTCCAACAGGCAAGAGCTCTTTCTCCCACTTTGGACCTTCCACGGATATATAAACCTCCCTCGCTTAGTTTCCAATATACAGTACCACACAACCTCTGAGGATGCCTGCCATAGATATGGGCGAAACATCAGGAGAGAATGCTTCTGTAACATGGCCATACGGCCTGGAAAACTCACAGCAACCCACTGAATTAAGGCCTCATTGCAATGGGATCCTGGGAGTTGTAGTGTGGTGAAGGCCCCCATTCCCGGCTGTAAGGAATGGTGGGAGTTGAAGTCCAAAGCACCTGGGGGCCCAAGTTTGCCCAGGCCTGGTGTAGATGCACCCAATGATCAGACCCCCCCTCCCCCCCCCCCCCCGCCCCTGGGGGCAAAACAACCTTTTTCAAGCCTGGATGTCTTCACTTTCTGGGCAGGGTGGTGATGGAGGACTTGTTTGAAACAACCCCCCTCTTCTTAAGCTGCCAGAAAGGTTGACAGAGAGGGAGAAAGAAAGGGAGGCAGGGAGAGAAAGCATGCCCCACAACCCTTGAAAGGAGGAAAATAAAAAAGGGGAGGAGAGGCGGGGAATGTGGCCGTTGTGTGTCTGTGGGAAAATGCCACCCCAAGAGCATGGCTCTTCCCTTCCCTTTCCCTCCCCCCCGCCTTTCCTCCCAATCGTGTTGTGGGCGGGAAGGGAGCCACCAAATCGTGGAGGGGAGGTGGAGGAGGGAAAAAGCAGCCATCCCTGGAATAACGTCCCCGGGAGGGAGGGAGAGAGGGGCGGAGGAAAAGTTTCTTTGGGGCGACGCCGCCGCCTCTTTACAAGGAGCGCCTTTCATCGCAGCTCATCCCTGCACACACACAGAGAGAGAGAGAGAGAGAGAGAGAGAGAGAGAGAGAGAGAGAGAGAGAGAGAGAGAGAGAGAGAGAGAGAGAGGAGTCTCAGTGGGAAGCGGAGGATGCTGCTGCTGCTCGCCTCCCGGAGGGTCTCCCCCGTTTTCCGTCTCCTTTGCTGCCTCCTGAGCGCATCGTGGGCCTCTGCCGCCGGGTAGGGAAGGGAAAGAAGACGGGGAAAGGGGCCGCTAAGAGAGGGGGAGATGAGGACAGGCAGTGCTTGGCCTTCCCCCCTTTCCCCGTGGCCCGAAAGAGGCGGGAAGGAAGCCTGGGCTTGGGATACATTCCCTGTAGAAGGAACGCGACTTGGCCGTGTCACCGCTCTCCCTGCCGTGGCTCAATGCTATGGAATGTAGGCAGTCGTCCTTTGGTGCTCTTCGGCAGAGAAGGCTACACATGGGTTGCTGTGAGTTTTCCTGGCTGTATGGCCATATTCCAGAAGCATTATTTCCTGACGTTCTGCCCATATCTATGGCAGGCATCCTCAGAGGTTGTGAGGTCTGTTGGAAACTAGGCAAGTGGGGTTTATATATCTGTGGAATGCCCAGGGTGGGAGAAAGAACTCTTGTCTGCGTGGGGCAACTGTAAATGTTGCAATTGGCCATTGGCATTGAATGGTGCCCCTAGGTCCAATCTTGTTTTGCTCACAGATTCCTTTATTTTTCTAGTTGCCCATAACTACTCCTAGGTGTTACTTTTGTTGCAGAAAGCTAAGAAGATCATGTGTGTGTTTGCTTTCAAGGGTGCATCTACACCAGGCCTGGGCAAACTTGGGCCCTCCCTCCAGGTGTTTTGGACTTCAACCCCCACAGTTCCTACCAGCCTCAGGCCCTTTCTGCTGAAGTGGCTGATGAGGAAAAGGAAAGGGCCTGAGGCTGTTAGGAATTGTGGGAGTTCAAGTCCAAAACACCTGGAGGGAGGGCCCATGTTTGCCCAGGCTTTATCTACACTGTAGAATGAGTGCAGTTTGGCACCACTTTAACTGCTATGGCTCAATGCTATAAAGTTTTACATGGTCTTCAGAGTTCTCTGCCAAAGCAAGTGGGTGCCTTGCCAAATTACAATTCCCAGGATTCCCTAGAATTAAGCCGTGGCAGTTAAAGTGCTGTCAACAAGCATTAATTCATTCTACAGTATAGATGCACCCCAAGTTGCTGTGGAATTCCATGAATTTTACAGAGTTTTCATAGCCAAAGGCTCAGAGATAGTTCTGACAGTTCCTTTCTCTGAAATACACCTCACAGTACCTGGGATATGTTGACTGCCCCCCCCCCCCTCCCGCAGGACTGACTTTGCTTAGCTTTCAAAATCATCCAAATCTGTAGCCTTTCTGTTCTGAAAATTACAGAATATTAGGCAGCCAACTGCAGACCCACCTAGAAACATCTGAGTTTCCCTCCCATTTCAAGCTTTTCCTACCTCCCTGGAATTGTCACAAAACCGGCCTTACTGTTTGAGATTTATGGTGGCTACTTAGACAACTTTTGGGAGTGTCATAAAACAGGAGGATATTGTCCGTCATTTACTTGTTCACATTTTATTTTTACTGCTGGGTGGGAAGCTTGTATGATTTTCTGCCTCAGGTACCAAAATAACTTGGTTGGTTTTCAGTACCTTGAATTTTGGCTGGGTGTGGAATGCCAATGCTTTTCTACCTCAAGCAGCTCAAGCTATTTGGCACTGTTGGTAGACCCTGGTTTGTGGGTGGAGGGTGGAAATCGAATGCATTCTTGCGACTGCTTTCAGTGCTGTTATATGCATCTTTCCTTAGAAAGTGTGACTCAGTGAGGTTGTTAGCACAAGATTCAAGAAGACTACAGTTTTTCCAGATTCAGGGATATGTTTATGTGTTGGGCCAGGAGGAGATGATTATGGGTACATGTTTTCTGCCAACAACTTAAGAAAAAAAAAAAAGACAGTAAAAGTTGGAGATAATTTCAACTCCTTTTTACCTTAAATCAGTGGTTCTCAACCTGTGGGTCTCCCGATGTTTTGGCCTTCAACTCCCAGAAATCCTAACAGCTGGTAATCTGGTTGGGATTTCTGGGAGTTGTAGGCCAAAACATCTGGGCACCAACAGGTTGAAGACCACTGCCTTAAACTGTTATATCTATAGGTTTTATATCCGTCTTTACATCTCCGATCTTCACTTTTACCTTTCTTGTTGTATTCGTAATTATATCTTGCATTATTCTGTTTCTTTGAATCAGAAAGATATAACATTTTGGGCTACAACTCCCAAAATCTCTTCATGGCTGTTCTGGCAGGAGGGAGTCAGAAAACTCTAGGCCAAAATGTGACTTTTCCAAGCTTTGCTCTCTCCAGTTGTATCTGTTTATGAACTAGACCAGGCATGGACAAACTTCAGCCCTCCACGTGTTTTGGACTCCCACAATCCCTACTGGCTGTTAGAAATTGTGAGAGTTGAAGTCCAAAACACCTGGAGGCTGCCTAAACTAGACCTATGTCAGGAAATGATGCATCCAAAGCCAAAGAATCGTAGAGTTGGAAGAGACCACAAGGGCAATCCAGTCCAACCCAATCCTGCCATGCGGGAACACATAATCAAAGCTCACCTGAAAGATGGACTCTTTTTTCCTGCCATTTGAAGCCATTGCTCTATCTCCTAGTCTCCAGAGCAGCAGAAAACAATTTTGCCCCTCCTCAAGGTGACCTCCTTTCAAATATTTAAGCATGGTTATCATGTGTCTTCTCATCCTTGTTTTCTCTAAGCTAAACATACCCATAACTTGTAATGTGTCTTGTCCCATTTTGTCCTTGTTAGGCCCACATATCTTCTAGCAGCTCCTGAAATCATCAGGCCTGGAGCAAATCTGACTATTGGAGTCGCTCTGCTGAAGGCAAGCCCACCACGAGTTACAATAAAAGCAGAAGTGCTTTCTGGGAACAATTCAGTGCTTCATGGAGAAGGCATATTTCAAAGAGGTATGATGGATGTCTTGACTTCAAAAAAAAATCCTCTTTCCTTGTTAATTAGCTTATATGATTACAACACGTTCTATGCATATTTATTCAAGAGCAAATCACACAGTATTCAGTGGAGTGGTATGTGCCTTCCAGTCGCCTGTGGTGTGACCTGATTTCATAAGGTTTTATTAGGCAAGGGGTCTTCAAAGGCAGTTGTGCTGGTTCCTTGCTTTGAACTGTAGCCTACAGCACCTGGTATTCATTGGAATTCTTTCTAGGCTTGGGGAAAGTTCTTCTTTTTGGGCTGTCACTTCTAGAATCATACAGCTAGCTGTGTTACGCCAATCATGCTATGTCTTGCTATGCTGTCTGCGAGATTCTGGGAGTGACAGATCAAGATCAGATTTTGTCTGTGTATGTCTGTTCAAGTAGCCTGTTGATCTATGGAAACCCAAGATAATCATAGGTTTTTCTTTGGCAACGAATAATCAGAGGTGCTGTTGCCCATTCTTTCCTTTGAAATGTAGCTTACAGGTTTGGTATTCATTGTTTTGGTCCCATCCAAGTACTAACAAGTGCTGACTTTGCTTAGTTTCCAAGATCAGACAGGATTTAGTACCTTTAGGGTATCTCTGTAATAAATATGCTTAGCATTGCAGTTCAAATGGGGGTGAATGTTAGGATTGTTGACATATTTAAGCTTGGAGTTAGATTCAAAATGCTCAGTATATGTTCCATATGTGTTGGCTATATAGGATTAAAGATAAAATTTATCTGGTGAATTGTTTTCATAATTTGCACATATAACTGTCTTGAGTTTTTGGGGAGAAGGGAGTGGGGCTTAGACTGCATACTTCTTCTTCTTTAACTTCACTATCTATTTCTTGAATCTGTGTATCACTGCCTCATACCTCTTTTAAATGTAACCCTGTGTGAGGTCACTTCTCTATTTCTGTTTGGGAGAGGCAGATGTGCTCAGGAAGTTGATGTGCTTCTTTTTACTGGTATGTGGGTGAGAGAAGCTGGAAGCAGCTCTAGCAGTCCTGCAAGTATGTTTGAAAAACAAAAACAACAACAACGAAAAACAGAACCGAAACTTCCGGAATTGGGTCAGATGAGGAGAATTCCACATGAATTCTGTTTGTTCTAAGGCAGTTGCCAGAATTAAAGCTAGGTGTTATGGGAAGTGAAAATACCTGTTGTCTGTTGAAATAATAGCAGAACACAGATATTCTTTTGGCTCTAAGTGCCCACCCTTAGCATTACAGATCATCCAAAACATAGTCAAAGCATGCATTTCCATGGTACTTCTGCAAATCTCTTTACCATTTTCCAGAAAGCATTTTCAAGAAATTCTAAACAAATGTCAGGCATATTTTTACCAAGTCCTTTTATGCCCCCAGCCCTCTTTCCTTCTCATCCCATGACTACTGTCATTATTAGCCACATTGGCATTGGGAGCCCTAAGTGGCGCAGGGGGTTAAATCGTTGAACTGCTGAACTTGTTGACCGAAAGGTTGATGCTTCAAACATGGGGAGTGGGGCCAGCTCCTGTCCTTAGCCCCAGCTTCTGCCAACCTAAAAGTTCAAAAACATGCAAATGTGAGTAGGTACCACTCCGGCGGGAAGGTAACAGCACTCCATTTAGTCATGCTGGCCACATGACCTTGGAGGCATCTATGGACAATGCCAGCTCTTCAGCTTAGAAATAGAGATGAGCACAACCCTCAGAGTCTGACACGACTAGACTTAATGTCAGAGGAAAACCTTTACCTTTACTTGGCATTGGGAAGATCATGAAGCAGGGCCTTTTGGTGTTGATTTGTGGCAGTAGGCTCAAATGAGTTGAAACTGAGGTGGAAAACAATTGAATTCCTATTAATTACTTTAATAAGCTACTTGTGCCTGTCTACCACAGACAAAGTAAACAGTAGCTAACTTGAATATTCCTTAGTGAGTCTATATGAAGAACAAGGCAGAAGAAAAAGGTGAAAGGAGGCAAGCTTGCCTCAATAGCTATTCCAAGGATGTTGGAAAGTATAGCTTGGCTAATGATATGAATGGTAGAAGCTAGTGAAAAAGGAAAACAAATATTGATGTATTGATGTCTCAGCCTCAGAAGAAGGCAATGGCAAACGTTTTCTGAAGAAATCCTGTTAAGAAAATCCAGTGATAGATTCACCTTAGGTTTGACTTACATTGGAAACAACGTAAAGGCACCCAGCAACAATAAGACTTACCAGACATGATTGTTTCATTTCACATGCACACATTGTTAGTTTTGGACAAAAAGTTTACTGAAAATACCTTCATTTTTTGTGATATTGGAATCTATCCCTCTTCTTTCCATGCTATTCCTGTGACTGGTATCAAAGTTTTTGTTAAGTCATCTTCAGGAGGTATACCTGTATAGTGCAGGCCTGTATATGTTTAGGCAGAAATAATGTTCACTGCATGTATTGAAGCGTACTCTTCACTTAGTGTGGCTAGGATTGGATCCAAACCTTCACAGGTATTTCAAAAGACCTATTGCTAGACATAGTAGACAAACCTGTTGAAACAGTACTGTGGTTGATGTACGTGGGTTGGAGAATGGGAATACACATCCTTCAAAGAACTAAATGCAATAAAAGCCAAAGCTGCTGCTTTCATCATCTACTCAAAAGATAGCTGATTTATTAATGGAAAAGACTGATATATTTTAGCCTGTGGGTACTCTCAAGGGCTTCTTAAGGGCTATTTAGAATCAAAGTTCAAAATTTTCTGTACCAGACACACTCAAACCATTTACTGGTCAATTCTAATTTTGTATTTCAGGTTGTATTGCAAATGGGTTGAGAGTTCTTGGTACAGAAATGTCCAAGCTTTTGTTCTGAGTAGTGCCGAAGGGGTACAGGCTGAAATGTGTTGGACTTAAACCCCCCCCCTTAAAAAAAACTAGAATATTTTGAGCATCTTGAGACACGTTTTCACTTTATTTATGGATTCCATTAGATGCTCCCCAGTTTTTGTTTCATTTACTTGTATAATCAGAACTGCTATATGAAATGGAAAATGTAGAGGAAGGGCTGTTTATCCTGGATCTTGCTTGCATAGTAGAAGAGCAGGTGCGTTCCCCTCTTCTGTTATGTATAATAGGCAGCTATTCTGTAGAGAGACCCATCCATGCATGTGTCTAATGCATGCAACATTCCCACACTCTTTTGCAGAGCATGAAGAATAGTGCGAACTGGGACTTGGTGCAGATGCTCATATTTGTCATTAGGGGTGTGTTCTGACAAAGAGGAGGAAATAGATAGACAATTACATGTGCAAAGCTGCTAATACACTTATTACAATCCCAAAATTAATCAGACTGATGTATAGATTCATAGTTTGTTCTTTATTTTTTCAGCAACATGGCATTAATTTGTTTCTCTGCTATAATATTGCTCCTCACCAGGAAAGCTGATCAGCACATCTACTCCAGAAAAGAATTATACTGTATACAGTATTTGATATTTATGTGTCTTTTCCTGGTACAATTCTATAACAGACTGCAGAAATGTTAGAAAGGATAAAACTACGTCTTTTCATCAGTAAACAACGCCAGTTATTGGAAGTTCAGATAACTATTCTCGGCAACAAAATGCTTGGGATGCTTATGACTTATAAGTTTCCATAATGTCTACCATAGTGTACGTTAAAACTTTAACCAGTGTATACCAATCAGTCTGTGTTATAGTAAATCTACTCTATTCTTTTACAGCTGAATTTTATGTGTGCTTAAAACATAGTTTTGTTACCCAGAAGTTCTGGCTTGATGCTACACTTTTATAAATATGAGAACTGCTCATTCTTTTGAATCCTTATCTATACACATAATAAAAGTGAAAATCTGTATGTGTGTATGTGACCCGGGTGTCCATTCACACAGACAGCCTCTGGCCTCCACAGACAGGCTATAGTTCCCAGTGCTGAGGAGCCACCAAGTCACTCTCCAAGGACATTGCAGGTTACAGCGAGCACATTCCAGTGTTTCTTTCTCTCTCCATTTGCATGACCCCACCCACTGTGTCTCCCTTAACCCTTTCCTACCCTTTCCTACGGCACACAGCAAACAGGAATTGATCAGCAACTGAACAGACTGGAGGGAGAGGTTTGGGGAGAATTCACCATTATTTCTAGGAGTTGTAGGTATTGGGATGTATAGTTCACCTGCAATCTAAGAGCACTCTGAACCCCACAAACAATGGATCTGGAACTAACTTCGCACAGAGAGTCAAGATGGCCAACTGAATTCTGGCAGACTTTGTGGGTGATTGACCTTGGCATCAGAGACTTATAGTTTACTCGTATTCAGAGTCTTGAGTCATGGAAGTTAAAGTACAGTTTAAAGTAATGAGTAATGTAGATGAGTATTTGCCTCTTTTGTGTTTGTGGAAAGACATCTCCTCTTCAAAGCTGTAGAAAAAATTGATTGGTCTGCTGTGGAGATGTGGGGATTTAGTTGCTTTTGTGGTATTTCCAAAGATCTAAGTCAGGGGTCCCCAAACTTTTTAAGCAGAGGGCCGGTCCACAATCTTTCAGAGTATTGAGGGGCCGAATTATCATTTGAAAAAAAAAATACAAACAAATTCCTATGCATACTGCACATGTCTTATTTGTAGTGCAACAACAACAACAACGAAAGAACAATACAATATTTAAAAATGAAAACAATTTTAACCAACATAAACCTATTAGGATTTCAATGGAAAGTGTGGGACTGCTACTGGCCAATGAGATAGTCAAGTTAATTAGGATTGTTGTTGTTGTTGTGTGCCTTCAAGTCATGTCAGACTTTGGCTGAGCCTAAGTCTAAAATTATTTATTTATTTACTGCATTTATTTACTACATTTATATCCCACCCTTCTCACCCCGAAGGGGACTCAGAGCAGCTGTATGTACATACAATATATTATATTATTAGCATAACACAATATTAGCATTATATATTACTATATTGAACTATACCACTATACTATTATATAATATGTAATATATAACATATAATTAATATTATTATATGGTATTAATATTAGTATTATATTGTATAACATAAGATTATTATCAATATTATATGTATATACAATATATTATATTATTAAAACTGATATAAAAATATTATATTATAAAACTGAGGGTGGGGGCCAGGTAAATGACCTTGGAGGGCCGCATCCGCCCCCCGGGCCTTAGTTTGGGGACCCCTGATCTAAGTATTTGTAATGCTACATGGCCAAACAGATGAGGCCCTAAGAATTAGTGTAAATTGAATTCAGTTTGCTTCGTCAAATGTATTTGATGACTTAGTCTGATTCATCAGATACATCTTTTTTTTTCTTTTGAGACTAACTGGGACAAAGAAGTTAGAGTTTATATAAACTTATGCTGTAAACTCCCTTTTCCCAGTTTGATTCCAAGGTAATATTTTGTTTTCCTTATATTAATTTTGCTCCTAAAGATGTACTAGGTCTTATTTTCAAGGGATGTCTTATTTTTCCATGAAGAAGAATTCACATTTATTGAACAAAAAAAATGAACATTATATACTGTACAGTAGTTGTCATCACAAACCAGCATAACCAGACAAACTGTGAATCCTGTCAAGGATTTTTTGTTACTAGAATTATTATCATATATAACAATCTATGGTACAGTAGAGTCTCACTTATCCAACATAAACGGGCCGGCAGAATGTTGGATAAGTGAATATGTTGGATAATAAGGAGAGATTAAGAAAAAACCTATTAAACATCAAAATAGGTTATGATTTTACAAATTATGCACCAAAACATCATGTTATACAACAAATTTGACAGAAAAAGTAGTTCATTACACATTAATGCTATGTAGTAATTACTGTATTTACGAATTTAGCACCAAAATATTATGATATATTGAAAACATTGTCTTACTTTTGGGGGAGGCCTTATATTTAGCAATTCAGCAAAACCTGCTAGGTCTTATTTTCAGGGGATGTCTTATTTTCGGGGAAACAGGGTAGAAGAATCTTTTGTATGCTGACAGAGTAACGTGTGTACTTTTGAATACTTATGCCACTCCACTGTTTTGTGATAACAATTCCTCTTGTATTGATTTAATTAAGGATGGGAAGCTCTGTTTTCAGGTCCCAAATGCTTGTTAATGAAAAATGTTTATAGTCTTTTTATGGTATAAGTTAGGTCATTTTCTTCAAGGCATTTCAAGTCTACAGTAGTTCAAGAGAACAGAAAAGTACTGGTATATCCTGAACTCTAAACACAATGTAATTTTTCTAATTCTGAGTGAAGCAGTTTAGCACACACGTAAATGTAAACCTAAATCTATTTGCTTTGTAGACATATCTGGAAAAACCTACCCATCTAGAAAATATATTGAGAAATGCCCAGGTAAAATGACCAGTTTATTTTGTCAAGGTGAATTAAGTTGTTGGTCCCAGAAAATGAGGCCTAATTATAAATATTTGCTGTTAAATTTTATTATCATGTAAAGAGTCAGCACAGGTCATGAGTGGCATCACTTCTCCCTCTGCCCCCATTGCTTAACTGTAGGGATGTAAACCTTGATTATTTCATTATTGCTTATGGAAACAAATAGTTATGGAAGGTTCTTTTTCACTGTAGAAGAAAGCAAACATTTATCCACAGTATTCTGCCTGTATTTCAATGGCCAGAAGTGTTGTGGATAAATTATTCTGCATAATTGGGATGTGTAAACAGGTTAGGTAAAGGTTTTCCCCTGACAGTAAGTCTAAATGTGTCTGACTCTGGGAATTCGTGCTTATCTCAATTTCTAAGTCAAAGAGCCAGTGTTGTCCGTAGACACCTCCAAGGTCATGTAGCCAACATGACTGCATGGAGTGCAGTTACCTTCCTGCCAGAGCGGTACCTATTGATTTACTCACATTTGCATGTTTTTGAACTGCTCAGTTGGCAGAAGCTGGGGCTAACAGCAGGAGCTCATCCCGCTCCCCGGATTCGAACCACCGACCTTTTAGTCAGCAAGTTCAGCAACTTAGCAGTTTAATCCACGGCGTCACCGGGGAAATGTGAAAGATGAATCCTGACTGTCAGGAACTCTGTTTTGACCTGGAAGGTGGAAGGAAATAATAATGAATATTGTTTCCAACTTTAGTTAAAAGGAGTTTGCTAAAATAAGAGACAGTAGTGTGCTATGGAGCTCTACTGTGGAAAACCCTTCTTTCCCAAAATTCAGGGGCTGTGGAAAGGAAATGTCTTTCAAATTACAAGAATGTTGGGTATCTTGAGAAGCATAATGCGCATGAACAACTCATTTTCAACAGGAGAAGGTTCCTAAATGCTCAAATTGTGGATAATCTGGAAGGGAAACCCCTTTTTATTTACTTCTTCCATTGCTTCAGTCATCTTTTGGGTGTTTTTAAAGAGACACCCATTGCCAATATTATACCAGGCAATATATAATGCTGAAACAAAAATCAGTGTAATTTTTTGGTGAATGAATAATTGCAACATCTGTGGGCACGGGAAGTGTAAGGTTTGCAAGACGTCAGAGAGATTACTCTAAAGGGATATTTTAGAAAGCACTGCAGTGGTTATTATTACTTAAGGATCTGCTGCATAACTGTAATATGAACAAGGGCTCTAATGAACCCCTAGGAAGAGAATCAGGTTTATTTCCTAGGCTATGTCAAATCAAATAGTTTTGTTCTGGCATGACATATGATAAATACACAGAGTATTTCTTTTAATGCTTTGGTCAGTCTTCATGAAAGAGCTATTTTGATTCTTGTTTGTTTTTCTTTCTTTTAAAGTAGCCATATTTTGTATTGAGATCCAGGACTGCATTTGTTTTTGACTTATACACTGGAGAAACAGCAGAACCCACACTTAGTTAAAAAAATCGAAGAAAACTGGGTTTTTGCTAATTAGAGTCTTTTTTATGTTAAATCAGTGGCTAAACTTCCTGCTTCACTAGGGTATTTACGATAACAATGTGCCCCAGAGCCAGTCTAACAGAATGAAACCTGGCCTTCCTATTACAGTTAATGAAAGCAGTTCTCATGATGGGAGGGCAGCACTCTTGTTTTATTGGTGGATGCTGTGGAATATGGATTAAAAAATGAAGTATGGCAACAAACTGGCAAGATGAACCATAGAGTTGGAAAAGTTTCTTAAGAATTAATTAGTCCAGCTCCTCTGCATGTCTTGCCAAAAGGCAAAAGTTCTTTGCAACAGTGGTCTATGGACCAGTGCCAGTCCCTGAGCCACGTGCTGCTGGTCTGTGGCTTCCAGGAAAGAAAGAAACAATTGTATCCAGTGGGTACAACCATGGTACAGGTCCCTGGCATGTTGGAAGATAAATAATTGCTGGTTACCCAATTCAAACACCTTAAGAAACATTTCTTTCGAGGATTTGGAGGCAATTAAGCACATGAGGGAAGTGAAAGGTTTTGTTAAGTGGTGGGAAAAGATGATACAAAGAAATAGAACCAAATTTCTTAAACATGAATAACTTTCCCAGACCAGTGTCAGGGATTCCAAGTGAATCGAGACAGAAATGCCAAACTGGTGGTTCAGGTCTATGTTGAAGTCTAAATTTGATGTCATATTGGATACTTATATGTCTGAGGGCCTATGATGCTACACCCAGTTTAAGAAACAGCATAATTAATCACACCTTTTCTGGTGACCACTTGCCTGGGGGCTGTCAATGATTTCTTTTACCACCCAGAGATAAACTTAGTGGGTGGCAAGCAGTCACTGTAGGTATGTCTGAGATCCTTTCCAGTTCCAAGGTTGCACCATTCTGATTGTAAGGTAAATAAAGAATTAAACGCAAATGAAGAGACTCCTTTCAGATTCTTAAGAAGATGCAGGCATATACTATGGTTGTTATATAGCATACAATCTCTTCAATATACGTTTCTAAATGCTAGAGAGTTACTCTCATAAATATATGCAACATATTCTTAATTTCTAATCAGAAACTGACGAGTGTGTGGTAGTATTACAGCATTGGCTTGCACCAGTCACAGCAACTCAGCAGTTGTATAATTGCTACTTATCACAGTGAAAGCAAGAGTTTGACTCTGAACAAGGGAGTTAGGAAAAAATCTTGAGCAGAAGTTACTAATCATATAGAGACTTTGGAAATCACTAACAAGCTAGGGCAAGCAGTGAACATATGCACACTTGGAAAAATATGTCTGTTCTAGCAGTTGTTCCCTACTTGCTTAAACAATAAAAATGCAGCCAAATTTATATGCCAAGTTAGGAAACACTGCTGAATGCTTAGTTGCTAGAGCAAGGCAACAAGCATGGGATTTTACAGTCTGAATCCCATATTATAATATAAACATGCCAGCAAGCCTCACTTCCCTTTTGCCAAGTGACTCATCAGGCATTACTGGTTTCTAGAGCTAGTCTCGGAAAAGTTGAAAGCATAATGTAACTCTCAAAATACTTCATGAGCAACTCATAAGTATCAATTTAGGAACATATTTTCCTTCTTTTTAGAGTTGCTTACTTTTAACCAAATGATGCATCTGCCGAAAGATGATATCTCAGCAATGTTACTGACATCGTTTGCTTAGTTTTATTTTCTACTTGTTGAGATGGAGTCAAATGCCTGAGTCGCAGTTGAAACATTTTTTTTTGGAGAATTTAGACCTATTGTCTGTTTGCCCTCTGTGTTCTGAGGGATTAATTGATTTCTAATAATTTTCTAGATATGGCCTCAAGGACAAAACAGTTATTTATATGTTTTAGAAAACTGAATGGGGAAAGAGGTGATAAAAGTGTTTCACATGTTGTAAAGATGAGCACATATTGTAATTTCCTCAGCTGTTTTTCAAATTTCAAGTATAACTTGCATTGTAAATCCTGCCGATCAAAAGGTATGTTTCCTTACCTCTTCTTTTAACCACCTTCAGATGTACATCACTTGGGCCCTATCTACACATGTTGTAAATTCCCGAATGATGTGGATTATGAGGGGTGTGTGGGGTGGCTAGAGAAGGTACACCACTAATCTGTGCTGCAATGCACACCCACATGGAAAGCACATGTTTAAAAAAGTCAGGAAAAAATCCCAAATCGGGGACAAAATGCACTGCAGCTGATTAGTGTATGGACACTTCAAGTGGAAATTTGGGCGGAATATGCACAGTACTAGTGTAAACCGCTGGAAAACTTGGTTAAAGGATCAGATATGGCGCTCTCAGGAAAGTAAACAAACACCTTCCCCTGTTCCCTCCCTCAGAGGAAATCACTTTCTCCCTTTTATTTTGAGTTGGAAGGTTAGTACCATTACTGATTCTCATCCGATGGGCTGCTCCAGTTATAAAACATTTCTCTCAACGGAAAAAAAGTCATTCTGTTAGATCGATTTGGCATGAGGGGAGTTTTGTGGACCATATGGAAGTTTCTTCTTCTTCTTTTTTTTTTTTTTTGCAATCCCCACAGTGTGTGTGGAGACTCTGGAGTAGAACTGGATTTCTTCAATCTACATTCTGATCCAGATTATGTGACTGTTTAGAAGCAGCCTCAGTTAACCCCAGGTGCTACTTACACAGGTCTGTTTTACAGCTGTATTTATGATAAAATCATTAAATTAATAAAGTCTGAAATTATTTTATTTCTATCTTTGTATAATAGAATGACTTTATTTTTTAAAATTAACATGCTATGTAAGTCATGGTGTTAAATATACAAGGAGCTCCCAAGTTTTGGGAGGGCTTGTTGGCAGTCCTTATTTTGAGCAGCAAGGGGACATGGCTTTCTTGTGCCTTACATCTGTATTTGCAAGGAAAGCAGTGAGTGGTGTGTTCATTCTTCCACTGAAGCACATAAAACTCATTATATTCACTGTTGATGTGCCATTGCTTGGCATCATTTTGTAAGAGGCACTGCTTTCCCTCTTTGTACTCTTACAACTTTTTGAAGAAGTATTTTTGGGCTGGTGGAATGTCCTAGAGGCCTTTCATACTGGTTGCCAAAATTAAATTTTTGGTTACCACTGCCAATCTGGTGGCTGCATTTCTGGAACTGTGTTAAATTCAGAACCCAAATTCCAGTTTTTAATTGAGTAGGGTTAATATAAGTTTTTAACTCAATAAACTAAGAATAAATAAGTCTGTAGCCTTAAACCTATTTACTAGGAATTTCAAAGAGAATCTCTGTGCTATATATTAAAAATTGGATCATTAAGCATTTGAACTTTGCTTAGAAATGCACGTATGTACTTTGAAATCACTGTCAACGTATTATGACCTGTCCTGCATGAGAAAATCTTGCTGTTCCCTTTTCTTGGGAATTAATAAATACTATTGTTGCATTAGCTCCCTTTGCATTTTTGTCTATTTTTTAAAATTGACTACAAGTCCCCCCTCGATCTACTATCGAGTTGAATCAATGAAAATATAATCCATAAGTGAGGAAAAGAGGGAAAGAGAATTGTAGAGGATTGGGGAGGGGGAGTGGGATACAAATAAAGTTAGATATGCTGGATTTCGTATCACAAAATCACAAGTCGAACATTTCCCAACTGTCTAGGACTGTGTGATGTATTTTTGGATGATGTGTGCAGATTCCAGTAGGGTGGCCTTTTGCAGTTGACAGATCATAATTTTGTCAATGTCTGTTGTTTCCAAATGCTGGCTGAGATTTTTTGGTACGGCACCCAGTGTGCCCATCACCACCAGGACCACCTGCACTGGTTTCTGCCAGAGTCTTTGAAGTTCAATCTTGAGGTCCTGATACCGGCTGAGTTTTTCCTGTTGTTTTTCATCAATGCGACTGTCACCTGGGATGGCAACATCAATGATCCAAACTTTTTTTTCCACAACTGTGATGTCTGGTGTGTTGTGTTCCAGAACTTTGTCAGTCTGGATTCGGAAGTCCCACAGTATCTTTGCGTGTTCATTTTCCAATACTTTTGCAGGTTTGTGATCCCACCAGTTCTTTACTGCTGGGAGGTGGTACTTGAAACATAAGTTCCAATGAATCATTTGGGCCAAATAGTTGTGCCTCTGTTTGTAGTCTGTCTGTGCGATTTTCTTAGCAGCTGAGGATATGATCAATGGTTTCGTCGGTTTCCTTGCACAGTCTGCATTTTGGGTCATCAGCTGATTTTTCGATCTTGGCCTTAATTGCATTTGTTCTGATGGCTTACTATTACTACTGTTAAGCTTTCCCAAAACTTGGGAATCCTTGCATTTTCAGAACCATGTCTAAAGTACCATTTTTTAAACAGAAAAATAAACATTCTGTGTACAAAAATGTCAATTAAATAATTTCAAGGCCTTGGTCAATTTCATGCTTTAATTTGATTAAACTTCCCACACTGCAGTTGAGTCAGAAATGCAGCTGCAAAACAGAACCAGGAAAGTGAGTAGTGATATTCATCTGAAGGTGGTGAAAAAGAGAGGGAAGGAAACATCCACCGGTTAAAATCTGACAGTGGAATAAGATCAAAGCAGCTAGGTTGGCTTCCCTTGGCAGAGAACTTCAGAACCTGGAAAAAGGCACCAAGAAGTCTCTTTCTTGTGTTCCTGGGTGCAATAGAATTCAGTTCAACACCACTAACTGCCATGGCTTTATGCAAGAGAATCCTGGCACCAGCACTCTTTGGCAGAGAATGTTGCCCGGTGCTGGTTTGTGAAGTGATTTAGTTTCCAACTCACGACCCCCCCCCCCCCCCCGAACCACTCCAAGCTGTATCCCAGAAGCAAGCAAAAATAGAACAGAGTCATCTCACAACAAACACATGTGCTTCAGCCTGTCTATTAGCCGAGTCCAACTGCTAACATCTGACCTTATCTACACATTGTTTTAGTAAACTCGTGGATTCAGGTTTTAATCCAAAATATACCAGAGGCATTAATCTTCACCATTGTAATACAGTAGAGTCTCACTTATCCAACATAAACGGGCTGGCAGAACGTTGGATAAGCGAATATGTTGGATAATAAGGAGAGATTAAGAAAAAGCCTATTAAACATCAAAATAGGTTATGATTTTACAAATTAAGCACCATAAACTTCATGTTAGACAACAAATTTGACAGAAAAAGTAGTTCAATACGCAGTAATGTTATGTTGTAATTACTGTATTTACAAATTTAGCACCAAAATGTCATGATGTATTGAAAACATTGACTACAAAAATGCGTTGGATAATCCAGAACGTTGGATAAGCGAGTGTTGGATAAGTGAGACTCTACTGTACATACAAAACTGTACATACAAAATGTACAAACAGGATATGCAGATCCACTTTCCTTGTACTTGCAAACAAAGTCATCAGATAGTCACATACAACACATAGACAGATACTCACGATCGAGTCACAGAGAAGAAAGATTTATTCTTTCATCCTCCTTCTATAGCCACCTTCTGATAGGTCATCAGAAAAGGACAATGGCAGATACCCCTTAAGTATTGCATCATGACATTTACAGCCATACTCAGGTGTTATCAATATACTACATGTTCATCAAACAATATTTTCTCTGTGATTGGAAATGCTGCACCATTTCTATCTAACAGAGAAGGCTAAAGACCTTGTGAAGCTATCTATCCCATGATTCCATAGCACTAAGCTGTGGGGGTTAAAGTGGTGTCAAACTTAATTAATTCTGTAGTCTTGATGGACCCCATCAGTCATATGTATGTTAGTGGTAGAGCCAAGAGAAGAGCCTTTCCAGAAGAACTTAAAGTTTGTGAAGAATTTATGGGAGAATGTGCTGTTTCAAACAACTTAGCCCCAAGTGGTGTAACAATCTCTAGGAATATAGGTAATAAACAGCACTCAAAATTGTGCTTGAAAACAATCTACTAAGCTATTGTAATAAAAGAATCATAAGTTCTGGACAACCAGCCCCAGTCAATAGTCTGGCTTCCGCATTCTGGACCAGCAGAGATTTCTGGATAATATTCAAGGCAACATCACACAAAGCACAAAAACAATAATTTAGATAGGATTTGTCTGAGGCATGTGTCATTGTGGCTAGGTCTGACTCATGACCTGGGTAGACTTGGGCCCCCTCCACACAGCTGAATAAAATCCTACATTTTCTGCTTTGAACTGGAATATATGGCAGTGTGGACTCAGATAACCCAGTTCAAAGCAGATATTGTTGGATTATCTGCCTTGATATTCTGAGTTACATGGCTGTGTGGAAGGGCCCTTGGACTAATGTGACACGCTGTAGGAGGGATTGCCCCTGAAAAGGGTTTCAGTGGTGTATCTGTGAGAAAATATAGATGTAGTTTGTAAGCATTCATAGGTCTGTGATAAACTTTGTATATGTAGACATCAAGATGTTAAGCACACATAATCTGAAATTTAGTAAATTGTAAAATACGCCCCTGCAGCCAAATGACAACAAGGTTTTGGAGGAAAAGAGAATAATTATTCATTAGTAATGTAGTAGGTCATTTTGAATGAAGGTTTGATTGTGCTTGTTAAGATTTATTCTTAAGCAGAATAGTGGGAAAACGCTCTTGGGAACAGTATTATTTTTCCACTTCACCAGCAAGGTTATACTAAAGCTTAAAAAAAAAGTCTCAGACTTGGCCAAGCTTAGAAGTTCTTAATGTCTTAGTATATTATGTTTTTAATCAGTTCAGGACCCAACTGCATGAAATTTGTAATTTCCCCTTTTTCCTGAGCTCCTCTAAAATTCAGGATAGAGGAAAAAGAAAGAAATGCTTCTTTTAGCACATGTTATACCAGGAAGAGGTAATGGTTAGCACCAACTTTAATGGCTTTAAAACAGTGTTTCATCTGAAGCCACTTAGCATCTCAAAGCCTCTGAAGGGCCATACAACCCTGAATATCAAGACAGAAAATCCCACAATATCTGCTTTGAACTGGGTTATCTGAGTCCACATTGCCATATATCCCAGTTCAAAGCAGATAATGTGGGATTTTATTCAGCTGTGTGGAAGGGGCCCCAGTATATCAAGGCAGATAATCCACAATACCCACAGTTTTGAACTGGATTATCTGAATCCACACTGCCATATAATCCAGTTCAATGTGGATTTTATACAGCTGTGTGGAAGGGGCCTGAGTCTTCTCCATTTTAATTTTTTTTTCTCAGCACAATTACTCAAATTACATGCATGTATCATGGTTTGATTTCTCCATCCCTCAGAATTCCTGAACTCTTCCACCAGCCCTTTTTCGTTCTGGGTGTGGTTGAAAATGTCAATAATTAGTCACTGCACAGTTGCCTAGCCTTGCTTTCAAAAGAGATTAGATGAGATCATGAAGGACAAGGCTGTCATTGGCTATCAGATGGGATGGCTGTACGGCACCCACAATGTTAGAGACATAATGCCAGCTCTTGGGAAAGATGAGCAATTGTCATGCATGTTCTGCTTGTGGGCTTCCCCATGAGCCTCTGATGGGAACATAATTCTGGACTAGGTTTACCTTTGGTGTTATCCATTTCCATTTATTGACTTATTGTTGCATGCCTTCCAAGTTGTTTCTGACTTACAACGAACCTAAACCAAACCTACCTATCATGGCCTTTTCTTGGGAATATCTACACTTCTATTTACATCTACACTGACCATCTAATGTAGTTTCAAACTGGAATTGAAGAAAGTGGTTTTGCTGTACAGATGGTTGCATAGGAAATTCTGGAACCAGTTTGAGATCCAGATGGTGATTTTACAAACCACAGACAAGTGATTTGCATTTCTTTCATTTGCTTTTGTGGGAGCATAGCTTCAAACTGCATTAAATTGCCAGGGTAGATGGTTCTTAGTCCAGTCCTTAAACCACTGTACCATACTATTTCTTCTTTTTGTTACTTTATTTATACCCCATATTTCTCCTTGAGGGGACTCAAGATAGCTAACAGCCTGTTATTTGATTGCACAGCCCAACAAAATAAATCCCGGTGCCTTGGTTTTTAGGCATGTTCCTGGGGCTATGACTCAGAAAATTGCATTGGGATAGACCACATCCCCTCTAATTTCTTAGATATAGCATTGGCTATCATGATTTTTATGGGCAAGCAGATCACAACTGGTAGATGGCGTATATTCTGTATCTCAAAAACTATAGCTGACTGGGGGGAAACTGGTTCTGTTTTTGGAATCAGCAGGTTAGACATATCCCAAAACAGGACCAGCATTTGAAGTACCAGAATATATATTGGCTAGTGTTCTATAAGCAAACAAATAATGTGTTTTTAGGATTGCACCCTAAACAAAGTTAATCTGGTTTATGTGTAGATTGCATAGGGCTGGGTCACTATTTCAAGTTAAATGCCATTTTGCTTATTTCTTAAGTCCTTTGAAAGAGAGTTGCTGGACAAAGCAGCTTCAGTTAGTATGACTTTGGAGAAGTCCTGGGTGTTTTGGGTGTCAGCATATACATGTTTGCTGTCAGAAAGGCAGCGGAAAATATATTCAGCTACAGCAGACACATAGGAACCTTTCATCACAGTATATTAAGATTACATTTAATGTTTATTACTCTGCCAAAATGTAGTTTGAGTCAGACGGTTGAGCAGATTTGTTTAAACTGACATGGATAGTTAAAAGCAAGGTGAAATTTTCCTTTCTTGTGTCAGATCAAAAGATTTCTTTCATTAAATTGAAATGCTTGTCAGAACCAGTGTCTGACAGTTACATTTGGTTTTAAATAATTGTAAATAATATTGTTCAGTTAAGTTATTATCCACAATCTTCTTAAATTGCTGTTTTTGTTGGCTTCGTTTCTGTGTTTAAGAATATCCCAATGCTGTTAGTCTACCCATTTAATCACACAAGGTGTTTTTAGTGTCCTAAGATGCTTTCCTGCCTGTTCAGCAACAGATGGACACGCTACCCATCATACGATGTCGTTGGACTTCTGCCAGAGACCCCGCCCACAAGTGGAGTGGAAGCATCCTAGTAAGCTTCCCTTCAAACATGGGAGCCTGCCTGTGTTGTGCTAGCTCCAATGAAAACAGCATAGATTGGCACCGCTTCAGTGATGCTTCCCCTGTGTGATGCTTTGTACGGATTTATCTGAGTCTACACTGCCATATAATCCATTTCAAAGCAGATAATCTGGATTTTATACAGCTGTGTAGAAGGGGCCTACTACTCTGCCTCACCAAAGTCCAACTCCCATTATTCCATAGCATTGAGTTGTGTTAAACTGCATCAATTCTGTAATATAAATGCAGCCGTATTCTCCAAGGCCCACAGTGTGGAAGAGAGAAGTGGCCACTGCCTACATGGATGTCCATCCAGGCCATCTTAACTGGCAACCAACAAACAGCATCTTAATAAAATGTAGGTTTGTGAATCTAACATTAGCATTTTTCCCTTCTCCAGTAAAATTAATTTGTCTGGTGAAGAAGCCAGTAGATATTTGAAAGCTTGCATCATGTTTTTAATGAATTTTTGATTGGCCTAATAGTTCTATCGCTGTTTTGTGGGCTTTGGATCTTTTCATTCCATCTGCATATGAAAGGTGCCAGATACAAGGAGACTGGTAGAAGACTACTTTTTCTGGTTGGGTACAATGATGCCTCTTGTACTGGTGCTGCTTGATGAAGTGAATGAGAAGGAATTGGAATGAGGACCTCATCACATTTATCTTGGCCCCTTCTACACTGCTATATAATCCAGATGATCAAAGCAGATAATCCACATGATCTGCTTTGAACTGGATTATATGAGTCTACACTGCCATATAATCCAGTTCAAAGCAGATGTAATCTCAATTTTATATGAACCTGCCCGGGCCCAGAGATCTTTAGGAGAGGCCCTTCTCTCAGTCCCACCTCCATCTCAAGCTCACTTGGTGGGAACGAGAGAGCGGCCCTTCCTTCTCGGTGGCTGCCCCCCGACTCTGGAACTCCCTTCTTCCCAGGGAAGCCAGAATGGCCCTGTTGCCCTTTCAAGGGCAAGCTAAAACCTTTTTATTCAGGCAGGCTTTTAAAGATTTTAAAGGCAGGTATTTAAGATCAAATCAGGGGATACTGTGGTCTTCAACCTTGAATATGTTTTAATAGTTTTTAACTGCCATTTTTTAAATACAGTATATATTTAATCCTGTTTTAATGGTTGTATTTGTATATTTTAAATGGTTATGCTAATGCTTTTATGTTAATCCACTTTGAATCCCCTTTGAGGGAGATAAAGCATAATAATAATAATAATAATAATAATAATAATAATAATAATAATAATTGTATGTGACAGTGTAGAAGGGGCCCTTGATTCTTGTTTCTGTGCACCTGCAGGCCAGTTTGCTTCTAGGGCATGCATATGCGCTGCTTAAAAGACCTTTCATCTGCTCCCTTGCCCCAGACAAAACAAATGCTCAAGTCTGGATATAATCATATATACTACATATATTCATATAATGGATATAATCAGGTAACTTGGATTTCACTGTTGCCTTTGAACTAGCTTTTATATGGTTAAAGATATAAAAGATGTAGGTAGAGTATTCATTTTGGCTCTCACTTCCACTTTATTAGCCTACAGGATCTGATATTAACCAGGGCTGGTACTGCTTAGCATCCAAGATAAGAGAGGCTCTATATACAACCACATGCACATTGCTGTTTGCTGTATTGTCCCCTTTTACTCTGCAGAGATTCGAATTATTCTAGTCTTGCTCATTTTTCTGAGTACAGACATTATAAATGCACAAACTCCTAAGCTCATTCTCATGATTTCTGGTTGCACTGCCAACTTTCCCTCAATTAGTATGATGCTGTGGCCAAATGTCAGATCAGCCCAGAAAGATATTACTCCAATCTGTGATTTAACAGTGATTTTTTTTTTGTGGGAGGGGGGAACTGATCTGATGTGTATAATACCATCCTGGATGGATGAACCATGGAGAGTTAGACTCAGCTAGTTGGGCCCTCCTGAACATTTGTGGGATGGAGAAGAGGAATTGCTGTGATTTCTAGGTTAGCTTTCCCTCCCCAGGTTTACTGCTCATCTGCATGCCAGATTTTAAGGCTTGTTTTTAGTACTGGATGTTTGGACATAATGTGGCTTCTGCTGCTGTGCTTTCCCTCCAGCTGCCTAACAGTTTTCATACCTGATCTGAGGTTACCTCTGACTTGATGGTGAAGAAACCTAAGACGATTGCCTGTTCATAGCAGAAATTTCTAATCTAGTGCATTGCAAGATTTGGCTTTGTGGAGGAATGATAGGCACAATGCTCAAAGATTTCAGGTGTTTGGTTTAAGGTGTTGGAAAACTTTTGAGCATATTACAAACCAGTCTACAGTGGGATGTTGGTCTCTGGTGGGATTTGGTTCCAGCCCTCCATGCCCTGCCCTTCCCATAGATGCCAAAATTCAGGGATGCTAAAGTCCTATTATATGCATTGGCATAGTAAAGTAGGGTCTCTTATATAAAATGGTAAAATCAAGGTTCGCTTTTTGGAATTATTTTTATAGGGAAGCGGAGGTATTTTCAAGCCATGGATGTTAAATCTGTGGATACAGCATCTGTGGATGTGGTGGGTGGACTGCATATTAATTTGCAATCTACTGTTATTGGTCTCTATATTGATTAAAAATGCAAATTTATTTTATAAGCAATTTATATCCCTTTTGTTGATTATGGACAGGTAAGAAATAACCAAGGGTGAGTCCATAATGGCCGGTAACTCCACGGCTATCAACAGAAGAAATACTCAGTGCTGACCTTGGAGGTAGCACATGCACCCTGCTGAACCTGCTGTGGTAGTGGGTTGGTGTCCACATGGTCCAGCTGGGCCAAGACTGCATCAGCCCAGCCTCACCTTATGCATTGCCATAACTGTACCCAACTGGCCACACAGCTCTGTTTGAACTCCTGGCCATTTCAGGTGCCCCGTCGTGATATGGGCAGAGGTGCCTGCATAACTAGGAATAAGGTGAAGGACCATTTTCTCACCTTCTGCCTGGATGGGTGGTTGCCTCTGTTGATGTCAAAACAGGACATCTGTGACTGTCAGGAGCTCACACAGAGCTCTGTGGCTGGCTAGGAGTGGCGACAGTAGTGACATGGCCATGATCCATTCCCTTTTCCCTGCACTCGTCAGTGCAGAGAAGGGGTGATGACAGCAGTTTCCAATCTGGATAGTGGACCAGTCCAAATTAGACCCAATCTAATTGTCCACCCTGCCTTGGACACATAATACTCCAGAGTTTCCATCAAACTCCTGAGCGCCACTGAACTTTGCTTAAAGGGGGGCAAAGTTGGTTTAACCAAGGATAACCCACAATACTCACTGGATGAACTGGAACATCTTGACGATAGTCAATTCAGAGTGAGTCTGAGTTTTCATGCCCATATAGACTGGCCCTGATGTTGGAAAGTGCTTGAGGGGTTAATGTCTGTATGCTTTGCTGTCCTTTCAGAAAAGCTATTAAATTTTTTTCCAATCCACAATTTCTAGCATTCCAGAAACATAAAAGTTTCGCTACAGTTTAGACATTCAAAGAAAAGGTGTCAGGCAAATTTACCTAGGGAATGTGAACATAGAAATTAACAGTTTGAAGTATGAACGCTTCCCAACGCACACATCTACACTCACCGATTATGTCAATCAGCTCCATGTCAGCTGCACAATGCAATTCAGGTTGACTGGGCAAAGAGTGACACTTTACATATGATATTTTTGGCACACAAGTTAAACAGACCGAGTGATAAAATACAGTCTTGCCTGATGCTTTTGACAATTGGAAACCATTTCTTTTCTCTATATTCTGTCCTAAGAGTCGCCTCTTGTTCTGAGTGTAGTTATGTATCAAGACAATCAAGATCCTAGGGTTTCAATAACTTTTAAATGATTAAAATGTATTTGCTCTCAAATGAGATAATAAGCCTAAATGTGATGATGGTTTCTGCAGATGAATGGCATGATAGCAAATATGGAATCTTTTAACATAAGAGTGGGCAAAAACGGAAATTACATTACAGTGTGATTTAACTGTATAAATTACAATAAAAATCTGATGTCTCATTCCATTAGATAATTGCTGTCTCCATAAGATTTTGGTTTTGAATTTACTTACTCCTGCCAAAGCTGAGGGTGCTTTGTGTAACAATGGAAAAGAAATTTAAGAGCAGACTTTCAAAGTGAAAGAAGTACTAAATACCCATCATTAGATGTCGATGGGAATTAAGATTAAATTAGTTCATGAGAATGTGGATTTAGGAATCAGTTTTCTTTTTGAATTTTTCCAAAGTGCTTGCACTTTGCCTTTTTAGATTTCAAAGGCTAGAAGAATATCATTTCATGTTGCAGTCTTCTCTGGGGGCCTTTCCACACAGCCATATAACACAGAATATCAAGGCAAAAAATCCCACAATATCTGCTTTGAACTGGGATATATGGCAGTGTGGGCTCAGATAACCCAGTTCAAAGTAGGAATCGTGGGACTTTCTGCCTTGATATTCTGATTTATATGGCTGTGTGGAAGAGCCTTGGGTTTTCTGAGTCCACACTGCCATGTATTATAGTTCAAAACAGATAATGTGGGGATTTATTCAACTGTGTGGAAGGGGCCTGAGAAGTGGAGCTTTGAGTACTTTTGTGAGGAAATTAAATAATGGATTCGGCTTTTTGGATAACTTCATCTGGCAAATGAGGTATATATAGTACTTAATGATTTTAGGCTAGAATCATATTCCGAAATGGACAAGAAAGAAACTCCTGACTTGAGAAACAAGTACTTTATATACTTATATATAAGTCTAGAAGTTTTAAGGCCCTTTCACACTGCTATATAATCCAGATGATCAAGGCAGACAATCCACAATATCTGCTTTGAACTGTGTTATCTGAGTCCACACTGCCATATAACCCAGTTCAAAGCAGATAATGTTGGATTTTATACAGCTGTGTGGAAGAGGCCTCAGTCAAAATTTAATCGAGAAAACCTGAATCAGTTCACCTATGGATCAATATAAGAACACCTTGTCTCTTATCAAATAAAGAATCACTTCTTTTCACAGTAGAGTGGCAAAAGGCAAACGTTTTGTCCATCCCTCCAAAAAAACCCTTAAAAGCACTGAACCCCCCCCCCCCCCAAATCTCTGCTATGGTGTTGCATCTAACTTTTTTTGTTAGAAGCAGCACCACAGCAGAGATAAAAGTTAGAAACAACACTGTAGCTTTCTGTACTGCCATTGAAGAGGCATATATTCATGGGTATAATGAATGAAAATGGCATCAGATGTGGACACACACTCTTTTTGCAGACTGGGCAAAAAGTACCTCCTAGCTCATTTCAGGGCTGAATCTACCAGTAGCCAGAATAAGGACATGGTCTCTCTCCCCCTCTCCCCCCCAATGAGAATCGTGTCCCTGATGAAACTTTCCTTCCTGAAATCTTTAACAGATAGAGATAATGGAAATCACCCACACTTTAGAACTCTTGTATTTGTTGTGTTCGCATTTTCTTGATAACTTTAGCTGGCAATTCATTTTATGCCCAAAGTGTATTTCTAAATGTTCAATTGAAGTTTTGAATTATTTGTTGAGTGTCTTGAAGTCATTTCTGACCTAAGGTGACCCAAAGGCAACACTATCATGATTTTTACAAAAGGTGTTTGTCTCTACTTCTAAGAAAATGTGATTTGACCAAGATAACCCTTGGGAGGTTTCCATGGCTGAGTGTGTATTTGAACCCTTCTCTCTAGGGTCTTCATCCAATGCCCAAACCACTAACGCTTTACTGTAATGCAAGGCATATTGAGATTGAATATAAGCTTAACTGGAAGTGGTGACAATTACTGTTTGAGAAGACAATGACATAATTTGCCCCCACCAGTTATTTTCCTGGTTCACATCATGTCGATGGGTAATCATCTTAGAGGGGAACATGATATTAAAGTATCTCCCCACTTCTCTAGTTTTCATGCTGGTTGTTGTTTTTATGAGGTTGGGAATTTCCTCTACCTACTGAACGTTTTAGCTAGGCCTCATCTATACGACCACATAATGCAGTTTGAAACTGAATTATATGGTACGTGTGGCTCCATACTTAATTATATGGCATGGCAGTGTAGGTATGGCTCTAAAATGCCAAATACTGAAATTCGGGGGTGGGGGGTGGGGGGTGGGGAGATCACTGATACATTTACTAGAGTTTTGCTGGAATGCTAATTTCAAATACTGTAAGTCCATTGCAAAGATGGATTTGATGGACTGGGAGATATGTAGAATAAAGTTAAGGGAATTCAGATTAATTGTTTTATCTTTCTTTTTTAAATATAGATTCTCTTGGGACACTTGTTCTTCCAGCTGTAAGTATTTTTTCCTTTAAAGTGTAATAAATCAGTGCAAAGTGTTTTCTGAATATATGCTGTCCTTTTCTCTGAAGATACTTTTATGTATGATCTGAACTATTTTATACTACTAATGGAAAAATATGCTTCTTAAAAATGTCTACAAATATAGTTTAAAGGGCATAACAACAACATTGTCTGGAATTGAAAGAAGCTGAAATGATGATTTAAAAGAGTGTTTGCAGCATGTGTAAAAATAATGGAGATCAACAGGAATATTGAAATATTATTGCTTTTATGATTATGATTTTCTGTTTTGATCACACAGAGTTATGTAAGGGTGTATTTTAATGACAGGTTTTCACATTGTTTCATTGTTGTATATAGCTGTCCTTTGACATTTGCAGTTTTGACTTTTCGGATTTGATTAATTATGGATTTGATTTAATATTATTCTTGCTAGGAATCTCTAGGTTCTCCAGGGTGGTTCTGTGGCTAGCTTCTAGTGCACATTGACCATAGAATGGTGCTGGAAGACACAGAAATTGCTAAAGAGGCGGTGTTCTCCTAAGTAAAAAAAAGATAGCAATTTCTTTATTCACATTTTTCATTTCCATTATGGTCATGTGCCCTATCCCAGTGACGAGGATGGTTGACTGTAATTCTACTTGCATTTAGAAATAACAGTAACCATTCTAAGCATTGTTTTGTTTTTTTCCTCCCCAGCTTCCCTTAGATAGTTCTCCTGGTAGTTACAACTTACTTGTCAAAGGCTATTCAGGGAGCCTTCTCCTGTTTTCCAATCGCACTACCCTTTCATTTGAACACAAGAGCTTCTCGGTCTTCCTGCAGACAGATAAATCTGTGTACAAGCCAGGGCAAGATGTGAAAATACGGATTGTTACTCTGCATCCTGACCTTAAGCCCTTCAACTCTCCTGTAAATATATACATTCGAGTAAGTATGACATAGAAATTGTTTGGTGAAGTAGGGACCTCCTTCAGAGTATAGAGATGCCCTTTATGGTGTTTTGCACTCCAGAAAAGAAAGCGTTTGTTGTAAAATACAACCTAAATTAGGGTTGGGGAAAGTAGAGCTTCTCAGCCATATCTGGTCCTCTGAAGATCACTGTTGTAATTTCTGAAGCCCCAATATCCTTGAAAATTGACTGCTGACTGAACCAGAAATTGGAAGTGATGTGATGTCAATTCTGGTTCATTGCAAAATGGTTCAGTGTGGCTTGCAAGGGTGCATGGGAGTAAAAATGGCCCCAGCCCTTATGCAGTTGTCCACTTGTCTTCTAAATAAATAAGGTAGCCATGCTTAGTGTAAACTGTTGTATATAAGTCCAACTTTTCAGTTAATTTGTTGTACTTAGAGTGCTTCCAAATGGGTTATTCCTAGTGCTAAATGATTTGCTTCCAAAAGGGAACTGCGTTTGGACCTGCTATATGGATTTTAATACACATTTGGGAATTATTTTGTTAATAAAATTGACAAGTCCATGCTTAAATGATGACTATTATCAGTAATTTGAAAGCATCTGTTTCAAGAAGCAAAGAGGGCAACTCCATTGATGATGATGTTTTGGTATGGATTCTGCCCCCCCCCCCCCCCCAAAACAATAATCATTTTCTTGTAGTTGTTACAATATTTCAAAAAGCAACTCTTCTAGTAATACTATGTTTCTATATATACCTGGATTTGTTAGTGTAATTTTATTGTACATGTAGTTTAACAATTAATATTGACACTCACTTACTTATGTGTTAGGATCCTCGACGCAATTTGATTCAGCAGTGGCTGACACAGAATGTAAAGCTGGGCAAGATAGCCAAGCAATTTAAACTATCTAAACATCCTGTGTTGGGGGACTGGAGTCTACATGTTGAAGTAAATGTGAGTATAAAATCAGTGGTCAGTAGATTTATAATATAGTGTTAGTGAAACTAGTGATAAACCAACAATTCAATTTTAATGGAGCTGCATTGCATTCTAGAAATAGTTCATTTTAAGACTTGATATCTAACAAAGAATGGCTATAAAGTAACAGGAAAGAAAATGTTGTGTTTCATGGTATGGTGGAGTGGCAGCCTATTTGGAGCCCCCACAGGATTTTTGTGGGTTTTCAGTTGGCCAGTTTTTGGGGGAAATGTGATTGGCCAGGAGCTCTGAGGTTTTGATGTAGGTCTGATTGGAGAGGCTATAATGGTTCCTTTGGCATGGAGACTGCATTTGAGCTTCAATCTTCATCCCATCCACTTTAGATAGAGCATGGATTTATAGTATTGTTGTGCAGCTGGGTTTTATGTGGCACTTCTATCTGGCAGTGTATCCTGTTCGGGGGGCAGACAGGGCCCGTAGAGGGTATAAGGTTGTAACAGTTTTTAACACAATTTAGATATTTGAACCACAGGGAAAAAAGAAAAGAACAATAACAAACAGTGACAGAGAGCAAACTGGGACTTCAATAATTGTTGAGTGCGAGCAAGTTAAGGAGCAAACAAGAATGGAGCATACAAGAATAACTTTGCATAAATTTTATGGCTTGGCAATTTAGCTGACTCATACATTCCCTGTTATAATCTGGTGGATTGTTTTTGTTTAAATGGCGTCTTTGAATACAAGAGAAGCCATTGGGAAAAAAACTTCACATACTATTTATATAATGAGTGAACATATAAGTCCGTATGTTGTGAAGTAAAGACCTCTTGGTGCTGCTGTAATAGTTTGGCTTTAGGTTCCTACTCTTCCTCCTTCTCTTACTTCCTCCCTATATCTTTACTTTATTTGTTCAGCTGTTTATTTTTCACAGCTTTAGTGGGCTGACATGGGACCAGGCCCAATTCTAGGGAACTGTGTGCTTCCCTTTGTTGTTTCTTTATAAGGATACCAGTAAGGAACGATTAGGTTTTGACCAACAAAGCCAGGCTTACCTTGGGAGCTATATCACATGCCTCAGTCCCAGATGACATAGAATGCAACCATCCATATGGCTTCTACAGTCCCGCCCCAGAATTGATCCTCAGCAGAACGAGGGTGTTTGCTGGTTCCAGAATCCATTATATTGTGGGGAGCCAGTTTTAATGAATAAAGATGTGACCTTGTTTTCTCTAATTGTGTTCTGGTCATGTTTCTGCCTCCTTGCCTTTCACGATGGGTATACTACTATTTATTACTCTATATATTCATGTATGGGGCCCCTGGTGGAGCAGCGGATTAAACTGCTGTGCTGCTGAACTTGTTGACCAAAAGGTCAGCAGTTCGAATCCGGAGAGCAGAGTGAGCTCCCACTGTTAGACCCAGCTTCTGCCAACCTAGCAGTTCAAAAACGTGCAAATGTGAGTAGATCAATAGGTACCACTCCGGAGGGAAGATAACAGCACTCCATGCAGTCATGCCTTCCATATGACCTTGGAAGAATCAATGGACAACGCCGGCTCTTCGGCTTAGAAATTGAGATGAGCACCAACCTCCAGAGTCCGACACGACTAGACTTAATGTTAGGGGAAAACCTTTACCTTTACCTATATTCATGTATAAGTTGACCTCATGTATAAGTTAAGAGGATATTTTGGGACTACAATGATGGATTTTGATATGACCTATGGATAAGTCAAGGGTTATTCCATGAGGTGGGAAAAACACCAGTCGCCTCAGATGGCCAGCGGACCCTGGCTGCAACCATAATTTTCCCACACGGGCATTCAAAAAAGCAGAAGTGGTACCATGTTGGAGAGCATAGAGTGGGTCAGTGCTTCTTTTAGATTAGCTTGAAATGGACTAAGCTCTTGCTTTCTCCCACTTTACTCAGAGAAGGATATTATTCCTTTCTTGACAAGAGTTAAGCTACAGTACTTACATTCACTTGTAGCTAAATTGACCCAGGCCTTTTGGATTGATTTTTTGATTATAAATTTCTTGACATACATGAATATATAGGGAAAATATGCAGTTGCATTTGTACATCCACCAGCAGAGTCTATACACTGGAGACACTATCCAGACCTGAGGGGGTAACTATTGTTGGCAACAGTGCTTGTTTCAAGTATTCAGCCCTGTCATTTCATGTTGACGAAGAGCTTCTGATACCACTTGATTCCCACGGGTGCTAAAGAATAGCTTTTCAGATCACACTGCATGTGGCAGTAATGGCCTTGCCTCAGGATTAGGGATTCTTTAGCATGTGTGCCTGACCAGGAGCTCATTCATACAACATAATTATAGTGTTGTTATTCCACTTTAACTGCCATATACCATCCTATGGAATCTTGGGGTTTGTAGTTTAGTGAGGGACTAGAAAGCTCTGGATGAAATTTTGACACCTCGGAAGTTTTCTCTGAGGGGCTGGAAGATGCAGCCTGAGGGACCTCTGGTCAACCTGGAATTATTTATTTATTTATTTACAGCATTTATATTCTGCCCTTCTCACCCCGAAGGGGACTCAGGGCGGATCACATTACACATATAGGCAAACATTCAATGCCTTTTAACATAGAACAAAGACAAGACAAACATAGGCTCCGAGCGGGCCTCGAGCTCATGACCTCCTGGTCAGAGTGATTCATTGTAGCTGGTTGCAGCTGGCTTGCTCTCCCACCTGTGCCACAGCCCGGGCATGTAGCCACTGCCACAGCAAAATCCTGGCATTTGGGGCTGTATGGGGTCTTAATACTGAGAGGAACTGGGATACATAATCTCAATTCCTCTCGGGATTTGGACCTATGTGGAAGGGCCCTCCAGCATTACTGAAAGATGTCCACACAGTATTTGTTTCCTTCCAAGACAAAGGAAGAAACTATTCCCCAGAGTGAAAATGGAAAAAAAAAGTGATTCCTACTATTTCGGTGAAATTATTTTTTATGTAATATGTATCTTTTGGTACATAGATAGCAGAAAACAACCTTGCTCTATTTTCTACATAATTTCCATTCAGATATTTAAAGATAGGTATGAACCCTGGTTAGTACTTGTACTGATGATGTGGCAGAGAGGAATCTCTTTTTTTTTTGATCCCACCACACACAGTTACCACCAATTATAAAAATGTCTTGATGATGATTTTAACTATATTATTCTATGTTTTAACTATCTTCTTCGCTGCCACCAATGGAGGAGATGTCAGGCAGATGGCACTTATTCTTTTTATGCTTTCTTTGTTTATTTTACTTCAGATGGTGATGTTGCTTAACTTAGTATATGATTGTGACAGAGACTTAGATGGAATAAAAATCAAAACAAGTTTATTGCATGTACAGAGCTTAATGGTTTCTATAGCTTTTTAAAGGCACTTAGATTAATGGTTACAAACAGATGTGAGGTGTTCCAACTTTCAAAATACTTCTTTCTCCAAAACTAAACTAGAACCTGATCCTCTTGGATCCGCTGGGATTAACTTCCCCTAATCCATAGCCTCTATAAATAACCCTAAACAAGTCACCTAACTTGCTTAGTCTGGCCTAATAGAGGTCTGCCTCCCTGGTTTCCTTCAATCCTGAAACCAGTCTGCTCCCTGTGACTGAAAATCACAGACTCCCTAAAATAAGTCACCTTATTTTAGAATTGATTCAAATTTCCTCATTTGAGCCACCCTGATCCTCCACTTGAGAATCAGTCCTTTCCCTGTGACTGGAAATCACAGACTAAGCTGGGTTTTCAAACATTCCCTCTTCTCTTCTCCAAACGGCGGTTGGCTCCGCCCCCGTTGTCATGGTAACCTGTCTTTTAATGCTGAGCTGGTTACCTCCTGGTACTATCAGCTCCAATACTTACCATTTTAAACTTAGCTAAACCTGACTGTTTAAACAAAATCAAATAAACATGTCATCTATAAATTAAAACATCACACTTCTTTACAGTACTCATATGGAAGACCATCAAATAATACCAAATGCTGTAGGCTATATTTCAGAGGAAGAAACTGGTGAACCATCTCTGAGTATTCCTTGCCTAATAAAAGTCTGTGAAATTCCATGTGGTCATCATAAGTCGACATATAACATGATTGCATCATCTCTAAGTTGTCCCTCAAAGTACTTGGTTTCCAAACTGTTGAAATCTCAGTTGTCCTTTTCTGCATAGGTTTCAGCTTGTTGATATCCTTCTAGAGCTGTTGGAGAAAGCCAAATGTTTCATTCTTTATTACTCAGAAAAATAGCTGTACTCAAATACACCATTCTCATGTAAATAAGTCTATAGGTGAGTTAATTTAGCTATCATATTTTCAAAGCAAAGAATTAAAACATTGTCCTGTCATGCCCATGGGACGCTTTGGCATTCTTTTAAAATATCCAATTGATGCCTAAGGGAAGCCCACAAAGCAGGATAGGATTGCAATAGAACTGCCGATATGTGTTTACCAGCAACTGTTGTTGAGAGGCATGCTTCCCATGAAGATTGGCATTGCACAAAAACAATACATATTTTTCCAGATAGCCAAAAGTATTTTCTATAGCTTGTTTAGCATTAGGCACAACACCTTCAGTTTATTTAGTTCTTTTCTTCTGTGAGTGATGCATTCTCTTGAATGCCTTACATCATCTTTTCATGCCAGAAACAATAGAATGGATTGAATAAAGACCATTTCAGCTTAGCAACTGTGGGTTTTTGTTTTGTTTTTTTTGCCTGTTTTCAAGAGTGTGTTTTCAGAAGCTGGACGCCAGAATTGAAGTTATTCCCAGTCTGAGCTCTGTTAGAAAAAACCCAGACACTGTCTGAGTCTTTATGTAGTCAGCGCTTCTTTTTTCTCTACTAGACAAGTTGTATAACAAAACAATATTTTTTGATTCTTATAAACTGCAGATTGTGATCAACTTTGGACATGTGTTTAGTATTGGGGAAATATATAGGGAAAGGAGTAGGATCTTTGCAAGGGAACTGCTGTGATGCTGATTCCTCCCTCTGTTTTTGTGGCTCCTTGAGCATTCTTGCTCATCTAACTAGAGTGTAAACAAAATGCCCCACCTCTGTTTTTGAAATATATTTTTAATTGAAAAGGACCCATTGTGCTCTCTAAGAGGGAAGAGGCAATTTTGACATGTTTCCACAAGCTATTTTTGGCCAGGGGTGTTTCTTCCCCCAAGCTGGAAGTTTGCTGTTTAACTTCTGGTTTTGAAAAAAGGCCTCTTAGACCTAAAAGAGCTCAGCCCTTCCAAACTGGTAAAATTGCTCAGCATAGCCACAGGAGGTCTGAAGAGAGGCATTTTTTTTAGTTAAATGGAATATCAGAAAAATCGAAGTAGAGGGTTGGAAGAGGTTCATCCCCTTGAGGTTCCGTTTGGGGTATATGTGTCTTTATAAGATTTCAGAAAGCCCACCAACCCTGAACTAACCTTAATTGACTATTTCTAAAGATTGGAAGTAATTAATTGCAAGCAACACATTTACCTGTACCTAATTAATTTGCAGGGAAGGGATTAATGAGTTTTTTAATTTTTTTAATTGTTGTTTTGTCATTTTATCCCACTCCCACCCTCCCACCCTCCCCTCCTTGTACATACACTTTATACAACAAACTACAGAAATTACATTTGAAATATCAATCTCAATCTTAATTTTTCCACTCCACATCTTAGTACATTCTCTAAATAGTTCTTAACTGGTTCCCACATCCCCTTGATTATTGCAATATTTTCAATTTTATCTATATTATTCCATTTGCAATTTGTGATTTCTACATTTAACATATCAATTATATACTTATACCAATTCGTCAGAGTCCATTTTGTTTTATCTTTCCAACCGCTCACTAAAACAATTTGTGCACATGCTATTAATTTGTCAATCATTTTTTCTTTTTGTATATTCTTCACTTCTGTTATCCTTGCATGTAGTACATTTCTATTAACTATTACTATTTGTAGATTTAGCATTCTATTGATTTCTCCTTCAATCATTCTCCAGTATTCTTGCACCCAATCGCACTCCCATATCATATGATTGAACACCCCTCTTTGTTCACAACCGTGCCAACACCTATCTTTCATCCCTGGTAAAAACCGTGAAAGTTGTGCAGGAGTTCTGTACCATTTTTGTAACATTTTCCTTCTTGCTTCCCTTAATACATTGTACTTTTCTTTTGCTATATTACTTATTTCCCTTTGTATATCTTCCCTCTCAATTTCCATGTCCATTCTCCATGTTTGGAAAATTTCCTCTACTATTTCTTCTTTTACCGTTATAATTTGTTCATACAGATCTCCTGCCACCTTCTTTTCCTCTCTCAAACATTTCCTAATCACCTTCTCAAATGGACTGTCCTGTTCTCTAATTTTTTCTCTCAATCTAAAAATTTCCTGTCTTATAGCCCAGCTTTGAATCCAATTCCCTGATCCTATCCAATTCTGAATTTCTTTTTGTTCTACAGGGTCTCCATCTATTGTATACAAATCCTCCACTAACCTTTTCCCTCTACTTTCAATTGATCTCAATGTTCTGCCTATAATTTCGTTGTTATTGTAATTAATTTGCCATATAGTTGCCATCTTATTCTCATTGCCTGGATTTAGCTTCTTCTTTCTTTTTCTCCACACTTTTATTGTTCCTTTAAAAGGTTCCTTAAATTCTGCTTCTTCTCTCCTACTCCATTCCCTAAATATTATTTCTTTTTCTTTAGTATTATTTATTATCTTCTCCATATTTGCCCATTTTTTTTTAGTATACTGTATTTCCAATAATCTTTGGATTTGAAACGCATCGTGATAGACTTCTAAACTTGGAATCTGTCAGGACCCAGGCTGCAGAGCACCAATAACCTTACACAGAGGCCAGAATCTATCTAATATCTTTATTATAGAAATATATAAAATCAATAAAAACAAGTGAAGAATATAGTTCAGAAGCAGACCTTTCAGGAAAGGCCAAAAATAGTCCAGAAATGTATTGTCCAATATAAGATATTAGAGTTCAAAGTTTTAATCCACTTGACCGAAACACACACTTTGCCAAGCAAAGTGTGGGGAAATGACAGAGTCTTTAAAGTCCAATGTAGCTTGACAACAAGGCTGGAAAATAAACTTGATTCTTGGCTAGATCAAAGACTTGGAACGAGGCAAACATGAAGCATGAACGAAGTCCAAGGAAGTCCGTGAAACAAGGCAAGGCTGGAAACTTGATCCGGGAAACAAGGAACTGGGGTTACGAAGTCCACACACGATCTCTCTCCTCAAGCTGAACAATTGACTCCGCAAGGTTCCCCTTGCGGCAAAACCCCTATATAGGGTCTTGTTTTCCCGCCAACAGAACACTTTCCCTGGAGAACAAGAAGCGAAACCCAACTCTGTCCAGATGCATGACTCCTTAGAGTTTCCCAAGGGAAGCAGACCTAATCAGCTAGTTGTTTGGCAGCGATTCTGAGACTCCGGCGATTTGCCTCCCTGACTCCTCTATCTCTATTATAATTGTCCTTTCGGGAAAACGGGGGAGAATTCTGCCCAAGGCTTGTTTGGTTAACTTCCTGAGGACAAACATTCTCCAGGTGGAGAGGCTCCGATTCAAGCTGAACCGGTGGAAATCCCATGTTTTCCTCCTCATCTGCCACAATAGCACTAGGAACGGGACTACAAGGCCCATGAGACATCACACTATCCCCCAGCCTCCCTCTTCCTCTTTTGCATTTAACCATTTGTCCCTTATTCTGGGCCTTTTTCCTCCGACTGCCCATTTTCTTATTCTCCTGTCCCATGTCTTTAGTGTCTTCCTATCTACTGTGTTCGGTAATGTTTGAAATAAATATGTCAATTTTGGTATTATAAACATTTTTAGTGCCCTTATTCTGTCCACTCTTGTTAGTGTTTTTCCTTCCCAATTCTTAAACTGTTTCTCTATTACCTTCCATTTTTGTTTATAATTCCCCTTGACTATACTCTTTGGGTTTTTATATATCCATACTCCTAAGTATTTCAGCTTCTTTAATCCTAATCTTAACCCTGATATTTTCCTAATCTCCAGTTGTTCCCTTGGTGGGGTATTAAGACATAGTATCTCTGACTTTTTAATATTAATTAAGCCTTATTTCTTCCTTTTGTCCTCCTTCCTTTTCTATTTTGTACCCTGTCCAATTGGTGCTATTCCTGATACTTTCAGCTAGCATTTCTATCGCTATTACAAATAAAGTGGGGGATAATGGACAACCTTGTTTTGTACCATTTAAAATTGGTATCTCTCCTGTCCTTCCATTATTCACCCTTATTTTTGCTTTACAGTTGCTGTACAATTGTTGCAGTGTTTTGCAAAAGTTTTCCCCCATATTCAACTGTTGACATAATCTTAACAGATAATTGTGATTGACTTTATCAAATGCTTTGTAAACATCCAATTTGAGAATTCCCATTTTTTTCTTATTCGAATTTGCATGATTCATTGCAATTACTACATTTTTTATTGGATCCCCAATTTTTCTTCCCTTCACAAATCCATATTGATCCTCTTTGATTATTTTTGGCATTATTGTTTCCAATCTTTTTGCTAAAATTTTTGTAAATATTTTATAATCTTGATTGCATAGACTAATGGGTCTGTATGACCCTGGTTGTGTTGAATCTCTCCCCTTTTTGGGTATAGTTATAATTTCTGATACTTTCCATGTTAGGGGGACTTTTTGCTTAGTGTATATTTCATTGAACAACTCTGTTAGGTGTGGTGCCAACTCTTCCATAAATGCTTTATAATATTCTGCTGGAAATCCATCTGGCCCTGGTGACTTGCCTCCCTTTAACCCTTTAATTGCCCTTATTGTTTCCTCTTGCGTTATTGGTTGGTTTAATAATTCTCTGTCTTCCTCTGCAATTTTTTCTCTGATATTTAAGTTCCCTTGCATTACCCTCTCTTCCTTATATAGATCTTTATAATATTTTGCCATTATCTCCCTAATCTTACTTTGCTCCTCTTGTTCTTTCCCATTTTCGTCTTTCAATCTCTTTATCCATGTTTTTTCTTTTTTCTTTTTCAAATAGTAAGACATCCTCTTCATTGATTTTATATTCCAACTTTGGGAATAGCTTTTAACGTATAGATATTTATTTATTATATTCCTTTCCTCAAATGCTTCTAATTGGTTTTTTTTCTCCTTTAGTTCTCTCCAAATCTGTCTATCCTTAGTCCTTTTATGTTTGTCTTGCAGGGTTTCTATTTCTTTTATTCTCTTATCCTGTTCATTCCTCCATCTTCTTCTAAGATTTACCTCTAAACTTATACAGTGACCCCTTATCACTGCCTTACTTGCATCCCAAATTATATCTTTAGTTACTTGTCCATTGGCATTGGTCTCGAAATATTTCTTTCTTTCCTAATTGTTTCATATTCTTCCTCTCTACTGTTTAAAACTGTGTTATATCTCCAGGTTCTTTCTTTTCTTTCTATTTCTAATTTTACTTTTACTCTTAATGGTGCATGATCCGATAAATGTATTGGAAGTGTTTTTGCCTCTAGAATCACTGATTGGTTTGTATTTTTCCCCAGAATATAATCTATTTTGCTATATATGTCATGTCTTCCCAAATAATATGTCCATCTATTATTCTCTGGTTCCCCTTCTAATAAATCATTCATGTTGTATTCCCTTATATTTAACTTTCTATTACTATTTTGCCTTGTTGTTACCAATTCCAGGTTATAATCTCCTGCACAATACACTTCTCCTTGTGCAAACTTATCAATTTCCCCAAATAGCTTTTTAAAATACTTTTTTTGATTTTTGTTTGGGGCATATATACACACTAAAGTGATTCTAATTTTTTCAATTTTCCCTTTAATCATTACCCATCTCCCATCTGAATCCCTTTTTACCATTTCCACTTGGAAGTCTATTGTATTTTTAATTAAAATTGCCACACCCCGTGCTCTATTTGAACCTCTCGATTCATACACCTGTCCCCAAATCCTATCATTAAATAATGGAGTATGGTCCTTTCTCTTATGACATTCTTGTAAAAGCAGAATGCCAACTTTATAATCCTTTACCATTTTCATAACTTTTTCCCTTCTTTGTGGAGTTGATAAACCATTAACATTATGAGACATTATTACTACTTCACCCATAACCAGGTGTTATTTGCATTTACCCTCCTGTAGTTTCTTTCCCCTGTCTGCTTGTCTTCCCATCCTCCCCCATGCCCCCCAGAGTCCAGACCTCTCCCTCCTCCCATCAGAGGGAGACCTGAAAGAGTTTTCCCTTTGTTCTCTTCCATTCCCAGACTCCCTCCCATCGGTGACTGCGTTGCCATCCACTGCTCTCCCCTCCTGCATCTTCTTTTACCCCTTTAACCCCATTTGTCCAAATTTCATTATTCCACAAATGTTAGGCTGTTCATTCTTAAGTCTCTGTACAAGATCTCGTTTCAATTCTTCTATTCTCCTCTCTAATTTTCTGTTTTTTAAGATCTCTTAATTGTTTTTCTATAGATTTAATTTGTTCTAAATCCAGGTCCTTCAAATTCCTTAAAGTTCTCTTTTCTTCCCTGTCCTTTGGATCTCCCATTGCAAATAGACTCTGAAGTAAGTCTGTCTCTGTTGGTCCGCCTCTCTCTGCAGTCTCCAGCTCCCTCGATGCTTCTTGTCCAGTCGGCTTGTCCTTGGTCTTATCTGATTCCTCCTCCAGACCGTCTGTTTCTTTTCCGTCTGTATCCAGTTTTAACTGTTTAAGCATTTTCCTCCCACTTTCCAGGTCGGAAGCTTTATATAATTTATTGTCTTTATATACAATTAGGGTGGCTGGAAAAGCCCAGGTATAACGTTGTCCTTTCCTTTCCAAAGTTCCTGTAATTTCCCTCATTTCTGCTCTCTTTCCCAATGTCTCTGAAGATAAATCCAGGAGTGGCCATACTTTACTGCCAGCCAAGGTCAGGTTCTTCATTTTCCTCAATTTTCGATAAACAATGTCCCTTTCAGCCTCCCTTGTGAACCATATCAAAATATCCTTGGGTTTCCTGCCTCCTCTGAAAGCCCAATGTATCCTCTCGATTTCCTGCGATGGGACTTGAGCATTTGTTGTAAGCCATTCAGTTATAACTCCCTTCAGATTCTCCTTTATCTGAAGACTCTCTCCTGCTGCTCTCAAACGCAGATTGGCTCTTCGGGATCTGTCCTCGAGGTCAGCAACTTTATCTAGAAGTTTTCTATTAATGTCTCTCAGAATGATTAATTCACCTTTTTGTCTTCTGATCTCCGCTGCTGCCTCCTTTATCTTTTCTTGGCATTCTTCCACTTTATTCTCTATCAGCCCGAGTTTGCTATTAATTTGTGTGATTTGCTCTCTTGTCTGCTCATTTCCCTGTCTTAAAATCTCCATGTTTAATTTAAGATGTTCCAATGTAGTTATAATTTTGTTCAATTTTTCTTCCTCCCCTTCCTTCTCCTTTCTGTCCGCCATACTCACAGTTGTCCGGACTTCTGTTTGGATTCTGAGATTTATGGCTTCAGTCACCTTTGATTGTGACCTCCCAGCCTTCTCTCTTTTCTCCTTTGATCCGGACTCCAGTTAAGGAGAGATTTATGACCCTTTATGGGTTTTTTGAGGCTTTAATTGCCTTTATAGTTAGGAGAACAATTAGGCACGTCTACTCTCGTTGACGCATGCGCAGCTCCCCCGGGAAGGGATTAATGAGTATGCCACAAAGTTGCATTTCAAAAGTGAAGAAATGCATAAGAGCAAAGATATTTTATTTGTGTAATTAATCTATCTCATTGGAAGCTTTTTGTCAAAAATCATTTTCTGCTTTAGATAAAAACAAATAATACCATTTAAGCCTGTGTTTCATGCACTTTGTTTTTATTTCCGTAGGACCAGGTACACCATCAGACATTTACTGTCATGGAATATGGTGAGTGACAACTGCATGCATATGGAAAGCACATACTGTAGTGAAAACTCTCTCTCTCTGTGTGTGTATATATATATATATATATATATATATATATATATATATATATAAAAGGAGAATTGCGTCGCTCCACTGGGCAAAACAACAAAACTAAAGGCCCCCCAGCCTAGAAAATTGACAACACAACCCCTGTCACGTCTCTACGTTCTTACAAACAAAATATACATCCCCAACCTCCATGGGGCCTAAAAAATCCCAAAAACTGGAATGCTCCATCTGCGCCTGCTCCAAAGGCCAGCTCGCGCACGGACAGAACAACCCTAGCCTCCCTTCCCTCAACTGCCGACTGAGAGGGAAAAGGAAAGGGCCTGACGCCACCAGGCATGCTGGGAGTTGGAGTCCAAACACACCCGGAGAGACCTAGCCTGCCTTACCTTCTTCCACCCCTGCTACTTCAGGCTCCATTTAACGACCTGGAGGGAGGTGGAGATGTCTACACTAACGGCGCCAGGGCAGGAGGGAGCACTGAGGCCTGCATGGAGCCCCCTGCTGCCGCCGCCGCCACCCTCCACTGAGGCCTGGCCGGGAGTGGGGCCAGGGGAGGCAGCGAGGAGACGGCCCCTCGGGCCTTCTTTCTCTCCTTGCCCTGTCAGCCCTGTGGGAGACTGGCATGGCAGAGGCTCCCAGTGAAACCCCTGCCCTGGCGGGGCTCCCCTTCCCCGCTGCCCTAGATAGGTGAGTCCTTCAGCTGCGCCTGTACGGAGGTTACGAAAGGACAGGCGAAGGACGCGCTACCCGGTCAGTTGCCCCTTCTTCCCAGGAGGAGGAGGAGGGAAAAGAAGGGAAGACAAATCCCCGCCTGCCCCTCTCCCTCATGACACAAGGCAGCAAAGTTGTGCCCAGATCGCTCTGTTACTTTCTTCTCTCAGCCTCCTTGACGTCTCCGTCCGGGTGAGAAAAAAAGGGCCGCCCTCTAAGGCCTCTCTCTCTTCACCAGGCCTGGACCCAACCACCCCCGACACCTCGGGGAAGGAGGCGGAAGGGCTCTGGCTCTCCCTCCTGAAAGGTTCTCTGCCTCCGTTTTGGCAGGAGGAACAACCAGGGTTGATTTACAACAGGCATAGGGCAACTTGGGCCCTCCCTCCAGGTGTTTTGGACTCCAACTCCCACAATTCCCAACAGCCTCAAACCCAGGGGGAAAAGGAAGGCTGTTGAGGCTGTTACGAATTGGAAGAGTTGAAGTCCAAAACACCGGGAGATACTAATCAAGCAACTCCATGGCAACATGTACACCTGCCTCAATCAGACAAGAGTTCTTTCTTTCACCATGGACATTCCACAGATACGTATATCAACCCCTTTGTGGCCCACCTTAATTAACACTGAACAGTCTTGCAGCTTCAAAGCCAGGCTCCCTCTTAGGCCACACCAAAAAATATAATCCAGTTCAGTGTGCATTTTAAACAGTTGTGAACAAAGGACCTCATAGAATCCTGTTCTAAGCAGATAATATAAGATTATACATATAATATGTAATAATTACTGTGGTCTAATAAGAATACAGAACAATATAATGTCTAAAATCAGAACACTAAATAACACTCAGAAGACAGGGGAATTCCACACAGGAAACAATCAGGCCCAGCTAACACCTCCCAACAAAGGATCCCCTCAGCCAAGAAGCACCCAGCCTTGGAAGCTGCAAGGCCATTCAAGGTAACTAATTGCAACATTCATACTTGCTGCACTGAGACTATTCATTGCTATTCGACCTGGCCAACCAAGAATTCCACAAGGTAGAAAGTGCCCACACTTGAAACCAGCAAGGCTATTCAGTGCTGTTCAACCTGGCCAACCAAGATTTCTCCTACATGGAAAACCCTCATATTTTAAAGCCATCAGGCCATTCCATCCCATTCAACCACCCCAAGGAAGGAGGCCCCTATATACAAAGTGGCCAGACTTTCAAACAGCGAGGCTATTCAGTGCAATTCCAATTGGCCACAGCAACGCGTGGCAGGGCACACACACACACACACACACACACAGAGGGGGGGGGGAATACACAATGGCAAAGTTAAGGTCTAAGAAGAAGTCTTCAAGGGGGTATGCTGTTGACAAAATATGTCTCACTAATTAAATGTCTTTTGCTCAGATAAAAGTGTAAAACTTCAGGTATGATAATTTTTTAAATTAATCTTCCTTTAGCATTCTAAATGTGTACGTAAACTGTCTAGGAATTTTCTGGATCCTCCAATATGAGTGTATGGTAATTTCTGGCAGAAGTATACCATATAACCACTGGAGGACCTAGAACTTTACTAGGGAATACCTATTTTGTCAGATACGGGCAGGTGAAAATGGGGTATATGGGTTGTACTATAATATCCTGTGTCCCCTTTCTCAGTTAACCTGATAATTTACATCTCAATTAGTAATTTCAGATTATTATACTTGTGCTCAATGGCCTTGTGGCTGATCAAGTCCAATCAAATGCCACATGTTAATAATATCAGTGTTCTATTTTACATTTTTGCATATTGTCTGATGTGTTAAAGAATTCAAACTAAGACATTTAATTAAGAATTAATGCTGAGATTATCTAATTGGACTCCCAGCAAGAGGGAGAGGGAAAATAACTATGAGGCATCTGAAGGAGCCCACTGTTAAGATGTGGAAGTTAAGCAATATATGTTAAACAATAGAAGTTTGACAATAAAAAGAGAACTACTTTGTAGAACTCATGTTCTGAGCCAGGAAAAGGTCTCTTCATAGGAGCCCCCGGTGGCGTAGTGGGTTAAAGCCTTGTGACTTGAAGGTTGGGCTGCTGATCTGCAAGCTGCCAGGTTCGAATCTCACCCGGGGAGAACGCGGATGAGCTCCCTCTATCAGCTCCAGCTCCATGCGGGGACATGAGAGAAGCCTCCCACAAGGATGGTAAAACGTCAAAAGATCCAGGCGTCCCCTGGGCAACGTCCTTGCAGACAGCCAATTCTCTCACTCCAGAAGCGACTTGCAGTTTCTTAAGTTGCTCCTGACACGAAAAAAAAAGGAATGGCAACTAATTTTCTTGGCTGTTTTTGTTTATTGAACATGGCTACTTAGGAATAATAGTTCATTTCAGCACTCTCAATGGCATATTTATTAAAGGGATTCATATCCTTATCAAAAAGTTTCAATTCACAGCATTCTTTGTGAAAATGAAAATGGTATAAACCAGAACTTATATGTAAGGGTAGTACAGACCAGGCCATAATATATGTTGGTACTAAACCATTATGTATATGATCGCCATTGTGTAATTTAAATTATACTGTTTCTTTTGCAGTGTTACCAAAGTTTGAGGTCTTTCTAACAACACCACTATATTACTCTCCAAAAGCTACAAATTTCAATGGTACTGTCACAGCAAAGTAGGTAAAAATAAATGTTATGTCATTTGAGATTAGATGTACTTGTAAAATACATGTAGACCTAGAGAACTAGTAGTTTTGTTCTTTTTTTTGGTGGAGGGAATGCTATAGAGATATGTTGAAAAATAGCATTATTTAAGATAGTTGGCAAAAAAAATAGTTGGCAATAGTTTCAGTTGTTAGACTGAATAACCTGTTATTTTTAATCTGTTTGAAAAACAGAGATTTTGCCAGCGCATAAAAAACAGTAGTGTTTCTGAAGTGTTTTTTAGTTGCCCCAAAATATATACTCTCCCAAAACACAACTTGTTGTATATCATGCACTCAAGACATGAAAATAAAGTTGATTTTGATAAAAATAACATATTTGGTTTACTCACAACCATCATGTGTTCAGCAAACACAGGTGTCTTAATATTTGCACTAAAATGTGCGATGCAAGGCCAGAAGTTATTTTTGTTCTTTACAATATGGTCTGTCTACCTGATTTTTATGAAACAAATTGCATTTACAAAACTTACTAGTCAAACAAAACTTATTAGGCCTGTTTCAGATATGTTTGAGATAATTCCCTGGCCATCCAGCCAGGGCATCTCTCTTATAACAAAACAGCTATCAAAGGTCACATGAGGAGCTGCGGTGGCATAATGGGTTAAACCTTTGTGCTGGTTGGACCTGAAGGTTGGGTTGCTGAAATGGGGTGAGTTCCCATCCGTTAGCTCTAGCTTGCTGGGACATGAAAATAGCCTCCCAGCAGGATAGTAACACATCTGCGCGTCCCCTGGGCAATGTCTCTGTAGACAACCAATTTTCACATACCAGAAGTGACTTGCACTATGTTCTCAAGTCACTTCTGACACGATAAAATAAAATAATAATAAAAAACAGGTCATATAGTCAAAAGGAGAGAGAGAGAACACACATGGCCTGCAGTATGTCTGTCTGATCATGTGGTCTGCAGCACCTTTTATAACTTCTCAGGAACCAAAAAGTAAAGGAAGCTGCCTATCTTATTGTTATTCAAAAAAGCTTTGCTTCTGAGGATGTATTCACACTGTAGAATTAATGCAGTTTGACATCACTGTAACTGCTATGGATCACTGCTATGGAATCCTGGAATTTATAGTTTGTTGAGGCATCAGTACTCTTTGTCAGAGAAGGCAGAAGACCTTATAAAACTACAACTTCCATGATTTTATAGCATTGAACTAAGGTGATGTCAAACGTCTACAGTGAGGATGCACCCCAGATGTGAGGGCAGTCTCTTCTGAATGGCCCTGTGTAGACTAGAATATATCAAGGAGTACTGCTGGTAAAAAGGTGTTTGCTACTACTAGTGGTCTTTGTAAAAGATGAAGAAAAGTTTTTCCCCCCTGTGCTGGATATTCATTTCAGTGAGCCTGCATGGTTTGAATGTGCTTCTATATTCTCTTCCATAAAGGGAATGGTCCTTTCTGTTTTCCAGAGATAAAATGTATTGTCAGTATGTTCAAATATAATATTGTTTTCAGAAACTGAAAGTGATTTTTGTGGCTATTTCAGGTACACGTATGGAAAGCCAGTGAAAGGGAAACTGACTGTTACTTGCTTTTCAATGTTCTATGGAAAGAAGAGAAATATCACTAAAATGCTGGAGGTGGGTGAGCTGTGACCAGTGTACTTACTTACTTACTTACTTAGGCGATCCCTTGTAGTTCGAGGATGATGGTCCTCCATTTCTTGGAAGACGCCTGTGCGTGATTTTTTTTTATGTGTGGAGGTCAGTGCACGTCCGGTCAACACACATTCTTCACAGTTTGAGGTCCCAGCAGTGGTGTGATTAACACAATGACAGTGGCTTCTCAGTCTGTTGCAGCCTTCTTCCGCCTTCACAGCCATTGTAACATGTACCATGTTATCCTCCGCCTGCTCTGCCGTTGAGGTCTTTGGGTCTTTGGATTGTTCTTCGTCTGGATCCTCCCCTGTGGCCACTCCTGGGAGTGTGTGACTCCCATGGTTGTGCCCCCAGGTTCATTGGAACACGCAAGCCCCCTCACCACATCAAGGTGACAATCCATCGATGTAACCAGCGTATGATAGTGAAGGCAATAGAGAAACTGAGCAGAAAGAAAGGAGAGTTCCCCCTCCTTTCTCCCACCTCTCTCCAAGTCATCGGTATATTTTTGCTGACAAAGGTACATGGTGACAGTCAAAAGCTCTTTGGAGCTTCATGGCCAGTGCTATGATGACAAGAGATGAAAAAGATAAGCGTGACCATCCAATAAGGCAGAATTGGGTTTGGCTTCAACTGGACAATCAGGACTCCATTTCCACTGTCACAATTCAGGAGCAGAGAGGTGTGAACACCTCAGCAGAATCTGGAGCCCACCTAAAGTAGCAATGCTTCGGACTAACCCTGGATTCAGTTGTGCGTGTAGATGGGTCCATAACTTCTGATTCTCCAGATGTTTTGGACTCCAACTCTTTGAATTTCAGGATGTATGTTAACTGAGGCTAGAACCATCTGGTAAGGTAAAGGTAAAGGTTTTCCCCTGACGTTAAGTCCAGTCATGTCTGACTCTGGGGGTTGATGCTCATCTCCATTTCTATGCCAAAAAGCCGGCGTTGTCTGTAGACATCTCCAAGGTCATGTGGCTGGCATGACTGCATGGAGAACCATCTGGAGTACAGAAAAAAATGCTGTCCTACTTGCTTAGGCTAGTGCTCAGGCTTCATGTGGAAATATTTATGGGTTTAGGAAGTTCTCCTTTGTCTGTTATTGTATAAGTAGTATCCTGTGATTAGTGTGATTAATATCCCTGCAGTGTCTTCTGTTGAATGGGTTTTAAGCTGAATAGCAATGTGACATTTGATATCAACAATATTTGCTGAGGGGTGAAATGCTCTTGACACCACGTTAGTGAAATGTAATGACAAAAATGCACCCTTTGCTGATAATTAATTAATGAACAATATTTATATCCTACCCCATGTCATAAAATCTCTGTGGAGCTTACAATAAAATCATTGGGAAGAATTTAAAATGTAAGTGTAATTTCTGATTAATTTTTTCAAAAAACAATTTTTAAAGAGAAATGCCAACTGATTAACTTTTCCTTGATTTCAGTTTAGTGGATCTGTGAACTTTACACTTGACAGTTTGGAGATGAAGAACATAACATATGCAGATTGGGATCCACATGCATTCCACCAGATGCCCATAGAGATCACAGCTGTGGTTACAGAAACACTTACAGGTTATGTTGCTTCATTTTTGCTTTTCTTTGAGGAAAAAGGCAGGGAGCATTGGGAAATTGAGAACTGGTTGCATGGAAAATAAAGCATTTTTATGTGAGCTAGGCTCTGTAGATCATTATACTGACCATTTCTCCTGATACAAATATGCAAAATATGTAAATTGATTTCTCTTTTAATAGTTAATATTTTAATAGTTAATATTGTTCATCCATAAAATCAGTTCACACCAATGTTCACAAACGTAAATATTTTTTTTGTGAACATCTGGAATACCTGAGGAATCTGTGTAGTATGATGCGTCTTAAAAGCACGAGTGAGTGCATATTTAGTGCTATCAGTTTCAAAATTAGCAACAATATTTTTAAAGAGCCGGAATTTTGACAATTATGAATTGTTCAAGAATTATTGGAAATGAATGACTGCAATTTACAAAAATACTTTTAAATGTTCTAACAGGAATCAGCCAAAATGCAAGTGCTACTGCATTTCCAAAGCATCATGATTACTCCTTAGAGTTTTTTGAGTTTCCAAGAGTTCTCAAACCTTCTCTAACTTTCATTGCTATGGTGAGTTATTTTACTTTGTGTAGATGGTATTTTTCTATAACTCAGGATAAATGAAGTATGAAGAAAGTTACATTTAAAAAACAAACAAACAAAAAAACCCTGAAGCTAACTTACAGCAAACTTTGATCATTTCATTGTGGTTTGGAAAGTTTGGATTGATTTATCACCATGCTTTGAATGATTTTCAGCTGAAAATAACAAGATTTGACAACACGCCACTTACACATGATGAAAGACAGAATAATGTAATGATCTCAGTTGAACCTTCAAAAAATGTTGGATTTTTGCAAAGAATTTACTACATGTATGATGACGCCAATGAATCACAGACAAATGAAACCACACAGAACCTGAGTTATCCTGTTCCAGAAGATGGGGTTATTCAAATTGAATTTCCAATTCAGGAAAATACAACAAGATTGAATATTAAGGTATATTTTTCTTGGTTTTTTATTTCAAATCGGACTGCTATTTACCCTGCTGCTATATAAAGTATACAACATCTGAAGGACAACTTATTGGAGAAACTTGCCTTAAATGGCAGATAAAAAGAATCTTAGTATGGAAACTGACTTATAGTCTTCATGTTAAACAGTCTTAATGTTCAGAGTGCTGAAAATTCATCTTACTCATTCATTCCTTCAAGTACTTTACTCAGCAAGCCTTTGTTAGTATTAGAACAGATGAGGAAGAGATTAACAGTTTCCCACTCTTCCTCACCTGCTCTCATATTAACAGTTTTCTATTAAATACAAGGTCAAGGAACTGTGGTTTATTGTAAATCCAGTTAGTTAAATTAAATATAACTATAGTTGGATATTTTGGTTTTTCAGCTAATGAGTTAGAATAAACCACAGCTCTTTATGTTGCTGCATGATGGAAAACTGTTGTTCTGTGCAAAAGAAGAAATGAATGTAGGGAGAGTAGTCAAGGCTCGTTATAGTAATCTATTCTACAGCTTCTTAAGACGTGGGGTCCCCTTAGCTCAATGTTGGGGTCTCAAGTGGGGTCCCCTTAGCTCAATGTTGGGGTCCCAAAATTTTGGCAACAGCAAAAGTTTTCTGAACCTCACCTAGTGGCTGTATTAGACATTTACAAGAATCTATTGTGCAGTGTTTACAGTGGACTCTGCCGAAGATGCTTCAGCTGTACTTTGTCAAAAGGAAAACCAGCCTCTTTAGCAAGCTTTGCAAATGCTGATTTATCAGTAAATGTTTTATTTTTATAACTATTTCAAATGTCTATATATTTGGGGTCACATAAACATTTTTTAGGCAAAAAGGGGTGTTAAATGAAAAAGTTTAAGAATCCCTGATCTAGACCATATTTTGAATGATTGTGTGAATGAAGGTAGTGTTTCCTCTTGTAATGTTAGCAATTGTAAAAAGGGAAAAAAATCAGTTTACTTTCAGTTTGATTTTTGTGTGAGAGGAGAAAGAAAATTAACAGCACTGTAATTCTGTTTGAAGAAACGACTAGAGAACAACTTGAAATTAGTTAACAGTATTTCATGAACACAGCACATCCCACTCAACTCCCTATTTATTTATTTATTTATTTACAGCATTTATATTCCGCCCTTCTCACCCTGAAGGGGACTCAGGGCGGATCACACTACACATATAGGCAAACATTCAATGCCTTTTAACATAGAACAAACACAAGACAAACATAGGCTCCGAGCGGCCCTCGAACTCATGACCTCCTGGTCAGAGTGATTCATTGCAGTGATTCATTGCAGCTGCTCTCCAGCCAATTTTTTTTGGCTCAAATGCCACATTGACTTTCCTTAAGTCAATTTGATGGACTTAAGAAAAGTCAAACATTATACTACACTCAGTCCCTGAGTTACAAACATCCCATTTGCAAATGACTCATTGTTAAGAACAGAGTTGAGACAACAGGAAGTGAGAGAAATCTACCCCCCAGAAGGGAAATTCACTCTTGGAAGAGTTATTATGGCGAAAAGGTGTCTCCACTGAACCTTTATCCACAATATTTGATACCACAACAAGCAAAATATTCCAAAATCCAATATCCCAGGGACAGAAAGTGAGGTGAAATCTTCAGAACAGGGGCACAGACAACAAAACAAACACCACATGAGTGTTAACCCTTCCCTAAACTATCCAAAGTGTGTGTGTGTGTGGCTGGAGTTACACTTTAAAATGTACCTGTTTTGACTTAACATATACATTCAACTTAAGAATGAACCTACAGAACCTTATTCGTAACTTGGGGACTGCCTGTATTTTGAAAATGTTCTAGAATATTTTTCACTTTACTCATGATTTCTTTGGATTCCTTTTTATTATTTTTTTACAGGCCAAGTTTCTGGAAAGCCAAACTTCTATATCCATACATGATACCTTCTACTCTGCCAGTATGACTTACCTTCAGATTAAAAAAGCAAGTCAAGATGTAAAGGTAACTTGCACTTTTTCATAATTGTTTCAACCCTAAAGACACAAATAATACACCATATTATCATGATGGGCATGCTGATTGACTTCATGTTCTTTTTCCTAGGCTGGAGCACCTTTGGAATTGAATGTTCAGAGCAACAAACCCTTGAAAGAGATCAGCTATATGGTAATTATAATTTTTGATGTCATTAGTTTCAGTACTAACAAACACAGAAAAAATAGTAAAATTGGTAATAATAATAATAATAATAAAACTTTATTTTTATATCCCGCCTCCAACTCCCCAAGGGACTCGGGGTGGCTTACATGGGGACAAGCCCAATCCAACAAAGATTAAAACCAAACATAGATTAAATCATCTAATCTAATCTATCTAAATCTAATCTAATCTAAATCTAATCTAAATCTTAATCTAAATCTAAATTCTAATTCTAAATTCTAATTCTAAATTCTAAATTCTAAATTCTAATTCTAAATCCATAATAAAAGCGAAAACCCGTATGCGTGTATGTGGCACGGATGTCTGCTCACACAGACAGCCTCTGGCCTCCACAAACAGGCTATACTTCCCAGGGTTAAGAATATAGCAAGTCACTTTTTTCCACTGACATTTCGGTTACAGCGAGCGCCATGAACATGTATCCCGGCCCCTGCCAATGTCCTTCTCAAATACTACAGTCCACCACCCAAGGAATGCTTTCGTTTGGGGACTATTTCATCCTAGATTTTGCTTTTTCTTCCACCACAGGCAGGCATCCCGGAGTTCTCAATTGCTGTGGAATTTGCATGACCCTGCCCACTGCCCTTTCCTTTCCAATCTCTCTGCACAACAAACAGAGCAGAACTGAGCTGCAACTAAACTTACTGGAGGAGTTTAGGGATTGACTCCACATGGTGGAAGTTGTAGTTCACCCTGCATCAAGTCAGAGCACTTTCACTCCTACTGGGGAATATAGAGGAGTTCTAGTTCACCTACACCCATAACGCTATGAATCCAAATAATGATGGCTCTCGGCCAAACTTGCCATGCAGACCCGATATGCCCAGATTTGACTACTGGTGGGTTTGGAGGGAAACTGGACTGGAAGTTGAGGAGTAGTAGGTACTGGGATTTATTGTTCACCTGCAATGAATGAGCATCACACTTGACACACAGAGCCCCCATAACCAATACAACATATTGGACAAGTTTGGGAAAAAGGGAGTTATAGTTCACCTGCAGCCAGATAAACACTGACCCCCACCGACAATGCACTAGGACCACACTTCACACAGAGAAGCCTCATGACCTACTGAACATACTGCAGGTATTTGTGGGAAGGAGACTTGATTTTGGGAGTTGTAGTCCACCTCCATCCAAAGACCACTGAACCCAGCCAATGACGAATCTAGACCAAACTTGGCACACAAACTGAATATTGCCTGCTGTGGATACTGATAGATATTTCAGAGCAATTGCCCCGGGAATCTAGTTCACTCCCATCTAGAGAGTACTGCACCACACCTGGTACACACGCCCAAAATGGCCAACTTATAATACTGGCAGGGTTTGGGAAGGATTCAGCCACGATTCTGGGAATTGTAGTTCACCCACTCCAAACAGAAAACATAACATTAAAAAACAAATAATACCATTCTCAAATGACCCAGGCATCGCCGGGTCCCCAAGCTAGTATCTCAATAAAATCAGTGACATTACAACAAGACAATAACATAAGAACAGCATCATCAACAGCCAATAGCATGAGCAGTAACGAGTACTGAAAGTCTTTGATACTGAACATATATATATAATTTCAAAGTGTAAATGTTAATTTATTCAATTTGTTGGCATTTGAAAAATCTTGTAAACTTATTTTTTCTTTATTTGCATTTCAGTTTTTTCTTAAAGATACACTTGATTTATTTTTTTCTTTAAAGAAGATGATACAAGCCTTGAGCAAGGCCATTTCATGTTAAATCAATACAGTGTCTATTAAATTTTAGCTATTTAGCCTTCATCTAGGTAGCAAGCCATTACAGGCCCCTTCTATACTCCCCTATAAAATCCAGATTATCTGCTTTGAACTGACAGTGTAGAGTCAAATAATCCAGTTCAAAGCAGATGATGTGCATTATCTTCTTTGATAATCTGGATTATATGGCAGTGTAAAAGGGGCCACAATTGCCAAAATGTATGTTTTGTTGCAGAGTGCACTCATAATTAGATCTAGAAAGCATTCTGCAACATTTTTGATCATATTATCTTAAGAGCTGTAAGCAATATCTGTATTTCTACCACACACAAGTTTTCTTTTTATCTAGACAAGAAACAACTGTAGTAAAAATGGTCATAGCAAGTATGCTGCATTCATGTGGTTTATTACAAAGAAGAGCTGATAGACACCAGAAAAAAATACACCCCAAGTGAATATGGGCTCATTCACAATACATAACTATACCCTGTTTCCCCGAAAATAAGACAGGGTCTTATATTAATTTTTGCTCCCAAAGATGCACTAGGTCTTATTTTCAGGGGATGTCTTATTTTTCCATGAAGAAGAGCTCACATTTATTGTTGAACAACAAAATGAACATTTATTATATACTGTAAAGTAGTTGTCATCACAAACCAGCATAACCAGACAAACTATGAATCCTATCAAGAATTTCTTGTTACTACCATTATTTACATGTACAACAATCTATGGTACCTCTTGCAATTTAGGTTTCACAAGGTTTCCACGCTGATTTCTCTCTATTCTAGTTTCAATGTAGTCATGAATGATGAATAATATAATATACTATAATAATAATATGATAATATAATAATATAATTATATACAATATATTAATGAGATAATATAATATAGGATATAATAATAACAGAAAATGATAATAATATGGTATTAATAGGATAATATAATAATGGGATATAATAACAGAATAGCATAATAATATAATAATAATAGGATAATATAATAGAATAATAGAATGGAATAGAATGATATAAAATATATTAATAGGATAATATAAAATGGAATATAATAATAACAGAATATGCTAATAATAATAAAATAATAATATGATAATATAATAGAATAATAATATAGAATATAATGATATAAAATATATTAATAGGGTAATATAAAATGGAATTTAATAATAACAATAATAATATAATAATATGAAAATATAATAGAATAATAATAGAATAATAATATAATGATATAATAATAATAATAGAAAATATAATATAATGATTTAAAATATATTAATAGGATAATATAATAATGGGATATAATAATAGTAACAGAATATGATGATAATAATATGGCAATAGAATAATAGTATAAAATAATCAGTTTCATGGCATAGGATAGGAAGATGAGAGGAGAATCCCAATGCGTCCTGTACCTTTAAGGATTAAAAGCAGTAGAACGAAAGCCCTCTTCCTTCCCTCCCTCCCACCCTCCCTTGCCCTGGCTCCAGGAGCCAATCAGAAGCCTCTGGGAAGCAAGGCAGCATGGCCAGGAGGGAGACGGAAGGAAGGAAAGGAAGGAAGAAATGGCAGCGCAGTAGCAGCCACGGAAGGTTCTTCAAGCCTCGGCTGGGGGACAGGCAAGGCAAGGCAAGGCAGGGAGGGAGGGAGGCACAGAAAGCAAGCACTTTCCCTCCCTCCCTCCCTCCAGTGTGTGTATGAGTGCTGCTTCTGCCCTGCAGCCATGCTTCCCAATGGAACTCTGCTGCAGCCTTAGTTGCTAGGTCTTACTTTCAGGGGAGGCCTTATATTTGGCAATCCCCCCAAACCCCTGCTAGGTCTTATTCTTTGGGGAGGTCTTATTTTCGGGGAAACACGGTAGCACTAGAATTCCACTTAGACACAGACTGTACCCTGTAGAATCCTGAGTTTGTCATTTATTCTGTGGTTGAGAAACAGTCAATCAATTGATATGTTTATTCTGCTAGCCAGAGACTGAGAATTCTAATGCTTGCCCCTAAAATGCCATTTCCAGGACTTGACGAGGTGGAACCACGAGAGTTAAAGTGGCTTTAAACAATATAATTATGAAGCATGAAAGACTCTATGTGTTTTATTGTTCTGGGTGGAATATCACATACTGTATATACTTGTGTGTAGGTTGACCATGTATAAGCTGTGGAGAGGTTTTGGGGCCATGATCCGTGGATAAGTTAAGGGTCACTCATCAGAGAGGTGTTACCACAGGAGCCAATTGCTCTTGGCCATCATTTCCATTTTCCTGCCCAGGCATTCAGAAAGGTCAGAAATGAGACTACAATGGAGAGAATAGAAGTGTTCGGTGCTTCTTTTAAGTTCTGTTGGGACAGACTAATCTCTTATATGTCACTCCTCTACTGAGATAAGGACACGGTTCCTTTTTTATAAGAATTGTGGTGCAGTACTTACATTGGACTGTGGATAAGTTAGTTCAGGTTTTGGGGATCAACATTTTAACTAAAATTTCTAGACTTATATGTGAGTACATAGGATATTCAGCACTCTAGGCAGAGGGTATTTTCTATCGTCCATAATAATCATTCAGATACGATTAGGACACAGAATATAAGGGTTTTAAAAAATACTTGTTAATGGAGGTTAAGAAAAATTTGTGTCATTAATGATGTTTTTAGCTGTTGCTGTCATCTAACTTGCTTATTTTCCATCCACTCAGGTGGTGTCTAAAGAACAAATTGTGGCTGCCGGTAAAAAGAAGTCCACGACATTTACTTTAACCCCAGAAAATTCCTGGGCTCCTTCAGCATGCGTAATTGCCTACCATGTGGATGATAATGGGGAAGTAATAAATGATGTCCTCAGGTTTCCTGTCCAGCCAGACTTCAAAAATAAGGTAAGTGTGTTTTTTAATTGAATCCAAAAGTGAAAGTTCATAAACTGGTGGAGCCAGTGTGATTTAGAAGTTTTAGTTTTGGACTAAGACTCTAAAACGGGAATAGGAGGAAGATGGTAAGGGCCATTCCATGTCCCCAGGCTGACCGCGCTTGGGGCATACTTAATGGCCATATAAATAGCTGTGGCCAGTTCGGTCTCAGGGAGAATTCAGAGCAGCCAGTGACCTTTGTTAATGCAGTTCAAGGTTGTGCTAACCAAGCAATGTTGCCTTCATTAACCCAAATCAGCTCTGTGTCATGTAGCTACCATGGAGCAAATTTGTCCCCTTCCACTTTGGAGAAAAGGGTCCATGCAGATGTATTCTTAATCTTAGGGGATGGCAATGACAAATCCCCTCTGGACAAATCTTGCTAAGAAAACCCCCAGGTAGGGTTATAAAAATTGGAAACAAATTGAAGGCACACAACAACAAAATAAATAATGCTCTTAGATTTCCAAGTTCAGCTAGTTCTTAAAAATCAGGTAAGTGTATAACACGTCAATTTGCATTGAAGTCAACTAAAGTCTGTTTAAGTGCTAGCTGGTTGTGTCTTTCTGCATGTACCAGCAAAGGATGCTGAAGACAGGATGGATTTATTGCAGGTGTTTGACAGTTCAACAGATCATGGATTATTTATGAGTTGACAGAAATTAGAATTTCAGTATTTTAGAGAGAAGCGATTATTTTATTTATGTTTGAAGGAGTATGTAAGACATACAGTGGCCTAAATCCATATGACTATGTATATTAAGCATTGATTTACTAAGTTCTCACTGAGTCTACTCTAGGATTTAGCCAATTTTGTGTATGAGACATATTCCATTAGATATAAATAAGGATATGAATTACATTTTATTCGGGATGCCAAAGTTCTGATTCCTGCATTTATGAGATACTGCCAGGATCTATCAAGCTATATGCATCAGCAATAGATTCCATTTGTTTTAGTGGTCTCCTTTAGTGAGATTAATTGGCCTTTTCATCAGTGCTGCAATTGATAAGGTGCTCCATAAGCAATAATTCCACAGTTTGCATGTGGACTAAAACAATAGTATTTAAAATATTACACTATTTAAGGTTTATATGTAGCAATCAATAACTACAAAAGTAAACATGTTACTTTAAATCAAGAGGAAAAGAATAAAAAATAGTTGCAACACAAGAATTTAAACTGGGAGCAAAATGTCAAACTTTACAGGGTTAAAATAATAACACACAGCATAATAAAAGTTTAAAAGACTTTAAAAAGATGTTTAGGTGTTGATTTCCTTCTTTTCTGGACCAGCCCATATTCTCAGTTGCATCAAAACAAATACATGGATAAATATCTGAATGAAAATAATGACTTATTTTAAATCAGGAAATTTATAATTGAAACAAATGTGTTTTATCTTCCTAGATTAAAATGCACTGGAGTAAAAATAAAGCTAGACCTTCAGAGGATGTCACTCTTAAAATCAGTGTGACTGAACCCAAAACAACCATCGGACTTCTTGTTGTTGACAAAAGTACAAAGCTGCTGGGGAAAAGAAGTGATATCACAGAGGATGCTGTATGTTTTTATTATGTTTTCTTTTTGTCAATGTTGTTAAGTCCCCCCCCCCCCCCCCCAAAACTGGGTAGGTTTATAAATCAACTGCCAGGTTTGCTTGGAGTCTTCTTGTTAAAATTTTGAAAATGTCAAAATCAAGCCATCGGATTACTAATTTTCTAGACTGGAACTTTGGCCCTTTGGGTACTTTGATCTTCAATTCCCAGACGTTTCAATCAACCAATAGTTAATGAGTTCTTGGAGCTGAAGGTCAAAACACCTTGAGGGTCAACATTTTGGAACCTGTCCTAAGGTATCTCCACTGAAGATTTATCACCAATTCTTGTTTCCACAGCAAGCCAAATTTTTCAAAATTCAATTATCACAGGGACAGAAAGTGAGGTGCAAGATAGCAAAACAAATACCATAGGGGTGTTAACCCTTCCCTATGCTATCCAAGGCGAATTTATAATTTTAAAATGTACCTGTTCTGACTTACATACAAATTCAACTTAAGATCAAACCTACTGAACCTACTTTGTTCATAACTTGGGGCCTGTCAATATAAGATATTTGGAAATGACAGTCTTTGAATACTTTAGCTGCAGGAGAATTTGGTTACAATTTCTTGTTGCTTCCTTTGAGGATTAAATTAGTGAACATTTACAATCATATGGTGCCCTCAGTCTCCAAATCTCACTGTGCTGCAGTATGCTTGCTAAATTTGTTTTGTTAAAAATCATATACAGTAGAGTCTCACTAATCCAAGCCTCGCTTATCCAAGCCTCTGGATAATCCAAGCCATTTTTGTAGTCAATGTTTCCAATATATCGTGATATTTTGGTGCTAAATTCGTAAATACAGTAATTACAACATAACATTACTGCACATTGAACTACTTTTTCTGTCAAATTTGTTGTCTAACATGAAGTTTTGGTGCTTAATTTGTAAAATCATAACCTAATTTGATGTTTAATAGGCTTTTCCTTGATCAGTCCTTATAATCCAAGATATTCGCTTATCCAAGCTTCTGCCGGCCCGTTTAGCTTGGATAAGTGAGACTCTACTGTGTGTATGTGTGTGTGTGTGTGTGTATATATATATATATATATATATATATATATATATATATATATATATATATATTCTCATTTGCTGATCTCGTCATATTTAAAATTCATGTAACTGAGGTTTCTATATTTTGATTTTTATGATGGTTAGTAATCACTTTGCCATTCTCACAAATGAAGAACTTACTGAGAAGTATATGTTTTGTTAAAGTGAGATTTGTGGGACCACGTTTATTCTGCTTCCTTGAGCTTTCCCAATTCAAAATATTTATTTTAATATATTTTAGGTCCTCCATGAGCTAAGTTTATATAATACAGCACTTCATTATGGGGAAGCCAGAAATGCCTACAGTGTCTTTCAGGTAATATTTTAAAATAAGAATATCAATTTCTTCTTCCTAAGTTTTGTATTTGAATGAAGACAAATATTGTAGAAGATATGAAGTTTAAAATGATAATCATTAAATAAATTGATGCCACATTCACATGTGTAATTATTAGGTATTTGAGAGGACAAAATCAATTTCTGTTAGCATTGGAGTCATTTCCTTTCTATTAGCAAAACTTTTATTTATGAATGTATAAATGTATTTTAAAAACAGTAAAATGTTTTCCTGTGTTGTATGTGATACTTTGAAATTTAAAGATCTTTTCCTACATTGTGCTCAGAAATGCAATCTCTGGGTATTGACTGATGCCAGCCTTCCAGAACATATTGGAGACTATGATTTCTGTAAGTACAAACTAATCAAGTAACCAATTCCAAAGTTGTGTATGGGATTCATATAGACAGACCATAATGGAAATGGTAAGAGACTGATATAATTAATGCTGCAGTATATTAATATAATTGTGCAAACTTTAGATAATAAATGCTTACAGCCATACCATTTTAATACTACTACTACTACTACTACTATTAATAATAATAATAATACTTTATTTGTATACTGCTCTATCTCCCTGAAGGGACTAAGGATGATTTCCAACATAGGTAAAGCATTCAGTTATCAACACAAAAACATGCAACAACAACCATAATAAAACATCAACATAATTAATATTAACACAGCATACACATTAGAGTTAAAAACCAGCAACCTAAAGCTGCTGGACTGTCAGCTGAGCAGAAAAAAATGGGACTGACAGACGTGCTTGGGGTAAAAGGTGAAGCTGGGTGAAGCTGACTCTTGTAACAGGATCATGGTAGCCCTATTTTCCTTCTTCATTTAATGCCAAGGGAAATTGTCTTTCTCATCTCCACTGCATTGCATGTGTTTATGTGCCATGTATTTATTTCTTAGGATTTTCTTAGATAAGGGATGCTCAGAGATGGCTTCCCATTGTCTTCCCCAAAGCATGCAGCCCCGATATTCCATGGAGAGCTTTCTTCCTCACCTTGTTTAACTTACCAGATCAAAAGTGATTTGGTGCCAGCATTATAGGGAGTGATTTTCAAGGCAGAGCAGCAGCTGCAGTGCCTCTAACACCCCAAGCTACCCTCTCCGGCATGACAATTAAGCTTATGGGGAGAAGGGGGAACCTTTTAGAAGTTGAATTTGGAATTCAGTTTTATATATTGTATTTCTTCAATTCTAAGATGCACGTTTTTCCTATATAAGCATCTCTAAAAGTGAGGTACATCTTAGAATCTTAGATGTATCTTATGTATTTCTGTTGTTGTTGGTATCCAAATTAGAGTATGTCTTACAATCGATGGTGTCTTATCATGGAAGAAATATAGTATATTTAAAAATTAAACTCACAATACTTTTTTCTTTCATTAGATAGTGAAGGTGTAGATTATGCTCTTTATGATGATGTTGTTCACCCTCATTTGGAGAACACAGCTATGCCTGTTGATTTTGGTAATCCCTATGTAAGGACAAATTTTCCAGAGACATGGATTTGGCGTGAAATCATGACAAGGTAAAACCTAATAGGAAAGTGGGAGCATTGTCTTTAATCTTCCTTACAAGATAATCACTATTCTATCTTTTTGCAATTGTATTACTCATTTTCTACAGATTTTTCAAAATAATGACTGTCACAGATTGCTTACTATACAGTCCGAAAGATGAGCCAGGTCATCAAGTGAGAACTAGGGCACTTCTACACAAGCATTTAATCTGCAGTATCAAGAGGGTTTAAAAAGCCCATACCTCCCAGAGAGTCTCCACCTGGCTCCATTGCCCCTGAGCAATCTTCCAAAAGAGTCTGAATTAATCCAGAATAGTCTAGATCAGCAGGACATCTGCTGGAAGTTTCCACTTCTTTCTCCCCATGTAGTTGTGGAGATGTGCTACAGTGCGTGCGCAGAGTGCAGGAATGCCCAGAGTTTTAAAATGCAGTTATGTGCTGGTGCCGTAAACACCAGTGCACTGCATGGAAATCTGACCAAGTGTTTGAAGGTCACAGTTATTTCTTGATTACATCTCCTCTCATTCATTATTAAAAACAAAGCAATTTCATAATTGACAGATCTAATTAATCTATATGTAAATGGAGCTTTATATTGGCTAGTACGGTCAACTTCATTGTCTATTTACATATATTTTAACTAGTTAAATCATGTATGAGAAAGGGGTGGGGTTTATGTTATAATCTATAAACCCATATACACAATATCATAAAAACTGGGATATTTACTACTCAATGTGTTACAGGCAATACCATTCCTTGCTTCACTTATTATTTGGCTGTCAAATTTTGGCCATAGTATTGATTTTTTAAAAATATGTGGAGTATTGGGAAGTGTAAAACAAAGGCCATGGGACCACAGCTTGCACATACTTACTCTTGCACTAAACAGATCTAAGGGCCCATCCAGATAGGCCTATATCACGGGACCTGTCTAGGTTTTTGGAGGTGTCCAAACGATGCCTCTGGTAAAACTGAATTAATTTGGCACAAACCAGGGATTCCCTGGTTTGGTCCGAATTAATTAAATACCTCATTTGATCTGGGCCTTCCTGAAAGGCCCAGATCTAATGGGGTATTGGGCCTTTGGGGACTCACTACCCCCATTGCCATCTCGCACTATTGGGCTTCTGGCGTCCACCCCCTCCCCACAAGCCCTAAAAGTAAAGTAAAAAGTACCTAGCTGCCATAAATTCCCTCCTGGCACGAAAATATGATGCGCCAGTATTGGGAGGTAAGGAGAGATTTTCCACGTAATCCCCCCCCCCCTTCCCGGTGCATCATTTCATTATGCCAGGAGGGCACAAGGAGGGAATTTATGGAGGCTAGGTACTTTTTACTTTACTTTTAAATTGGGGGGCTTTGGGGTGGCTGCATGCATTGTATGGCATGTAACCTCCTCCATGGGAAAGCCCATTTTTTGGGTGGCGTGGTGACTGAAATCTGTGCCAAAACAGGTTTTAAAAATTCACTTTGGCACTGATTTTAGCCCCTAAGATGGAAGGCTGTAAACTGTTTTAGGCACTCCTGTTTGCACTGAGAGCCTGTACAAAAGGTGAAAGCTTCAAACATCTTTGTACTTTTGTAAATCTTTCCACAGACTCTTCACCAATTTTAACAAAACCCATTATCCCACCAGAAATATTTGCCCAGATTGATGGTCCTTTGTCAGTGTTTAATTAAAAAACAAACAAACACTTGTCTCCTTTCCAACTTTAGATCTACTGAAACAACTGTGAATGTAACTGTTCCTGATACCATTACTTCCTGGGTAGCCAGTGCATTTGTAATATCTGAAAACCTTGGATTCGGTGTGATTAAAATGCCCATTGAGGTAAGATGTTATGAGTTCAAATTAATTCCAGCAATATGATTTGTTTTCAGAATTGCAGAAATGCTTTAAATTTAGTGATTTATAGTGATCACAGTACTCAGAACAAACCTCATCTGCAAATCCATAGTATTTTTATGCCATTGCAGTTCACCGCCTCTCACTTCTTTTCATTGAAAGATGCTACATTTCAACAGAATTTGATTTCCAAGCAATTCACAACAGTATAGAATAATTTAAAATATAAATAGATTGTATGTTTTGGTTAAGTGGAGAGCTTCCAATAGTTCAATATGTGGTCAAAATTATATATTTCAGTAATAAACTGGGATAAGTATATTTTAAGGGCCTTCCAGACAAAACTTGTGGTGGGTTCCAGATTATCCAAATGCCTCAGGCTAATCTAGATTAATCCAAAGTAAACCGGGATTTCCAGGTTTACTCCAGATTAATAAAACACCTGAAAAGATCTAGACATTTCAATAAGGTCCAGTACTTTTCAAGCTGTTGGGCCTGTGTGGAATGACTCTCAGGATGATCTTTCTCAATCGCGAGGGACAATTCCCATTGCGATCCTAGTTCTAGGATAGCACTGCTTCCCTCCACTCCCAGCCCCCCATTTTCCCCTTAAACTTCCTGGAGAGGCCTGGTTCTGTCTCCAGGCCTCTTGGATGATGCACCTGTTGTGTCATTTTGAGGACATTTTGACACATCAGGAACTTTGGAGAGGGGAGGGGGAGAATCATTTTGACACGACAGGAGCCTCTCCGATATGTTTAAAGTGGAAATTTTAAATCCCGGATCCTCTCAGGATATGGCCTGTCTGAAAGGCACCTTTATGATAAAAATACACTGATGTTTTTTGTTTCAAGGACCTGTCTTTATGTATTGTGTGGAAAAAGTATGTGAGAGTGAAAGATTAAATCATATGTAGATAAAGTACCATAATTACTCAAGTCTAGTGCTCCATCGAATGTAATGCACACCTCAATTTTTAGGTGTGCATTACAAAAAAAAAAAAAAGGATTTGCTAAAGAAGGAAGGAGAAGCAGCACGCCAGGCGAAAGATGAAGAAGAAAGGGCTTGGGATGGGAAGGGGCACCTTTTCTCCTTTGTCTCAGCTAGAGACAAAGTAGAAAGGGCTTGGTAAGGGAAGCCACTGAGGCTGGTGAGTTTGCTAGACTTAGCCTGACGGAGGGGCACAGGCACATTTTGGTGCGCGATTGTAATGCACATCTCCATATTGGTTAAACCATTAAGCCAAAAAAAGATGTGCATTACATTCAAGTAAATAGGGATATTTTTTGTAAGATTATTGTAGGGAACTAGTATGGCTAGTATGGAGATTGATAAAGTTACCAGTGTCTGAACAGTCAATTTGAGGTGTTGGAAAGGCATCGGTGATTATGGTAGGCGTATGTACTAATTCAGAGAGGCACTGAAGTCAATTTTTGATTGCTAGAGAGTAAATTGAAATCCAGAGTCTCTAAGGTTGGGTGAAGTCGAGAGGCATTGACATAAAAACCATTCCATTCAAGGGTGGAGGAAGAGTTACTGTAGTGAAACCTCACGTGGGGACAGTTTTTTGTACTCTTCCCCTCATGTTGCCATTTAAAATCTCTGACTCTGAAAGCTGCATTCCTAAATCACAGACACTGGAAGCTACTTTTCTTAGGAGACAGAGCCACATGATTTTATGAGGGAGCATGGGGAACCAGCCATTTTTAAGGATCACATTTGCACTGTGGTGGGCAGAACCAGACATAAACATGATCAGGCAGAAGCAATGGATTGTTGAGGTGGCCAGTGCCACACTCACATATTTTTGAGTTGCAGAGGTTGCTAAGAGCCGAAAGTGAAGACTGAATTCAGGAAGTCCATCCTTGCTTTCATTTATATTGTTTGGAAGCTGCCTGCTAGATAGGACGGACACTAGTCACGCGTTACTCCTTTCAACTAGTATAGTTGTGCAAAATGTATGTGGACCTTTCAAGAAAGGAGATGGTGCAGCCAATTGTTTCTCTGGTCTCCCCTTGGCTTTGCCTGTGGTGAGGTTGCCCTTTGCTTCTCCAATCTCCAGCCTGAAAGGGCATCAGGCATCACTGCTTGTTGCCAGAGGAGATGTAGGCCCCTTCTACATTGCCATATGGAATCCAGATTATCTGCATTGAATTGGATTATATGTCAGTGTAGACTCATATAATCCAGTTCAAAGCAGATAATGTGAATTATCTGCTTTGATAATTCATCGGACAGTGTAGAAGGGGCCCAAGAGGGATCTGGTGAAGACAAAGAGCAGCCTGGATATTGCAGGAGATGTTTAAAACCTCTAGAGGGCACTGTGGTCTAGGAAATGCGGTGAAAGATTTTGAAACAAACTAAACCCAGATTTCAAAGGAAATATAATGTTTGTAGTCTTACTTCACAGTCAGGGTTTCAATTCCCCAAATTGATATGATACATTCAGCAACCCTCTGACAAAGGAAACTTTTTTTTTGAGCAAAACCCAGCTGCCTTGCATCCTGCCTGCTGCTGACTGTAAGCATTTTTGGTGCACAAAATACTACAATCTCTCCCTTTTCAGATGACCATTTGAGACATAAAAATAGTTTAACCAATAAAACCTGTATGTATCTGGAAAATTTTGTGTGTGTGTGTGAAAAAATATATTTTGTGTATTTCAAGCAAAAACTCTGTTTCCAAAATAACCATGTTGTTTGCTGTTTTACCCCCACAAATGGAGTCATCTTGCAGAAAAACAGTATGTAATATTTATTAACAAGAAGCCATGTGTATTGCTGTACAAAATATTTTCACAAATCACTATTTCATCATTTGAAAATTAAAACACAATCTGGAACAGCTGATAAAACATTTAGGCCTAAATCCAATTGCCAAGCATCTCATACTAGTGAGATATACACAAGCATTGGTTTATGTCCAGCAATTGATTTTACAAGTCTCTTTGAGACTAGCTATTGGCTCTAGGTCTTAAAATGAAAACAAAAGATGGGGGAGTAATAATGTCAAAACCATTGAGGAAAAACTTTCATACTGGTTGCTAGAAAACTATTTGAGTGGAAGCCAAGTGGATATACCAGGACAAGCAGTGCTGTAATTTGGGCACTGTGATGGAGAAGGGGGCTTTTGGTGTCTTTAGCAACTATGCTTTGGATGCTATATTGCAGATCAGGAACTCCTTGGAAAACCCGAGTGAAGGAGGCAGTGGTGGGATCATGCTGGCTCATGTTACTGCCATTCTTGTTGAGACAAGGCATACGTGTCTAAAAATAAACATTAGTAAATTCATACACTATGCTTGGTATAAAGCCTGCAGTTATAATAAGTTAAAACATAGGATGAGGTTGGAGTTGAGATTTTACATCAGGCAATTGAACATATAATTAATGATTTAATTATGGATATCATCTTAGAAATTTGGAATTGGGTCTTACATTTTGTTTCAGGTCGAAATGAGATTAACATCAATATTATTTCTTCTCTTTTCATGAATGTAGTTTGGCAATGATTGATTAAAACTAGGTTGTGTCAGAGGTTAGGAAGCTGGACACTTGGCTGCAGTTGAATAGTCTTTAATAGACCTAAAGCCAAGATTCCTTTTCAGTCCTCACAATGACTTAATTTCCCTCCTGCACATTGTTGGACCTCTCAGTTTCTATTTCAAGTTTCATATGTTGAAAATGTGTTATAGATTATCACACACAAGTAATGATTTTATGGAAATATCTAACTAAACATTACAGAGACTTTAAACAAATACTGTTTAAAAGTAACGGTGTTTAAGAATGAATTGCATCTGATATTAATTAAAAAATTTGGCTCTTTATTGATTTCTCCATATAATAGCTGTTTTCTTTGGATGTTTATTGTGAATATAGAATGACGAAGAAATATGAATTGAAAACTATGTGTTTTATCTGACTTCCTTCTTCTTTCTGAAGATCAGACTCACCCAACTGCTGCTTTGCTCTGATAGCTACATCACTATTTCTTTTAATTCATTGACTAGCGAGAGTGTTTTTTAAAAAATGTGTGGGAAAGCCACTGTTTATTGTTTTTCCTTTGCAATCTGTTCAAAGTAGAGGCGGAAAACATAGAAAATACCATAACAAACTTTTTAAATGTCTTTTTTTCACTAGGAAAATACAAAAAATGATTATGGAATATTTATTTAATGACAAACAAAAGGTTTAAGCTAAGATGTTTCTGTATTTTCTTACATTTACTTTCCCAAAATTGTTTCTGAAAACTATATAAACGGAAGGTTTTAATGTAAGATTACATACAGAATCAATTCATTGTAATTCCTTGGTTTTGTGTCCTTTTCTCACTTTTTATGGGAATGAATACTTCTCCTTCACAGTACAGAGAAGACAAAATATTTTTTTGTTTTACTAGTTGATAGTTCTCTTCTTGGTTGCTTTCTACAAAGTTGCAAAACTAAAGAGACTTCAAAGACATTCAATACATTTGTAAAAAGTAAATTTGGTTTTCCGTTATTGTCTCAAATATACCAATCATTATGGTTTTATGTTGATTCAAATTTTATATAAGGCATGTTCCCGTAAAGTAACAAACTGAGATGTCCATTGCATTGTGTCATGGAAAACGTCTAATTTCAAAATGTTAGTGTCCTGAGAAACATTAGGATAGAGTGGGAAAGCTAGGAGTGGAGCTAGAAGAGAAACTTCTGAGGAACCCAATGTAATCTGATTTTTTCTTTGTGTACTCTGTGAATGCACACTAATGGAGAGACTGCACCTGCGCAGGCTCCAACGGATACTCTTCCAAGCTAAAGTTTGAAATTTGGCGGTAACCCCGCCCCTCTCCCCAGAGGGTATAAGAGGCGCCCTCCGCGCTCACTCCTCAGTTCCTTTTTTTCCGCCGCAAAGCTCACTTCGGACTCTTCGTTCCTATGTCGACTACGCGCTTCAAGCGGTGCACTCAATGTGCCGCTAAAATTCCAGATTCCGGCAGCCACGCTAAGTGCCTTTTCTGCCTCGGCGAAAGTCACGTCGTCGGTACCTGCCATTTTTGCCTGGCCTTTACAGCTCAGGCCCGAAGAAATAGGGCTGCGAGACTTCGAGCAGCCCTCTATGAAAAGACTCTTGCTCCTGAAGCTTCTACTTCCACTTCGGCCTCGATGGCATCTAGGCCTACTCCGTCGGTATCGTCCAAGGCCTCGAGGACTTTGAGGGCTAAACCAACTAAACCGCCCTGCACGGTGACTACAGCCACCGTTTCGACCCGGTCGGGCAAAATGGGCCCCTCATCGACTTCAAGTTCTGTGGCTTCGGCCATTTCTACTCGATCCCGTCTAGCTTCGCCGCCATCTTCTTCCGCCATGAAGATTGCCTTTAAGAGAGCCCAGGAGGAATCCAGATGAGCCCAATCTGACTCGGCAGCTGTGTGCCCGATTCCACCGACGCCGGGAAAATCGTTAAGGGTCGCGTCAAAGCAACCTCCATCTAAGAGGCGAATGATCCAGAGGTCTTCCTCCTCAGCTTCTTCTAAGAAGGACGTCCCCACTTCCGTGGCCTCCTCCAGGAGATCCTCCCCTATCCAACCGGCACAACGCCTCCGATCTTCTTCTCCTCATGGTTAGTCCTCGGATGCGGGCGCTCAAGTCTCTCCCGACCGGTCGGTCAGGTCAGTTATTAAAGTTCCTCAGCCAGCGCCATCGCGCCCTCAGGCTCGACAAGAACTTTTCCCTCCAGCTCAAATACCTGAGAGGGGTAGACAGATGACGCGCCTTGCTCGTGCCGTCCAGGCCTCTGCTTCCAAGGACATTCGTCCACAGCCCGCTGCTGCTCTTGAGGTGATACCTCAACAGGACTCTGAGCTTGTCTCTCCTCCCCGGTCCCCTCAAGGGGCCGAGGAGGATGACCTCGATGTCGAACACCCCGAGTCGATCCTCTTGGCCTCAGTCGTCTCCCTCGGCCTCGACCTCTTTCCACCTCACGACGCCTACGAGGTCGACCCGCCCTCCCCGACGGGCTTTCTCCGACCAGATGGTTAGAATGGCAGACGCTCTGGGGATGGAAATTAAACAAACCTCAAAAGCCGTCACCGACCCCGTCTTCAAGAGGGTCCAGGCTCAAGCCCCGCCAGCCACTTTGCTGCCTTTTCTTCCTTACCTCCTGGACGTAATCCAGGCATCCTGGAAGACCCCATCTTGATACCTCCAACCTCTAAAAAATAGAGGCCTGGTACTGAACCGATGATGAAGCCTTGGAATGGCTTAAGCATCACCCTGACCCGAACTCCATGGTGGTAAAGGCCTCCCAATCCTCGGATCGACAGTCTAACTCTCCTGCCGACAGGGAGGGTAAGAGATTTGATGCAGTAGGCCGGAAACTCTACTCCGGTGCTCTCCTCCTTTGCCGCATGGCAAACTACGGAGCCTGTATGGGCGCATATCAACAGATCCTCTGGGAAAAGGCCCAACCTTTCTTTGCCAAACTTTCTGACGAAGACCGTTCAGTTCTGTCAACCCTCCAGCAGGAGGCGGACTCCCTTGCACACCCACCAGATTCAAATGGCGAAACACACTGGCAATACCGCCGGAAAGATGATTGCCCACGCGGTTGCGATCAGACGACATGCATGGCTTAGGTCCTCAGGACTTTCTTCTTCCTCTCGACAAGTGATCGAGGACCTCCCCTTCGACACCCAAGGACTTTTTAACTCGGGTACAGACGACAAATTGAAGTCCAACCATGACTTCAAGACCCTCGCAGCGAAGTGTGGCACTGATCAGCCCCAGGCTCAACGGACCCAATGGTTCCCTCAAAGATACCGTTGCTTCCCTCAGCCTTTTCGTCACCAACCCTTTCGACGTTCATCGGGTTCGAGTCAGTACAGTCATCACCAACAGCCTCGCCGTCAGCACCAGGTCCCGAAAGGTCGAGGCAAAGGTGCTACAGCTATGCCACAACCCCAACGAAGGGCCTGACGCCCACTCTCCCAGAGCCATTTCTACCTTCGCTACTACTGCCACTGCCATGCCTTTCTTAAGCTCCGACCCGAACTCTCCTCTCTGCACTTTCCGCGATCGTCTAGCCCCTTTCTACCACGAATGGGAGTCTATCACCTCAGATGCCTGGGTTCTCCGCATTGTCAAGGACGGCTACGCCTTGGAATTCGAAACCTTGCCCCCCACGGGTCACGTCCTCCACACCGACCCTTCACCGAGGTCGACTCCCTTCTAATGAAGGGCGCAATCCGGCCTTCTCCTTCCGGGCAGGACACTCGAGGTTTCTTCTCGAGATACTTCACGGTTCCCAAGAGGGGCGGAGGTCTTCGGCCCATCCTCGACCTACGAGCCTTAAACCTTTTCATTTTGCCTTCAAAATTTCGAATGGTCTCGGTGGCCTCCATTCTTCCAATGCTCCGACACGGAGACTACTTTGCCTCTATAGATTTACGGGACGCGTATTTCCACGTCTCGATACGCCGATCCCACAGACGCTTCCTCTCCTTCAAGCTCCTGGGACAATCTTACCAGTTCACAGTTCTCCCTTTCGGCCTCGTTACGGCCCCAAGGGTCTTCATGAAGGTGGTGGCCGTTGTGGCAGCGCATCTAAGAAAACAGGGCATAATGATCTGGACGATTGGATGATTGTCGCATCCGACCCCTCGTCCCTTCAAACCCACGTCTCTCAAACCCTCTCTCTTCTACATCGGCTGGGCCTTCAGCTGAACTCCGAAAAATCCCAGCTCCTCCCGGCCACAGAAATCCGCTTCATCGGGGCTCTCTTCAACTCCCTCGCGGAAACCGCCTCCCTGCCGAAGGACAGGTTCCTAGCACTTCAGCAACACCTTTTTCTCCTCCTCCGCAACCGCAGGGTTCGAGCCCACTCTGTCCAGGTTCTCCTGGGTCATATGGCTTCCACGGGCATGGTCACCCCTTTCGCCAGGCTGCGCCTCAGACCTCTTCAAAGATGGCTCATAGACTCTTTCAAACCCCATCGGCACTCGAGCTCGATGTTTCTCACGGTACCGGACCAAGTTCGCCTCTCCCTTCGTTGGTGGCAGGACCCGGAGAACGTTTGTGTGGGACTTCCCTTCCATTCCCCACTTCCGTCAGTCACCATCACGACCAACGCCTCCAATTTTGCGTGGGGAGCTCACATGTCGAACCTCACCGTCAGGGACCTTTGGTCCGCCCAAGAGAAGTCTCACCACATAAACTTTCTAGAACTATTATCAATCTTCAAAGCTCTCCGAGCGTTTGTTCGCTTTCTTCCCCACAAAACTGTTCTAATCCAGACAGACAACGTAGTAACCATGTACTACATCAACAAACAAGGAGGTACGGGCTCGAGGAAGCTCATGGCTCTCTCAATGGACATCTGACTATGGTGCATAGCGAGAAACATAACCCTCTCGGCGGTTCACCTACCAGGTGCCCAAAACACGCTAGCGAACTCTCTAAGCAGAATAACGACCTCCCCCCACGAGTGGCGTCTCGATCCCAAAGTCCTGCAAGCCGTCTTCGACGACTGGGTTTGGCCAGCCCTAGATCTCTTTGCCTCCCCCTCGAACGCTCAACTTCCTCGCTTCGGAGCGAGACTCCCTCCAAACTCGGTTCCGGGCTGTCTCGGAGACGCGTTTCTTCTCGACTGGACTCTCGAACCCGTCTATCTCTTTCCTCCCTTCCCTCTGATTTCGAGGGTGATAGAGAGACTCTATCTAACGCCGACATTGGCCCTCCTGATTACCCCTGCATGGCCACGCCAACCATGGTACCCAACTCTACTCCGCATGTGCGCGGGGTCTCCTCGCACTCTCCTGACTCTCCCTCATCTTCTTTCTTCGCAGAGGGGACAAGTGCTCCACCCCGATGTTCCCTCCCTACACCTAACGGCTTGGAGGATACTTCCATAAATTCTCTCCACCCGGACCTGCAGGCGATCCTTCGTGCTGCTCATAAGCCGGCTACGTCAAGGGCCTACGCCTACAAGCTTGCTAAGTTTCAAACTTTCCTTCGGGACCGTGACGTCGATCCCTCCTCCACTTCGATCCCGCTAGTTCTGGACTTCCTACTTCCTCTTGCAGATCGTCAACTCTCTCTGGCCTCGATGAAATCCTATCTCGCTGCTCTCTCCTGGCATTTCCAACGTCAAGGACAACCTTCTCTTTTCTCTAACAACCTCATTAAGACCTTTCTTCGAGGTTACAACAACCTCCGACCTCCAGTTCAACCTCCGACCCCTGGGTGGAGCCTTGAACTCGTCCTTTCTCAACTGGCTTCAGCTCCCTTTGAACCCATGGCCTCTGCCGACCTTCACCTTCTCTCTTGGAAGACTGCCTTTCTAGTTGCCATCACCTCCGCGCGCAGACCGTCGGAGTTGGCTGCCCTTCGGGTGGACGAGCCCTACCTCCGTTTCCACCACGACAGGGCCGTTCTTCGCCCGGACATCACCTTCCTACCTAAGGTGGTCTCCGCCTTCCACCTTAACCAGGATATAATACTTCCTGCTTTCTTTCCTAATCCTTCTTCTGCCTTAGAACGGAGACTTCATCTCCTGGATGTCAGAAGAGCTCTCCTCTTCTACAGAGACAGAACTAAAGACATACGTAAGTCACCTAGACTTTTTGTGGCTTATGCTACCCATAAGCTGGGCGAACCTCTTTCTTCTCAAAGACTTTCACACTGGATTGCTCAGGCTATTGAACTGGCCTACCAGCTGGCTAAACGCCCGCCTCCCCCTTCGATCCGCCCTAGATCGACGAGGGGTCTTTCTACTTCTACTGCCTTCTTCCGGGGCATCCCTCTCGACTCCATCTGTCGAGTGGCTATCTGGTCTACCCCATCCACCTTTGTTTCACACTACAGGATGGACTCAAAGAACCTCAGGGACTCGGCCTTCGCCAGGTCCATCCTTTCCTCCTGCCTTTCCTAACATTCCTTGTTTTACTCAAAGCCAGTTTTGATGCTTTCTTTCTAAGTTCATTTATGTCACTCAAGGTATTAACATGATATGTTGGTTGTTTTTCAATCTAGTGCTTGTGTACTATACTTACCCATTACACTGTGGTTTTTTCCTCGATACTGCTACCTCCCAGTACCTGCATTCAGGGAAACTGATATATACTTACCTCTGTCATTCTTACTGACTATTGCTCACATGCAATGTTGTGATTGCCTTACTTTCTGAATCCTAATGGTTAGGATCTGTTCTGCACTATATGTTGCTGTGCTTTTTGCCATTGCACTTGCCTTTGCACCTTGTGCTTAAATAAAGGTGTTGTTTGGACACTCAACTCGTTGTCGGGTTTGCTATGTCCCACCTGCCTATACCTCAGCTTGCTAGTCTCCATTAGTGTGCATTCACAGAGTACACGAAGAAAAAGGACAGGTTGCTTACCTGTAACCGTGTTTCTTCGAGTGTACTCTGTGAATTCACACAATCCCGCCCTTCCTTCCCCACGTGCAAACCTCTCCCTTTCTCGTCGCCTTTGCGGCGTAGGAACTGGGGAGTGAGCGCGGAGGGTGCCTCTTATACCCTCTGGGGAGAGGGGCGGGGTTACCGCCAAATTTCAAACTTTAGCTTGGAAGAGTATCTGTTGGAGCCTGCGCAGGTGCAGTCTCTCCATTAGTGTGAATTCACAGAGTACACTCGAAGAAACACGGTTACAGGTAAGCAACCTGTCCATACCCTTGTTTAAATTGCCAAGATCCAGACATCACTGCCTTTTTAGATACCATCTGGATTTACCATTAGGTAGAATGAGATGCCTGAGGCAGCTAATTGAAGGTGTTAATGAAAGAGCAGCAAATTCTTTCATGTATTTGTAACCCAAGAGAGTTGTGCTAGACAACATTTTTGTCCCAAGTGCTAACATAACTTGGTCATTCTTGGTTACGTTCTTGCATTTTGACTTCTTTAGGGGAAGGAATGAGGAATCATTTGTTATATTGTTCCTGGCAGAAATATGTCTTGGACTGATAGTCCATTTGTTGTCTGAAATAGTTTTCCTGACCAGATCAAGAAAATAATGTTACTTTGGAAAACACAGAAGCATTGTCATAATATGAAATGGATGTAATAACAATATGGTTTCAATAGGGATATTTTTCTTCTAAACAAGTGTCTTTAATTCTTATGTTATCGTCAGTAGTACATTAGTTGCATAATTGCAAGTTGCATGCATATTTCATCAGGACCATAAACAATGCTTCAGACTGTATCCAGTCAAAGTTGGGGAACCAAACATAGCTAAATGTGAGACTTGGCTTTTAACATATTTTCACAATTTCTATATGAACATTGCCCCCTCTATATCTTAGGCCCCATCTACATTGCTATATAATTCAGTTCCAGAATGCAGATTAACTGCATTGAACTGGATTATATGGCAATGTAGATTCATATAATCAGTTCAATGCAGTTCAATCTGTATTATATGAGTCTACACAGAACATTATAATGCAGTTCAAACGGAATTATATGACAGTGTATCTATGCTACACAGTATTCTGATACCAGTTTTCCCCCTCTTGATTTTCAGTGAAATCCTAAATGACAAGTATTAGCTGGGCAGAAAATACATTGTTATACTAGGGTTGTTCTCTCCAGGTAAAAACAGTATGAATTATATTTCCTAACAACGTGACTGATAATTCTCCAACAGTGTGGATGATCTTTTCTAAATAACATACCTCTAGGAGTCATTATTGTATAACTTTTGTTTTCCAGTTAGAAGTCTTCCAGAAGTTTTTTATGTCTTTAAACCTCCCTCATACTGTGACAAGAGGAGAGCATTTTATGTTGGAAGTAAATGTATTCAATTATATGAAAGAAAACACCGAGGTAATAAAATTTAAACCTTTCTCTTCTAAAATCTGTTTTATGATTTCCCCTTTTGCTATTGATGAAGATGAAATTACAGTAGAGTCTCACTTATCCAACATAAACGGGCCAGCAGAATGTTGGATAAGTGAATATGTTGGATAATAAGGAGAGATTAAGGAGAAGCCTATTAGACATCAAATTAGGTTATGATTTTACAAATTAAGCACCAAAACATCATATTATACAACAAATTTGACAGAAAAAGTAGTTCAATATGCAGAAATGCTATGTAGTAATTACTGTATTTACGAATTTAGCACCAAAATATCACGATGTATTGAAAACATTGACTACAAAAATTCATTGGATAATCCAGAACGTTTGGATAAGCGAATGTTGGATAAGTGAGACTCTACTGTAATAAAGAGTTATGTGGCATCTTGAATTTTCCAGTATTTAAGATGCCATAAATATTTTTGCTGATGTTTTTCTGACACAAGCTAAGGCTCCTTATAAACTGCCAAATAAAATTCAGATTATCTTCTTTAAACTGGATTATATGGCAGCTACCTAGCCTGTAGAAATTGCTCAGGGCTTGTCTACAATAGCCCCCAGATCTGACCAGAAGTTGCTTGTGGATGTCCAGACAACATTCAGGGGTGAATAAATTTAGCTCTGCATTAATGAAACCGGGGACTGCTCCAGGGTCAGGGAGGGCTCTAGGCAGGGTGTGGACAGTCAATTGGCTCCAGTGCAAAAAATCTGCTGTCCATATGGGCTAGTGCTCCTATTCTTTTTTCCTTGCACTTCTCAGTGCAGAGACAAGGGGACAAATTGGGTTTATATGCCCCTCTACTTTGCTAGGGTAAATGGTCAGAGAGCTCAGCAAAGATACCTGCTGCCATCCTCTTTCCCCTATACTCATCAGTGCAGAGAAAGGGAGATGGTTAGAGCCATGTTGCCTCCATTGCTATAGCAGATGGCCATGACAATACTGCTGTGGCACAGATGGATGCAGGTGTAAATGGGGAAAGAGCTTGTTGTAAGAATTAAAGTCTTCTGGCATGGCCCTGGATGGTGCTCATTGTTTTGATTCATTTAGGATAAAAATCTGTACAAAATCTCATAGTACACCTGGCTTATTAGTCACAGGCCTCTGATCTCTGTTTTGAACCTTTTGAATATTTGGGATAGAGGAGCAGTGTGAAAGAGGAATCAGGATGGATCTACACTGCCCTATATCCCAGGATCTGATCCCAGATTATCTGATTTAAACTGGATTATATGAGTCCCCACTGCCATATAATCTGGGATAAGAATAGTGATGGATCTGGACCAAGCTTGGCACACAGACCCAACATGGCCAACTGTGAATACTGGCAGGCTTTGTCGGTGATTGACCTTGGCATCAGAGAGTTATAGTTCACCCCTATTTGAGAACACTGAATCCAGCAAGTGACTGATCTAGACCAAGCTTTGCACACAGACCCAACGTGGCCAGCTGTGAATCTTGGGGGAGTTTTGGGAGGGTTGACCCAAGACTTTTGGGAATTGTAGTTCACCCACATCCTTACACATTTTCTCATGGGAGCACCCATAAAAAAAAGACTGAGGTTTTTTCCTAAGACATAATGTAACATCGGAAGGGGGCTAAGCCTCATAGGAAAAAAGCCACTTGTGAGTAGAAGAGGGCTAAGCCTCATAAGAAGAAATAGTGCCCCCTTTTTGGGACAGTGTAGTGGTTTGAGAGTTGGACTACGATTGTGGCTTCATTCCCCACTCAGCCATGGAAACCCACTGGGTGATCTTGGGCAGGTCACAAACTCTCAGCCCCAGAAAACCCAATGAAACAGGAAATAACACTTTCAAACCAGTAACAGATTTTCTTATTCAGAGGCTGATGGCCATCTGTCAGGAGTGATTTGATAGTGTACTATGATTTCTGTTCCTGGGTAATAAATGTCATTTCCTAATTGGTTCTGTCATAGAAACATGGCAAAACTTTACACTGCCAAAATTTTGTCTTTGCACAAGGGACATGGTGCTATGATAGCACATTATGGTTTCCTGGGACACTGTCCACCAATTTAACAAGTTTCAGCCACAAGTAGAACAATGACTTTCAAAGTAAAGACAACCCAATGAAACAGGAAATAACACTTTCAAACCAGGAACAGATTTTTGTTATTATTAAAAAAATTTTTTTATAAAGACTTTGAAAATTTGCCAAAAATCTGAAGATAAGTCAAACATTCTTGGATTTGGTGAGCTAACAGTGGCTTTTGTGTTCTACCACTGTAGCAAATTTCATTAGGTTTGCTATAAAAAAAATGAGGGAGAGAGAGGCCCCTCAATTTTCCCCATTGATGATAATGTTTTCCTTCATGCGCATGCGCATATGCCATTGATGAGGTACATACGAAGATTCGGAAGTTTTGGAAAGTTTTGAATTCTTTGCTTCAAAATTTGGAAATGACTTTAGAAACGAAGTGTCAGCGTCCCCTACTTTCAAAGTGAGTTTTGAACCATTTTTTTTCATGGATCGCACATGCCTAGTAAACACATCTGTGTGAAAACCTTTCTCTCCTACATGGGAAGTAATATTGCAAAAAACAAATGGAAGTTCATTAGGATTATGTTTGCACTTTCTGACTTTTAGAATTTGGGGCAAATAATAATTGACTGCTTTCCTTTTTTTTAGGTTACAGTAACTCTTGATACAAGTGACACCTTTGAAATCCTTATAATTTCTAATGATATAAATGCCATGGGAAACCAGCGGTCAGTGTGGGTCCCAAGTGAAGATGGGAGGACTGTCATTTTCCCAATCAAACCAAAGCAAATTGGAGAGATTCCCATCAGAGTGACAGCAATATCTCCCATTGCTTCTGATGCTCTTCTCCAGAAAGTATTAGTGAAGGTAAAATTTAATCCTAAACAATAATTTTATGCATGATTTACAACACAATTGTCATCATAGTAATTTGCTGCTTTCCTATTCTCAACTCAAATAGGAAATTAACTTGGTTTACTAACCAGGAACTTAAGCCATGACCTTCCTAAAATATAGTTAGAATGCCAGTATCATTTAACAACTCAAAAGGTTTATTAGGTTCAGTACAATGTATAGTGAAGAAATGTTGTGTATAGTAATTAAAAACTCAAGTCTGAAAGCAGTATTTGGCTACTGAAGACCCCAACTCTGTTTTGGAAAGCTTTGCCAACACAATCCAGTTATTTATGGGTATATATGATATAGAGTGTATATTTCAAATATATAGCTATTAGTCTGGAATAGCAGTGTGCCTGGAGAATACAATTAACAAAGATATTATTTACTATATCAAATAATGATCTTAGATGCATCTACCGTTTTTTAAAATGTAAACACCATCCATAATTTATCGTTTAATATATGCACTAGAAATCTGTAATAATATTTGTAAATACAAACATGTAACATGTCTAATGTTTATTTTTCAAATATACATGCATACTGTATCTAATAACTATTGCAGATATAATGCATGTTATTTTAAAAATGTGAACTCACTGATTCCCAACTTTTAAAAATGTACATATCTATCATGTCTTATGTTTATGGGAGATGCATCTAATCTGTATTCTGTTTCAATAGGCTGAGGGACTTGAGCAGTTTCATTCAGAGGCAGTTCTTTTGGATTTGGCAAAAAGAAGTAGTCTTACAGAAAATTTGAATTTCACTTTCCCCTTTAATGTTGTACCTGGCAGTGAAAGAGTTCAAATCACAATTATTGGTAAGCATTTCACCTCTCTTTCTAGTACCATTTCAATGTTCTTTGGCAAATGAAAATAAAATAAAGTAAGTTGTGAGGAAGCAGTGAGAAGAAGTGCCATATACACTGCCTTAAGCTTGTTGAAGGAAAGGTGGGATGTACATGTAACAAAGACTCAATTAATACATATTGTGTGCTGTGAACTGTGTCTTTCAGGTGACATGCTCGGTCCTTCTATCAATGGTCTTGAGTCCCTGATCAAGATGCCTTATGGATGTGGGGAACAAAACATGATAAATTTTGCACCTAATATTTATGTCTTGGACTATCTGACTAAAACAGGTGACCTCCACTCTAATCTGAAATCAAAAGCTGTGTCCTATATGAGAGAAGGTAGAGTATTTTTGTGGATAGAAGCCTGCTATTTAAATGTGGATTTCTTTAGCAGTTTCTTTTACACTTACCCTAGGGGTTTTTTTGTAATTGTAGAATTGGAAGCATAGGAATTTCTTCTCTGGGAAGTCATAATGTTGCAAACAAGCTGTAACTACCTACATGCACGGCATTTGCCTTCTTTGTGCTTCATTCATAACTCTTATGGTTTGGGTCAGAAGGGCAGAATGAATGAAAACGTCAGATCCAATATAGAAAGTAATGATCATGCTTTCTAAATATTGAAACTTTTTTGTGACTTTTGGCCCACCCTGTATAATGCTGTGTGTGCCAGATGTTATTTCACACCTGACCCTTACAGCAGCTACATAGATGTGCCTTTAGTGCAAAGGTGGAGCCCCCCGGTGGTGCAGTGGGTTAAACCCTTGTTCCGACAGGACTGATGACTTGAAGGTTGGGTTACTGACCTGAAGGTTGCCGGTTCAAATCCAGTCTGGGGAGAGTGCGGATGAGCTCCCTTTATCAGCCCCAGCTCCATGCAGGAACATGAGAGAAGCCTCCCGCAAGGATGGTTATTTATTTCGTGTCAAAAACATTGCATAATAAATAAGTTTAAAAGTGATAAAATAAAGGAATCACAAACAGCTAAATAGTTTTGGACCAAAAGCAGGCAACAGCAATTGCATTGTCCATAGCTTTAAAGGATGGTAAAAACATCCAAAAGGATGGTAAAAACATCCAAAACATCCAGGCATCCCCTGGGTAACATTCTTGCAGATGGCCAATTCTCTCATACTAGAAGCAACTTGCAGTTTCTCAAGTTGCTCCTGGCACAAAAAAAGTGCAAAGATGGGGAAATTGTAGCCCATCAGCTGATGTTTGACTCCAGCTCAAATTAGCTGGGACAATATAGGTGGTGGGGTAAAAATGATGGGAATTGTAGCTCAATGGCACAAGGAAGCCCATGGATTCCCCACTCTTGTTTGGGCCTCATCTACACAATCATATAATGCAGTTTGTACTGGTTATTGTAGATTCATATAATGCAGATTGAACTGTGTAGATGAGTCTGCACTGCCATATAATCCAGTTCAATGCAGTTAATCTACATTCTGAAACCGCATAATATGGCAGTGTAGATGAAGCCTTAGTAATTTGCTTCTCTCCTGTTCAACCTGGCAGTGCATCTCATGGATCCCACAATGCAATTTAATTATGTTAATCTATCACTTGTTTTCTGGACAAAACCAATACTATTGACTATCATTTGGGAATTTTATTTTGATTTAAATGTATTGTATATGCAATTGATTTTAAAAAATAATTTATTGAAATGTTTTTGAGATGTTTACAATTTAATGATCACCTTCTCTATTATATAGTTGGTTATGCAGGAAATATTATCAGTAAGCCTGCATTTTCCATAGTTTCCTTCAATACACCTCATACTTGTCAAGTATGAATATTCTGTTAAATTTCATGTTAATAAATGTTAATAATATTATTTGCTTTTATTAACAAGAAATTTAACGCAATATTCCCCTCCCCCAGCTATGGGAGAAATGAAAGTTTTGCTTGAATTGAGTTATATTGATAAAGGTCCTTCAAAGCCTAGAACTTTTCAAATCTACCTAGAAGACTATCATAATAAGAAATGATCAGAGCTATAAGTAATATCATTCTCCCTCAGTGCTAAGCCAGTGGAACTCAAATTATGGATCGTGCACAAAATTTAAGTATTACAATTATGGGAAATTTGAATGCAAGCAGGCTGAAAATCTCAGAAATATTTTTTAAAATATGTGATACTAAATTATCTGTCTTAATTGTAGTTGTGTTGTGTGCAGTCACAGTCTGAATTTCCAAGCTGTTCTTAAATTGTGCATCATTTTTGAACACAATTGGCCAAATGTAATCTCTGGCAGAAGTCTCTTTGCTTTAGTACTGTCATACTACAACTAATATGACTCAAATCCCAGATCAGACTCCCACAAAGAAAGGGAACAAAGGCCACCACCAACAGAAACCGCTTTATTTGCTTTGTTAAACTCCATGGGTTATACTTGGCCTGACAACTGAACTGAGGCCACCCTAAAGTTACACAGTTAGTTTGAAAAATAATGAACATCTATTTTCAAAGCAACTTCTTTGAAGTTTTCAAGCAATCTGTCACTCCCTGTAGACTGATTTATATTACCATAATGTTTTTTTAAGTTCTTTAAACATTTGTCCTATTAAAGCTATTTTTAAATGAGTCATAACTGAATTGTTAACGTTCAATGATGCATTTGTTTGCTTAAATCATTATTGGCTTTGGGATTTAAAGCGGCGTTATTATTATTAGTAAGAGCTATCCTGGTCATGACATATAATTAATTCTAAAATAAGTCTGCATTTTGGGGTTTTTAATCATTCTTTGTATCAGTACGAAGTAGGAAGACTTTGATATGATGTAACCAAGAAATGAAGTGAGCAGGCATGGCGTAGAAGTTTAAGTATTGGGAGACTGAGATTTGAATCTCTGTGAACTTAGGGATATCACACTCTCTGTCTTAGGCTAAGGCAATAGCTAACATTCTCTGAATAAATTTTTCCAAGAAAACCTTTGGGTAGGGTCTCCATAACTTAAGCCAGTTTGGTGTATAAAAACCAACATGGAGCCAGTGTGGCATAGTAGTTTGAGCATTAGTCTAGGACTCTGGAGAACAGGGTTTGAATCTCCCCTGAGCTACGGAAACTCTCTGACTGACCTTGGGCAAGTTGTATGCTCTCCGCCTTAGGGGAAGGCAAAGCAACCCCCCCTCTGAATAAATCTTGCCAGGAAGACCCATGGTAGGTTCCTCTTAGGAGCATCTTAAGTCAATAATAATTTGAAGACACAAAAAATGTTGAGTGCTAATCCAACAAAAATAGGAATCTCAGGTGCATCCATCAGGAAATGTTTTTAGCAGAACTTTCCTGATAGATGTAAGATTGAGGTTTGCCTCTTTCTAACTGAAATTTATGAAGCACTTTGACTTGAAATACTTTCTAGAACTGTTGTCATGCGACCTGCTAAAAGAAAATTGTATTCCAGGAGAAGGTACAGAAAAACAAAACTATCTTTGCTTTCTGTGAAGAAATTTTGCAGTATCTGAAGCTGTTTAGCTTTTTCAAAAAGGCGGATAAGAAACATAACAGGGATGTATAAAATTATGCATGGTGTGGAAAAAGTAGACAGAGAGCTGTTTTCTCCCTCTCATAATATTAGAGGCTAGAGTCATTCATCAAAGCAGGGCAGATAAAAGGAAATTATTTCCCAATAAACCAATAACATTTGCAAACACAAGGTGTAATGATGGCTTGTTGGATGATTAGTTCTTATATTTCCATTCTTCAGGCTATCAAAGGGAGCTTCTTTACCAAAGAGATGATGGTTCTTTCAGTGCTTTTGGAAACAGTGACCATTCTGGAAGTACATGGTAAGTGGCTTGTCAGTAAATAATGTGTTAATATGAAGTGTTTCAAAATGATGGACCCAATTTTAAAACATTATATTTCATAAAATCATAGAGTTGGAAGAGACCTCATGGGCCATCCAGTCCAATCCCCTCACCAGCCTGCGCCCGGGCTGTGGCGCAGGCTGGTGAGCAGTCAGCTGCAGCCAGCCGCAACAAATCACTCTGACCAAGAGGTCATGAGTTCGAGGCCAGCTCGGAGCTGCGTTTGTCTCTGTCTTTGTTCTATGTTAAGGCATTGAATGTTTGCCTTATATGTGTAATGTGATCCGCCCTGGGTCCCCTTCGGGGTGAGAAGGGCGGAATATAAATACTGTAAATAAATAAATAAATAAATAAGAAGCAGGAAATGGTCCTCCATAATGGCAACACAGTTACACAAAAAGTTATAAATGGTTTAATGAAATATTAAGTTACCATGTTTTACTAACCATTTTTGAGCCAGAAACAAGTCTAAAAAATTACTCCATAGATGGAAAATGTCTCATTTTGTTCTGGGTTGCCATCTTATAAAAGGCTGAGGCTAGCGGCTGTTTCTGTGCTGAGGAAGGCATCTAGTGGAAATCACGTGAAATTGTGCCCCACCTTTTCAAGGGATAAGAATTTCATACACAGGCAGTTCATGCAGAGACTTTAAATTAGATCCATCTTTTTGAAACACCATGTTGTTTTGAATTACTGAAACTACTGTATTGAAGACTTCATTGAGAAGCTAGCTAACAGTGCCATATTTCAGGTATGTTGCATGCAGAAATCTTAAACTGTTGTAGCTTCCAAAGATGGAAATGTTTAATTTTCCTTCAGACAGCTTTTGTTAGTCTTCTGGAGTCTTTTTGGATATTCACGGCACATATGTAAGAGCATAGGATACTGCTATAAGTTGCCTTTCTGCACTCCAGGTCTCACGGAAGAAAAAGAGAGAGGGTGAGAGGCAAGAATGTATTAAAATAAACCTGATATTTTCCTCAAATAGATTCTATTTGTATAATCACACCTATTCTTGGTGTTTCATTGAAAGGCTAGAAAAATTGTCTTAAGTCTCCTTTTGGTCTCTTATCCAGATAATTTAGAGGGTCAGACACAAATCTTATATTTATCTACAAGATTTAAATTCAAGTGCATGATGCACAATTAGCATCTTCACGTTCTGCTTCAGCTTTCCAGTGGACATATTTTAATACTTCCTGATGCAACTTACTTAAACACCAGTTCTTGTGTTACAAACAGAAAGAAATGGACCACTGAAAATATTTAACTGTATGTTTCAAATGAACTTTTCCATCCTAGGTTATCCGCTTTTGTGTTGCGAAGTTTCACTCAGGCTCAGCCTTTCATTGACATTGATCCATTCATACTGGAAAAAACAGCAGCTTGGATTGCCAGTCATCAGAAACCGAGTGGAGAATTCCAGGAACCTGGACGAGTGCTACATACTGAACTCCAAGGAGGCACTAACAGCTCTACCTCGCTTACAGCTTATATTATGGCTGCCTTACTAGAGTACCAGATGGATAAGGTAGCAGCAACTCTGATGCTCACATTCCTGAAGCATCAAAGCAGTGGTTCTCAGCCTGAGGTCCCAGATGTTTTAGGCCTACAACTCCCAGGAAATCCCTGCCAGTTTACCAGCTGTTAGGATTTCTGGGAGTTGAAGGCCAAAGATATCTGGGGACCCCAGTTTGAGAACCACTGCATTAAAGCAAGCACAATGCAGTTTAATACTTTAAATCAGAATATTACTAAAAAGGGGTCCATGCGCTTGTGCAGCTTGACTTTGGTTGATTTATCTTATTCATTGCCTGCAGGGTTGACTCCCCATAGCAGTTTTTGTGGCTGTCACATCCTCATACTCTCAGTCCGGAGTTTTCTGTCACCCCCTTTTTTTTGCACAACGTTGTCATGTTTTGGATTTTTCTGGCAGATGGATTCTAGGAGTTGTAGTTAAAAACGTAATTCCACCAAGCTCTGAATTCAACCCTGACTTGTGTACACTCACTGTATGTTTTTCCCTGGAAAGCTTCAAAGAGGTCATTTATGAGCTTCCTCTTTGGGAGAGCAGTCATTTTACTTGATTGATTGATGGCAACAGAATTTAACATATACATTTAAATTCATTTCAGCAATGATCTGGTTGTTTTCTTTAATAATTGGGCTCACGCTAGAAGAGCCCAATTATGGCTCTGTTATAATTGGTCACTGATTTTCACTAAAAAGAAGGCCTTCAAGTGGTGGAGTAATCTTTGTGTGTAGATATTTACATAATATATAAAATACCCCTGCTCTCCCAAATTCATAAGATTAGTGCAGGAGTGGTTTTGTGTGTGTGTGTGTGTGTGTGTATAAAGTGTAAAGGTATGGGGCTCTTAAGCTAGATTGTTTTGGTCTTCAGAATTTACATGAAATGAAAGATTGGTACAAACTGTTCTCTGTCTATAGCAGCAAAATGAATTGCATGGGGGCTGTTCTTACAAGCTTAGATTTTCAGTTCTGGAATCTTGATCAGTTGCTAAATTCTCTCCCCGATTATTTTTGTTCTCTTAGGGAATTACATAGCCCTGACGTTATCATATTTCATGTATACTCTGGATGTTCAGCTTAGTATTTTTCTAGAGTTGATATCTGCTTGTTAAACAGCTAACTTATAAAATGTGTATCTTATTATGTTACCTTTTTTCCTACAGTATGATAATAATATAAGAAGAGCTTTGAACTTTCTGGAATTTAAATTAAGTGAAGGCATATCTGATAATCATACTCTAGCTCTTGTGACTTATGCTTTATCGATAGCAAGGAGTACAGATGCAAAGAAAGCTCTGGATACACTGAATGAGAGATCAGAACAACAAGGTACCATACCATTATCTATTCATGCATTTCTCTTTCTCACTTAAAGCTGTGTCCAGCAAAAACAAAACAAATCCTGAGATTGGAAAAAAAAATTAATCAGTTTTCCCAACCAAGAGCTAAGAGATTCTCTGTGTTACTGTCCTAAAATGCCACATTTCCGAGTCCTGTAAACTTGGGAGGAGGTGCATCCTGCAGTAAGTCCTCAAGGGTCAAAACTTACCCAAAAATGTGGACAATTTCAACAGAAAGGGGGAAACCATGAAAATGAACAAAATCAAGCTTCCAGCAATAAAAAAACTCCAAAATCAGAACAGTAAATAAAGAACAACACTCTGAAAACAGAGGAATAACAGACATGAATCAATCATGGACAGGTAACACCTCCGAACAAAGGATTCCCCCAGGCAGGAACGAAGTTTGCAAGGCCATTAATGCTAATCAAGGTGAATAATTACAACTTCCACACTGACCTCCAACAGACAAGAGTTCTTTCCCCCACCCTAGACCTTCCACAGATATACAAACTTCCCTTGCTTAGTTTCCCAATATACCTCATACCTCTGAGGATGCCTGCCATAGATGTGGGCGAAACGTCAGGAGACAATACTTCTGGAACATGGCCATACAGCCCGGAAAATGCACAACAACCCAAAACCTACACAGTTTACCCATGAATTTCCTAGGGTTTTTTAAGGTTTTCTGAGGTATCTTTGTCAGCTCTTTCGTCTATTATACTCCACAGCACCTGGTATTTATTGGTGGCCTTCCATCCAAGTGATAATAAGGACTGATCCTGGTTCACTCCCAAAATCAGACCGGATCTTGTACATACAGAGTATACTATGCTCCATAGCCAATCTTGGTTTCTTTCTGTGACATGTCTGCAATAGCTGTGTGTCTTGATCAATAAATTTATCATAAAACTTGGGAGAAAAGAACTAGTACACAATAGATGATTGAACTGATCTTTGATGTTCTGGCTTTTGTATGAAGATTACACATCTTCTAAGTAATAAAAAGCTTACATCTTTTGTTTTATTGTATGAATGTCCTCTTCTCTCCTTTCCAGGAGATCACAGGTTCTGGATCTCACCAGCTTCTGAACTGTCTGATTCCTGGCAGCCACGTTCTGTTGATATTGAGGCTGCTGGCTATGCGCTATTATCTCATGCTAAACAACAAAGATTGCTAGAGGGGATCCCTATTATGAAATGGCTGAGCCAGCAAAGAAACCACCTGGGAGGTTATTCTTCTACACAGGTTTGAGTTTCATCCTTGCAAACTATATTAGCATCTCTCCAGAATTAGTGGCTTTGGCCATCCAGGATTTTAATCTAAATGCTATGGGATCTTGGGAGTTGAAGTTTGGTGAGGTGCCTGCACATTTTGACAGAAAAGGCTAAATACATTGTAAAACAGCAACTCCCAAGATCCCATGGCGTTGGGCCAAGGCAGTTAAAGTGCAATCAAATTGCATTAATTCTGGAGTGTGGGTGCAGCCGTTGGCTGCTTGGACAGCGCTTCTTAGGTTTCCCTTTCCTGCAGATACCATGCTCCTCATTTCTGTCATGGAGGAGAGTGAGCATGTGACTACTTAAGGGTGGTGGCCATATTGCTGAGAAGGCTCAAATACAACTCTCTTGGACCAGGGTTTGTAATACAGAATCTCCAGAATCATCCCTAAGAGAATGCTCTTGTAAGAGAGACTGATCTCACACAGTCAATAATTTGTTCTGGTCTCTTTAAACAGGACACGGTGGTGGCTCTGCAGGCTTTGAGTGCCTGTGCAATGTTGACTACTGGCATTGAAACAGAAATGGATGTGACAGTCACTTCAGCCAGTGAAGAAATTCCAGTGACATACAAAATCAAGAAAGAAAACCGCTTTCTTCTCAAGACCAAAGAGGTACTATAATATAGGAGCAGTACTGCTTCTGAGTAGCACTTCCAGTTCATTACATTTCCTCAGAGTACTTACATTTTGATTTCTTTCAGATTGCAGCTACACAGCCAGTGGGAATTACTGTTTCTGCAAATGGTCGTGGTTTTGGAATATTTCAGGTATGTTGTAGAAACGACTAGGAATTTTGTTGAGATTTCCTTTCAGCATTTTGCAACACTTCAGGAAGTCACTCCTTTTGCATGGATTGCATTTTTTTTATTGAGATGATTTCGACATAGGCCTCCCCCAAGAATCTCAAAATTCAACCTGTTATAGGAAGATACTGTCCCTCAGATAATACCAAACCTGATGTTACAGTTTGAATCACAACAATGCTTTGTTTACACACATGCCTTATTATAATGTTGCACCAGAGAATGCAAACTTTTATTTCCTTGTGGTTGTGTGGATTGTGGAACTAGATTTCTGCATTGGCAGTGTGTACATTTAATACTAACTAGTGTTATAAAATTGTTTTGTTCTTTATTACTATCTTATTTCCAGTATATTTATACCTATCTTTAGCAAAAAAAAAGAAAAAAAAAGAAAACAACCTAGGGTGTTTCCAAAGGTGAAATTCAATATAGCCTGTTCACAGGCTTACAGTTTAAAAGGCATGGGATGGAAAGAAAAAAAAAAAGATAGGGAAGGGGATGAGGAAAAAAAAAACAATTCCAGGCCCAATTCTTAAAGTCATATTTTTATATGGTTTGATGGGATTAGGGTTGCCAGGCTGGATATGTGATGGTAACTATCCCATATCCTATAATAATCTCAAATAGATTGAGAAACAGGATGAGGTACCTGTAAAACTCTGTCAAGCTAAATGAAGTTATCTATCCTCCTTTATCCATCAAAACCCAATTTTCAGCCATAGCTTTCCCAACATGGCTATTGCTTCATTGGTGAAGAATGTGTGGCTGTAGAAATGCTGGCAAAGCAAATGGAGCTGGAAAGTTCTCCTTTTCTCCCTATTCTCCATATATTTACTTATATGTAAATACAGGTATTCTGAAATCAAAAACACTTCTGGTGCCCAGCATTTCAGATAAGGGATACTTAGCCTGTATTGAAATATGCATAGTTGAATGTGACAAATAGAGTATTGCCTGGGAAATGCAGCAAAACAACCCATGAGAGTAATTGTGTGGCAACATTTGTGTTTCGGATCTGTCTGTCAGGAGAGACCGTATTGTTTGTAGATCAAAGTGATGGTAATACTACAGAACCTACTTTGACAAGGAAGCTCCAAGTTAATTTTGCATACTTTTAATCTTCTACCCTCCTGAAAAGCATTGAACGAAATGTGTAACATACAGAGGCCAGATTCCATGCTGATCAGAATCCTGCACAAATAAACAGCAGAATGCGTTATATCACCAAGGGACAAACTATGATTATTTATGGGCAGGAGTTTCAGAATAAGCTATTCATTCTTGCTGTAAAGTATCAGCGAGACACTGGAGCACTACAGATTGCTGTGTGCATTTTTATAAGCGATGTTTCTGATTATAACAGATTTCAGATTAAAGATAATTTCAGGTCCAGTGATGGAGGCCAAAATTTGAATCAGCATCACAGCAGGGAATTATTTGCTCATCCATTATATCAGACAGCGGTGGACCGAACAGCAGATCTTTCCAACAGCAATGAAAGAACTAAACATCAACTCCATATGCAAAATTTACACATTCACATTAAAAAAATGGAGTGAGCAAAAATTCCTTATTACAGTGAAGGAACCTCAGGCTCAAAGTATACCATTAACTTTCACCTCTCATTTTCTGTGTTCACCAGGAGTGTTGTATGCTGTTTTAGCAAAGCAGTTTATAGATCTGCTTCTAGCATCAAATGGGGAGCTGCTTGAGTCAGTACTGTGGTCCAGAGTTACTATCCTATTGAAGGAGGAGCTTTGCAAATAGCATTTCTACACACAATTCTAGATCTGTTGTCATTGAAGGAGGAAGAAATCTGGTACAGCTGGGGTAATGGGGTAGAGCTTGAAAGTGCATTGCGATTAACTATGCTATCTATAGCAGTGGTTCTCAACCCGTGGATCCTCAGATGTTTTGGCCTTCAACTCCCAGAAACCCTAACAGCTGGTAAACTGGCTGGGATTTCTGGGAGTTGTAGGCCAAAATACCTGGGGACCCACAGTTTGAGAACCACTGATCTATAGCTTGGTTGTTTTTTTTTTGTAACATAGGCACAATGGTGTCTCATTTGCAAATAACAACTGGTAGCATACTGCATATCATTTATTCACCCCCCTTTTCTCAATTTTATTTTATTTTATTTCTTTTAAAACTATTTTTCAAAAAGGGAGAAGAAATAGTGTAACAATTAATGCAAAAAGATATATTTTTTCTAATTACAGCAATGTACTCAATCTCCTTAATTGTGTAATGATTTTACACACCATATTAATTTCGAAAAGTAATCTTGAAGTTCTTGGATGAAGTCGGTGTGTCTCCTTCCAGTATCTGGAACCAGACAAATGTCTAAAAATTAACCCCCTAATCCTGCCTCCCCCCCCCCCCCCCCCAACACACAAATTATCATACTGGAAGTATAGTGATGCAGTTACAAAGCAATTTCTTCTTTGTAGTTTGACAAAGCAAAAGAAAAAAAATAACAATTTAAAAGTAATTTCATTTAGTGCAGTTATTGATTTGCTGGAACAGCCTTCTTTAATTCCTTTCACTTGACAGGATTCCTGTTAAAGGAAAAATAATTCCAATCTCCTCCAAATGTTATTTTCGTTCTTTTGCCCCGTAGGCCAGGTCTGCATCTTATTTGCTAAGAGGAACAACAAATGATCATTATGACCTTTTATTTCACCTCATTAATGGCCTTTTCCTATGAGCCACTGAGTTAAGGCCAATTGCTTGTATGTTCTGGCATCCTCAGCCCGCCCTGGTGTGTGACAGAACAAATTGTCCCTTCAGGCTAATATAGAGGTCTAAACTCGGGCCAGGTGCTACCACAATTTCAACTGTGCCAGCGCATTGCTGTTTCCCTCACACAGCACAGCTGTTTGGCATACGGCACTTCTTTTACGGTTGGAGAGGACTTTGGTCCTCCATCTTGCTTCTCAGTCTTTCTTTAGACCTTTATGTTGTGGCACAGCTTTAAAAAAGAGATTGCTAGTTTGGACATCTCTGAATGCCACTTGTTCTGTGCAGCAAATGTTTCTGTGAGATTTGCTGGAAGCTTTTGTTCGTATTGCAATACATAAGATTGTGATGAAGAACTAGGGGTGCATCTAAACAAATGGTGAACAACCTTTGGCCCTCAGGTGTTTGGGACTCCCAACTCCCTGAAATCCCAAAACACCCTGGAGGACCAAAGTTTGGGCACCACTGATGAGCCAAAATTAATATAATTTGACACCATTTCAACTTCCATGTCTCCATTCTTGGGACATCATGGGAGTTTTAGTTTGGTGAGGCACTAGCATTCATTGGTGGAGAAGGCTGAAGATCTTATAAAACCACAGTCCCCATGATTATGTGGCATTGATCCATGGCAGTTAAAGTGGGGTCAAATTGGATTAATCATATTGTATAGATGCCCCCTTGATTGAAAGCAAACAAGTAAACACACTCAAGAATTAGCTATGTTGGGACTTGGGCCCAGGGATGCTGTCAGCATTTCTTCACAAGTTGCCATCCTAAAATCTAAATGCATCTTACCAGCCATCACCTCTCCAGAGGGATCCGTAATCCTAAATGTATTTGGTTTTGCAAAAATAGAAGGGTTGGCAGGCATTTTTGAGGCCCCATTACATACTATGTGGGTCTCCATGCAACTTTGTGGATCACTTTGGGTTGTTGGTTAGTTACCTTATTGTAAGTAATACAGGACAAACAGGGACATATCTGTACAAGTCTAACTTCGCTTTTTTAAAAATAAAAAATCCTCTTTCCCTTCTCCAAGCTCCTAAATGCCTTGCATCTTTCTAAATATCTTTTCCTAGCTGATCTTGAATTTCTTTATTTCCTTCACCCCAGCGTGTTTGAAATTTTATTTATTTTGGATAAAAAGAGTACAGAGGCAGAAATGTTGTGCTCTTTGTGTCTACTGTTGATACGTTTACAAGCTGTTCTCCTGGCCGGAAGAAAAGCATCCTCAATTCAACTCTTACAGTGAAATATACTGATCTATAGTTTTAATAACAGCACACATGATTTCCAGAAACTCATCTATCCTTCTGTTTGTGTGTGTGTGTGTGTGTGTGTGTGTGTGTGTGTGTGTGTATGTTTGGTTATATAAATAAATTATAATATTGTCACAGTCATCTTTACAATTTTTTCCATATATTTTCATAACATTAGGATGATTCCTGTTATCCCATCCTTTACATTTCTACACTTATCTGCTACTTATCCATTTTTCCCCTTCCCTCCTCATCCCTTCCTGCTCCCTCCAGGGACAGTTTTACCTTTGTTCTTTGCATTATTTTATTTATTTGATCAGGAAGATTGTCTGATACAGTTCCTTATATTTTCCTTTCCCTTTTATTCTGGCTATAAGCCCATTCCATTTCGACTCCCAGTTCTCCTTAGGATGTCCATTCGTATATTTAATTCTCTTTTCGGTGAAGTAATCTTGAAGCATAGGATTTTTAAGTTTCCATTTCCTTTGCTCTTTCCATCTTACCAGTGCTTGGCTTGCTGCTAACATTTCTGTTTCTGCTTTAGATGCAAACATCTGTTCAATGCATATACCTATGGCTAAGCAATAAATCCAAAATGCATTTTATTAATATATCTTGTTATTTAGTTAACCGTGAGCATTAAATTAAAAGTTTATTTTTACTTATCAGGAAGAAACAGTAACGTGACTTTTGGGAGGAAAAAAAGAGGAAATCTCAGCTCTTTTTCTGGTTAATACTGAAACTGCTCCCTTGAAATACTCATCTGATGTTGTGATTTATTTGTGAATCTCCCTACCCAATTCCACAGTTGCTGGGGTTTGTTCTTGTAGTGCAAGCTGGTTAGCATTCTCTTTTCTTCCCAGAAGCCTGTTTTGCGCCCCCCCCCCCACTCCACCAAGAAGAATCTCCTGCTGAAGATAACCCTTTAGCTTATACTTTCATCCAGACATCTGTTTTCTATGATCCCGGCTTAAGGATAAACATGGGAGAGCAAAGGAATCTTGGACTTTTGGGAGACTTTCCAAGTACTTGACACATTTCAGATGGAATATCATAGACATTACTGCCAAAAAAGTTTTTTTTAAGTGCTTCATGGAGCTGCCAGTAGCTGGCCTTGGAGGATGCTTCTTTGCTTTCCATAGTGAACTGGGAAGGAGCTGGCCAGGATGTACAACTTTTCCCACCACTTCATCAGTATAACGCTGAACCTCTCTATCCTACATGTTTTTAAAATGCACAGGAGCTTCTTTTGATTTTTCAGAAATAGTAATACTGTCCAAATGTTTAGCACTATATTTCAAATACACTTTGTGTCGACACAGCCGGTTCCTATTCATTCGGTAATGTTGTCTTGCAAGGTTGGGAGTGAACTAAACTTGAACTATGGGTAGAGGGAAACATCTGGTGTCTCAGAACTAAATTACTAGGCTGATTAAGCATAGTGCCAGCAGGCTCCCACCTTAGTTGGTGTAACATCCCAGCTGTACGTAAAAACCCACTTGGACAAATCACAGTCTCTAGCCTCACAGGAAGGCAAAAGCAATCCCCCTCTGAACAAATCTTGCCAAGAAAACCCAGTCATAGGTTCTTCTTGGTCGCCATAAATCAGAAAAGTTTTGAAAGTATACAGCAACTAGAACAATGTACAGCTGGTTTTACACAATAGAAATTAAGCCCACAGCATTCATTTCATGTTTAGATTTTGGTCTTATCTGCAATATATTTCCAATACATACATAAATACAGGAATTCCAAAAATTTTAGAAATCCTAAACACTTCTTGTTCCAAACATTTTAATTGCAGTTTAACAGACAATTATAAGCCCTGTAACTAACCACAAAGTATGATACAGCCAGTCCCCGAGTTACAAACAACTGACTTACAAATGACTCATAGTTAAGAATGGGGGTGAGACAACAGGAAGTGAGAGAAATCTACCCTTTGGAAGGGAATTCACTCCTGGAAGAGTTAGTATCATGGGGAAAGGTATCTCCGCTGAAGCTTTCTCATCAATTCATGTTTCCACAACAAGCCAAGTTTGGTTTATCATACAAACTGAATCCATTTGATAGTCCCAGTTAGACTCAACTGCTGAATCAGTGTTAACACTTGTATGAATCCCATTGATTTGGTGGATCTAGTCTATCAGGATTAACAACTAGATTTAATCTTTAGTGTTTACAAAATGGGGAAAAGGGAGCTCTTTGTTTTTTGTAGCTATATTGTTGGAGTTGAGCATTAGCAAAATCCCAGTGATCCAAGGATTTTAAAAAATGCTAAAAATCTGTACATGGAGCAGCATGAAGCCTATAGACATCAGCTTCACTATATCAGTAATTAAAATATAAGCAGTCTTCGGTAGATGTTCACAAAATTGCATTCAAATAAAATTAGAATCATAGAGTCATAGAATAGTAGAGTTGGAAGAGACCTCATGGGCCATCCAGTCCAACCCCCTGCTAAGAAGCAGGAAATCGCATTCAAAGCACCCCTGAAATATGTCCATCCAGCCTCTGCTTAAAAGCCTCCAAAGAAGGCTTTTAAGAAACAGTGGATCCATAATCTAGAGGAAGTTTAGTTTTGTAAATGTAAAAGAAACTTTGCTATACAAAAAAGGAATAGGAGCAGTGCTGGACACCATGATCTGGATTTGCAGTCCGCACAGTGTTGGAAGGTCCAAGTCTCAACCTGATTGAAAACCAATGAGAGTGAACTGTGGTGGAATGAATATATACTAGATGATTTCTTATTTCCACCACAAATATCTATCCTACAACATTGCTTCTCAAGCTGTGTGGTGTAGTGGGATGTGAGTCCTACCCACTGCATTGAGTAGCATTATCCTACAACATGAGTTGGCACAATGTCTACTGCCTGTAATGCTTAATCTTTCCCTGTGCTGTTTGCAGCAGAGTAGGAGGGAAATGTTCTAATATTGAGCTGACAGTGGAACTAGGAAAGACTCTTTGCTCACTCATTTGTGACCATTTGCCACATGGACTTCTTTTTGGAACATGAGAAGGAAGAATGCGAAAGTAAACCTAAAACATCTTCCAGTAAATGCTGGTTTAAGGGGTCATTCAGCTTGTTGCTTCAGATGTTCTTCTGTTGCTGGTAAATTCTTACCCCTTTGCTTTTCTTGGCAAATAGTAAATCAACAATCTTGGGGTGATGACAAATTACTGATTTACTTCCAGCTTAATTTGACCAAATTCACAGCATGTCTCCATTAGAGCAAAGGCATGTTTGACTAACTGTTTTCTTTGGGGATCTTGATGAACTTACTTTGAGGCCTCAAAGTGCAATGTTTTCAGTGTTTTGCTATTTTGAATTTGGGTTGTGTATCATAATATTGCTTTTATTTATTTACTTCATTAAATTTTGGGATAAGTTAATAAAGCACAAAACGAGACATGATGCTAAATGCATTTTTACATCTTGTTCTAGATTTTTGAAAATTCATCTATTCTGTGATTGATAATCAAATTAGTTTGTTCTTGAAGGATTTGATCCAATATTATCCTCATTCAGATAGAAACTAACTACTTAAACTTAATTTATTAGTGAAATTGAAGTTTTACTAATGTAAAGGGACAGTTTAATATTTTTTTAACTACAGTAATTGAATTACTGTATATACTTGCATATAGTTCAGCTTCATCTATAAGTCAATGGCAGATTTTGGGATCAACAGTATGGTTTGGTAAGACCCATGAATAAGTTGAGGGCCATCTTGCAGAGTGGAGAAAGAGTCAGCACCACTTCAGCGGGACTTTAAACTGCTCAGCCAGATAAATCCTGGGCCTCACAAAACTACAAACCCCAGAACTCTACATGAGGCAGCAACTAGATTTCGAGTGGATCAATACTCTAGTGTGATGAAGTCCTTTGGCATATGTTTAGTCTTCAATTATTCAGAAATCAGACATTTTAAGTGAGCAAGAAGTATCAGTATTCCTGAGGGCTAATCACCTGGACCCTACTTAAATGGTATCCCAGCTTCTCTTTTAATAAATTGAATGAGTGAGAGAATAAACTTTTCCCCCCTTTACTGCCCTGTGAATGTCTAATGTCGCATCTGCATTTGTACTGCTGTTTTAGCCCATGTTCCTTATATTATTCTAAGACAAAAGTGATCACCTTTAAAAGATTACTCTAGTAATTCTGCTGTTCTTGAAATGGACTTCACTGGTGATTTCCTTTAGAATGTAAGAGCATTATTGGAATATTTAGGTGATGATGGTGATAACACTTATATGGCCCACATCAGGCACGAGGTCATATTTTAAAAGCATATTGCTGCCCTTCACTGGGTGAAAAACTATGTTAACTTGTTTGTTTATCTGCCAAAATCATGCAACCTATGTTATTTTTCATGCATTATGTGTCCTGGGATATGTTTCAAATAGTTGGTGCAGTATGTACACCTGGGTGGTCTTTCGAACAAAGTCTCCACATATGAATTTGATTTTTTTTACATATGAGTTTCATTCTTGAGAAGTCCCAACTTCATAAGAGGGGGCTACCTTCTTATGATTGTCTGGAGAATGAAGTCAACATTAGGCAGACCTATTGAAATGAAAATCTAAGGACATCTATCTACACTTACACGGTTGTGTTCTGGCACCTCTTCCTTTATTCGCCTCTCACTACATACGTGATGATGTCTTATATTCATATTACTATTTTGCACTACGTTATCCAAAATTCCCTGTTACCATGCTGCCTAGGAGATTCCCAAGAACTACAAATTATATAAATGTTTTCCAAACATTTCATATTGGTCACACACTTTTAAGACATGCATCATTTCACGACACAATAATTCAGTTTTATTAGCACACCAGAGGTTAAACCAACTCACATAAGATGTACAGACACATACATAAATCATAATAATGAAAGTGCTAGTCTACAGCAACATTTCCAAGCATTGCATGGCTGTTTGTGTGGCCTCTGAATGTGTGAAAATGTAACACAAGAACACATGCATCAGTGAGAGATAAAGAAGAACAAATTATATTGTAAAAGAAAAATATGCTGCAGCGAAATTCTGGTGTGAGATCCAAAGGGAAAACTTCAGACCACCATAGATATTTGGCAGAGGTTGAAAGGTCACATTGGCTCAGTTTTAGGGAGGATAGAGCAAATTTAACCATGTTTTAGCCACCTCCCAGGTAGTTTTGGATTTAAGATGACCTTTTTCTATAAGGCAGTGAACAGAAATTGACCCAGATGTATAGTTTGAAAAAGGACTCTGTGAGGGAAATACTGAGAAATTCCCTTTTCATATATCTTGGAGTATGTAGGGAACCATTGGAGGGGGGGGGAATGTAATGTCCCCCCTCAAAATATCTTTGGGAACTGTTGACTGTTTTGGGGCCTCAAACATGGCATTGACAAATTTCCTCTGAGCTGCATTTTCTCAATTCCGGCTTTAGATGGTTAGATGATAGGAGCATTTGGAAGGAAGTTCAAATAAAAAGTAGTCGGCATTTGTAATGTAAAAATTGTTTTTAATATATTCTTCCCATTAACTGATATTTGCAATGTTTCCATATTCCCAGGGACAGAATTAGCTTTTCTTTTAACCTTCAAAGTATGTTGAAAAGTTGGCAAAAGGAGATGCTATAGCAGTAAGAATGATCAAGCAAATAGTGTTTTGTACTGAAATGTCTCCAGATTTATAGAAAAGATTAGTGTGTCTTTCCTTCATGGTTTCTGTAGAATTAGATATTTTGCCAAATTTGCTTGACTTGATGTGACATTTTGTTTGCCCCATGTTAGATTGCCTTAAAGTGTTATATGATGATAGTGATACTGAATATGTACCAGAGCTATATCATTTTCACCTCTTTGTGGAGCACTGCTGAAATCTTTATGAATTTGGTTTTTTGCTTTATGCTGGAGGTATCAAAACTCATTTTCATTGAGGGCCACATCAGCCTTATGGTTGCCTTCAAAGGACCATTGAATCTATGGGTGGAGAATCTGTGGATACAGAGGGTCAATTATCATTTTTTTACATAGTGGTCAGTGTTCTTTAGTTTTAACCAGTTTGGGCCCCCACATGTTATTGAATAACAACCCCCATCACTTTTGATTATCCACCATGTGGACTGGGGATAATGGGAATTGCAACCCAACGACACTTGTGGCATTGAGTTTGGGGAAAGGTTGAAGGACATTTTAAAGTCAGAAATCATACCTGCAAGCCTTGTATTCAGACCCCACTATTCTGATTAAACAGAACAAACTGCAGTTTTTCAGCTGTTACTGAATCACAACTCCCATCAGCTCTAGTCATGACATCTAATGATGAGGAATACATGAGTTGTAGTTCAGCATTTGGAGGGCCACATAAAATGATTTGGAGTGCTGGATTCAGCCCCCATGCCTTGGGTTTAATACATGTGCTTTATGTCATTTATATTTACTCCGCTGATATCATCATTTTAATAATTTTGCTTTTATAGCTCAATATTATGTACAATGTAGACAACTCACATAGCAGCCGAAGTCGTAGATCAGCACAAGATCAAGAAGCCTTTGACTTGGATGTCACTGTGAAGGATGACAAAAAAGATATTAATCATTTAACACTGAATGTCTGCACTAGGTATGTAATTAGGTGAAACCACTCCACTTCCTTTTTTGTATGTGCACATTTTTTGTAACATCTGAGTGGGACAAGTTTGGGTGGGTTTTTTGGATACTTACGTATACATTAATGATGTCATTTCAGAGGGATCAAAGATTGGTTGTAAAACAACACTTGCAACGACATTTGAACAGTAATTAAAAGATACCATGCTATCTTATAGTGAATTACACCATCTCTCTTGACCTTCATGATAACACAGCTCAACCAAAATAAATAAATAAATAACTTTTGTGTGCCTTGGATTTTAGGCCTGTTCCTGGGGTTATTTCGGTGTATTGATTCAGAAAATTACATTGGATCGTCTGCATCAGCTCTAGTTTCTTTGATATGGGTGTCATGATTTTTTATATGCAAGCAGATGAAGACTGATATATACCATATGTTATGTATCTGAAAAACTAGAGCTGATAGGGGAATCAGCACATCAAATATACCCAGATGTGTGTGTTAGCCAGTGAATTCAGATAAATGCAATAATCCTATTCAAGTGCTATCCTGCCATTGAGGTTTGTGCATTCAGATTTGACTGTGCATTCTTGTTCAATTTATTTTTAATTTGCCATGTTCCATCTCATGCCTTTGTATCACTTAACACACATAAAATAACTATTACAGATATTTTACCTTTCAACTAAAAATCAATTGATCCAACTTTTGAGCTTGGGAAACTAAATTTCAAATATCATGCTAGAGAAGATGTTACATTGCAAAAGGATGGGATAAGAAGTACAAAGTAATTCACACATTTAAAAGTCAGTTTTGCCTCTATATATGTGGATCCTTACCAGACATAACAGAGCCCTAACCTCTGCCCTCTTTAGACATCCAGGCAAAGTGAAAAGCTATTGTGGGGAACTTGAGGTCTGCATATCCTCCCATATCCCTGTGTAGCCCGCCTTCAACTATAAAACTGGAGGTAGAAGGGAAACTCTTTCTGTTATGCTCTGCTGGGTATTTTCTCCAGAAGTCATATCCATAGTAGACTGAATTGGAATGTTGTTGTTGGTACTACTACTGCCACCACTAAATATTTATTCTGTTCTTATTTTATTCCCAAATAATGTTGAAAAGTAGATTAGGTTGACAAACTGTCTCCCATCAACTTGATGGCTAAGAACTGTCTGGGGTTCTAGCCAGCCAGAGGTGCCAGCCAGCCACCCATTTCCATTTTCTGTCCTTTTGTTTTTGCTTTTAATCAAATCATAGAATCATAGAGTTGGAAGAGACCTCATGGGCCTTCCAGTCCAACCCCCTGCCAAGAAGTAGGAAAATCACATTCAAAGCACCCCCGACAGATGGCCTTCCAGCGTCTGTTTAAAAGCCTCCAAATAATAATAATAATAATAAACTTTATTTATACCCCGCCACCATCTCCCCAACGGGGACTCGGGGCGGCTAACATGGGGCCACGCCCAGAGCAATACAATATAATAACATATAAAAACAACATATCATAACACAATTAAAAGCAATACAATAGATGATAATAGACATTACATCAAGAAATCCAAAAAAACAAACAAAAAAAACCAGTTAAACAAGGGCAGGCCGCATGGACACAAGGATAAAACTCGGAGTGAGAGGGACAGAGGGGGTACTCCATTGTGGGCAGGGACACAAGAAAGTAGGGCAGTCTAGAAAATAAATGCTGAGGGGGGAGTAACACAGACATATATAGCAAAATTACTCACCGAAAGCACAGCGGAAGAGCCATGTTTTCAAATCTTTCCTAAAAGCTAACAGAGTGGGAGCTTGCCTGATCTCAGTGGGCAGTGCATTCCATAGTCGGGGAGCCACAGCAGAAAAGGCCCTCTCCCTTGTACTCACAAGGTGGGCCTGGGATATAGACAGTGGTGATAAAAGGGCCTCCCCGGATGATCGTAAAGATCGGGCAGGTTTATGGTAGGAGATACGGTCACGGAGGTAGGTGGGTCCCAAACCGTTCAGGGCTTTATAGATGATGGTCTGCACCTTGAATTGGGACCGGAAAATGAACGGCAGCCAGTGGAGCTCCTTAAACAGGGGAGTGGATCTCTCCCTGTAACTTGCCCCCGTTATTAATCTGGCCGCCGACCAATTGTAGTTTCCGGGCCGTCTTCAAGGGAAGCCCCACGTAGAGCGCATTACAGGAGTCCAGTCTAGAGGTAACTAAGGCATGCACCACCATGGTCAAGTCAGACTTCACGAGGTATGGTCGCAGTTGGCGCACAAGCTTGAGTTGTGCAAAGGCCCTCCCAGCCACCGCCGACACCTGTGCTTCAAGCATCAACGCTGAATCGAGGAGGACCCCCAAACTGCGGACCTGTGATTTCAAGGGGAGTGCAACCCCGTCCAGCACAGGCTGCCACCCAATACCCCGATCCGACGGGCGACTGACCAGGAGGGCCTCTGTCTTGTCAGGATTGATCCTCAGCTTGTTCCTCCTCATCCAGTCCGCCACAGCGGCCAGGCACTGGTTCAGCATCCGAGGAGCTTCCTTGGAATCAGATGGAAACGAGTAGTGGATTTGCGTGTCATCTGCGTAGAGATGGCAACACCCTCCAAAACTCCGGATGACCTCTCCCAGCGGTTTCATGTAGATGTTAAATAGCATGGGGGATAAGATAGACCCTTGCGGGACCCCACAGGTCAAAGGCCAGGGGTCCGAGCAGGTATCCCCCAGCTTCACCATCTGGGAACGGCCCTCCAGGAAGGACTGGAGCCACTGCAGAACCGTGCCACCGAGCCCCATCCCAGAGAGCCTCCCCAGAAGGATACCATGGTCGATGGTATCGAAAGCCGCTGAGATGTCCAAGAGAACCAGCAGGGTCACACTCCCCCTGTCCAGCTCCCTGCGGAGGTCATCCACCAAGGCGACCAAAGCCGTCTTGGTGCTGTGCCCAGGCCTGAAACCAGACTGCGAGCGGTCCAGAAAATCAGTGTCATCGAGGAACTCCTGGAGCTGCGTGGCAACCACCCGCTCCAGAACCTTGCCCAGAAATGGGAGGTTGGAGATTGGTCTGTAGTTGATACATACAGATGGGTCCAGGGAGGTCTTTTTTAATAGCGGTTTTACCACCGCCTGCTTAAAGCAGGATGGAACTGTCCCCTGACCCAAGGAGGCATTTATTATAGCCACAAACCTTTCCAACAACCCATCTTTGGCCAGCTTAACCAGCCAAGAGGGACAAGGATCCAGAGTGCAGGTGGTCGCCCTCACAGACCCAAGAATCCCCTCCACGTCATCAGGAAGAACAAGCCGGAAAGAATCCCACAAGATCGAACAGACAGGTGCCTCGGTTACCTCCGCTGAGACCACGGTTAAGCTGGAGTCCAACTCACGACGTATCTGAGCAACTTTGCCTGTGAAATGGTGCGCGAACTCGCTGCACCGAGTTGCCAAGCCATCGGGAAGCCCCTGGGTCTCGGGGGGCCGCAGGAGCTCCCCGACAACTCGGAACAACTCCGATGGCCTGTTGGCTGCAGACGCTATGCGGGCAGTCGTGAAAGCTTTCCTGGCTGCTCGCAAAGCCACGGAGTAAGCCTTAATAGCGGCTTTAGCCCGTGCTTGGTCAGACACATCCTGAGATTTCCTCCAGATGCACTCTAGTCCCCTCCTCGCACGCTTCATCACAGTCAGCTCCTCAGTGAACCAAGGAGTCGACGTGCCTCTACGCAGCGAGAGGGGACGTTCGGGAGCGATCATGTCAAGTGCCCTTGACAGCTCACTATTGTAGTGATCAGCCAGGACATCGACAGGATCGCCAGTCTCCAGAACAGGAAGATCCCCAAGAGACCTCAAGAGTCCATCCGGATCCATCAGCCTCCTGGGGCGGACCATCTTAGTGGGTCCACCACCCCTGCGGAGGTTAGAAGACACGGCGAAACTTAAACAGATCAGATGATGGTCAGACCATGACAATGGAAGAATATTTTGCTCTTCCACTCTGACTGTCCCACCGTCCACAATGAAGACAAGGTCCAGCGTGTGTCCCGCCTGATGTGTGGGCCTAGATATAACTTGAGTCAGCCCCATGGTCGTCATGGCAACCATGAAGTCCTGAGCTGCACCTGTTAATGTGGTCTCGGCATGGATGTTAAAGTCTCCCAAAACTATGAGTTGTTGGGAGACCAAGGCCGCATTAGAGACCACTTCTGCTAGCTCAGACAGAGAGACTGCTGGGTCGCGGGGTGGACAGTACACCAACAGAATCCCCAAGCTGTCTCGGACTCCCACCTTCAGCAGGATACACTCAAACCTCGTAGATTGCGGAACGGCGCATCTGATCAGGGCGATGGACTGCCGGAAAATCACCGCGACTCCTCCTCCCCGCCCCTCAACCCTGGCCTGCTGATGAACCCCGAAACCCGGTGAACACAACTGGGTGAGATTCACCCCACCCAGTTCATCCAACCAAGTCTCGGTGATACATGCCAGATCCGAAGGAACTTCCACCACACACTGGGGCAGAGGGTTCCACTGCTGAACAGCTCTCACAGTGAGGAAGTTCTTCCTAATGTTTCCAAACTACTTGCCTGTAGTTTGAAGTCATTGTTCCACGTCCTAGTCTCTAGGGCAGCAGAAAACAAGCTTGCTTCCTCTTCCCTATGACTTCCCTTCACATATTTATACATGGTCCTCATCATGTCTCCTCTCAGCCTTCTCTTCTGCAAGCCAAACATGCCCAGCTGTATAAGCCGCTCCTCATAGGGCTTGTTCTCCAGACCCTTGATCATTTTAGTCGCTCTCCTCTGGACACATTCCAGTTTGTGGACATTTCCCTCAAGTTGTGGTGCCCAGAATTGGTGCCAAGGCAGAATAGAGGGGTAGCGTGACTTTCCTCAATCTAGACACTATACTCCTATTTACGCAGGCCAAAATCCCATTGGACATCCTCTATTCTGTGACTATTGAATATGTTCAAATCATATTGGGCCCTTATGTGTGTGTGTTTTCAAAGCTTCCACTTATGTGAACTATGTAACTTCCCAAGCATTCTGATACACCCCCCTCTTTTGTCTCTTAATCACCACATTGGCTCTCTTTTTCTTTTTTTTTCTAGAAAAGTATTATGCTTTATGGTAATGACCAGAGCTCTTTTCTCATCTGCGATTAAAGTGCAGACATAATTATATCTACTTCCAATTCAGTTATTTGTTTTCAATAGCAGCTACTTTGGCCTGGCAATTTATCCCACAGATGGTTTTGTTTCCTTTTAATCTTATGAGCCAGCAGTTATACAGAATTTATTTCAAAGCCATATCTGTATTTAATCAGTCAGGCTGCCAGGCCGAAGAGCGTTGCTTTGAAAAACGAGTTCTCCTCTCTTGAAGATTGTCCACATATACAAAGAAATATAGTTTTATTCAATTACTTTTGCTTCTGTCAAGCACTGAAAATACAGATTAGAGGAACACTTTATTTCATGATAGCAGCCATGGTTTGCTATCCTTGCCAACCAAAATCCTTTTGCCTCCTCTCTGAAAAGTTCACTTTCATAAAAGGATGCTCATGTGTTACTTTATGTAAAGTTAAATCCACAAACATGTTTTCATAACCTAGCTGTATGCTTGTATTATGAAATAAGTTGCAGGATCTACTGTACTGTGCATGAAAACATCTTTGTGGAAGAAGGTTTTTTTATACTAAGAATTTTTCAAAGAATGCTTATGTATATCTGTTCCTTTAAAAATATATTATTCTCTCTCCGTTTTTTAGGTATTTGGGTACTGGCTCATCTTCAAGGAGTGGCATGGCTCTTATAGAAGTTGGATTGTTGAGTGGTTTTTCTTTGTCACCCAGTTTCATGTGTGTAGACGATCCAATTAAGAAGGTGGAGACAGATGAAGGCAAAGTTCATTTATATTTGGATTCTGTAAGTCAAGACACAAGGAAAATAGTCTTGTGAATAAACATCTTAGTTTACCTCCTTTTTTTTAACATCCTGATACCTGTTTAAAAGCTATTATTTATTATTAGTTTGGCAAAACATAATGTAAATCCATGTTTTCTATTCTATTTTCTAGTTAAATGCATCACAGGTTTGTGTAGATATTCCAGCCGTGAGGGACTTCAAAGTAGCAAATACTCAAGATGCCTCTGTAACGGTGTTGGATTATTATGAACCCAGTAAGTATGAATGTCTTTTCATAGATCTTGTTTTCAGCCTTATATGTAGTTGTAGTACATAGTGTATTCTTTAACTTAGGAAAGAACTGCAGTAAACTGAAAAGGCACTGAAGTTTGTGTGTTTATATATACTGTTTCTTCTTGATATCATAACACGATATGAAGGAGGGAGAGATAGTGCTTCTCTAAATATTCATTCACTGGAGACAGGAAGAAACACACTACTTCTCAGTCTGATCTTCAGTTCCGAAAACAACTGTGGAGGAAGTACTCCACCATTATGGGAAAGGGCCAAAGTTCCAGTGTCACCAGTTTTACCAACTGCATACCTATATAACACTAAACATTTGTTAGGATATGACTGTCACTAGCAATGCTCAGTGTTATTCTTCTTTCACTTTACAACAGGAAGAAGAGCAGTCAGAAGTTACAACTCCAAAGTGATGCAGAGTTTATCATCTTGTACCTTCTGTGAAGAAGATGAATGTGATCTCTGTGAAAAAGATGGCTCTTCGTTGATTTTTCTCTCTTGTGAACTGTTTGTTGTGCATATAAGCCTGCTATATTGTTGGCTCATCTTATAACGCGGCCACATTGTGTTCTAGCAGATCTCCATAAAGGTAACTCACAAAATAGAATGTGGGACATAGGAGAATTTACACCCAATAAGGCCCGGAGGTTGAGAACTCCTCACAAGAATTCATGTCTTAAAATAAATATATACTTCTTTCAAGAAGGGTCAGATTCTTCTCCAGGGCATCAGAATAGAGAGTTCCAGGTCGGAACCGTTTACCCTATTTTTAGTCTCAGTGCTATCTCTTATGCCCACCGACGTTCAAGGGTAGAGTACAAATTTCAATGCAGTAGGGATTCCCTGAGTTCAGTGGGGCTTAGTCCTAGTAGGTTGGTATATCATTGCAGCCTAAACTTCTGTGTCCAGTGACAGAAGGAAGATCCAAACTCTAAAATTCTGGCTATGTCAGAAACTTTAACATTTTTAAAAAAAGAATATTTTCTGCATTTAGGTGGCCAGATTTATCCTCAAAAGAAGTATATATTTTAATGAAGTTCTTTGTTTGGGTACTATAAATGGAGATTTTTTTAAAAAATAAAATGTTTAGTTGCAAATATTATATATAAATAGGTTCACCTAAGCCATATCTTCAGTTTTATGTGCGTTGCTTTTTAGGCTGAATTAACATTTTTGTACATGTATTGTTGACTTCAGTGGTGTAGGGTCAAGACCCTTATCAGACAGGTTTAACCTAATGAGTATTTGCGGATTAGGTTAACATTTGTTCTGGCATTTGTTTACCTTCTCAATCATATGTCACAAACGTAAGACCCGTATATGAACAGGATTGTATAATAGGTGGAACAGGGAAAGTAGAATAACACAAAGAAAGGAAACTGAGCTGCTTTCAAGCAGCTAATCTTTATTTACACAGGTTACAAAGTAAAGAACTCAGAAAGCAGACGTGTTTCTACTTTAAAATATATTTTGTTACAGTGGTTTTTATAATGAAACAAGAAAATATTTATCACAAAGTCTTCGCAGTCTCAATTTTAGCAACTGTTTTAATTTACAATATAAAATATATTGCTTGGCTCACAGTAAGAGAAGCAGTTCATATGGCTGGTTAACAAGTGAGCCTGATATAAAGGAGCAGTTTCCCCATTTAGTCCTGTTGGCATTAAAAGATTTGGTCTGCAGGGCTGACTTAAACACTCAATTTGGCCACATTGAGACTGAATAGGACCACTGGCCAGTGAGGTAGAGAAGAAGTCAAAATTTGGACATATGGGGAAAGTGAAGTCATTTTGTCATGCAGGTGCTTATAGATATGTCTTCAAAGAGAATCCAAACAATCGGGGAGCTATGCCAATTCCTATGACAGAACTAGTTCTAGCAGTTTTAATCTCCACCAAAAACACGCTTTCTTCGTACTTGTCTAGGAATTCCATAAGGTTTTCTTGAGCAACAAATATTCAGAGGTAGTTTTGCAAGCTCTTTCTTTTGAAATGTAGCGTATGATACCTGGTCTCCCATCCAAGTACTCTCTAGGGTTGACCATGATTAGCTTCCAAAAGCAGATGGGATCTGGTGCCTTTTGGTCTTTATAATTATCAAATGTTTAAATTGAGCCATCTCAGAATACTCTGTGTCCATGTTGACCAGTAAATCCTGGCACCTTGTTCATACTAAAAATATTTGAGAATATAGGTATGCCTTGGTTATTAAAGTAGATGTGTTCGTGGCCATGGCATTTTTAATTAAAAGCTTGGTGTCAGAGGCAGACATAATATGGAAAGAATAAGGTAGGTTCCTAAACAACAAAAAAGAAGAGCAGTTTTATTCAGTACTCAAGATATGCACATGGGAATTAGAACACCCAGGTCAGGTAAGCATTGCAGGAGTAAACAATATTATTTGTGGAATCCCCCTGAAAACACTTCAGTGCTTCTCCCAAAGTGCATCCAAGGATTGTTTCCTTTCACCAGCACCCACTTTACTATTAATTTCCATTTTGATGGGCAAACTTATATGCTTTTCTAACATACTGGGGGTGAGATTTATTTACTCTTCCCTTGTCTCTCTGTTTTAAGTATGGGATTCCAAAGGTAGTTGTTTTTAACCTTGTTTATTGTAAGGAGCCAAGGATCAGCTAGAGTAGAATCCTGCTCTTTCCCTGATCGAGCTTTATTGCACTATTTACTACAGAAGTACTTCAGCAACCCAACATTGAAATTTTGTGTTTTTTCAGCCTTCCTTCATCATTCTCGCAATGCTGATGCTGCTAAAAAACCTTACAGCTAGACAAAGACTTTGCGAAAAGATGGTTTCTATGAGGCTTTGTTAATTGAAATATGTCTGTACTCTGCCAACATTTAAATACAAAATTAAGCTTCTAATTTAAAATTAATATTTTAGTTTTGCCATTTTACCAGTCCTTACCTGTTTTAGTCTTGTTGGCATCTTCAAAGTATGAAGAAGCATGAAACCCTATTGCCTGTCAACAATATGGTGTAGTCAAATACTCAGTACTTGCACATGTCTGCTAGCAAACCTGTCACTTATATAATTGCACACAGAGTGTAAAGTACTATTTAGAGGTAATAACCAACAAAATAAGTATTGCGTTAAAATAATATTGTGTGTCATTAAAGTATTAATTGTTCAGGGAAAACTGAGCAAATCTTTGAACATGAAGTCATGCCAACCTTGTACATTTTGTAAATACTAGACATCAAGATCTACCAAGGAAAATATTCAGAATTGTTAGGAGAAATTGCACTTTCTAAACTCTATCGAATACCAGTTGTTATGCAATATGTACAGACTGTTAGGAAATGCTGAATTTGTAACTAATATCTACCTGCCTTTTTTGTTTGGCAACATATTGCCTGGTCTGAATGTTAGTTTATTGTAATGTGAAACACTGGCATTTTTTTGATTTGAGAAAAGAGAAATGGTGTCTCTTTGAAAGCATTCACATGTATGACACAGATATGCCAGCTGAATATTTTTGAAAGCAGATATTCTGGACTGCAGGGAAGATGTTTATTTCAGTTTTGTAATAATTTCGCATTAGAGAGTATTCTGCTATACCAAGTAGAATTAATGCCTGTAGAGGATCTCAAATTTTTCTAGCCCTATTGGACTACATTGTTTTCTGAGAAGTGATTAAATCCTGTATGTTCCTGCACTTCCCCTCACTGCAAGATAAGTGGGAAAAAAGCACAACAAATGTTTCCCCCCCCCCCCTCATGCACCATGATAACATATATCTATCGGTGGGGCAAGGAGCTGATGTCTCAATTGTGTATCTCCTACCCAAAGAAGTTAGGCTGGCCCTATCTCTTTTAAGCTTCTGGCAGGCAGCCCAAACAGTGCTGTTCTGGGTGTCTTTCAATGTTAGAAGTTGTTGTTTTAACTATTTCAAAACTGGATTCTAAGATTGTACGGAACTTCTAAGGAGTATTTTAATGTGTTTTTGAAAATATTTTTATCTTTGCATGGTTTTGACTAGTTTTTGTTTGTTTATCATCTTGGGAGCCTTTATGAGCTGGAAAGTGATACAGAAAGACTTTAAATAAAACACAGGAATAAATAAAATGCTGTTTTAACTTTTACTCTCATATTCCCTAGGCAGCGTTAAAAGTTGTAAAAGATTGTGGAAATTGTAGACAAAAATATCCCAAAAAGCCGTGAATCCCCCATTCCTGCTAAGGGGCCACTTCAGTAAAGTATGGTGCTTCTTTTAACCCTGCCATATATGTTTACTGAAAAATAAGACCTACTGAATGAATTTAATAGGACTGACATGTTTGTCAGGACTATTGTATGATTCAACCAAAGATAAACAGTTTTATGTTCTGTTTTTTTTTTAACCAAGAGAGATTTTAAACATAAAAAACAATGGGATAGATTTTCATTCTGCTATGGGATGTAGAAGCTCTTTGAGTGGATTGTTCTCAAGGGGGTGGGCTTGAAATTAGGAAACAAAAGCATTAAGGGGCCCATGCAATATGGGGAGAGTGGTGATGCATTAGCCATCCAGCGTTTGGCTCTCAACTATACTGGAAGACTAGATCCATAATACAAACTGTCAAAAAAAGTATGGATTAGGCTTCCTGGTGCATCCCTAGTCTATTTCATCATGAGATTCTGTGAATTCTTGAAAAAGATTAGAGAGTGGTCATGATCCTATGCATATTTGCTCAGAGGTGGCTCACTGTGGCTCATTACACTGGCCAACAGACATGTGGGTGCATCAAATGTTAGCCCTATTTCTGGGTATATTTGACATGCTGATTCCAAAAATGAATCTAGTTATAGGACATATACCTTCTACCACTCTTCATTCTGCTCGCCCATACAAATCAGGATACTTTAATGTAGTGTTTAAATACCTTTTAATAATGAAGGAAACATATTACAAATTAAAAGGAAAATGTACTACATGTACACCTACTTACTTCATGCCAAAAGCAAACATTTATAATACTAACTTTCTAGTCATTTGACACACATTTCTAAGAAACTAGAGCTGATGCAGTCTAGCCAACGCAATTTTCTGAATAATCACCCCAAATAACCTCAGAAATAGGCCTAAGAACCAAGAATGTTTTGTTGTTGTTGGGCTGTGTTTTTTTGTTTTTGTTTTGGTTTGCCTTCAGGTCTTTCCAACTTATAGTGACCCTAAAGTGAACATAGTAAAGGTAAAGTGAACATATTTTGGGTAATTCTTGGAATGATTTGTTCATAGGGGATTGCTTTACCTCCTTTTGAGGTTGAGGGAATGTGATTTTCTCAAGGTCGTTCTAGGTAAATACTTAAGTCCATTCGATGTTTTAAGCTTATAAATAACCATCTATTCAATTGTCATACTGAAATGCCAACATTAAAAAGTTAACTTTGACTTTGACTTATGCTGCCATTTCCCCCTCACTGAGAAAAATCTGTCTTATGCTCACACATGCATAATAAATTTTTATGTAAATTAAGAAAGTTATGTCACTAGCTTTTCCCAAACATTACAGCATTACCTTGATTGTATATTGTTCTATTGTGCAAAGATCTAAAGTTTTTTATAGACAGTGTTTCCAGTTGTCTAATTGATTGTATTCTCTGAAATAGTTGGCTTTTAAAGTTAAAACACAGAACAATCCTACAGCATCCCCTTTGTCATTATTATTTTCCATGGTAATTCCATCATATGTAGCCTTCCTGTGATCTTCCACTAATTTTGGGAACTACTGCAATTGCTTCATTAAATACCCCCAAAGTCCTGTGCTTGATTAAATTGTCATTGCTTTAATCGTGGATGTTAGCAGCATTCATCAACCCAGCAAGAACGATAATGCTTGTTTGGAACAAACTTCTGCTTGTCATTTCTTGTTGGACTCATTGCTCTAAAATCTCAAGAGGTTTGGATTGATGGATACAAAATTCAGACTAGGTTTTTCTGCCAGTAATATTACTATGTGTTAAAAAGGAAACATGTGAAGTCCTGCTGATACAATACTGCTGTATCTGTTGATCACTGAAAATACTTGTATGTACGGAAAAGCATTCAAGTAGAGTTTGACATTCACCCCCATTTGCTGACCCTAATAGCTTCTACATGATGTCTGTAACTGTCTCCTTTCCAATACACATGTTTATCACCACGGCTTGATTAAAAAACAGTGAAACCCAACCAATATTAGGTTGTGCTTTGAGGAATAATTTTTGTGTTTGTATAAACTTCAGAACCCTTCAGAAGTTTTTAGACTGCAGGTCATACCCCCTTGTTGTGAGCCTTCAAGTGATTTCCAATTTATGGCTCCTCTAAGGTGACCTCCACCTGGGGTTGTCTTGACAAAGTTGGTTCAGAGAAGGTTTGATGTTGCCTTCCTCTGAGGCTGAGAGTGTGTGACTTGCCCAAGGTCACCCAGTGGGTTTCTACAGCTAATTGAGAGTCCAAATCCTGGTCTCCTGAGTCAGGCCAACATCCTACACCATGTCAGCTATCATCATATCCCCTAGACACAGATTGTTTGGCTAGATCTAATCTGAATTGTGAGTTTAAAACATCTGGATGGTTGCTTTCTCACACCTGGTCTAAAACATGTACAGTTTATGTTTCTGTTCAAAAATCTCAAGGCGGCAGCTTATGCCACAATAGAAGAAAAAATGCTGAGTTTAAAACTAGATGAGAAAATAGAATAGAGATTAGCAGATGGTGACCAGAAGCTATAAAATGTGAATGCATGATTAAGGAGAAATGTCTTCCTGAGCTGGCAGAAGGCCTTTAGGATGAGCAAGGAAAGGCTTCTTTGGAAGGGAGTTCTGCATTTCCACATCTTCTCTGAGCTATTTTGATTACAGAAAAGGACCTTAGCAACATTTCAGCCAGGACACATTACAAAATGTTTGCTGAATGCAAGCATTTTTGATAAGCCATCAAGCTTGAGGGAGGCAATAGTCCTTTAGATAACTTCATCCAATGTTAGATCATAAACCAGGATGTTTTTTTCTGAATGTGAACTGCATACAAATCAATTCTTTCATCCAGACAAGAAATCGCTAACACTGTATCATGGCACAGAATATCAGGAAACAATGAGCAACCAATTGGGTTCTTGTAGAAATTGGCTGAGTACTTTCTCTATATTTTAGAACAATGTTGTTTATTCTCTCAGTAACTTCTGACTCTTTGTGACCAGCTCATGCCAGAGCTCCCTGTCAGTTGTCTCCACTCCCAGCTCCTTGAAGGTCAAGCCAGTCACCTCAAGGATACCATCCATCCATCTTGCCCTTGGTCAACCCCTCTTCCTTTTTCCATTCATTTTCCCCAGCATCATTATCTTTTCCAAGCTTTCCTGTGGCCAAAGTACTTCATCTTTGCCGCTAATATCCTTTCCTCCAGTGAACAGTCAGGCATTATTTCCTGGAGGATGGACTGGTTGGATCTTCTTCCGGTCCAAGGCATTCTCAGGATTTTTCTCCAACACCACAGTTAGATCAGTTAGAACAATATTTTTAGTCAAAAATGTAGGCCATCCCTACACAAAAGAATTTGGTTTACCATATTTATTATCAAAAAGGTTTGAACATTTTACATACAACTAAAATAGATGAATAGTTCTTGAAAAGTTTTTTTTTAAAAGCCCACACACTACTAAAGTACAATAAAGTTTTTGATTCTACTTTGTGGAAATGAGTCAAAGCTGAATGGACGCAGATGGAAGTTCCAATGTTCTGTGAAGGATGTTGCTTAACATTGAACCCATTGCTCTTGTGGAATTGTACTCACAAAATTCTTCAGAAACTCGCATAACAAATAGATTTCTGCATATCTTATTAGTGCTGCTGAAATTATTATGTCCAGTGCATTTGTATGCTTAATTTTTGTGTATCACAAGATATGTTGATCTTCAAAACTCTTGTAAGCTCATTAGAAGCTTACATTGACATTGTACCATTTTACAAAATGCCCTATGCATTTTGTTAGATAATTGTATCTTCCTTCCCTTATAAAATAATTCATCTCAGAGCTCTCTTGGAAAACTAATAAGCCAGTTTGATCCTCAACCATGGAATAATGAGGCCAGACACAGAACATTAGATTAAATGAAGACCACTTTATTTGACCTAACATCTTTACAAGAAAAGGGTATCAAAGGCGATCACTGAAGACTTCTCCCCCTCCTGTCTGAATAGGTAAAAACCTATTTAATGACATCAGTCAAATCCTATTGTATATATCTCATAGACATGGTTTGGGATGGGAAAAAACCCAGGTAAAATAGGGTGTGGGGGGAATCTACCTGGTCCTGAAATGACCACACAAGTCTCGTTCTTGTCTGAGAAGCATACCATAGAATTCTTTGGAGAATTTAGAAAATGCTTACTGAATACATTTATCAGACATTTATAAGGATATGAAACTACAGATATGGGTTGTACTGTATTACAATTTGAAAATGCATTGTAAAATGCAGTGTATGTTAGTACCTCTTTCAGCCACTAGATGGCAACAACTCCCTAAAGAATATGAACAAATTTCTCTTATCACATTAGTTGGAGGAAAGAATTCAAGATGATCCTGTATATGCGTGTAAAATCTACCAAATTCCCAATTCCCTGTTATTTCATTACATTGCCACATGTTTCTCACTAGTCCTAAAGCACACGTAACAATCGCCCCTGTGTGGATTTGCTTCAGCAAAGCAAAAGCAAATCCTCAAGAAGGTAAATGGTTTATTTGCAAATCTGTTAATTTATTTAATTGAACAGATTGGAAGGCAAGGGTTGCTAATTAATGGGAGTAGAAGAGGAGGAACAAAGACTTTGTATCCTCCCTGGACGAGGGTTATGGAGTAGATAGAAAATAAAAAATAAAGGTCCAGATCATATCCATCCCACTTCTAGCATGTCATATTATGGTTTAGTTTCTTAAGGCAGAGGAGGGAAATGTGTGACTCACCAAGTGGTACCGGATTGCTATTTCCAGCATCCTTCAGTAATAATAATAATAATAATAATAATATAAAACTTTATTTCTACCCCGCCACGATCTCCTATGCACTTGTAATGGAACAATGCATACGGTGCAATAAATGCAGATACATCAATATCAAAGGAGAATATAATTTACATCACAAATACATAAAACAATACCTCAATAAAATCAATCAACCCTAAAATAGGTAAAGGTAAAGATTTTCCCCTGAGTCCAGTTGTGTCCAACTTTGGGGGTTGGTGCTCATCTCCATTTCTAGGCCGAAGAGCCAGCATTGTTCGTAGACAAGGACAAGGTCATGTGGCCGGCATAAATGCATAGAGCGCCGTTACCTTCCTGCCAGGTACTACTCACATTTATGTTTTCAAACTGTTAGGTTGGCAGAAGCTGGAGCTAACAGTGGGCGTTCACTCCCCAGATTTGAACCTGCGACCTTTTGGTCCGCAAGTTCAGCAGCTCAGCGCTTTAACACGCTGCGCCACTGGGTGCTCCCTAAAATTGACATTGATAAAATGTTACAACAATTATAGGCATAAAATGAATAACAACCAACCAGTCATATAAAATGCTTTCAGTGAAAACCAATGGGTCTACAATTTAAACCTTTTGGGCTCTATATGTATTGGAAAGCTTGGTTAAAGAACCAAGTTTTTAGGTTGGACCAAAAACATTGGAGGGTGGGGGCTAGCCTAAGTATTGCTTATGCTGGTTAGGGTTGATGGAATTTGAAATTCAACATAATTAAAAGGGACAATCACATCTTCCCCACTCTATTTCTAAAAAAATAGACCATATTTTGCCTCCTGGTATGCAAACATAAAATTAGCTAGTAAAGACAGTTGAAGGAAGAGCAATAAGGAATCCTTGTTTGCCTCCCTTGTGCCATTCCTGAGGTTGGTTTATTTTAGCCTCTCATGTCCATAACAGCATATTATTTAAACTGAGCAATGTAGGAACCTTAGCTGTTCCTGTCTAAACACGGAGAGAAGAGGAGGAAGAAAAAGAGGAGGGAAGATAAGATGAGCATGCTCTCCAAGTGTTTGTGATGTCTTTTATACTTATTGGAGGGCACAAAAGTAGGAATTTTGAGGAAAACTGATTTCTCTCTAGTTCTGGCTTTGATCTGAACAGTAAAGCTAAACATTTGGAACACTCTTTCTGAGGCATGTTTTCTGAGCTCCCACGCTTCCTCTATAAGCTCAGTCTTGGAAGAGTACACTAACTTTCCAATTATTACAAGACTATTATCCTCTTTGGTCTTCCATTGTCTCATCTTGGGCTACTTTCACATCTGTCCAGCACTGTGTGGTGCCAAAAAACCCCTTTTCACTCTGCACGATGTCGTTCCTCGACATTCTATCTTTCCATACATTCTGTACAGGATTCTCATATTTAACTTCCAGGACCTTTATGGCCTTGTTGCCCCCCCCCCCCCCCCGCTTTTTTATCCTTGTATCCCGTAATTATCTTAAAGGCACCAGTTTTTGTCTGACTGGAAAGTAAATCCACACCTGCCAAATAATCTTTATCTCGATCCCAGTCCTGTTAGAAAACATGGTTTCAAAGTGAAAACATTTCTTCAAGATGCTGAAGGCCTTTGCAGTGTTTTTAAAACTTCATTTTACATTGCCATTTCTTAAAAAAATGTTTTTTTGCAATGTCCTATGCACCAAATTCAAATTGGCTTTCCTTCTCTAAAAAAGCTTTGCCTAAAACCTTTACCTTTTTTTCAAGGAAAGATTTTGGGGTACAGAGGTGAGTCAGTTCAGTAGTAAGTCCCATTGAAATCAATGTGGCTTAGCTGGGACATGTCACCATATTTACCATATATACTCGAGTATAAACTGACCTGAATATAAGCTGAGGCACCCAATTTTACCACAAAAAAGGGAAAATTTATTGACTCAAGTATAAGATGAGGGTGGGAAATGCAGCAGAAACTGATAAATTTTAAAATTAAAAATAGATAGCAATAAAATTACATTAATTGAGGCATTAGGTTCAGTGTTTTCATATATTTACATAAAACTGTAAGATAACAATAAGACTTTAATAAAATAAGACTGTCCAACTCTGATTACCTATATACGTGAGTATAAGCCGACCTGAATATAACCTGGGCAGGACCCTCACTCGTGTATAAGTCAAGGTTTTTTTTTCTCCAGTATATATAGTACTTTGTAGGAAGATGGGAGTTAAGTAGAACTTTTTGACCTCCCCCGTTCCTCCTGTGGTTCTGGACTGTAGCTTTCTGAATTGATGCAAGCTTGTGATGTCCTCCACTCATCATCTTTGCTGTGCAAAGTGGGAGGCATAGGGCCTTTGGGAAGCCCCTGCCCCACCCCGGGTGAGCCCTCCATCTGATGCACATTCAATTTCTCCTCCCATCCCAATAAAGCAAGCCATGGATGGGTTTAGGATGATTAGGAGCTCGAAGTGGGACAAACCCCAAAGACACTGCAGGTAAAGAATAATTAGGCAAAATTCTTCTGGAGGAAAAGGGGCACATGGGAGAGGAAGAGGTGGCAGTTAGTTAAATCTGCTGAATGAAAAGGCAAGCTTGAAGTAGGCATTGCTGACCCTTGTACTGGAAACTATGCAAAGTTTGTGTTTGTGGGTACCTTTGGAAAGAATTCTACTGTCAACTGATTGAATGCTCTCAAAGCAGCTACTTTTTTATCTTTAAAATGATTGCCAGACTGGTCCTTTCAGCTCTTCAGTTGGGCAGGGGTTTGTGGGCTGGAACCCCTTCCTGCTTCCTTTGCAACACTGGCCTCAGTGGATTTGGGATTGATAGGGACAGTGTAAGGCCCTCTTAAGGCCAGACCCATCAAGGCCAAATGCTATGAGGGAAGCTAGAAGGGGCTACTAAATTTGCCCTCTCTCCCTTTGGCCTGTTCTGCTCCCCCCATCTGTCCACGCTCATCCTGTTCTTTCCCCATCCCATTCCTTTCCACCCACCTGAATAAGTGAGTGAGAACTATTAGGCCCAGCTACCCTGCTAGTTTGATTTCTTCTCAGCAAGAAAGAATATTGGGGAGAATTTTTTTTGCCCTTTTGTATCAAGGTGACTTTAGGATAGGTGAAATGTTTGGCTTTCAAGACCAAGTGGAGTTCAGATTACAATGGGTGAGTGTGGCAAAGGGGAGTGGGACAAGGGAAACTACTGTGATCTGGAGCAGGGATACAGACCTCATGGATTTAGCCTTGAATGAGACACCACTAATCAATACTGTATGCTGTATTTCAGAGGATGGTACTGGCAAAACTAGCATTCCTAGCCTGAGAAAACCCCACAAAATTCAAGGGCTTGCTATCAGCCAACTTTAAGGTGCATGCACACATGCGCATGCATACACATCCTTCCCTGTTATTTCTTTACCAGTGGTTTCACTATCCTTAGCTCGACTATGAAGTTCAGTGGTGCTACTCCAAGTCTTCAGAATTGCCTTGCTTGTGAGTTGGATTATAATCCATTCCAGCCAAAACTAGCCCATGTGTCTGAAGTTTCCAGTGTCTGCTTCAGATGTTACTGCCACTGCTAATAAAAAAATACTCTTCTCTGCTTATATTTGTTTCCCTTTCCTTCCCATCCTCTGCTGTAAACTTTGTGCCATTTTCTAGACAGTTAGACCCTCAAGGCAGGAACATGTCTCCTCGTGATTTCTCAGCTATCATCTATACAGCTGATGTAACAGCAACAAAGTTTTTGATTAAAGTATATTTTCAGTTATGGATAATGAAATGAGCTTTAGAAATTCATTTTGGGACAGGGTATATAGACTCCAAAGCATGTTTTGTATAAAGTTGGATTTGGCTTGGTGACTTACCAAGTCAAACAAACCCAATCAGCCATGCATCAGAACTTACCAGTTTGACATCTGCTCTGTTTTGAAATGAAAAGCAAGTCAGCAAAACCTCCCAAAGGCCAACTGAGTCCTTGATGAACTGTGTTAAGCATGATGGGATGCAAACTGTATAAATCTTCTTTAGATGGAAGTTCAATTTTAGTGGGACATATTTACAGATAAAGGCTTTTGGGATCTGTTGTGTACCTGTGAATATTTAACATAAGGATGGAGAAACATTTGGCTCTTCAGATGCTTTTCACTACAACCCCCATAATCCTTTAGTATCGAATAAGCTGGTTGAGGCATTTGGAAGAACCAAGGATGTTCACTGCCAATTTAAAATGTACACCCCAATGCAAAAGGCATTTTACACAGATGTACGTTTGATCAATTTTGTTCAAAGTACTTATAATACTGTAGATTTAAATGTATGCTATTATAGGTGCTATAAATAGTCTCAAATTGAACATTACAGAAGTTAAAAGTCTAAATCAGAAACAGTCTTGTTGGAGCATCTAGTCAATTACCATGGGTTCATACAAGAGCAAGAACATATTAGAAGTAACATTTTAACTATGAGGTGTGGGAGGCCTATGGATCAGAGAAATGTTTGCCTGAAAACCAAAGATCGTTCAGATCCTTGAGATTTTTTCAACTGCTGTGGCAACCTGTTGCTTTCAGTGTTTGAATATTCCAAGCTGTGGGATAGACATGTGTGGACCAGGCCTGACCGAAAAACAGATGTCACCCATATTGAAAGATTGATATATTCTAGAATCTTCTTTTTATATTTCATTGAATCAAGTTGGAGGCACAGTAACAAATGTTGCATTCCTGGAGATATTTCAAATATTTGGTTTATTGCAAGTCTGTTTTATAGGAGTTGTGATAGCTAGATTAAGATTATATATTTGCGGATGGGATTCAAGTTTAAGTATTAAGTAGAAAACATTGTTTGATCCATGTCAGTTGTTACTTTCACAGAACATTTTGGAAATGCAAACAGGAATTTTGCTGGTGACTTTTTGCTTGCAATAGGATTTAACCCAAGCAGCTATGGAATATCACAAAACACAATGCTATAATCCAGTTCCAGGCAGGCATTCTGAAGTGGCAATGGTTTCCTTTCATCTTTTCTCCTGAGGGTTGTTTATTTTGACTGACATCTCAAGGTCTCTCTTAAGAGACACAGAAATATCATGTTAAGTTTGTATTTTGAGGTCAGGGATGGGCAGTGGACCTCCAGATGTTAGAGAGCTGCAATTTCCACCAGCTGTAGGAAGCACCACTAAAAGATAAGGACTGATGGGAACTGCAGTCTAACAACATCTGGAGGACCACATGTTGTCCACCCCCACTATACTTCAGGGCCAAGACACACATAGTTTTGGGATTTTCCCAAACATTTGTTTCAGCACTAAAATAAACAGAGGGCCAGATGAAACAAATGGTTGGGTGACACTCAGCCAGGACTCTCAGAGAAGTCTGTTGAACATACAGTATTTCAAAGAGATTAGAGTGAAGAATTAATGGAGAATATGTGTTCTTCACAGGAGATCAGAGAAGTGAAAATAGAATACTCCTCTCCTTTTAAACTTTAAACTGAAGACTTCTAGATTTATTCATCCATTTAACTTTTCTATGTAATGAGTCATTGAACCAAGCAATAAAATAAGTAATTTAGTAATCATAAAGATAACTTGAGTTAATTACCCGCAGGGAGTGTGACAAGGAAAATCATGTTAAGCCCTGTTTACTTCTTTGATGAAGAATTGATTTGAAGCACCATCTGCTGGAAAGTTCTTCTGTCGAGATTCACTGAAACTAATGAGAGCTGCAGGAGAACATTTCTTTGCTCCTGGGTATTTGAGCACAGGGCGGTGGCTACCACCTTGTCTGTCAAGCCTGGGGCCAAGGGCTGTGGAAAATAGCACTATTGGGGCTATGGTAGTTAGGCTTCTCAGGAACAAGAGAAATGCCAGGATGACCAGGAATCAAGTTACTGGCAAAGAAAGTCAAAGAATCAAAGAATTATCCTTTGGGAGGATTTAATGATAGGATTTGGCACTCTGAAGAACTTGCAAAGGGGCTCCTGAATCTTAATGCTGCTTTACCCTTCCCTCTTTATTGTTATCTGATCCTTCAAGTAAAAGGAAAAAAGAGAGCCGAATCAAATGTTGTTGCTTTCCGACTTTCACCTTTACTTTCATGTGAAAAGGGGCATCCAAAATATTGTTTTCTGTTTTTAAAGGCTCAGAGTTGCCTTTCTGTGGCAGTGATTACAGATTTATTTGTGATGCTGAGTAATGATATTTCTTGGAGAACGGGAGAAGTCCCAGCAGATTGGAGGAGGGCAAATGTGGTCACTATCCTCATAAAAAAGGACAACCCAAACAATTACCATCTGGTCAGCCTCACGTCGATAACAGACAAGATTCTGGAAAAGATCATTAAGGAAGTGGTCTGCAAACACTTAGAAACAAATACGGTCATTGCTAATAGTCAACATGGATTTATCATAAACAAATCATGCCAGAGTTACGAGCTGGGTCAATACAGGGAACGCCCTGGATGTAGTGTACCTGGATTTCAGTAAGGCCTTTGACAAAGTCTCCCACGACCTTCTGGCAAACAAACTAGTATAATGTGGGCTAGACAAAACTACGGTTAGGTGGATCTGTAATTGGCTAAGCAAACGAACCCAAAGGGTGCTCACCAATGCGTTGTCTTCATCTTGGAAAGAAGTGACAAGTGGAGTACCGCAGGGCTCCGTCCTGAGCCCAGTTCTGTTCAACATCTTTATTAACAACTTAGATGAAGGGTTAGAAGGCATGATCATCAAGTTTGCAGATGATACCAAACTGGGAGGAATAGCTAATACTCCAGAAGACAGGAGCAGAATTCAAAACGATCTTAACAGACTAGAGAAATTGACTGAAACTAACAAAATGAAGTTCAGCAGGGACAAATACAAGATACTCCACTTAGGCAGGAAAAATGGAATGCAAAGATACAGAATGGGGGACGCCTGGCTAGACAGCAGTACATGTGAGAAAGATCTTGGAGTCCTCGTGGACAACAAGTTAAACATGAGCCAACAATGTGATGCAGCAGCTAAAAAAGCTAATGGAATTTTGGACTGCATCAATAGGAGTCTAGTGTCTAGATCCAGGGAAGTCATGCTACCCCTCTATTCTGCCTTGGTCAGACCACACCTGGAATATTGTGTCCAATTCTGGCCACCACAATTTTATTAATTAATTTATTTATTTCCATCATTTCTATGCCGCCCTTCTCACCCGAAGGGACTCAGGGCGGCTCACAATCTGGCAAATTCAATGCCGGTATACAGTACAAAAATAAAACAACAATTAAAGCAATCAATTTAAAAGAATCCAATAAATACATTTAAAACAGTACAATAAAAATACTTAATCCATTCTTCCACATAAACCTTGCACGTAAACCTTAATCCGGACCGAGTTAAAGCCATCATAATTCATTCATTAAACGCTTGTTTGCAAAGCCAGGTCCAAAGTCCAATTGAAGGGAAATGTTGAGAAGCTGGAATGTGTTGAGAGGAGGGTGACTAAAATGATCAAGGGTCTCGAGAACAAGCCATATGAGGAGTGGCTTAAAGAGCTGGGCATGTTTAGCCTGCAGAAGAGAAGGCTGAGAGGAGACATGATAGCCATGTACAAATATGTGAGGGGAAGTCATAGGGAGGAGGGAGCAAGCTTGTTTTCTGCTGCCCTGCAGACTAGGACGCGAAACAATGGCTTCAAACTACAGGAAAGGAGATTCCACCTGAACATCAGGAAGAACTTCCTCACTGTGAGGGCTGTTCGGCAGTGGAACTCTCTCTCCCAGACTGTGGTGGAGGCTCCTTCTTTGGAAGCTTTTAAGCAGAGGCTGGATGGCCATCTGTCGGGGGTGCTTTGAATGTGATTTCCTGCTTCTTGGCAGGGGGTTGGACTGGATGGCCCATGAGGTCTCTTCCAATTATTCTATGATTCTATGATTCTATTGCTGGTAGCTACCAGTCATCAGTAGTGACATCCTCTCCTGGAGAAGCTCTCACAACATTGTTATGTCATGATGGAGCATCGTTCCATACTGTTTGTAATAGAAATGTGGTGACCATCGCTTTTTCCAAAACTATTCTACCCCCAAAAATGATGCAGAAACTGTGCTTTCAGTCTCTCTCTCTCAAAATGTTCTTGAAACATTGTGAAGATGTACCTTATTTCTGATGCTTTGAATTGGTTAGTGATTTTATCTCCCTCCTAACCCATCTCCAAAAAACCCAGGAAGGTTTAGGAAGCTACATCAAAGAGAAATTTGAGACCTTTAGAGTTTGTCCCCAAAACCCAGGTTGGTGGGTACACATAACAGGGTTTCCTCTATCGCTGTGCCTCAACTGTGGAACTCACTATAAAACAAAAGTATGCTGGTCTTACCTCTTTTAAGCTTCCAGTGAGCAGCCAAAACGTTGCTGTTCCACATAGCATTCAGTATTTCAATTTTTTTTATACTTTTAACTGTTTCAAAACTGGATTCCAGGTTTGTTTTTAGAATGCTTTAGGGCAGTGTTTCTCAACCTGTGGGTCCCCAGATGTTTTTGACCTTCAACTCCCAGAAATCCCAGCCAGTGTACCAGCTGTTAGGATTGCTGGGAGTTGAAGGCCAAAAACATCTGGGAACCCCAGGTTGTGGACCACTGCTTTAGGGGGTTTAAAATAATATTTTATTATGTTTTAAAAGTATTTTAAACTTTATATAGTTTTAATAGTTTTTATACGTTGATCACCTCAGAAGCCCTTGTGTTCTGGGGGACAATAGAGAAAACCTTTAAATAAATTAATATACCATATCTTTGTGTATAATGTGGGTTTAATCAATCCTTAAAATGATAGCTAAAATAGACAATTCAAAAGTGCATTGGTCTACATGATAATTTCCACGATACAGCGAGACCTTAGAATCCACCAGTGAGGTGGTTCCAGGACCCATTGTGGGCACCAAAATTCATTAATCCTCAAATTCAGTTAAATTCAACGGTGTAGTTAAATGGTGTTTCTTATATAAAATATTAAAATATTATATAAAATATTACGTTTTGTTTTTGGAATTAAAAAAATATTTTCAAGCCATGAATGTTTAAATGGATACAGAATCCGTACATACAGAAAGCCAACTAACAGATGAAAAATATGTAAATAGATTATTATTCAATGTCCATGTGAACTTTCCCTCTTCTTTAAATTCAATGGAATGTTATGCAACTGTACCAGGAAAAGTATTCCATAATTATTGAATTCCAGAATTCCACAATCTAATAGTTTTAAGATTGCTTCTAATTTCCTCTTAAGTTCAAGCAATAAAAAGGAATAAAACTCATCAAACTGAGGCTTACATAAAATGAACCAGAGTTTATAAATAATCCTAATTATAATTTGTTCCAAATGTTTCACTGATTGACAGTATAGAGATTCTGCATAAGTTCTATGCAAGAGACATTCTGGTGCTGCATCATTATTCAGATAAGGAGCTCTCAGCTTGATTTTGATGTTTCCAAAGAAAGAGGAGTCACTCTGAAAATGGGCTTAAGTATGAATTGTTGGTGCATGTTCAGGGAACTTAAGCTGAGGCAGAATATCCTTGTTATTGCTTATTACTCCTGAAATTTACATTTCCTTATAATAGTAAATCATATTCACTGGTTTCCATTCAACTTTCTCTTTTTTAGATTACCTCTTTTGCCTTTAATAATAATAATAGTAATAATAATAATAATAATAATAATAATAATAATAATAATAATAATAATAATGTAGAGTCTCACTTATCCAAGGTTCTGTATTATCTAAGGCAGTCTGCCTTTTAGTAGTCATTGTTTTTGTAGTAAATGTTGCAATGTTTTGGTGCTAAATTCGTAAATACAGTAATTACTACACAACATTAATAATAATAATAATAATAATAATAATAATAATAATAATAAACTTTATTTATATCCCGCCACCATCTCCCCAACGGGGACTCAGGGCGGCTTACATGGGGCCATGCCCAGAACAATACAATATAACAAAATATAATAGAACAACAAATCATAGCACATTAAACAACACAATAAAAGAAAATATACACTACATTAAACAAGATCAAAAGAACAATAAAACCAAGGGCGGGCCACATGAACTCGGGGTGAGAAAGGAAGTAGGAGTAAAAACCACAGAGGACAGGGTCATAAAGTGGCGGTGCAATCTGGAGGACAAATATTGAAGGAGAGCAGCAAAAGGGATGTATGTAGTGATTACTCTCCAAAGGCACAACAGAAGAGCCATGTTTTCAGGTCTTTTTTAAAGGCTGCTAATTTGGGGGCTTGCCTAATCTCACCAGGCAGTGAGTTCCACAGTCGGGAGGCCACAGCAGAGAAGGCCCTCTCCCTTGTTCCCACAAGACGGGCCTGAGATATAGGCAGTGGTGACAGGAGAGCCTCCCCTGATGATCGAAGAGATCGGGCAGGTTTATGATAGGAGATACAGTCACGAAGGTAGGTGGGTCCCAAACCGTTTAGGGCTTTATAGATGATGGTCTGCACCTTGAATTGGGACCGGAAAATGAACGGCAGCCAGTGGAGCTCCTTGAACAAGGGAGTGGATCTCTCCCTGTAACTCGCCCCAGTTATTAGTCTGGCCGCCGAACGCTGGACCAATTGTAATTTCCGGGCCGTCTTCAAGGGAAGCCCCATGTAGAGCGCATTGCAGTAGTCCAGTCTAGAGGTAACTAAGGCATGGAGCACCGTGGTCAAGTCAGACTTCACGAGGTATGGTCGCAGTTAGCAAACGAGTTTTAGTTGTGCGAAAGCCCTCCCGGCCACCGCCAACACCTGCGCCTCAAGCGTCAACGCTGAGTCCAGGAGGACCCCCAAACTGCGGACCTGTGATTTCAGGGGGAGTGCAACCCCGTCCAGCACAGGTTGCCACCCAATACCCCGGTCAGACGAGCGACTGACCAGGAGGGCCTCTGTCCTGTCAGGATTGATCCTCAGCTTGTTCCTCCTCATCCAGTCCGCCACAGCGGCCAGGCACTGGTTCAGCATCCGAGGGGCTTCCTTGGATTCAGATGTAAACGAGTAGTGGATTTGCGTGTCATCTGCGTAGAGATGGCAATGCCCTCCAAAACTCCGGATGACCTCTCCCAGCGGTTTCATGTAGATGTTGAATAGCATGGGGGATAGGATAGACCCTTGCGGGACCCCACAGGTCAATGGCCAGGGGTCCGAGCAGGTGTCCCCCAGCTTCACCATCTGGGAACTACCCTCCAGGAAGGACTGGAGCCACAGCAAAACCATGCCACCGAGCCCCATCCCAGAGAGCCTCCCCAGAAGGATACCATGGTCGATGGTATCGAAAGCCGCTGAGATGTCCAAGAGAACCAACAGGATCACACTCCCCCTATCCAGCTCCCTGCGGAGGTCATCCACCAAGGCGACCAAAGCTGTCTCGGTGCTGTGCCCAGGCCTGAAGCCAGACTGCGAGCGGTCCAGAAAATCAGTGTCATCGAGGAATTCCTAGAGCTGCGTGGCAACCACCCGCTCCAGAACCTTGCCCAGGAACGGGAGGTTGGAAATTGGTCTGTAGTTGATACATACAGATGGGTCCAGGGAGGTCTTTTTTAATAGCGGTTTTACCACCGCCTGCTTAAAGCAGGATGGAACTGTCCCCTGGCCCAAGGAGGCATTTATTATAGCCACAAACCAATCCAACAACCCGTCTTTGGCCAGCTTAACCAGCCAAGAAGGACAAGGATCCAGAGTGCAAGTGGTTGCCCTCACAGACCCAAGAATCCCCTCCACGTCATCAGGAAGAACAAGCTGGAAAGAATCCCACAAAATCGGACAGACAGGTACCTCGGTTACCTCCTCTGGAACTGTGTATTGAACTGCTTTTTCTGTCAATTTCTTGTAAAACATGATGTTTTGGTGCTTAATTTGTAAAATCATAATGTAATTTTATGTTTAATAGGCTTTTTTCTTAATCTCTCCTTATTATCCAAGATTTTTGCTTATCCAATGTTCTGCCAGCCCATTTATAAGTGAGACTCTACTGCAGGGGTCCCCAAACTAAGGCCCGGGGGCCGGATGCGGCCCTCCGAGGTCATTTACCTGGCCCCCGCCCTCAGTTTTATAATATAATATATTGTATATACATATAATATTGATAATAATATTATAATGTAATACAGTATAACACTAATAATAATACCATATAATAATATTGATTATATATTCTATATTACATATATTTCTAATAATATTACAGTATAGTGTTATAGTTCAATATAGTAATATATAATGCTAATATTGTGCTATGCTAATAATATAATATATTGTATGTACATATAATTTATAAGCCACTCTGAGTCCCCTTTGGGGAGAGAAAGGTGTGATACAAAAGTAGTAAATAAATGCAGTACATAAATAATAAATACATTTTAGACTTAGGCTCACCCAAAGTCTGAAATGACTTGAAGGCACACAACAACAACAACAACAACAACCCTAATTAACTTGACTATCTCATTGGCCAGAAGCAGGACCACACTTCCCATTGAAATCCTGATAAATGTATGTTGGTTAAAATTGTTTTTATTTTTAAATATTGTATTGTTCTTTCATTGTTCTTGTTCTTGTTCTTCTTCTTCTTCTTCTTGTTTTGTTGTTGTTGTTGTTGTTGTTGTTTTTACACTACAAATAAGACATATGCAAAGTGCATTGGAATTTGTTTGTATTTTTTTTCAAATGATAATCCGGCCCCTCAACAGTCAGAAGGATTGTGGACCGGCCCTCGGCTTAAAAAGTTTGAGGACCCCTGCTCTACTGTAATAAAATATTTGTATTCTGCCATCTCCCCAAGGGGACTCAAGGCAGATTCCAGCAAACACAGACATAAGGCAAACATTCAGTCCCTAGAAACAACAAACACAGATAAAGGTAAAGGTTTCCCCTTCCGGCTCTGAGAAGTGGTGCTCATTTCTGGCTCTGGGGGTGGTGCTCATCTCCATTTCTAAGCTGAAGAGCCTGCATTGTCTGTAGACACCTCCTAGGACATGTGGCCAGCGTGACTGCATAGAGCGCCATTTACTTTCCCGCCAAGTCGGTATCTATTGACCTACTCACATTTGCATGTTTCTGAATTGCTAGGTTGGCAGAAGTTGGGGCTAACAGCGGGAGCTCACCCCGCTCCATGGATTTGAACCGCCAACCTTCTGGTCAGCAAGTTCAGCAGCTCAGCAGCTCAGCTGTTTAACCCATTGCATCACTGTGGTCCCTCCCTTCATGTTACTTCAGTTTTGATATCTCTTAATTATTTACCCATTCCTTCTAAGATTCGGTAGAAAGATTTTTTGTTTTGTTTTAACAGTCAAAGCCCTACAAAACCTAACCCCCCATATCTTTCAGTTATTTTTTTATTTTTACAGACCTGCTAGAGATCTGTATTCTAGAAACTCTAGGCTTCTCGCTCAACAAAAGGTTTCCTCTTCCTTTGCTTTGCTTCATGCTATTTCACTCACTACTCCATATTCTTGGAATTGACTTCCTGAACATTTGCATGCTGCTTTTCTATTGTTATTTTACAATCTTGATTAACGGTCTTGTTTTCCAAAGCTTTTGGAATATTAGTCGTAATATTCCTGCAACAAGTTTTGCATCATTTACTTTCTTGGGATTGAAGCTGGAACGTTGAAGACCTTACAGAGAAAAGGGAAGGGTGTAATTGAAGGGTCAACATTTTCCTGCCAGGAATAGGAATTGTGTGTTGCTCTAGTATATGACTGCAAATCCCAGGTTTCCTTAACATTCATTGTCTGTGCTGTTTGAGGCTTTTGGGAGTTGCAATCTGACAACATCTGGGGGAACACATGGACCATCTATTATGGTGTAGATTAATGTGGTCACAGAATCAGATGCAATGGCACATAGGAACTCATGAGGTGGGTATCTAAGGCATCACTATCTAAGTTGGTATCTAAATAATCAGTATTTAAGTAGTGTGGAAGACTGTAGCGCAGGTTAATAAGAAAAAAAGATGCTAAAGAATGTTTTTCAACAACAACCACCTGGCCAGACTTTGGAATGCAAGTGTTTTGAGCGGAGGCCCTTGTGACTTGCCAGATGTTTGCAGAGAGAGCATTCATGAGGATCCATTGCAAGAGAATAGGCATCTATCTATTAGAACAATGCTTTTAAACATTCTGATCTGAGACAGAAAACAAGTCATATGTACACATGTGGAATTAATGTTCTGCAATTTCACATACAGCAAAAATAGCCAGCCAGCTCCATGGGATAGCAATTAGAATCATAGGTTTGATTGTACAATGTGTTCTTAGCTTCAGTTTCAGAAATGCCTGTAAATGAAAAAGAGATGGCATATAATTTTCATTTACAGTGGGCTGTTGAAATTCAGGTATATTTCCAAAAGTCGTCATCCTCATATTGAGATTGGACAAGTCATTTTCAATTATGAATGAAAAGGGTAGAAGATTGGTTGAAATATTAAGTCCCAAGATATCCTAGTTATTCCTAACAGTGATGATAGTATCTAAAAATGAATGCTTAGTTTCCCATCCAGAACTCGTCCTCCAGACAATCTATTGGCACAGTACATGGACTGACCTGTTTTAAGTGTTGGGATCCACATATTTTGGTTACTTACATGCAGACAATGTGGTGTAATCAGTGTGTTGGATTAGGAGTTGGGAGATATTAGTTCAATATCACACACAGCCATGAATTTCCTTGGATGAGTGGAATCTGATTACTTAGGATAAAGATAAAAAGGGGAGATAAACAATTTTCTTGCAGCGACTGACCACTTGGTTCTCCTTGAAGGAATGCCACATATAATTTAAAATAATAAAAAGTAATAGTAGCAATCAGAACGCAGAACTCTCTGCTGCTAAATACAGCAAAATCCAAAAAACATATTGTAGTGACACTTGTATTAGGCCAACCAAAAAGTGCAAAAGAAATACATTAAGCATAGTAAGCCTTTTTTCAACATCCAATTCTGCAGTTAATATTTATATTAAAATGTCAGGTCAGAAGAGTCACAGAGGGTTATATAACTGGATGACTTGGCCTATGTTGGTGAAACAACCCTTTGAACCAACAGCAGCTTTTAATGAAAGTTGTAATTTTACAAGGTCTTTGGTTTTCTCTGCCAAAGAGTGCTAGTATCTCACCAAACTAAAACTCCCACAATTTTATAGCATTGAGCCATGACACTTAAAATGCTGTCGAACTGCATTAATTCTACAATGTAGATACAGTCCTGGATATAGTAAAGTTGAAGATGCCAGAAATAGAATCTGGTATTTTATTTGATCAAGCCACAGGCGCTGCTAAGGACTCATGGTTCCTATGGTCTCCAGACAATTTTGTGTTTCAGATAAAAGACAAAAGATATTTCTTCTCCTAAGTAGTTCCTTCCAAGCATTACTGACCTTTACATGAAAAATCTGGTAAGGTTCAATATATTCTCATTGCACTTGTTAAAAACCACTGAAGTAGGCAGTGTCTTACAGATCAAGCAGAAAAATAATATTTTAAAAACCAACAATGTATTTATTTATTTACCACACTTGTGCCCCACCCTTCTCACCTAAAAAGGGATTCAGGGCAGCTTTACAAAGGCAACAATTCAATGCTGCATATACATAATAATAATAATACTACAAATAATAAACTTTGGGGTTGTTGTATGTCTTTTGGGCTGTGTGGCCATGTTCCAGAAGTATTCTCTCCTGACGTTTCATCCACATCTATGGCAGGCATCCTCAGAGGTTGTGAGGTATGGATAAACTAAGTAAGGAAAGGAAAGAATATATATCTGTGTAGAGTCCAGGGTGTGGCAAGAGTTCTTTGTCACTGGGAAGCCTGCATTAATGTGCCAGTTAATCACCCTAATTAGCATTGGAAAGGTTTTGTCTCTTGCCTGGGGGCATCCTTTGTTCAGTCATTAGCTGTCCTCTGCCCTCAGAGTGTTGGTTCCCATCTACTGTTTTGATTTTAGAGTTTTTTTTAATACTGGTAGCCAGATTTTGTTCATTTTCATGGTTTCTTCCTTTCTGTTGAAGTTGTCCACATGCTTGTGGATTTCAATGGCTTCTCTGTGTAATCTGACATGATAGTTGTTGGAATGGACCAGCATTTTTGTGTTCTCAAATAATATACTGTGTCCAGGCTGGTTCATGAAGTGCTCTTTCAGAGAAGGCCCTGCCCACAAGTAGAGTGGATGCTTCCCTCCCAACATGGGAGTCTGCCTGTGTTGTGCTGGCTCCAATGGAGCCAGCATGGATCCTCCCTGGAAGACAACGCTTCCCACGTCTGATGGGGGAAGTGTCACCAAGAGGGAGCTACACACGGAGTGACGGATTTGCCCATCTGACTCTTCCTTTTTTGGTGAAATAGTGTGTGGCTTTCCCAAGATTATCTAGTGGGTTTCCATGCAGGAATTTGAACCACAAAATAGACAAAGAAAATAATGTGAATTTTAAAGTGGAAAAGGAGATAAAATACTTGGATGTTACAATTATGAAGAACAACTGCTTATTAGTTCAAAGCAACTATAAAATATTTGGGAAGGAGTTTAAAAGAGGTTTATAAAAATGGGGACATTGACATTTATCATTTTTGCATAGAATTGTAGTGATAAAAACAAATGTATTTCTCTTTCAGCAAATCTGTTTTATGCCTTTTGTGCAATGATAGAAAGAGATTTCTACCTCTGGATGGAAGGGGGTATTTTGGCCTTCCTGGGAAGGGAATTCCCAGGAAATCCAGAAGTGGCCACCAAGAATGCTTGCAATGGTGGTGGAACCGAGAGAAGAGAACCATGCTGTAGTGTTTACCATTATCTCTACTCAGCCAAGGGCAATGGTTCTTCCCTTTCATGTAATATGTAACATCTGTTCCTGATTGTAAACAACCACCTAAACTAAAACAGTTACTTACCACCAATGGCAGGCTACATAACAGATACACAAGCCAATTCATTGCACCCTGTTCATTGCATTCAGTTTGGTCTGCATCTCACAAGCATAAGTGAATTAAGCAGAATCAGGTGGGGAAAATACTTAATGCAATGACATAATGGCATACCTTAAAGCATTACTGGGGAGATGTGAATCAGTGGCAGCTATATCTTCCACATAATAACATTTACAGAGCCCTTAAATTAAAATAGTGGAAAAGCTTCTACATAAAGTCTAGAGTCTTTCACATAGATACCATAGAAGAAGTGGTAAACTGTTTCATGTGCTATAATATTTTGAACTGCAAAGCTGGAGGTTCACTTGCTCACATCTTCTTTCATTAAAATAAAACTCTTCTACTCACAGAAAATTTTATGTTATCCCAACACTTCATATATCTGTAGGCAAGTTTTAATTTTTGGTTGTGGTGGTGTCGGGTATTGATTTAGTTATGCGAATGCAGACAGAAACATATTTAACACCTCCTGAGCTGTCTCATCTACTTCTGGAGATGGCTAGGTTCCATAAAAGCACTTTTGCAGAAGAAGTTTTCTGTGGTGGCTCTTCTGTGGTTGCAACCAAATTCCAAATGATAACCAAATGATAGGATGGATGAATATTTACTGCAGAACATTTACTGACTCTTGTACCTTCTATAATTCTGGGTTATAATGCCCCATGAAGGTACATCCAACTCTTACTATCATGTTCCTAATGTCATTTGGACTTTTAGAGAATCTTTTGGTTCTAAGTCAACACTTCCTGGAATATGATGGACCACATTGCCCTTGTTGAGATCCTGCTTTTGAACCATAATAATTCATGGCAATCATAGGTGTCTACATATTGTCTGTCACAATATATAGAACAAAACATAACCATCAATTTGTAAAGAGTCAACCCTCCATCTGCACAAACTCAGATTCAACTAAGTGTGGAGTGAAAATATTATTGAAATGTCAAAAATACTGTGCTATTTTTTTTAAAAAAAAGGATGGGATATATTACCCATCCTCTGCCCCACTCAGTGGCCTTATAAGAGGACCGTGGTGGTTGTTCTGTGATGGCCCCTTGTTGAAGGCAAAGAAATTGAGATGAGGCAGAAGAGAGAGAGAGAGGAAGAAAGAGAAGGAAGTGGTTGTCTGGGTGCAGTGGAAGAGGAGGCTGGGTTATACGTGTGGATTTAGGGAGTTGCCTTTATGGTTCATGCCAGTCTTTGTCGAGTTGAAGGCATAGGCTAGCACTCAAAACCCCTTCTTAGATTAGAGCTTCACATATAAGGGAACATCTCGTTTTTTGGAAATAGAAGGCTGACAATGTTAGTTTTAGGATAGGTATTGCGGAGTTCATGAAATAGTATGATAAAGCTGTTCTTTGTATTGTCATTGCTAAATGGTAAGAAGATTAGATCTCCTCCAAATCCAAAGAAAGACAGATACTCTGTTTGTGATGAGAATTTGACAAAATTGTGAGCCTTCAGCTAGCAAATTGTCACATGTAAATGCAGCCTCCATCTGCCCTTTCTCCAGAAGTCAAGACCTGTTGAGGTATATCAGATTCTTCTTTAATAATTTTGTTTTAAACAGATTTTAATCTGCTTTGGGTTACAAACTGATCTCAAATGTTTACAAAATAGGAAGTGCTTGATGAGATAGTCTTCCAGCTTGAACATTTTAAAATTGTTGTTTTTCTCTGTTTTACTATTTGTCAATGTAACCTTACTGTGATTATGGAAATATGCATTGACTATTTGTCAATGTAACCTTACTGTGATTATGGAAATATGTGACACATAAATGGAGTTTCATTGTCCTCTTCAATCCTTATTAAGAAAAACCATGGAACTTAATTGAATCAACGAGAAAATGGTTGCATCTGTGTCTCTAGTGTCTTTAAAACTAATTAAATAAAAGCAGCTATTTCCTTCCACTCCCCTCCCTGTCCGACAGACAGTTGCTCCACTTTCTGCCAGGAGAGCAGCAAGTGGAAGAGAAACAGAGGAAAGAAACCCAAAACAGCTGAGCACATTGTTGGCTTGGTTTTTGTTTCACAACAACACTGCATGCGCTGTTCAGAAATAGACCGAGGTAACATTTGGCTTTGGTAGACTGTTTAGAGACCAAGAGAAGCCAGGAGAAGGCTCTTTGGGAGCAAAAAAGAGAAAGATTGCCTGATTTAATAACTCTGGAACATATGAAACAAACTTAAACCAAAGTGAAGCTTCCATCTTTCCACCCATGACCCTGGGAAAATCTGTATCAAAGAAGCCCACCAGGGACCAATACTTTACTTTTCAGCTTGTAGATGGATGACAGTAAAATGGCAATGTTTAGAGCCAATCTCAGTTTCAAGGATCCTCCTCCCATCCACCACGGCATCTGTGTACCACTACATCCAGCTGTATTATACAGTACCATGGGAAGCCATTAATTTTGCTGGATTTTTCTTCTCATGCAAACAGAAAGCCAAATAAAATGTATGCAAAATTATTCCCAATGTGTTATAAATAAATGTTATTAACTTGTGCATCAATTTCATAAGTATGTTAGGCCTGCACAACCTGCCCCCCTCCCGGTGCTTGGGGCTCTAAATCCTAGAAGTCCTATCCAGCTTGTCCAATGGTCAGGAATTCTGGGAGCTGAAGTACAAAACATCTGGAGGGTCTCCGATTGAAGAGGTCTTCTCTAGGCCTAGGGTTCAGCTACCCAGGGGGAAATTATTACACCCAGTGCCTTTATGAGATTTTATTCCTAAAGGCCACTGGAGAAATCAAGCTGTCTACACTGATGCCAAGTTTCCTTATGTCATGTAAGGGTGGGGTGGAGATGTGGAAGGGATCGAGTTGTCTTGTCTCTTCTTGATTGGAAGCACATTTGTTGTCATGAGTTCTGAAAAGAAATGGTGTCACACCTACTACTTTTCATGGGCTTGAAGCTTTACAACCATGTCATCACAAAGCTGCTCAAAAATGACTCAACTCAGTTCAAGGAATGACAAATAAAGCTTAGCCTAGTATGAAGAAAACCTTCAAAAGCCAAAATGAATGGCCCTACATAGCATATAGTTATGCAAGTAAGAAAAATATAGGAAAAACTTAAAAGCCATACAATTCAAGATGGTTTCACCACTACATATATATTACTCAGTTACTCATCAATGTGGCTTTGGCTGTCTCATAGTTTCAAGCATTACTGGATAACACTTGTCCCAATCCCAAACATTGTTATGTCCCTAAAACAATGACTTTTAAAATGCAACACACTTCTGGCAGTTGGTAGGTGACCATTGGTGGGGGGACCCAGGCAGATGGTGTTGCCACTGTGATCTAGAAGCAAGAGCAAGGGTATCTTACAGCTTATGGTTTGAGATTGTGTTATTTAAGTCTTTCTTTTGCTATCTAGATATTAATCATATACACTGCACTGGATTATTTATCTCATATTTACCTGTACTGGATGAAATTGTTACTTGGGGTTGTTATTATTCAATATCTGGATATTTATATCTAATCACATTTTAATAATGAATTTGCTTAGCACTTGTTCTATATATCAACATGACAGTGTTATCATCCCTGGCTTGTTAAAATCTTTTGCAGTTAATTGGCTTTAACGTTGTTTATACTCACACACATTATTGTATTGATGCACACAGCTGGATGATATGCACATTTTGAAATATTTTCATATTGTGAGGCATCAGTCAAAATTGTCCCCATTTTTTGCCACTTTTTAATGTTAAAAAGGGCAAAATATACACAAAACACACTATTTGTTTCTCATGTGAATCAATAGTGCCTTGCCAAATTACTCATTAAGCCTGATTCTGCATTGGTACTGCAAGTCATAAAGATAGCTATAAATGAGGTCATTAAAAAGGAAAGACAGCAACAATAAAAACAACTGAATGCACTATTCTAGCAGATATTTCATTTGGATTAGACAGAATAAAAGAAATACTTATATAAAATGATGCCAATTTTATGGAAATCAATGAATGTGAAAAAAAAACCCATGGAGACCATTAAAATGTGAGCCTTCGCCCCTTTCCAATTGGAAGTGGTAGGAGGATAAGATCACTTAGTATAACCTAGAAATATGTAGAGCTAAGGCCTTGGGAAACTGGGTCTCTAATGGTGGAATTTAACTTCCTGATTTACAGAAATGAAGCTGGAAGATACTGTGCTGATATACACCAGACTTCATTCAGATGAAAGATTGAGTAATGAAGAATGACTGTGAGCCAATGGCTATAAGCTGGGTTATGTAATTCACTTTACACTAAATCTCACTAAATGTGAAAAATGTGTGATGTAAGTGCCTTACTTAATTTCATACTCTTATTTAAATTATTTCTTAAAGGCCTTGGGAATATATCATGAGCTCAGCCAGCATCATGCCCTTGCTTTAGGATCTGTCCAGGGTCCTGAAGGATCTGTCTGTGACTTGTTCTCCCTGTGACTTGTTCTTGACCTATTCATGTGATAAGTTGACTCTTTGCTTCTACTACTGCTCCTGACCAATGCTCAGCTTACTTTCTTATATGGATGAGAACCAGATTACCATGCAGGTTATTAATATGTTGATCTTCCATTACATAGTTTGGAATATTATTCTTTAGCATTTAGGAAGAATATCCCATTTCTCTCATATTACATCTCCAAGCTGTTTTTTCTAGATGGAATCTTGGGTGTTTTATGGGAATTCAGGATGCACAGTTCTAGCACTGGAACACAATTGTCATCGGGGATATTGTTTCCTTCTAATGTATATGGCTGAAATAGGGTGAAAGTTCCTGCTGACTCTGTGTGCAGAACTTGTTATGGTGGGCTCTGTTCTTCATGTGTAGTCATTACATGTGTTAGAATGGCTTGCACCATATGGCTAACCTTAACCAGTGAATGAGGAAGCGTTTGGTCCAGTACTGGTCTACTCCCAAAATGATGGAGTGAAGGATGGCGTGGGGCAATTTTACACAATAGAATAAACAGGAGCTAGGTGCAGGGCTAGGAGACAAGTCAATGCTACCTGTTTATATCAGCCAGAGCTTAGTTTTGCCATACTGCTATTGGATGTGACAGGACACAACTTTAGAAATAGGATGGTATGGAATTCCCAAATGTGGTATCTGATCTGTTCCTACAGGACCTGAAGTGAGGCTTCTGCTGCCTCTTCGTTGATTGGTGGAAATGAGAGATTCAGTAACAGTTTTGCTATCAGACATAATGAAGGCACAAAGAGTAGTAAGAGATACTGCTTTTCTAGATATCTAGAAAATTCAAGGGAGTACGTGAGGGACAACATTAACTCAACCTACTTCAGCCACAAAGGGTAGTGAGGTATGCTATTTTTCTGGCTACCTACAAGTGTCAGGGGATATGTGAAGGGATATTAACCAACTTACTTCTTATTGCCAGCTGGCTTGAGAGTGTGGAGGTTAAGGGTTTTACTTGGCTCATGGAGAACCTCACCCCAAAGCACAAACCAAAGTCAGTTTGGGGAATAGTGATGGGGTACATTTGTGTAGTCAACAGACAATGGCAAGCTGAGGCTGACATACTGACATACCTTCCCTTTAAGCCCAGAGGTTTTATCCAGAGGAAAGTTTTTAATTGAAAGCAAAGCTTTTCCTGGCATTAAATACTGACTAGATACTGTAGTGATTCACTGGAGATTCTGGTTCATTGTGCAATGAAAGTATGACTTTTCTCATTCCAGTTTTTCCCCATAAATACTATAATAAATACTATTATTGTCTGGCCTGGCTCTTATATGATGTAGAGTTGAATTCAGTATTCCATAATTTATTCTATATATACTACTGGAATGCTTCATTATGAACATATTGCACTGCTTTGTTGTCATCATTAGAAATGGTTTCAAATGAAAATGATTTCATTTTATAAAGGCTACAAAGGAGTATAGGAACCTTAATATTTCTTATATATGAGGCAAAAGCTTGGAAACTTTCATGGAATTTCCTTCAGATGTTCCACATTTGCTAACCAGGAAATTCTTTTGTAAATGAATTTCTTGGCATGATTTGACAAATTTTTTTCAAACTAATTGAATTTCAAATTTGGAATGTCTAATGGATGGTCTTCTGCTTCACCATCTTCCTGCAAAACCTTTCTCAATTACTCTTCATTTATAAAGGGTGGGTAAGCACACTTTTGAACAACCAGGATTGCTCACAACCTGAATATGAGAGCTTGCATATTGGCCATTGTCATTCTGAAAGGCGAATCAACACCCAGCAGTTCTTTAAATAAAGAGATTTCAAAAATGATGTTTTATCCAGGGTTGTCAATAGCTCAGCTCCTAGGATCAAATAACTGGTTAGCATAGTACAGTCAGCCCTCCACATTTGCTGGGGTTAGGGGCCCAGGACCTCATGAAAGTGAAAAACTGCAAATAAAGCAGGTGCTATTTTTGACTTGAAAAAACACCACTCTAGGAATTTCTAGGTCTTTCAGCATGATTCTATGGTCAGCTTCCATATTCCATTGGTTCAATTTATTAGTATACTGTAACATGAGTTAGAATTCAGGCTATCGTTGACTATTTCCTTTGGCCTCATTTCCTTAACTAGAAATGTATATTTCTATCCCACAGTTCCTTCGAAGATCTCATTTTTATCCCATTTTAATGCTTATTACAGATTTGAAAGGTAGGCTGGACTGAATAATTAGCCTAAAGTCATTAGTTAATGATTGGCTGTGTTTGAACAAGGCTTTGACCCTGGATTTCCAAAGTCTTAGTCCAACACTAATTATTATATCATACTTGCTATCAGTCTTATATATCAATTCCCTATCTTCAAATGTATCCATCTTCTACTATATATATGGCTTCAGACTGTTATATGGATAAAGTAGGAGGATATTGGACGAACGGATTTTAAGCATATGTTTTATGTTTTATATTTTATACTGTATTTAATTGGTTGTAATACATTTTTTATATGTTGTTGTTTTTAATGATATGTCGGCATCGAATTGTTGCCAATTGTACGCCGCCCTGAGTCCCTTTAGGTGAGAAGGGTGGGATAGAAATATTGGAAATAAAATAAATGCAATTCAATAATACTTTCAAAGTGTGAACACAGGATTTCTGGTTTCACTCTGTCTTTTCTATAGTTGGTTGCAATGTGGGGCTGCAGTATGGGGTGACAATTGTCTAATGAACTTTAGTAGCTTATTCCAGTGAAGCTAGTGAGTGACTTCTAAAACATTATATAAACATGGTTATGAATAGATATAGGCCACAAATTGAGATCAGAAGGAATTTTTGAGAGCTACTAAGGTCAATTCAGCCAACTAAATTGTGTTATTTTTTTAAAAAGACATTCCTTGGAATCGTGTCAGGTTGTATCCCTAAATCTAATAATTTGGAAATTCTCACTGGACTCAGCAGGAGTTCTTTCTTAGATAATCAGATACAGAGCGCATGCCATTGCATAGTGGATGATGATCCTGATGGATGAGACTCTCTAGTTGTACTCACATCCAAGTAAATGTATGAGTATTTCTGAAAGTTGGGGGGGGGGGGGAATGATCCCGTTATCTTGTGTCATTGTATAGAAAATTCAAAGAGATAGCTTTTAAATTCAAAGAGATAGACTTTTAAATATATATTATTTATAAAAACTTTGAATAATTCTCTTTAATTCTGCAGTTATAATGGAAGATGTTTTCTCTACTACTTTAGAGAAAATGTATGAAAATGTATGAATTTTTTTTAAGTCAGTTGTTTAGGTAATAAAAACCATTTGCTCCCCCCCCCTAAGAAAATAAAAATCCTCAAAAAGTGAAATGTTCTGAAACTTGATGGGCTAACAGGGGTAAATGTTTTCTACCATTGTAGCAAATGTCCCCCCAATAGCTGTAAAATGAGGGAGAAAGGAACCCTTGAAGTTTCCCCACTAAAATGAAAAAGTAACAAAATTTCATTACTCTCGTTACAGTAATAAAATTTTCAGTAACAACACTTTAGAAATGAAATGTTGATGCCCCCTAATTTTTAATGAGTTTTGAAACATTTTTTCATTGACTATACAGTCATAATATATACAAGCCCATGCACTCTTCCATGAGAGAAAGGACCCTGACTCAGTCATATGGATGGAGAGGGCTTTATGGACATACATCTTCCAACCCATTGTGAATGTGAAATGAAGGAGGTATCGCAACTAGTTGCTTTGGAAGAAGGGCTTCTGGAGATATTAACAACATGAAGAAGAGCTGACCTGTTCAGCTCCATGACCTTCTCATTTATTATTTCAATAGTAATGAATACCCTTGTCCCAGTTTGTTATCTATATTTTCCCACATCTGTAACCTCTGGATATCGATCTGTAATTTTGTATCCTGTAGGAGTTCATGTATTCCAATGGGATTAGATAAAGAAACACATAGGACTAATACACATACATACACATGCAGGTCACATGAGGGATTGAAAAGAAAGAGAGGGGCATGGCAATACATACATCTGAGACATGTCATTATGATGTCCTCATCCAACCAAAGTTCAGTTTTGTGATTTTTGTTTTGCTTGAAAACCCACCCGCAAATATGATTCAGTCTTGGTGTTTTGCACTAGACAGCTGTGATTAATTCTGTGGAAAGCACAAAACATGCCTTTTCTGTTTTGCATTGTCAAATGGACAAATCATACTTCATTCTCCTGCTCCTTCTACCAACACTCCTCCCAGAGGATTTGTTCCAACTTGTCCCAATTTCAACATTTGCATCTGCTGGGATATTGTCTCCTTATTCCTAGTCTCTTTATTTACTATTTCTGGCATGATTCACGATCTTCCAAGGCATGATTATAAATGCCAGTTCTTTAGCTCCAGTTAATCATGAACATTTTAGTTCACGTTACCTGCACGGGATGTGACTGATGAAGTGTATTTCATCCCTCTTTCTCTGCAGAATTATGAGAAAGTTCTGCCAAACCTTTTGTGCTGAATAATGACACCTTTCCCTAAACAAAGGAATGATAGCTGACATTGCACCAGATATTTTCATGGCAAGCAAAAAGTGTAATTAGCAGTGGGAGTATTTGTATTACTTTGTCTTCTTTAAAGTCTATACAGAGAAGTGAGGCAATTACTTTCAAATGGATGAAAAGTTTATTATTTTCCTGAGGAAGCTATTTTCTCCAAAAGAAAGATGGGTTGAAATATGCTAATAATAAAAGTGAATGTTGTATATTTGTCGCTGGTACTTTTAGATTTTTTTCCAGTAATTTTCCCTAGCATCATTCACATAAGCAGTGGTTCTCAACTTGTGGGTCCCCAGGTGTTTTGGCCCACAACTCTCAGAAATCACTGACATAGTGTCATGAAATGCGCTCTGTAATGCAACTGCAGAAGAAAACCCTTCCCCATTATGAATACAAAGACTGATATATTCTGCTCTGTAAAATAACTTGATTTATTTCCCTAACATGTTGAAACTGATGAGACTTTCTGCATATTTTAGTCACTTTTACTAAATGACAGTTCAATAGAACATTTGCTGAACCAAAATACTGCCTAAGCACTTGCCATCAATATTCCCTAAACTGAGTGTTTTACTGAGTTTGTAAAGACCAGCCCCGCTCAATCCCCACACACTAATGAATGCATTTAAAGTCCATTGTTTTAGAACAGTGGTTCCTAACCTTTGGGCTTCCAGGTGTTTTGGACTTCAACTCCCAGAAATCCAAGCCAGTTTACCAGCTGAAGTCAAAGGTTGGGAACCACTGCTTTAGAAGAAGGAATGCTACGAGGGACTTGTAGGTTATGTCAACAAAAGTATTTCAGGGTTAATGTAACTATTTTGCTGCAGGTAGGGAGGGGCACTGTGGTGTTAAAGTGGCATTTCTCTAAATGTCATAAACTTGCTTTTTTAAAAAAGGTCTCATTTTGTTTGGTTCTACTTTTTTGTTTATCATAGATACACTACTGCCCAATAGCAACTGCAGAAAAAGTATGGATGTTCTTTTTAATTAAATATTAATGGTCAGGTTTGCTAGAGCTAATCAAAGCTCTTAATAACAAGTTCTCTTGCAAGGCTCTCATTTACCATTTGGCAAGGCTACCTTGATAGCATAAAACTATAACAAGCAATGGTTTTCTATCAGGAAAGACCTCCTCAGAAAAGGAGATAAAGCTTAAAATGGAAGAGAAAGTACATCCTTCAGATGTTGAGTCATTCCTATCACTAAAAGGAAGATGCAAAGTGGTTGCTTTACAAAATATCAGAAACCAAAATAGCAGACAACAACAAAAGACAGCAGCGGCATGTTTTATCTCTCTGCTTCTGCAAATGCTAGAAACATTGTTTAAAAATGAAAACTGGAAATTTTGGGATTATTGTTCATGCTGTTCCCTTGTTCCCTGTAAATATGAGAAAAGGGAGGGGGGAGGAGAGAGGAAGGTCCTTTCTACACAGCTGTATGAAATTTAGATTATCTGTTTTGAACTGGATTATATGGCAGTATAGATTCAGATAATCCAGTTCAAAACAGATAATTTGGATTATCTGACTTGATATTCTGGTTTATCTGCAGTGTAGACACATATAATCCAGTTCAAAGCAGAAAATGTGGACTATCTGATTTGATAATCTGAATTATATGGCAGTGTAGAAAGGACCTGAGTGTGCATTACAGGATAATCTAGAGAAAAAGAGTAAGTTAACTACATGTGTGGTTTAAGCCTCAAAGAATAAATTGATTCCATTTGGGTTCATATGAGGCTTTGTTTTTTACTCTCCAAGGACTGAATGGAAGGTTTGGCTACTGTATAGCATTGGGGACAAAATACTGGATGTAAAATCATTTAGCAAACTCTCAAAGCACCCATATCAAGTCTATCTACCCCTAATGGGAAAACTGATATAGCAAGTTATTCTTGGCTTGGCCACCCCACTATGGCAATTGCAGTGAAGCAAACCAGACTTACTGCTTTTCAGGATGGACACCTTATCATAACATGATGTCTAGCCTCCCTTCATTGATTCATTTTACACAAATGGATGCTAATCACCATGTAATGTTGTGTTCTTGTAGCTGATGTTTTATGGGTAGGTAAAGGTAAAGGTTTTCCCCTGACATTAAGTCTAGTCGTGTCCGACTCTGGGGCTGGTGATCAACTCCATTTCTAAGCCAAAGAGCAGGCTTTGTCTGTAGATGCCTCCAAAGTCATGTGACCGGCATGACTGCATGGAACGCCCTTGCTTTCCTGCTGGAGCTGTATCTACTGATCAACCCATAGTTGTTTTCAAACTGCTCAGTTGGCAGAAGCTATGGCTAATAACTGGAGGTCACTCTGCTCCCTGGATTCAAACCACTGACCTTTCAATCAGCAAGTTCAGCAGCTCAGCGTTTTAACCTGTGCCACTGGGGACAGGTTTTATGGGTAGTATATATGTAATTATCCCAATTTGGCTTAGAGGGCTTGACAAAAGTATCTGATGCCTTTTTTATGATTAAATCCTTGGGGGTGAACAATCACTTAGGCAGCAGCCTCTAAGAATCCCACAGAGTTGAGAGCTCAAACTGAAGTGCGGGGAAAGGGGTGTCTGACTTTCTCCATTTTGAATACCCCTGAGTCTTGGCTAGCACAGTTGGGTAGGGCTGAAATATTATCCCTACTGTATTTCCCAAATGAAACATGGAGCTGTGATCGGAGGTGACCCCCCCCCCCCCCCCCCGGCCAGGACTTTGTAAAAGATAGTTCAAAATCAGAGAATTCATAGTTTTGACAAGGACATCAGGCTGGATGTCTTGGTCAATTTGCAAAGACCACAATAACAACAACAAGGACCCTTCCCATGTTAGATAGTGTGTACATTTTAATCAAGGCTTATGTCCTACATTTCATATATTTATAGCAGAAGGTACAAAATGTATTACTGGAAACCATATCACAAAATGTATTTGACCTTTGCCAAACCCAGTTTTTTCTCTATCTCCCCCCCCCCCCCCATACACACACTTTTGCTAATCTTTGGCCTGGAGGCCTAGAGATGTAGATTTTCACTTTTGTTTTAGAACTATTGACTGGGGAAAGAAACAATTAACTGAGTTGTTAGTTCTCAGGCAGAAGGCCCTTTGTCAAAAGCTGGGCGGAGGAGGGTTTGCACTTCTGGGCTTTTGGAATGGAGGCTGGCAAGAGAAAAAAAAAGCCCAGTGAAAAATGGATTTTATGATCTTGTCCTCATATCTAAAAATGGAAATGTATCTTTCTGTCTCTCTGTATCACCTTGACACACATTTTTCTGTTCCTTTAGACTAGATTCCACTGCCCATATTGCTCCTTTTCCCTTGCCATTATTTTCCCCCTCCTCTCTTGGTTTCTAACTACCTAGCCCACAATCCCCTTTGTGCCGGATTTCCTATCCCTATTTCCCAATTCTAGAGGAACCCCCAAAGCCCTTTTTTGCCTGCTGGGCTGCTGAGAAACTTCTGGGATCCCTTTTCTTTGTCCTCCATGGGAAACACAGGGGAGATCGGAGCCCCCGGAAAGCCCCATGGATAATAACGTGAGTTTGTTTCCCAACACAATGGGGATGGTGAATCCCATGTTTCTCCTCCATTGTGTGTCGCCTATCAATTTTATATTATTATTATTATTATTATTATTATTATTATTATTATTATTATTATTACTATTATTATATCTTGCCCCTTATACAATGAAGCAAAGCGACCTCACTGTGAACTCTGGCCAAACATGCCTCATGCCAAACATGGGTGTAACTGGCTTGCCCCAGGCTCATGTTCTTTCAATGGGTTTACCATGATCACCATATGAAATACTCCATGGACTCTTTCTTAAACTTCGGAGGGCAAAAGCCAGACCAACCTTTGGATATTTTAGTCATCTTTCATGAATGGATCTGTTTCAAAACAATGTCATCTTCCTCTCCTTGGATTCTGGATCATCAGCCATCGCCACCTCCATTGTTCAGAGACCTGCCAGCCCCTCTTTCATCATTGGACAGAGGGAGAATTTGCATCAAAGGCAGACGGTGCTCCTGCCTCTCCAGGGAGCCCCTGCCAATCACAGCAAGGCTGGGTTCAGCCAGGGGCGGTGGGAATTTTGAACCTGAAAACTGTATAAAAGTGCATGCTTTGCTATGTTATGTATTCCAGTCTATTTTTTTTTTGGCAAACTATCGCAGGCTGGCATCACGTTCAGCTGAAATTAAAATTCTTCTGTGGTTTCTGCTTCAACCTGGTGAGTTATATTCTGGAAATTATTGGCTTCTATTCTCACCAAGCCTAACCCACAGCTTGGATCTCACTATCCTATGCTGCTCTAAATTGCTCTACAACAGAGCTGGAATGAGCCCTAAAATTGAGCAGGAAGGCAAACAACAAACATGAATTTTGCCCACAGGATCTACCAAGTCCCAGAATTATTTTCAGTCCAAACTACTCAAGCACTGTTTGAGTTAACTAAAGTTTATTCCAAACATCAATATTTTATAGAACTACAGAGTTATATGTAGATAAAGTATGCATGAGCAATATGTAATGCATATGGGGTAATGTTTATCCGAGGTCTGTGTGACCAGTACATAATATAACCAGAGCTTGTTTGTTGATGAGAATGTTTCTTGGAGTCTGGCACTGTGTGAAGCTCTAATGTCTGTTTGTTGGCTCTGGATACATAATATTGCAATTACAGCATTTCTAGCATAGCACAAAATGACAGAGCTCAGAAAAGAATACAGTTCATGGGGAGATCTTAGCTATTGTCAAAATACAGTTGATCAGGCTCACTGCAACAGATCAGTATATGGCCAAATCTTTAGCTCTTATTTTACACCAACAAAATCATTGGAGGTGGAACCTCTCCCATGAACCTATGAGATAGAAGAATCTATGGTCTAGTCAACTTCTGAATCAAGACAAATATTGCTGAACCAGAGAGAGAGAGAGCACAGAGAGAAGTCCAGCTGACAACCACAACTGGTGGAGATGAAGCCTCACCAAGGACTATTTTAAAATGACACTGTATTATAATAAAATGTCTGTGTAATGTATCTTCCTATGCTTCACATTTGCCAAGACAGGGAGCTGTTATAGGCAACTGCATTTTAGTTGGCAACTCCTCAGTTCGCGCATATACCATTAAAATGTTTATATAGTGTAACCTGGTAAAAAAGAAATGGCCAAAAATGGAGCTGAAAATTCAAGACAACGTTTGCCCATTTTCTGTCTTACAATAAAATAAAGGAAATGCTTGTTTAGATTTCAAGCCTGCAAGAATGACCGATGTTCCTTTAAAGAATGTAAACAAAACCCAGCAAAGAATGACCTCAGGTTACCCTGTGGGTTAATATATTAGGGACATCTGAAAATATGTAATGAGACATATAATCACAAAACCAGCACAGCTGGGTCCATTTTAGTGGAAGGAGCCTGGAAGCTGTAGTCCAAATAGACAAAACTTTAAAAGTTTTCTCAGCAGAGTCTGGCCTATGATAGAAAAATGTTCCCTTCCTCTGACTATGTGTGCTTGAGTATGAGATTTTCTCATTAGTCTGCTTAAGGCTACAGTTTTTAGAAGTGTAAGAAACACCTGCTCCCATAACTTGGACTACTTCAAAATATGGTGGCAAAAAGGACAACTGAAAGCTGTTTTGACAAGTTGCTAATTTGCTTTACATAATCTGTTTTGACAGCTATCAAAAGCACCTGGTCTGCAAATCCTTAACATAACAATATAATATGTTTTGCTCTTGGAGCAAGAGTGCCTTTGGATTGGAGACATAGAACAAGCAAACAAAAAGAAATCTAAGTTTACACTGTGACAAAAAATAAAACTTGAGCCAAGGGAGCATCTTAACCCAACCGGCTTTCACTGTCTCAGTTTGTAATCAGGCTTTTGGCAATGCCCAAAGTATCTGTAGAAATAATTAGGAAGTTCTGCTCTTGCAAGTTCTGGGCCAAGCACTGTAGACAATACGTCTTCCAATGCTTCAGGTTTCTGCTGGGCAGGCCACCATAACATTCCACAGCTGACAATCCCAGTGCTAATGAAATGCCTAGTACAGCAGGTGGCCTGAGGGGCAGGAGAGCTTTCCAGCAAAGGAGAATCATTCTCAGTTTGCAAGATGTTTGTGCAGGAGAAAAAGTGGCGGCTCTTGCAAGAGAAAAGCTTATTAAGAGACCTTTGTTGAATTTGTTGGCAATTGGTATACCTTCGCTTGCAGGTATGTTACCAAAAAGAGGACCCCATAGGATGAGGAATGGATGAATTGCCTCATGAGGTCCCTCTCTGCTCCTTTTCCCACATTGCAAAACCGAATGGAGCCTCCCCTCTGGGGTCTGGCCCAAGTTGCACAAGCATTTCCCCCTTACTTATGCCATCACAATAAACAGAAATTGGTCCCACTCTGTTTTCCTTGCCTCACAAAGGATCCCAACCCAATAGAAACCAAAAACTCATTTACTCACCTCTTTGCCTCCTTTGCAACATCTACAAAGCCCATCAGGGCACCCAAATGCCCACTGTCTTGAAATCCCTGGTGTTGTGGACAGCTTGATAAGCATGGATGTAGAGATGCTGATGGAAGGCTCAGCAGCCAAACTGAAGCTCAAGAGAGCCCAGCAGCTTCCGCAGCCAAGCTTTGAAGAAGGTGCTACTATTTCTCAGCCTGCAAAAAAGTGCCAACAAGTTCCTCTGCATGGGATGAGGAAGAGTTAACTGTTCCAGCTTTCATAGGCTTGCAAAGAGAGAGGTCTCAGCTGTGCAGGTCCTCCAGACTAGCTGAGAAGAGAGTCAGCAAGAGATAATACTTGTGAACTTTGGATTTAAGGAATTCAATTCTGGCACTGTGTTGCTGGCTGTAACATCAGTTCTAGAAGGTACAACCTTGGATTCTTGCTGTCTTGTGTTTCCTGAGCCCTGGACTTATCTTGGATCTTGGTTTATGAATTCTGATGCAGTCTTGTACTCTGGGCATTCTGGCATTTGGCCTATGACCCTGGAACAGACATTTGGCTTTTCTATTATGTATCTTGTTAATGTTTGCACCTCTGTTGGATTACTGGCTTCACCTTAGATTGTGGATGAATGTCTGGGTAGTATTTCTGGTTTCTGATACCTGATCCCATTAAAGTATTCAGGAATCCAATCATCCCAAACCTGAAAACTGTGTTCCCAGGGATAATCATGTCAACCATGCATTATCTCCTAACCTTGCCCTCATTCCATTCCCAGACCCTCCCAAGGAGGCAGATACACCAGGCAACAGAAAACTTCAAATTCAACCAATGACAGTTTATTGAAATGACTGACAGACTGCTCAGACTGCCAGCAGCTGAGATTCACAGACCTTTAAACTTCCATCCAATCTGTGGCCATGCTCAACAAAACTGCAGATCCTGAAACTGCACCGATCTCCTCTGTTCTTCATGTTCTCAAATGTATATAATGCTCATGTTTATACTTGGAAAGCATGCTGTATTTGGGAATTGCCTCCAGTGTCCATTTTGGCCAGAGCTGAATAAACTGATTTCTGTTCCTGCTTTCAACTTGTGCTATGTATATTTCATTGGATCAATTGGGACCTGCTGCACACCAGGAAAATCCAAGATTTCAGACAACAGGCAGATTTAAGTAATAATGATAGCTGGTATTATTCAGAGCTAGAAAAAGTATATTCTTGGACTCAAACTCCCCAGACATTATGGTTACAAAAAGATAATGTTATCAACAAAATACCTTTGAAACAAGTATTTGGGGGTAATGAGACCTAAAGGCACCAAGTCCTGCCTGATCTTGGAAATTAAGCAAGATCACCCATTGTTAGTACTTGGATGAGAGACAACTACATTTTCAGAAGAAAGAAATAGCAAACCATCATAGATACACAGAGATGGTTTTTGCCAGTTCCTTTCTCTGAAATGTAGCCTACAGAATCTGGTATTCATTGGTAGTCTCCTATCCTATAAACAAGGCTGACTCTGCTTAACTTTCAAGTTCAGACCAATGCTTTTAGGGTTTTATGCCCTATCCCAAATAAAAACAAACTTATCAACAAGTGATCAAGGAGAGGGTTAATGTTGAGAGCTGGAGAGTCAGAAGGGATGGCATCATTGGCTGAAGCAAATTAGCCAATAGGAAACATGGAAGAATCATTAATCTGTTAGTCTGCCAGAATATGAACGTTCTTTGTTCCAGATGTTGGGAAACAGAAAGGCAAATGTGCCTCCTGGGTTACCAAAATGAATAATTGGGGAGGTTTCCTGTCATTTCAATGGTTATGTCAAGAGCGGATTTCAACAGGTGTTGCTTGCTACTTGGTTTTGTGAAAAGCAATAACCATTTTAAGCAGAGGAGTCCTCTCCTCGTATTTTCAATCGCGCAGTGTTAGTCCCAAGAGACTTGAAGCCATTGTTCTGGCCTGGTATAGTTGGAAAGAATAACTAGTACCCGTTTTAAAGAAATTAAATTAGTGTAACACATTAAAAACTACTTTAAATTTGCCCTGAATTGCTGGAGATGGCAAACTTGCTAATATATTATACCCATTTTATGTCTGGAATTCTTGTCAAGACTATATCAGAAATTTTTACTTAAATGAGTAATGGATACATTTTAAGATTATTTTGTCTGATCCAGCACTTTAGCTAAGGAGTTGTGTAACTAGTTAATCCTCAATTTAGGGAAACCTTAGCAAATGGAAAAAAACAGATAATTCCAACAGGCTTCTTCTTTGCCTAATGAAGACAGGAAAGAAAGAGAGCGTGGCATTATCATAAATCAATCTCCTTTAATTTAGGAAAAGAGATTGAGGGAAGGCTCGAATGGCATCTTGCTTCTTACCAAATGCGGAGAGCACAACCTCGTCATCACCAACATGCTCTTCTGCCAGAAAAATAAGCTCAAGACATCATGGAAGCACCCCCGGTCAAAGCATTGGCACCTCTTGGACTATGTAATTACATGTGCCAGAGACCGCCATGATGTGCTTCTCACAAGAGCCATGACAGGTGCCGATGACTGCTGGACAGATCACAGGTTAATCCGATCCACGATGGCTATCAAGATCGTCCCCAAACGCAGACTCCAAGGAAGAAAAATAAGGCACAAAATAAACACCCAAGACCTTCAGGAGCCCTTCAAACGAGCCCTTCTCTAAACAACACTCAAGGATCATCTACCCACAGAACACCCCAAAAATGTTGAGGAACATTAGAACAAACTGAAGACCTCCATCATCACAGCCTGCGAAGAAACCATTGGATACCAAACTAAAAAACATCAAGACTGGTTTGACGATAACGACAAAAAGATCCAACAGTTAATTGATAACAAAAGGAAAGCCTTCCAAACATGGCAGGGAGACACCAACTGTGCTGCCAAGAAAAAGATCTATGCCAGTGCAAAAGCTGAGGTCCAAAGAAGGACCAGAGAACTCAAGAACATCTGGTGGACAAAGAAGGATGAAGAAATCCAACACTTTGCAGACACCCATGATGCTCAGGGATTTTTCAAAGCCACAAAGATCATCTATGGACCAAGAAACCATGACATACAGCCTCTACGCTCAACAGATGGAACCAAACTTCTGAAGGACAGAACATCAATTGCATTATGTTGGAAAGAGCACTACCAGAACCTGCTGAATCGCAGCTCCAATGTGGCCAAAGAGGTTCTCTCACAAATCCCACAACAACAAACCAGGGATGAGCTTGTAGCACTGCCTAGTTTGGAAGAAGTCATCAATGCCATCAGCCAACAAAAAAACAACAAAGCCAGTGGACCTGATGGGATCCCTGCTGAAATCTTCAAAGAGGGTGGACCTGAGCTGATACAACAACTCCACCAGCTCATTGAAAAAGTGTGGGTGACCGAGAAAATCCCAGCAGACTTCAAGGATGCCACCATCATCGCCCTTTTCAAGAAAGGGGATAGAACAGACTGCGGGAACTATCGTGGTATCTCCCTTCTAACCTCCGCTGGGAAAATCCTCGCAAGAATCCTTGCAAACCGCCTTCTCCCTGTCTCAGAAGACACCTTCCCAGAATCCCAGAATGGCTTCCGTCCCTCCAGAGGAACAGTGGACATGATCTTCACGGCTCGACAGATCCAAGAAAAATGCAGGGAACAAAACCAACCTCTGTACATAGCATTCATTGACCTTGCAAAGGCATTCGACACAGTGAATTGCAGCGCTCTCTGGACCATCCTTCAAAAAATCGGGTGCCCTGACAAATTTGTGAACATCCTGCGGCTCCTCCATGATGACATGATGGCAACAGTCTTGGACAGCAAAGACTCCCAAAGTGACCCATTTAAGGTGGAATCAGGTGTCAAGCAGGGATGTGTTATTGCCCCCACCTTATTTTCCATCTTCATCCCTATGATACTTCACCTTGTTGATGGGAAGCTTCCCACCGGTATGGAAATTATCTATTGGACAGATGGCAAGCTATTTAACCTCAGCAGACAGAGAGCCAAAACCAAGGTCACCACAACATCTATTATAGAACTCCAATATGCCGATGACAACGTAGTCTGTGCGCACTCAGAAGAAGACCTACAAGCCACTCTAAACACCTTCGCAGAAGCGTACGAGAAGCTCGGCCTCTCATTGAACATCGAGAAAAACAAAGTGCTCTTCCAACAGGCACCAGCTAATCCCTCTGCAATGCCAGGAATACAGCTTAATGGTGTAACATTAGAAAACGTTGACTATTTCTGCTACCTTGGCAGCTACCTCTCCACAAAAGTCAACATCGACACTGAAATACAACACCGCCTGAGCTTTGCGAGTGCAGCATTTTTCAGAATGAAACAGAGAGTGTTTGATGACTGGGACATCCGTAGAGATACCAAGGTGCTTGTTTATAAAGCCATTGTCCTCCCAACCCTGCTCTATGCCTGCGAAACATGGACGGTCTACAGATGTCACACTCAACTCCTGGAGCGTTTCCATCAGCGTTGCCTCAGAAAAATCCTGCAAATCTCTTGGGAAGACAGGCAGAGAAATGTCAGTGTGCTAGAAGAAGCAAAGACCACCAGCATTGAAGCGATGCTCCTACACCATCAACTCCGCTGGACTGGCCACATTGTCCGAATGCCCGACTCCCAAAGCAGTTGCTCTATTTCGAACTCAAAAATGGGAAACAATGTTGGTGGGCAGGAAAAGAGATTTAAAGATGGGCTTAAAGGCAACCTTAAAAACTGTGGCATAGACACTGAGAACTGGGAAGCCCTGGACCTTGAGCGCTCTAATTGGAGGTCAGCTGTGACCAGCAGTGCTGCGGAGTTCGAAGAGGCACGAATGGAGGGCTTAAGGGAGAAACGTGCCAAGAAGAAGGAGCGTCAAGCCAACCCTGACCGGGACCCGCCTTCCACCTGGAAACCGATGTCCTCACTGCAGGAGTACATGCAGATCAAGAATAGGTCTCTTCAGCCATCTACGGACACACACCCAAGTTGGAAGACAATCATCATCGAACTACGAGGGATTGCCTAAGTAAGTAAGTAAGTGCGTTCTACCTTTCCTAGGACCTCATCCCATTGTCTTCTGGCTTCGTCCTAGGACGTTTCCAGAATGCAGCCAGGACAGAGACTGCCAGAGCCCTTCGCATGATGTTGGGCTGCCTCCGGCGGGGCTCCTTCTTGGAAGTGTCCTAGGACAAAGCCCTGAGAATGTGGGAGGCTTCCCTTGTTCTAGTTGCTCAGAATGGGGTGAGTGAGGGGTGAAGCCAGGAGGCAACACTTTCCCCTGTGCAATGGGGAAGGTGGCAATGTGGCATGTGGGGAAACACTTTTACCCACTGCCCCACAGATTTGCCATGCTGTCAAGCAACCCCCCCCCCCCCCCACTGTTGCCCATATTTGAGACCTCCATGAGATCTCCCTAGTCAGACTAGAAACTGGAAGTTCCATGCTCACATAATTTTTTTATAACCATTGGTCATGGATAATTATATGAAAAAGCTGCTCCACATATTGACAGGACAGCATATATATATATATAGCCTCACTGATATAAACCATTTTAAAGAAGTAAATAAGTGAAGATTGCAAATCTTGAAACAAACTCTTGTCAGGTCTACGATGACAAGGGCATCTACACTGTACATGCACTAGTTTTTGTAGATCTTACTGTTGTCTGTTTGGCACCACATTATCTGTCATGGGTCAATGCTATAGAATCCTGGAATTTGAAGTTAGTTGAGACACCAGTACCTTTTAGCAGAAAAGACTAAAAACCCTGTAAAACCACAACTTCTGTGATTCCATAGCAATGAGACATGATAAATCAAAGTGATGTTAACCTGTATTAATTCTACAGATACACGCTACACTTGATAGCAGACAGTAGATCAGGTACTTCCCATCTAGAATGTGAGTCTTCCTCTAATTTCTGAGACATCTTTAGCTATGAGCAGCATCTAGTGTTTTGTCAAATTTCTACCTTATTTCTGAACACCTCCTGTTTAGTCAGTTTTGGAGTTCTTTAAAACAGTAACAAAATAGGACTCCTTGATCTCATTAACCTGACATTTAACAAACAATGTTTGAAGCAGAATACTCTCTTTGAAATCAGATCTTCAACTAAATGATGTAATCTGAATAGTTTCTCAGGGTTTTTAAATCTTGTTTTTAGAACAGCATTGTACTGTTGAGTCATATGTCTTTCTTGTTGTGGTGTACCCTCAAGTGTTTTCTGATGGTAACTCTAACATGGGTTTGTCTGAGGCTAAGTATGTATGACTTGTCCAAGGTCACTTAGTGGGTTTTCATGGACAAGTGGGGATTCATACCCTATTCTCCAGAAATGTGGTCCAACATTCAAACCAGTACACCACACTGTCTCCACAAGTTATGTACAGATAGTCATAATCTTTGTCCCATGGATGGACAATATGTTGACCTTCCAAGTGTCGAACTACAAGGACCACAATTCTCATGGGATTTGGAAGCTAGGAGCATTCCGAATGGCAGAAATTCCATATGTTTGCTCTTTTCTCTGAGTTATTTTCAGAAAACTTGCAATGCCATCAATATGTTCTCCCTTTATCTCTCTAACTATCTTTCATAGCTAGTTTAGATGTTCCATCTTATTTTTCTATTAGTCTACTTTTAAAAATCCTTTAGTATTTGAGTTACAGTCTTGGATCATATGGAGCTACTTGTACTTGCCTTTGTTGTAAGATCCCTTTTTCATTTTCTCTTTATGGTTTCTTCATACAAATGCTTTTTTTGGAAGAAATAAATGAGAAATATATTTTATATTTATTAATTTAGAGTGTAAACTGAATTATCAAAAATGTCGATATCATTTTTGAAATATTGTTTGCTGTCTGGCATTAAAACAATTGAAGGAATACTTTGATATTTCTCCCACACTGCTTGAATAGAGAAAATTGCAGCTGGGTCCAGCACTTTAAAAAAAAAAAAAAAAAAAAAGCTTGTACTAAATCATGCCCAGGGATGGGAATCTATAGCCTGAATACTGGGGACCAAAGAGGAAAAATGACCTTGGTTATGAATGACTATATTAAATCATTGTTTAAAGGAGTAGCAAAATGCTTGCAAAGGAATTGTGCAGCTGTGTAGGACCAGAGAAGAGGAGATGGGAAATTTTGGTTTTCCAGTTTGAAGAGGGATGATGAAAATGGTATAGGGACAGTAAATGGCTATGGGAACTGTCAGGGCCAGTTGGAACAGATCTTTTGAACATATGGGATGTTGCAGCTGCTAAGAGAGAACAGTTGGGAAAGTGTGCATTGTTAACAGAGGAGTTCCAATTTTCAAGTGTAGGTGAACAGAAATTTTGGTGCCCCCCCCCCCAAACCAATTACTGAAAAATAAAAGCGTTGGATAAGCAAAAATGTTGGATAATAAGGAGGGATTAAGGAAAAGCCTATTAAAAATCAAATTACATTAAGATTTTACAAATTAACCACCAAAACATCATGTTTTACAACAAATCAACAGAAAAAGCAGTTCAATACATGGTGATGTTATGTAGGAATTACTATATTTGTGAATTTAGCACAAAACATTGAAAAGGGATATAGGGCAGTGTGGACTTAGATAATCCATATAGCCCCCAGTATTAAAAAAAACCCTCTAAAATCAGGACAACAAATAAATAACAACTCTCTGAAAACAGGAGAAATCCAGACAGTAAACAATCAGGGACAGCTAACACCTCCCAAAAAAAGATTCTCCCAGGCAAGAAGAAGCCAGGCCCTGAAGCCACAGGGCCATTAAATGCTAAAATTTTCCCACCTGGGACCTTCTACAGATATATAAACTCCACTTACCTCACAATCTCTGAAGGCCCCAAAGGCGGGCCCAGCGCAGGCACCGGGAGGCCCAGTGCAGGTACCGGGAGCAAGACGTTGGAGGCCATGGTGGAGGAGCAGCTCCTGCAGCTCTATCTGGATGGGGATGTTGCGGTCAAAGGGCAAGTGGAGGATCCAGCAGAGAGCCCAGGTTGT